>NW_026989846.1:1378475-2756951 GCF_036321535.1 Camelus dromedarius
AAAGCCGTCCTTCACATAGCTTGTTGGGAACACAAAGTTCCTTTTCAGTTGCAAACCCCATTCCATACATATATATGGGGAGGTAGAAGCTCCAACTCGGTTTTACAGTGAAAACTGCAGGAACTTCAAACCGGCACTAGGAAACAGACTGAGAAAGCAGAGAAAAAGTGTCTCCTGCACCCCGTTCCCTTGGTACAGATGAACAATCGTCTCTCCACTTGCTCAGTTCTGAGCGATAAGTGTGTGTGAAAGCCGTCCTTCACCTAGGTTGTTGGGAACACAATGTTTCTTTTCAGTTGCAAACTCCATTCCATACATATATATGGGGAGGTACTAGCTCCAACTCGGTTTTACAGTGAAAAATGAAGGAACTTCGAACCGGCACTAAGAAACAGACTGAGAAACAGAGAAAAAGTGTCTCCTGCAACCCGTTCCCTTGGTGCTAGATGAACGAACGTCTCTCCACTTGCTCAGTTCTGAGAGATAAGTGTGTGTGAAAGCCGTCTTTCACCTAGCTTGTTGGGAACACAAAGTTTCTTTTCAGTTGCAAACTCCATTCCATACATATATATGGGGAGGTACTAGCTCCAACTCGGTTTTACTGTGAAAACTGCAGGAACTTCAAACCGGCACTAGGAAACAGACTGAGAAAGCAGAGAAAAAGTGTCTCCTGCACCCCGTTCCCTTGGTGATAGATGAACGAACGTCTCTCCACTTGCTCAGTTCTGAGAGATATCTGTGTGTGAAAGCCGTACTTCACCTAGCTTGTTGGGAACACATAGTTTCTATTCAGTTGCAAACTCCATTCCATACATATATATGGGGAGGTACTAGCACCAACTCGGTTTTACAGTGAAATCTGCAGGAAATTCAAACCGAAACTAGGAAAAATTCTGAGAAAGCAGAGGAAATGTGTCTACTGCCACCCGTTCCCTTGGTGCTAGATGAACGAACGTCTCTCCACTTGCTCAGTTCTGAGAGATAAGTGTGTGTGAAAGCCATCCTTCACCTACCTTGTTGGGATCACAAAGCTTCTTTTCAGTTGCAAACTCCATTCCATACATATATATGGGGAGGTACAAGCTCCAACCCGGTTTTACAGTGAAAACTGCAGGAACTTCAAAACGGCACTAGGAAACAGACTGAGAAAGCAGAGAAAAAGTGTCTCCTGCAACCCGTTCCCTTGGTGCTAGATGAACGAACGTCTCTCCACTTGCTCAGTTCTGAGAGATAAGTGTGTGTGAAAGCCGTCCTTCACCTAGCTTGTTGGGAACACAAAGTTTCTTTTCAGTTGCAAACTCCATTCCATACATATATGTGGGGAGGTACTAGCTCCAACTCGGTTTTACAGTGAAAACTGCAGGAACTTCAAACCGGCACTAGGAAACAGACTGAGAAAGCAGAGAAAAAGTGTCTCCTGCAACCCGTTCCCTTGGTGCTAGATGAACGAACGTCTCTCCACTTGCTCAGTTCTGAGAGATATGTGTGTGTGAAAGCCGTCCTTCACCTAGCTTGTTGGGAACACAAAGTTTCTTTTCAGTTGCAAACTCCATTCCATACATATATATGGGGAGGTACAAGCTCCAACTCGGTTTTACAGTGAAAACTGCAGGAACTTCAAACCGGCACTAGGAAACAGACTGAGAAAGCAGAGAAAAAGTGTCTCCTGCAACCCGTTCCCTTTGTGCGAGATGAACAATCGTCTCTCCACTTGCTCAGTTCTGAGAGATAAGTGTGTGTGAAAGCCGTCCTTCACCTAGGTTGTTGGGAACACAAAGTTTCTTTTCAGTTGCAAACTCCATTCCATACATATATATGGGGAGGTACTAGCTCCAACTCGGTTTTACAGTGAAAACTGCAGGAACTTCAAACCGGCACTAGGAAACAGACTGAGAAAGCAGAGAAAAAGTGTCTCCTGCAACCCGTTTCATTGGTGCTAGATGAACGAACGTCTCTCCACTTGCTCAGTTCTGAGAGATAAGTGTGTGTGAAAGCCGTACTTCACCTAGCTTGTTGGGATCACAAAGCTTCTTTTCAGTTGCAAACTCCATTCCATACATATATATGGGGAGGTACTAGCTCCAACTCGGTTTTACAGTGAAAACTGCAGGAACTTCAAACCGGCACTAGGAAACAGACTGAGAAAGCAGAGAAAAAGTGTCTCCTGCACCACGTTCCCTTGGTGATAGATGAACGAACGTCTCTCCACTTGCTCAGTTCTGAGAGATATGTGTGTGTGAAAGCCATCCTTCACCTACCTTGTTGGGATCACAAAGCTTCTTTTCAGTTGCAAACTCCATTCCATACATATATATGGGGAGGTACAAGCTCCAACCCGGTTTTACAGTGAAAACTGCAGGAACTTCAAACCGGCACTAGGAAACAGACTGAGAAAGCAGAGAAAAAGTGTCTCCTGCAACCCGTTACCTTGGTGCTAGATGAACGAACGTCTCTCCACTTGCTGAGTTCTGAGAGATAAGTGTGTGTGAAAGCCGTCCTTCACCTAGCTTGTTGGGAACACAAAGTTTCTTTTCAGTTGCAAACTCCATTCCATACATATATGTGGGGAGGTTCTAGCTCCAACTCGGTTTTACAGTGAAAACTGCAGGAACTTCAAACCGGCACTAGGAAACAGACTGAGAATGCAGAGAAAAAGTGTCTCCTGCAACCCGTTCCCTTGGTGCTAGATGAACGAACGTCTCTCCACTTGCTCAGTTCTGAGAGATAAGTGTGTGTGAAAGCCGTCCTTCACCTAGCTTGTTGGGAACACAAAGTTTCTTTTCAGTTGCAAACTCCATTCCATACATATATGTGGGGAGGTACTAGCTCCAACTCGGTTTTACAGTGAAAACTGCAGGAACTTCAAACCGGCACTAGGAAACAGACTGAGAAAGCAGAGAAAAAGTGTCTCCTGCAACCCGTTCCCTTGGTGCTAGATGAACGAACGTCTCTCCACTTGCTCAGTTCTGAGAGATATGTGTGTGTGAAAGCCGTCCTTCACCTAGCTTGTTGGGAACACAAAGTTTCTTTTCAGTTGCAAACTCCATTCCATACATATATATGGGGAGGTACTAGCTCCAACTCGGTTTTACAGTGAAAACTGCAGGAACTTCAAACCGGCACTAGGAAACAGACTGTGAAAGCAGAGAAAAAGTGTCTCCTGCCACCCGTTCACTTGGTGCTAGATGAACGAAAGTCTCTCCACTTGCTCAGTTCTGAGAGATAAGTGTGTGTGAAAGCCGTCCTTCACATAGCTTGATGGGATCACAAAGCTTCTTTTCAGTTGCAAACTCCATTCCAAACATATATATGGGGAGGTACAAGCTCCAACCCGGTTTTACAGTGAAAACTGCAGGAACTTCAAACCGGCACTAGGAAACAGACTGAGAAAGCAGAGAAAAAGTGTCTCCTGCAACCCGTTCCCTTGGTGCTAGATGAACGAACGTCTCTCCACTTGCTCAGTTCTGAGAGATAACTGTGTGTGAAAGCTGTCCTTCACCTAGCTTGTTGGGAACACAAAGTTTCTTTTCAGTTGCAAATTCCATTCCATACATATATGTGGGGAGGTACTAGCTCCAACTCGGTTTTACAGTGAAAACTGCAGGAACTTCAAACCGGCACTAGGAAACAGACTGAGAAAGCAGAGAAAAAGTGTCTCCTGCACCACGTTCCCTTGGTGATAGATGAACGAACGTCTCTCCACTTGCTCAGTTCTGAGAGTTAAGTGTGTGTGAAAGCCGTACTTCACCTAGCTTGTTGGGAACACATAGTTTCTATTCAGTTGCAAACTCCATTCCATAAATATATATGGGGAGGTAGTAGCACCAACTCGGTTTTACAGTGAAATCTGCAGGAACTTCAAACCGAAACTAGGAAAAATTCTGAGAAAGCAGAGGAAATGTGTCTACTGCAACCCGTTCCCTTGCTGCTAGATGAACGAACGTCTCTCCACTTGCTCAGTTCTGAGAGATAAGTGTGTGTGAAAGCCGTCCTTCACATAGCTTGTTGGGAACACAAAGTTCCTTTTCAGTTGCAAACCCCATTCCATACATATATATGGGGAGGTAGAAGCTCCAACTCGGTTTTACAGTGAAAACTGCAGGAACTTCAAACCGGCACTAGGAAACAGACTGAGAAAGCAGAGAAAAAGTGTCTCCTGCACCCCGTTCCCTTGGTACAGATGAACAATCGTCTCTCCACTTGCTCAGTTCTGAGCGATAAGTGTGTGTGAAAGCCGTCCTTCACCTAGGTTGTTGGGAACACAATGTTTCTTTTCAGTTGCAAACTCCATTCCATACATATATATGGGGAGGTACTAGCTCCAACTCGGTTTTACAGTGAAAAATGAAGGAACTTCGAACCGGCACTAAGAAACAGACTGAGAAACAGAGAAAAAGTGTCTCCTGCAACCCGTTCCCTTGGTGCTAGATGAACGAACGTCTCTCCACTTGCTCAGTTCTGAGAGATAAGTGTGTGTGAAAGCCGTCTTTCACCTAGCTTGTTGGGAACTCAAAGTTTCTTTTCAGTTGCAAACTCCATTCCATACATATATATGGGGAGGTACTAGCTCCAACTCGGTTTTACAGTGAAAACTGCAGGAACTTCAAACCGGCACTAGGAAACAGACTGTGAAAGCAGAGAAAAAGTGTCTCCTGCCACCCGTTCCCTTGGTGCTAGATGAACGAAAGTCTCTCCACTTGCTCAGTTCTGAGAGATAAGTGTGTGTGAAAGCCGTCCTTCACATAGCTTGTTGGGATCACAAAGCTTCTTTTCAGTTGCAAACTCCATTCCAAACATATATATGGGGAGGTACAAGCTCCAACCCGGTTTTACAGTGAAAACTGCAGGAACTTCAAACCGGCACTAGGAAACAGTCTGAGAAAGCAGAGAAAAAGTGTCTCCTGCAACCCGTTCCCTTGGTGCTAGATGAACGAACGTCTCTCCACTTGCTCAGTTCTGAGAGATAAGTGTGTGTGAAAGCTGTCCTTCACCTAGCTTGTTGGGAACACAAAGTTTCTTTTCAGTTGCAAATTCCATTCCATACATATATGTGGGGAGGTACTAGCTCCAACTCGGTTTTACAGTGAAAACTGCAGGAACTTCAAACCGGCACTAGGAAACAGACTGAGAAAGCAGAGAAAAAGTGTCTCCTGCAAACCGTTCCATTGGTGTTAGATGAACGAACGTCTCTCCACTTGCTCAGTTCTGAGAGATAAGTGTGTGTGAAAGCCGTCCTTCACCTAGCTTGTTGGGATCACAAAGCTTCTTTTCAGTTGCAAACTCCATTCCATACATATATATGGGGAGGTACTAGCTCCAACTCGGTTTTACAGTGAAAACTGCAGGAACTTCCAACCGGCACTAGGAAACAGACTGAGAAAGCAGAGAAAAAGTGTCTCCTGCAACCCGTTCCCTTGGTGCTAGATGAACGAACGTCTCTCCACTTACTCAGTTCTGAGAGATAAGTGTGTGTGAAAGCCGTCCTTCACCTAGCTTGTTGGGAACACAAAGTTTCTTTTCAGTTGCAAACTCCATTCCATACATATATATGGGGAGGTACTAGCTCCAACTCGGTTTTACAGTGAAAACTGCAGGAACTTCAAACCGGCACTAGGAAACAGACTGAGAAAGCAGAGAAAAAGTGTCTCCTGCACCCCGTTCCCTTGGTGATAGATGAACGAACGTCTCTCCACTTGCTCAGTTCTGAGAGTTAAGTGTGTGTGAAAGCCGTACTTCACCTAGCTTGTTGGGAACACATAGTTTCTATTCAGTTGCAAACTCCATTCCATACATATATATGGGGAGGTACTAGCACCAACTCTGTTTTACAGTGAAATCTGCAGGAAATTCAAACCGAAACTAGGAAAAATTCTGAGAAAGCTGAGGAAATGTGTCTACTGCAACCCGTTCCCTTGGTGCTAGATGAACGAACGTCTCTCCACTTGCTCAGTTCTGAGAGATAAGTGTGTGTGAAAGCCGTCCTTCACCTAGCTTGTTGGGAACACAAAGTTTCTTTTCAGTTGCAAACTACATTCCATACATATATATGGGGAGGTAGAAGCTCCAACTCGGTTTTACAGTGAAAACTGCAGGAACTTCAAACTGGCACTAGGAAACAGACTGAGAAAGCAGAGAAAAATGTCTCCTGCAACCCGTTCCCTTGGTGCTAGATGAACGAACGTCTCTCCACTTGCTCAGTTCTGAGAGATAATTGTGTGTGAATGCCGTCCTTCACATAGCTTGTTGGGAACACAAAGTTCCTTTTCAGTTGCAAACTCCATTCCATACATATATATGGGGAGGTACAAGCTCCAACTCGGTTTTACAGTGAAAACTGCAGGAACTTCAAACCGGCACTAGGAAAAATACTGAGAAAGCAGAGAAAATGTGTCTACTGCAACCCGTTCCCTTGGTGCTAGATGAAGGAACGTCTCTCCACTTGCTCAGTTCTGAGAGATAAGTGTGTGTGAAAGCCGTCCTTCACCTTGCTTGTTGGGAACACAAAGTTTCTTTTCAGTTGCTAACTCCATTCCATACATATATATGGGGAGGTACAAGCTCCAACTCGGTTTTACAGTGAAAACTGCAAGAACTTCAAACCGGCACTAGGAAACAGACTGAGAAAGCAGAGAAATTGTGTCTCCTGCAACCCGTTCCCTTGGTGCTAGATGAACGAACGTCTCTCCACTTGCTCAGTTCTGAGAGATAAGTGTGTGTGAAAGCCGTCCTTCACCTAGCTTGTTGGGAACACAAAGTTTCTTTTCAGTTGCAAACTCCATTCCATACATATATATGGGGAGGTACAAGCTCCAACTCGGTTTTACAGTGAAAACTGCAGGAACTTCAACACGGCACTAGGAAACAGACTGAGAAAGCAGAGAAAAAGTGTCTCCTGCAACCAGTTCCCTTGGTGCTAGATGAACGAACGTCTCTCCACTTGCTCAGTTCTGAGAGATAAGTGTATGTGAAAGCCGTCCTTCACCTAGCTTGTTGGGAACACCAAGTTTCTTTTCAGTTGCAAACTCCATTCCATACATACATATGGGGAGGTACAAGCTCCAACTCTGTTTTACAGTGAAAACTGCAAGAACATCAAACCGTCACTAGGAAACAGACTGAGAAAGCAGAGAAAAGTGTCTCCTGCAACCGGTTCTCTTGGTGATAGATGAACGAACGTCTCTCCACTTGCTCAGTTCCGAGAAATAAGTGTGTGTGAAAGCCGTACTTCAACATTTCTTGTTGGGAAAACAAAGTTTCTTTTCAGTTGCAAACTCCATTCCATACATATATGGGTAGGTAGTAGATCCAACACGGTTTTACAGTGAAAACTGCAGGAAATTCAAACCGGCACTAGGAAACAGACTGAGAAAGCAGAGAAAAAGTGTCTCCTGCCACCCGTTCCCTTGGTGCTAGATGAACGAACGTCCCTCCACTTGCTCAGTTCTGAGAGAAAAGTGTGTGTGAATGCCGTCCTTCACCTAGCTTGTTGGGAACACAAAGTTTCTTTACAGTTGCAAACTCCATTCCATTCATATATATGGGGAGGTACTAGCTCCAAATCGGTTTTACAGTGAAAACTGCAGGAACTTCAAACCGACACTAGGAAAGAGACTGAGAAAGCAGAGAATAAGTGACCCCTGCAACCCGTTCCCTTGGTGCTAGATGAACGAACGTCTCTCCACTTGCTCAGTTCTGAGAGATAAGTGTGTGTGAAAGCCGTCCTTCACCTAGCTTATGGGAACAAAAAGTTTCTTTTCAGTTGCAAACTCCATTCCATACATATATATGGGGAGGTACAAGCTCCAACTCGGTTTTACAGTGAAAACTTCAGGAACTTCAAACCGGCACTAGGAAACAGAATGAGAAAGCAGAGAAAAAGTGTCTCCTGCAAACCGTTCTCTTGGTGCTTTATGAACGAACGTCTCTCCACTTGCTCATTTCTGAGAGATAAGTGTGTGTGAAAGCCGTCCTTCACCTAGCTTGTTTGGAACACAAAGTTTCTTTTCAGTTGCAAATTCCATTCCATACATATATATGGGGAGGTACTAGCTCCAACTCGGTTTTACAGTGAAAACTTCAGGAACTTCAAACCGGCACTAGGAAACAGAATGAGAAAGCAGAGAAAAAGTGTCTCCTGCAAACCGTTCTCTTGGTGCTTTATGAACGAACGTCTCTCCACTTGCTCATTTCTGAGAGATAAGTGTGTGTGAAAGCCGTCCTTCACCTAGCTTATGGGAACAAAAAGTTTCTTTTCAGTTGCAAACTCCATTCCATACATATATATGGGGAAGTACTAGCTCCAACTCGGTTTTACAGTGAAAACTGCAGGAACTTCAAACCGACAATAGGAAAGAAACTGAGAAAGCAGAGAAAAAGTGTCTCCTGCTATCCGTTCCTTTGGTGCTAGATGAACGAACGTCTCTCCACTTGCTCAGTTCTGAGAGATAAGTGTGTGTGAAAGCCGTACTTCACCTAGCTTGTTGGGAACACATAGTTTCTATTCAGTTGCAAACTCCATTCCATACATATATATGGGGAGGTATTAGCTCCAACTCGGTTTTACAGTGAAATCTGCAGGAACTTCAAACCGAAACTAGGAAAAATTCTGAGAAAGCAGAGGAAATGTGTCTACTGCAACCCGTTCCCTTGGTGCTAGATGAACGAACGTCTCTCCACTTGCTCAGTTCTGAGAGATAAGTGTGTGTGAAAGCCGTCCTTCACATAGCTTGTTGGGAACACAAAGTTCCTTTTCAGTTGCAAACTCCATTCCATACATATATATGGGGAGGTAGAAGCTCCAACTCGGTTTTACAGTGAAAACTGCAGGAACTTCAAACCGGCACTAGGAAACAGACTGAGAAAGCAGAGAAAAAGTGTCTCCTGCAACGCGTTCCCTTGGTGCTAGATGAACAATCGTCTCTCCACTTGCTCAGTTCTGAGAGAGAAGTGTGTGTGAAAGAAGTCCTTCACCTAGCTTGTTGGGAACACAAAGTTTCTTTTCAGTTGCAAACTCCATTCCATACATATATATGGGGAGGTACTAGCTCCAAATCGGTTTTACAGTGAAAAATGAAGGAACTTCGAACCGGCACTAGGAAACAGACTGAGAAAGCAGAGTAAAAGTGTCTCCTGCAACCCGTTCCCTTGGTGCTAGATGAACGAAAGTCTCTCCACTTGCTCAGTTCTGAGAGATAAGTGTGTGTGAAAGCCGTCCTTCACCTAGCTTGTTGGGAACACAAAGTTTCTTTTCAGTTGCAAACTCCATTCCATACATATATATGGGGAGGTACTAGCTCCAAATCGGTTTTACAGTGAAAACTTCAGGAACTTCAAACCGGCACTAGGAAACAGAATGAGAAAGCAGAGAAAAAGTGTCTCCTGCAAACCGTTCTCTTGGTGCTTTATGAACGAACGTCTCTCCACTTGCTCATTTCTGAGAGATAAGTGTGTGTGAAAGCCGTCCTTCACCTAGCTTGTTTGGAACACAAAGTTTCTTTTCAGTTGCAAACTCGATTCCATACATATATATGGGGAGGTACTAGCTCCAACTCGGTTTTACAGTGAAAACTGCAGGAACTTCAAACCGACAATAGGAAAGAAACTGAGAAAGCAGAGAAAAAGTGTCTCCTGCAATCCGTTCCTTTGGTGCTAGATGAACGAACGTCTCTCCACTTGCTCAGTTCTGAGAGATAAGTGTGTGTGAAAGCCGTACTTCACCTAGCTTGTTGGGAACACATAGTTTCTATTCAGTTGCAAACTCCATTCCATACATATATATGGGGAGGTATTAGCTCCAACTCGGTTTTACAGTGAAAACTGTAGGAACTTCAAACCGACACTAGGAAACAGACTGAGAAAGCAGAGAAAAAGTGTTTCCTTCAAACCGTTCCCTTGGTGCTAGATGAACGAACGTCTCTCCACTTGCTCAGTTCTGAGAGATAAGTGTGTGTGAAAGCCGTCCTTCACCTAGCTTGTTGGGTACACATAGTTTCTATTCAGTTGCAAACTCCATTCCATAAATATATACGGGGAGGTACTAGCACCAACTCGGTTTTACAGTGAAATCTGCAGGAACTTCAAACCGAAACTAGGAAAAATTCTGAGAAAGCAGAGGAAATGTGTCTACTGCAACCCATTCCCTTGGTGCTAGATGAACGAACGTCTCTCCACTTGCTCAGTTCTGAGAGATAAGTGTGTGTGAAAGCCGTCCTTCACATAGCTTGTTGGGAACACAAAGTTCCTTTTCAGTTGCAAACTCCATTCCATACATATATATGGGGAGGTAGAAACTCCAACTCGGTTTTACAGTGAAAACTGCAGGAACTTCAAACCGGCACTAGGAAACAGACTGAGAAAGCAGAGAAAAAGTGTCTCCTGCAACGCGTTCCCTTGGTGCTAGATGAACAATCGTCTCTCCACTTGCTCAGTTCTGAGCGATAAGTGTGTGTGAAAGCCGTCCTTCACCTAGCTTGTTGGGAACACAAAGTTTCTTTTCAGTTGCAAACTCCATTCCATACATATATATGGGGAGGTACTAGCTCCAAATCGGTTTTACAGTGAAAAATGAAGGAACTTCGAACCGGCACTAGGAAACAGACTGAGAAAGCAGAGAAAAAGTGTCTCCTGCAACCCATTCCCTTGGTGCTAGATGAACGAACGTCTCTCCACTTGCTCAGTTCTGAGAGATAAGTGTGTGTGAAAGCCGCCCTTCACCTAGCTTGTTGGGAACACAAAGTTTCTTTTCAGTTGCAAACTCCATTCCTTACATATATATGGGGAGGTACTAGCTCCAAATCGGTTTTACAGTAAAAACTGAAGGAACTTCGAACCGGCACTAGGAAACAGACTGAGAAAGCAGAGAAAAAGTGTCTCCTGCAACCCGTTCCCTTGGTGCTAGATGAACGAACGTCTCTCCACTTGCTCAGTTCTGAGAGATAAGTGTGTGTGAAAGCCGTCCTTCACCTAGCTTATGGGAACAAAAAGTTTCTTTTCAGTTGCAAACTCCATTCCATACATATATATGGGGAGGTACAAGCTCCAACTCGGTTTTACAGTGAAAACTTCAGGAACTTCAAACCGGCACTAGGAAACAGAATGAGAAAGCAGAGAAAAAGTGTCTCCTGCAAACCGTTCTCTTGGTGCTTTATGAACGAACGTCTCTCCACTTGCTCATTTCTGAGAGATAAGTGTGTGTGAAAGCCGTCCTTCACCTAGCTTGTTTGGAACACAAAGTTCTTTTCAGTTGCAAACTCGATTCCATACATATATATGGGGAGGTACTAGCTCCAACTCGGTTTTACAGTGAAACCTGCAGGAACTTCAAACCGACAATAGGAAAGAAACTGAGAAAGCAGAGAAAAAGTGTCTCCTGCAATCCGTTCCTATGGTGCTAGATGAACGAACGTCTCTCCACTTGCTCAGTTCTGAGAGATAAGTGTGTGTGAAAGCCGTACTTCACCTAGCTTGTTGGGAACACATAGTTTCTATTCAGTTGCAAACTCCATTCCATACATATATATGGGGAGGTATTAGCTCCAACTCGGTTTTACAGTGAAAACTGTAGGAACTTCAAACCGACACTAGGAAACAGACTGAGAAAGCAGAGAAAAAGTGTTTCCTGCAAACCGTTCCCTTGGTGCTAGATGAACGAACGTCTCTCCACTTGCTCAGTTCTGAGAGATAAGTGTGTGTGAAAGCCGTCCTTCACCTAGCTTGTTGGGAACACATAGTTTCTATTCAGTTGCAAACTCCATTCCATAAATATATATGGGGAGGTACTAGCACCAACTCGGTTTTACAGTGAAATCTGCAGGAACTTCAAACCGAAACTAGGAAAAATTCTGAGAAAGCAGAGGAAATGTGTCTACTGCAACCCGTTCCCTTGGTGCTAGATGAACGAACGTCTCTCCACTTGCTCAGTTCTGAGAGATAAGTGTGTGTGAAAGCCGTCCTTCACATAGCTTGTTGGGAACACAAAGTTCCTTTTCAGTTGCAAACTCCATTCCATACATATATATGGGGAGGTAGAAACTCCAACTCGGTTATACAGTGAAAACTGCAGGAACTTCAAACCGGCACTAGGAATCAGACTGAGAAAGCAGAGAAAAAGTGTCTCCTGCAACCCATTCCCTTGGTGCTAGATGAACGAACGTCTCTCCACTTGCTCAGTTCTGAGAGATAAGTGTGTGTGAAAGCCGTCCTTCACCTAGGTTGTTGGGAACACAAAGTTTCTTTTCAGTTGCAAACTCCATTCCATACATATATATGGGGAGGTACTAGCTCCAAATCGGTTTTACAGTGAAAACTGCAGGAACTTCAAACCGGCACTAGGAAACAGACTGAGAAAGCAGAGAAAAAGTGTCTCCTGCACCACGTTCCCTTGGTGATAGATGAACGAACGTCTCTCCACTTGCTCAGTTCTGAGAGTTAAGTGTGTGTGAAAGCCGTACTTCACCTAGCATGTTGGGAACACATAGTTTCTATTCAGTTGCAAACTCCATTCCATAAATATATATGGGGAGGTAGTAGCACCAACTCGGTTTTACAGTGAAATCTGCAGGAACTTCAAACCGAAACTAGGAAAAATTCTGAGAAAGCAGAGGAAATGTGTCTACTTCAACCCGTTCCCTTGCTGCTAGATGAACGAACGTCTCTCCACTTGCTCAGTTCTGAGAGATAAGTGTGTGTGAAAGCCGTCCTTCACCTAGCTTGTTGGGTACACATAGTTTCTATTCAGTTGCAAACTCCATTCCATAAATATATATGGGGAGGTACTAGCACCAACTCGGTTTTACAGTGAAATCTGCAGGAACTTCAAACCGAAACTAGGAAAAATTCTGAGAAAGCAGAGGAAATGTGTCTACTGCAACCCATTCCCTTGGTGCTAGATGAACGAACGTCTCTCCACTTGCTCAGTTCTGAGAGATAAGTGTGTGTGAAAGCCGTCCTTCACATAGCTTGTTGGGAACACAAAGTTCCTTTTCAGTTGCAAACTCCATTCCATACATATATATGGGGAGGTAGAAACTCCAACTCGGTTTTACAGTGAAAACTGCAGGAACTTCAAACCGGCACTAGGAAACAGACTGAGAAAGCAGAGAAAAAGTGTCTCCTGCAACGCGTTCCCTTGGTGCTAGATGAACAATCGTCTCTCCACTTGCTCAGTTCTGAGCGATAAGTGTGTGTGAAAGCCGTCCTTCACCTAGCTTGTTGGGAACACAAAGTTTCTTTTCAGTTGCAAACTCCATTCCATACATATATATGGGGAGGTACTAGCTCCAAATCGGTTTTACAGTGAAAAATGAAGGAACTTCGAACCGGCACTAGGAAACAGACTGAGAAAGCAGAGAAAAAGTGTCTCCTGCAACCCATTCCCTTGGTGCTAGATGAACGAACGTCTCTCCACTTGCTCAGTTCTGAGAGATAAGTGTGTGTGAAAGCCGCCCTTCACCTAGCTTGTTGGGAACACAAAGTTTCTTTTCAGTTGCAAACTCCATTCCTTACATATATATGGGGAGGTACTAGCTCCAAATCGGTTTTACAGTAAAAACTGAAGGAACTTCGAACCGGCAGTAGGAAACAGACTGAGAAAGCAGAGAAAAAGTGTCTCCTGCAACCCGTTCCCTTGGTGCTAGATGAACGAACGTCTCTCCACTTGCTCAGTTCTGAGAGATAAGTGTGTGTGAAAGCCGTCCTTCACCTAGCTTATGGGAACAAAAAGTTTCTTTTCAGTTGCAAATTCCATTCCATACATATATATGGGGAGGTACAAGCTCCAACTCGGTTTTACAGTGAAAACTTCAGGAACTTCAAACCGGCACTAGGAAACAGAATGAGAAAGCAGAGAAAAAGTGTCTCCTGCAAACCGTTCTCTTGGTGCTTTATGAACGAACGTCTCTCCACTTGCTCATTTCTGAGAGATAAGTGTGTGTGAAAGCCGTCCTTCACCTAGCTTGTTTGGAACACAAAGTTCTTTTCAGTTGCAAACTCGATTCCATACATATATATGGGGAGGTACTAGCTCCAACTCGGTTTTACAGTGAAACCTGCAGGAACTTCAAACCGACAATAGGAAAGAAACTGAGAAAGCAGAGAAAAAGTGTCTCCTGCAATCCGTTCCTTTGGTGCTAGATGAACGAACGTCTCTCCACTTGCTCAGTTCTGAGAGATAAGTGTGTGTGAAAGCCGTACTTCACCTAGCTTGTTGGGAACACATAGTTTCTATTCAGTTGCAAACTCCATTCCATACATATATATGGGGAGGTATTAGCTCCAACTCGGTTTTACAGTGAAAACTGTAGGAACTTCAAACCGACACTAGGAAACAGACTGAGAAAGCAGAGAAAAAGTGTTTCCTGCAAACCGTTCCCTTGGTGCTAGATGAACGAACGTCTCTCCACTTGCTCAGTTCTGAGAGATAAGTGTGTGTGAAAGCCGTCCTTCACCTAGCTTGTTGGGAACACATAGTTTCTATTCAGTTGCAAACTCCATTCCATAAATATATATGGGGAGGTACTAGCACCAACTCGGTTTTACAGTGAAATCTGCAGGAACTTCAAACCGAAACTAGGAAAAATTCTGAGAAAGCAGAGGAAATGTGTCTACTGCAACCCGTTCCCTTGGTGCTAGATGAACGAACGTCTCTCCACTTGCTCAGTTCTGAGAGATAAGTGTGTGTGAAAGCCGTCCTTCACATAGCTTGTTGGGAACACAAAGTTCCTTTTCAGTTGCAAACTCCATTCCATACATATATATGGGGAGGTAGAAACTCCAACTCGGTTTTACAGTGAAAACTGCAGGAACTTCAAACCGGCACTAGGAAACAGACTGAGAAAGCAGAGAAAAAGTGTCTCCTGCAACGCGTTCCCTTGGTGCTAGATGAACAATCGTCTCTCCACTTGCTCAGTTCTGAGAGATAAATGTGGGTGAAAGCCGTCCTTCACCTAGCTTGTTGGGAACACAAAGTTTCTTTTCAGTTGCAAACTCCATTCCATACATATATATGGGGAGGTACAAGCTCCAAATCGGTTTTACAGTGAAAAATGAAGGAACTTCGAACCGGCACTAGGAAACAGACTGAGAAAGCAGAGAAAAAGTGTCTCCTGCAACCCATTCCCTTGGTGCTAGATGAACGAACGTCTCTCCACTTGCTCAGTTCTGAGAGATAAGTGTGTGTGAAAGCCGTCCTTCACCTAGGTTGTTGGGAACACAAAGTTTCTTTTCAGTTGCAAACTCCATTCCATACATATATATGGGGAGGTACTAGCTCCAACTCGGTTTTACAGTGAAAACTGCAGGAACTTCAAACCGGCACTAGGAAACAGACTGAGAAAGCAGAGAAAAAGTGTCTCCTGCAACCCGTTCCCTTGGTGCTAGATGAACGAACGTCTATCCACTTGCTCAGTTCTGAGAGATAAGTGTGTGTGAAAGCCGTACTTCACCTAGCTTGTTGGGATCACAAAGCTTCTTTTCAGTTGCAAACTCCATTCCATACATATATATGGGGAGGTACTAGCTCCAACTCGGTTTTACAGTGAAAACTGCAGGAACTTCAAACCGGCACTAGGAAACAGACTGAGAAAGCAGAGAAAAAGTGTCTCCTGCACCACGTTCCCTTGGTGATAGATGAACGAACGTCTCTCCACTTGCTCAGTTCTGAGAGTTAAGTGTGTGTGAAAGCCGTACTTCACCTAGCTTGTTGGGAACACATAGTTTCTATTCAGTTGCAAACTCCATTCCATAAATATATATGGGGAGGTAGTAGCACCAACTCGGTTTTACAGTGAAATCTGCAGGAACTTCAAACCGAAACTAGGAAAAATTCTGAGAAAGCAGAGGAAATTTGTCTACTTCAACCCGTTCCCTTGCTGCTAGATGAACGAACGTCTCTCCACTTGCTCAGTTCTGAGAGATAAGTGTGTGTGAAAGCCGTCCTTCACATAGCTTGTTGGGAACACAAAGTTCCTTTTCAGTTGCAAACTCCATTCCATACATATATATGGGGAGGTAGAAGCTCCAACTCGGTTTTACAGTGAAAACTGCAGGAACTTCAAACCGGCACTAGGAAACAGACTGAGAAAGCAGAGAAAAAGTGTCTCCTGCACCCCGTTCCCTTGGTACTAGATGAACAATCGTCTCTCCACTTGCTCAGTTCTGAGCGATAAGTGTGTGTGAAAGCCGTCCTTCACCTAGGTTGTTGGGAACACAATGTTTCTTTTCAGTTGCAAACTCCATTCCATACATATATATGGGGAGGTACTAGCTCCAACTCGGTTTTACAGTGAAAAATGAAGGAACTTCGAACCGGCACTAAGAAACAGACTGAGAAACAGAGAAAAAGTGTCTCCTGCAACCCGTTCCCTTGGTGCTAGATGAACGAACGTCTCTCCACTTGCTCAGTTCTGAGAGATAAGTGTGTGTGAAAGCCGTCCTTCACATAGCTTGATGGGATCACAAAGCTTCTTTTCAGTTGCAAACTCCATTCCAAACATATATATGGGGAGGTACAAGCTCCAACCCGGTTTTACAGTGAAAACTGCAGGAACTTCAAACCGGCACTAGGAAACAGACTGAGAAAGCAGAGAAAAAGTGTCTCCTGCAACCCGTTCCCTTGGTGCTAGATGAACGAACGTCTCTCCACTTGCTCAGTTCTGAGAGATAAGTGTGTGTGAAAGCTGTCCTTCACCTAGCTTGTTGGGAACACAAAGTTTCTTTTCAGTTGCAAATTCCATTCCATACATATATGTGGGGAGGTACTAGCTCCAACACGGTTTTACAGTGAAAACTGCAGGAACTTCAAACCGGCACTAGGAAACAGACTGAGAAAGCAGAGAAAAAGTGTCTCCTGCACCACGTTCCCTTGGTGATAGATGAACGAACGTCTCTCCACTTGCTCAGTTCTGAGAGTTAAGTGTGTGTGAAAGCCGTACTTCACCTAGCTTGTTGGGAACAGATAGTTTCTATTCAGTTGCAAACTCCATTCCATAAATATATATGGGGAGGTAGTAGCACCAACTCGGTTTTACAGTGAAATCTGCAGGAACTTCAAACCGAAACTAGGAAAAATTCTGAGAAAGCAGAGGAAATGTGTCTACTGCAACCCGTTCCCTTGGTGCTAGATGAACGAACGTCTCTCCACTTGCTCAGTTCTGAGAGATAAGTGTGTGTGAAAGCCGTCCTTCACATAGCTTGTTGGGAACACAAAGTTCCTTTTCAGTTGCAAACTCCATTCCATACATATATATGGGGAGGTAGAAGCTCCAACTCGGTTTTACAGTGAAAACTGCAGGAACTTCAAACCGGCACTAGGAAACAGACTGAGAAAGCAGAGAAAAAGTGTCTCCTGCAACCCGTTCCCTTGGTGCTAGATGAACGAACGTCTCTCCACTTGCTCAGTTCTGAGAGATAAGTGTGTGTGAAAGCTGTCCTTCACCTAGCTTGTTGGGAACACAAAGTTTCTTTTCACTTGCAAATTCCATTCCATACATATATGTGGGGAGGTACTAGCTCCAACTCGGTTTTACAGTGAAAACTGCAGGAACTTCAAACCGGCACTAGGAAACAGACTGAGAAAGCAGAGAAAAAGTGTCTCCTGCCACCCGTTCCCTTGGTGCTAGATGAACGAACGTCTCTCCACTTACTCAGTTCTGAGAGATAAGTGTGTGTGAAAGCCGTCCTTCACCTAGCTTGTTGGGAACACAAAGTTTCTTTTCAGTTGCAAACTCCATTCCATACATATATATGGGGAGGTACTAGCTCCAACTCGGTTTTACAGTGAAAACTGCAGGAACTTCAAACCGGCCCTAGGAAACAGACTGAGAAAGCAGAGAAAAAGTGTCTCCTGCAAACCGTTCCATTGGTGTTAGATGAACGAACGTCTCTCCACTTGCTCAGTTCTGAGAGATAAGTGTGTGTGAAAGCCGTCCTTCACCTAGCTTGTTGGGATCACAAAGCTTCTTTTCAGTTGCAAACTCCATTCCATACATATATATGGGGAGGTACTAGCTCCAACTCGGTTTTACAGTGAAAACTGCAGGAACTTCAAACCGGCACTAGGAAACAGACTGAGAAAGCAGAGAAAAAGTGTCTCCTGCAACCCGTTCCCTTGGTGCTAGATGAACGAACGTCTCTCCACTTACTCAGTTCTGAGAGATAATTGTGTGTGAAAGCCGTCCTTCACCTAGCTTGTTGGGAACACAAAGTTTCTTTTCAGTTGCAAACTCCATTCCATACATATATATGGGGAGGTACTAGCTCCAACTCGGTTTTACAGTGAAAACTGTAGGAACTTCAAACCGGCACTAGGAAACAGACTGAGAAAGCAGAGAAAATGTGTCTCCTGCACCCCGTTCCCTTGGTGATAGATGAACGAACGTCTCTCCACTTGCTCAGTTCTGAGAGTTAAGTGTGTGTGAAAGCCGTACTTCACCTAGCTTGTTGGGAACACATAGTTTCTATTCAGTTGCAAACTCCATTCCGTACATATATATGGGGAGGTACTAGCACCAACTCTGTTTTACAGTGAAATCTGCAGGAAATTCAAACCGAAACTAGGAAAAATTCTGAGAAAGCTGAGGAAATGTGTCTACTGCAACCCGTTCCCTTGGTGCTAGATGAAAGAACGTCTCTCCACTTGCTCAGTTCTGAGAGATAAGTGTGTGTGAAAGCCGTCCTTCACCTAGCTTGTTGGGAACACAAAGTTTCTTTTCAGTTGCAAACTCCATTCCATACATATATATGGGGAGGTAGAAGCTCCAACTCGGTTTTACAGTGAAAACTGCAGGAACTTCAAACTGGCACTAGGAAACAGACTGAGAAAGCAGAGAAAAAGTGTCTCCTGCAACCCGTTCCCTTGGTGCTAGATGAACGAACGTCTCTCCACTTGCTCAGTTCTGAGAGATAAGTGTGTGTGAATGCCGTCCTTCACATAGCTTGTTGGGAACACAAAGTTCCTTTTAAGTTGCAAACTCCATTCCATACATATATATGGGGAGGTACAAGCTCCAACTCGGTTTTACAGTGAAAACTGCAGGAACTTCAAACCGGCACTAGGAAAAATACTGAGAAAGCAGAGAAAATGTGTCTACTGCAACCCGTTCCCTTGGTGCTAGATGAACGAACGTCTCTCCACTTGCTCAGTTCTGAGAGATATGTGTGTGTGAAAGCCGTCCTTCACCTTGCTTGTTGGGAACACAAAGTTTCTTTTCAGTTGCTAACTCCATTCCATACATATATATGGGGAGGTACAAGCTCCAACTCGGTTTTACAGTGAAAACTGCAAGAACTTCAAACCGGCACTAGGAAACAGACTGAGAAAGCAGAGAAATTGTGTCTCCTGCAACCCGTTCCCTTGGTGCTAGATGAACGAACGTCTCTCCACTTGCTCAGTTCTGAGAGATAAGTGTGTGTGAAAGCCGTCCTTCACCTAGCTTGTTGGGAACACAAAGTTTCTTTTCAGTTGCAAACTCCATTCCATACATATATATGGGGAGGTACAAGCTCCAACTCGGTTTTACAGTGAAAACTGCAGGAATTTCAACACGGCACTAGGAAACAGACTGAGAAAGCAGAGAAAAAGTGTCTCCTGCAACCAGTTCCCTTGGTGCTCGATGAACGAACGTCTCTCCACTTGCTCAGTTCTGAGAGATAAGTGTATGTGAAAGCCGTCCTTCACCTAGCTTGTTGGGAACACCAAGTTTCTTTTCAGTTGCAAACTCCATTCCATACATACATATGGGGAGGTACAAGCTCCAACTCTGTTTTACAGTGAAAACTGCAAGAACATCAAAACGTCACTAGGAAACAGACTGAGAAAGCAGAGAAAAGTGTCTCCTGCAACCGGTTCTCTTGGTGATAGATGAACGAACGTCTCTCCACTTGCTCAGTTCCGAGAAATTAGTGTGTGTGAAAGCCGTACTTCAACATTTCTTGTTGGGAAAACAAAGTTTCTTTTCAGTTGCAAACTCCATTCCATACATATATATGGGTAGGTAGTAGATCCAACACGGTTTTACAGTGAAAACTGCAGGAAATTCAAACCGGCACTAGGAAACAGACTGAGAAAGCAGAGAAAAAGTGTCTCCTGCCACCCGTTCCCTTGGTGCTAGATGAACGAACGTCCCTCCACTTGCTCAGTTCTGAGAGATAAGTGTGTGTGAATGCCGTCCTTCACGTAGCTTGTTGGGAACACAAAGTTTCTTTACAGTTGCAAACTCCATTCCATTCATATATATGGGGAGGTACTAGCTCCAAATCGGTTTTACAGTGAAAACTGCAGGAACTTCAAACCGACACTAGGAAAGAGACTGAGAAAGCAGAGAATAAGTGACCCCTGCAACCCGTTCCCTTGGTGCTAGATGAACGAACGTCTCTCCACTTGCTCAGTTCTGAGAGATAAGTGTGTGTGAAAGCCGTCCTTCACCTAGCTTATGGGAACAAAAAGTTTCTTTTCAGTTGCATACTCCATTCCATACATATATATGGGGAGGTACAAGCTCCAACTCGGTTTTACAGTGAAAACTTCAGGAACTTCAAACCGGCACTAGGAAACAGAATGAGAAAGCAGAGAAAAAGTGTCTCCTGCAAACCGTTCTCTTGGTGCTTTATGAACGAACGTCTCTCCACTTGCTCATTTCTGAGAGATAAGTGTGTGTGAAAGCCGTCCTTCACCTAGCTTGTTTGGAACACAAAGTTTCTTTTCAGTTGCAAACTCGATTCCATACATATATATGGGGAGGTACTAGCTCCAACTCGGTTTTACAGTGAAAACTGCAGGAACTTCAAACCGACAATAGGAAAGAAACTGAGAAAGCAGAGAAAAAGTGTCTCCTGCAATCCGTTCCTTTGGTGCTAGATGAACGAACGTCTCTCCACTTGCTCAGTTCTGAGAGATAAGTGTGTGTGAAAGCCGTACTTCACCTAGCTTGTTGGGAACACATAGTTTCTATTCAGTTGCAAACTCCATTCCATACATATATATGGGGAGGTATTAGCTCCAACTCGGTTTTACAGTGAAAACTGTAGGAACTTCAAACCGACACTAGGAAACAGACTGAGAAAGCAGAGAAAAAGTTTTTCCTGCAAACCGTTCCCTTGGTGCTAGATGAACGAACGTCTCTCCACTTGCTCAGTTCTGAGAGATAAGTGTGTGTGAAAGCCGTCCTTCACCTAGCTTGTTGGGAACACATAGTTTCTATTCAGTTGCAAACTCCATTCCATAAATATATATGGGGAGGTACTAGCACCAACTCGGTTTTACAGTGAAATCTGCAGGAACTTCAAACCGAAACTAGGAAAAATTCTGAGAAAGCAGAGGAAATGTGTCTACTGCAACCCGTTCCCTTGGTGCTAGATGAACGAACGTCTCTCCACTTGCTCAGTTCTGAGAGATAAGTGTGTGTGAAAGCCGTCCTTCACATAGCTTGTTGGGAACACAAAGTTCCTTTTCAGTTGCAAACTCCATTCCATACATATATATGGGGAGGTAGAAGCTCCAACTCGGTTTTACAGTGAAAACTGCAGGAACTTCAAACCGGCACTAGGAAACAGACTGAGAAAGCAGAGAAAAAGTGTCTCCTGCAACGCGTTCCCTTGGTGCTAGATGAACAATCGTCTCTCCACTTGCTCAGTTCTGAGAGAGAAGTGTGTGTGAAAGAAGTCCTTCACCTAGCTTGTTGGGAACACAAAGTTTCTTTTCAGTTGCAAACTCCATTCCATACATATATATGGGGAGGTACTAGCTCCAAATCGGTTTTACAGTGAAAAATGAAGGAACTTCGAACCGGCACTAGGAAACAGACTGAGAAAGCAGAGAAAAAGTGTCTCCTGCAACTCGTTCCCTTGGTGCTAGATGAACGAAAGTCTCTCCACTTGCTCAGTTCTGAGAGATAAGTGTGTGTGAAAGCCGTCCTTCACCTAGCTTGTTGGGAACACAAAGTTTCTTTTCAGTTGCAAACTCCATTCCATACATATATATGGGGAGGTACTAGCTCCAAATCGGTTTTACAGTGAAAACTTCAGGAACTTCAAACCGGCACTAGGAAACAGAATGAGAAAGCAGAGAAAAAGTGTCTCCTGCAAACCGTTCTCTTGGTGCTTTATGAACGAACGTCTCTCCACTTGCTCATTTCTGAGAGATAAGTGTGTGTGAAAGCCGTCCTTCACCTAGCTTGTTTGGAACACAAAGTTTCTTTTCAGATGCAAACTCGATTCCATACATATATATGGGGAGGTACTAGCTCCAACTCGGTTTTACAGTGAAAACTGCAGGAACTTCAAACCGACAATAGGAAAGAAACTGAGAAAGCAGAGAAAAAGTGTCTCCTGCAATCCGTTCCTTTGGTGCTAGATGAACGAACGTCTCTCCACTTGCTCAGTTCTGAGAGATAAGTGTGTGTGAAAGCCGTCCTTCACCTAGCTTGTTGGGAACACAAAGTTTCTTTTCAGTTGCAAACTCCATTCCATACATATATATGGGGAGGTACTAGCTCCAAATCGGTTTTACAGTGAAAAATGAAGGAACTTCGAACCGGCACTAGGAAACAGACTGAGAAAGCAGAGAAAAAGTGTCTCCTGCAACCCATTCCCTTGGTGCTAGATGAACGAACGTCTCTCCACTTGCTCAGTTCTGAGAGATAAGTGTGTGTGAAAGCCGTCCTTCACCTAGCTTGTTGGGAACACAAAGTTTCTTTTCAGTTGCAAACTCCATTCCTTACATATATATGGGGAGGTACTAGCTCCAAATCGGTTTTACAGTGAAAACTGAAGGAACTTCGAACCGGCACTAGGAAACAGACTGAGAAAGCAGAGAAAAAGTGTCTCCTGCAACCCGTTCCCTTGGTGCTAGATGAACGAACGTCTCTCCACTTGCTCAGTTCTGAGAGATAAGTGTGTGTGAAAGCCGTCCTTCACCTAGCTTATGGGAACAAAAAGTTTCTTTTCAGTTGCAAACTCCATTCCATACATATATATGGGGAGGTACAAGCTCCAACTCGGTTTTACAGTGAAAACTTCAGGAACTTCAAACCGGCACTAGGAAACAGAATGAGAAAGCAGAGAAAAAGTGTCTCGTGCAAACCGTTCTCTTGGTGCTTTATGAACGAACGTCTCTCCACTTGCTCATTTCTGAGACATAAGTGTGTGTGAAAGCCGTCCTTCACCTAGCTTGTTTGGAACACAAAGTTCTTTTCAGTTGCAAACTCGATTCCATACATATACATGGGGAGGTACTAGCTCCAACTCGGTTTTACAGTGAAACCTGCAGGAACTTCAAACCGACAATAGGAAAGAAACTGAGAAAGCAGAGAAAAAGTGTCTCCTGCAATCCGTTCCTTTGGTGCTAGATGAACGAACGTCTCTCCACTTGCTCAGTTCTGAGAGATAAGTGTGTGTGAAAGCCGTACTTCACCTAGCTTGTTGGGAACACATAGTTTCTATTCAGTTGCAAACTCCATTCCATACATATATATGGGGAGGTATTAGCTCCAACTCGGTTTTACAGTGAAAACTGTAGGAACTTCAAACCGACACTAGGAAACAGACTGAGAAAGCAGAGAAAAAGTGTTTCCTGCAAACCGTTCCCTTGGTGCTAGATGAACGAACGTCTCTCCACTTGCTAAGTTCTGAGAGATAAGTGTGTGTGAAAGCCGTCCTTCACCTAGCTTGTTGGGAACACATAGTTTCTATTCAGTTGCAAACTCCATTCCATAAATATATATGGGGAGGTACTAGCACCAACTCGGTTTTACAGTGAAATCTGCAGGAACTTCAAACCGAAACTAGGAAAAATTCTGAGAAAGCAGAGGAAATGTGTCTACTGCAACCCGTTCCCTTGGTGCTAGATGAACGAACGTCTCTCCACTTGCTCAGTTCTGAGAGATAAGTGTGTGTGAAAGCCGTCCTTCACATAGCTTGTTGGGAACACAAAGTTCCTTTTCAGTTGCAAACTCCATTCCATACATATATATGGGGAGGTAGAAACTCCAACTCGGTTTTACAGTGAAAACTGCAGGAACTTCAAACCGGCACTAGGAAACAGACTGAGAAAGCAGAGAAAAAGTGTCTCCTGCAACGCGTTCCCTTGGTGCTAGATGAACAATCGTCTCTCCACTTGCTCAGTTCTGAGCGATATGTGTGTGTGAAAGCCGTCCTTCACCTAGCTTGTTGGGAACACAAAGTTTCTTTTCAGTTGCAAACTCCATTCCATACATATATATGGGGAGGTACTAGCTCCAAATCGGTTTTACAGTGAAAAATGAAGGAACTTCGAACCGGCACTAGGAAACAGACTGAGAAAGCAGAGAAAAAGTGTCTCCTGCAACCCATTCCCTTGGTGCTAGATGAACGAACGTCTCTCCACTTGCTCAGTTCTGAGAGATAAGTGTGTGTGAAAGCCGTCCTTCACCTAGCTTGTTGGGAACACAAAGTTTCTTTTCAGTTGCAAACTCCATTCCTTACATATATATGGGGAGGTACTAGCTCCAAATCGGTTTTACAGTGAAAACTGAAGGAACTTCGAACCGGCACTAGGAAACAGACTGAGAAAGCAGAGAAAAAGTGTCTCCTGCAACCCGTTCCCTTGGTGCTAGATGAACGAACGTCTCTCCACTTGCTCAGTTCTGAGAGATAAGTGTGTGTGAAAGCCGTCCTTCACCTAGCTTATGGGAACAAAAAGTTTCTTTTCAGTTGCAAACTCCATTCCATACATATATATGGGGAGGTACAAGCTCCAACTCGGTTTTACAGTGAAAACTTCAGGAACTTCAAACCGGCACTAGGAAACAGAATGAGAAAGCAGAGAAAAAGTGTCTCCTGCAAACCGTTCTCTTGGTGCTTTATGAACGAACGTCTCTCCACTTGCTCATTTCTGAGAGATAAGTGTGTGTGAAAGCCGTCCTTCACCTAGCTTGTTTGGAACACAAAGTTCTTTTCAGTTGCAAACTCGATTCCATACATATATATGGGGAGGTACTAGCTCCAACTCGGTTTTACAGTGAACATGCAGGAACTTCAAACCGACAATAGGAAAGAAACTGAGAAAGCAGAGAAAAAGTGTCTCCTGCAATCCGTTCCTTTGGTGCTAGATGAACGAACGTCTCTCCACTTGCTCAGTTCTGAGAGATAAGTGTGTGTGAAAGCCGTCCTTCACCTAGCTTGTTGGGAACACATAGTTTCTATTCAGTTGCAAACTCCATTCCATAAATATATATGGGGAGGTACTAGCACCAACTCGGTTTTACAGTGAAATCTGCAGGAACTTCAAACCGAAACTAGGAAAAATTCTGAGAAAGCAGAGGAAATGTGTCTACTGCAACCCGTTCCCTTGGTGCTAGATGAACGAACGTCTCTCCACTTGCTCAGTTCTGAGAGATAAGTGTGTGTGAAAGCCGTCCTTCACATAGCTTGTTGGGAACACAAAGTTCCTTTTCAGATGCAAACTCCATTCCATACATATATATGGGGAGGTAGAAACTCCAACTCGGTTTTACAGTGAAAACTGCAGGAACTTCAAACCGGCACTAGGAAACAGACTGAGAAAGCAGAGAAAAAGTGTCTCCTGCAACGCGTTCCCTTGGTGCTAGATGAACAATCGTCTCTCCACTTGCTCAGTTCTGAGCGATAAGTGTGTGTGAAAGCCGTCCTTCACCTAGCTTGTTGGGAACACAATGTTTCTTTTCAGTTGCAAACTCCATTCCATACATATATATGGGGAGGTACTAGCTCCAAATCGGTTTTACAGTGAAAAATGAAGGAACTTCGAACCGGCACTAGGAAACAGACTGAGAAAGCAGAGAAAAAGTGTCTCCTGCAACCCATTCCCTTGGTGCTAGATGAACGAACGTCTCTCCACTTGCTCAGTTCTGAGAGATAAGTGTGTGTGAAAGCCGTCCTTCACCTAGCTTGTTGGGAACACAAAGTTTCTTTTCAGTTGCAAACTCCATTCCTTACATATATATGGGGAGGTACTAGCTCCAAATCGGTTTTACAGTGAAAACTGAAGGAACTTCGAACCGGCACTAGGAAACAGACTGAGAAAGCAGAGAAAAAGTGTCTCCTGCAACCCGTTCCCTTGGTGCTAGGTGAACGAACGTCTCTCCACTTGCTCAGTTCTGAGAGATAAGTGTGTGTGAAAGCCGTCCTTCACCTAGCTTATGGGAACAAAAAGTTTCTTTTCAGTTGCAAACTCCATTCCATACATATATATGGGGAGGTACAAGCTCCAACTCGGTTTTACAGTGAAAACTTCAGGAACTTCAAACCGGCACTAGGAAACAGAATGAGAAAGCAGAGAAAAAGTGTCTCCTGCAAACCGTTCTCTTGGTGCTTTATGAACGAACGTCTCTCCACTTGCTCATTTCTGAGAGATAAGTGTGTGTGAAAGCCGTCCTTCACCTAGCTTGTTTGGAACACAAAGTTCTTTTCAGTTGCAAACTCGATTCCATACATATATATGGGGAGGTACTAGCTCCAACTCGGTTTTACAGTGAAACCTGCAGGAACTTCAAACCGACAATAGGAAAGAAACTGAGAAAGCAGAGAAAAAGTGTCTCCTGCAATCCGTTCCTTTGGTGCTAGATGAACGAACGTCTCTCCACTTGCTCAGTTCTGAGAGATAAGTGTGTGTGAAAGCCGTACTTCACCTAGCTTGTTGGGAACACATAGTTTCTATTCAGTTGCAAACTCCATTCCATACATATATATGGGGAGGTATTAGCTCCAACTCGGTTTTACAGTGAAAACTGTAGGAACTTCAAACCGACACTAGGAAACAGACTGAGAAAGCAGAGAAAAAGTGTTTCCTGCAAACCGTTCCCTTGGTGCTAGATGAACGAACGTCTCTCCACTTGCTAAGTTCTGAGAGATAAGTGTGTGTGAAAGCCGTCCTTCACCTAGCTTGTTGGGAACACATAGTTTCTATTCAGTTGCAAACTCCATTCCATAAATATATATGGGGAGGTACTAGCACCAACTCGGTTTTACAGTGAAATCTGCAGGAACTTCAAACCGAAACTAGGAAAAATTCTGAGAAAGCAGAGGAAATGTGTCTACTGCAACCCGTTCCCTTGGTGCTAGATGAACGAACGTCTCTCCACTTGCTCAGTTCTGAGAGATAAGTGTGTGTGAAAGCCGTCCTTCACATAGCTTGTTGGGAACACAAAGTTCCTTTTCAGTTGCAAACTCCATTCCATACATATATATGGGGAGGTAGAAACTCCAACTCGGTTTTACAGTGAAAACTGCAGGAACTTCAAACCGGCACTAGGAAACAGACTGAGAAAGCAGAGAAAAAGTGTCTCCTGCAACGCGTTCCCTTGGTGCTAGATGAACAATCGTCTCTCCACTTGCTCAGTTCTGAGCGATAAGTGTGTGTGAAAGCCGTCCTTCACCTAGCTTGTTGGGAACACAAAGTTTCTTTTCAGTTGCAAACTCCATTCCATACATATATATGGGGAGGTACTAGCTCCAAATCGGTTTTACAGTGAAAAATGAAGGAACTTCGAACCGGCACTAGGAAACAGACTGAGAAAGCAGAGAAAAAGTGTCTCCTGCAACCCATTCCCTTGGTGCTAGATGAACGAACGTCTCTCCACTTGCTCAGTTCTGAGAGATAAGTGTGTGTGAAAGCCGTCCTTCACCTAGCTTGTTGGGAACACAAAGTTTCTTTTCAGTTGCAAACTCCATTCCTTACATATATATGGGGAGGTACTAGCTCCAAATCGGTTTTACAGTGAAAACTGAAGGAACTTCGTACCGGCACTAGGAAACAGACTGAGAAAGCAGAGAAAAAGTGTCTCCTGCAACCCGTTCCCTTGGTGCTAGATGAACGAACGTCTCTCCACTTGCTCAGTTCTGAGAGATAAGTGTGTGTGAAAGCCGTCCTTCACCTAGCTTATGGGAACAAAAAGTTTCTTTTCAGTTGCAAACTCCATTCCATACATATATATGGGGAGGTACAAGCTCCAACTCGGTTTTACAGTGAAAACTTCAGGAACTTCAAACCGGCACTAGGAAACAGACTGAGAAAGCAGAGAAAAAGTGTCTCCTGCAAACCGTTCTCTTGGTGCTTTATGAACGAACGTCTCTCCACTTGCTCATTTCTGAGAGATAAGTGTGTGTGAAAGCCGTCCTTCACCTAGCTTGTTTGGAACACAAAGTTCTTTTCAGTTGCAAACTCGATTCCATACATATATATGGGGAGGTACTAGCTCCAACTCGGTTTTACAGTGAAACCTGCAGGAACTTCAAACCGACAATAGGAAAGAAACTGAGAAAGCAGAGAAAAAGTGTCTCCTGCAATCCGTTCCTTTGGTGCTAGATGAACGAACGTCTCTCCACTTGCTCAGTTCTGAGAGATAAGTGTGTGTGAAAGCCGTACTTCACCTAGCTTGTTGAGAACACATAGTTTCTATTCAGTTGCAAACTCCATTCCATACATATATATGGGGAGGTATTAGCTCCAACTCGGTTTTACAGTGAAAACTGTAGGAACTTCGAACCGGCACTAGGAAACAGACTGAGAAATCAGAGAAAAAGTGTTTCCTGCAAACCGTTCCCTTGGTGCTAGATGAACGAACGTCTCTCCACTTGCTCAGTTCTGAGAGATAAGTGTGTGTGAAAGCCGTCCTTCACCTAACTTGTTGGGAACACATAGTTTCTATTCAGTTGCAAACTCCATTCCATAAATATATATGGGGAGGTACTAGCACCAACTCGGTTTTACAGTGAAATCTGCAGGAACTTCAAACCGAAACTAGGAAAAATTCTGAGAAATCAGAGGAAATGTGTCTACTGCAACCCGTTCCCTTGGTGCTAGATGAACGAACGTCTCTCCACTTGCTCAGTTCTGAGAGATAAGTGTGTGTGAAAGCCGTCCTTCACATAGCTTGTTGGGAACACAAAGTTCCTTTTCAGTTGCAAACTCCATTCCATACATATATATGGGGAGGTAGAAACTCCAACTCGGTTTTACAGTGAAAACTGCAGGAACTTCAAACCGGCACTAGGAAACAGACTGAGAAAGCAGAGAAAAAGTGTCTCCTGCAACGCGTTCCCTTGGTGCTAGATGAACAATCGTCTCTCCACTTGCTCAGTTCTGAGCGATAAGTGTGTGTGAAAGCCGTCCTTCACCTAGCTTGTTGGGAACACAAAGTTTCTTTTCAGTTGCAAACTCCATTCCATACATATATATGGGGAGGTACTAGCTCCAAATCGGTTTTACAGTGAAAAATGAAGGAACTTCGAACCGGCACTAGGAAACAGACTGAGAAAGCAGAGAAAAAGTGTCTCCTGCAACCCATTCCCTTGGTGCTAGATGAACGAACGTCTCTCCACTTGCTCAGTTCTGAGAGATAAGTGTGTGTGAAAGCCGTCCTTCACCTAGCTTGTTGGGAACACAAAGTTTCTTTTCAGTTGCAAACTCCATTCCTTACATATATATGGGGAGGTACTAGCTCCAAATCGGTTTTACAGTGAAAACTGAAGGAACTTCGAACCGGCACTAGGAAACAGACTGAGAAAGCAGAGAAAAAGTGTCTCCTGCAACCCGTTCCCTTGGTGCTAGATGAACGAACGTCTCTCCACTTGCTCAGTTCTGAGAGATAAGTGTGTGTGAAAGCCGTCCTTCACCTAGCTTATGGGAACAAAAAGTTTCTTTTCAGTTGCAAACTCCATTCCATACATATATATGGGGAGGTACAAGCTCCAACTCGGTTTTACAGTGAAAACTTCAGGAACTTCAAACCGGCACTAGGAAACAGAATGAGAAAGCAGAGAGAAAGTGTCTGCTGCAAACCGTTCTCTTGGTGCTTTATGAACGAACGTCTCTCCACTTGCTCATTTCTGAGAGATAAGTGTGTGTGAAAGCCGTCCTTCACCTAGCTTGTTTGGAACACAAAGTTCTTTTCAGTTGCAAACTCGATTCCATACATATATATGGGGAGGTACTAGCTCCAACTCGGTTTTACAGTGAAACCTGCAGGAACTTCAAACCGACAATAGGAAAGAAACTGAGAAAGCAGAGAAAAAGTGTCTCCTGCAATCCGTTCCTTTGGTGCTAGATGAACGAACGTCTCTCCACTTGCTCAGTTCTGAGAGATAAGTGTGTGTGAAAGCCGTACTTCACCTAGCTTGTTGGGAACACATAGTTTCTATTCAGTTGCAAACTCCATTCCATACATATATATGGGGAGGTATAAGCTCCAACTCGGTTTTACAGTGAAAACTGTAGGAACTTCAAACCGACACTAGGAAACAGACTGAGAAAGCAGAGAAAAAGTGTTTCCTGCAAACCGTTCCCTTGGTGCTAGATGAACGAACGTCTCTCCACTTGCTCAGTTCTGAGAGATAAGTGTGTGTGAAAGCCGTCCTTCACCTAGCTTGTTGGGAACACATAGTTTCTATTCAGTTGCAAACTCCATTCCATAAATATATATGGGGAGGTACTAGCACCAACTCGGTTTTACAGTGAAATCTGCAGGAACTTCAAACCGAAACTAGGAAAAATTCTGAGAAAGCAGAGGAAATGTGTCTACTGCAACCCGTTCCCTTGGTGCTAGATGAACGAACGTCTCTCCACTTGCTCAGTTCTGAGAGATAAGTGTGTGTGAAAGCCGTCCTTCACATAGCTTGTTGGGAACACAAAGTTCCTTTTCAGTTGCAAACTCCATTCCATACATATATATGGGGAGGTAGAAACTCCAACTCGGTTTTACAGTGAAAACTGCAGGAACTTCAAACCGGCACTAGGAAACAGACTGAGAAAGCAGAGAAAAAGTGTCTCCTGCAACGCGTTCCCTTGGTGCTAGATGAACAATCGTCTCTCCACTTGCTCAGTTCTGAGCGATAAGTGTGTGTGAAAGCCGTCCTTCACCTAGCTTGTTGGGAACACAAAGTTTCTTTTCAGTTGCAAACTCCATTCCATACATATATATGGGGAGGTACTAGCTCCAAATCGGTTTTACAGTGAAAAATGAAGGAACTTCGAACCGGCACTAGGAAACAGACTGAGAAAGCAGAGAAAAAGTGTCTCCTGCAACCCATTCCCTTGGTGCTAGATGAACGAACGTCTCTCCACTTGCTCAGTTCTGAGAGATAAGTGTGTGTGAAAGCCGTCCTTCACCTAGCTTGTTGGGAACACAAAGTTTCTTTTCAGTTGCAAACTCCATTCCTTACATATATATGGGGAGGTACTAGCTCCAAATCGGTTTTACAGTGAAAACTGAAGGAACTTCGAACCGGCACTAGGAAACAGACTGAGAAAGCAGAGAAAAAGTGTCTCCTGCAACCCGTTCCCTTGGTGCTAGATGAACGAACGTCTCTCCACTTGCTCAGTTCTGAGAGATAAGTGTGTGTGAAAGCCGTCCTTCACCTAGCTTATGGGAACAAAAAGTTTCTTTTCAGTTGCAAACTCCATTCCATACATATATATGGGGAGGTACAAGCTCCAACTCGGTTTTACAGTGAAAACTTCAGGAACTTCAAACCGGCACTAGGAAACAGAATGAGAAAGCAGAGAGAAAGTGTCTGCTGCAAACCGTTCTCTTGGTGCTTTATGAACGAACGTCTCTCCACTTGCTCATTTCTGAGAGATAAGTGTGTGTGAAAGCCGTCCTTCACCTAGCTTGTTTGGAACACAAAGTTCTTTTCAGTTGCAAACTCGATTCCATACATATATATGGGGAGGTACTAGCTCCAACTCGGTTTTACAGTGAAACCTGCAGGAACTTCAAACCGACAATAGGAAAGAAACTGAGAAAGCAGAGAAAAAGTGTCTCCTGCAATCCGTTCCTTTGGTGCTAGATGAACGAACGTCTCTCCACTTGCTCAGTTCTGAGAGATAAGTGTGTGTGAAAGCCGTACTTCACCTAGCTTGTTGGGAACACATAGTTTCTATTCAGTTGCAAACTCCATTCCATACATATATATGGGGAGGTATAAGCTCCAACTCGGTTTTACAGTGAAAACTGTAGGAACTTCAAACCGACACTAGGAAACAGACTGAGAAAGCAGAGAAAAAGTGTTTCCTGCAAACCGTTCCCTTGGTGCTAGATGAACGAACGTCTCTCCACTTGCTCAGTTCTGAGAGATAAGTGTGTGTGAAAGCCGTCCTTCACCTAGCTTGTTGGGAACACATAGTTTCTATTCAGTTGCAAACTCCATTCCATAAATATATATGGGGAGGTACTAGCACCAACTCGGTTTTACAGTGAAATCTGCAGGAACTTCAAACCGAAACTAGGAAAAATTCTGAGAAAGCAGAGGAAATGTGTCTACTGCAACCCGTTCCCTTGGTGCTAGATGAACGAACGTCTCTCCACTTGCTCAGTTCTGAGAGATAAGTGTGTGTGAAAGCCGTCCTTCACATAGCTTGTTGGGAACACAAAGTTTCTTTTCAGTTGCAAACTCCATTCCATACAAATATATGGGGAGGTACTAGCTCCAAATCGGTTTTACAGTGAAAAATGAATGAACTTCGAACCGGCACTAGGAAACAGACTGAGAAAGCAGAGAAAAAGTGTCTCCTGCAACCCGTTCCCTTGGTGCTAGATGAACGAACGTCTCTCCACTTGCTCAGTTCTGAGAGATAAGTGTGTGTGAAAGCCGTCCTTCACCTAGCTTGTTGGGAACACAAAGTTTCTTTTCAGTTGCAAACTCCATTCCATAAATATATATGGGGAGGTACTAGCTCCAACTCGGTTTTACAGTGAAAACTGCAGGAACTTCAAACCGGCACTAGGAAACAGACTGTGAAAGCAGAGAAAAAGTGTCTCCTGCAACCCGTTCCCTTGGTGCTAGATGAACGAAAGTCTCTCCACTTGCTCAGTTCTGAGAGATAAGTGTGTGTGAAAGCCGTCCTTCACCTAGCTTGTTGGGATCACAAAGCTTCTTTTCAGTTGCAAACTCCATTCCATACATATATATGGGGAGGTACAAGCTCCAACTCGGTTTTACAGTGAAAACTGAAGGAACTTCAAACCGGCACTAGGAAACAAACTGAGAAAGCAGAGAAAAAGTATCTCCTGCAACCCGTTCCCTTGGTGCTAGATGAACGAACGTCTCTCCACTTGCTCAGTTCTGAGAGATAAGTGTGTGTGAAAGCCGTCCTTCACCTAGCTTGTTGGGAACACAAAGTTTCTTTTCAGTTGCAAACTCCATTCCATACATATATATGGGGAGGTACAAGCTCCAACTCGGTTTTACAGTGAAAACTGAAGGAACTTCAAACCGGCACTAGGAAACAAACTGAGAAAGCAGAGAAAAAGTATCTCCTGCAACCCGTTCCCTTGGTGCTAGATGAACGAACGTCTCTCCACTTGCTCAGTTCTGAGAGATAAGTGTGTGTGAAAGCCGTCCTTCACCTAGCTTGTTGGGAACACAAAGTTTCTTTTCAGTTGCAAACTCCATTCCATACATATATGTGGGGAGGTACTAGCTCCAACTCGGTTTTACAGTGAAAACTGCAGGAACTTCAAACCGGCACTAGGAAACAGACTGAGAAAGCAGAGAAAAAGTGTCTCCTGCAAACCGTTCCTTTGGTGTTAGATGAACGAACGTCTCTCCACTTGCTCAGTTCTGAGAGATAAGTGTGTGTGAAAGCCGTCCTTCACCTAGCTTGTTGGGATCACAAAGCTTCTTTTCAGTTGCAAACTCCATTCCATACATATATATGGGGAGGTACTAGCTCCAACTCGGTTTTACAGTGAAAACTGCAGGAACTTCAAACCGGCACTAGGAAACAGTCTGAGAAAGAAGAGAAAAAGTGTCTCCTGCAACCCGTTTCCTTGGTGCTAGATGAACGAACGTCTCTCCACTTGCTCAGTTCTGAGAGATAAGTGTGTGTGAAAGCCGTCCTTCACCTAGCTTGTTGGGAACACAAAGTTTCTTTTCAGTTGCAAACTCCAATCCATACATATATATGGGGAGGTACTAGCTCCAACTCGGTTTTACAGTGAAAACTGCAGGAACTTCAAACCGGCACTAGGAAACAGACTGAGAAACCAGAGAAAAAGTGTCTCCTGCACCCCGTTCCCTTGGTGATAGATGAACGAACGTCTCTCCACTTGCTCAATTCTGAGAGATATGTGTGTGTGAAAGCCGTACTTCACCTAGCTTGTTGGGAACACATAGATTCTATTCAGTTGCAAACTCCATTCCATACATATATATGGGGAGGTACTAGCACCAACTCGGTTTTACAGTGAAATCTGCAGGAACTTTAAACCGAAACTAGGAAAAATTCTGAGAAAGCTGAGGAAATGTGTCTACTGCAACCAGTTCCCTTGGTGCTAGATGAACGAACGTCTCTCCACTTGCTCAGTTCTGAGAGATAAGTGTGTGTGAAAGCCGTCCTTCACCTAGCTTGTTGGGAACACAAAGTTTCTTTTCAGTTGCAAACTACATTCCATACATATATATGGGAAGGTACTAGCTCCAACTCGGTTTTACAGTGAAAACTGCAGGAACTTCAAACCGGCACTAGGAAACAGACTGAGAAAGCAGAGAAAAAGTGTCTCCTGCAACCCGTTCCCTTGGTGCTAGATGAACGAACGTCTCTCCACTTGCTCAGTTCTGAGAGATATGTGTGTGTGAAAGCCGTCCTTCACATTGCTTGTTGGGAACACAAAGTTCCTTTTCAGTTGCAAACTCCATTCCATACATATATATGGGGAGGTACAAGCTCCAACTCGGTTTTACAGTGAAAACTGCAGGAACTTCAAACCGGCACTAGGAAAAATACTGAGAAAGCATAGAAAATGTGTCTACTGCAACCCGTTCCCTTGGTGCTAGATGAACGAACGTCTCTCCACTTGCTCAGTTCTGAGAGATAAGTGTGTGTGAAAGCCGTCCTTCACCTAGCTTGTTGGGAACACAAAGTTTCTTTTCAGTTGCTAACTCCATTCCATACATATATATGGGGAGGTAGAAGCTCCAACTCGGTTTTACAGTGAAAACTGCAAGAACTTCAAACCGGCACTAGGAAACAGACTGAGAAAGCAGAGAAAATGTGTCTCCTGCAACCCGATCCCTTGGTGCTAGATGAACGAACGTCTCTCCACTTGCTCAGTTCTGAGAGATAAGTGAGTGTGAAAGCCGTCCTTCATCTAGCTTGTTGGGAACACAAAGTTTCTTTTCAGTTGCAAACTCCATTCCATACATATATATGGGGAGGTACAAGCTCCAACTCGGTTTTACAGTGAAAACCGCAGGAACTTCAACAAGGCACTAGGAATCAGACTGAGAAAGCAGAGAAAAAGTGTCTCCTGCAACCAGTTCCCTTGGTGCTAAGTGAACGAACTTCTCTCCACTTGCTCAGTTCTGAGAGATATGTGTATGTGAAAGCCGTCCTTCACCTAGCTTGTTGGGAACACCAAGTTTCTTTTCAGTTGCAAACTCCATTCCATACATACATATGGGGAGGTACAAGCTCCAACTCTGTTTTACAGTGAAAACTGCAAGAACATCAAACAGTCACTAGGAAACAGACTGAGAAAGCAGAGAAAAATGTCCCCTGCAACCGGTTCTCTTGGTGCTAGATGAACGAACGTCTCTCCACTTGCTCAGTTCCGAGAAATAAGTGTGTGTGAAAGCCATACTTCAACATTTCTTGTTGGGAAAACAAAGTTTCTTTTCAGTTGCAAACTCCATTCCATACATATATATGGGTAGGTAGTAGATCCAACACGGTTTTACAGTGAAAACTGCAGGAACTTCAAACCGGCACTAGGAAACAGACTGAGAAAGCAGAGGAAAAGTGTCTCCTGCCACCCGTTCCCTTGGTGCTAGATGAACGAACGTCTCTCCACTTGCTCAGTTCTGAGAGATAAGTGTGTGTGAAAGCCGTCCTTCACCTAGCTTGTTGAGAACACAAAGTTTCTTTTCAGTTACAAATTCCATTCCATACATATATATGGGGAGGTACTAGCTCCAACTCGGTTTTACAGTGAAAACTGCAGGAACTTCAAACCGGCAGTAGGAAACAGACTGAGAAAGCAGAGAAAAAGTGTCTACTGCAACACGTTCCCTTGGTGCTAGATGAAAGAACGTCCCTCCACTTGCTCAGATCTGAGAGATAAGTGTGTGTGAAAGCCGTCCTTCACCTAGCTTGTTGGGAACACAAAGTTTCTTTACAGTTGCAAACTCCATTCCATTCATATATATGGGGAGGTACTAGCTCCAAATCGGTTTTACAGTGAAAACTGCAGGAACTTCAAACCGACACTAGGAAAGAGACTGAGAAAGCAGAGAATAAGTGACTCCTGCTACCCGTTCCCTTGGTGCTAGATGAACGAACGTCTCTCCACTTGCTCAGTTCTGAGAGATAAGTGTGTGTGAAAGCCGTCCTTCACCTAGCTTATGGGAACAAAAAGTTTCTTTTCAGTTGCAAACTACATTCCATACATATATATGGGGAGGTAGAAGCTCCAACTCGGTTTTACAGTGAAAATTGCAGGAACTTCAAACCGGCACTAGGAAACAGACTGAGAAAGCAGAGAAAAAGTGTCTCCTGCAACCCGTTCCCTTGGTGCTAGATGAACGAACGTCTCTCCACTTGCTCAGTTCTGAGAGATAAGTGTGTGTGAAAGCCGTCCTTCACATAGCTTGTTGGGAACACAAAGTTTCTTTTCAGTTGCAAACCCCATTCCATAAATATATATGGGGAGGTAGAAGCTCCAACTCGGTTTTACAGTGAAAACTGCAGGAACTTCAAACCGGCACTAGGAAACAGATTGAGAAAGCAGAGAAAAAGTGTCTCCTGCAACCCGTTCCCTTGGTGCTAGATGAACAATCGTCTCTCCACTTGCTAAGTTCTGAGAGATAAGTGTGTGTGAAAGCCGTCCTTCACCTAGCTTGTTGGGAACACAAAGTTTCTTTTCAGTTGCAAACTCCATTCCATACATATATATGGGGAGGTACCAGCTCCAACACGGTTTTACAGTGAAAACTGAAGGAACTTCGAACCGGCCCTAGGAAACAGACTGAGAAAGCAGAGAAAAAGTGTCTCGTGCAACCCGTTCCCTTGGTGCTAGATGAACGAACGTCTCTCCACTTGCTCAGTTCTGAGAGATAAGTGTGTGTGAAAGCCGTCTTTCACCTAGCTTGTTGGGAACACAAAGTTTCTTTTCAGTTGCAAACTCTATTCCATACATTTATAAGGGGAGGTACTAGCTCCAACTCGGTTTTACAGTGAAAACTGAAGGAACTTCGAACCGGCACTAGGAAACAGACTGAGAAAGCAGAGAAAAAGTGTCTCCTGCAACCCGTTCCCTTGGTGCTAGATGAACGAACGTCTCTCCACTTGCTCAGTTCTGAGAGATAAGTGTGTGTGATAGCCGTCCTTCACATAGCTTGTTGGGAACACAAAGTTTCTTTTCAGTTGCAAACTACATTCCATACATTTATATGGGGAGGTAGAAGCTCCAACTCGGTTTTACAGTGAAAACTGCAGGAACTTCAAACCGGCACTAGGAAAAAGACTGAGAAAGAAGAGAAAAAGTGTCTCCTGCAACCCGTTCCCTTGGTGCTAGATGAACGAACGTCTCTCCACTTGCTCAGTTCTGAGAGATAAGTGTGTGTGAAAGCCGTCCTTCACATAGCTTGTTGGGAACACAAAGTTCCTTTTCAGTTGCAAACTCCATTCCATACATATATATGGGGAGGTACTAGCTCCAACTCGGTTTTACAGTGAAAACTGCAGGAACTTCAAACCGGCACTAGGAAAAATACTGAGAAAGCAGAGAAAATGTGTCTACTGAAACCCGTTCCCTTGGTGCTAGATGAACTAACGTCTCTCCACTTGCTCAGTTCTGAGAGATAAGTGTGTGTGAAAGCCGTTCTTCACCTAGCTTGTTGGGAACACAAAGTTTCTTTTCAGTTGCAAACTCCATTCCATACATATATATGGGGAGGTAGAAGCTCCAACTCGGCTTTACAGTGAAAACTGCAGGAACTTCAAACCGGCACTAGGAAAAATACTGAGAAAGCAGAGAAAAAGTGTCTCCTGCAACCCGTTCCCTTGGTTCTAGATGAACAATCGTCTCTCCACTTGCTCAGTTCTGAGAGATAAATGTGTGTGAAAGCCGTCCTTCAACAAGTTTGTTGGGAACACAAAGTTTCTTTTCAGTTGCAAACTCCATTCCATACATATATATGGGGAGGTACTAGCTCCAACTCGGTTTTACAGTGAAAACTGAAGGAATTTCGAACCGGCACTAGGAAACAGATTGAGATAGCAGAGAAAAAGTGACTCCTGCAACCCGTTCCCTTGGTGCTAGATGAACGAACGTCTCTTCACTTGCTCAGTTCTGAGAGTTAAGTGTGTGTGAAAGCCGTCTTTCACCTAGCTTGTTGGGAACACAAAGATTCTTTTCAGTTGCAAACTCCATTCCATAAATATATATGGGGAGGTACTAGCTCCAACTCGGTTTTACAGTGAAAACTGAAGGAACTTCGAACCGCCACTAGGAAACAGACTGAGAAAGCAGAGAAAAAGTGTCTCCTGCAACCCGTTCCCTTGGTGCTAGATGAACGAACGTCTCTCCACTTGCTCAGTTCTGAGAGATAAGTGTGTGTGAAAGCCGTCCTTCACATAGCTTGTTGGGAACACAAAGTTCCTTTTCAGTTGCTAACTCCATTCCATACATATATATGGGGAGGTACTAGCTCCAACTCGGTTTTACAGTGAAAACTGCAGGAACTTCAAACCGGCACTAGGAAACAGAATGAGAAAACAGAGAAAAAGTGTCTCCTGCAACCCGTTCCATTGGTGCTAGATGAACGAACGTCTCTCCACTTGCTCAGTTCTGAGAGATAATTGTGTGTGAAAGCCGTCCTTCACCTTGCTTGTTGGGATCACAAAGCTTCTTTTCAGTTGCAAACTCCATTCCATACATATATATGGGGAGGTACTAGCTCCAACTCGGTTTTACAGTGAAAACTGCAGGAACTTCAAACCGGCACTAGGAAACAGACTGAGAAAGCAGAGAAAAAGTGTCTCCTGCAATCCGTTCCCTTGGTGCTAGATGAACGAACGTCTCTCCACTTGCTCAGTTCTGAGAGATAATTGTGTGTGAAAGCCGTACTTCACCTATCTTGTTGGGAACACAAAGTTTCTTTTCAGTTGCAAACTCCATTCCATACATATATGCGGTGAGGTACTAGCTCCAACTCGGTTTTACAGTGAAAACTGCAGGAACCTCAAACCGGCACTAGGAAACAGACTGAGAAAGCAGAGAAAAAGTGTCTCCTGCACCCCGTTCCCTTGGTGATAGATGAACGAACGTCTCTCCACTTGCTCAGTTCTGAGAGATAAGTGTGTGTGAAAGCCGTACTTCACCTAGCTTGTTGGGAACACATAGTTTCTATTCAGTTGCAAACTCCATTCCATACATATATATGGGGAGGTACTAGCACCAAATCGGTTTTACAGTGAAATCTGCAGGAACTTCAAACCGAAACTAGGAAAAATTCTGAGAAAGCTGAGGAAATGTGTCTACTGCAACCCGTTCCCTTGGTGCTAGATGAACGAAAGTCTCTCCACTTGCTCAGTTTTGAGAGATAAGTGTGTGTGAAAGCCGTCCTTCACCTAGCTTGTTGGGAACACAAAGTTTCTTTTCAGTTGCAAACTACATTCCATACATATATATGGGGAGGTAGAAGCTCCAACTCGGTTTTACAGTGAAAACTGCAGGAACTTCAAACCAGCACTAGGAAACAGACTGAGAAAGCAGAGAAAAAGTGTCTCCTGCAACCCGTTCCCTTGGTGCTAGATGAACAATCGTCTCTCCACTTACTAAGTTCTGAGAGATAAGTGTGTGTGAAAGCCGTCCTTCACCTATGTTGTTGGGAACACAAAGTTTCTTTTCAGTTGCAAACTCCATTCCATACATATATATGGGGAGGTACCAGCTCCAACTCGGTTTACAGTGAAAACTGAAGGAACTTCGAACCGGCCCTGGGAAACAGACTGAGAAAGCAGAGAAAAAGTGTCTCCTGCAACCCGTTCCCTTGGTGCTAGATGAACGAACATCTCTCCACGTGCTCAGTTCTGAGAGATAAGTGTGTGTGAAAGCCGTCTTTCAACTAGCTTGTTGGGAACACAAAGTTTCTTTTCAGTTGCAAACTCCATTCCATACATATATAAGGGGAGGTACTAGCTACAACTCGGTTTTACAGTGAAAACTGAAGGAACTTCGAACCGGCACTAGGAAACAGACTGAGAAAGCAGAGAAAAAGTGTCTCCTGCAACCCGTTCCCTTGGTGCTAGATGAACGAAAGTCTCTCCACTTGCTCAGTTCTGAGAGATATGTGTGTGTGATAGCCGTCCTTCACCTAGCTTGTTGGGAACACAAAGTTTCTTTTCAGTTGCAAACTCCATTCCATACATACATATGGGGAGGTAGAAGCTCCAACTCGGTTTTACAGTGAAAACTGAAGGAACTTCAAACCGGCACTAGGAAACAGACTGAGAAAGCAGAGAAAAAGTGTCTCCTGCAACCCGTTCCCTTGGTGCTAGATGAAAGAACGTCTCTCCACTTGCTCAGTTCTGAGAGATAAGTGTGTGTGAAAGCCGTCCTTCACATAGCTTGTTGTTAACACAAAGTTCCTTTTCAGTTGCAAACTCCATTCCATACATATATATGGGGAGGTACTAGCTCCAACTCGGTTTTACAGTGAAAACTGCAGGAACTTCAAACCGGCACTAGGAAAAATACTGAGAAAGCAGAGAAAATGTGTCTACTGCAACCCGTTCCCTTGGTGCTAGATGAACGAAAGTCTCTCCACTTGCTCAGTTCTGAGAGATAAGTGTGTGTGAAAGCCGTCCTTCACATAGCTTGTTGTTAACACAAAGTTCCTTTTCAGTTGCAAACTCCATTCCATACATATATATGGGGAGGTACTAGCTCCAACTCGGTTTTACAGTGAAAACTGCAGGAACTTCAAACCGGCACTAGGAAAAATACTGAGAAAGCAGAGAAAATGTGTCTACTGCAACCCGTTCCCTTGGTGCTAGATGAACGAAAGTCTCTCCACTTGCTCAGTTCTGAGAGATAAGTGTGTGTGAAAGCTGCCCTTCACCTATCTTGTTGGGAACACAAAGTTTCTTTTCAGTTGCAAACTCCATTCCATACATATATATGGGGAGGTAGAAGCTCCAACTCGGTTTTACAGTGAAAACTGCAGGAACTTCAAACCGGCACTAGGAAAAATACTGAGAAAGCAGAGAAAAAGTGTCTCCTGCAACCCGTTCCCTTGGTGCTACATGAACGAACGTTTCTCCACTTGCTCAGTTCTGAGAGATAAGTGTGTGTGAAAGCCGTCCTTCACATAGCTTGTTGGGAACACAAAGTTTCTTTTCAGTTGCAAACCCCATTCCATACATATATATGGGGAGGTAGAAGCTCCAACTCGGTTTTACAGTGAAAACTGCAGGAACTTCAAACCGGCACTAGGAAACAGACTGAGAAAGCAGAGAAAAAGTGTCTCCTGCAACCCGTTCCATTGGTGCTAGATGAACAATCGTCTCTCCACTTGCTTAGTTCTGAGAGATAAGTGTGTGTGAAAGCCGTCCTTCACCTAGCTTGTTTTGAACACAAAGTTTCTTTTCAGTTGCAAACTCCATTCCATACATATATATGGGGAGGTACCAGCTCCAACTCGGTTTTACAGTGAAAACTGAAGGAACTTCGAACCGGCACTAGGAAACAGACTGAGAAAGCAGAGAAAAAGTGTCTCCTGCAACCCGTTCCCTTGGTGCTAGATGAACGAACGTCTCTCCACTTGCTCATTTCTGAGAGATAAGTGTGTGTGATAGCCGTCCTTCACATAGCTTGTTGGGAACACAAAGTTTCTTTTCAGTTGCAAACTACATTCCATACATTTATATGGGGAGGTAGAAGCTCCAACTCGGTTTTACAGTGAAAACTGCAGGAACTTCAAACCGGCACTAGGAAACAGACTGAGAAAGCAGAGAAAAAGTGTCTCCTGCAACCCGTTCCCTTGGTGCTAGATGAACGAACGTCTCTCCACTTGCTTAGTTCTGAGAGATAAGTGTGTGTGAAAGCCGTCCTTCACCTAGCTTGTTTTGAACACAAAGTTTCTTTTCAGTTGCAAACTCCATTCCATACATATATATGGGGAGGTACCAGCTCCAACTCGGTTTTACAGTGAAAACTGAAGGAACTTCGAACCGGCACTAGGAAACAGACTGAGAAAGCAGAGAAAAAGTGTCTCCTGCAACCCGTTCCCTTGGTGCTAGATGAACGAACGTCTCTCCACTTGCTCAGTTCTGAGAGATAAGTGTGTGTGATAGCCGTCCTTCACATAGCTTGTTGGGAACACAAAGTTTCTTTTCAGTTGCAAACTACATTCCATACATTTATATGGGGAGGTAGAAGCTCCAACTCGGTTTTACAGTGAAAACTGCAGGAACTTCAAACCGGCACTAGGAAACAGACTGAGAAAGCAGAGAAAAAGTGTCTCCTGCAACCCGTTCCCTTGGTGCTAGATGAACGAACGTCTCTCCACTTGCTCAGTTCTGAGAGATAAGTGTGTGTGAAAGCCGTCCTTCTCATAGCTTGTTGGGAACACAAAGTTCCTTTTCAGTTGCAAACTCCATTCCATACATATATATGGGGAGGTACTAGCTCCAACTCGGTTTTACAGTGAATACTGCAGGAACTTCAAACCGGCACTAGGAAAAATACTGAGAAAGCAGAGAAAATGTGTCTACTGAAACCCGTTCCCTTGGTGCTAGATGAACTAACGTCTCTCCACTTGCTCAGTTCTGAGAGATAAGTGTGTGTGAAAGCCGTCCTTCACCTAGCTTGTTGGGAACACAAAGTTTCTTTTCAGTTGCAAACTCCATTCCATACATATATATGGGGAGGTAGAAGCTCCAACTCGGTTTTACAGTGAAAACTGCAGGAACTTCAAACCGGCACTAGGAAACAGACTGAGAAAGCAGAGAAAAAGTGTCTCCTGCAACCCATTCCCTTGGTTCTAGATGAACAATCGTCTCTCCACTTGCTCAGTTCTGAGAGATAAGTGTGTGTGAAAGCCGTCCTTCAACTAGTTTGTTGGGAACACAAAGTTTCTTTTCAGTTGCAAACTCCATTCCATACATATATATGGGGAGGTACTAGCTCCAACTCGGTTTTACAGTGAAAACTGAAGGAATTTCGAACCGGCACTAGGAAACAGATTGAGAAAGCAGAGAAAAAGTGTCTCCTGCAACCCGTTCCCTTGGTGCTAGATGAACGAACGTCTCTTCACTTGCTCAGTTCTGAGAGTTAAGTGTGTGTGAAAGCCGTCTTTCACCTAGCTTGTAGGGAACACAAAGATTCTTTTCAGTTGCAAACTCCATTCCATAAATATATATGGGGAGGTTCTAGCTCCAACTCGGTTTTACAGTGAAAACTGAAGGAACTTCGAACCGCCACTAGGAAACAGACTGAGAAAGCAGAGAAAAAGTGTCTCCTGCAACCCGTTCCCTTGGTGCTAGATGGACGAACGTCTCTCCACTTGCTCAGTTCTGAGAGATAAGTGTGTGTGAAAGCCGTCCTTCACCTAGCTTGTTGGGAACACAAAGTTTCTTTTCAGTTGCAAACTCCATTCCATACATATATATGGGGAGGTACTAGCTCCAAATCAGTTTTACAGTGAAAACTGCAGGAACTTCAAACCGGCACTAGGAAACAGACTGTGAAAGCAGAGAAATAGTGACTCCTGCAACCCGTTCCCTTGGTGCTAGATGAAAGAACGTCTCTCCACTTGCTCAGTTCTGAGAGATAAGTGTGTTTGAAAGCCGTACTTCACCTAGCTTGTTGGGATCACAAAGCTTCTTTTCAGTTGCAAACTCCATTCCATACATATATATGGGGAGGTACAAGCTCCAACCCGGTTTTACAGTGAAAACTGCAGGAACTTCAAACCGGCACTAGGAAAAATTCTGAGAAAGCTGAGGAAATGTGTCTACTGCAACCCGTTCCCTTGGTGCTAGATGAACGAACGTCTCTCCACTTGCTCAGTTCTGAGAGATAAGTGTGTGTGAAAGCCGTCCTTCACATAGCTTGTTGGGAACACAAAGTTTCTTTTCAGTTGCAAACTACATTCCATACATATATATGGGGAGGTAGAAGCTCCAACTCGGTTTTACAGTGAAAATTGCAGGAACTTCAAACCGGCACTAGGAAACAGACTGAGAAAGCAGAGAAAAAGTGTCTCCTGCAACCCGTTCCCTTGGTGCTACATGAACGAACGTCTCTCCACTTGCTCAGTTCTGAGAGATAAGTGTGTGTGAAAGCCGTCCTTCACATAGCTTGTTGGGAACACAAAGTTTCTTTTCAGTTGCAAACCCCATTCCATACATATATATGGGGAGGTAGAAGCTCCAACTCGGTTTTACAGTGAAAACTGCAGGAACTTCAAACCGGCACTAGGAAACAGACTGAGAAAGCAGAGAAAAAGTGTCTCCTGCAACCCGTTCCATTGGTGCTAGATGAACAATCGTCTCTCCACTTGCTTAGTTCTGAGAGATAAGTGTGTGTGAAAGCCGTCCTTCACCTAGCTTGTTTTGAACACAAAGTTTCTTTTCAGTTGCAAACTCCATTCCATACATATATATGGGGAGGTACCAGCTCCAACTCGGTTTTACAGTGAAAACTGAAGGAACTTCGAACCGGCACTAGGAAACAGACTGAGAAAGCAGAGAAAAAGTGTCTCCTGCAACCCGTTCCCTTGGTGCTAGATGAACGAACGTCTCTCCACTTGCTCAGTTCTGAGAGATAAGTGTGTGTGATAGCCGTCCTTCACATAGCTTGTTGGGAACACAAAGTTTCTTTTCAGTTGCAAACTACATTCCATACATTTATATGGGGAGGTAGAAGCTCCAACTCGGTTTTACAGTGAAAACTGCAGGAACTTCAAACCGGCACTAGGAAACAGACTGAGAAAGCAGAGAAAAAGTGTCTCCTGCAACCCGTTCCCTTGGTGCTAGATGAACGAACGTCTCTCCACTTGCTCAGTTCTGAGAGATAAGTGTGTGTGAAAGCCGTCCTTCTCATAGCTTGTTGGGAACACAAAGTTCCTTTTCAGTTGCAAACTCCATTCCATACATATATATGGGGAGGTACTAGCTCCAACTCGGTTTTACAGTGAATACTGCAGGAACTTCAAACCGGCACTAGGAAAAATACTGAGAAAGCAGAGAAAATGTGTCTACTGAAACCCGTTCCCTTGGTGCTAGATGAACTAACGTCTCTCCACTTGCTCAGTTCTGAGAGATAAGTGTGTGTGAAAGCCGTCCTTCACCTAGCTTGTTGGGAACACAAAGTTTCTTTTCAGTTGCAAACTCCATTCCATACATATATATGGGGAGGTAGAAGCTCCAACTCGGTTTTACAGTGAAAACTGCAGGAACTTCAAACCGGCACTAGGAAACAGACTGAGAAAGCAGAGAAAAAGTGTCTCCTGCAACCCGTTCCCTTGGTTCTAGATGAACAATCGTCTCTCCACTTGCTCAGTTCTGAGAGATAAGTGTGTGTGAAAGCCGTCCTTCAACTAGTTTGTTGGGAACACAAAGTTTCTTTTCAGTTGCAAACTCCATTCCATACATATATATGGGGAGGTACTAGCTCCAACTCGGTTTTACAGTGAAAACTGAAGGAATTTCGAACCGGCACTAGGAAACAGATTGAGAAAGCAGAGAAAAAGTGTCTCCTGCAACCCGTTCCCTTGGTGCTAGATGAACGAACGTCTCTTCACTTGCTCAGTTCTGAGAGTTAAGTGTGTGTGAAAGCCGTCTTTCACCTAGCTTGTAGGGAACACAAAGATTCTTTTCAGTTGCAAACTCCATTCCATAAATATATATGGGGAGGTACTAGCTCCAACTCGGTTTTACAGTGAAAACTGAAGGAACTTCGAACCGCCACTAGGAAACAGACTGAGAAAGCAGAGAAAAAGTGTCTCCTGCAACCCGTTCCCTTGGTGCTAGATGAACGAACGTCTCTCCACTTGCTCAGTTCTGAGAGATAAGTGTGTGTGAAAGCCGTCCTTCACCTAGCTTGTTGGGAACACAAAGTTTCTTTTCAGTTGCAAACTCCATTCCATACATATATATGGGGAGGTACTAGCTCCAAATCGGTTTTACAGTGAAAACTGCAGGAACTTCAAACCGGCACTAGGAAACAGACTGTGAAAGCAGAGAAATAGTGTCTCCTGCAACCCGTTCCCTTGGTGCTAGATGAAAGAACGTCTCTCCACTTGCTCAGTTCTGAGAGATAAGTGTGTTTGAAAGCCGTACTTCACCTAGCTTGTTGGGATCACAAAGCTTCTTTTCAGTTGCAAACTCCATTCCATACATATATATGGGGAGGTACAAGCTCCAACCCGGTTTTACAGTGAAAACTGCAGGAACTTCAAACCGGCACTAGGAAAAATTCTGAGAAAGCTGAGGAAATGTGTCTACTGCAACCCGTTCCCTTGGTGCTAGATGAACGAACGTCTCTCCACTTGCTCAGTTCTGAGAGATAAGTGTGTGTGAAAGCCGTCCTTCACATAGCTTGTTGGGAACACAAAGTTCCTTTTCAGTTGCTAACTCCATTCCATACATATATATGGGGAGGTACAAGATCCAACTCGGTTTTACAATGAAAACTGCAAGAACTTCAAACCGGCACTAGGAAACAGACTGAGAAAGCAGAGAAAAAGTGTCTCCTGCAACCCGTTCCATTGGTGCTAGATGAACGAACGACTCTCCACTTGCTCAGTTCTGAGAGATAAGTGTGTGTGAAAGCCGTCCTTCACCTTGCTTGTTGGGATCACAAAGCTTCTTTTCAGTTGCAAACTCCATTCCATACATATATATGGGGAGGTACTAGCTCCAACTCGGTTTTACAGTGAAAACTGCAGGAACTTCAAACCGGCACTAGGAAACAGACTGAGAAAGCAGAGAATAAGTGTCTCCTGCAACCCGTTCCCTTGGTGCTAGATGAACGAATGTCTCTCCACTTGCTCAGTTCTGAAGAGATAAGTGTGTGTGAAAGCAGTACTTCACCTAGCTTGTTGGGAACACAAAGTTTCTTTTCAGTTGCAAACTCCATTCCATACATATATGCGGGGAGGTACTAGCTCCAACTCGGTTTTACAGTGAAAACTGCAGGAACCTCAAACCGGCACTAGGAAACAGACTGAGAAAGCAGAGAAAAAGTGTCTCCTGCACCCCGTTCCCTTGGTGATAGATGAACGAACGTCTCTCCACTTGCTCAGTTCTGAGAGATAAGTGTGTGTGAAAGCCGTACTTCACCTAGCTTGTTGGGAACACATAGTTTCTATTCAGTTGCAAACTCCATTCCATACATATATATGGGGAGGTACTAGCACCAAATCGGTTTTACAGTGAAATCTGCAGGAACTTCAAACCGAAACTAGGAAAAATTCTGAGAAAGCTGAGGAAATGTGTCTACTGCAAACCGTTCCCTTGGTGCTAGATGAACGAAAGTCTCTCCACTTGCTCAGTTCTGAGAGATAAGAGTGTGTGAAAGCCGTCCTTCACCTAGCTTGTTGGGAACACAAAGTTTCTTTTCAGTTGCAAACTACATTCCATACATATATATGGGGAGGTAGAAGCTCCAACTCGGTTTTACAGTGAAAATTGCAGGAACTTCAAACCGGCACTAGGAAACAGACTGAGAAAGCAGAGAAAAAGTGTCTCCTGCAACCCGTTCCCTTGGTGCTAGATGAACGAACGTCTCTCCACTTCCTCAGTTCTGAGAGATAAGTGTGTGTGAAAGCCGTCCTTCACATAGCTTGTTGGGAACACAAAGTTTCTTTTCAGTTGCAAACTCCATTCCATACATATATATGGGGAGGTAGAAGCTCCAACTCGGTTTTACAGTGAAAACTGCAGGAACTTCAAACCAGCACTAGGAAACAGACTGAGAAAGCAGAGAAAAAGTGTCTCCTGCAACCCGTTCCCTTGGTGCTAGATGAACAATCGTCTCTCCACTTGCTAAGTTCTGAGAGATAAGTGTGTGTGAAAGCCGTCCTTCACCTAGGTTGTTGGGAACACAAAGTTTCTTTTCAGTTGCAAACTCCATTCCATACATATATAAGGGGAGGTACTAGCTACAACTCGGTTTTACAGTGAAAACTGAAGGAACTTCGAACCGGCACTAGGAAACAGACTGAGAAAGCAGAGAAAAAGTGTCTTCTGCAACCCGTTCCCTTGGTGCTAGATGAACGAACGTCTCTCCAATTGCTCAGTTCTGAGAGATAAGTGTGTGTGATAGCCGTCCTTCACCTAGCTTGTTGGGAACACAAAGTTTCTTTTCAGTTGCAAACTCCATTCCATACATATATATGGGGAGGTAGAAGCTCCAACTCGGTTTTACAGTGAAAACTGAAGGAACTTCGAACCGCCACTAGGAAACAGACTGAGAAAGCAGAGAAAAAGTGTCTCCTGCAACCCGTTCCCTTGGTGCTAGATGAACAATCGTCTCTCCACTTGCTAAGTTCTGAGAGATAAGTGTGTGTGAAAGCCGTCCTTCACCTAGGTTGTTGGGAACACAAAGTTTCTTTTCAGTTGCAAACTCCATTCCATACATATATATGGGGAGGTACTAGCTCCAACTCGGTTTTACAGAGAAAACTGAAGGAATTTCGAACCGGCACTAGGAAACAGATTGAGAAAGCAGAGAAAAAGTGTCTCCTGCAAACCGTTCCCTTGGTGCTAGATGAACGAACGTCTCTTCACTTGCTCAGTTCTGAGAGTTAAGTGTGTGTGAAAGCCGTCTTTCACCTAGCTTATAGGGAACACAAAGATTCTTCTCAGTTGCAAACTCCATTCCATAAATATATATGGGGAGGTACTAGCTCCAACTCGGTTTTACAGTGAAAACTGAAGGAACTTCGAACCGCCACTAGGAAACAGACTGAGAAAGCAGAGAAAAAGTGTCTCCTGCAACCCGTTCCCTTGGTGCTAGATGAACGAACATCTCTCCACTTCCTCAGTTCTGAGAGATAAGTGTGTGTGAAAGCCGTCCTTCACCTAGCTTGTTGGGTACACAAAGTTTCTTTTCAGTTGCAAACTCCATTCCATACATATATATGGGGAGGTACTAGCTCCAACTCGGTTTTACAGTGAAAACTGCAGGAACTACAAACCGGCACTAGGAAACAGACTGTGAAAGCAGAGAAATAGTGTCTCCTGCAACCCGTTCCCTTGGTGCTAGATGAAAGAACGTCTCTCCACTTGCTCAGTTCTGAGAGATAAGTGTGTGTGAAAGCCGTACTTCACCTAGCTTGTTGGGATCACAAAGCTTCTTTTCAGTTGCAAACTCCATTCCATACATATATATGGGGAGGTACAAGCTCCAACCCGGTTTTACAGTGAAAACTGCAGGAACTTCAAACCGGCACTAGGAAAAATTCTGAGAAAGCTGAGGAAATGTGTCTACTGCAACCCGTTCCCTTGGTGCTAGATGAACGAACGTCTCTCCACTTGCTCAGTTCTGAGAGATAAGTGTGTGTGAAAGCCGTCCTTCACATAGCTTGTTGGGAACACAAAGTTCCTTTTCAGTTGCTAACTCCATTCCATACATATATATGGGGAGGTACAAGATCCAACTCGGTTTTACAGTGAAAACTGCAGGAACCTCAAACCGGCACTAGGAAACAGACTGAGAAAGCAGAGAAAAAGTGTGTCCTGCACCCCGTTCCCTTGGTGATAGATGAACGAACGTCTCTCCACTTGCTCAGTTCTGAGAGATAAGTGTGTGTGAAAGCCGTACTTCACCTAGCTTGTTGGGAACACATAGTTTCTATTCAGTTGCAAACTCCATTCCATACATATATATGGGGAGGTACTAGCACCAAATCGGTTTTACAGTGAAATCTGCAGGAACTTCAAACCGAAACTAGGAAAAATTCTGAGAAAGCTGAGGAAATGTGTCTACTGCAACCCGTTCCCTTGGTGCTAGATGAACGAAAGTCTCTCCACTTGCTCAGTTCTGAGAGATAAGTGTGTGTGAAAGCCGTCCTTCACCTAGCTTGTTGGGAACACAAAGTTTCTTTTCAGTGGCAAACTACATTCCATACATATATATGGGGAGGTAGAAGCTCCAACTCGGTTTTACAGTGAAAATTGCAGGAACTTCAAACCGGCACTAGGAAACAGACTGAGAAAGCAGAGAAAAAGTGTCTCCTGCAACCCGTTCCCTTGGTGCTAGATGAATGAACGTCTCTCCACTTGCTCAGTTCTGAGAGATAAGTGTGTGTGAAAGCCGTCCTTCACATAGCTTGTTGGGAACACAAAGTTTCTTTTCAGTTGCAAACTCCATTCCATACATATATATGGGTAGGTAGAAGCTCCAACTCGGTTTTACAGTGAAAACTGCAGGAACTTCAAACCAGCACTAGGAAACAGACTGAGAAAGCAGAGAAAAAGTGTCTCCTGCAACCCGTTCCCTTGGTGCTAGATGAACAATCGTCTCTCCACTTGCTAAGTTCTGAGAGATAAGTGTGTGTGAAAGCCGTCCTTCACCTAGGTTGTTGGGAACACAAAGTTTCTTTTCAGTTGCAAACTCCATTCCATACATATATATTGGGAGGTACCAGCTCCAACTCGGTTTACAGTGAAAACTGAAGGAACTTCGAACCGGCCCTAGGAAACAGACTGAGAAAGCAGAGAAAAAGTGTCTCCTGCAACCCGTTCCCTTGGTGCTAGATGAACGAACATCTCTCCACTTGCTCAGTTCTGAGAGATAAGTGTGTGTGAAAGCCGTCTTTCACCTAGCTTGTTGGGAACACAAAGTTTCTTTTCAGTTGCAAACTCCATTCCATACATATATAAGGGGAGGTACTAGCTACAACTCTGTTTTACAGTGAAAACTGAAGGAACTTCGAACCGGCACTAGGAAACAGACTGAGAAAGCAGAGAAAAAGTGTCTTCTGCAACCCGTTCCCTTGGTGCTAGATGAACGAACGTCTCTCCACTTGCTCAGTTCTGAGAGATAAGTGTGTGTGATAGCCGTCCTTCACCTAGCTTGTTGGGAACACAAAGTTTCTTTTCAGTTGCAAACTCCATTCCATACATATATATGGGGAGGTAGAAGCTCCAACTCGGTTTTACAGTGAAAACTGAAGGAACTTCAAACCGGCACTAGGAAACAGACTGAGAAAGCAGAGAAAAAGTGTCTCCTGCAACCCGTTCCCTTGGTGCTAGATGAACGAACGTCTCTCCACTTGCTCAGTTCTGAGAGATAAGTGTGTGTGAAAGCCGTCCTTCACATAGCTTGTTGGGAACACAAAGTTCCTTTTCAGTTGCAAACTCCATTCCATACATATATATGGGGAGGTACTAGCTCCAACTCGGTTTTACAGTGAAAACTGCAGGAACTTCAAACCGGCACTAGGAAAAATACTGAGAAAGCAGAGAAAATGTGTCTACTGCAACCCGTTCCCTTGGTGCTAGATGAACAAAAGTCTCTCCACTTGCTCAGTTCTGAGAGATAAGTGTGTGTGAAAGCCGTCCTTCACCTATCTTGTTGGGAACACAAAGTTTCTTTTCAGTTGCAAACTCCATTCCATACATATATATGGGTAGGTAGAAGCTCCAACTCGGTTTTACAGTGAAAACTGCAGGAACTTCAAACCGGCACTAGGAAAAATACTGAGAAAGCAGATAAAATGTGTCTACTGCAACCCGTTCCCTTGGTGCTAAATGAACGAACGTCTCTCCACTTGCTCAGTTCTGAGAGATAAGTGTGTGTGAAAGCCGTCCTTCACCTAGCTTGTTGGGAACACAAAGTTTCTTTTCAGTTGCAAACTCCATTCCATACATATATATGGGGAGGTAGAAGCTCAAACTCGGTTTTACAGTGAAAACTGCAGGAACTTCAAACCGGCACTAGGAAACAGACTGAGAAAGCAGAGAAAAAGTGTCTCCTGCTACCCGTTCCCTTGGTTCTAGATGAACAATCGTCTCTCCACTTGCTCAGTTCTGAGAGATAAGTGTGTGTGAAAGCCGTCCTTCAACTAGTTTGTTGGGAACACAAAGTTTCTTTTCAGTTGCAAACTCCATTCCATACATATATATGGGGAGGTACAAGCTCCAACTCGGTTTTACAGTGAAAACTGAAGGAATTTCGAACCGGCACTAGGAAACAGACTGAGAAAGCAGAGAAAAAGTGTCTCCTGCAACCCGTTCCCTTGGTGCTAGATGAACGAACGTCTCTCCACTTGCTCAGTTCTGAGAGTTAAGTGTGTGTGAAAGCCGTCTTTCACCTAGCTTGTTGGGAACACAAAGATTCTTTTCAGTTGCAAACTCCATTCCATACATATATATGGGGAGGTACTAGCTCCAAATCGGTTTTACAGTGAAAACTGCAGGAACTTCAAACCGGCACTAGGAAACAGACTGTGAAAGCAGAGAAAAAGTGTCTCCTGCAACCCGTTCCCTTGGTGCTAGATGAAAGAACGTCTCTCCACTTGCTCAGTTCTGAGAGATAAGTGTGTGTGAAAGCCGTACTTCACCTAGCTTGTTGGGATCACAAAGCTTCTTTTCAGTTGCAAACTCCATTCCATACATATATATGGGGAGGTACAATCTCCAACCCGGTTTTACAGTGAAAACTGCAGGAACTTCAAACCGGCACTAGGAAAAATTCTGAGAAAGCTGAGGAAATGTGTCTACTGCAACCCGTTCCCTTGGTGCTAGATGAACGAACGTCTCTCCACTTGCTCAGTTCTGAGAGATAAGTGTGTGTGAAAGCCGTCCTTCACATAGCTTGTTGGGAACACAAAGTTCCTTTTCAGTTGCAAACTCCATTCCATAAATATATATGGGGAGGTACTAGCTCCAACTCGGTTTTACAGTGAAAACTGCAGGAACTTCAAACCGGCACTAGGAAAAATACTGAGAAAGCAGAGAAAATGTGTCTCCTGCAACCCGTTCCCTTGGTGCTAGATGAACGAACGTCTCTCCACTTGCTCAGTTCTGAGAGATAAGTGAGTGTGAAAGCCGTCCTTCACCTAGCTTGTTGGGAACACAAAGTTTCTTTTCAGTTGCTAACTCCATTCCATACATATATAAGGGGAGGTACAAGCTCCAACTCGGTTTACAGTGAAAACTGCAAGAACTTCAAACCGGCACTAGGAAACAGACTGAGAAAGCAGAGAAAAAGTGTCTCCTGCAACCCGTTCCCTTGGTGCTAGATGAACGAACGTCTCACCACTTGCTAAGTTCTGAGAGATAAGTGTGTGTGAAAGCCGTCCTTCACCTAGGTTGTTGGGAACACAAAGTTTCTTTTCAGTTGCAAACTCCATTCCATACATATATATGGGGAGGTACTAGCTCCAACTCGGTTTTACAGTGAAAACTGCAGGAACTTCAAACCGGCACTAGGAAACAGACTGAGAAAACAGAGAAAAAGAGTCTCCTGCAACCCGTTCCATTGGTGCTAGATGAACAAACGTCTCTCCACTTGCTCAGTTCTGAGAGATAAGTGTGTGTGAAAGCCGTCCTTCACCTTGCTTGTTGGGATCACAAAGCTTCTTTTCAGTTGCAAACTCCATTCCATACATATATATGGGGAGGTACTAGCTCCAAATCGGTTTTACAGTGAAAACTGCAGGAACTTCAAACCGGCACTAGGAAACAGACTGAGAAAGCAGAGAAAAAGTGTCTCCTGCAACCCGTTCCCTTGGTGCTAGATGAACGAACGTCTCTCCACTTGCTCAGTTCTGAGAGATAAGTGTGTGTGAAAGCCGTACTTCACCTAGCTTGTTGGGAACACAAAGTTTCTTTTCAGTTGCAAACCCCATTCCATACATATATAAGGGGAGGTACTAGCTCCAACTCGGTTTTACAGTGAAAACTGAAGGAACTTCGAACCGGCACTAGGAAACAGACTGAGAAAGCAGAGAAAAAGTGTCTCCTGCAACCCGTTCCCTTGGTGCTAGATGAACGAACGTCTCTCCACTTGCTCAGTTCTGAGAGATAAGTGTGTGTGTTAGCCGTCCTTCACCTAGCTTGTTGGGAACACAAAGTTCCTTTTCAGTTGCAAACTCCATTCCATACATATATATGGGGAGGTACTAGCTCCAACTCGGTTTTACAGTGAAAACTGCAGGAACTTCAAACCGGCACTAGGAAAAATACTGAGAAAGCAGAGAAAATGTGTCTACTGCAACCCGTTCACTTGGTGCTAGATGAACGAACGTCTCTCCACTTGCTCAGTTCTGAGAGATAAGTGTGTGTGAAAGCCGTACTTCACATAGCTTGTTGGGAACACAAAGTTCCTTTTCAGTTGCAAACTCCATTCCATACATATATATGGGGAGGTACAAGCTCCAACCCGGTTTTACAGTGAAAACTGCAGGAACTTCAAACCGGCACTAGGAAAAATTCTGAGAAAGCTGAGGAAATGTGTCTACTGCAACCCGTTCCCTTGGTGCTAGATGAACGAACGTCTCTCCACTTGCTCAGTTCTGAGAGATAAGTGTGTGTGAAAGCCGTCCTTCACCTAGCTTGTTGGGAACACAAAGTTTCTTTTCAGTTGCAAACTCCATTCCATACATATATATGGGGAGGTACTAGCTCCAACTCGGTTTTACAGTGAAAACTGCAGGAACTTCAAACCTGCACTAGGAAACAGACTGTGAAAGCAGAGAAAAAGTGTCTCCTGCAACCCGTTCCCTTGGTGCTAGATGAAAGCACGTCTCTCCACTTGCTCAGTTCTGAGAGATAAGTGTGTGTGAAAGCCGTACTTCACCTAGCTTGTTGGGATCACAAAGCTTCTTTTCAGTTGCAAACTCCATTCCATACATATATATGGGGAGGTACTAGCTCCAACTCGGTTTTACAGTGAAAACTGCAGGAACTTCAAACCTGCACTAGGAAACAGACTGTGAAAGCAGAGAAAAAGTGTCTCTTGCAACCCGTTCCCTTGGTGCTAGATGAAAGCACGTCTCTCCACTTGCTCAGTTCTGAGAGATAAGTGTGTGTGAAAGCCGTACATCACCTAGCTTGTTGGGATCACAAAGCTTCTTTTCAGTTGCAAACTCCATTCCATACATATATATGGGGAGGTACAAGCTCCAACCCGGTTTTACAGTGAAAACTGCAGGAACTTCAAACCGGCACAAGGAAAAATTCTGAGAAAGCTGAGGAAATGTGTCTACTGCAACCCGTTCCCTTGGTGCTAGATGAACGAACGTCTCTCCACTTGCTCAGTTCTGAGAGATAAGTGTGTGTGAAAGCCGTACTTCACATAGCTTGTTGGGAACACAAAGTTCCTTTTCAGTTGCAAACTCCATTCCATACATATATATGGGGAGGTACTAACTCCAACTCGGTTTTACAGTGAAAACTGCAGAAACTTCAAACCGGCACTAGGAAAAATACTGAGAAAGCAGAGAAAATGTGTGTCCTGCAACCCGTTCCCTTGGTGCTAGATGAACGAACGTCTCTCCACTTGCTCAGTTCTGAGAGATAAGTGAGTGTGAAAGCCGTCCTTCACCTAGCTTGTTGGGAACACAAAGTTTCTTTTCAGTTGCAAACTCCATTCCATACATATATATGGGGAGGTACAAGCTCCAACTCGGTTTTACAGTGAAAACTGCAGGAACATCAACACGGCACTAGGAAACAGACTGAGAAAGCAGAGAAAAAGTGTCTCCTGCAACCAGTTCCCTTGGTGCTAAATGAACGAAATTCTCTCCACTTGCTCAGTTCTGAGAGATAAGTGTATGTGAAAGCCGTCCTTCACCTAGCTTGTTGGGAACACCAAGTTTCTTTTCAGTTGCAAACTACATTCCATACATACATATGGGGAGGTACAAGCTCCAACTCTGTTTTACAGTGAAAACTGCAAAAACATCAAATCGTCACTAGGAAACAGACTGAGAAAGCAGAGAAAAAGTGTCTCCTGCAACCGGTTCTCTTGGTGCTAGATGAACGAACGTCTCTCCACTTGCTCAGTTCCGAGAAATAAGTGTGTGTGAAAGCCGTACTTCAACATTTCTTGTTGGGAAAACAAAGTTTCTTTTCAGTTGCAAACTCCATTCCATACATATATATGGGTACGTAGTAGATCCAACACGGTTTTACAGTGAAAACGGCAGGAAATTCAAACCGGCACTAGGAAACAGACTGAGAAAGCAGAGAAAAAGTGTCTCCTGAAACCCGTTCCCTTGGTGCTAGATGAACGAACGTCTCTCCACTTGTTCAGTTCTGAGAGATAAGTGTGTGTGAAAGCCGTCCTTCACATAGCTTGTTGGGAACACAAAGTTCCTTTTCAGTTGCAAACTCCATTCCATAAATATATATGGGGAGGTACTAGCTCCAACTCGGTTTTACAGTGAAAACTGCAGGAACTTCAAACCGGCACTAGGAAAAATACTGAGAAAACAGAGAAAAAGTGTCTCCTGCAACCCGTTCCATTGGTGCTAGATGAACAAACGTCTCTCCACTTGCTCAGTTCTGAGAGATAAGTGTGTGTGAAAGCCGTCCTTCACCATGCTTGTTGGGATCACAAAGCTTCTTTTCAGTTGCAAACTCCAATCCATACATATATATGGGGAGGTACTAGCTCCAACTCGGTTTTACAGTGAAAACTGCAGGAACCTCAAACCGGCACTAGGAAACAGACTGAGAAAGCAGAGAAAAAGTGTCTCCTGCACCCCGTTCCCTTGGTGATAGATGAACGAACGTCTCTCCACTTGCTCAGTTCTGAGAGATAAGTGTGTGTGAAAGCCGTACTTCACCTAGCTTGTTGGGAACACATAGTTTCTATTCAGTTGCAAACTCCATTCCATACATATATATGGGGAGGTACTAGCACCAACTCGGTTTTACAGTGAAATCTGCAGGAACTTCAAACCGAAACTAGGAAAAATTCTGAGAATGCTGAGGAAATGTGTCTACTGCAAACCGTTCCCTTGGTGCTAGATGAACGAACGTCTCTCCACTTGCTCAGTTCTGAGAGATAAGTGTGTGTGAAAGCCGTCCTTCACCTAGCTTGTTGGGAACACAAAGTTTCTTTTCAGTTGCAAACTACATTCCATACATATATATGGGGAGGTAGAAGCTCCAACTCGGTTTTACAGTGAAAATTGCAGGAACTTCAAACCGGCACTAGGTAACAGACTGAGAAAGCAGAGAAAAAGTATCTCCTGCAACCCGATCCCTTGGTGCTAGATGAACGAACGTCTCTCCACTTGCTCAGTTCTGAGAGACAAGTGTGTGTGAAAGCCGTCCTTCACATAGCTTGTTGGGAACACAAAGTTTCTTTTCAGTTGCAAACTCCATTCCATACATATATATGGGGAGGTACCAGCTCCAACTCGGTTTTACAGTGAAAACTGCAGGAACTTCAAACCGGCACTAGGAAACAGACTGAGAAAGCAGAGATAAAGTGTCTCCTGCAACCCGTTCCCTTGGTGCTAGATGAACAATCGTCTCTCCACTTGCTAAGTTCTGAGAGATAAGTGTGTGTGAAAGCCGTCCTTCACCTAGGTTGTTGGGAACACAAAGTTTCTTTTCAGTTGCAAACTCCATTCCATACATATATATGGGGAGGTACCAGCTCCAACTCGGTTTTACAGTGAAAACTGAAGGAACTTCGAACCGGCCCTAGGAAACAGACTGAGAAAGCAGAGAATAATTGTCTCCTGCAACCCGTTCCCTTGGTGCTAGATGAACGAACGTCTCTCCACTTGCTCAGTTCTGAGAGATAAGTGTGTGTGAAAGCCGTCTTTCACCTAGCTTGTTGGGAACACAAAGTTCCTTTTCAGTTGCAAACTCCATTCCATACATATATATGGGGAGGTACTAGCTCCAACTCGGTTTTACAGTGAAAACTGCAGGAACTTCAAAACGGCACTAGGAAAAATACTGAGAAAGCAGAGAAAATGTGTCTACTGCAACCCGTTCCCTTGGTGCTAGATGAACGAACGTCTCTCCACTTGCTCAGTTCTGAGAGATAAGTGTGTGTGAAAGCCGTCCTTCACCTAGCTTGTTGGGAACACAAAGTTTCTTTTCAGTTGCAAACTCCATTCCATACATATATATGGGGAGGTAGAAGCTCCAACTCGGTTTTACAGTGAAAACTGCAGGAACTTCAAACCGGCACTAGGAAACAGACTGAGAAAGCAGAGAAAAAGTGTCTCCTGCAACCCGTTCCCTTGGTTCTAGATGAACAATCGTCTCTCCACTTGCTCAGTTCTGAGAGATAAGTGTGTGTGAAAGCCGTCCTTCAACTAGTTTGTTGGGAACACAAAGTTTCTTTTCAGTTGCAAACTCCATTCCATACATATATATGGGGAGGTACTAGCTCCAACTCGGTTTTACAGTGAAAACTGAAGGAATTTCGAACCGGCACTAGGAAACAGACTGAGAAAGCAGAGAAAAAGTGTCTCCTGCAACCCGTTCCCTTGGTGCTAGATGAACGAACGTCTCTCCACTTGCTCAGTTCTGAGAGATAAGTGTGTGTGAAAGCCGTCTTTCACCTAGCTTGTTGGGAACACAAAGATTCTTTTCAGTTGCAAACTCCATTCCATACATATATATGGGGAGGTACTAGCTCCAACTCGGTTTTACAGTGAAAACTGAAGGAACTTCGAACCGGCACTAGGAAACAGACTGAGAAAGCAGAGAAAAAGTGTCTCCTGCAACCCGTTCCCTTGGTGCTAGATGAACGAACGTCTCTCCACTTGCTCAGTTCTGAGAGATAAGTGTGTGTGAAAGCCGTCCTTCACCTAGCTTGTTGGGAACACAAAGTTTCTTTTCAGTTGCAAACTCCATTCCATACATATATATGGGGAGGTACTAGCTCCAACTCGGTTTTACAGTGAAAACTGCAGGAACTTCAAACCTGCACTAGGAAACAGACTGTGAAAGCAGAGAAAAAGTGTCTCCTGCAACCCGTTCCCTTGGTGCTAGATGAAAGCACGTCTCTCCACTTGCTCAGTTCTGAGAGATAAGTGTGTGTGAAAGCCGTACTTCACCTAGCTTTTTGGGATCACAAAGCTTCTTTTCAGTTGCAAACTCCATTCCATACATATATATGGGGAGGTACAAGCTCCAACCCGATTTTACAGTGAAAACTGCAGGAACTTCAAACCGGCACTAGGAAAAATACTGAGAAAGCAGAGAAAATGTGTGTCCTGCAACCCGTTCCCTTGGTGCTAGATGAACGAACGTCTCTCCACTTGCTCAGTTCTGAGAGATAAGTGAGTGTGAAAGCCGTCCTTCACCTAGCTTGTTGGGAACACAAAGTTTCTTTTCAGTTGCATACTCCAATCCATACATATATATGGGGAGGTACAAGCTCCAACTCGGTTTTACAGTGAAAACTGCAAGAACATCAACACGGCACTAGGGAACAGACTGAGAAAGCAGAGAAAAAGTGTCTCCTGCAACCAGTTCCCTTGGTGCTAAATGAACGAACTTCTCTCCACTTGCTCAGTTCTGAGAGATAAGTGTATGTGAAAGCCGTCCTTCACTAGCTTGTTGGGAACACCAAGTTTCTTTTCAGTTGCAAACTACATTCCATACATACATACGGGGAGGTACAAGCTCCAACTCTGTTTTACAGTGAAAACTGCAAGAACATCAAAACGTCACTAGGAAACAGACTGAGAAAGCAGAGAAAATGTGTCTCCTGCAACCGGTTCTCTTGGTGCTCGATGAACGAACGTCTCTCCACTTGCTCAGTTCTGAGAGATAAGTGTGTGTGAAAGCCGTCTTTCACCTAGCTTGTTGGGAACACAAAGATTCTTTTCAGTTGCAAACTCCATTCCATACATATATATGGGGAGGTACTAGCTCCAACTCGGTTTTACAGTGAAAACTGAAGGAACTTCGAACCGGCACTAGGAAACAGACTGAGAAAGCAGAGAAAAAGTGTCTCCTGCAACCCGTTCCCTTGGTGCTAGATGAACGAACGTCTCTCCACTTGCTCAGTTCTGAGAGATAAGTGTGTGTGAAAGCCGTCCTTCACCTAGCTTGTTGGGAACACAAAGTTTCTTTTCAGTTGCAAACTCCATTCCATACATATATATGGGGAGGTACTAGCTCCAACTCGGTTTTACAGTGAAAACTGCAGGAACTTCAAACCTGCACTAGGAAACAGACTGTGAAAGCAGAGAAAAAGTGTCTCCTGCAACCCGTTCCCTTGGTGCTAGATGAAAGCACGTCTCTCCACTTGCTCAGTTCTGAGAGATAAGTGTGTGTGAAAGCCGTACTTCACCTAGCTTTTTGGGATCACAAAGCTTCTTTTCAGTTGCAAACTCCATTCCATACATATATATGGGGAGGTACAAGCTCCAACCCGATTTTACAGTGAAAACTGCAGGAACTTCAAACCGGCACTAGGAAAAATACTGAGAAAGCAGAGAAAATGTGTGTCCTGCAACCCGTTCCCTTGGTGCTAGATGAACGAACGTCTCTCCACTTGCTCAGTTCTGAGAGATAAGTGAGTGTGAAAGCCGTCCTTCACCTAGCTTGTTGGGAACACAAAGTTTCTTTTCAGTTGCATACTCCAATCCATACATATATATGGGGAGGTACAAGCTCCAACTCGGTTTTACAGTGAAAACTGCAAGAACATCAACACGGCACTAGGGAACAGACTGAGAAAGCAGAGAAAAAGTGTCTCCTGCAACCAGTTCCCTTGGTGCTAAATGAACGAACTTCTCTCCACTTGCTCAGTTCTGAGAGATAAGTGTATGTGAAAGCCGTCCTTCACTAGCTTGTTGGGAACACCAAGTTTCTTTTCAGTTGCAAACTACATTCCATACATACATACGGGGAGGTACAAGCTCCAACTCTGTTTTACAGTGAAAACTGCAAGAACATCAAAACGTCACTAGGAAACAGACTGAGAAAGCAGAGAAAATGTGTCTCCTGCAACCGGTTCTCTTGGTGCTCGATGAACGAACGTCTCTCCACTTGCTCAGTTCCGAGAAATAAGTGTGTGTGAAAGCCGTACTTCAACATTTCTTGTTGGGAAAACAAAGTTTCTTTTCAGTTGCAAACTCCATTCCATACATATATATGGGTAGGTAGTAGATCCAACACGGTTTTACAGTGAAAACGGCAGGAAATTCAAACCGGCACTAGGAAACAGACTGAGAAAGCAGAGAAAAAGTGTCTCCTGCAACCCGTTCCCTTGGTGCTAGATGAACGAACGTCTCTCCACTTGCTCAGTTCTGAGAGATAAGTGTGTGTGAAAGCCGTCCTTCACATAGCTTGTTGGGAACACAAAGTTCCTTTTCAGTTGCAAACTCCATTCCATAAATATATATGGGGAGGTACTAGCTCCAACTCGGTTTTACAGTGAAAACTGCAGGAACTTCAAACCGGCACTAGGAAAAATACTGAGAAAGCAGAGAAAAAGTGTCTCCTGCAACCCGTTCCCTTTGTGCTCGATGAACGAACGTCTCTCCACTTGCTCAGTTCCGAGAAATAAGTGTGTGTGAAAGCCGTACTTCAACATTTCTTGTTGGGAAAACAAAGTTTCTTTTCAGTTGCAAACTCCATTCCATACATATATGGGTAGGTAGTAGATCCAACAGGGTTTTACAGTGAAAACGGCAGGAAATTCAAACCGGCACTAGGAAACAGACTGAGAAAGCAGAGAAAAAGTGTCTCCTGCAACCCGTTCCCTTGGTGCTAGATGAACGAACGTCTCTCCACTTGCTCAGTTCTGAGAGATAAGTGTGTGTGAAAGCCGTCCTTCACATAGCTTGTTGGGAACACAAAGTTCCTTTTCAGTTGCAAACTCCATTCCATAAATATATATGGGGAGGTACTAGCTCCAACTCGGTTTTACAGTGAAAACTGCAGGAACTTCAAACCGGCACTAGGAAAAATACTGAGAAAGCAGAGAAAATGTGTCTCCTGCAAACCGTTCCCTTGGTGCTAGATGAACGAACGTCTCTCCACTTGCTCAGTTCTGAGAGATAAGTGAGTGTGAAACCCGTCCTTCACCTAGCTTGTTGGGAACACAAAGTTTCTTTTCAGTTGCTAACTCCATTCCATACATATATATGGGGAGGTACAAGCTCCAAATCGGTTTTACAGTGAAAACTGCAAGAACTTCAAACCGGCACTAGGAAACAGACTGAGAAAGCAGAGAAAAAGTGTCTCCTGCAACCCGTTCCCTTGGTGCTAGATGAACGAACGTCTCTCCACTTGCTAAGTTCTGAGAGATAAGTGTGTGTGAAAGCCGTCCTTCACCTAGGTTGTTGGGAACACAAAGTTTCTTTTCAGTTGCAAACTCCATTCCATACATATATATGGGGAGGTACTAGCTCAAACTCGGTTTTACAGTGAAAACTGCAGGAACTTCAAACCGGCACTAGGAAACAGACTGAGAAAACAGAGATAAAGTGTCTCCTGCAACCCGTTCCATTGGTGCTAGATGAACAAACGTCTCTCCACTTGCTCAGTTCTGAGAGATAAGTGTGTGTGAAAGCCGTCCTTCACCTTGCTTGTTGGGATCACAAAGCTTCTTTTCAGTTGCAAACTCCATTCCATACATATATATGGGGAGGTACTAGCTCCAACTCGGTTTTACAGTGAAAACTGCAGGAACTTCAAACCGGCACTAGGAAACAGACTGAGAAAGCAGAGAAAAAGTGTCTCCTGCAACCCGTTCCCTTGGTGCTAGATGAACGAACGTCTCTCCACTTGCTCAGTTCTGAGAGATAAGTGTGTGTGAAAGCCGTCCTTCACCTAGCTTGTTGGGAACACAAAGTTTCTTTTCAGTTGCAAACTCCATTCCATACATATATGCGGGGAGGTACTAGCTCCAACTCGGTTTTACAGTGAAAACTGCAGGAACCTCAAACCGGCACTAGGAAACAGACTGAGAAAGCAGAGAAAAAGTGTCTCCTGCACCCCGTTCCCTTGGTGATAGATGAACGAACGTCTCTCCACTTGCTCAGTTCTGAGAGATAAGTGTGTGTGAAAGCCGTACTTCACCTAGCTTGTTGGGAACACATAGTTTCTATTCAGTTGCAAACTCCATTCCATACATATATATGGGGAGGTACTAGCACCAACTCGGTTTTACAGTGAAATCTGCAGGAACTTCAAACCGAAACTAGGAAAAATTCTGAGAAAGCTGAGGAAATGTGTCTACTGCAAACCGTTCCCTTGGTGCTAGATGAACGAACGTCTCTCCACTTGCTCAGTTCTGAGAGATAAGTGTGTGTGAAAGCCGTCCTTCACCTAGCTTGTTGGGAACACAAAGTTTCTTTTCAGTTGCAAACTACATTCCATACATATATATGGGGAGGTAGAAGCTCCAACTCGGTTTTACAGTGAAAATTGCAGGAACTTCAAACCGGCACTAGGAAACAGACTGAGAAAGCAGAGAAAAAGTGTCTCCTGCATCCCGTTCCCTTGGTGCTAGATGAACGAACGTCTCTCCACTTGCTCAGTTCTGAGAGATAAGTGTGTGTGAAAGCCGTCCTTCACATAGCTTGTTGGGAACACAAAGTTTCTTTTCAGTTGCAAACTCCATTCCATACATATATATGGGGAGGTAGAAGCTCCAACTCGGTTTTACAGTGAAAACTGCAGGAACTTCAAACCGGCACTAGGAAACAGACTGAGAAAGCAGAGAAAAAGTGTCTCCTGCAACCCGTTCCCTTGGTGCTAGATGAACAATCGTCTCTCCACTTGCTAAGTTCTGAGAGATAAGTGTGTGTGAAAGCCGTCCTTCACCTAGGTTGTTGGGAACACAAAGTTTCTTTTCAGTTGCAAACTCCATTCCATACATATATATGGGGAGGTACCAGCTCCAACTCGGTTTTACAGTGAAAACTGAAGGAACTTCGAACCGGCCCTAGGAAACAGACTGAGAAAGCAGAGAAAAATTGTCTCCTGAAACCCGTTCCCTTGGTGCTAGATGAACGAGCGTCTCTCCACTTGCTCAGTTCTGAGAGATAAGTGTGTGTGAAAGCCGTCTTTCACCTAGATTGTTGGGAACACAAAGTTTCTTTTCAGTTGCAAACTCCATTCCATACATATATAAGGGGAGGTACTAGCTCCAACTCGGTTTTACAGTGAAAACTGAAGGAACTTCGAACCGGCACTAGGAAACAGACTGAGAAAGCAGAGAAAAAGTGTCTCCTGCAACCCGTTCCCTTGGTGCTAGATGAACGAACGTCTCTCCACTTGCTCAGTTCTGAGAGATAAGTGTGTGTGAAAGCCGTACTTCACCTAGCTTGTTGGGATCACAAAGCTTCTTTTCAGTTGCAAACTCCATTCCATACATATATATGGGGAGGTACAAGCTCCAACCCGGTTTTACAGTGAAAACTGCAGGAACTTCAAACCGGCACTAGGAAAAATTCTGAGAAAGCTGAGGAAATGTGTCTACTGCAACCCGTTCCCTTGGTGCTAGATGAACGAACGTCTCTCCACTTGCTCAGTTCTGAGAGATAAGTGTGTGTGAAAGCCGTCCTTCAAATAGCTTGTTGGGAACACAAAGTTCCTTTTCAGTTGCAAACTCCATTCCATACATATATATGGGGAGGTACAAGCTCCAACTCGGTTTTACAGTGAAAACTGCAGGAACATCAACACGGCACTAGGAAACAGACTGAGAAAGCAGAGAAAAAGTGTCTCCTGCAACCAGTTCCCTTGGTGCTAAATGAACGAACTTCTCTCCACTTGCTCAGTTCTGAGAGATAAGTGTATGTGAAAGCCGTCCTTCACCTAGCTTGTTGGGAACACCAAGTTTCTTTTCAGTTGCAAACTACATTCCATACATACATATGGGGAGGTACAAGCTCCAACTCTGTTTTACAGTGAAAACTGCAAGAACATCAAAACGTCACTAGGAAACAGACTGAGAAAGCAGAGAAAAAGTGTCTCCTGCAACCGGTTCTCTTGGTGCTAGATGAACGAACGTCTCTCCACTTGCTCAGTTCCGAGAAATAAGTGTGTGTGAAAGCCGTACTTCAACATTTCTTGTTGGGAAAACAAAGTTTCTTTTCAGTTGCAAACTCCATTCCATACATATATATGGGTAGGTAGTAGATCCAACACGGTTTTACAGTGAAAACGGCAGGAAATTCAAACCGGCACTAGGAAACAGACTGAGAAAGCAGAGAAAAAGTGTCTCCTGCAACCCGTTCCCTTGGTGCTAGATGAACGAACGTCTCTCCACTTGCTCAGTTCTGAGTGATAAGTGTGTGTGAAAGCCGTCCTTCACCTAGCTTGTTGAGAACACAAAGTTTCTTTTCAGTTACAAACTCCATTCCATACATATATATGGGGAGGTACTAGCTCCAACTAGGTTTTACAGTGAAAACTGCAGGAACTTCAAACCGGCACTAGGAAACTGACTGAGAAAGCAGAGAAAAAGTGTCTCCTGCAAACCGTTCCCTTGGTGCTAGATGAACGAACGTCCCTCCACTTGCTCAGTTCTGAGAGATAAGTGTGTGTGAAAGTCGTCCTTCACCTAACTTGTTGGGAACACAAAGTTTCTTTACAGTTGCAAACTCCATTCCATTCTTATATATGGGGAGGTACAAGCACCAAATCGGTTTTACAGTGAAAACTGCAGGAACTTCAAACCGACACTAGGAAAGAGACTGAGAAAGCAGAGAATAAGTGACTCCTGCAACCCGTTCCCTTGGTGCTAGATGAACGAACGTCTCTCCACTTGCTCAGTTCTGAGAGATAAGTGTGTGTGAAAGCCGACCTTCACCTTGCTTGTTGGGAACAAAAAGTTTCTTTTCAGTTGCAAACTCCATTCCATACATATATATGGGGAGGTACAAGCTCCAACTCGGTTTTACAGTGAAAACTTCAGGAACTTCAAACCGGCACTAGGAAACAGAATGAGTAAGCAGAGAAAAAGTGTCTCCTGCAAACCGTTCTCTTGGTGCTTTATGAACGAACGTCTTTCCACTTGCTCATTTCTGAGAGATAAGTGTGTGTGAAAGCCGTACTTCACCTAGCTTGTTGGGAACACAAAGTTTCTTTTCAGTTGCAAACTCCATTCCATACATATATATGGGGAGGTACTAGCTCCAACTCGGTTTTACAGTGAAACCTGCAGGAACTTCATACCGACACTAGGAAAGAAAATGAGAAATCAGAGAAAAAGAGTCTCCTGCAATCCGTTCCTTTGGTGCTAGATGAACGAACGTCTCTCCACTTGCTCAGTTCTGAGAGATAAGTGTGTGTGAAAGCCGTACTTCACCTAGGTTGTTGGGAACACATAGTTTCTATTCAGTTGCAAACTCCATTCCATACATATATATGGGGAGGTATTAGCTCCAACTCGGTTTTACAGTGAAAACTGTAGGAACTTCAAACCGACACTAGGAAAAATTCTGAGAACGCAGAGAAAATGTGTCTACTGCAACCCGTTCCCTTGGTGCTAGATGAACGAACGTCTCTCCACTTGCTCAGTTCTGAGAGATAAGTGTGTGTGAAATCCGTCCTTCACCTAGCTTTTTGGGAACACAAAGTTTCTTTTCAGTTGCAAACACCATTCCATACGTATATATGGGGAGGTACAAGCTCCAACTAGGTTTTACAGTGAAAACTGCAGGAACTTCAAACCGGCACTAGGAAACAGATTGAGAAAGCAGAGAAAAAGTGTTTCCTGCAAACCGTTCCCTTGGTGCTAGATGAACGAACGTCTCTCCATTGCTCAGTTCTGAGAGATAAATTTGTGTGAAAGACGTCCTTCAACTAGCTTGTTGGGAACAAAAAGTTTCTTTTCAGTTGCAAACTCCATTCCATACATATATAAGGGGAGGTATTAGCTCCAACTCGGTTTTACAGTGAAAACTGAAGGAACTTCGAACCGGCCCTAGGAAACAGACTGAGAAAGCAGAGAAAAATTGTCTCCTGAAACCCGTTCCCTTGGTGCTAGATGAACGAGCGTCTCTCCACTTGCTCAGTTCTGAGAGATAAGTGTGTGTGAAAGCCGTCTTTCACCTAGATTGTTGGGAACACAAAGTTTCTTTTCAGTTGCAAACTCCATTCCATACATATATAAGGGGAGGTACTAGCTCCAACTCGGTTTTACAGTGAAAACTGAAGGAACTTCGAACCGGCACTAGGAAACAGACTGAGAAAGCAGAGAAAAAGTGTCTCCTGCAACCCGTTCCCTTGGTGCTAGATGAACGAACGTCTCTCCACTTGCTCAGTTCTGAGAGATAAGTGTGTGTGAAAGCCGTACTTCACCTAGCTTGTTGGGATCACAAAGCTTCTTTTCAGTTGCAAACTCCATTCCATACATATATATGGGGAGGTACAAGCTCCAACCCGGTTTTACAGTGAAAACTGCAGGAACTTCAAACCGGCACTAGGAAAAATTCTGAGAAAGCTGAGGAAATGTGTCTACTGCAACCCGTTCCCTTGGTGCTAGATGAACGAACGTCTCTCCACTTGCTCAGTTCTGAGAGATAAGTATGTGTGAAAGCCGTCCTTCAAATAGCTTGTTGGGAACACAAAGTTCCTTTTCAGTTGCAAACTCCATTCCATACATATATATGGGGAGGTACAAGCTCCAACTCGGTTTTACAGTGAAAACTGCAGGAACATCAACACGGCACTAGGAAACAGACTGAGAAAGCAGAGAAAAAGTGTCTCCTGCAACCAGTTCCCTTGGTGCTAAATGAACGAACTTCTCTCCACTTGCTCAGTTCTGAGAGATAAGTGTATGTGAAAGCCGTCCTTCACCTAGCTTGTTGGGAACACCAAGTTTCTTTTCAGTTGCAAACTACATTCCATACATACATATGGGGAGGTACAAGCTCCAACTCTGTTTTACAGTGAAAACTGCAAGAACATCAAAACGTCACTAGGAAACAGACTGAGAAAGCAGAGAAAAAGTGTCTCCTGCAACCGGTTCTCTTGGTGCTAGATGAACGAACGTCTCTCCACTTGCTCAGTTCCGAGAAATAAGTGTGTGTGAAAGCCGTACTTCAACATTTCTTGTTGGGAAAACAAAGTTTCTTTTCAGTTGCAAACTCCATTCCATACATATATATGGGTAGGTAGTAGATCCAACACGGTTTTACAGTGAAAACGGCAGGAAATTCAAACCGGCACTAGGAAACAGACTGAGAAAGCAGAGAAAAAGTGTCTCCTGCAACCCGTTCCCTTGGTGCTAGATGAACGAACGTCTCTCCACTTGCTCAGTTCTGAGTGATAAGTGTGTGTGAAAGCCGTCCTTCACCTAGCTTGTTGAGAACACAAAGTTTCTTTTCAGTTACAAACTCCATTCCATACATATATATGGGGAGGTACTAGCTCCAACTAGGTTTTACAGTGAAAACTGCAGGAACTTCAAACCGGCACTAGGAAACTGACTGAGAAAGCAGAGAAAAAGTGTCTCCTGCAAACCGTTCCCTTGGTGCTAGATGAACGAACGTCCCTCCACTTGCTCAGTTCTGAGAGATAAGTGTGTGTGAAAGTCGTCCTTCACCTAACTTGTTGGGAACACAAAGTTTCTTTACAGTTGCAAACTCCATTCCATTCTTATATATGGGGAGGTACAAGCACCAAATCGGTTTTACAGTGAAAACTGCAGGAACTTCAAACCGACACTAGGAAAGAGACTGAGAAAGCAGAGAATAAGTGACTCCTGCAACCCGTTCCCTTGGTGCTAGATGAACGAACGTCTCTCCACTTGCTCAGTTCTGAGAGATAAGTGTGTGTGAAAGCCGACCTTCACCTTGCTTGTTGGGAACAAAAAGTTTCTTTTCAGTTGCAAACTCCATTCCATACATATATATGGGGAGGTACAAGCTCCAACTCGGTTTTACAGTGAAAACTTCAGGAACTTCAAACCGGCACTAGGAAACAGAATGAGTAAGCAGAGAAAAAGTGTCTCCTGCAAACCGTTCTCTTGGTGCTTTATGAACGAACGTCTTTCCACTTGCTCATTTCTGAGAGATAAGTGTGTGTGAAAGCCGTACTTCACCTAGCTTGTTGGGAACACAAAGTTTCTTTTCAGTTGCAAACTCCATTCCATACATATATATGGGGAGGTACTAGCTCCAACTCGGTTTTACAGTGAAACCTGCAGGAACTTCATACCGACACTAGGAAAGAAAATGAGAAATCAGAGAAAAAGAGTCTCCTGCAATCCGTTCCTTTGGTGCTAGATGAACGAACGTCTCTCCACTTGCTCAGTTCTGAGAGATAAGTGTGTGTGAAAGCCGTACTTCACCTAGGTTGTTGGGAACACATAGTTTCTATTCAGTTGCAAACTCCATTCCATACATATATATGGGGAGGTATTAGCTCCAACTCGGTTTTACAGTGAAAACTGTAGGAACTTCAAACCGACACTAGGAAAAATTCTGAGAACGCAGAGAAAATGTGTCTACTGCAACCCGTTCCCTTGGTGCTAGATGAACGAACGTCTCTCCACTTGCTCAGTTCTGAGAGATAAGTGTGTGTGAAATCCGTCCTTCACCTAGCTTTTTGGGAACACAAAGTTTCTTTTCAGTTGCAAACACCATTCCATACGTATATATGGGGAGGTACAAGCTCCAACTAGGTTTTACAGTGAAAACTGCAGGAACTTCAAACCGGCACTAGGAAACAGATTGAGAAAGCAGAGAAAAAGTGTTTCCTGCAAACCGTTCCCTTGGTGCTAGATGAACGAACGTCTCTCCATTGCTCAGTTCTGAGAGATAAATTTGTGTGAAAGACGTCCTTCAACTAGCTTGTTGGGAACAAAAAGTTTCTTTTCAGTTGCAAACTCCATTCCATACATATATAAGGGGAGGTATTAGCTCCAACTCGGTTTTACAGTGAAAACTGCAGGAACTTCAAACCGGCACTAGGAAACAGACTGAGAAAGCAGAGAAAAAGTGTCTCCTGCAACCCGTTCCCTTGGTGCTAGATGAACGAACGTCTCTCCACTTGCTCAGTTCCGAGAGATAAGTGTGTGTGAAAGCCGTGTTTCAACTAGCTTGTTTGGAACACAAAGTTTCTTTTCAGTTGCAAACTCCATTCCATAAATATATATGGGGAGGTACAAGCTCCAAATCCGTTTTACAGTGAAAACTGCAGGAACTTCAACACGACACTAGGAAACAGACTGAGAAAGTAGAAAAAAAGTGTCTCCTGCAACCAGTTCCCTTGGTGCTAAATGAACGAACTTCTCTCCACTTGCTCAGTTCTGAGAGATATGTGTATGTGAAAGCCGTCCTTCACCTAGCTTGTTGGGAACACCAAGTTTCTTTTCAGTTGCAAACTCCATTCCATACATACATATGGGGAGGTACAAGCTCCAACTCTGTTTTACAGTGAAAACTGCAAGAACTTCAAACCGGCACTAGGAAACAGACTGAGAAAGCAGAGAAAATGTGTCTCCTGCAACCCGTTCTCTTGGTGCTAGATGAACGAACGTCTCTCCACTTGCTCAGTTCCGAGAAATAAGTGTGTGTGAAAGCCGTCCTTCAACATTTCTTGTTGGGAAACAAAGTTTCTTTTCAGTTGCAAACTCCATTCCATACATATATATGGGTAGGTACTAGATCCAACACGGTTTTACAGTGAAAACTGCAGGAAATTCAAACCGGCACTAGGAAACAGACTGAGAAAGCAGAGAAAAAGTGTCTCCTGCAACCCGTTCCCTTGGTGCTATATGAACGAACGTCTCTCCACTTGCTCAGTTCTGAGAGATAAGTGTGTGTGAAAGCCGTCCTTCAACATTTCTTGTTGGGAAAACAAAGTTTCTTTTCAGTTGCAAACTCCATTCCATACATATATATGGGTAGGTACTAGATCCAACACGGTTTTACAGTGAAAACTGCAGGAACTTCAAACCGGCACTAGGAAACAGACTGAGAAAGCAGAGAAAAAGTGTCTCCTGCAACCCGTTCCCTTGGTGCTAGATGAACGAACGTCTCTCCACTTGCTCAGTTCTGAGAGATAAGTGTTTGTGAAAGCCGTCCTTCACCTAGCTTGTTGGGAACACATAGTTTCTATTCAGTTGCAAACCCATTCCATACATATATATGGGGAGGTATTAGCTCCAAATCGTTTTTACAGTGAAAACTGTAGGAACTTCAAACCGACACTAGGAAAAATTCTGAAAACGCAGAGAAAATGTGTCCCCTGCAAACCGTTCCCTTGGTGCTAGATGAACGAACGTCCCTCCACTTGCTCAGTTCTGAGAGATAAGTGTGTGTGAAAGTCGTCCTTCACCTAGCTTGTTGGGAACACAAAGTTTCTTTACAGTTGCAAACTCCATTCCATTCTTATATATGGGGAGGTACTAGCTCCAAATCGGTTTTACAGTGAAAACTGCAGGAACTTCAAACCGACACTAGGAAAGAGACTGAGAAAGCAGAGAAAAAGTGTCTCCTGCAACCCGTTCCCTTGGTGCTAGATGAACGAACGTCTCTCCACTTGCTCAGTTCTGAGAGATAAGTGTGTGTGAAAGCCGTCCTTCAACATTTCTTGTTGGGAAAACAAAGTTTCTTTTCAGTTGCAAACTCCATTCCATACATATATATGGGGAGGTAATAGATCCAACACGGTTTTACAGTGAAAACTGCAGGAACTTCAAACCGGCACTAGGAAACAGACTGAGAAAGCAGAGAAAAAGTGTCTCCTGCAACCCGTTCCCTTGGTTCTAGATGAACGAACGTCTCTCCACTTGCTCAGTTCTGAGAGATAAGTGTGTGTGAAAGCCGTCCTTCACCTAGCTTGTTGGGAACACAAAGTTTCTTTTCAGTTGCAAACTCCATTCCATACATATATATGGGGAGGTATTAGCTCCAACTCGGTTTTACAGTGAAAACTGTAGGAACTTCAAACCGACACTAGGAAAAATTATGAGAACGCAGAGAAAATGTGTCTACTGCAACCCGTTCCCTTGGTGCTAGATGAACGAACGTCTCTCCACTTGCTCAGTTCTGAGAGATATATGTGTATGAAATCCGTCCTTCACCTATCTTGTTAGGAACACAAAGTTTCTTTTCAGTTGCAAACTCCATTCCATACATATATATGGGGTGGTAGAAGCTCCAACTCGGTTTTACAGTGAAAACTGCAGGAACTTCAAACCGGCACTAGGAAACAGACTGAGAAAGCAGAGAAAAAGTGTCTCCTGCATCCCTTTCCCTTGGTGCTAGATGAACGAACGTCTCTCCACTTGCTCAGTTCTGAGAGATAAGTGTGTGTGAAAGCCGTCCTTCACCTAGCTTGTTGGGAACACAAAGTTTCTTTTCAGTTGCAAACTCCATTCCATACATATATATGGGGAGGTACAAGCTCCAACTCGGTTTTACAGTGAAAACTGCAGGAACTTCAAATCGGCACTAGGAAACAGACTGAGAAAGCAGAGAAAAAGTGTCTCCTGCAACCCGTTCCCTTAGTGCGAGATGAACAATCGTCTCTCCACTTGCTCAGTTCTGAGAGATAAGTGTGTGTGAAAGCCGTCCTTCACCTAGGTTGTTGGGAACACAAAGTTTCTTTTCAGTTGCAAACTCCATTCCATACATATATATGGGGAGGTACAAGCTCAAACTCGGTTTTACAGTGAAAACTGCAGGAACTTCAAACCGGCACTAGGAAAAATTCTGAGAACACAGAGAAAATGTGTCTACTGCAACCCGTTCCCTTGGTGCTAGATGAACGAACGTCTCTCCACTTGCTCAGTTCTGAGAGATAAGTGTGTGTGAAAGCCGTCCTTCACCTAGCTTGTTGGGATCACAAAGCTTCTTTTCAGTTGCAAACTAAATTCCATACATATATATGGGGAGGTACTAGCTCCAACTCGGTTTTACAGTGAAAACTGCAGGAACTTCAAACCGGCACTAGGAAACAGACTGAGAAAGCAGAGAAAAAATGTCTCCTGCAACCCGTTCCCTTGGGTCTAGATGAACGAACGTCTCTCCACTTGCTCAGTTCTGAGAGATAAGTGTGTGTGAAAGCCGTACTTCACCTAGCTTGTTGGGAACACAAAGTTTCTTTTCAGTTGCAAACTCCATTCCATACATATATGTGGGGAGGTACTAGCTCCAACTCGGTTTTACAGTGAAAACTGCAGGAACTTCAAACCGGCACTAGGAAACAGACTGAGAAAGCAGAAAAAAAGTGTCTCCTGCAACCAGTTCCCTTGGTACTAAATGAACGAAATTCTCTCCACTTGCTCAGTTCTGAGAGATAAGTGTATGTGAAAGCCGTCCTTCACCTAGCTTGTTGGGAACACCAAGTTTCTTTTCAGTTGCAAACTCCATTCCATACATACATATGGGGAGGTACAAGCTCCAACTCTGTTTTACATTGAAAACTGCAAGAACTTCAAACTGGCACTAGGAAACAGACTGAGAAAGCAGAGAAAAAGTGTCTCCTGCAACCCGTTCTCTTGGTGCTAGATGAACGAACGTCTCTCCACTTGCTCAGTTCCGAGAAATAAGTGTGTGTGAAAGCCGTCCTTCAACATTTCTTGTTGGGAAAACAAAGTTTCTTTTCAGTTGCAAACTCCATTCCATACATATATATGTGTAGGTACAAGATCCAACACGGTTTTACAGTGAAAACTGCAGGAACTTCAAACGGGCACTAGGAAACAGACTGAGAAAGCAGAGAAAAAGTGTCTCCTGCAACCCGTTCCCTTGGTGCTAGATGAACGAACGTCTCTCCACTTGCTCAGTTCTGAGAAATAAGTGTGTGTGAAAGCCGTCCTTCAACATTTCTTGTTGGGAAAACAAAGTTTCTTTTCAGTTGCAAACTCCATTCCATACATATATATGGGGAGGTACTAGATCCAACACGGTTTTACAGTGAAAACTGCAGGAACTTCAAACCGGCACTAGGAAACAGACTGAGAAAGCAGAGAAAAAGTGTCTCCTGCAACCCTTTCCCTTGGTGCTAGATGAACGAACGTCTCTCCACTTGCTCAGTTCTGAGAGATAATTGTGTGTGAAAGCCGTCCTTCACCTAGCTTGTTGGGAACACAAAGTTTCTTTTCAGTTGCAAACTCCATTCCATACATATATATGGGGAGGTACAAGCTCCAACTCGGTTTTACAGTGAAAACTGCAGGAACTTCAAATCGGCACTAGGAAACAGAATGAGAAAGCAGAGAAAAAGTGTCTCCTGCACCCCGTTCCCTTGGTGATAGATGAACGAACGTCTCTCCACTTGCTCAGTTCTGAGAGATAAGTGTGTGTGAAAGCCGTACTTCACCTAGCTTGTTGGGAACACATAGTTTCTATTCAGTTGCAAACTCCATTCCATACATATATATGGGGAGGTACTAGCACCAACTCGGTTTTACAATGAAATCTGCTGGAAATTCAAACCGAAACTAGGAAAAATTCTGAGAAACCTGAGGAAATGTGTCTACTGCAACACGATCCCTTGGTGCTAGATGAACGAACGTCTCTCCACTTGCTCAGATCTGAGAGATAACTGTGTGTGATAGCCGTCCTTCACCTATCTTGTTGGGAACACAAAGTTTCTTTTCAGTTGCAAACTACATTCCATACATATATATGGGGAGGTAGAAGCTCCAACTCGGTTTTACAGTGAAAACTGCAGGAACTTCAAACCGGCACTAGGAAACAGACTGAGAAAGCAGAGAAAAAGTGTCTCGTGCAACCCGTTCCCTTGGTGCTAGATGAACGAACGTCTCTCCACTTGCTCAGTTCTGAGAGATAAGTGTGTGTGAAAGCCGTCCTTCACAAAACTTGTTGGGAACACAAAGTTCCTTTTCAGTTGCAAACTCCATTCCATACATATATATGGGGAGGTACTAGCTCCAACTCGGTTTTACAGTGAAAACTGCAGGAACTTTAAACCGGCACTAGGAAAAATAATGAGAAAGCAGAGAAAATGTGTCTACTGCAACCCGTTCCCTTGGTGCTAGATGAACGAACGTCTCTCCACTTGCTCAGTTCTGAGAGATAAGTGTGTGTGAAAGCCGTCCTTCACCTAGCTTGTTGGGAACACAAAGTTTCTTTTCAGTTGCTAACTCCATTCCATACATATATATGGGGAGGTACAAGCTCCAAATCGGTTTTACAGTGAAAACTGCAGGAACTTCAACACGGCACTAGGAAACAGACTGAGAAAGCAGAGAAAAAGTGTCTCCTGCAACCCGTTCCCTTGGTGCTAGATGAACGAACGTCTCTCCACTTGCTCAGTTCTGAGAGATAAGTGTGTGTGAAAGCCGTCCTTCACCTAGCTTGTTGGGAACACATAGTTTCTATTCAGTTGCAAACTCCATTCCATACATATATATGGGGAGGTACAAGCTCCAACTCGGTTTTACAGTGAAAACTGCAGGAACTTCAAATCGGCACTAGGAAACAGAATGAGAAAGCAGAGAAAAAGTGTCTCCTGCACCCCGTTCCCTTGGTGATAGATGAACGAACGTCTCTCCACTTGCTCAGTTCTGAGAGATAAGTGTGTGTGAAAGCCGTACTTCACCTAGCTTGTTGGGAACACATAGTTTCTATTCAGTTGCAAACTCCATTCCATACATATATATGGGGAGGTACTAGCACCAACTCGGTTTTACAATGAAATCTGCTGGAAATTCAAACCGAAACTAGGAAAAATTCTGAGAAACCTGAGGAAATGTGTCTACTGCAACACGATCCCTTGGTGCTAGATGAACGAACGTCTCTCCACTTGCTCAGATCTGAGAGATAACTGTGTGTGATAGCCGTCCTTCACCTATCTTGTTGGGAACACAAAGTTTCTTTTCAGTTGCAAACTACATTCCATACATATATATGGGGAGGTAGAAGCTCCAACTCGGTTTTACAGTGAAAACTGCAGGAACTTCAAACCGGCACTAGGAAACAGACTGAGAAAGCAGAGAAAAAGTGTCTCGTGCAACCCGTTCCCTTGGTGCTAGATGAACGAACGTCTCTCCACTTGCTCAGTTCTGAGAGATAAGTGTGTGTGAAAGCCGTCCTTCACAAAACTTGTTGGGAACACAAAGTTCCTTTTCAGTTGCAAACTCCATTCCATACATATATATGGGGAGGTACTAGCTCCAACTCGGTTTTACAGTGAAAACTGCAGGAACTTTAAACCGGCACTAGGAAAAATAATGAGAAAGCAGAGAAAATGTGTCTACTGCAACCCGTTCCCTTGGTGCTAGATGAACGAACGTCTCTCCACTTGCTCAGTTCTGAGAGATAAGTGTGTGTGAAAGCCGTCCTTCACCTAGCTTGTTGGGAACACAAAGTTTCTTTTCAGTTGCTAACTCCATTCCATACATATATATGGGGAGGTACAAGCTCCAAATCGGTTTTACAGTGAAAACTGCAGGAACTTCAACACGGCACTAGGAAACAGACTGAGAAAGCAGAGAAAAAGTGTCTCCTGCAACCCGTTCCCTTGGTGCTAGATGAACGAACGTCTCTCCACTTGCTCAGTTCTGAGAGATAAGTGTGTGTGAAAGCCGTCCTTCACCTAGCTTGTTGGGAACACATAGTTTCTATTCAGTTGCAAACTCCATTCCATACATATATATGGGGAGGTATTAGCTCCAACTCGGTTTTACAGTGAAAACTGTAGGAACTTCAAACCGACACTAGGAGAAATTCTGAGAACGCAGAGAAAATGTGTCTACTGCAACCCGTTCCCTTGGTGCTAGATGAACGAACGTCTCTCCACTTGCTCAGTTCTGAGAGATAAGTGTGTGTGAAAGCCGTCCTTCACCTAGCTTGTTGGGATCACAAAGCTTCTTTTCAGTTGCAAACTAAATTCCATACATATATATGGGGAGGTACTAGCTCCAACTCGGTTTTACAGTGAAAACTGCAGGAACTTCAAACCGGCACTAGGAAACAGACTGAGAAAGCAGAGAAAAAATGTCTCCTGCAACCCGTTCCCTTGGGTCTAGATGAACGAACGTCTCTCCACTTGCTCAGTTCTGAGAGATAAGTGTGTGTGAAAGCCGTACTTCACCTAGCTTGTTGGGAACACAAAGTTTCTTTTCAGTTGCAAACTCCATTCCATACATATATGTGGGGAGGTACTAGCTCCAACTCGGTTTTACAGTGAAAACTGCAGGAACTTCAAACCGGCACTAGGAAACAGACTGAGAAAGCAGAAAAAAAGTGTCTCCTGCAACCAGTTCCCTTGGTACTAAATGAACGAAATTCTCTCCACTTGCTCAGTTCTGAGAGATAAGTGTATGTGAAAGCCGTCCTTCACCTAGCTTGTTGGGAACACCAAGTTTCTTTTCAGTTGCAAACTCCATTCCATACATACATATGGGGAGGTACAAGCTCCAACTCTGTTTTACATTGAAAACTGCAAGAACTTCAAACTGGCACTAGGAAACAGACTGAGAAAGCAGAGAAAAAGTGTCTCCTGCAACCCGTTCTCTTGGTGCTAGATGAACGAACGTCTCTCCACTTGCTCAGTTCCGAGAAATAAGTGTGTGTGAAAGCCGTCCTTCAACATTTCTTGTTGGGAAAACAAAGTTTCTTTTCAGTTGCAAACTCCATTCCATACATATATATGTGTAGGTACTAGATCCAACACGGTTTTACAGTGAAAACTGCAGGAACTTCAAACGGGCACTAGGAAACAGACTGAGAAAGCAGAGAAAAAGTGTCTCCTGCAACCCGTTCCCTTGGTGCTAGATGAACGAACGTCTCTCCACTTGCTCAGTTCTGAGAAATAAGTGTGTGTGAAAGCCGTCCTTCAACATTTCTTGTTGGGAAAACAAAGTTTCTTTTCAGTTGCAAACTCCATTCCATACATATATATGGGTAGGTACTAGATCCAACACGGTTTTACAGTGAAAACTGCAGGAACTTCAAACCGGCACTAGGAAACAGACTGAGAAAGCAGAGAAAAAGTGTCTCCTGCAACCCTTTCCCTTGGTGCTAGATGAACGAACGTCTCTCCACTTGCTCAGTTCTGAGAGATAATTGTGTGTGAAAGCCGTCCTTCACCTAGCTTGTTGGGAACACAAAGTTTCTTTTCAGTTGCAAACTCCATTCCATACATATATATGGGGAGGTACAAGCTCCAACTTGGTTTTACAGTGAAAACTGCAGGAACTTCAAATCGGCACTAGGAAACAGAATGAGAAAGCAGAGAAAAAGTGTCTCCTGCAACCCGTTCCCTTGGGTCTAGATGAACGAACGTCTCTCCACTTGCTCAGTTCTGAGAGATAAGTGTGTGTGAAAGCCGTACTTCACCTAGCTTGTTGGGAACACAAAGTTTCTTTTCAGTTGCAAACTCCATTCCATACATATATGTGGGGAGGTACTAGCTCCAACTCGGTTTTACAGTGAAAACTGCAGGAACTTCAAACCGGCACTAGGAAACAGACTGAGAAAGCAGAGAAAAAGTGTCTCCTGCACCCCGTTCCCTTGGTGATAGATGAACGAACGTCTCTCCACTTGCTCAGTTCTGAGAGATAAGTGTGTGTGAAAGCCGTACTTCACCTAGCTTGTTGGGAACACATAGTTTCTATTCAGTTGCAAACTCCATTCCATACATATATATGGGGAGGTACTAGCACCAACTCGGTTTTACAATGAAATCTGCTGGAAATTCAAACCGAAACTAGGAAAAATTCTGAGAAACCTGAGGAAATGTGTCTACTGCAACACGATCCCTTGGTGCTAGATGAACGAACGTCTCTCCACTTGCTCAGATCTGAGAGATAACTGTGTGTGATAGCCGTCCTTCACCTATCTTGTTGGGAACACAAAGTTTCTTTTCAGTTGCAAACTACATTCCATACATATATATGGGGAGGTAGAAGCTCCAACTCGGTTTTACAGTGAAAACTGCAGGAACTTCAAACCGGCACTAGGAAACAGACTGAGAAAGCAGAGAAAAAGTGTCTCGTGCAACCCGTTCCCTTGGTGCTAGATGAACGAACGTCTCTCCACTTGCTCAGTTCTGAGAGATAAGTGTGTGTGAAAGCCGTCCTTCACAAAACTTGTTGGGAACACAAAGTTCCTTTTCAGTTGCAAACTCCATTCCATACATATATATGGGGAGGTACTAGCTCCAACTCGGTTTTACAGTGAAAACTGCAGGAACTTTAAACCGGCACTAGGAAACAGACTGAGAAAGCAGAGAAAATGTGTCTCCTGCAACCCGTTCCCTTGGTGCTAGATGAACGAACGTCTCTCCACTTGCTCAGTTCTGAGAGATAAGTGTGTGTGAAAGCCGTCCTTCACCTAGCTTGTTGGGAACACAAAGTTTCTATTCAGTTGCAAACTCCATTCCATACATATATATGGGGAGGTATTAGCTCCAACTCGGTTTTACAGTGAAAACTGTAGGAACTTCAAACCGACACTAGGAGAAATTCTGAGAACGCAGAGAAAATGTGTCTACTGCAACCCGTTCCCTTGGAGCTAGATGAACGAACGTCTCTCCACTTGCTCAGTTCTGAGAGATATGTGTGTATGAAATCCGTCCTTCACCTATCTTGTTAGGAACACAAAGTTTCTTTTCAGTTGCAAACTCCATTCCATACATATATATGGGGTGGTAGAAACTCCAACTCGGTTTTACAGTGAAAACTGCAGGAGCTTCAAAATGGCACTAGGAAACAGACTGAGAAAGCAGAGAAAAAGTGTCTCCTGCAACCCTTTCCCTTGGTGCTAGATGAACGAACGTCTCTCCACTTGCTCAGTTCTGAGAGATAAGTGTGTGTGAAAGCCGTCCTTCACCTAGCTTGTTGGGAACACAAAGTTTCTTTTCAGTTGCAAACTCCATTCCATACATATATGTGGGGAGGTACTAGCTCCAACTCGGTTTTACAGTGAAAACTGCAGGAACTTCAAACCGGCACTAGGAAACAGACTGAGAAAGCAAAGAAAAAGTTTCTCCTGCACCCCGTTCCCTTGGTGATAGATGAACGAACGTCTCTCCACTTGCTCAGTTCTGAGAGATAAGTGTGTGTGAAAGCCGTACTTCACCTAGCTTGTTGGGATCACAAAGCTTCTTTTCAGTTGCAAACTCCATTCCATACATATATATGGGGAGGTACAAGCTCCAACCCGGTTTTACAGTGAAAACTGCAGGAACTTCAAACCGGCACTAGGAAAAATTCTGAGAAAGCTGAGGAAATGTGTCTACTGCAACCCGTTCCCTTGGTGCTAGATGAACGAACGTCTCTCCACTTGCTCAGTTCTGAGAGATAAGTGTGTGTGAAAGCCGTCCTTCAAATAGCTTGTTGGGAACACAAAGTTCCTTTTCAGTTGCAAACTCCATTCCATACATATATATGGGGAGGTACAAGCTCCAACTCGGTTTTACAGTGAAAACTGCAGGAACATCAACACGGCACTAGGAAACAGACTGAGAAAGCAGAGAAAAAGTGTCTCCTGCAACCAGTTCCCTTGGTGCTAAATGAACGAACTTCTCTCCACTTGCTCAGTTCTGAGAGATAAGTGTATGTGAAAGCCGTCCTTCACCTAGCTTGTTGGGAACACCAAGTTTCTTTTCAGTTGCAAACTACATTCCATACATACATATGGGGAGGTACAAGCTCCAACTCTGTTTTACAGTGAAAACTGCAAGAACATCAAAACGTCACTAGGAAACAGACTGAGAAAGCAGAGAAAAAGTGTCTCCTGCAACCGGTTCTCTTGGTGCTAGATGAACGAACGTCTCTCCACTTGCTCAGTTCCGAGAAATAAGTGTGTGTGAAAGCCGTACTTCAACATTTCTTGTTGGGAAAACAAAGTTTCTTTTCAGTTGCAAACTCCATTCCATACATATATATGGGTAGGTAGTAGATCCAACACGGTTTTACAGTGAAAACGGCAGGAAATTCAAACCGGCACTAGGAAACAGACTGAGAAAGCAGAGAAAAAGTGTCTCCTGCAACCCGTTCCCTTGGTGCTAGATGAACGAACGTCTCTCCACTTGCTCAGTTCTGAGTGATAAGTGTGTGTGAAAGCCGTCCTTCACCTAGCTTGTTGAGAACACAAAGTTTCTTTTCAGTTACAAACTCCATTCCATACATATATATGGGGAGGTACTAGCTCCAACTCGGTTTTACAGTGAAAACTGCAGGAACTTCAAACCGGCACTAGGAAACTGACTGAGAAAGCAGAGAAAAAGTGTCTCCTGCAAACCGTTCCCTTGGTGCTAGATGAACGAACGTCCCTCCACTTGCTCAGTTCTGAGAGATAAGTGTGTGTGAAAGCCGTCCTTCACCTAACTTGTTGGGAACACAAAGTTTCTTTACAGTTGCAAACTCCATTCCATTCTTATATATGGGGAGGTACAAGCTCCAAATCGGTTTTACAGTGAAAACTGCAGGAACTTCAAACCGACACTAGGAAAGAGACTGAGAAAGCAGAGAATAAGTGACTCCTGCAACCCGTTCCCTTGGTGCTAGATGAACGAACGTCTCTCCACTTGCTCAGTTCTGAGAGATAAGTGTGTGTGAAAGCCGACCTTCACCTTGCTTGTTGGGAACAAAAAGTTTCTTTTCAGTTGCAAACTCCATTCCATACATATATATGGGGAGGTACAAGCTCCAACTCGGTTTTACAGTGAAAACTTCAGGAACTTCAAACCGGCACTAGGAAACAGAATGAGTAAGCAGAGAAAAAGTGTCTCCTGCAAACCGTTCTCTTGGTGCTTTATGAACGAACGTCTTTCCACTTGCTCATTTCTGAGAGATAAGTGTGTGTGAAAGCCGTACTTCACCTAGCTTGTTGGGAACACAAAGTTTCTTTTCAGTTGCAAACTCCATTCCATACATATATATGGGGAGGTACTAGCTCCAACTCGGTTTTACAGTGAAACCTGCAGGAACTTCATACCGACACTAGGAAAGAAAATGAGAAATCAGAGAAAAAGAGTCTCCTGCAATCCGTTCCTTTGGTGCTAGATGAACGAACTTCTCTCCACTTGCTCAGTTCTGAGAGATAAGTGTGTGTGAAAGCCGTACTTCACCTAGGTTGTTGGGAACACATAGTTTCTATTCAGTTGCAAACTCCATTCCATACATATATATGGGGAGGTATTAGCTCCAACTCGGTTTTACAGTGAAAACTGTAGGAACTTCAAACCGACACTAGGAAAAATTCTGAGAACGCAGAGAAAATGTGTCTACTGCAACCCGTTCCCTTGGTGCTAGATGAATGAACGTCTCTCCACTTGCTCAGTTCTGAGAGATAAGTGTGTGTGAAATCCGTCCTTCACCTAGCTTGTTGGGAACACAAAGTTTCTTTTCAGTTGCAAACACCATTCCATACGAATATATGGGGAGGTACAAGCTCCAACTCGGTTTTACAGTGAAAACTGCAGGAACTTCAAACCGGCACTAGGAAACAGATTGAGAAAGCAGAGAAAAAGTGTTTCCTGCAAACCGTTCCCTTGGTGCTAGATGAACGAACGTCTCTCCATTGCTCAGTTCTGAGAGATAAATTTGTGTGAAAGACGTCCTTCAACTAGCTTGTTGGGAACAAAAAGTTTCTTTTCAGTTGCAAACTCCATTCCATACATATATATGGGGAGGTATTAGCTCCAACTCGGTTTTACAGTGAAAACTGCAGGAACTTCAAACCGGCACTAGGAAACAGACTGAGAAAGCAGAGAAAAAGTGTCTCCTGCAACCCGTTCCCTTGGTGCTAGATGAACGAACGTCTCTCCACTTGCTCAGTTCCGAGAGATAAGTGTGTGTGAAAGCCGTGTTTCAACTAGCTTGTTTGGAACACAAAGTTTCTTTTCAGTTGCAAACTCCATTCCATAAATATATATGGGGAGGTACAAGCTCCAAATCCGTTTTACAGTGAAAACTGCAGGAACTTCAACACGACACTAGGAAACAGACTGAGAAAGTAGAAAAAAAGTGTCTCCTGCAACCAGTTCCCTTGGTGCTAAATGAACGAACTTCTCTCCACTTGCTCAGTTCTGAGAGATATGTGTATGTGAAAGCCGTCCTTCACCTAGCTTGTTGGGAACACCAAGTTTCTTTTCAGTTGCAAACTCCATTCCATACATACATATGGGGAGGTACAAGCTCCAACTCTGTTTTACATTGAAAACTGCAAGAACTTCAAACCGGCACTAGGAAACAGACTGAGAAAGCAGAGAAAATGTGTCTCCTGCAACCCGTTCTCTTGGTGCTAGATGAACGAACGTCTCTCCACTTGCTCAGTTCCGAGAAATAAGTGTGTGTGAAAGCCGTCCTTCAACATTTCTTGTTGGGAAACAAAGTTTCTTTTCAGTTGCAAACTCCATTCCATACATATATATGGGTACGTACTAGATCCAACACGGTTTTACAGTGAAAACTGCAGGAAATTCAAACCGGCACTAGGAAACAGACTGAGAAAGCAGAGAAAAAGTGTCTCCTGCAACCCGTTCCCTTGGTGCTATATGAACGAACGTCTCTCCACTTGCTCAGTTCTGAGAGATAAGTGTGTGTGAAAGCCGTCCTTCAACATTTCTTGTTGGGAAAACAAAGTTTCTTTTCAGTTGCAAACTCCATTCCATACATATATATGGGTAGGTACTAGATCCAACACGGTTTTACAGTGAAAACTGCAGGAACTTCAAACCGGCACTAGGAAACAGACTGAGAAAGCAGAGAAAAAGTGTCTCCTGCAACCCGTTCCCTTGGTGCTAGATGAACGAACGTCTCTCCACTTGCTCAGTTCTGAGAGATAAGTGTTTGTGAAAGCCGTCCTTCACCTAGCTTGTTGGGAACACATAGTTTCTATTCAGTTGCAAACTCCATTCCATACATATATATGGGGAGGTATTAGCTCCAAATCGGTTTTACAGTGAAAACTGTAGGAACTTCAAACCGACACTAGGAAAAATTCTGAAAACGCAGAGAAAATGTGTCCCCTGCAAACCGTTCCCTTGGTGCTAGATGAACGAACGTCCCTCCACTTGCTCAGTTCTGAGAGATAAGTGTGTGTGAAAGTCGTCCTTCACCTAGCTTGTTGGGAACACAAAGTTTCTTTACAGTTGCAAACTCCATTCCATTCTTATATATGGGGAGGTACTAGCTCCAAATCGGTTTTACAGTGAAAACTGCAGGAACTTCAAACCGACACTAGGAAAGAGACTGAGAAAGCAGAGAAAAAGTTTCTCCTGCAACCCGTTCCCTTGGTGCTAGATGAACGAACGTCTCTCCACTTGCTCAGTTCTGAGAGATAAGTGTGTGTGAAAGCCGTCCTTCAACATTTCTTGTTGGGAAAACAAAGTTTCTTTTCAGTTGCAAACTCCATTCCATACATATATATGGGGAGGTAATAGATCCAACACGGTTTTACAGTGAAAACTGCAGGAACTTCAAACCGGCACTAGGAAACAGACTGAGAAAGCAGAGAAAAAGTGTCTCCTGCAACCCGTTCCATTGGTTCTAGATGAACGAACGTCTCTCCACTTGCTCAGTTCTGAGAGATAAGTGTGTGTGAAAGCCGTCCTTCACCTAGCTTGTTGGGAACACAAAGTTTCTTTTCAGTTGCAAACTCCATTCCATACATATATATGGGGAGGTATTAGCTCCAACTCGGTTTTACAGTGAAAACTGTAGGAACTTCAAACCGACACTAGGAAAAATTATGAGAACGCAGAGAAAATGTGTCTACTGCAACCCGTTCCCTTGGTGCTAGATGAACGAACGTCTCTCCACTTGCTCAGTTCTGAGAGATATATGTGTATGAAATCCGTCCTTCACCTATCTTGTTAGGAACACAAAGTTTCTTTTCAGTTGCAAACTCCATTCCATACATATATATGGGGTGGTAGAAGCTCCAACTCGGTTTTACAGTGAAAACTGCAGGAACTTCAAACCGGCACTAGGAAACAGACTGAGAAAGCAGAGAAAAAGTGTCTCCTGCATCCCTTTCCCTTGGTGCTAGATGAACGAACGTCTCTCCACTTGCTCAGTTCTGAGAGATAAGTGTGTGTGAAAGCCGTCCTTCACCTAGCTTGTTGGGAACACAAAGTTTCTTTTCAGTTGCAAACTCCATTCCATACATATATATGGGGAGGTACAAGCTCCAACTCGGTTTTACAGTGAAAACTGCAGGAACTTCAAATCGGCACTAGGAAACAGACTGAGAAAGCAGAGAAAAAGTGTCTCCTGCAACCCGTTCCCTTAGTGCGAGATGAACAATCGTCTCTCCACTTGCTCAGTTCTGAGAGATAAGTGTGTGTGAAAGCCGTCCTTCACCTAGGTTGTTGGGAACACAAAGTTTCTTTTCAGTTGCAAACTCCATTCCATACATATATATGGGGAGGTACAAGCTCAAACTCGGTTTTACAGTGAAAACTGCAGGAACTTCAAACCGGCACTAGGAAAAATTCTGAGAACACAGAGAAAATGTGTCTACTGCAACCCGTTCCCTTGGTGCTAGATGAACGAACGTCTCTCCACTTGCTCAGTTCTGAGAGATAAGTGTGTGTGAAAGCCGTCCTTCACCTAGCTTGTTGGGATCACAAAGCTTCTTTTCAGTTGCAAACTAAATTCCATACATATATATGGGGAGGTACTAGCTCCAACTCGGTTTTACAGTGAAAACTGCAGGAACTTCAAACCGGCACTAGGAAACAGACTGAGAAAGCAGAGAAAAAATGTCTCCTGCAACCCGTTCCCTTGGGTCTAGATGAACGAACGTCTCTCCACTTGCTCAGTTCTGAGAGATAAGTGTGTGTGAAAGCCGTACTTCACCTAGCTTGTTGGGAACACAAAGTTTCTTTTCAGTTGCAAACTCCATTCCATACATATATGTGGGGAGGTACTAGCTCCAACTCGGTTTTACAGTGAAAACTGCAGGAACTTCAAACCGGCACTAGGAAACAGACTGAGAAAGCAGAAAAAAAGTGTCTCCTGCAACCAGTTCCCTTGGTACTAAATGAACGAAATTCTCTCCACTTGCTCAGTTCTGAGAGATAAGTGTATGTGAAAGCCGTCCTTCACCTAGCTTGTTGGGAACACCAAGTTTCTTTTCAGTTGCAAACTCCATTCCATACATACATATGGGGAGGTACAAGCTCCAACTCTGTTTTACATTGAAAACTGCAAGAACTTCAAACTGGCACTAGGAAACAGACTGAGAAAGCAGAGAAAAAGTGTCTCCTGCAACCCGTTCTCTTGGTGCTAGATGAACGAACGTCTCTCCACTTGCTCAGTTCCGAGAAATAAGTGTGTGTGAAAGCCGTCCTTCAACATTTCTTGTTGGGAAAACAAAGTTTCTTTTCAGTTGCAAACTCCATTCCATACATATATATGTGTAGGTACTAGATCCAACACGGTTTTACAGTGAAAACTGCAGGAACTTCAAACGGGCACTAGGAAACAGACTGAGAAAGCAGAGAAAAAGTGTCTCCTGCAACCCGTTCCCTTGGTGCTAGATGAACGAACGTCTCTCCACTTGCTCAGTTCTGAGAAATAAGTGTGTGTGAAAGCCGTCCTTCAACATTTCTTGTTGGGAAAACAAAGTTTCTTTTCAGTTGCAAACTCCATTCCATACATATATATGGGTAGGTACTAGATCCAACACGGTTTTACAGTGAAAACTGCAGGAACTTCAAACCGGCACTAGGAAACAGACTGAGAAAGCAGAGAAAAAGTGTCTCCTGCAACCCTTTCCCTTGGTGCTAGATGAACGAACGTCTCTCCACTTGCTCAGTTCTGAGAGATAATTGTGTGTGAAAGCCGTCCTTCACCTAGCTTGTTGGGAACACAAAGTTTCTTTTCAGTTGCAAACTCCATTCCATACATATATATGGGGAGGTACAAGCTCCAACTCGGTTTTACAGTGAAAACTGCAGGAACTTCAAATCGGCACTAGGAAACAGAATGAGAAAGCAGAGAAAAAGTGTCTCCTGCAACCCGTTCCCTTGGGTCTAGATGAACGAACGTCTCTCCACTTGCTCAGTTCTGAGAGATAAGTGTGTGTGAAAGCCGTACTTCACCTAGCTTGTTGGGAACACAAAGTTTCTTTTCAGTTGCAAACTCCATTCCATACATATATGTGGGGAGGTACTAGCTCCAACTCGGTTTTACAGTGAAAACTGCAGGAACTTCAAACCGGCACTAGGAAACAGACTGAGAAAGCAGAGAAAAAGTGTCTCCTGCACCCCGTTCCCTTGGTGATAGATGAACGAACGTCTCTCCACTTGCTCAGTTCTGAGAGATAAGTGTGTGTGAAAGCCGTACTTCACCTAGCTTGTTGGGAACACATAGTTTCTATTCAGTTGCAAACTCCATTCCATAAATATATATGGGGAGGTACTAGCACCAACTCGGTTTTACAATGAAATCTGCTGGAAATTCAAACAGAAACTAGGAAAAATTCTGAGAAACCTGAGGAAATGTGTCTACTGCAACACGTTCCCTTGGTGCTAGATGAACGAACGTCTCTCCACTTGCTCAGATCTGAGAGATAACTGTGTGTGATAGCCGTCCTTCACCTATCTTGTTGGGAACACAAAGTTTCTTTTCAGTTGCAAACTACATTCCATACATATATATGGGGAGGTAGAAGCTCCAACTCGGTTTTACAGTGAAAACTGCAGGAACTTCAAACCGGCACTAGGAAACAGACTGAGAAAGCAGAGAAAAAGTGTCTCGTGCAACCCGTTCCCTTGGTGCTAGATGAACGAACGTCTCTCCACTTGCTCAGTTCTGAGAGATAAGTGTGTGTGAAAGCCGTCCTTCACAAAACTTGTTGGGAACACAAAGTTCCTTTTCAGTTGCAAACTCCATTCCATACATATATATGGGGAGGTACTAGCTCCAACTCGGTTTTACAGTGAAAACTGCAGGAACTTTAAACCGGCACTAGGAAAAATAATGAGAAAGCAGAGAAAATGTGTCTACTGCAACCCGTTCCCTTGGTGCTAGATGAACGAACGTCTCTCCACTTGCTCAGTTCTGAGAGATAAGTGTGTGTGAAAGCCGTCCTTCACCTAGCTTGTTGGGAACACAAAGTTTCTTTTCAGTTGCTAACTCCATTCCATACATATATATGGGGAGGTACAAGCTCCAAATCGGTTTTACAGTGAAAACTGCAGGAACTTCAACACGGCACTAGGAAACAGACTGAGAAAGCAGAGAAAAAGTGTCTCCTGCAACCCGTTCCCTTGGTGCTAGATGAACGAACGTCTCTCCACTTGCTCAGTTCTGAGAGATAAGTGTGTGTGAAAGCCGTCCTTCACCTAGCTTGTTGGGAACACATAGTTTCTATTCAGTTGCAAACTCCATTCCATACATATATATGGGGAGGTATTAGCTCCAACTCGGTTTTACAGTGAAAACTGTAGGAACTTCAAACCGACACTAGGAAAAATTCTGAGAACGCAGAGAAAATGTGTCTACTGCAACCCGTTCCCTTGGAGCTAGATGAACGAACGTCTCTCCACTTGCTCAGTTCTGAGAGATATGTGTGTATGAAATCCGTCCTTCACCTATCTTGTTAGGAACACAAAGTTTCTTTTCAGTTGCAAACTCCATTCCATACATATATATGGGGTGGTAGAAGCTCCAACTCGGTTTTACAGTGAAAACTGCAGGAACTTCAAACTGGCACTAGGAAACAGACTGAGAAAGCAGAGAAAAAGTGTCTCCTGCAACACTTTCCCTTGGTGCTAGATGAACGAACGTCTCTCCACTTGCTCAGTTCTGAGAGATAAGTGTGTGTGAAAGCCGTCCTTCACCTAGCTTGTTGGGAACACAAAGTTTCTTTTCAGTTGCAAACTCCATTCCATACATATATGTGGGGAGGTACTAGCTCCAACTCGGTTTTACAGTGAAAACTGCAGGAACTTCAAACCGGCACTAGGAAACAGACTGAGAAAGCAAAGAAAAAGTTTCTCCTGCACCCCGTTCCCTTGGTGATAGATGAACGAACGTCTCTCCACTTGCTCAGTTCTGAGAGATAAGTGTGTGTGAAAGCCGTACTTCACCTAGCTTGTTGGGAACACATAGTTTCTATTCAGTTGCAAACTCCATTCCATACATATATATGGGGAGGTACTAGCACCAACTCGGTTTTACAGTGAAATCTGCTGGAAATTCAAACCGAAACTAGGAAAAATTCTGAGAAACCTGAGGAAATGTGTCTACTGCAACACGTTCCCTTGGTGCTAGATGAACGAACGTCTCTCCACTTGCTCAGTTCTGAGAGATAACTGTGTGTGATAGCCGTCCTTCACCTATCTTGTTGGGAACACAAAGTTTCTTTTCAGTTGCAAACTACATTCCATACAAATATAAGGGGAGGTAGAAGCTCCAACACGGTTTTACAGTGAAAACTGCAGGAACTTCAAACCGGCACTAGGAAACAGACTGAGAAAGCAGAGAAAAAGTGTCTCGTGCAACCCGTTCCCTTGGTGCTAGATGAACGAACGTCTCTCCACTTGCTCAGTTCTGAGAGATAAGTGTGTGTGAAAGCCGTCCTTCACATAACTTGTTGGGAACACAAAGTTCCTTTTCAGTTGCAAACTCCATTCCATACATATATATGGGGAGGTACTAGCTCCAACTCGGTTTTACAGTGAAAACTGCAGGAACTTTAAACCGGCACTAGGAAAAATAATGAGAAAGCAGAGAAAATGTGTCTCCTGCAACCCGTTCCCTTGGTGCTAGATGAACGAACGTCTCTCCACTTGCTCAGTTCTGAGAGATAAGTGTGTGTGAAAGCCGTCCTTCACCTAGCTTGTTGGGAACACATAGTTTCTATTCAGTTGCAAACTCCATTCCATACATATATATGGGGAGGTATTAGCTCCAACTCGGTTTTACAGTGAAAACTGTAGGAACTTCAAACCGACACTAGGAAAAATTCTGAGAACGCAGAGAAAATGTGTCTACTGCAACCCGTTCCCTTGGTGCTAGATGAACGAACGTCTCTCCACTTGCTCAGTTCTGAGAGATATGTGTGTATGAAATCCGTCCTTCACCAATCTTGTTAGGAACACAAAGTTTCTTTTCAGTTGCAAACTCCATTCCATACATATATATGGGGTGGTAGAAGCTCCAACTCGGTTTTACAGTGAAAACTGCAGGAACTTCAAACTGGCACTAGGAAACAGACTGAGAAAGCAGAGAAAAAGTGTCTCCTGCAACCCTTTCCCTTGGTGCTAGATGAACGAACGTCTCTCCACTTGCTCAGTTCTGAGAGATAAGTGTGTGTGAAAGCCGTCCTTCACCTAGCTTGTTGGGAACACAAAGTTTCTTTTCAGTTGCAAACTCCATTCCATACATATATATGGGGAGGTACAAGCTCCAACTCGGTTTTACAGTGAAAACTGCAGGAACTTCAAATCGGCACTAGGAAACAGACTGAGAAAGCAGAGAAAAAGTGTCTCCTGCAACCCGATCCCTTGGGTCTAGATGAACGAACGTCTCTCCACTTGCTCAGTTCTGAGAGATAAGTGTGTGTGAAAGCCGTCCTTCACCTAGCTTGTTGGGAACACAAAGTTTCTTTTCAGTTGCAAACTCCATTCCATACATATATGTGTGGAGGTTCTAGCTCCAACTCGGTTTTACAGTGAAAACTGCAGGAACTTCAAACCGGCACTAGGAAACAGACTGAGAAAGCAGAGAAAAAGTATCTCCTGCACCCCGTTCCCTTGGTGATAGATGAACGAACGTCTCTCCACTTGCTCATTTCTGAGAGATAAGTGTGTGTGAAAGCCGTACTTCACCTAGCTTGTTGGGAACACATAGTTTCTATTCAGTTGCAAACTCCATTCCATACATATATATGGGGAGGTACTAGCACCAACTCTGTTTTACAGTGAAATCTGCTGGAACTTCAAACCGAAACTAGGAAAAATTCTGAGAAACCTGAGGAAATGTGTCTACTGCAACAAGTTCCCTTGGTGCTAGATGAACGAACGTCTCTCCACTGCTCAGTTCTGAGAGATAACTGTGTGTGATAGCCGTCCTTCACCTATCTTGTATGGAACACAAAGTTTCTTTTCAGTTGCAAACTACATTCCATACATATATATGGGGAGGTAGAAGCTCCAACTCGGTTTTACAGTGAAAACTGCAGGAACTTCAAACCGGCACTAGGAAACAGACTGAGAAAGCAGAGAAAAAGTGTCTCCTGCAACCCGTTCCCTTGGTGCTAGATGAACGAACGTCTCTCCACTTGCTCAGTTCTGAGAGATAAGTGTGTGTGAAAGCCGTCCTTCACATAACTTGTTGGGAACACAAAGTTCCTTTTCAGTTGCAAACTCCATTCCATACATATATATGGGGAGGTACTAGCTCCAACTCGGTTTTACAGTGAAAACTGCAGGAACTTTAAACCGGCACTAGGAAAAATACTGAGAAAGCAGAGAAAATGTGTCTACTGCAACCCGTTCCCTTGGTGCTAGATGAACGAAAGTCTCTCCACTTGCTCAGTTCTGAGAGATAAGTGTGTGTGAAAGCCGTCCTTCACCTAGCTTGTTGGGAACACAAAGTTTCTTTTCAGTTGCTAACTCCATTCCATACATATATATGGGGAGGTACAAGCTCCAAATCGGTTTTACAGTGAAAACTGCAGGAACTTCAACACGGCACTAGGAAACAGACTGAGAAAGCAGAGAAAAAGTGTCTCCTCCAACCAGTTCCCTTGGTGCTAAATGAACGAACTTCTCTCCAATTGCTCAGTTCTGAGAGATAAGTGTATGTGAAAGCCGTCCTTCACCTAGCTTGTTGGGAACACCAAGTTTCTTTTCAGTTGCAAACTCCATTCCATACATACATATGGGGAGGTACAAGCTCCAACTCTGTTTTACAGTGAAAACTGCAAGAACTTCAAACCGGCACTAGGAAACAGAATGAGAAAGCAGAGAAAAAGTGTCTCCTGCAACCCGTTCTCTTAGTGCTAGATGAACGAACGTCTCTCCACTTGCTCAGTTCCGAGAAATAAGTGTGTGTGAAAGCCGTAATTCAACATTTCTTGTTGGGAAAACAAAGTTTCTTTTCAGTTGCAAACTCCATTCCATACATATATATGGGTAGGTACTAGATCCAACACGGTTTTACAGTGAAAACTGCAGGAACTTCAAACCGGCACTAGGAAACAGACTGAGAAAGCAGAGAAGAAGTGTCTCCTGCAACCCGTTCCCTTGGTGCTAGATGAACGAACGTCTCTGCACTTGCTCAGTTCTGAGAGATAAGTGTGTGTGAAAGCCGTCCTTCAAAATTTCTTGTTGGGAAAACAAAGTTTCTTTTCAGTTGCAAACTCCATTCCATACATATATATGGGTAGGTACTAGATCCAACACGGTTTTACAGTGAAAACTGCAGGAACTTCAAACCGGCACTAGGAAACAGACTGAGAAAGCAGAGAAAAAGTGTCTCCTGCAACCCGTTCCCTTGGTGCTAGATGAACGAACGTCTCTCCACTTGCTCAGTTCTGAGAGATAAGTGTGTGTGAAAGCCGTCCTTCACCTAGCTTGTTGGGAACACATAGTTTCTATTCAGTTGCAAACTCCATTCCATACATATATATGGGGAGGTATTAGCTCCAAATCGGTTTTACAGTGAAAAATGTAGGAAGTTCAAACCGACACTAGGAAAAATTCTGAGAACGCAGAGAAAATGTGTCTACTGCAACCCGTTCCCTTGGTGCTAGATGAACGAACGTCTCTCCACTTGCTCAGTTCTGAGAGATATGTGTGTGTGAAATCCGTCCTTCACCTATCTTGTTAGGAACACAAAGTTTCTTTTCAGTTGCAAACTCCATTCCATACATATATATGGGGAGGTAGAAGCTCCAACTCGGTTTTACAGTGAAAACTGCAGGAACTTCAAACCGGCACTAGGAAACAGACTGAGAAAGCAGAGAAAAAGTTTCTCCTGCAACCCTTTCCCTTGGTGCTAGATGAACGAACGTCTCTCCACTTGCTCAGTTCTGAGAGATAAGTGTGTGTGAAAGCCGTCCTTCACCTAGCTTGTTGGGAACACAAAGTTTCTTTTCAGTTGCAAACTCCATTCCATACATATATATGGGGAGGTACAAGCTCCAACTCGGTTTTACAGTGAAAACTGCAGGAACTTCAAACCGGCACTAGGAAACAGACTGAGAAAGCAGAGAAAAAGTGTATCCTGCAACCCGTTCCCTTAGTGCGAGATGAACAATCGTCTCTCCCCTTGCTCAGTTCTGAGAGATAAGTGTGTGTGAAAGCCGTCCTTCACCTAGCTTGTTGGGAACACAAAGTTTCTTTTCAGTTGCTAACTCCATTCCATACATATATATGGGGAGGTACAAGCTCCAAATCGTTTTTACAGTGAAAACTGCAGGAACTTCAACACGGCACTAGGAAACAGACTGAGAAAGCAGAGAAAAAGTGTCTCCTGCAACCAGTTCCCTTGGTGCTAAATGAACGAACTTCTCTCCAATTGCTCAGTTCTGAGAAATAAGTGTATGTGAAAGCCGTACTTCACCTAGCTTGTTGGGAACACCAAGTTTCTTTTCAGTTGCAAACTCCATTCCATACATACATATGGGGAGGTACAAGCTCCAACTCTGTTTTACAGTGAAAACTGCAAGAACTTCAAACCGGCACTAGGAAACACACTGAGAAAGCAGAGAAAAAGTGTCTCCTGCAACCCGTTCTCTTGGTGCTAGATGAACGAACGTCTCTCCACTTGCTCAGTTCCGAGAAATAAGTGTGTGTGAAAGCCGTCCTTCAACATTTCTTGTTGGGAAAACAAAGTTTCTTTTCAGTTGCAAACTCCATTACATACATATATATGGGTAGGTACTAGATCCAACACGGTTTTACAGTGAAAACTGCAGGAACTTCAAACCGGCACTAGGAAACAGACTGAGAAAGCAGAGAAAAAGTGTCTCCTGCAACCCGTTCCCTTGGTGCTAGATGAACGAACGTCTCTCCACTTGCTCAGTTCTGAGAGATAAGTGTGTGTGAAAGCCGTCCTTCAACATTTCTTGTTGGGAAAACAAAGTTTCTTTTCAGTTGCAAACTCCATTCCATACATATATATGGGTAGGTACTAGATCCAACACGGTTTTACAGTGAAAACTGCAGGAACTTCAAACCGGCACTAGGAAACAGACTGAGAAATCAGAGAAAAAGTGTCTCCTGCAACCCGTTCCCTTGGTGCTAGATGAACGAACGTCTCTCCACTTGCTCAGTTCTGAGAGATAAGTGTGTGTGAAAGCCGTCCTTCACCTAGCTTGTTGGGAACACATAGTTTCTATTCAGTTGCCAACTCCATTCCATACATATATATGGGGAGGTTTTAGTTCCAACTCGGTTTTACAGTGAAAAATGTAGGAACTTCAAACCGACACTAGGAAAAATTCTGAGAACGCAGAGAAAATGTGTCTACTGCAACCCGTTCCCTTGGTGCTAGATGAACGAACGTCTCTCCACTTGCTCAGTTCTGAGAGATATGTGTGTGTGAAATCCGTCCTTCACCTATCTTGTTAGGAACACAAAGTTTCTTTTCAGTTGCAAACTCCATTCCATACATATATATGGGGAGGTAGAAGCTCCAACTCGGTTTTACAGTGAAAACTGCAGGAACTTCAAACCGGCACTAGGAAACAGACTGAGAAAGCAGAGAAAAAGTGTCTCCTGCAACCCTTTCCCTTGGTGCTAGATGAACGAACGTCTCTCCACTTGCTCAGTTCTGAGAGATAAGTGTGTGTGAAAGCCGTCCTTCACCTAGCTTGTTGGGAACACAAAGTTTCTTTTCAGTTGCAAACTCCATTCCATACATATATATGGGGAGGTACAAGCTCCAACTCGGTTTTACAGTGAAAACTGCAGGAACTTCAAACCGGCACTAGGAAACAGACTGAGAAAGCAGAGAAAAAGTGTCTCCTGCAACCCGTTCCCTTAGTGCGAGATGAACAATCGTCTCTCCACTTGCTCAGTTCTGAGAGATAAGTGTGTGTGAAAGCCGTCCTTCACCTAGGTTGTTGGGAACACAAAGTTTCTTTTCAGTTGCAAACTCCATTCCATACATATATATGGGGAGGTACTAGCTCAAACTCGGTTTTACAGTGAAAACTGAAGGAACTTCAAACCGGCACTAGGAAACAGACTGAGAAAACAGAGAAAAAGTGTCTCCTGCAACCCGTTCCATTGGTGCTAGATGAACGAACGTCTCTCCACTTGCTCAGTTCTGAGAGATAAGTGTGTGTGAAAGCCGTCCTTCACCTAGCTTGTTGGGATCACAAAGCTTCTTTTCAGTTGCAAACTCCATTCCATACATATATATGGGGAGGTACTAGCTCAAACTCGGTTTTACAGTGAAAACTGCAGGAACTTCAAACCGGCATTAGGAAACAGACTGAGAAAGCAGAGAAAAAGTGTCTCCTGCAACCCGTTCCCTTGGTGCTAGATGAACGAACGTCTCTCCACTTGCTCAGTTCTAAGAGATAAGTGTGTGTGAAAGCCGTACTTCACCTAGCTTGTTGGGAACACAAAGTTTCTTTTCAGTTGCAAACTCCATTCCATACATATATGTGGGGAGGTACTAGCTCCAACTCGGTTTTACAGTGAAAACTGCAGGAACTTCAAACCGGCACTAGGAAACAGACTGAGAAAGCAGAGAAAAAGTGTCTCCTGCACCCCGTTCCCTTGGTGATAGATGAACGAACGTCTCTCCACTTGCTCAGTTCTGAGAGATAAGTGTGTGTGAAAGCCGTACTTCACCTAGCTTGTTGGGAACACCAAATTTCTTTTCAGTTGCAAACTCCATTCCATACATACATATGGGGAGGTACAAGCTCCAACTCTGTTTTACAGTGAAAACTGCAAGAACATCAAACCGTCACTAGGAAACAGACTGAGAAAGCAGAGAAAAAGTGTCTCCTGCAACCGGTTCTCTTGGTGCTAGATGAACGAACGTCCCTCCACTTGCTCAGTTCTGAGAGAAAAGTGTGTGTGGAAGCCGTCCTTCACCCAGCTTGTTGGGAACACAAAGTTTCTTTACAGTTGCAAACTCCATTAGATTCATATATATGGGGAGGTACTAGCTCCAAATCGGTTTTACAGTGAAAACTGCAGGAACTTCAAACCGACACTAGGAAAGAGACTGAGAAAGCAGAGAATAAGTGACTCCTGCAACCCGTTCCCTTGGTGCTAGATGAACGAACGTCTCTCCACTTGCTCAGTTCTGAGAGATAAGTGTGTGTGAAAGAAGTCCTTCACCTAGCTTGTTGGGAACAAAAAGTTTCTTTTCAGTTGCAAACTCCATTCCATACATATATATGGGGAGGTACAAGCTCCAACTCGGTTTTACAGTGAAAACTGCAGGAACTTCAAACCGGCACTAGGAAACAGACTGAGAAAGCAGAGAAAAAGTGTTTCTTGCAAACCGTTCCCTTGGTGCTTGATGAACGAACGTCTCTCCACTTGCTCAGTTCTGAGAGATAAGTGTGTGTGAAAGCCGACCTTCACCTAGCTTGTTGGGAACACAAAGTTTCTTTTCAGTTGCAAACTCCATTCTATACATATATATGGGGAGGTACAAGCTCCAACTCGGTTTTACAGTGAAAACTGCAGGAACTTCAACACGGCACTAGGAAATAGACTGAGAAAGCAGTGAAAAAGTGTCTCCTGCAACCAGTTCCCTTGGTGCTAAATGAACGAACTTCTCTCCACTTGCTCAGTTCTGAGAGATAAGTGTATGTGAAAGCCCTCCTTCACCTAGCTTGTTGGGAACACCAAGTTTCTTTTCAGTTGCAAACTCCATTCCATACATACATATGGGGAGGTACAAGCTCCAAATCTGTTTTACAGTGAAAACTGCAAGAACTTCAAACCGGCACTATTAAACAGACTGAGAAAGCAGAGAAAAAGTGTCTCCTGCAACCCGTTCTCTTGGTGCTAGATGAACGAACGTCTCTCCACTTGCTCAGTTCCGAGAAATAATTGTGTGTGAAAGCCGTCCTTCAACATTTCTTGTTGGGAAAACAAAGTTTCTTTTCAGTTGCAAACTCCATTCCATACATATATATGTTAGGTACTAGATCCAACACGGTTTTACAGTGAAAACTGCTAGGAACTTCAAACCGGAACTAGGAAACAGACTGAGAAAGCAGAGAAAAGTGTCTCCTGCAACCCGTTCCCTTGGTGCTAGATGAACGAAAGTCTCTCCTCTTGGTCAGTTCTGAGAGAGAAGTGTGTGTGAAAGCCGTCCTTCACCTAGCTTGTTGGGAACACAAAGTTTCTTTTCAGTTACAAACTCCATTCCATACATATATAAGGGGAGGTACTAGCTCCAACTCTGTTTTACAGTGAAAACTGCAGGAACTTCAAACCGGCACTAGGAAACAGACTGAGAAAGCAGAGAAAAAGTGTCTCCTGCAACCCGTTCCATTGGTGCTAGATGAACGAACGTCTCTCCACTTGCTCAGTTCTGAGAGATAAGTGTGTGTGAAAGCCGTCCTTCACCTAGCTTGTTGGGAACACAAAGTTTCTTTTCAGTTGCAAACTCCATTCCATTCATACATATGGGGAGGTACTAGCTCCAAATCGGTTTTACAGTGAAAACTGCAGGAACTTCAAACCGACACTAGGAAAGAGACTGAGAAAGCAGAGAATAAGTGTCTCCTGCAACTCGTTCCCCTGGTGCTAGATGAACGAACGTCTCTCCACTTGCTCAGTTCTGAGAGATAAGTGTGTGTGAAAGCCGTCCTTCACCTAGCTTGTTGGGAACAAAAAGTTTCTTTTCAGTTGCAAACGCCATTCCATACATATATATGGGGAGGTACAACTCCAACTCGGTTTTACAGTGAAAACTTCAGGAACTTCAAACCGGCACTAGGAAACCGAATGAGAAAGCAGAGAAAAAGTGTCTCCTGCAAACCGTTCTCTTGGTGCTTTATGAACGAACGTCTCTCCACTTGCTCATTTCTGAGAGATAAGTGTGTGTGAAAGCCGTCCTTCACATAGCTTGTTGGGAACACAAAGTTTCTTTTCAGTTGCAAACTCCATTCCATACATATATATGGGGAGGTACTAGCTCCAAATCGGTTTTACGGTGAAACCTGCAGGAACTTCAAACCGACACTAGGAAAGAAACTGAGAAAGCAGAGAAAAAGTGTCTCCTGCAATCCGTTCCTTTGGTGCTAGATGAACGAACGTCTCTCCACTTTCTCAGTTCTGAGAGATAAGTGTGTGTGAAAGCCGTACTTCACCTACCTTGTTGGGAACACATAGTTTCTATTCAGTTGCAAACTCCATTCCATACATATATATGGGGAGGTATTAGCTCCAACTCGGTTTTACAGTGAAAACTGTAGGAACTTCAAACCGACACTAGGAAAAATTCTGAGAACGCATAGAAAATGTGTCTACTGCAACCCGTTCCCTTGGTGCTAGATGAACGAACGTCTCCCAACTTGCTCAGTTCTGAGAGATATGTGTGTGTGAAATCCGTCCTTCACTTATCTTGTTAGGAACACAAAGTTTCTTTTCAGTTGCAAACTCCATTCCATACATATATATGGGGAGGTAGAAGCTCCAACTCGGTTTTACAGTGAAAACTGCAGGAACTTCAAACCGGCACTAGGAAACAGACGGAGAAAGCAGAGAAAAAGTGTCTCCTGCAACCCGTTCCATTGGTGCTAGATGAACGAACGTCTCTCCGCTTGCTCAGTTCTGAGAGATAAGTGTGTGTGAAAGCCGTACTTCACCTAGCTTGTTGGGAACACAAAGTTTCTTTTCAGTTGCAAACTCCATTCCATTCATACATATGGGGAGGTACTAGCTCCTAATCGGTTTTACAGTGAAAACAGCAGGAACTTCAAACCGACACTAGGAAAGAGACTGAGAAAGCAGAGGATAAGTGTCTCCTGCAACTCGTTCCCTTGGTGCTAGATGAACGAACGTCTCTCCACTTGCTCAGTTCTGAGAGATAAGTGTGTGTGAAAGCCGTCCTTCACCTAGCTTGTTGGGAACACAAAGTTTCTTTTCAGTTGCAAACCCCATTCCATACATATATATGGGGAGTTAAAAGCTCCAACTCGGTTTTACAGTGAAAACTTCAGGAACTTCAAACCGGCACTAGGAAACCGAATGAGAAAGCAGAGAAAAAGTGTCTCCTGCAAACCGTTCTCTTGGTGCTTTATGAACGAACGTCTCTCCACTTGCTCATTACTGAGAGATATGTGTGTGTGAAAGCCGTCTTTCACATAGCTTGTTGGGAACACAAAGTTTCTTTTCAGTTGCAAACTCCATTCCATACATATATATGGGGAGGTACTAGCTCCAAATCGGTTTTACAGTGAAACCTGCAGGAACTTCAAACCGACACTAGGAATGAAACTGAGAAAGCAGAGAAAAAGTGTCTCCTGCAATCCGTTCCTTTGGTGCTAGATGAACGAACGTCTCTCCACTTGCTCAGTTCTGAGAGATAAGTGTGTGTGAAAGCCGTCCTTCACCTAGCTTGTTGGGAACACATAGATTCTATTCAGTTGCAAACTCCATTCCATACATATATAAGGGGAGGTATTAGCTCCAACTCGGTTTTACAGTGAAAACTGTAGGAACTTCAAACCGACACTAGGAAAAATTCTGAGAACGCAGAGAAAATATGTCTACTGCAACCCGTTCCCTTGGTGCTAGATGAACGAACGTCTCTCCACTTGCTCAGTTCTGAGAGATAAGTGTGTGTGAAAGCCGTACTTCACCTAGCTTGTTGGGAACACCAAATTTCTTTTCAGTAGCAAACTCCATTCCATACATACATATGGGGAGGTACAAGCTCCAACTCTGTTTTACAGTGAAAACTGCAAGAACATCAAACCGTCACTAGGAAACAGACTGAGAAAGCAGAGAAAAAGTGTCTCCTGCAACCGGTTCTCTTGGTGCTAGATGAACGAACGTCTCTCCACTTGCTAAGTTCCGAGAAATAAGTGTGTGTGAAAGCCGTACTTCAACATTTCTTGTTGGGAAAACAAAGTTTCTTTTCAGTTGCAAACTCCATTCCATTCATATATATGGGTAGGTAGTAGATCCAACACGGTTTTACAGTGAAAACTGCAGGAAATTCAAACCGGCACTAGGAAAAAGACTGAGAAAGCAGAGAATAAGTGACCCCTGCAACCCGTTCCCTTGGTGCTAGATGAACGAACGTCTCTCCACTTGCTCAGTTCTGAGAGATAATTGTGTGTGAAAGAAGTCCTTCACCTAGCTTGTTGGGAACAAAAAGTTTCTTTTCAGTTGCAAACTCCATTCCATACATATATATGGGGAGGTACAAGCTCCAAATCGGTTTTACAGTGAAAACTTCAGGAACCTCAAACCGGCACTAGGAAACAGAATGAGAAAGCAGAGAAAAAGTGTCTCCTGCAAACCGTTCTCTTGGTGCTTTATGAACGAACGTCTCTCCACTTGCTCATTTCTGAGAGATAAGTGTGTGTGAAAGCCGTCCTTCACCTAGCTTGTTGGGAACACAAAGTTTCTTTTCAGTTGCAAACTCCATTCGATAAATATATATGGGGAGGTACTAGCTCCAACTCGGTTTTACAGTGAAACCTGCAGGAACTTCATACCGACACTAGGAAAGAAACTGAGAAAGCTGAGAAAAAGTGTCTCCTGCAATCCGTTCCTTTGGTGCTAGATGAACGAACGTCTCTCCACTTGCTCAGTTCTGAGAGATAAGTGTGTGTGAAAGCCGTACTTCACCTAGCTTGTTGGGAAAACATAGTTTCTATTCAGTTGCAAACTCCATTCCATACATATATATGGGGAGGTATTAGCTCCAACTCGGTTTTACAGTGAAAAGTGTAGGAACTTCAAACCGACACTAGGAAAAATTCTGAGAAAGCAGAGAAAATGTGCCTACTGCAACCCGTTCCCTTGGTGCTAGATGAACGAACGTCTCTCCACTTGCTCAGTTCTGAGAGATAAGTGTGTGTGAAATCCGTCCTTCACCTAGCTTGTTGGGAACACAAAGTTTCTTTTCAGTTGCAAACACCATTCCATACATATATATGGGGAGGTACAAGCTCCAACTCGGTTTTACAGTGAAAACTGCAGGAACTTCAAACCGGCACTAGGAAACAGACTGAGAAAGCAGAGAAAAAGTGTTTCCTGCAAACCGTTCCCTTGGTGCTAGATGAACGAACGTCTCTCCACTTGCTCATTTCTGAGACATAAGTGTGTGTGAAAGCCGTCCTTCACCTAGCTTGTTGGGAACACAAAGTTTCTTTTCAGTTGCAAACTCCATTCTATACATATATATGGGGAGGTACAAGCTCCAACTCGGTTTTACAGTGAAAACTGCAGGAACTTCAACACGGCACTAGGAAACAGACTGAGAAAGCAGAGAAAAAGTGTCTCCTGCAACCAGTTCCCTTGGTGCTAAATGAACGAACTTCTCTCCACTTGCTCAGTTCTGAGAGATAAGTGTATGTGAAAGCCCTCCTTCACCTAGCTTGTTGGGAACACCAAGTTTCTTTTCAGTTGCAAACTCCATTCCATACATACATATGGGGAGGTACAAGCTCCAAATCTGTTTTACAGTGAAAACTGCAGGAACTTCATACCAGCACTAGGAATCAGACTGAGAAAGCAGAGAAAAAGTGTCTCCTGCAACCCGTTCCCTTGGTGCTAGATGAACGAACGTCTCTCCACTTGCTCAGTTCTGAGAGATAAGTGTGTTTGAAAGCCGTCCTTCACCAAGCTTGTAGGGAACACAAAGTTTCTTTTCAGTTGCAAACTCCATTCCATACATATATATGGGGAGGTACTATCTCCAACTCCGTTTTACAGTGAAAACTGCAGGAACTTCAAACCGGCACTAGGAAACAGAATGAGAAAGCAGAATAAGTGTCTCCTGCAACCCGTTCCCTTGGTGCTAGATGAACGAACGTCTCTACACTTGTTCATTTCTGAGAGATAAGTGTGTGTGAAAGCCGTACTTCACCTAGCTTGTTGGGAACACAAAGTTTCTTTTCAGTTGCAAACTCCATTCCATACATATATATGGGGAGGTACTAGCTTCAAATCGGTTTTACAGTGAAACCTGCAGCAACTTCAAACCGACACTAGGAAAGAGACTGAGAAAGCAGAGAAAAAGTGTCTCCTGCAATCTGTTCCTTTGGAGCTAGATGAACGAACGTCTCTCCACTTGCTCAGTTCTGAGAGATAATTGTGTATGAAAGCCGTCATTCACATAGCTTGTTGGAAACACATAGTTTCTTTTCAGTTGCAAACTCCATTCCATTCATATATATGGGGAGGTACTAGCTCCAACTAGGATTTACAGTGAAAACTGCAGGAACTTCAAACCGGCACTAGGAAAAATTCTGAGAAAACAGAGAATATGTGTCTACTGCAACCCGTTCCCTTGGTGCTAGATGAACGAACGTCTCTCCACTTGCTCAGTTCCGAGAGATAAATGTGTGTGAAAGCCGTCCTTCACCTAGCTTGTTGGGAACACAAAGTTTCTTTTCAGTTGCAAACTCCATTCCATACATATATAGGGGAGGTACAACCTCCAACTCGTTTTTACAGTGAAAACTGCAGGAACTTCAAACCGGCACTAGGAAACTGACTGAGAATACAGAGAAAAAGTGTCTCCTGCAACCCGTTCCCTAGGTGCTAGATGAATGAACGTCTCAACACTTGCTCAGTTCTGAGATATAAGTGTGTGTGAAAGCCGTCCTTCGCCTAGCTTGTTGGGAACACCAAGTTTCTTTTCAGTTGCAAACTCCATTCCATACATACATATGGGGACGTACAAGCTCCAACTCTGTTTTACAGTGAAAACTGCAAGAACGTCAAACCGGCACTAGGAAACAGACTGAGAAAGCAGAGAAAAAGTGTCTCCTGAAACCCGTTCCCTTGGTGCTAGATGAACGAACGTCTCTCCACTTGCTCAGTTCCGAGAGATAAGTGTGTGTGAAAGCCGTCCTTCAACTAGCTTGTTGGGAACACAAAGTTTCTTTTCAGTTGCAAACACCATTCCATACATATATATGGGGAGGTACTAGCTCAAACTCGGTTTTACAGTGAAAACTGCAGGAACTTCAAACCGGCACTAGGAAACAGACTGAGAAAGCAGAGAAAAAGTGTCTCCTGCAACCCGTTCCCTTGGTGCTAGATGAACGAACGTCTCTCAACTTGCTCAGTTCTGAGAGATAAGTGTGTGTGAAAGCCGTACTTCAACTAGCTTGTTGGGAACACAAAGTTTCTTTTCTGTTGCAAACTAAATTCCATACATATATATGGGGAGGTACAAGCTCCAAATCTGTTTTACAGTGAAAACTGCAGGAACTTCAAACCGGCACTAGGAAACAGACTGAGAAAGCAGAGAAAAATTGTCTCCTGCAACCCGTTCCCTTGGTGCTAGATGAACGAACGTCTCTCCACTTGCTCAGTTCCGAGAGATAAGTGTGTGTGAAAGCCGTCCTTCAACTAGCTTGTTGGGAACACAAAGTTTCTTTTCAGTTGCAAACACCATTCCATACATATATATGGGGAGGTACTAGCTCAAACTCGGTTTTACAGTGAAAACTGCAGGTACTTCAAACCGGCACTAGGAAACAGACTGAGAAAGCAGAGAAAAAGTGTCTCCTGCAACCCGTTCCCTTGGTGCTAGATGAACGAACGTCTCTCAACTTGCTCAGTTCTGAGAGATAAGTGTGTGTGAAAGCCGTCCTTCACCTAGCTTGTTGGGAACACAAAGTTTCTTTTCAGTTGCAAACTAAATTCCATACATATATATGGGGAGGTACAAGCTCCAACTCTGTTTTACAGTGAAAACTGCAGGAACTTCAAACCGGCACTAGGAAACAGACTGAGAAAGCAGAGAAAAAGTGTCTCCTGCAACCCGTTCCCTTCGTGCTAGATGAACGAACGTCTCTCAACTTGCTCAGTTCTGAGAGATAAGTGTGTGTGAAAGCCGTCCTTCACCTAGCTTGTTGGGAACACAAAGTTTATTTTCAGTTGCAAACTCCATTCCATACATATATATGGGGAGGTACTAGCTCAAACTCGGTTTTACAGTGAAAACTGCAGGAACGTCAAACCGGCACTAGGAAACAGACTGAGAAAGCAGAGAAAAAGTGTCTCCTGCAACCCGTTCCCTTGGTTCCTAGATGAACGAACGTCTCTCCACTTGCTCAGTTCTGAGAGATAAGTGTGTATGAAAGCCGTCCTTCACCTAGGTTGTTGGGAACACAAAGTTTCTTTTCAGTTGCAAACTCCATTCCATACTTATATATGGGGAGGTACTAGCTCCAACTCTGTTTTACAGTGAAAACTGCAGGAACTTCAAACCGGCACTAGGAAACAGAATGAGAAAGCAGAGAAAAAGTGTCTCCTGCAACCCATTCCCTTGGTGCTAGATGAACGAACGTCTCTCCACTTGCTCAGTTCTGAGAGATAAGTGTGTGTGAAAGCCGTCCTTCACCTAGCTTGTTGGGAACACAAAGTTTCTTTTCAGTTGCAAACTCCATTCCATACATATATATGAGGAGGTACTAGCTCCAACTCGTTTTTACAGTGAAAACTGCAGGAACTTCAAACCGGCACTAGGAAACAGACTGAGAAAACAGAGAAAAATTGTCCCCTGCAACCCGTTCCCTTGGTGCTAGATGAACGAACGTCTCTCCACTTGCTCAGTTCTGAGAGATAAGTGTGTGTTAAAGCCGTCCTTCACCTAGCTTGTTGGGAACACATAGTTTCTTTTCAGTTGCAAACTCCATTCCATACATATATATGGGGAGGTACTAGCTCCAAATCGTTTTTACAGTGAAAACTGCAGGAACTTCAAACCGACACTAGGAAAAATTCTCAGAAAGCAGAGAAAATGTGTCTACTGCAACCCGTTCCCTTGGTGCTAGATGAACGAACGTCTCTCCACTTGCACAGTTCTGAGAGATAAGTGTGTGTGAAAGCCGTCCTTCACCTAGCTTGTTGGGAACACAAAGTTTCTTTTCAGTTGCAAACTCCTTTCCATACATATATATGGGGAGGTACAAGGTCCAACTCGGTTTTACAGTGAAAACTGCAGGAACTTGAAACAGGCACTAGGAAACAGACTGAGAAAGCAGAGAAAAAGTGTCTCCTGCAACCCGTTCCCTTGGTGCTATATGAACGAACGTCTCTCCACTTGCTCATTTCTGAGAGATAAGTGTGTGTGAAGGCCGTACTTCACATAGCTTGTTGGGAACACAAAGTTACTTTTCAGTTGCAAACTCCTTTCCATACATATATATGGGGAGGTACTAGCTCCAACTCGGTTTTACAGTGAAAACTGCAGGAACTTTAAACCGGCACTAGGGAAAATTCTGAGAAAGCAGAGAAAATGTGTCTACTGCAACCCGTTCCCTTGGTGGTAGATGAACGAACGTCTCTCCACTTGCTCAGTTCTAAGAGATAATTGTGTGTGAAAGCCGTACTTCACCTAGCTTGTTGGGAACACCAAGTTTCTTTTCAGTTGCAAACTCCATTCCATACATATATATGGGGAAGTAGAAGCTCCAACTCGAGTTTACAGTGAAAACTGCAGGAAATTCAACCCGGCACTAGGAAACAGACTGAGAAAGCAGAGAAAAAGTGGGTCCTGCAACCAGTTCCCTTGATGCTAGATGAACGAACTTCTCTCCACTTGCTCAGTTCTGAGAGATAAGTGTGTGTGAAAGCCGCCCTTCACCTAGCTTGTTGGGAACACCAAGTTTCTTTTCAGTTGCATACTCCATTCCATACATTCATATGGGGAGGTACAAGCTCCAACTCGGTTTTACATTGAAAACTGCAAGAACTTCAAACCGGCACTAGGAAACAGACTGAGAAAGCAGAGAAAAAGTGTCTCCTGCAACCCGTTCCCTTGGTGCTAGAAGTACGAACGTCTTTCCACTTGCTCAGTTCCGAGAGATATGTGTGTGTGAAAGCCGTCCTTCAACTAGCTTGTTGGGAACACAAAGTTTCTTTTCAGTTGCAAACTCCATTCCATACATATATAGGGGAGGTACAACCTCCAACTCGTTTTTACAGTGAAAACTGCAGGAACTTCAAACCGGCACGAGGAAACAGACTGAGAATACAGAGAAATGTGTCTCCTGCCACCCGTTTCCTAGGTGCTAGATGAATGAAAGTCACAACACTTGCTCAGTTCTGAGATATAAGTGTGTGTGAAAGCCGTCCTTCGCCTAGCTTGTAGGGAACACCCAGTTTCTTTTCAGTTGCAAACTCCATTCCATACATACATATGGGGACGTACAAGCTCCAACTCTCTTTTACAGTGAAAACTGCAAAAACGTCAAACCGGCACTAGGAAACAGACTGAGAAAGCAGAGAAAAAGTGTCTCCTGCAACCCGTTCCCTTGGTGCTAGATGAACGAACGTCTCTCCACTTGCTCAGTTCCGAGAGTTAAGTGTGTGTGAAAGCCGTCCTTCAACTAGCTTGTTGGGAACACAAAGTTTCTTTTCAGTTGCAAACTCCATTCCATATATATATATGGGGAGGTACTAGCTCCAACTCGGTTTTACTGTGAAAACTGCAGGAACTTCAAACCGGCACTAGGAAACAGACTAAGAAAGCAGAGAAAAAGTGTCTCCTGCAACCCGTTCCCTTGGTGCTAAATGAACGAACGTCTCTCAACTTGCTAAGTTCTGAGAGAGAAGTGTGTGTGAAAGCCGTCCTTCACCTAGCTTGTTGGGAACACAAAGTTTCTTTTCAGTTGCAAACTACATTCCATATATATATATGGGGAGGTACAAGCTCTAACTCGGTTTTACAGTAAAAACTGCAGGAACTTCAAACCTTCACTAGGAAACAGACTGAGAAAGCAGAGAAAAATTGTCTCCTGCAACCCTTTCCCTTGGTGCTAGATGAACGAACGTCTCTCCACTTGCTCAGTTCTGAGAGATAAGTGTGTGTGAAAGCCGTCCTTCACCGAGCTTGTTGGGAACACAAAGTTTCTTTTCAGTTGCAAACTCCATTCCATACATATATATGGGGAGGTACTAGCTCCAACTCGGTTTTACAGTGAAAACTGCAGGAACTTCAAACCTTCACTAGGAAACAGACTGAGAAAGCAGAGAAAAAGTGTCTCCTGAAACCCGTTCCCTTGGTTCCTAGATGAACGAACGTCTCTCCACTTGCTCATTTCTGAGAGATAAGTGTGTATGAAAGCCGTCCTTCACCTAGCTTGTTGGGAACACAAAGTTTCTTTTCAGTTTTAAACTCCATTCCATACATATATATGGGGAGGTACAAGCTCCAACTCGGTTTTACAGTGAAAACTGCAGGAACTTCAAACCGACACTAGGAAATAGACTGAGAAAGCCGAGAAAAAGTGTCTCCTGCAACCCGTTCCCTTGGTGCTAGATGAACGAACGTCTCTCCACTTGCTCAGTTCTGAGAGATAAGTGTGTGTGAAAGCCGTCCTTCACATAGCTTGATGGGAACACAAAGTTTCTTTTCAGTTGCAAACTCCATTCCATACATATATATGGGGAGGTACTAGCTCCAACTCGGTTTTACAGTGAAAACTGCAGGAACTTCAAACCTTCACTAGGAAACAGACTGAGAAAGCAGAGAAAAAGTGTCTCCTGAAACCCGTTCCCTTGGTTCCTAGATGAACGAACGTCTCTCCACTTGCTCAGTTCTGAGAGATTAGTGTGTATGAAAGCCGTCCTTCACCTAGCTTGTTGGGAACACAAAGTTTCTTTTCAGTTGTAAACTCCATTCCATACATATATATGGGGAGGTACTAGCTCCAACTCGGTTTTACAGTGAAAACTGCAGGAACTTCAAACCGGCAGTAGGAAACAGACTGAGAAAGCCGAGAAAAAGTGTCTCCTGCAACCCGTTCCCTTGGTGCTAGATGAACGAACGTCTCTCCACTTGCTCAGTTCTGAGAGATAAGTGTGTGTGAAAGCCGTCCTTCACCTAGCTTGTTGGGAACACAAAGTTTCTTTTCAGTTGCAAACATCATTCCATACATATATACGGGGAGGTACTAGCTCCAACTCGTTTTTACAGTGAAAACTGCAGGAACTTCAAACCGGCACTAGGAAACAGACTGAGAAAACAGAGAAAAATTGTCTCCTGCAACTCGTTCCCTTGGTGCTAGATGAACGAACGTCTCTCCACTTTCTCAGTTCTGAGAGATAAGTGTGTGTGAAAGCCGTCCTTCACCTAGCTTGTTGGGAACACATAGTTTCTTTTCAGTTGCAAACTCCATTCCATACATATATATGGGGTGGTACTAGCTCCAAATCGTTTTTACAGTGAAATTTGCAGGAACTTCAAACCGATACTAGGAAAAATTCTCAGAAAGCAGAGAAAATGTGTCTACTGCAACCCGTTCCCTTGGTGCTAGATGAACGAACGTCTCTCCACTTGCACAGTTCTGAGGGATAAGTGTGTGTGAAAGCCGTCCTTCACCTAGTTTGTTGGGAACACAAAGTTTCTTTTCAGTTGCAAACTCCTTTCCATACATATATATGGGGAGGTACTAGCTCCAACTCGGTTTTACAGTGAAAACTGCAGGAACTTCAAACCGGCACTAGGAAACAGACTGAGAAAGCAGAGAAAAAGTGTCTCCTGCAACACGTTCCCTTGGTCCTAGATGAACGAACGTCTCTCCACTTGCTCAGATCTGAGAGATAACTGTGTGTGAAAGCTGTACTTCAACTAGCTTGTTGGGAACACAAAGATTCTTTCAGTTGCAAACTCCATTCCATACATATATATGGGGAGGTAGAAGCTCCAACTCGAGTTTACAGTGAAAACTGCAGGAAATTCAACCCGGCACTAGGAAACAGACTGAGAAAGCAGAGAAAAAGTGTCTCCTGCAACCCGTTCCCTTGGTGCTAGATGAACGAACGTCTCTCCACTTGCTCAGTTCTGAGAGAAAAGTGTGTGTGAAAGCCGTCCTTCACGTAGCTTGTTGGGAACACAAAGTTTCTTTTCAGTTGCAAACTCCCTTCCATACATATATATGGGGAGTTACTAGCTCCAAATCGGTTTTACAGTGAAAACTGCAGGAACTTCAAACCGACAGTAGGAAAGAGACTGAGAAAGCAGAGAAAAAGTGTCTCCTGCAACCCGTTCCCTTGGTGCTAGATGAACGAACGTCTCTCCACTTGCTAAGTTCTGAGAGATAAGTGTGTGTGAAAGCCGTCCTTCACCTAGATTGTTGGGAACACAAAGTTTCTTTTCAGTTGCAAACTCCATTCCATACATATATATGGGGCGGTACAAGCTCCAAATTGGTTTTACAGTGAAAACTGGGGGAACTTCAAACCGACACTAGGAAAGAGACTGAGAAAGCAGAGAAAAAGTGTCTCCTGCCACCCGTTCCCTTGGTGCTAGATGAACGAACGTCTCTCCACTTGCTCAGTTCGGAGAGATAAGTGTGTGTGAAAGCCGTCCTTCACCTAGCTTGTTGGGAACACAAAGTTTCTTTTCAGTTGCAAAATCCATTCCTTACATATATATGGGGAGGTACTATCTCCAACTCCGTTTTACAGTGAAAACTGCAGGAACTTCAAAACGGCACTAGGAAACAGACTGAGAAATCAGAGAAAAAGTGTTTCATGCAAACCGTTCCCTTGGTGCTAGTTGAACGAACGTCTCTACACTTGTTCATTTCTGAGAGATAAATGTGTGTGAAAGCAGTCCTTCACCTAGCTTGTTGGGAACACAAAGTTTCTTTTCAGTTGCAAACACCATTCCATACATATATATGGGGAGGTACTAGCTTCACATCGGTTTTACAGTGAAACCTGCAGCAACTTCAAACCGACACTAGGAAAGAGACTGAGAAAGCAGAGAAAAAGTGTCTCCTGCAATCCGTTCCTTTGGTGCTAGATGAACGAACGTCTCTCCACTTGCTCAGTTCTGAGAGATAAGTGTGTGTGAAAGCCGTCCTTCACATAGCTTGTTGGAAACACATAGTTTCTTTTCAGTTGCAAACTCCATTCCATACATATATATGGGGAGGTACTAGCTCCAACTAGGATTTACAGTGAAAACTGCAGGAACTTCAAACCGGCACTAGGAAAAATTCTGAGAAAATAGAGAAAATGTGTCTACTACAACCCGTTCCCTTGGTGCTAGATGAACGAACGTCTCTCCACTTGCTCAGTTCTGAGAGATAAGTGTGTGTGAAAGCCGTCCTTCACCTAGCTTGTTGGGAACACATAGTTTCTTTTCAGTTGCAAACTCCATTCCATACATATATAGGGGAGGTACAACCTCCAACTCGTTTTTACAGTGAAAACTGCAGGAACTTCAAACCGGCACTAGGAAACAGACTGAGAATACAGAGAAAAAGTGTCTCCTGCAACCCGTTCCCTAGGTGCTAGATGAATGAACGTCTCAACACTTGCTCAGTTCTGAGATATAAGTGTGTGTGAAAGCCGTCCTTCGCCTAGCTTGTTGGGAACACCAAGTTTCTTTTCAGTTGCAAACTCCATTCCATATATACATATGGGGACGTACAAGCTCCAACTCTGTTTTACAGTGAAAACTGCAAGAAAGTCAAACCGGCACTAGGAAACAGACTGAGAAAGCAGAGAAAAAGTGTCTCCTGCAAACCGTTCCCTTGGTGCTAGATGAACGTACGTCTCTCCACTTGCTAAGTTCTGAGAGATAAGTGTGTGTGAAAGCCGTCCTTCACCTAGATTGTTGGGAACACAAAGTTTCTTTTCAGTTGCAAACTCCATTCCATACATATATATGGGGCGGTACAAGCTCCAAATTGGTTTTACAGTGAAAACTGGAGGAACTTCAAACCGACACTAGGAAAGAGACTGAGAAAGCAGAGAAAAAGTGTCTCCTGCCACCCGTTCCCTTGGTGCTAGATGAACGAACGTCTCTCCACTTGCTCAGTTCGGAGAGATAAGTGTGTGTGAAAGCCGTCCTTCACCTAGCTTGTTGGGAACACAAAGTTTCTTTTCAGTTGCAAACTCCATTCTTTACATATATATGGGGAGGTACTATCTCCAACTCCGTTTTACAGTGAAAACTGCAGGAACTTCAAACCGGCACTAGGAAACAGACTGAGAAATCAGAGAAAAAGTGTTTCCTGCAACCCGTTCCCTTGGTGCTAGATGAACGAACGTCTCTCAACTTGCTCAGTTCTGAGAGATAAGTGTGTGTGAAAGCCGTCCTTCACCTAGCTTGTTGGGAACACAAAGTTTCTTTTCAGTTGCAAACTACATTCCATACATATATATGGGGTTGTACAAGCTCCAACTCCGTTTTACAGTGAAAACTGCAGGAACTTCAAACCTTCACTATGAAACAGACTGAGAATGCAGAGAAAAATTGTCTCCTGCAACCCTTTCCCTTGGTGATAGATGAACGAACGTCTCTCCACTTGCTCAGTTCTGAGAGATATGTGTGTGTGAAAGCCGTACTTCACCTAGCTTGTTGGGAACACAAAGTTTATTTTCAGTGGCAAACTCCATTCCATAAATATATATGGGGAGGTACTAGCTCCAAATCTGTTTTACAGTGAAAACTGCAGGAACTTCAAACCTTCACTAGGAAACAGACTGAGAAAGCAGAGAAAAAGTGTCTCCTGCAACCCGTTCCCTTGGTTCCTAGATGAACGAAAGTCTTTCCACTTGCTCAGTTCTGGGAGATAAGTGTGTATGAAAGCCGTCCTTCACCTAGCTTGTTGGGAACACAAAGTTTCTTTTCAGTTGCAAACTCCATTCCATACATATATATGGGGAGGTACTAGCTCCAACTCGGTTTTACAGTGAAAACTGCAGGAACTTCAAACCGGCACTAGGAAACAGACTGAGAAAGATGAAAAAAAGTGTCTCCTGCAACCCGTTCCCATGTTGCTAGATGAACGAACGTCTCTCCACTTGCTCAGTTCTGAGAGATAAGTGTGTGTGAAAGCCGTCCTTCACCTAGCTTGTTGGGAACACAAAGTTTCTTTTCAGTTGCAAACTCCATTCCATACATATATATGGGGAGGTACAAGCTCCAACTCGTTTTTACAGTGAAAACTGCAGGAACTTCAAACCGGCACTAGGAAACAGACTGAGAAAACAGAGAAAAATTGTCTCCTGCAACCCGTTCCCTTGGTGCTAGATGAACGAACGTCTCTCCACTTGCTCAGTTCTGAGGGATAAGTGTGTGTGAAAGCCGTCCTTCACCTATCTTGTTGGGAACACATAGTTTCTTTTCAGTTGCAAACCCCATTCCATACATATATATGGGGAGGTACTAGCTCCAAATCGTTTTTACAGTGAAAACTGCAGGAACTTCAAACCGACACTAGGAAAAATTCTCAGAAAGCAGAGAAAATGTGTCTACTGCAACCCGTTCCCTTGGTGCTAGTTGAACGAACGTCTCTCCAATTGCACAGTTCTGAGAGATAAGTGTGTGTGAAAGCCGTCCTTCACCTAGCTTGTTGGGAACACAAAGTTTCTTTTCAGTTGCAAACTCCTTTCCATACATGTATATGGGGAGGTAATAGCTCCAACACTGTTTTACAGTGAAAACTGCAGGAACTTCAAACCGGCACTAGGAAACAGAATGAGAAAGCAGAGAATAAGTGTCTCCTGCAACCCGTTCCCTTGGTGCTAGATGAACGAACGTCTCTCCACTTGCTCAGTTCTGAGAGATAAGTGTGTGTGAAAGCCGCCCTTCACATAGCTTGTTGGGAACACATAGTTTCTTTTCAGTTGCAAACTCCATTCCATACATATATATGGGGAGATACTAGCTCCAACACGGTTTTACAGTGAAAACTGCAGGAACTTCAAACCGGCACTAGGAAAAATTCTGAGAAAGCAGAGAAAATGTGTCTACTGCAACCCGTTCCCTTGGTGCTAAATGAACGAACGTCACTCCACTTGCTCAGTTCTGAGAGATAAGTGTGTGTGAAAGCCGTCCTTCAACTAGCTTGTTGGGAACACAAAGTTTCTTTTCAGTTGCAAACTCCATTCCATACATATATATGGGGAGGTACAAGCTCCAAATCGGTTTTACAGTGAAACCTGCAGGAACTTCAAACCGATACTAGGATAGAGACTGAGAAAGCAGAGAAAAAGTGTCTCCTGCAACCCGTTCCCTTGGTGCTAGATGAACGAACGTCTCTCCACTTGCTCAGTTCTGAGAGATAAGTGTGTGTGAAAGCCGTCCTTCACATAGCTTGTTGATAACACAAAGTTTCTTTACAGTTGCAAACTCCAACCATACATACATATGGGGAGGTACTAGCTCCAACTCGGTTTTACAGTGAAACCTGCAGGAACTTCAAACCGGCACTAGGAAAGAGAATGAGAAAGCAGAGAAAAAGTGTCTCCTGGAAACCGTTCCCTTGGTGCTAGATGAACGAACGTCTCTCCACTTGCTCAGTTCTGAGAGATAAGTGTGTGTGAAAGCCGCCCTTCACATAGCTTGTTGGGAACACATAGTTTCTTTTCAGTTGCAAACCCATTCCATACATATATATGGGGAGATACTAGCTCCAACACGGTTTTACAGTGAAAACTGCAGGAACTTCAAACCGGCACTAGGAAAAATTCTGAGAAAGCAGAGAAAATGTGTCTACTGCAACCCGTTCCCTTGGTGCTAAATGAACGAACGTCACTCCACTTGCTCAGTTCTGAGAGATAAGTGTGTGTGAAAGCCGTCCTTCAACTAGCTTGTTGGGAACACATAGTTTCTTTTCAGTTGCAAACTCCATTCCATACATATATATTGGGAGGTACAAGCTCCAACTCGTTTTTGCAGTGAAAACTGCAGGAACTTCAAACCGGCACTAGGAAACAGACTGAGAAAACAGAGAAAAAGTGTCTCCTGCAACCCGTTCCCTAGGTGCTAGATGAATGAACGTCTGTAGACTTGATCATTTCTGAGAGAAAAGTGTGTGTAAAAGCCGTCCTTCGCCTAGCTTGTTGGGAACACATAGTTTCTTTTCAGTTGCAAACTCCATTCCATACATATATATTGGTAGGTACTAGATCCAACACGCTTTTACAGTGAAAACTGCAGGAACTTCAAACCTTCACTAGGAAACAGACTGAGAAAGCAGAGAAAAAGTGTCTCCTGCAACCCGTTCCCTTGGTTCCTAGATGAACGAAAGTCTTTCCACTTGCTCAGTTCTGGGAGATAAGTGTGTATGAAAGCCGTCCTTCACCTAGCTTGTTGGGAACACAAAGTTTCTTTTCAGTTGCAAACTCCATTCCATACATATATATGGGGAGGTACTAGCTCCAACTCGGTTTTACAGTGAAAACTGCAGGAACTTCAAACCGGCACTAGGAAACAGACTGAGAAAGCTGAAAAAAAGTGTCTCCTGCAACCCGTTCCCATGTTGCTAGATGAACGAACGTCTCTCCACTTGCTCAGTTCTGAGAGATAAGTGTGTGTGAAAGCCGTCCTTCACCTAGCTTGTTGGGAACACAAAGTTTCTTTTCAGTTGCAAACTCCATTCCATACATATATATGGGGAGGTACAAGCTCCAACTCGTTTTTACAGTGAAAACTGCAGGAACTTCAAACCGGCACTAGGAAACAGACTGAGAAAACAGAGAAAAATTGTCTCCTGCAACCCGTTCCCTTGGTGCTAGATGAACGAACGTCTCTCCACTTGCTCAGTTCTGAGGGATAAGTGTGTGTGAAAGCCGTCCTTCACCTATCTTGTTGGGAACACATAGTTTCTTTTCAGTTGCAAACCCCATTCCATACATATATATGGGGAGGTACTAGCTCCAAATCGTTTTTACAGTGAAAACTGCAGGAACTTCAAACCGACACTAGGAAAAATTCTCAGAAAGCAGAGAAAATGTGTCTACTGCAACCCGTTCCCTTGGTGCTAGTTGAACGAACGTCTCTCCAATTGCACAGTTCTGAGAGATAAGTGTGTGTGAAAGCCGTCCTTCACCTAGCTTGTTGGGAACACAAAGTTTCTTTTCAGTTGCAAACTCCTTTCCATACATGTATATGGGGAGGTAATAGCTCCAACACTGTTTTACAGTGAAAACTGCAGGAACTTCAAACCGGCACTAGGAAACAGAATGAGAAAGCAGAGAATAAGTGTCTCCTGCAACCCGTTCCCTTGGTGCTAGATGAACGAAAGTCTCTCCACTTGCTCAGTTCTGAGAGATAAGTGTGTGTGAAAGCCGTCCTTCACCTAGCTTGTTGGGAACACAAAGTTTCTTTTCAGTTGCAAACTCAATTCCATACATATATATGGGGAGGTACAAGCTCCAAATCGGTTTTACAGTGAAACCTGCAGGAACTTCAAACCGATACTAGGATAGAGACTGAGAAAGCAGAGAAAAAGTGTCTCCTGCAACCCGTTCCCTTGGTGCTAAATGAACGAACGTCTCTCCACTTGCTCAGTTCTGAGAGATAAGTGTGTGTGAAAGCCGTCCTTCACATAGCTTGTTGGGAACTCAAAGTTTCTTTTCAGTTGCAAACTCCATTCCATACATATATATCGGGAGGTTCTAGCTCCAACTCGGTTTTACAGTGAAACCTGCAGGAACTTCAAACCGGCACTAGGAAAGATAATGAGAAAGCAGAGAAAAAGTGTCTCCTGCAACCCGTTCCCTTGGTGCTAGATGAACGAATGTCTCTCCACTTGCTCAGTTCTGAGGGATAAGTGAATGTGAAAGCCGTCCTTCACCTAGCTTGTTGGGAACACAAAGTTTCTTTTCAGTTGCAAACTCCATTCCATACATATATATGGGGAGGTTCTAGCTCCAACTCGGTTTTACAGTGAAAACTGCAGGAACTTCAAACCGGCACTAGGAAACAGACTGAGAAAGCAGAGAAAAAGTGTCTCCTGCAACCCGTTCCCTTGGTGCTAGATGAACGAACGTCTCTCCACTTGCTCAGTTCTGAGAGATAAATGTGTGTGAAAGCCGTCCTTCACCTAGCTTGTTGGGAACACAAAGTTTCTTTTCAGTTGCAAACTCCATTCCATACATATATATGGGGAGGAAGAAGCTCCAACTCGGTTTTACAGTGAAAACTGCAGGAACTTCAAACCGGCACTAGGAAACAGACTGAGAAAGCAGAGAAAAAGTGTCACCTGCAACCCGTTCCCTTGGTTCTAGATGAATGAACGTCTGTCCACTTGCTCAGTTCTGAGAGATAAGTGTGTGTGAAAGCCGTCCTTCACCTAGCTTGTTGGGAACACCAAGTTTCTTTTCAGTTGCAAACTCCATTCCATACATATATATGGGGAGGTAGTAGCTCCAACTCTGTTTTACAGTGAAAACTGCACGAACTTCAAACCGGCACTAGGAAACAGAATGAGAAAGCAGAGAAAAATTGTCCCCTGCAACCCGTTCCCTTGGTGCTAGATGAACGAACGTCTCTCCACTTGGTCAGTTCTGAGAGATAAGTGTGTGTGAAAGCCGTCCTTCACCTAGCTTGTTGGGAACACAAAGTTTCTTTTCAGTCGCAAACTCCATTCCATACATATATATGGGGAGGTACTATCTCCAACTCTGTTTTACAGTGAAAACTGCAGGAACTTCAAACCGGCACTAGGAAACCGAATCAGAAAGCAGAGAAAAAGTGTCTCCTGCAACCCGTTCCCTTGGTGCTAGATGAACGAAAGTCTCTTCACTTGCTGAGTTCTGAGAGATAAGTGTGTGTGAAAGCCGTCCTTCACCTAGCTTGTTGGGAACACAAAGTTTCTTTTCAGTTCCAAACTCCATTCCATACATATATATGGGGAGGTACTAGCTCCAACTCTGTTTTACAGTGAAAACTGCAGGAACTTCAAACCGGCACTAGGAAACAGAATGAGAAAGCAGAGAAAAATTGTCCCCTGAAACCCATTCCCTTGGTTCTAGATGAACGAACGTCTCTCCACTTGCTCAGTTCTGAGAGATAAGTGTGTGTGAAAGCCGTCCTTCACCTAGCTTGTTGGGAACACAAAGTTTCTTTTCAGTTGCAAACTCCATTCCATACATATATATGGGGAGGTACTAGCTCCAACTCGGTTTTACAGTGAAAATTGAAGGACCCTCAAAGCGGCACTAGGAAATAGACTGAGAAAGCAGAGAAAAAGTGTCTCCTGCAACCCGTTCCCTTGGTGCTAGATGAACGAAAGTCTCTCCACTTGCTCAGTTCTGAGAGATAAGTGTGTTTGAAAGCCGTCCTTCACCTAGCTTTTTGGGAACACAAAGTTTCTTTTCAGTTGCAAACTCCATTCCATACATATATATGGGGAGGTTCTAGCTCCAACTCGGTTTTACAGTGAAAACTGCAGGAACTTCAAACCGGCACTAGGAAACAGAATGAGAAAGCAGAGAAAAAGTGTCTCTTTCAACCCGTTCCCTTGGTGCTAGATGAACGAACGTCTTTCCACTTGCTCATTTCTGAGAGATAAGTGTGTTTGAAAGCCGTCCTTCACCTAACTTGTTGAGAACACAAAGTTTCTTTTCAGTTGCAAACTCCATTCCATACATATATATGGGGAGGTACTAGCTCCAAATCGGTTTTACAGTGAAAACTGCAGGAACTTCAAACCGACACTAGGAAACAGACTGAGAAAAGAGAGAAATAGTGTCTCCTGCAACCCGTTCCCTAGGTGCTAGATGAATGAACGTCTGTCCACTTGCTCAGTTCTGAGAGATAAGTGTGTGTGAAAGCCGTCCTTCGCCTAGCTTGTTGGGAACACCAAGTTTCTTTTCAGTTGCAAACTCCATTCCATACATATATATGGGGAGGTTCAAGCTCCAAATCTGTTTTACAGTGTAACCTGCAGGAACTTCAAACCGATACTAGGATAGAGACTGAGAAAGCAGAGAAAAAGTGTCTCCTGCAACCCGTTCCCTTGGTGCTAAATGAACGAACGTCTCTCCACTTGCTCAGTTCTGAGAGATAAGTGTGTGTGAAAGCCGTCCTTCAAATAGCTTGTTGGGAACTCAAAGTTTCTTTTCAGTTGCAAACTCCATTCCATACATATATATCGGGAGGTACTAGCTCCAACTCGGTTTTACAGTGAAACCTGCAGGAACTTCAAACCGGCACTAGGAAAGAGAATGAGAAAGCAGAGAAAAAGTGTCTCCTGCAACCCGTTCCCTTGGTGCTAGATGAACGAATGTCTCTCCACTTGCTCAGTTCTGAGGGATAAGTGTGTGTGAAAGCCGTCCTTCACATAGCTTGTTGGGAACACATAGTTTCTTTTCAGTTGCAAACTCCATTCCATAGATATATATGGGGAGGTACTAGCTCCAACTAGGGTTTACAGTGAAAACTGCAGGAACTTCAAACATGCACTAGGAAAAATTCTGAGAAAGCAGAGAAAATGTGTCTACTGCAACCCGTTCCCTTGGTGCTAGATGAACGAACGTCTCTCCACTTGCTCAGTTCTGAGAGATAAGTGTGTGTGAAAGCCGTCCTTCAACTAGCTTGTTGGGAACACAAAGTTTCTTTTCAGTTGCAAACTCCATTCCATACATATATATGGGGAGGTAAAAGCTCCAACTCGTTTTTACAGTGAAAACTGCAGGAACTTCAAACCGGCACTAGGAAACAGACTGAGACAGCAGAGAAAAAGTGTCTCCTGCAACCCGTTCCCTTGGTGCTAGATGAACGAACGTCTCTCCCCTTGCTCAGTTCTGAGAGATAAGTGTGTGTGAAAGTCGTCCTTCACCTAGCTTGTTGGGAACACAAAGTTTTTTTTCAGTTGCAAACTCCATTCCATACATATATATGAGGATGTACTAGCTCCAACTCGGGTTTACAGTGAAAACTGCAGGAACTTCAAACCGGCACTAGGAAACAGACTGAGAAAACAGAGAATAAGTGTCTCCATCAACCCGTTCCCTTGGTGCTAGATGAACGAACGTCTTTCCACTTGCTCAGTTCTAGAGATAATTTGTTTGAAAGCCGTCCTTCACCTAGCTTGTTGGGAACACAAAGTTTCTTTTCAGTTGCAAACTCCATTCCATACATATATATGGGGAGGTACAAGCTCCAACTCGGTTTTACTGTGAAACCTGCAGGAACTTCAAACCGATACTAGGATAGAGACTGAGAAAGCAGAGAAAAAGAGTCTCCTGCAACCCGTTCCCTTGGTGCTAAATGAACGAACGTCTCTCCACTTGCTCAGTTCTGAGAGATAAGTGTGTGTGAAAGCCGTCCTTCAAATAGCTTGTTGGGAACTCAAAGTTTCTTTTCAGTTGCAAACTCCATTCCATACATATATATCGGGAGGTACTAGCTCCAACTCGGTTTTACAGTGAAACCTGCAGGAACTTCAAACCGGCACTAGGAAAGATAATGAGAAAGCAGAGAAAAAGTGTCTCCTGCAACCCGTTCCCTTGGTGCTAGATGAACGAATGTCTCTCCACTTGCTCAGTTCTGAGGGATAAGTGAATGTGAAAGCCGTCCTTCACATATCTTGTTGGGAACACATAGTTTCTTTTCAGTTGCAAACTCCATTCCATACATATATATGGGGAGGTACTAGCTCCAACTAGGTTTTACAGTGAAAACTGCAGGAACTTCAAACATGCACTAGGAAAAATTCTGAGAATGCAGAGAAAATGTGTCTACTGCAACCCGTTCCCTAGGTGCTAGATGAATGAAAGTCTGTCCACTTGCTCAGTTCTGAGAGATAAGTGTGTGTGAAAGCCGTCCATCGCCTAGCTTGTTGGGAACACCAAGTTTCTTTTCAGTTGCAAACTCCATTCCATACATATATATGGGTAGGTACTAGATCCAACACGGTTTTACAGTGAAAACTGCAGGAACTTCAAACCGGCACTAGGAAACAGACTGAGAAAGCAGAGAAAAAGTGTCTCCTGCAACCCGTTCCCTTGGTTCTAGATGAATGAACGTCTGTCCACTTGCTCAGTTCTGAGAGATAAGTGTGTGTGAAAGCCGTCCTTCACCTAGCTTGTTGGGAACACCAAGTTTCTTTTCAGTTGCAAACTCCATTCCATACATATATATGGGGAGGTAGTAGCTCCAACTCTGTTTTACAGTGAAAACTGCACGAACTTCAAACCGGCACTAGGAAACAGAATGAGAAAGCAGAGAAAAATTGTCCCCTGCAACCCGTTCCCTTGGTGCTAGATGAACGAACGTCTCTCCACTTGGTCAGTTCTGAGAGATAAGTGTGTGTGAAAGCCGTCCTTCACCTAGCTTGTTGGGAACACAAAGTTTCTTTTCAGTCGCAAACTCCATTCCATACATATATATGGGGAGGTACTATCTCCAACTCTGTTTTACAGTGAAAACTGCAGGAACTTCAAACCGGCACTAGGAAACCGAATCAGAAAGCAGAGAAAAAGTGTCTCCTGCAACCCGTTCCCTTGGTGCTAGATGAACGAAAGTCTCTTCACTTGCTGAGTTCTGAGAGATAAGTGTGTGTGAAAGCCGTCCTTCACCTAGCTTGTTGGGAACACAAAGTTTCTTTTCAGTTCCAAACTCCATTCCATACATATATATGGGGAGGTACTAGCTCCAACTCTGTTTTACAGTGAAAACTGCAGGAACTTCAAACCGGCACTAGGAAACAGAATGAGAAAGCAGAGAAAAATTGTCCCCTGAAACCCATTCCCTTGGTTCTAGATGAACGAACGTCTCTCCACTTGCTCAGTTCTGAGAGATAAGTGTGTGTGAAAGCCGTCCTTCACCTAGCTTGTTGGGAACACAAAGTTTCTTTTCAGTTGCAAACTCCATTCCATATATATATATGGGGAGGTACTAGCTCCAACTCGGTTTTACAGTGAAAATTGAAGGACCCTCAAAGCGGCACTAGGAAATAGACTGAGAAAGCAGAGAAAAAGTGTCTCCTGCAACCCGTTCCCTTGGTGCTAGATGAACGAAAGTCTCTCCACTTGCTCAGTTCTGAGAGATAAGTGTGTTTGAAAGCCGTCCTTCACCTAGCTTTTTGGGAACACAAAGTTTCTTTTCAGTTGCAAACTCCATTCCATACATATATATGGGGAGGTTCTAGCTCCAACTCGGTTTTACAGTGAAAACTGCAGGAACTTCAAACCGGCACTAGGAAACAGAATGAGAAAGCAGAGAAAAAGTGTCTCTTTCAACCCGTTCCCTTGGTGCTAGATGAACGAACGTCTTTCCACTTGCTCATTTCTGAGAGATAAGTGTGTTTGAAAGCCGTCCTTCACCTAACTTGTTGAGAACACAAAGTTTCTTTTCAGTTGCAAACTCCATTCCATACATATATATGGGGAGGTACTAGCTCCAAATCGGTTTTACAGTGAAAACTGCAGGAACTTCAAACCGACACTAGGAAACAGAATGAGAAAGCAGAGAAAAAGTGTCTCCTGCAACCCGTTCCCTTGGTGCTAGATGAACGAACGTCTCTCCACTTGCTCAGTTCTGAGAGATAAATGTGTGTGAAAGCCGTCCTTCACCTAGCTTGTTGGTAACACAAAGTTTCTTTTCAGTTGCAAACTCCATTCCAATCATATATATGGGGAGGTACAAGCTCCAACTCGTTTTTACAGTGAAAACTGCAGGAACTTCAAACCGGCACTAGGAAACAGACTGAGAAAAGAGAGAAATAGTGTCTCCTGCAACCCGTTCCCTTGGTGCTAGATGAACGAATGTCTCTCCACTTGCTCAGTTCTGAGGGATAAGTGTGTGTGAAAGCCGTCCTTCACATAGCTTGTTGGGAACACATAGTTTCTTTTCAGTTGCAAACTCCATTCCATAGATATATATGGGGAGGTACTAGCTCCAACTAGGGTTTACAGTGAAAACTGCAGGAACTTCAAACATGCACTAGGAAAAATTCTGAGAAAGCAGAGAAAATGTGTCTACTGCAACCCGTTCCCTTGGTGCTAGATGAACGAACGTCTCTCCACTTGCTCAGTTCTGAGAGATAAGTGTGTGTGAAAGCCGTCCTTCAACTAGCTTGTTGGGAACACAAAGTTTCTTTTCAGTTGCAAACTCCATTCCATACATATATATGGGGAGGTAAAAGCTCCAACTCGTTTTTACAGTGAAAACTGCAGGAACTTCAAACCGGCACTAGGAAACAGACTGAGACAGCAGAGAAAAAGTGTCTCCTGCAACCCGTTCCCTTGGTGCTAGATGAACGAACGTCTCTCCCCTTGCTCAGTTCTGAGAGATAAGTGTGTGTGAAAGTCGTCCTTCACCTAGCTTGTTGGGAACACAAAGTTTTTTTTCAGTTGCAAACTCCATTCCATACATATATATGAGGATGTACTAGCTCCAACTCGGGTTTACAGTGAAAACTGCAGGAACTTCAAACCGGCACTAGGAAACAGACTGAGAAAACAGAGAATAAGTGTCTCCATCAACCCGTTCCCTTGGTGCTAGATGAACGAACGTCTTTCCACTTGCTCAGTTCTAGAGATAATTTGTTTGAAAGCCGTCCTTCACCTAGCTTGTTGGGAACACAAAGTTTCTTTTCAGTTGCAAACTCCATTCCATACATATATATGGGGAGGTACAAGCTCCAACTCGGTTTTACTGTGAAACCTGCAGGAACTTCAAACCGATACTAGGATAGAGACTGAGAAAGCAGAGAAAAAGAGTCTCCTGCAACCCGTTCCCTTGGTGCTAAATGAACGAACGTCTCTCCACTTGCTCAGTTCTGAGAGATAAGTGTGTGTGAAAGCCGTCCTTCAAATAGCTTGTTGGGAACTCAAAGTTTCTTTTCAGTTGCAAACTCCATTCCATACATATATATCGGGAGGTACTAGCTCCAACTCGGTTTTACAGTGAAACCTGCAGGAACTTCAAACCGGCACTAGGAAAGATAATGAGAAAGCAGAGAAAAAGTGTCTCCTGCAACCCGTTCCCTTGGTGCTAGATGAACGAATGTCTCTCCACTTGCTCAGTTCTGAGGGATAAGTGAATGTGAAAGCCGTCCTTCACATATCTTGTTGGGAACACATAGTTTCTTTTCAGTTGCAAACTCCATTCCATACATATATATGGGGAGGTACTAGCTCCAACTAGGTTTTACAGTGAAAACTGCAGGAACTTCAAACATGCACTAGGAAAAATTCTGAGAATGCAGAGAAAATGTGTCTACTGCAACCCGTTCCCTAGGTGCTAGATGAATGAAAGTCTGTCCACTTGCTCAGTTCTGAGAGATAAGTGTGTGTGAAAGCCGTCCATCGCCTAGCTTGTTGGGAACACCAAGTTTCTTTTCAGTTGCAAACTCCATTCCATACATATATATGGGTAGGTACTAGATCCAACACGGTTTTACAGTGAAAACTGCAGGAACTTCAAACCGGCACTAGGAAACAGAATGAGAAAGCAGAGAAAAACTGTCTCCTGCAACCCGTTCCCTTGGTGCTAGATGAACGAACGTCTCTCCCCTTGCTCAGTTCTGAGAGATAAGTGTGTGTGAAAGCCGTCCTTCACCTAGCTTGTTGGGAACACAAAGTTTCTTTTCAGTTGCAAACTCCTTTCCATACATATATATGGGTAGGTACTAGATCCAACACGGTTTTACAGTGAAAACTGCAGGAACTTCAAACCGGCACTAGGAAACAGAATGAGAAAGCAGAGAAAAACTGTCTCCTGCAACCCGTTCCCTTTGTGCTAGATGAACGAAAGTCTCTCCACTTGCTCAGTTCTGAGAGATAAGTGTGTGTGAAAGCCGTCCTTCACTTAGCTTGTTGGGAACACAAAGTTTCTTTTCAGTTGCAAACTCCATTCCGTACATATATATGGGGAGGTACGAGCTCCAACTCGGTTTTACAGTGAAAACTGCAGGAACTTCAAACCGGCACTAGGAAACAGACTGAGAAAGCAGAGAAAAAGTGTCTCCTTCAACCCGTTCCCTTGGTGCTAGATGAACGAACATCTTTCCACTTGCTCAGTTCTGAGAGATAAGTGTGTTTGAAAGCCGTCCTTCACCTAGCTTGTTGGGAACACAAAGTTTCTTTTCAGTTGCAAACTCCATTCCATACATATATATGGGGAGGTACTAGCTCCAAATCGGTTTTACAGTGAAAACTGCAGGAACTTCAAAACGACACTAGGAAAGAGAATGAGAAAGCAGAGAAAAAGTGTCTCCTGCAACCCGTTCCCTTGGTGCTAGATGAACGAACGTCTCTCCACTTGCTCAGTTCTGAGAGATAAGTGTGTGTGAAAGCCGTCCTTCACCTAGCTTGTTGGGAACACAAAGTTTCTTTTCAGTTGCAAACTCCATTCCATACATATATATGGGGAGGTACTAGCTCCAACTCGGTTTTACAGTGAAAACTGCAGGAACATCAAACCGGCACTAGGAAAGAGACTGAGAAAGCAGAGAAAAAGTGTCCCCTGCAACCCGTTCCCTTGGTGCTAGATGAACGAACGTCTCTCCACTTGCTCAGTTTTGAGAGATAAGTGTGTGTGAAAGACGTCCTTCGCCTAGCTTGTTGGGAACACCAAGTTTCTTTTCAGTTGCAAACTCCATTCCATACATATATATGGGTAGGTACAAGATTCAACACGGTTTTACAGTGAAAACTGCAGGAACTTCAAACCGGCACTAGGAAACAGACTGAGAAAGCAGAGAAAAAGTGTCTCCTGCAACCCGTTCCCTTGGTGCTAGATGAACGAAAGTCTCTCCACTTGCTCAGTTCTGAGAGATAAGTGTGTGTGAAAGCCGTCCTTCACCTAGCTTGTTGGGAACACAAAGTTTCTTTTCAGATGCAAACTCCATTCCATACATATATATGGGGAGGTACTAGCTCCAACTCTGTTTAACAGTGAAAACTGCAGGAACTTCAAACCGGCACTAGGAAACAGACTGAGAAAGCAGAGAAAAAGTGTCTCCTTCAACCCGTTCCCTTGGTGCTAGATGAACGAACGTCTCTCCACTTGCTCAGTTCTGAGAGATAAGTGTGTGTGAAAGCCGTCCTTCACCTAGCCTGTTGGGAACATATAGTTTCTTTTCAGTTGCAAATTCCATTCCGTACATATATATGGGGAGGTACTAGGTCCAACTCGGTTTTACAGTGAAAACTGCAGGAACTTCAAACCGGCACTAGGAAACAGACTGAGAAAGCAGAGAAAAAGTGTCTCCTGCAACCCATTCCCTTGGTGCTAGATGAACGAATGTCTCTCCACTTGCTCAGTTCTGAGGGATAAGTGTGTGTGAAAGCCGTCCTTCACATAGCTTGTTGGGAACACATAGTTTCTTTTCAGTTGCAAACTCCATTCCATAGATATATATGGGGAGGTACTAGCTCCAACTAGGGTTTACAGTGAAAACTGCAGGAACCTCAAACATGCACTAGGAAAAATTCTGAGAAAGCAGAGAAAATGTGTCTACTGCAACCCGTTCCCTTGGTGCTAGATGAACGAACGTCTCTCCACTTGCTCAGTTCTGAGAGATAAGTGTGTGTGAAAGCCGTCCTTCAACTAGCTTGTTGGGAACACAAAGTTTCTTTTCAGTTGCAAACTCCATTCCATACATATATATGGGGAGGTAAAAGCTCCAACTCGTTTTTACAGTGAAAACTGCAGGAACTTCAAACCGGCACTAGGAAACAGACTGAGACAGCAGAGAAAAAGTGTCTCCATCAACCCGTTCCCTTGGTGCTAGATGAACGAAAGTCTTTCCACTTGCTCAGTTCTAGAGATAATTTGTTTGAAAGCCGTCCTTCACCTAGCTTGTTGGGAACACAAAGTTTCTTTTCAGTTGCAAACTCCATTCCATACATATATATGGGGAGGTACAAGCTCCAACTCGGTTTTACTGTGAAACCTGCAGGAACTTCAAACCGATACTAGGATAGAGACTGAGAAAGCAGAGAAAAAGTGTCTCCTGCAACCCGTTCCCTTGGTGCTAAATGAACGAACGTCTCTCCACTTGCTCAGTTCTGAGAGATAAGTGTGTGTGAAAGCCGTCCTTCAAATAGCTTGTTGGGAACTCAAAGTTTCTTTTCAGTTGCAAACTCCATTCCATACATATATATCGGGAGGTACTAGCTCCAACTCGGTTTTACAGTGAAACCTGCAGGAACTTCAAACCGGCACTAGGAAAGATAATGAGAAAGCAGAGAAAAAGTGTCTCCTGCAACCCGTTCCCTTGGTGCTAGATGAACGAATGTCTCTCCACTTGCTCAGTTCTGAGGGATAAGTGAATGTGAAAGCCGTCCTTCACATATATTGTTGGGAACACATAGTTTCTTTTCAGTTGCAAACTCCATTCCATACATATATATGGGGAGGTACTAGCTCCAACTAGGTTTTACAGTGAAAACTGCAGGAACTTCAAACATGCACTAGGAAAAATTCTGAGAATGCAGAGAAAATGTGTCTTCTGCAACCCGTTCCCTAGGTGCTAGATGAATGAAAGTCTGTCCACTTGCTCAGTTCTGAGAGATAAGTGTGTGTGAAAGCCGTCCATCGCCTAGCTTGTTGGGAACACCAAGTTTCTTTTCAGTTGCAAACTCCATTCCATACATATATATGGGTAGGTACTAGATCCAACACGGTTTTACAGTGAAAACTGCAGGAACTTCAAACCGGCACTAGGAAACAGACTGAGAAAAGAGAGAAATAGTGTCTCCTGCAACCCGTTCCCTTGGTGCTAGATGAACGAATGTCTCTCCACTTGCTCAGTTCTGAGGGATAAGTGTGTGTGAAAGCCGTCCTTCACATAGCTTGTTGGGAACACATAGTTTCTTTTCAGTTGCAAACTCCATTCCATAGATATATATGGGGAGGTACTAGCTCCAACTAGGGTTTACAGTGAAAACTGCAGGAACTTCAAACATGCACTAGGAAAAATTCTGAGAAAGCAGAGAAAATGTGTCTACTGCAACCCGTTCCCTTGGTGCTAGATGAACGAACGTCTCTCCACTTGCTCAGTTCTGAGAGATAAGTGTGTGTGAAAGCCGTCCTTCAACTAGCTTGTTGGGAACACAAAGTTTCTTTTCAGTTGCAAACTCCATTCCATACATATATATGGGGAGGTAAAAGCTCCAACTCGTTTTTACAGTGAAAACTGCAGGAACTTCAAACCGGCACTAGGAAACAGACTGAGACAGCAGAGAAAAAGTGTCTCCTGCAACCCGTTCCCTTGGTGCTAGATGAACGAACGTCTCTCCCCTTGCTCAGTTCTGAGAGATAAGTGTGTGTGAAAGTCGTCCTTCACCTAGCTTGTTGGGAACACAAAGTTTTTTTTCAGTTGCAAACTCCATTCCATACATATATATGAGGATGTACTAGCTCCAACTCGGGTTTACAGTGAAAACTGCAGGAACTTCAAACCGGCACTAGGAAACAGACTGAGAAAACAGAGAATAAGTGTCTCCATCAACCCGTTCCCTTGGTGCTAGATGAACGAACGTCTTTCCACTTGCTCAGTTCTAGAGATAATTTGTTTGAAAGCCGTCCTTCACCTAGCTTGTTGGGAACACAAAGTTTCTTTTCAGTTGCAAACTCCATTCCATACATATATATGGGGAGGTACAAGCTCCAACTCGGTTTTACTGTGAAACCTGCAGGAACTTCAAACCGATACTAGGATAGAGACTGAGAAAGCAGAGAAAAAGAGTCTCCTGCAACCCGTTCCCTTGGTGCTAAATGAACGAACGTCTCTCCACTTGCTCAGTTCTGAGAGATAAGTGTGTGTGAAAGCCGTCCTTCAAATAGCTTGTTGGGAACTCAAAGTTTCTTTTCAGTTGCAAACTCCATTCCATACATATATATCGGGAGGTACTAGCTCCAACTCGGTTTTACAGTGAAACCTGCAGGAACTTCAAACCGGCACTAGGAAAGATAATGAGAAAGCAGAGAAAAAGTGTCTCCTGCAACCCGTTCCCTTGGTGCTAGATGAACGAATGTCTCTCCACTTGCTCAGTTCTGAGGGATAAGTGAATGTGAAAGCCGTCCTTCACATATCTTGTTGGGAACACATAGTTTCTTTTCAGTTGCAAACTCCATTCCATACATATATATGGGGAGGTACTAGCTCCAACTAGGTTTTACAGTGAAAACTGCAGGAACTTCAAACATGCACTAGGAAAAATTCTGAGAATGCAGAGAAAATGTGTCTACTGCAACCCGTTCCCTAGGTGCTAGATGAATGAAAGTCTGTCCACTTGCTCAGTTCTGAGAGATAAGTGTGTGTGAAAGCCGTCCATCGCCTAGCTTGTTGGGAACACCAAGTTTCTTTTCAGTTGCAAACTCCATTCCATACATATATATGGGTAGGTACTAGATCCAACACGGTTTTACAGTGAAAACTGCAGGAACTTCAAACCGGCACTAGGAAACAGAATGAGAAAGCAGAGAAAAACTGTCTCCTGCAACCCGTTCCCTTGGTGCTAGATGAACGAACGTCTCTCCCCTTGCTCAGTTCTGAGAGATAAGTGTGTGTGAAAGCCGTCCTTCACCTAGCTTGTTGGGAACACAAAGTTTCTTTTCAGTTGCAAACTCCTTTCCATACATATATATGGGTAGGTACTAGATCCAACACGGTTTTACAGTGAAAACTGCAGGAACTTCAAACCGGCACTAGGAAACAGAATGAGAAAGCAGAGAAAAACTGTCTCCTGCAACCCGTTCCCTTTGTGCTAGATGAACGAAAGTCTCTCCACTTGCTCAGTTCTGAGAGATAAGTGTGTGTGAAAGCCGTCCTTCACTTAGCTTGTTGGGAACACAAAGTTTCTTTTCAGTTGCAAACTCCATTCCGTACATATATATGGGGAGGTACGAGCTCCAACTCGGTTTTACAGTGAAAACTGCAGGAACTTCAAACCGGCACTAGGAAACAGACTGAGAAAGCAGAGAAAAAGTGTCTCCTTCAACCCGTTCCCTTGGTGCTAGATGAACGAACATCTTTCCACTTGCTCAGTTCTGAGAGATAAGTGTGTTTGAAAGCCGTCCTTCACCTAGCTTGTTGGGAACACAAAGTTTCTTTTCAGTTGCAAACTCCATTCCATACATATATATGGGGAGGTACTAGCTCCAAATCGGTTTTACAGTGAAAACTGCAGGAACTTCAAAACGACACTAGGAAAGAGAATGAGAAAGCAGAGAAAAAGTGTCTCCTGCAACCCGTTCCCTTGGTGCTAGATGAACGAACGTCTCTCCACTTGCTCAGTTCTGAGAGATAAGTGTGTGTGAAAGCCGTCCTTCACCTAGCTTGTTGGGAACACAAAGTTTCTTTTCAGTTGCAAACTCCATTCCATACATATATATGGGGAGGTACTAGCTCCAACTCGGTTTTACAGTGAAAACTGCAGGAACATCAAACCGGCACTAGGAAAGAGACTGAGAAAGCAGAGAAAAAGTGTCCCCTGCAACCCGTTCCCTTGGTGCTAGATGAACGAACGTCTCTCCACTTGCTCAGTTTTGAGAGATAAGTGTGTGTGAAAGACGTCCTTCGCCTAGCTTGTTGGGAACACCAAGTTTCTTTTCAGTTGCAAACTCCATTCCATACATATATATGGGTAGGTACAAGATTCAACACGGTTTTACAGTGAAAACTGCAGGAACTTCAAACCGGCACTAGGAAACAGACTGAGAAAGCAGAGAAAAAGTGTCTCCTGCAACCCGTTCCCTTGGTGCTAGATGAACGAAAGTCTCTCCACTTGCTCAGTTCTGAGAGATAAGTGTGTGTGAAAGCCGTCCTTCACCTAGCTTGTTGGGAACACAAAGTTTCTTTTCAGATGCAAACTCCATTCCATACATATATATGGGGAGGTACTAGCTCCAACTCTGTTTAACAGTGAAAACTGCAGGAACTTCAAACCGGCACTAGGAAACAGACTGAGAAAGCAGAGAAAAAGTGTCTCCTTCAACCCGTTCCCTTGGTGCTAGATGAACGAACGTCTCTCCACTTGCTCAGTTCTGAGAGATAAGTGTGTGTGAAAGCCGTCCTTCACCTAGCCTGTTGGGAACATATAGTTTCTTTTCAGTTGCAAATTCCATTCCGTACATATATATGGGGAGGTACTAGCTCCAACTCGGTTTTACAGTGAAAACTGCAGGAACTTCAAACCGGCACTAGGAAACAGACTGAGAAAGCAGAGAAAAAGTGTCTCCTGCAACCCATTCCCTTGGTGCTAGATGAACGAATGTCTCTCCACTTGCTCAGTTCTGAGGGATAAGTGTGTGTGAAAGCCGTCCTTCACATAGCTTGTTGGGAACACATAGTTTCTTTTCAGTTGCAAACTCCATTCCATAGATATATATGGGGAGGTACTAGCTCCAACTAGGGTTTACAGTGAAAACTGCAGGAACTTCAAACATGCACTAGGAAAAATTCTGAGAAAGCAGAGAAAATGTGTCTACTGCAACCCGTTCCCTTGGTGCTAGATGAACGAACGTCTCTCCACTTGCTCAGTTCTGAGAGATAAGTGTGTGTGAAAGCCGTCCTTCAACTAGCTTGTTGGGAACACAAAGTTTCTTTTCAGTTGCAAACTCCATTCCATACATATATATGGGGAGGTAAAAGCTCCAACTCGTTTTTACAGTGAAAACTGCAGGAACTTCAAACCGGCACTAGGAAACAGACTGAGACAGCAGAGAAAAAGTGTCTCCATCAACCCGTTCCCTTGGTGCTAGATGAACGAACGTCTTTCCACTTGCTCAGTTCTAGAGATAATTTGATTGAAAGCCGTCCTTCACCTAGCTTGTTGGGAACACAAAGTTTCTTTTCAGTTGCAAACTCCATTCCATACATATATATGGGGAGGTACAAGCTCCAACTCGGTTTTACTGTGAAACCTGCAGGAACTTCAAACCGATACTAGGATAGAGACTGAGAAAGCAGAGAAAAAGTGTCTCCTGCAACCCGTTCCCTTGGTGCTAAATGAACGAACGTCTCTCCACTTGCTCAGTTCTGAGAGATAAGTGTGTGTGAAAGCCGTCCTTCAAATAGCTTGTTGGGAACTCAAAGTTTCTTTTCAGTTGCAAACTCCATTCCATACATATATATCGGGAGGTACTAGCTCCAACTCGGTTTTACAGTGAAACCTGCAGGAACTTCAAACCGGCACTAGGAAAGATAATGAGAAAGCAGAGAAAAAGTGTCTCCTGCAACCCGTTCCCTTGGTGCTAGATGAACGAATGTCTCTCCACTTGCTCAGTTCTGAGGGATAAGTGAATGTGAAAGCCGTCCTTCACATATATTGTTGGGAACACATAGTTTCTTTTCAGTTGCAAACTCCATTCCATACATATATATGGGGAGGTACTAGCTCCAACTAGGTTTTACAGTGAAAACTGCAGGAACTTCAAACATGCACTAGGAAAAATTCTGAGAATGCAGAGAAAATGTGTCTTCTGCAACCCGTTCCCTAGGTGCTAGATGAATGAAAGTCTGTCCACTTGCTCAGTTCTGAGAGATAAGTGTGTGTGAAAGCCGTCCATCGCCTAGCTTGTTGGGAACACCAAGTTTCTTTTCAGTTGCAAACTCCATTCCATACATATATATGGGTAGGTACTAGATCCAACACGGTTTTACAGTGAAAACTGCAGGAACTTCAAACCGGCACTAGGAAACAGAATGAGAAAGCAGAGAAAAACTGTCTCCTGCAACCCGTTCCCTTGGTGCTAGATGAACGAACGTCTCTCCCCTTGCTCAGTTCTGAGAGATAAGTGTGTGTGAAAGCCGTCCTTCACCTAGCTTGTTGGGAACACAAAGTTTCTTTTCAGTTGCAAACTCCTTTCCATACATATATATGGGTAGGTACTAGATCCAACACGGTTTTACAGTGAAAACTGCAGGAACTTCAAACCGGCACTAGGAAACAGAATGAGAAAGCAGAGAAAAACTGTCTCCTGCAACCCGTTCCCTTTGTGCTAGATGAACGAAAGTCTCTCCACTTGCTCAGTTCTGAGAGATAAGTGTGTGTGAAAGCCGTCCTTCACTTAGCTTGTTGGGAACACAAAGTTTCTTTTCAGTTGCAAACTCCATTCCGTACATATATATGGGGAGGTACTAGCTCCAACTCGGTTTTACAGTGAAAACTGCAGGAACTTCAAACCGGCACTAGGAAACAGACTGAGAAAGCAGAGAAAAAGTGTCTCCTGCAACCCGTTCCCTTGGTGCTAGATGAACGAACGTCTCTCCACTTGCTCAGTTCTGAGAGATAAGTGTGTGTGAAAGCCGTCCTTCACCTAGCTTGTTGGGAACACAAAGTTTCTTTTCAGTTGCAAACTCCATTCCATACATATATATGGGGAGGTACTAGCTCCAACTCGGTTTTACAGTGAAAACTGCAGGAACATCAAACCGGCACTAGGAAAGAGACTGAGAAAGCAGAGAAAAAGTGTCCCCTGCAACCCGTTCCCTTGGTGCTAGATGAACGAACGTCTCTCCACTTGCTCAGTTTTGAGAGATAAGTGTGTGTGAAAGACGTCCTTCGCCTAGCTTGTTGGGAACACCAAGTTTCTTTTCAGTTGCAAACTCCATTCCATACATATATATGGGTAGGTACAAGATCCAACACGGTTTTACAGTGAAAACTGCAGGAACTTCAAACCGGCACTAGGAAACAGACTGAGAAAGCAGAGAAAAAGTGTCTCCTGCAACCCGTTCCCTTGGTGCTAGATGAACGAAAGTCTCTCCACTTGCTCAGTTCTGAGAGATAAGTGTGTGTGAAAGCCGTCCTTCACCTAGCTTGTTGGGAACACAAAGTTTCTTTTCAGATGCAAACTCCATTCCATACATATATATGGGGAGGTACTAGCTCCAACTCTGTTTAACAGTGAAAACTGCAGGAACTTCAAACCGGCACTAGGAAACAGACTGAGAAAGCAGAGAAAAAGTGTCTCCTTCAACCCGTTCCCTTGGTGCTGGATGAACGAACGTCTCTCCACTTGCTCAGTTCTGAGAGATAAGTGTGTGTGAAAGCCGTCCTTCACCTAGCTTGTTGGGAACACAAATTTTCTTTTCAGTTGCAAACTCCATTCCATACATATATATGGGGAGGTACTAGCTCAAACTCTGTTTTACAGTGAAAACTGCAGGAACTTCAAACCGGCACTAGGAAACAGAATGAGAAAGCAGAGAAAAAGTGTCTCCTGCAACCCGTTCCCTTGGTGCTAAATGAACGAACGTCTCTCCACTTGCTCAGTTCTGAGAGATAAGTGTGTGTGAAAGCCGTACTTCACATAGCTTGTTGGGAACTCAAAGTTTCTTTTCAGTTGCAAACTCCATTCCATACATATATATCGGGAGGTACTAGCTCCAACTCGGTTTTACAGTGAAACCTGCAGGAACTTCAAACCGGCACTAGGAAAGAGAATGAGAAAGCAGAGAAAAAGTGTCTCCTGCAACCCGTTCCCTTGGTGCTAGATGAACGAATGTCTCTCCACTTGTTCAGTTCAGAGGGATAAGTGTGTGTGAAAGCCGTCCTTCACATAGCTTGTTGGGAACACAAAGTTTCTTTTCAGTTGCAAACTCCATTCCATACATATATATGGGGAGGTACTAGCTCCAACTAGGTTTTACAGTGAAAACTGCAGGAACTTCAAACATGCACTAGGAAAAATTCTGAGAAAGCAGAGAAAATGTGTCTACTGCAACCCGTTCCCTAGGTGCTAGATGAATGAAAGTCTGTCCACTTGCTCAGTTATGAGAGATAATTGTGTGTGAAAGCCGTCCATCGCCTAGCTTGTTGGGAACACCAAGTTTCTTTTCAGTTGCAAACTCCATTCCATACATATATATGGGTAGGTACTAGATCCAACACGGTTTTACAGTGAAAACTGCAGGAAATTCAAACCGGCACTAGGAAACAGAATGAGAAAGCAGAGAAAAACTGTCTCCTGTAACCCGTTCCCTTGGTGCTAGATGAACGAACGTCTCTCCCCTTGCTCAGTTCTGAGAGATAAGTGTGTGTGAAAGCCGTCCTTCACCTAGCTTGTTGGGAACACAAAGTTTCTTTTCAGTTGCAAACTCCATTCCATACATATATATGAGGAGGTACTAGCTCCAACTCGGGTTTACAGTGAAAACTGCAGGAACTTCAAACCGGCACTAGGAAACAGACTGAGAAAGCAGAGAAAAAGTGTCTCCTGCAACCCGTTCCCTTGGTGCTAGATGAACGAAAGTCTCTCCACTTGCTCAGTTCTGAGAGATAAGTGTGTGTGAAAGCCGTCCTTCACCTAGCTTGTTGGGAACACAAAGTTTCTTTTCAGTTGCAAACTCCATTCCATACATATATATGGGGAGGTACTAGCTCCAACTCTGTTTAACAGTGAAAACTGCAGGAACTTCAAACCGGCACTAGGAAACAGACTGAGAAAGCAGAGAAAAAGTGACTCCTTCAACCCGTTCCCTTGGTGCTAGATGAACGAACGTCTCTCCACTTGCTCAGTTCTGAGAGATAAGTGTGTGTGAAAGCCGTCCTTCACCTAGCTTGTTGGGAACACAAATTTTCTTTTCAGTTGCAAACTCCATTCCATACATATATATGGGGAGGTACTAGCTCAAACTCTGTTTTACAGTGAAAACTGCAGGAACTTCAAACCGGCACTAGGAAACAGAATGAGAAAGCAGAGAAAAAGTGTCTCCTGCAACCCGTTCCCTTGGTGCTAAATGAACGAACGTCTCTCCACTTGCTCAGTTCTGAGAGATAAGTGTGTGTGAAAGCCGTACTTCACATAGCTTGTTGGGAACACATAGTTTCTTTTCAGTTGCAAACTCCATTCCATACATATATATCGGGAGGTACTAGCTCCAACTCGGTTTTACAGTGAAACCTGCAGGAACTTCAAACCGGCACTAGGAAAGAGAATGAGAAAGCAGAGAAAAAGTGTCTCCTGCAACCCGTTCCCTTGGTGCTAGATGAACGAATGTCTCTCCACTTGTTCAGTTCAGAGGGATAAGTGTGTGTGAAAGCCGTCCTTCACATAGCTTGTTGGGAACACAAAGTTTCTTTTCAGTTGCAAACTCCATTCCATACATATATATGGGGAGGTACTAGCTCCAACTAGGTTTTACAGTGAAAACTGCAGGAACTTCAAACATGCACTAGGAAAAATTCTGAGAAAGCAGAGAAAATGTGTCTACTGCAACCCGTTCCCTAGGTGCTAGATGAATGAAAGTCTGTCCACTTGCTCAGTTATGAGAGATAATTGTGTGTGAAAGCCGTCCATCGCCTAGCTTGTTGGGAACACCAAGTTTCTTTTCAGTTGCAAACTCCATTCCATACATATATATGGGTAGGTACTAGATCCAACACGGTTTTACAGTGAAAACTGCAGGAAATTCAAACCGGCACTAGGAAACAGAATGAGAAATCAGAGAAAAACTGTCTCCTGTAACCCGTTCCCTTGGTGCTAGATGAACGAACGTCTCTCCCCTTGCTCAGTTCTGAGAGATAAGTGTGTGTGAAAGCCGTCCTTCACCTAGCTTGTTGGGAACACAAAGTTTCTTTTCAGTTGCAAACTCCATTCCATACATATATATGAGGAGGTACTAGCTCCAACTCGGGTTTACAGTGAAAACTGCAGGAACTTCAAACCGGCACTAGGAAACAGACTGAGAAAGCAGAGAAAAAGTGTCTCATTCAACCCGTTCCCTTGGTGCTAGATGAACGAACGTCTTTCCACTTGCTCAGTTCTAGAGATAAGTGTGTTTGAAAGCCATCCTTCACCTAGCTTGTTGGGAACACAAAGTTTCTTTTCAGTTGCAAACTCCATTCCATACATATATATGGGGAGGTACTAGCTCCAACTCTGTTTAACAGTGAAAACTGCAGGAACTTCAAACCGGCACTAGGAAACAGAATGAGAAAGCAGAGAAAAAGTGTCTCCTGCAACCCGTTCCCTTGGTGCTAAATGAACGAACGTCTCTCCACTTGCTCAGTTCTGAGAGATAAGTGTGTGTGAAAGCCGTCCTTCACATAGCTTGTTGGGAACTCAAAGTTTCTTTTCAGTTGCAAACTCCATTCCATACATATATATGGGGAGGTACTAGCTCCAACTCGGTTTTACAGTGAAACCTGCAGGAACTTCAAACCGGCACTAGGAAAGAGAATGAGAAAGCAGAGAAAAAGTGTCTCCTGCAACCCGTTCCCTTGGTGCTAGATGAACGAATGTCTCTCCACTTGTTCAGTTCTGAGGGATATGTGTGTGTGAAAGCCGTCCTTCACATAGCTTGTTGGGAACACAAAGATTCTTTTCAGTTGCAAACTCCATTCCATACATATATATGGGGAGGTACTAGCTGCAACTCGGTTTTACAGTGAAAACTGCAGGAACTTCAAACCGGCACTAGGAAAAATTCTGAGAAAGCAGAGAAAATGTTTCTACTGCAACCCATTCCCTTGGTGCTAGATGAACGAACGTCTCTCCACTTGCTCAGTTCTGAGAGATAAGTGTGTGTGAAAGCCGTCCTTCACATAGCTTGTTGGGAACACAAAGTTTCTTTTCAGTTGCAAACTCCATTCCATACATATATATGGGGAGGTACTAGCTCCAACTAGGTTTTACAGTGAAAACTGCAGGAACTTCAAACATGCACTAGGAAAAATTCTGAGAAAGCAGAGAAAAGGTGTCTACTGCAACCCGTTCCCTAGGTGCTAGATGAATGAAAGTCTGTCCACTTGCTCAGTTATGAGAGATAATTGTGTGTGAAAGCCGTCCATCGCCTAGCTTGTTGGGAACACCAAGTTTCTTTTCAGTTGCAAACTCCATTCCATACATATATATGGGTAGGTACTAGATCCAACACGTTTTTAAAGTTAAAACTGCAGGAAATTCAAACCGGCACTAGGAAACAGAATGAGAAAGCAGAGAAAAACTGTCTCCTGTAACCCGTTCCCTTGGTGCTAGATGAACGAACGTCTCTCCCCTTGCTCAGTTCTGAGAGATAAGTGTGTGTGAAAGCCGTCCTTCACCTAGCTTGTTGGGAACACAAAGTTTCTTTTCAGTTGCAAACTCCATTCCATACATATATATGAGGAGGTACTAGCTCCAACTCGGGTTTACAGTGAAAACTGCAGGAACTTCAAACCGGCACTAGGAAACAGACTGAGAAAGCAGAGAAAAAGTGTCTCATTCAACCCGTTCCCTTTGTGCTAGATGAACGAACGTCTTTCCACTTGCTCAGTTCTAGAGATAAGTGTGTTTGAAAGCCATCCTTCACCTAGCTTGTTGGGAACACAAAGTTTCTTTTCAGTTGCAAACTCCATTCCATACATATATATGGGGAGGTACTAGCTCCAACTCTGTTTAACAGTGAAAACTGCAGGAACTTCAAACCGGCACTAGGAAACAGACTGAGAAAGCAGAGAAAAAGTGTCTCCTTCAACCCGTTCCCTTGGTGCTAGATGAACGAACGTCTCTCCACTTGCTCAGTTCTGAGAGATAAGTGTGTGTGAAAGCCGTCCTTCACCTAGCTTGTTGGGAACACAAAGTTTCTTTTCAGTTGCAAACTCCATTCCATACATATATATGGGGAGGTACTAGCTCAAACTCTGTTTTACAGTGAAAACTGCAGGAACTTCAAACCGGCACTAGGAAACAGAATGAGAAAGCAGAGAAAAAGTGTCTCCTGCAACCCGTTCCCTTGGTGCTAAATGAACGAACGTCTCTCCACTTGCTCAGTTCTGAGAGATAAGTGTGTGTGAAAGCCGTCCTTCACATAGCTTGTTGGGAACTCAAAGTTTCTTTTCAGTTGCAAACTCCATTCCATACATATATATGGGGAGGTACTAGCTCCAACTCGGTTTTACAGTGAAACCTGCAGGAACTTCAAACCGGCACTAGGAAAGAGAATGAGAAAGCAGAGAAAAAGTGTCTCCTGCAACCCGTTCCCTTGGTGCTAGATGAACGAATGTCTCTCCACTTGTTCAGTTCTGAGGGATATGTGTGTGTGAAAGCCGTCCTTCACATAGCTTGTTGGGAACACAAAGATTCTTTTCAGTTGCAAACTCCATTCCATACATATATATGGGGAGGTACTAGCTCCAACTCGGTTTTACAGTGAAAACTGCAGGAACTTCAAACCGGCACTAGGAAAAATTCTGAGAAAGCAGAGAAAATGTGTCTACTGCAACCCGTTCCCTTGGTGCTAGATGAACGAACGTCTCTCCACTTGCTCAGTTCTGAGAGATAAGTGTGTGTGAAAGCCGCCCTTCACCTAGCTTGTTGGGAACACAAAGTTTCTTTTCAGTTGCAAACTCCATTCCATACATATATATGGGGAGGTACAAGCTCCAACTCATTTTTACAGTGAAAACTGCAGGAACTTCAAACCGGCACTAGGAAACAGACTAAGAAAGCAGAGAAAAAGTGGCTCCTGCAACCCGTTCCCTAGGTGCTAGATGAATGAAAGTCTGTCCACTTGCTCAGTTCTGAGAGATAAGTGTGTGTGAAAGCCGTCCATCGCCTAGCTTGTTGGGAACACCAAGTTTCTTTTCAGTTGCAAACTCCATTCCATACATATATATGGGGAGGTACTAGCTCCAACTCGGTTTTACAGTGAAAACTGCAGGAACTTCAAACCGGCACTAGGAAACAGACTGAGAAAGCAGAGAAAAAGTGTCTCCTTCAACCCGTTCCCTTGGTGCTAGATGAACGAACGTCTTTCCACTTGCTCAGTTCTGAGAGATAAGTGTGTTTGAAAGCCGTCCTTCACCTAGCTTGTTGGGAACACAAAGTTTCTTTTCAGTTGCAAACTCCATTCCATACATATATATGGGGAGGTACTAGCTCCAAATCGGTTTTACAGTGAAAACTGCAGGAACTTCAAACCGACACTAGGAAAGAGAATGAGAAAGCAGAGAAAAAGTGTCTCCTGCAACCCGTTCCCTTGGTGCTAGATGAACGAACGTCTCTCCACTTGCTCAGTTCTGAGAGATAAGTGTGTGTGAAAGCCGTCCTTCACCTAGCTTGTTGGGAACACAAAGTTTCTTTTCAGTTGCAAACTCCATTCCATACATATATATGGGGAGGTACTAGCTCAAACTCTGTTTTACAGTGAAAACTGCAGGAACTTCAAACCGGCACTAGGAAACAGAATGAGAAAGCAGAGAAAAAGTGTCTCCTGCAACCCGTTCCCTTGGTGCTAAATGAACGAACGTCTCTCCACTTGCTCAGTTCTGAGAGATAAGTGTGTGTGAAAGCCGTCCTTCACATAGCTTGTTGGGAACTCAAAGTTTCTTTTCAGTTGCAAACTCCATTCCATACATATATATCGGGAGGTACTAGCTCCAACTCGGTTTTACAGTGAAACCTGCAGGAACTTCAAACCGGCACTAGGAAAGAGAATGAGAAAGCAGAGAAAAAGTGTCTCCTGCAACCCGTTCCCTTGGTGCTAGATGAACGAATGTCTCTCCACTTGTTCAGTTCTGAGGGATATGTGTGTGTGAAAGCCGTCCTTCACATAGCTTGTTGGGAACACAAAGATTCTTTTCAGTTGCAAACTCCATTCCATACATATATATGGGGAGGTACTAGCTCCAACTCGGTTTTACAGTGAAAACTGCAGGAACTTCAAACCGGCACTAGGAAAAATTCTGAGAAAGCAGAGAAAATGTTTCTACTGCAACCCGTTCCCTTGGTGCTAGATGAACGAACGTCTCTCCACTTGCTCAGTTCTGAGAGATAAGTGTGTGTGAAAGCCGTCCTTCACATAGCTTGTTGGGAACACAAAGTTTCTTTTCAGTTGCAAACTCCATTCCATACATATATATGGGGAGGTACTAGCTCCAACTAGGTTTTACAGTGAAAACTGCAGGAACTTCAAACATGCACTAGGAAAAATTCTGAGAAAGCAGAGAAAATGTGTCTACTGCAACCCGTTCCCTAGGTGCTAGATGAATGAAAGTCTGTCCACTTGCTCAGTTATGAGAGATAATTGTGTGTGAAAGCCGTCCATCGCCTAGCTTGTTGGGAACACCAAGTTTCTTTTCAGTTGCAAACTCCATTCCATACATATATATGGGTAGGTACTAGATCCAACACGGTTTTACAGTGAAAACTGCAGGAAATTCAAACCGGCACTAGGAAACAGAATGAGAAAGCAGAGAAAAACTGTCTCCTGTAACCCGTTCCCTTGGTGCTAGATGAACGAACGTCTCTCCCCTTGCTCAGTTCTGAGAGATAAGTGTGTGTGAAAGCCGTCCTTCACCTAGCTTGTTGGGAACACAAAGTTTCTTTTCAGTTGCAAACTCCATTCCATACATATATATGAGGAGGTACTAGCTCCAACTCGGGTTTACAGTGAAAACTGCAGGAACTTCAAACCGGCACTAGGAAAGAGACTGAGAAAGCAGAGAATAGTGTCTCATTCAACCCGTTCCCTTTGTGCTAGATGAACGAACGTCTTTCCACTTGCTCAGTTCTAGAGATAAGTGTGTTTGAAAGCCATCCTTCACATAGCTTGTTGGGAACACAAAGTTTCTTTTCAGTTGCAAACTCCATTCCATACATATATATGGGGAGGTACTAGCTCCAACTCTGTTTAACAGTGAAAACTGCAGGAACTTCAAACCGGCACTAGGAAACAGACTGAGAAAGCAGAGAAAAAGTGTCTCCTTCAACCCGTTCCCTTGGTGCTAGATGAACGAACGTCTCTCCACTTGCTCAGTTCTGAGAGATAAGTGTGTGTGAAAGCCGTCCTTCACCTAGCTTGTTGGGAACACAAAGTTTCTTTTCAGTTGCAAACTCCATTCCATACATATATATGGGGAGGTACTAGCTCAAACTCTGTTTTACAGTGAAAACTGCAGGAACTTCAAACCGGCACTAGGAAACAGAATGAGAAAGCAGAGAAAAAGTGTCTCCTGCAACCCGTTCCCTTGGTGCTAAATGAACGAACGTCTCTCCACTTGCTCAGTTCTGAGAGATAAGTGTGTGTGAAAGCCGTCCTTCACATAGCTTGTTGGGAACTCAAAGTTTCTTTTCAGTTGCAAACTCCATTCCATACATATATATGGGGAGGTACTAGCTCCAACTCGGTTTTACAGTGAAACCTGCAGGAACTTCAAACCGGCACTAGGAAAGAGAATGAGAAAGCAGAGAAAAAGTGTCTCCTGCAACCCGTTCCCTTGGTGCTAGATGAACGAATGTCTCTCCACTTGTTCAGTTCTGAGGGATATGTGTGTGTGAAAGCCGTCCTTCACATAGCTTGTTGGGAACACAAAGATTCTTTTCAGTTGCAAACTCCATTCCATACATATATATGGGGAGGTACTAGCTCCAACTCGGTTTTACAGTGAAAACTGCAGGAACTTCAAACCGGCACTAGGAAAAATTCTGAGAAAGCAGAGAAAATGTGTCTACTGCAACCCGTTCCCTTGGTGCTAGATGAACGAACGTCTCTCCACTTGCTCAGTTCTGAGAGATAAGTGTGTGTGAAAGCCGCCCTTCACATAGCTTGTTGGGAACACAAAGTTTCTTTTCAGTTGCAAACTCCATTCCATACATATATATGGGGAGGTACAAGCTCCAACTCATTTTTACAGTGAAAACTGCAGGAACTTCAAACCGGCACTAGGAAACAGACTAAGAAAGCAGAGAAAAAGTGGCTCCTGCAACCCGTTCCCTAGGTGCTAGATGAATGAAAGTCTGTCCACTTGCTCAGTTCTGAGAGATAAGTGTGTGTGAAAGCCGTCCATCGCCTAGCTTGTTGGGAACACCAAGTTTCTTTTCAGTTGCAAACTCCATTCCATACATATATATGGGGAGGTACTAGCTCCAACTCGGTTTTACAGTGAAAACTGCAGGAACTTCAAACCGGCACTAGGAAACAGACTGAGAAAGCAGAGAAAAACTGTCTCCTGCAACCCGTTCCCTTGGTGCTAGATGAACGAACGTCTCTCCACTTGCTCAGTTCTGAGAGATAAGTGTGTGTGAAAGCCGTCCTTCACCTAGCTTGTTGGGAACACAAAGTTTCTTTTCAGTTGCAAACTCCATTCCATACATATATATGGGGAGGTACTAGCTCCAACTCGGTTTTACAGTGAAAACTGCAGGAACTTCAAACCGGCACTAGGAAACAGACTGAGAAAGCAGAGAAAAAGTGTCTCCTTCAACCCGTTCCCTTGGTGCTATATGAACGAACGTCTTTCCACTTGCTCAGTTCTGAGAGATAAGTGTGTTTGAAAGCCGTCCTTCACCTAGCTTGTTGGGAACACAAAGTTTCTTTTCAGTTGCAAACTCCATTCCATACATATATATGGGGAGGTACTAGCTCCAAATCGGTTTTACAGTGAAAACTGCAGGAACTTCAAACCGACACTAGAAAAGAGAATGAGAAAGCAGAGAAAAAGTGTCTCCTGCAACCCGTTCCCTTGGTGCTAGATGAACGAACGTCTCTCCACTTGCTCAGTTCTGAGAGATAAGTGTGTGTGAAAGCCGTCCTTCACCTAGCTTGTTGGGAACACAAAGTTTCTTTTCAGTTGCAAACTCCATTCCATACATATATATGGGGAGGTACTAGCTCCAACTAGGTTTTACAGTGAAAACTGCAGGAACTTCAAACATGCACTAGGAAAAATTCTGAGAAAGCAGAGAAAATGTGTCTACTGCAACCCGTTCCCTAGGTGCTAGATGAATGAAAGTCTGTCCACTTGCTCAGTTATGAGAGATAATTGTGTGTGAAAGCCGTCCATCGCCTAGCTTGTTGGGAACACCAAGTTTCTTTTCAGTTGCAAACTCCATTCCATACATATATATGGGTAGGTACTAGATCCAACACGGTTTTACAGTGAAAACTGCAGGAAATTCAAACCGGCACTAGGAAACAGAATGAGAAAGCAGAGAAAAACTGTCTCCTGTAACCCGTTCCCTTGGTGCTAGATGAACGAACGTCTCTCCCCTTGCTCAGTTCTGAGAGATAAGTGTGTGTGAAAGCCGTCCTTCACCTAGCTTGTTGGGAACACAAAGTTTCTTTTCAGTTGCAAACTCCATTCCATACATATATATGAGGAGGTACTAGCTCCAACTCGGGTTTACAGTGAAAACTGCAGGAACTTCAAACCGGCACTAGGAAACAGACTGAGAAAGCAGAGAAAAAGTGTCTCATTCAACCCGTTCCCTTGGTGCTAGATGAACGAACGTCTTTCCACTTGCTCAGTTCTAGAGATAAGTGTGTTTGAAAGCCATCCTTCACCTAGCTTGTTGGGAACACAAAGTTTCTTTTCAGTTGCAAACTCCATTCCATACATATATATGGGGAGGTACTAGCTCCAACTCTGTTTAACAGTGAAAACTGCAGGAACTTCAAACCGGCACTAGGAAACAGACTGAGAAAGCAGAGAAAAAGTGTCTCCTTCAACCCGTTCCCTTGGTGCTAGATGAACGAACGTCTCTCCACTTGCTCAGTTCTGAGAGATAAGTGTGTGTGAAAGCCGTCCTTCACCTAGCTTGTTGGGAACACAAAGTTTCTTTTCAGTTGCAAACTCCATTCCATACATATATATGGGGAGGTACTAGCTCCAACTCGGTTTTACAGTGAAAACTGCAGGAACTTCAAACCGGCACTAGGAAACAGAATGAGAAAGCAGAGAAAAAGTGTCTCCTGCAACCCGTTCCCTTGGTGCTAAATGAACGAACGTCTCTCCACTTGCTCAGTTCTGAGAGATAAGTGTGTGTGAAAGCCGTCCTTCACATAGCTTGTTGGGAACTCAAAGTTTCTTTTCAGTTGCAAACTCCATTCCATACATATATATCGGGAGGTACTAGCTCCAACTCGGTTTTACAGTGAAACCTGCAGGAACTTCAAACCGGCACTAGGAAAGAGAATGAGAAAGCAGAGAAAAAGTGTCTCCTGCAACCCGTTCCCTTGGTGCTAGATGAACGAATGTCTCTCCACTTGTTCAGTTCTGAGGGATATGTGTGTGTGAAAGCCGTCCTTCACATAGCTTGTTGGGAACACAAAGATTCTTTTCAGTTGCAAACTCCATTCCATACATATATATGGGGAGGTACTAGCTCCAACTCGGTTTTACAGTGAAAACTGCAGGAACTTCAAACCGGCACTAGGAAAAATTCTGAGAAAGCAGAGAAAATGTGTCTACTGCAACCCGTTCCCTTGGTGCTAGATGAACGAACGTCTCTCCACTTGCTCAGTTCTGAGAGATAAGTGTGTGTGAAAGCCGCCCTTCACCTAGCTTGTTGGGAACACAAAGTTTCTTTTCAGTTGCAAACTCCATTCCATACATATATATGGGGAGGTACAAGCTCCAACTCATTTTTACAGTGAAAACTGCAGGAACTTCAAACCGGCACTAGGAAATAGACTAAGAAAGCAGAGAAAAAGTGGCTCCTGCAACCCGTTCCCTAGGTGCTAGATGAATGAAAGTCTGTCCACTTGCTCAGTTCTGAGAGATAAGTGTGTGTGAAAGCCGTCCATCGCCTAGCTTGTTGGGAACACCAAGTTTCTTTTCAGTTGCAAACTCCATTCCATACATATATATGGGTAGGTACTAGATCCAACACGGTTTTACAGTGAAAACTGCAGGAACTTCAAACCGGCACTAGGAAACATAATGAGAAAGCAGAGAAAAACTGTCTCCTGCAACCCGTTCCCTTGGTGCTAGATGAACGAACGTCTCTCCACTTGCTCAGTTCTGAGAGGTAAGTGTGTGTGAAAGCCGTCCTTCACCTAGCTTGTTGGGAACACAAAGTTTCTTTTCAGTTGCAAACTCCATTCCATACATATATATGGGGAGGTACTAGCTCCAACTCGGTTTTACAGTGAAAACTGCAGGAACTTCAAACCGGCACTAGGAAACAGACTGAGAAAGCAGAGAAAAACTGTCTCCTGCAACCCGTTCCCTTGGTGCTAGATGAACGAACGTCTCTCCACTTGCTCAGTTCTGAGAGATAAGTGTGTGTGAAAGCCGTCCTTCACCTAGCTTGTTGGGAACACAAAGTTTCTTTTCAGTTGCAAACTCCATTCCATACATATATATGGGGAGGTACTAGCTCCAACTCGGTTTTACAGTGAAAACTGCAGGAACTTCAAACCGGCACTAGGAAACAGACTGAGAAAGCAGAGAAAAAGTGTCTCCTTCAACCCGTTCCCTTGGTGCTAGATGAACGAACGTCTTTCCACTTGCTCAGTTCTGAGAGATAAGTGTGTTTGAAAGCCGTCCTTCACCTAGCTTGTTGGGAACACAAAGTTTCTTTTCAGTTGCAAACTCCATTCCATACATATATATGGGGAGGTACTAGCTCCAAATCGGTTTTACAGTGAAAACTGCAGGAACATCAAACCGACACTAGGAAAGAGAATGAGAAAGCAGAGAAAAAGTGTCTCCTGCAACCCGTTCCCTTGGTGCTAGATGAACGAACGTCTCTCCACTTGCTCAGTTCTGAGAGATAAGTGTGTGTGAAAGCCGTCCTTCACCTAGCTTGTTGGGAACACAAAGTTTCTTTTCAGTTGCAAACTCCATTCCATACATATATATGGGGAGGTACTACCGCCAACTCGGTTTTACAGTGAAAACTGCAGGAAATTCAAACCGGCACTAGGAAAGAGACTGAGAAAGCAGAGAAAAAGTGTCTCCTGCAACCCGTTCCCTTGGTGCTAGATGAACGAACGTCTCTCCACTTGCTCAGTTTTGAGAGATATGTGTGTGTGAAAGCCGTCCTTCGCCTAGCTTGTTGGGAACACCAAGTTTCTTTTCAGATGCAAACTCCATTCCATACATATATATGGGTAGGTACTAGATCCAACACGGTTTTACAGTGAAAACTGCAGGAACTTCAAACCGGCACTAGGAAACAGAGTGAGAATGCAGAGAAAAACTGTCTCCTGCATCCCGTTCCCTTGGTGCTAGATGAACGAACGTCTCTCCACTTGCTCAGTTCTGAGAGATAAGTGTGTGTGAAAGCCGTCCTTCACCTAGCTTGTTGGGAACACAAAGTTTCTTTTCAGTTGCAAACTCCATTCCACACATATATATGGGGAGGTACTAGCTCCAACTCGGTTTTACAGTGAAAACTGCAGGAACTTCAAACCGGCACTATGAAACAGACTGAGAAAGCTGAGAAAAAGTGTCTCCTTCAACCCGTTCCCTTGGTGCTAGATGAACGAACGTCTTTCCACTTGCTCAGTTCTGAGAGATAAGTGTGTTTGAAAGCCGTCCTTCACCTAGCTTGTTGGGAACACAAAGTTTCTTTTCAGTTGCAAACTCCATTCCATACATATATATGGGGAGGTATTAGCTCCAAATCAGTTTTACAGTGAAAACTGCAGGAACTTCAAACCGACACTAGGAAAGAGAATGAGAAAGCAGAGAAAAAGTGTCTCCTGCAACCCGTTCCCTTGGTGCTAGATGAACGAACGTCTCTCCACTTGCTCAGTTCTGAGAGATAAGTGTGTGTGAAAGCCGTCATTCACCTAGCTTGTTGGGAACACAAAGTTTCTTTTCAGTTGCAAACTAAATTTCATACATATATATGGGGAGGTACTAGCTCCAACTCTGTTTAACAGTGAAAACTGCAGGAACTTCAAACCGGCACTTGGAAAGAGAATGAGAAAGCAGAGAAAAAGTGTCTCCTGCAACCCGTTCCCTTGGTGCTAGATGAACGAACGTCTCTCCACTTGCTCAGTTCTGAGAGATAAGTGTGTGTGAAAGCCGTCCTTCAACTAGCTTGTTGGGAACACAAAGTTTCTTTTCAGTTGCAAACTCCATTCCATACATATATATTTGGAGGTACTAGCTCATACTCTGTTTTACAGTGAAAACTGCAGGAACTTCAAACCGGCACTAGGAAACAGAATGAGAAAGCAGAGAAAAAGTGACTCCTGCAACCCGTTCCCTTGGTGCTAGATGAACGAACGTCTCTCCACTTGCTCAGTTCTGAGAGATAAGTGTGTGTGAAAGCCGTCCTTCACCTAGCTTGTTGGGAACACAAAGTTTCTTTTCAGTTGCAAACTCCATTCCATACATATATATGGGGAGGTACTAGCTCCAACTCGGTTTTCAAGTGAAAACTGCAGGAACTTCAAACCGGCACTAGGAAACAGACTGAGAAAGCAGAGAAAAAGTGTCTCCTTCAACCCGTTCCCTTGGTGCTAGATGAACGAACGTCTCTCCACTTGCTCAGTTCTGAGAGATAAGTGTGTGTGAAAGCCGTCCTTCACCTAGCTTGTTGGGAACACAAAGTTTCTTTTCAGTTGCAAACTCCATTCCATACATATATATGGGGAGATACGAGCACAAACTTTGTTTTACAGTGAAAACTGCAGGAATTTCAAACCGGCACTAGGAAACAGAATGAGAAAGCAGAGAAAAAGTGTCTCCTGCAACCCGTTCCCTTGGTGCTTGATGAACGAAAGTCTCTCCACTTGCTCAGTTTTGAGAGATAAGTGTGTGTGAAAGCCGTCCTTCGCCTAGCTTGTAGGGAACACCAAGTTTCTTTTCAGATGCAAACTCCATTCCATACATATATATGGGTAGGTACTAGATCCAACACGGTTTTACAGTGAAAACTGCAGGAACTTCAAACCGGCACTAGGAAACAGAGTGAGAATGCAGAGAAAAACTGTCTCCTGCAAACCGTTCCCTTGGTGCTAGATGAACGAACGTCTCTCCACTTTCTCAGTTCTGAGAGATAAGTGTGTGTGAAAGCCGTCCTTCACCTAGCTTGTTGATAACACAAAGTTTCTTTTCAGTTGCAAACTCCATTCCACACATATATATGGGGAGGTACTAGCTCCAACACGGTTTTACAGTGAAAACTGCAGGAACTTCAAACCGGCACTAGGAAACAGACTGAGAAAGCAGAGAAAAAGTGTCTCCTTCAACCCGTTCCCTTGGTGCTAGATGAACGAACGTCTTTCCACTTGCTCAGTTCTGAGAGATAAGTGTGTTTGAAAGCCGCCCTTCACCTAGTTGTTGGGAACACAAAGTCTCTTTTCAGTTGCAAACTCCATTCCATACATATATATGGGGAGGTACTAGCTCCAAATCGGTTTTACAGTGAAAACTGCAGGAACTTCAAACCGACACTAGGAAAGAGAATGAGAAAGCAGAGAAAAAGTGTCTCCTGCAACCCGTTCCCTTGGTGCTAGATGAACGAACGTCTCTCCACTTGCTCAGTTCTGAGAGATAAGTGTGTGTGAAAGCCGTCCTTCACCTAGCTTGTTGGGAACACAAAGTTTCTTTTCAGTTGCAAACTCCATTCCATACATATATATGGGGAGGTACTAGCGCCAACTCGGTTTTACAGTGAAAACTGCAGGAAATTCAAACCGGCACTAGGAAAGAGACTGAGAAAGCAGAGAAAAAGTGTCTCCTGCAACCCGTTCCCTTGGTGCTAGATGAACGAACGTCTCTCCACTTGCTCAGTTTTGAGAGATATGTGTGTGTGAAAGCCGTCCTTCGCCTAGCTTGTTGGGAACACCAAGTTTCTTTTCAGATGCAAACTCCATTCCATACATATATATGGGTAGGTACTAGATCCAACACGGTTTTACAGTGAAAACTGCAGGAACTTCAAACCGGCACTAGGAAACAGAGTGAGAATGCAGAGAAAAACTGTCTCCTGCAACCCGTTCCCTTGGTGCTAGATGAACGAACGTCTCTCCACTTGCTCAGTTCTGAGAGATAAGTGTGTGTGAAAGCCGTCCTTCACCTAGCTTGTTGGGAACACAAAGTTTCTTTTCAGTTGCAAACTCCATTCCACACATATATATGGGGAGGTACTAGCTCCAACTCGGTTTTACAGTGAAAACTGCAGGAACTTCAAACCGGCACTAGGAAACAGACTGAGAAAGCTGAGAAAAAGTGTCTCCTTCAACCCGTTCCCTTGGTGCTAGATGAACGAACGTCTTTCCACTTGCTCAGTTCTGAGAGATAAGTGTGTTTGAAAGCCGTCCTTCACCTAGCTTGTTGGGAACACAAAGTTTCTTTTCAGTTGCAAACTCCATTCCATACATATATATGGGGAGGTATTAGCTCCAAATCGGTTTTACAGTGAAAACTGCAGGAACTTCAAACCGACACTAGGAAAGAGAATGAGAAAGCAGAGAAAAAGTGTCCCCTGCAACCCGTTCCCTTGGTGCTAGATGAACGAACGTCTCTCCACTTGCTCAGTTCTGAGAGATAAGTGTGTGTGAAAGCCGTCCTTCACCTAGCTTGTTGGGAACACAAAGTTTCTTTTCAGTTGCAAACTCCATTTCATACATATATATGGGGAGGTACTAGCTCCAACTCTGTTTAACAGTGAAAACTGCAGGAACTTCAAACCGGCACTTGGAAAGAGAATGAGAAAGCAGAGAAAAAGTGTCTCCTGCAACCCGTTCCCTTGGTGCTAGATGAACGAACGTCTCTCCACTTGCTCAGTTCTGAGAGATAAGAGTGTGTGAAAGCCGTCCTTCACCTAGCTTGTTGGGAACACAAAGTTTCTTTTCAGTTGCAAACTCCATTCCATACATATATATTTGGAGGTACTAGCTCATACTCTGTTTTACAGTGAAAACTGCAGGAACTTCAAACCGGCACTAGGAAACAGAATGAGAAAGCAGAGAAAAAGTGACTCCTGCAACCCGTTCCCTTGGTGCTAGATGAACGAACGTCTCTCCACTTGCTCAGTTCTGAGAGATAAGTGTGTGTGAAAGCCGTCCTTCACCTAGCTTGTTGGGAACACAAAGTTTCTTTTCAGTTGCAAACTCCATTCCATAAATATATATGGGGAGGTACTAGCTCCAACTCGGTTTTCAAGTGAAAACTGCAGGAACTTCAAACCGGCACTAGGAAACAGACTGAGAAAGCAAAGAAAAAGTGTCTCCTTCAACCCGTTCCCTTGGTGCTAGATGAACGAACGTCTCTCCACTTGCTCAGTTCTGAGAGATAAGTGTGTGTGAAAGCCGTCCTTCACCTAGCTTGTTGTGAACACCAAGATTCTTTTCAGTTGCAAACTCCAATCCATACATATATATGGGGAGGTACAAGCTCCAAATCTGTTTTACAGTGAAAACTGCAGGAACTTCAAACCGGCACTAGGAAACAGAATGAGAAAGCAGAGAAAAAGTGTCTCCTGCAACCCGTTCCCTTGGTGCTAGATGAACGAAAGTCTCTCCAATTGCTCAGTTCTGAGAGATAAGTGTGTGTGAAAGCCGTCCTTCACATAGCTTGTTGGGAACTCAAAGTTTCTTTTCAGTTGCAAACTCCATTCCATACATATATATGGGGAGGTACTAGCTCCAACTCGGTTTTACAGTGAAACCTGCAGGAACTTCAAACCGGCACTAGGAAAGAGAATGAGAAAGCAGAGAAAAAGTGTCTCCTGCAACCCGTTCCCTTGGTGCTAGATGAACGAACGTCTCTCCACTTGCTCAGTTCTGAGAGATAAGCGTGTGTGAAAGCCGTCCTTCACCTAGCTTGTTGGGAACACATAGTTTCTTTTCTGTTGCAAACTCCATTCCATACATATATATGGGGAGGTACTAGATCCAACTCTGTTTAACAGTGAAAACTGCAGGAATTTCAAACCGGCACTAGGAAACAGACTGAGAAAGCAGAGAAATACTGTCTCCTGCAACACGTTCCCTTGGTGCTAGATGAACGAAAGTCTCTCCACTTGCTCAGTTCTGAGAGATAAGTGTGTGTGAAAGCCGTCCTTCACCTAGCTTGTTGGGAACACAAAGTTTCTTTTCAGTTGCAAACTCCATTCCATACATATATATGGGGAGGTACTAGCTCCAACACGGTTTTACAGTGAAAACTGCAGGAACTTCAAACCGGCACTAGGAAACCGACTGCGAAAGCAGAGAAAAAGTGTCTCCTTCAACCCGTTCCCTTGGTGCTAGATGAACGAACGTCTTTCCACTTCCTCAGTTCTGAGAGATAAGTGTGTTTTAAAGCCGTCCTTCACGTAGCTTGTTGGGAACACATAGTTTCTTTTCAGTTGCAAACTCCATTCCATACATATATATGGGGAGGTACGAGCACAAACTCTGTTTTACAGTGAAAACTGCAGGAACTTCAAACCGGCACTAGGAAACAGAATGAGAAAGCAGAGAAAAAGTGTCTCCTGCAACCCGTTCCCTTGGTGCTAGATGAACGAACGTCTCTCCACTTGCTCAGTTCTGAGAGATAAGTGTGTGTGAAAGCCGTCCTTCACATAGCTTGTTGGGAACACAAAGTTTCTTTTCAGTTGCAAACTCCATTCCATACATATAAATGGGGAGGTACTAGCTCCAACTCGGTTTTACAGTGAAACCTGCAGGAACTTCAAACCGGCACTAAGAAAGAGAATGAGAAAGCAGAGTAAAAGTGTCTCCTGCAACCCGTTCCCTTGGTGCTAGATGAACGAACGTCTCTCCACTTGCTCAGTTCTGAGAGATAAGTGTGTGTGAAAGCCGTCCTTCACCTAGCTTGTTGGGAACACAAAGTTTCTTTTCAGTTGCAAACTCCATTCCATACATATATATGGGGAGGTACAAGCTCCAACTCGTTTTTACAGTGAAAACTTCAGGAACTTCAAACCGGCACTAGGAAACAGACTGAGAAAGCAGAGAAAAAGTGTGTGCTGCAACCCGTTCCCTAGGTGCTAGATGAATGAAAGTCTGTCCACTTGCTCAGTTCTGAGAGATAAGTGTGTGTGAAAGCCGTCCATCGCCTAGCTTGTTGGGAACACCAAGTTTCTTTTCAGTTGCAAACTCCATTCCATACATATATATGGGTAGGTACTAGATCCAACACGGTTTTACAGTGAAAACTGCAGGAACTTCAAACCGGCACTAGGAAACAGACTGAGAAAGCAGAGAAATAGTGTCTCCTGCAACCCGTTCCCTTGGTGCTAGATGAACGAACGTCTCTCCACTTGCTCAGTTCTGAGAGATAAGTGTGTGTGAAAGCCGTCCTTCACCTAGCTTGTTGGGAACACGTAGTTTCTTTTCAGTTGCAAACTCCATTCCATACATTTATATGGGGAGGTACTAGCTCCAACTCGGTTTTACAGTGAAAACTGCAGGAACTTCAAGCAGGCACTAGGAAACAGACTGAGAATGCAGAGAAAAAGTGTCTCCTTCAACCCGTTCCTTGGTGCTAGATGAACGAACGTCTTTCCACTTGCTCAGTTCTGAGGGATAAGTGTGTTTGAAAGCCGTTCTTCACCTAGCTTGTTGGGAACACAAAGTTTCTTTTCAGTTGCAAACTCCATTCCATACATATATATGGGGAGGTACTAGCTCCAAATCGGTTTTACAGTTAAAACTGCAGGAACTTCAAACCGACACTAGGAAAGAGAATGAGAAAGCAGAGAAAAAGTGTCTCCTGCAACCCGTTCCCTTGGTGCTAGATGAACGAACGTCTCTCCACTTGCTCAGTTCTGAGAGATAAGTGTGTGTGAAAGCCGTCCTTCACCGAGCTTGTTGGGAACACAAAGTTTCTTTTCAGTTGCAAACTCCATTCCATACATATATATGGGGAGGTACTAGCTCCAACTATGTTTTACAGTGAAAACTGCAGGAACTTCAAACCGGCACTAGGAAACAGACTGAGAAAGCAGAGAAAAAGTGTCTCCTTCAACCCGTTCCCTTGGTGCTAGATGAACGAACGTCTCTCCACTTGCTCAGTTCTGAGAGATAAGTGTGTGTGAAAGCCGTCCTTCACCTAGCTTGTTGGGAACACAAAGTTTCTTTTCAGTTGCAAACTCCATTCCATACATATATATGGGGAGGTACGAGCACAAACTCTGTTTTACAGTGAAAACTGCAGGAACTTCAAACCGGCACTAGGAAACAGAATGAGAAAGCAGAGAAAAAGTGTCTCCTGCAACCCGTTCCCTTGGTGCTAGATGAACGAACGTCTCTCCACTTGCTCAGTTTTGAGAGATATGTGTGTGTGAAAGCCGTCCTTCACATAGCTTGTTGGGAACACAAAGTTTCTTTTCAGTTGCAAACTCCATTCCTTACATATATATGGGGAGGTACTAGCTCCAACTCGGTTTTACAGTGAAACCTGCAGGAACTTCAAACCGGCACTAGGAAAGAGAATGAGAAAGCAGAGTAAAAGTGTCTCCTGCAACCCGTTCCCTTGGTGCTAGATGAACGAACGTCTCTCCACTTGCTCAGTTCTGAGAGATAAGTGTGTGTGAAAGCCGTCCTTCACGTAGCTTGTTGGGAACACATAGTTTCTTTTCAGTTGCAAACTCCATTCCATACATATATATGGGGAGGTACAAGCTCCAACTAGGTTTTACAGTAAAAACTGCAGGAACTTCAAACCGGCACTAGGAAACAGCCTGAGAAAACAGAGAAAAATTCTCTCCTGCAACCCGTTCCCTAGGTGCTAGATGAACGAACGTCTCTCCACTTGCTCAGTTCTGAGAGATAAGTGTGTGTAAAAGCCGTCCTTCGCCTAGCTTGTTGGGAACACCAAGTTTCTTTTCAGTTGCAAACTCCATTCCATACATATATATGGGGAGGTACTAGCTCCAACTCGGATTTCAAGTGAAAACTGCAGGAACTTCCAACCGGCACTAGGAAACAGACTGAGAAAGCAGAGAAAATGTGTCTCCTGCAACCCGTTCCCTTGGTGCTAGATGAACGAACTTCTCTCCACTTGCTCAGTTCTGAGAGATAAGTGTGTGTGAAAGCCGTCTTTCCCCTAGCTTGTTGGGAACACAAAGTTTCTTTTCAGGTGCAAACTCCATTCCATACATATAAATGAGGGGGTACTAGCTCCAAATCTGTTTTACAGTGAAAACTGCAGGAACTTCAAACCGACACTAGGAAAGAGACTGGGAAAGCAGAGAAAAAGTGTCTCCTGCAACCCGTTTCCTTGGTGCTAGATGAACGAACGTCTCTCCACTTGCTAAGTTCTGAGAGATAAGTGTGTGTGAAAGCCGTCCTTCACCTAGCTTGTTGGGAAAACAAAGTTTCTTTTCAGTTGCAAACTCCATTCCATACATATATATGGGGAGGTACTAGCTCCAACTCGGTTTTACAGTGAAACCTGCAGGAACTTCAAACCGGCACTAGGAAAGAGAATGTGAAAGCAGAGTAAAAGTGTCTCCTGCAACCCGTTCCCTTGGTGCTAGATGAACGAACGTCTCTCCACTTGCTCAGTTCTGAGAGATAAGTGTGTGTGAAAGCCGTCCTTCACGTACCTTGTTGGGAACACATAGTTTCTTTTCAGTTGCAAACTCCATTCCATACATATATATGGGGAGGTACAAGCTCCAACTAGGTTTTACAGTAAAAACTGAAGGAACTTCAAACCGGCACTAGGAAACAGCCTAAGAAAACAGAGGAAAATTCTCTCCTGCAACCCGTTCCCTAGGTGCTAGATGAACGAACGTCTCTCCACTTGCTCAGTTCTGAGTGATAAGTGTGTGTGAAAGCCGTCCTTCGCCTAGCTTGTTGGGAACACCAAGTTTCTTTTCAGTTGCAAACTCCATTCCATACATATATATGGGGAGGTACTAGCTCCAGCTCGGTTTTACAGTGAAACCTGCAGGAACTTCAAACCAGCACTAGGAAACAGAATGAGAAAGCAGAGAAAAAGTGTCTCCTGCAACCCGTTCCCTTGGTGCTAGATGAACGATCGTCTCTCGACTTCCTCAGTTCTGAGAGATATGTGTGTGTGAAAGCCGTCATTCACATAGCTTGTTGGGAACACATAGTTCCTTTTCAGTTGCAAACTCCATTCCATACATATATATGGGGAAGTACTAGCTACAACTCGGTTTTACAGTGAAAACTGCAGGAAATTCAAACCGGCACTAGGAAAAATTCTGAGAAAGCAGAGAAAATGTGTCTAATGCAACCCGTTTCCTTGGTGCTAGATGAACGAACGTCTCTCCACTTGCTGAGTTCTGAGAGATAAGTGTGTGTGAAAGCCGTACTTCACCTAGCTTGTTGGGAACACAAAGTTTCTTTTCAGTTGCAAAATCCATTCCATACATATATATGGGGAGGTACAAGCTCCAACTCGTTTTACAGTGAAAACTGCAGGAAATTCAAACCGGCACTAGGAAACAGACTGAGAAAACAGAGAAAAAGTGTCTCCTGAATCCCGTTCCCTAGGTGCTAGATGAATGAACGTCTGTCCACTTGCTCAGTTCTGAGAGATAAGTGTGTTTGAAAGCCGTCCTTCACCTAGCTTGTTGGGAACACAAAGTTTCTTTTCAGTTGCAAACTCCATTCCATACATATATGTGGGGAGGTACTAGCTCCAAATCGGTTTTACAGTGAAAATTGCAAGAACTTCAAACCGACACTAGGAAAGAGACTGAGAAAGCAGAGAAAAAGTGTCTCCTACAACCCGTTCCTTTGGTGCTAGACGAACGAACGTCTCTCCACTTGCTAAGTTCTGAGAGATAAGTGTGTGTGAAAGCCGTCCTTCACATAGCTTGTTGAGAACAAATAGTTCCTTTTCAGTTGCAAACTCCATTCCATACATATATATGGGGAGGTACTAGCTCCAATTCGGTTTTACGGTGAAAACTGCAGGAACTTCAAACCGGCACTAGGAAAAATTCTGAGAAAGCAGAGAAAATGTGTCTCCTGCAACCCGTTCCCTTGGTGCTAGATGAACGAACGTCTCTCCAATTGCTCAGTTCTGAGAGATATGTGTGTGTGAAAGCCGTCCTTCATCAATATTGTTGGTAAAACAAAGTTTCTTTTCAGTTGAAAACTCCATTCCATACATATATATGGGAATTTAGAAGCTCCAACTCGGTTTTACAGTGAAAACTGCAGGAACTACAAACCGGCACTAGGAAAAAGACTGAGAAAGCACAGAAATTGTGTCTCCTGCAACCCGTTCCCTTGGTGCTAGATGAACTAACGTCTCTCCACTTGCTCAGTTGTGAGAGATAAGTGTGTGTGAAAGCCGTCCTTCACCTAGCTTGTGGGGAACACAAAGTTTCTTTTCAGTTGCAAACTCCATTCCATACATATATATGGGGTGGTACTAGCTCCAACTCGGTTTACTGTGTAAACTGCAGGAACTTCAAAACGGCAGTAGGAAACAGACTGAGAAAGCAGAGAAAAAGTGTCTCCTGCAACCCGTTCCCTAGGTGCTAGATGAATGAAAGTCTGTCCACTTGCTCAGTTCTGAGAGATAAGTGTGTGTGAATGCCGTCCTTCGCCTAGCTTGTTGGGAACACCAAGTTTCTTTTCAGTTGCCAACTACATTCCATACATACATATGGGTAGGTACTAGATCCAACACGGTTTTACAGTGAAAACTGCAGGAACTTCAAACCGGCACTAGGAAACAGAATGAGAAAGCAGAGAAAAAGTGTCTCCTGCAACCCGTTCCCTTGGTGCTAGATGAACGAACGTCTCTCCACTTGCTCAGTTCTGAGAGATAAATTTGTGTGAAAGCCGTCCTTCACCTAGCTTGATGGGAACACAAAGTTTCTTTTCAGTTGCAAACTCCATTCCATACATATATATGGGGAGGTACTAGCTCCAACACGGTTTTCAAGTGAAAAATGCAGGAGCTTCAAACCGGCACTAGGAAACAGACTGAGAAAGCAGAGAAAAAGTGTCTCCTGCAAACCGTTCCCTTGGTGTTAGATGAACGAACGTCTCTCCCCTTGCTCAGTTCTAAGAGATAAGTGTGTGTGAAAGCCGTCCTTCACCTAGCTTGTTGGGAACACAAAGTTTCTTTTCAGGTGCAAACTCCATTCCATACATATAAATGGGGGGGTACTAGCTCCAAATAGGTTTTACAGTGAAAACTGCAGGAACTTCAAACCGTCACTAGGAAAGAGAATGAGAAAGCAGAGGAAATGTGACTCCTGTATCCCGTTCCCTTGGTGCTAGATGAACGAACGTCTCTCCACTTGCTAAGTTCTGAGAGATAAGTGTGTGTGAAAGCCGTCCTTCACCTAGCTTGTTGGGAAAACAAAGTTTCTTTTCAGTTGCAAACTCCATTCCATACATATATATGGGGAGGTTCTAGCTCCAACTCGGTTTTACAGTGAAAACTGCAGGAACTTCAAACCGGCACTAGGAAACAGACTGAGAAAGCAGAGGAAAAGTGTCTCCTGCAACCCGTTCCCTTGGTGCTAGATGAACGATCGTCTCTCGACTTGCTCAGTTCTGAGAGATATGTGTGTGTGAAAGCCGTCATTCACATAGCTTGTTGGGAACACATAGTTCCTTTTCAGTTGCAAACTCCATTCCATACATATATATGTGGAGGTACTAGCTCCAACTCGGTTTTACAGTGAAAACTGCAGGAACTTCAAACCGGCACTAGGAAAAATTCTGAGAAAGCAGAGAAAATGTGTCTACTGCAACCCGTTCCCTTGGTGCTAGATGAACGAACGTCTCTCCACTTGCTGACTTCTGAGAGATAAGTGTGTGTGAAAGCCGTACTTCACCTAGCTTTTTGGGAACACAAAGTTTCTTTTCAGTTGCAAAACCATTCCATACATATATATGGGGAGGTACAAGCTCCAACTCGTTTTTACAGTGAAAACTGCAGGAAATTCAAACCGGCACTAGGAAACAGACTGAGAAAACAGAGAAAAAGTGTCTCCTGCATCCCGTTCCCTAGGTGCTAGATGAATGAACGTCTGTCCACTTGCTCAGTTCTGAGAGATAAGTGTTTCTGAAAGCCGTCCTTCACCTAGCTTGTTGGGAACACAAAGTTTCTTTTCAGTTGCCAACTACATTCCATACATACATATGGGTAGGTACTAGATCCAACACGGTTTTACAGTGAAAACTGCAGGAACTTCAAACCGGCACTAGGAAACAGAATGAGAAAGCAGAGAAAAAGTGTCTCCTGCAACCCGTTCCCTTGGTGCTAGATGAACGAACGTCTCTCCACTTGCTCAGTTCTGAGAGATAAATTTGTGTGAAAGCCGTCCTTCACCTAGCTTGATGGGAACACAAAGTTTCTTTTCAGTTGCAAACTCCATTCCATACATATATATGGGGAGGTACTAGCTCCAACACGGTTTTCAAGTGAAAAATGCAGGAGCTTCAAACCGGCACTAGGAAACAGACTGAGAAAGCAGAGAAAAAGTGTCTCCTGCAAACCGTTCCCTTGGTGTTAGATGAACGAACGTCTCTCCCCTTGCTCAGTTCTAAGAGATAAGTGTGTGTGAAAGCCGTCCTTCACCTAGCTTGTTGGGAACACAAAGTTTCTTTTCAGGTGCAAACTCCATTCCATACATATAAATGGGGGGGTACTAGCTCCAAATAGGTTTTACAGTGAAAACTGCAGGAACTTCAAACCGTCACTAGGAAAGAGAATGAGAAAGCAGAGGAAATGTGACTCCTGTATCCCGTTCCCTTGGTGCTAGATGAACGAACGTCTCTCCACTTGCTAAGTTCTGAGAGATAAGTGTGTGTGAAAGCCGTCCTTCACCTAGCTTGTTGGGAAAACAAAGTTTCTTTTCAGTTGCAAACTCCATTCCATACATATATATGGGGAGGTTCTAGCTCCAACTCGGTTTTACAGTGAAAACTGCAGGAACTTCAAACCGGCACTAGGAAACAGACTGAGAAAGCAGAGGAAAAGTGTCTCCTGCAACCCGTTCCCTTGGTGCTAGATGACCGAAAGTCTCTCCACTTGCTCAGTTCTGAGAGATAAGTGTGTGTGAAAACCGTACTTCACCTAGCTTGTTGGGAACACAAAGTTTCTTTTCAGTTGCAAACTCCATTCCATACATATATATATGGGGAGGTACTAGCTCCAACTCGGTTTTACAGTGAAACCTGCAGGAACTTCAAACCAGCACTAGGAAACAGAATGAGAAAGCAGAGAAAAAGTGTCTCCTGCAACCCGTTCCCTTGGTGCTAGATGAACGATCGTCTCTCGACTTGCTCAGTTCTGAGAGATATGTGTGTGTGAAAGCCGTCATTCACATAGCTTGTTGGGAACACATAGTTCCTTTTCAGTTGCAAACTCCATTCCATACATATATATGTGGAGGTACTAGCTCCAACTCGGTTTTACAGTGAAAACTGCAGGAACTTCAAACCGGCACTAGGAAAAATTCTGAGAAAGCAGAGAAAATGTGTCTACTGCAACCCGTTCCCTTGGTGCTAGATGAACGAACGTCTCTCCACTTGCTGACTTCTGAGAGATAAGTGTGTGTGAAAGCCGTACTTCACCTAGCTTTTTGGGAACACAAAGTTTCTTTTCAGTTGCAAAACCATTCCATACATATATATGGGGAGGTACAAGCTCCAACTCGTTTTTACAGTGAAAACTGCAGGAAATTCAAACCGGCACTAGGAAACAGACTGAGAAAACAGAGAAAAAGTGTCTCCTGCATCCCGTTCCCTAGGTGCTAGATGAATGAACGTCTGTCCACTTGCTCAGTTCTGAGAGATAAGTGTTTCTGAAAGCCGTCCTTCACCTAGCTTGTTGGGAACACAAAGTTTCTTTTCAGTTGCAAACTCCATTCCATACATATATGTGGGGAGGTACTAGCTCCAAATCGGTTTTACAGTGAAAACTGCAAGAACTTCAAACCGACACTATTAAAGAGACTGAGAAAGCAGAGAAAAAGTGTCTCCTGCAACCCGTTCCTTTGGTGCTAGTCGAACGAACGTCTCTCCACTTGCTAAGTTCTGAGAGATAAGTGTGTTTGAAAGCCGTCCTTCACATAGCTTGTTGGGAACACATAGTTCCGTTTCAGTTGCAAACTCCATTCCATATATATATGGCTGGTACTAGCTCCAACTCGGTTTTACAGTGAAAACTGCAGGAACTTCAAACCGGCACTAGGAAAAATTCTGAGAAAGCAGAGAAAATGTGTCTACTGCAACCCGTTCCCTTGGTGCTAGATGAACGAACGTCTCTCCACTTGCTGACTTCTGAGAGATAATTGTGTGTGAAAGCCGTACTTCACCTAGCTTGTTGGGAACACAAAGTTTCTTTTAAGTTGCAAACTCCATTCCATACATATATATGGGGAGGTACAAGCTCCAACTCGTTTTTACAGTGAAAACTGCAGGAAATTCAAACCGGCACTAGGAAACAGACTGAGAAAACAGAGAAAAAGTGTCTCCTGCATCCCGTTCCCTAGGTGCTAGATGAATGAACGTCTGTCCACTTGCTCAGTTCTGAGAGATAAGTGTGTTTGAAAGCCGTCCTTCAACTAGCTTGTTGTGAACACAAAGTTTCTTTTCAGTTGCAAACTCCATTGCATACATATATGTGGGGAAGTACTAGCTCCAAATCGGTTTTACAGTGAAAACTGCAAGAACTTAAAACCGACACTAAGAAACAGACTGAGAAAGCAGAGAAAAAGTGTCTCCTGCAACCCGTTCCATTGGTGCTAGACGAACGAACGTCTCTCCACTTGCTAAGTTCTGAGAGATATGTGGTTGTGAAAGCCGTTCTTCAACTAGCTTGTTGGGAACACAAAGTTTCTTTTCAGTTGCAAACTCCATTCCATACATATATATGGGGAGGTACTAGCTCCAACTCGGATTTACAGTGAAAACTGCAGGAACTTCAAACCGGCACTAGGAAACAGAATGTGAATGCAGAGAAAAAGTGTCTCCTGCAACCCGTTCCCTTGGTGCTAGATGAACGAACGTCTCTCCACTTGCTCAGTTCTGAGAGATAATTGTGTGTGATAGCCGTCCTTCACCTAGTTAGTTGGGAACACAAAGTTTCTTTTCAGTTTTAAACTCCATTCCATACATATATATGGGGAGGTACAAGCTCCAACTCGTTTTACAGTGAAAACTGCAGGAACTTCAAACAGGTACTAGGAAACAGACTGAGAAAGCAGAGAAAAAGTGTCTCCTACAACCCGTTCCCTTGGTGCTAGATGAGCTAACGTCTCTCCACTTGCTCAGTTCTGAGAGATAAGTGTGTGTGAAAGCCGTCCTACACCTAGCTTGTTGGGAACACAAAGTTTCTTTTCAGTTGCAATCTCCATTCCATACATATATATGGGGAGGTACTAGCTCCAACTCGGTTTTACAGTGAAAACTGCAGGAACTTCAAACCGGCACTAGGAAACAGACTGAGAAAGCAGAGAAAAAGTGTCTCCTGCAACCCGTTCCCTTGGTGCTAGATGAACGAACGTCTCTCCACTTGCTCAGTTCTGAGAGATAAGTGTGTGTGAAAGCCGTCCTTCACATATATTGTTGGTAAAACAAAGTTTCTTTTCAGTTGCAAACTCCATTTCATACATATATATGGGGTGGTACTAGGTCCAACTCGGTTTACTGTGTAAACTGCAGGAACTTCAAAACGGCACTAGGAAACAGAATGAGAAAGCAGAGCAAAAGTGTCTCCTGCAACCCGTTCCCTAGGTGCTATATGAACGAACGTCTATCCACTTGCTCAGTTCTGAGAAATAATTGTGTGTGAAAGCCGTCCTTCACCTATCTTGTTGGGAACACAAAGATTCTTTTCAGTTGCAAACTCCATTCCATACATATATATGGGGAGGTACTAGCTCCAAATCGATATTACAGTGAAAACTGAAGGAACTTCAAACCGGCACTAGGAAACAGACTGAGAGAGCAGAGAAAAAGTGTCTCCTGCAACCCGTTCCCTTGGTGCTAGATGAACGAACGTCTCTCCACTTGCTCAGTTCTGAGAGAAAAGTGTGTGTGAAAGCCGTCCTTCACCTAGCTTGTTGGAAACACAAAGTTTGTTTTGAGGTGCAAACTCCATTCCATACATATATATGGGGAGGTACTAACTCCAAATCGGTTTTACACTGAAAACTGCAGGAACTTCAAACCGACACTAGGAAAGAGACTGAGAAAGCAGAGAAAAAGTGTCTCCTGACACCCGTTACATTGGTGCTGGATGAACGAACGTCTCTCCACTTGCTAAGTTCTGAGATATAAGTGTGTGTGAAAGCCATCCTTCACCTATCTTGTTGGGAACACAAAGTTTCTTTTCAGTTGCAAACTCCATTCCTTACATATATATGGGAATTTATAAGCTCCAACTCGGTTTTACAGTGAAAACTGCAGGAACTTCAAACCGGCACAAGGAAACAGACTGAGAAAGCAGAGAAAATGTGTCTCCTGCAACCCGTTCCCTTAGTGCTAGATGAACGAACGTCTCTCCCCTTGCTCAGTTCTGAGAGATAAGTGTGTGTGAAAGCCGTCCTTCACCTAGCTTGTTGGGAACACAAAGTTTCTTTTCAGTTGCAAACTCCATTCCATACATATATATGGGGAGGTACTAGCTCCAACTCGGTTTTACAGTGAAAACTGCAGGATCTTCAAACCGGCACTTGGAAACAGAATGAGAAAGCAGAGAAAAAGTGTCTCCTGCAACCCGTTCCCCTGGTGCTAGATGAACGAACGTCTCTCCACTTGCTCAGTTCTGAGAGATAAGTGTGTGTGAAAGCCGTCCTTCACCTAGCTTGTTGGGAACACAAAGTTTCTTTTCAGTTTTAAACTCCATTCCATACATATATATGGGGAGGTACAAGCTCCAACTCGTTTTACAGTGAAAACTGCAGGAACTTCAAACAGGTACTAGGAAACAGACTGAGAAAGCAGAGAAAATGTGTCTCCTGCAACCCGTTCCCTTGGTGCTGGATGAGCGAACGTCTCTCCACTTGCTCAGTTCTGAGAGATAAGTGTGTGTGAAAGCCGTCCTACACCTAGCTTGTTGGGAACACAAAGTTTCTTTTCAGTTGCTATCTCCATTCCATACATATATATGGGGAGGTACTAGCTCCAATTCGGTTTTACAGTGAAAACTGCAGGAACTTCAAACCGGCAGTAGGAAACAGAATGAGAAAGCAGAGAAAAAGTGTCTCCTGCAACCCGTTCCCTTGGTGCTAGGTGAACGAACGTCTCTCTACTTGCTCAGTTCTGAGAGATAAGTGTGTGTGAAAGCCGTCCTTCACTTAGCTTGTTGGGAACACAAAGTTTCTTTTCAGTTTTAAACTCCATTCCATACATATATATGGGGAGGTACAAGCTCCAACTCATTTTACAGTGAAAACTGCAGGAACTTCAAACAGGTACTAGGAAACAGACTGAGAAAGCAGAGAAAAAGTGTCTCCTGCAACCCGTTCCCTTGGTGCTGGATGAGCGAACAGCTCTCCACTTGCTCAGTTCTCAGAGATAAGTGTGTGTGAAAGCCGTCCTACACCTAGCTTGTTGGGAACACAAAGTTTCTTTTCAGTTGCAATCTCCATTCCATACATATACATGGGGAGGTACTAGCTCCAACTCGGATTTACAGTGAAAACTGCAGGAACTTCAAACCGGCACTAAGAAACAGACTGAGAAAGCAGAGAAAATGTGTCTCCTGCAAACCGTTCCCCCGGTGCTAGATGAACGAACGTCTCTCCACTTGCTCAGTTCTGAGAGATAAGTGTGTGTGAAAGCCGTACTTCACCTAACTTGTTGGGAACACAAAGTTTCTTTTCAGTTGCAAACTCCATTCAATACATATATATGGGGAGGTATGAGCTCCAACTCAGTTTACTGTGTAAACTGCAGGAACTTCAAACCGGCACTAGGAAACAGACTGAGAAAGCAGAGAAAAAGTTTATCCTGCAACCCGTTCCCTAGGTGCTAGATGAACGAACGTCTCCCCACTTGCTAAGTTCTGAGAGATAAGTGTGTGTGAAAGCCGTCCTTCAACTAGCTTGTTGGGAACACAAAGTTTCTTTTCAGTTGCAAACTCCATTCCATACATATATATGGGGAGGTACTAGCTCCAACCCGATTTTACAGTGAAAACTGCAGGAACTTCAAACCGGCACTAGGAAACAGACTGAGAAAGCAGAGAAAAAGTGTCTCCTGCAACCCGTTCCCTTGGTGCTAGATGAACGAACGTCTCTCCACTTGCTCAGCTCTGATAGATAAGTGTGTGTGAAAGCCGTCCTTCACCTAGCTTGTTGGGAACACAAAGTTTCTTTTCAGGTGCAAACTCCATTCCATACATATATATGGGGAGGTACAAGCTCCAAATCTGTTTTACAGTGAAAACTGCAGAAACTTCAAACCAACACTAGGAAAGAGACTGAGAAAGCAGAGAAAAAGTGTCTCCTGCAACCCGTTACCTTAATGCTAGATGAACGAACGTCTCTCCACTTTCTAAGTTCTGAGAGATAAGTGTGTGTGAAAGCCATCCTTCACCTAGCTTGTTGGGAACACAAAGTTTCTTTTCAGTTGCAAACTCCATTCCATACATATATATGGGGAGGTACTAGCTCCAAATCGGTTTTACAGTGAAAACTGCAGGAACTTCAAACCGGCACTAGGAAACAGACTGAGAAAGCAGAGAAAAAGAACTCCTGCAACCCGTTCCCTTGGTGCTAGATGAACGAACGTCTCTCCACTTGCTCAGTTCTGAGAGATAAGTGTGTGTGATAACCGTACTTCACCTAGCTTGTTGGGAACACAAAGTTTCTTTTCAGTTGCAAACTCCATTCCATACATATATATGGGGAGGTACTAGCTCCAACTCGGTTTTACAGTGAAAACTGCAGGAAATTCAAACCGGCACTAGGAAAGAGAATGAGAAAGCAGAGAAAAAGTGTCTCCTGAAACCCGTTCCCTTGGTGCTAGATGAACGAACGTCTCTCCACTTGCTCAGTTCTGAGAGATAAGTGTGTGTGAAAGCCGTCCTTCACCTAGCTTGTTGGGAACACAAAGTTTCTTTTCAGTTGCACTCCATTCCTTACATATATATGGGAATTTAGAAGCTCCAACTCGGTTTTACAGTGAAAACTGCAGGAACATCAAACCGGCACTAGGAAAAAGACTGAGAAAGCAGAGAAAATGTGTCTCCTGCAACCCGTTCGCTTAGTGCTAGATGAACGAAAGTCTCTCCAATTGCTCAGTTCTGAGAGATAAGTGTGTGTGAAAGCCGTCCTTCACCTAGCTTTTTGGGATCACTAAGTTTCTTTTCAGTTGCAAACTCCATTCCATACATATATATGGGGAGGTACTAGCTCCAACTCGGTTTTACAGTGAAAACTGCAGGAACTTCAAACCTGTACTAGGAAACAGACTGAGAAAGCAGAGAAAATGTGTCTCCTGCAACCCGTTCCCTTGGTACTAGATGAACGAACGTCTCTCCACTTGCTCAGTTCTGAGAGATAAGTGTGTGTGAAAGCCGTCTTTCACCTAGCTTGTTGGGAACACAAAGTTTCTTTTCAGTTGCAAACTCCATTCCATAAATATATATGGGGAGGTATGAGCTCCAACTCAATTTACTGTGTAAACTGCAGGAACTTCAAACCGGCACTAGGAAACACACTGAGAAAGCAGAGAAAAAGTGTATCCTGCAACCCGTTCCCTAGGTGCTAGATGAACGAACGTCTCCCCACTTGCTCAGTTCTGAGAGATAAGTGTGTGTGAAAGCCGTCCTTCACCTAGCTTGTTGGGAACACAAAGTTTCTTTTCAGTTGCAAACTCCATTCCATACATATATATGGGGAGGTACTAGCTCCAAATCGGTTTTACAGTGAAAACTGCAGGAACTTCAAACCGGCACTAGGAAACAGAGTAAGAAAGCAGAGAAAAAGAACTCCTGCAACCCGTTCCCCCGGTGCTAGATGAACGAACGTCTCTCCACTTGCTCAGTTCTGAGTGATAAGTGTGTGTGAAAGCCGTACTTCACCTAACTTGTTGGGAACACAAAGTTTCTTTTCAGTTGCAAACTCCATTCCATACATATATATGGGGAGGTATGAGCTCCAACTCAGTTTACTGTGTAAACTACAGGAACTTCAAACCGGCACTAGGAAACAGACTGAGAAAGCAGAGAAAAAGTGTATCCTGCAACCCGTTCCCTAGGTGCTAGATGAACGAACGTCTCCCCACTTGCTAAGTTCTGAGAGATAAGTGTGTGTGAAAGCCGTCCTTCAACTAGCTTGTTGGGAACACAAAGTTTCTTTTCAGTTGCAAACTCCATTCCATACATATATATGGGGAGGTACTAGCTCCAACCCGATTTTACAGTGAAAACTGCAGGAACTTCAAACCGGCACTAGGAAACAGACTGAGAAAGCAGAGAAAAAGTGTCTCCTGCAACCCGTTCCCTTGGTGCTAGATGAACGAACGTCTCTCCACTTGCTCAGCTCTGATAGATAAGTGTGTGTGAAAGCCGTCCTTCACCTAGCTTGTTGGGAACACAAAGTTTCTTTTCAGGTGCAAACTCCATTCCATACATATATATGGGGAGGTACAAGCTCCAAATCTGTTTTACAGTGAAAACTGCAGAAACTTCAAACCAACACTAGGAAAGAGACTGAGAAAGCAGAGAAAAAGTGTCTCCTGCAACCCGTTACCTTAATGCTAGATGAACGAACGTCTCTCCACTTTCTAAGTTCTGAGAGATAAGTGTGTGTGAAAGCCATTCTTCACCTAGCTTGTTGGGAACACAAAGTTTCTTTTCAGTTGCAAACTCCATTCCATACATATATATGGGGAGGTACTAGCTCCAAATCGGTTTTACAGTGAAAACTGCAGGAACTTCAAACCGGCACTAGGAAACAGATTGAGAAAGCAGAGAAAAAGAACTCCTGCAACCCGTTCCCTTGGTGCTAGATGAACGAACGTCTCTCCACTTGCTCAGTTCTGAGAGATAAGTGTGTGTGATAACCGTACTTCACCTAGCTTGTTGGGAACACAAAGTTTCTTTTCAGTTGCAAACTCCATTCCATACATATATATGGGGAGGTACTAGCTCCAACTCGGTTTTACAGTGAAAACTGCAGGAAATTCAAACCGGCACTAGGAAAGAGAATGAGAAAGCAGAGAAAAAGTGTCTCCTGAAACCCGTTCCCTTGGTGCTAGATGAACGAACGTCTCTCCACTTGCTCAGTTCTGAGAGATAAGTGTGTGTGAAAGCCGTCCTTCACCTAGCTTGTTGGGAACACAAAGTTTCTTTTCAGTTGCACTCCATTCCTTACATATATATGGGAATTTAGAAGCTCCAACTCGGTTTTACAGTGAAAACTGCAGGAACATCAAACAGGCACTAGGAAAAAGACTGAGAAAGCAGAGAAAATGTGTCTCCTGCAACCCGTTCGCTTAGTGCTAGATGAACGAACGTCTCTCCACTTGCTCAGTTCTGAGAGATAAGTGTGTGTGAAAGCCGTCCTTCACCTAGCTTTTTGGGATCACTAAGTTTCTTTTCAGTTGCAAACTCCATTCCATACATATATATGGGGAGGTACTAGCTCCAACTCGGTTTTACAGTGAAAACTGCAGGAACTTCAAACCTGTACTAGGAAACAGACTGAGAAAGCAGAGAAAATGTGTCTCCTGCAACCCGTTCCCTTGGTACTAGATGAACGAACGTCTCTCCACTTGCTCAGTTCTGAGAGATAAGTGTGTGTGAAAGCCGTCTTTCACCTAGCTTGTTGGGAACACAAAGTTTCTTTTCAGTTGCAAACTCCATTCCATAAATATATATGGGGAGGTATGAGCTCCAACTCAATTTACTGTGTAAACTGCAGGAACTTCAAACCGGCACTAGGAAACACACTGAGAAAGCAGAGAAAAAGTGTATCCTGCAACCCGTTCCCTAGGTGCTAGATGAACGAACGTCTCCCCACTTGCTCAGTTCTGAGAGATAAGTGTGTGTGAAAGCCGTCCTTCACCTAGCTTGTTGGGAACACAAAGTTTCTTTTCAGTTGCAAACTCCATTCCATACATATATATGGGGAGGTACTAGCTCCAAATCGGTTTTACAGTGAAAACTGCAGGAACTTCAAACCGGCACTAGGAAACAGAGTAAGAAAGCAGAGAAAAAGAACTCCTGCAACCCGTTCCCCCGGTGCTAGATGAACGAACGTCTCTCCACTTGCTCAGTTCTGAGTGATAAGTGTGTGTGAAAGCCGTACTTCACCTAACTTGTTGGGAACACAAAGTTTCTTTTCAGTTGCAAACTCCATTCCATACATATATATGGGGAGGTATGAGCTCCAACTCAGTTTACTGTGTAAACTACAGGAACTTCAAACCGGCACTAGGAAACAGACTGAGAAAGCAGAGAAAAAGTGTATCCTGCAACCCGTTCCCTAGGTGCTAGATGAACGAACGTCTCCCCACTTGCTAAGTTCTGAGAGATAAGTGTGTGTGAAAGCCGTCCTTCACCTAGCTTGTTGGGAACACAAAGTTTCTTTTCAGTTGCAAACTCCATTCCATACATATATATGGGGAGGTACTAGCTCCAACCCGATTTTACAGTGAAAACTGCAGGAACTTCAAACCGGCACTAGGAAACAGACTGAGAAAGCAGAGAAAAAGTGTCTCCTGCATCCCGTTCCCTTGGTGCTAGATGAACGAACGTCTCTCCACTTGCTCAGCTCTGAGAGATAAGTGTGTGTGAAAGCCGTCCTTCACCTAGCTTGTTGGGAACACAAAGTTTCTTTTCAGGTGCAAACTCCATTCCATACATATATATGGGGAGGTACAAGCTCCAAATCTGTTTTACAGTGAAAACTGCAGAAACTTCAAACCAACACTAGGAAAGAGACTGAGAAAGCAGAGAAAAAGTGTCTCCTGCAACCCGTTACCTTAATGCTAGATGAACGAACGTCTCTCCACTTTCTAAGTTCTGAGAGATAAGTGTGTGTGAAAGCCATTCTTCACCTAGCTTGTTGGGAACACAAAGTTTCTTTTCAGTTGCAAACTCCATTCCATACATATATATGGGGAGGTACTAGCTCCAAATCGGTTTTACAGTGAAAACTGCAGGAACTTCAAACCGGCACTAGGAAACACACTGAGAAAGCAGAGAAAAAGAACTCCTGCAACCCGTTCCCTTGGTGCTAGATGAACGAACGTCTCTCCACTTGCTCAGTTCTGAGAGATAAGTGTGTGTGATAACCGTACTTCACCTAGCTTGTTGGGAACACAAACTTTCTTTTCAGTTGCAAACTCCATTCCATACATATATATGGGGAGGTACTAGCTCCAACTCGGTTTTACAGTGAGAACTGCAGGAACTTCAAACCGGCACTAGGAAAGAGAATGAGAAAGCAGAGAAAAAGTGTCTCCTGCAACCCGTTCCCTTGGTGCTAGATGAACGAACGTCTCTCCACTTGCTCAGTTCTGAGAGATAAGTGTGTGTGAAAGCCGTCATTCACCTAGCTTGTTGGGAACACAAAGTTTCTTTTCAGTTGCACTCCATTCCTTACATATATATGGGAATTTAGAAGCTCCAACTCGGTTTAACAGTGAAAACTGCAGGAACATCAAACCGGCACTAGGAAAAATACTGAGAAAGCAGAGAAAATGTGTCTCCTGCAACCCGTTCGCTTAGTGCTAGATGAACGAACGTCTCTCCACTTGCTCAGCTCTGAGAGATAAGTGTGTGTGAAAGCCGTCCTTCACCTAGCTTGTTGGGAACACAAAGTTTCTTTTCAGGTGCAAACTCCATTCCATACATATATATGGGGAGGTACAAGCTCCAAATCTGTTTTACAGTGAAAACTGCAGAAACTTCAAACCAACACTAGGAAAGAGACTGAGAAAGCAGAGAAAAAGTGTCTCCTGCAACCCGTTACCTTAATGCTAGATGAACGAACGTCTCTCCACTTTCTAAGTTCTGAGAGATAAGTGTGTGTGAAAGCCATTCTTCACCTAGCTTGTTGGGAACACAAAGTTTCTTTTCAGTTGCAAACTCCATTCCATACATATATATGGGGAGGTACTAGCTCCAAATCGGTTTTACAGTGAAAACTGCAGGAACTTCAAACCGGCACTAGGAAACACACTGAGAAAGCAGAGAAAAAGAACTCCTGCAACCCGTTCCCTTGGTGCTAGATGAACGAACGTCTCTCCACTTGCTCAGTTCTGAGAGATAAGTGTGTGTGATAACCGTACTTCACCTAGCTTGTTGGGAACACAAACTTTCTTTTCAGTTGCAAACTCCATTCCATACATATATATGGGGAGGTACTAGCTCCAACTCGGTTTTACAGTGAGAACTGCAGGAACTTCAAACCGGCACTAGGAAAGAGAATGAGAAAGCAGAGAAAAAGTGTCTCCTGCAACCCGTTCCCTTGGTGCTAGATGAACGAACGTCTCTCCACTTGCTCAGTTCTGAGAGATAAGTGTGTGTGAAAGCCGTCATTCACCTAGCTTGTTGGGAACACAAAGTTTCTTTTCAGTTGCACTCCATTCCTTACATATATATGGGAATTTAGAAGCTCCAACTCGGTTTTACAGTGAAAACTGCAGGAACATCAAACCGGCACTAGGAAAAATACTGAGAAAGCAGAGAAAATGTGTCTCCTGCAACCCGTTCGCTTAGTGCTAGATGAACGAACGTCTCTCCACTTGCTCAGTTCTGAGAGATAAGTGTGTGTGAAAGCCGTCCTTCACCTAGCTTTTTGGGATCACTAAGTTTCTTTTCAGTTGCAAACTCCATTCCATACATATATATGGGGAGGTACTAGCTCCAACTCGGTTTTACAGTGAAAACTGCAGGAACTTCAAACCGGCACTAGGAAACAGACTGAGAAAGCAGAGAAAATGTGTCTCCTGCAACCCGTTCCCTTGGTACTAGATGAACGAACGTCTCTCCACTTGCTCAGTTCTGAGAGATAAGTGTGTGTGAAAGCCGTCTTTCACCTAGCTTGTTGGGAACACAAAGTTACTTTTCAGTTGCAAACTCCATTCCATAAATATATATGGGGAGGTATGAGCTCCAACTCAATTTACTGTGTAAACTGCAGGAACTTCAAACCGGCACTAGGAAACAGACTGAGAAAGCAAAGAAAAAGTGTATCCTGCAACCCGTTCCCTAGGTGCTAGATGAACGAACGTCTCCCCACTTGCTCAGTTCTGAGAGATAAGTGTGTGTGAAAGCCGTCCTTCACCTAGCTTGTTGGGAACACAAAGTTTCTTTTCAGTTGCAAACTCCATTCCATACATATATATGGGGAGGTACTAGCTCCAAATCGGTTTTACAGTGAAAACTGCAGGAACTTCAAACCGGCACTAGGAAACAGAGTAAGAAAGCAGAGAAAAAGAACTCCTGCAACCAGTTCCCCCGGTGCTAGATGAACGAACGTCTCTCCACTTGCTCAGTTCTGAGAGATAAGTGTGTGTGAAAGCCGTCCTTCACCTAGCTTGTTGGGATCACTAAGTTTCTTTTCAGTTGCAAAATCCATTTCATACATATATATGGGGAGGTACGAGCTCCAACTCGGTTTTACAGTGAAAACTGCAGGAACTTCAAACCGGCACTAGGAAACAGACTGAGAAAGCAGAGAAAATGTGTCTCCTGCAACCCGTTCCCTAGGTGCAAGATGAACGAACGTCTCCACACTTGCTCAGTTCTGAGATAAAAGTGTGTGTGAAAGCCGTACTTCACCTAGCTTGTTGGGAACACAAAGTTTCTTTTCAGTTGCAAATTCCATTCCATACATATATATGGGGAGGTACAAGCTCCAACTCGGTTTTACAGTGAAAATTGCAGGAAATTCCACCCGGCACTAGAAACAGACTGAGAAAGCAGAGAAAAATTGTCTCCTGCAACCCTTTACCTTGGTGATAGATGAACGAACGTCTCTCCACTAGCTCAGTTCTGAGAGATAATTGTGTGTGAAAGCCGTCCTTCACCTAGCTTGTTGGGAACACAAAGTTTCTTTTCAGTTGCAAACCCCATTCCATACATATATATGGGGAGATACTAGTTCCAACTCGGTTTTACAGTGTAAACTGCAGGAACTTCAAACCGGCACTAGGAAAAATTCTGAGAAAGCAGAGAAAATGTGTCTACTGCAACCCGTTCCTTCGGTGCTAGATTAACGAAAGTCTCTCCACTTGCTCAGTTCTGAGAGATAAGTGTGTGTGAAAGCCGTCCTTCACGTAGCTTGTTGGGAAGACAAAGTTTCTTTTCAGGTGCAAACTCCATTCCATATATATATATGGGGAGGTAGAAGCTCCAACTCGATTTTAAAGTGAAAACTGCAGGAACTTCAAACCGGCACTAGGAAACAGACTGAGAAAGCAGAGAAAAAGTGTCTCCTGCAACCCGTTCGCTTAGTGCTAGATGAACGAACGTCTCTCCACTTGCTCAGCTCTGAGAGATAAGTGTGTGTGAAAGCCGTCCTTCACCTAGCTTGTTGGGAACACAAAGTTTCTTTTCAGGTGCAAACTCCATTCCATACATATATATGGGGAGGTACAAGCTCCAAATCTGTTTTACAGTGAAAACTGCAGAAACTTCAAACCAACACTAGGAAAGAGACTGAGAAAGCAGAGAAAAAGTGTCTCCTGCAACCCGTTACCTTAATGCTAGATGAACGAACGTCTCTCCACTTTCTAAGTTCTGAGAGATAAGTGTGTGTGAAAGCCATTCTTCACCTAGCTTGTTGGGAACACAAAGTTTCTTTTCAGTTGCAAACTCCATTCCATACATATATATGGGGAGGTACTAGCTCCAAATCGGTTTTACAGTGAAAACTGCAGGAACTTCAAACCGGCACTAGGAAACACACTGAGAAAGCAGAGAAAAAGAACTCCTGCAACCCGTTCCCTTGGTGCTAGATGAACGAACGTCTCTCCACTTGCTCAGTTCTGAGAGATAAGTGTGTGTGATAACCGTACTTCACCTAGCTTGTTGGGAACACAAACTTTCTTTTCAGTTGCAAACTCCATTCCATACATATATATGGGGAGGTACTAGCTCCAACTCGGTTTTACAGTGAGAACTGCAGGAACTTCAAACCGGCACTAGGAAAGAGAATGAGAAAGCAGAGAAAAAGTGTCTCCTGCAACCCGTTCCCTTGGTGCTAGATGAACGAACGTCTCTCCACTTGCTCAGTTCTGAGAGATAAGTGTGTGTGAAAGCCGTCATTCACCTAGCTTGTTGGGAACACAAAGTTTCTTTTCAGTTGCACTCCATTCCTTACATATATATGGGAATTTAGAAGCTCCAACTCGGTTTTACAGTGAAAACTGCAGGAACATCAAACCGGCACTAGGAAAAATACTGAGAAAGCAGAGAAAATGTGTCTCCTGCAACCCGTTCGCTTAGTGCTAGATGAACGAACGTCTCTCCACTTGCTCAGTTCTGAGAGATAAGTGTGTGTGAAAGCCGTCCTTCACCTAGCTTTTTGGGATCACTAAGTTTCTTTTCAGTTGCAAACTCCATTCCATACATATATATGGGGAGGTACTAGCTCCAACTCGGTTTTACAGTGAAAACTGCAGGAACTTCAAACCGGCACTAGGAAACAGACTGAGAAAGCAGAGAAAATGTGTCTCCTGCAACCCGTTCCCTTGGTACTAGATGAACGAACGTCTCTCCACTTGCTCAGTTCTGAGAGATAAGTGTGTGTGAAAGCCGTCTTTCACCTAGCTTGTTGGGAACACAAAGTTACTTTTCAGTTGCAAACTCCATTCCATAAATATATATGGGGAGGTATGAGCTCCAACTCAATTTACTGTGTAAACTGCAGGAACTTCAAACCGGCACTAGGAAACAGACTGAGAAAGCAAAGAAAAAGTGTATCCTGCAACCCGTTCCCTAGGTGCTAGATGAACGAACGTCTCCCCACTTGCTCAGTTCTGAGAGATAAGTGTGTGTGAAAGCCGTCCTTCACCTAGCTTGTTGGGAACACAAAGTTTCTTTTCAGTTGCAAACTCCATTCCATACATATATATGGGGAGGTACTAGCTCCAAATCGGTTTTACAGTGAAAACTGCAGGAACTTCAAACCGGCACTAGGAAACAGAGTAAGAAAGCAGAGAAAAAGAACTCCTGCAACCAGTTCCCCCGGTGCTAGATGAACGAACGTCTCTCCACTTGCTCAGTTCTGAGAGATAAGTGTGTGTGAAAGCCGTCCTTCACCTAGCTTGTTGGGATCACTAAGTTTCTTTTCAGTTGCAAAATCCATTTCATACATATATATGGGGAGGTACGAGCTCCAACTCGGTTTTACAGTGAAAACTGCAGGAACTTCAAACCGGCACTAGGAAACAGACTGAGAAAGCAGAGAAAATGTGTCTCCTGCAACCCGTTCCCTAGGTGCAAGATGAACGAACGTCTCCACACTTGCTCAGTTCTGAGATAAAAGTGTGTGTGAAAGCCGTACTTCACCTAGCTTGTTGGGAACACAAAGTTTCTTTTCAGTTGCAAATTCCATTCCATACATATATATGGGGAGGTACAAGCTCCAACTCGGTTTTACAGTGAAAATTGCAGGAAATTCCACCCGGCACTAGAAACAGACTGAGAAAGCAGAGAAAAATTGTCTCCTGCAACCCTTTACCTTGGTGATAGATGAACGAACGTCTCTCCACTAGCTCAGTTCTGAGAGATAATTGTGTGTGAAAGCCGTCCTTCACCTAGCTTGTTGGGAACACAAAGTTTCTTTTCAGTTGCAAACCCCATTCCATACATATATATGGGGAGATACTAGTTCCAACTCGGTTTTACAGTGTAAACTGCAGGAACTTCAAACCGGCACTAGGAAAAATTCTGAGAAAGCAGAGAAAATGTGTCTACTGCAACCCGTTCCTTCGGTGCTAGATTAACGAAAGTCTCTCCACTTGCTCAGTTCTGAGAGATAAGTGTGTGTGAAAGCCGTCCTTCACGTAGCTTGTTGGGAAGACAAAGTTTCTTTTCAGGTGCAAACTCCATTCCATATATATATATGGGGAGGTAGAAGCTCCAACTCGATTTTAAAGTGAAAACTGCAGGAACTTCAAACCGGCACTAGGAAACAGACTGAGAAAGCAGAGAAAAAGTGTCTCCTGCAACCCGTTCCCTTGGTGCTAGATGAACGAACGTCTCTCCACTTGCTCAGTTCTGAGAGATAAGTGTGTGTGAAAGCCTTCCTTCACCTAGCTTGTTGGGAACACAAAGCTTCTTTTCAGTTGCAAACTCCATTCCATACATATATATGGGGAGGTAGAAGCTCCAACACGTGTTTACAGTGAAAACAGCAGGAAATTCTACTCGGCACTAGGAAACAGACTGAGAATTCAGAGAAAAAGTGTCTCCTGCAACCAGTTCCCTTGGTGCTAGATGAAAGAACTTCTCTCCACTTGCTCAGTTCTGAGAGATAAGTGTGTGTGAAAGCTGTCTTTCACCTATCTTGTTGGGAACACCAAGTTTCTTTTCAGTTGCAAACTCCATTCCATACATATATAAAGGGGAGGTACAAGCTCCAACTCGCTTTTACAGTGAAAACTGCAAGAACGTCAAACCAGCACTAGGATACAGACTGAGAAAGCAGAGAAAAAGTGTCTCCTGCAACCCGTTCCCTTGGTGCTAGATGAACGAACGTCTTTCCACTTGCTCAGTCCCGAGAGATAAGTGTGTGTGAAAGCCGTCCTTCACCTAGCTTGTTGGGAACACAAATTTTCTTTTCAATCGCAAACTCCATTCCATACATATATATGGGGAGGTACTAGCTCCAACCCGATTTTACAGTGAAAACTGCATGAACTTCAAACCGGCACTAGGAAACAGACTGAGAAAGCAGAGAAAAAGTGTCTCCTGCATCCCGTTCCCTTGGTGCTAGATGAACGAACGTCTCTCCACTTGCTCAGCTCTGAGAGATAAGTGTGTGTGAAAGCCGTCCTTCACCTAGCTTGTTGGGAACACAAAGTTTCTTTTCAGGTGCAAACTCCATTCCATACATATATATGGGGAGGTACAAGCTCCAAATCTGTTTTACAGTGAAAACTGCAGAAACTTCAAACCAACACTAGGAAAGAGACTGAGAAAGCAGAGAAAAAGTGTCTCCTGCAACCCGTTACCTTAATGCTAGATGAACGAACGTCTCTCCACTTTCTAAGTTCTGAGAGATAAGTGTGTGTGAAAGCCATCCTTCACCTAGCTTGTTGGGAACACAAAGTTTCTTTTCAGTTGCAAACTCCTTTCCATACATATATATGGGGAGGTACTAGCTCCAAATCGGTTTTACAGTGAAAACTGCAGGAACTTCAAACCGGCACTAGGAAACACACTGAGAAAGCAGAGAAAAAGAACTCCTGCAACCCGTTCCCTTGGTGCTAGATGAACGAACGTCTCTCCACTTGCTCAGTTCTGAGAGATAAGTGTGTGTGATAACCGTACTTCACCTAGCTTGTTGGGAACACAAAGTTTCTTTTCAGTTGCAAACTCCATTCCATACATATATATGGGGAGGTACTAGCTCCAACTCGGTTTTACAGTGAGAACTGCAGGAACTTCAAACCGGCACTAGGAAAGAGAATGAGAAAGCAGAGAAAAAGTGTCTCCTGCAACCCGTTCCCTTGGTGCTAGATGAACGAACGTCTCTCCACTTGCTCAGTTCTGAGAGATAAGTGTGTGTGAAAGCCGTCATTCACCTAGCTTGTTGGGAACACAAAGTTTCTTTTCAGTTGCACTCCATTCCTTACATATATATGGGAATTTAGAAGCTCCAACTCGGTTTTACAGTGAAAACTGCAGGAACATCAAACCGGCACTAGGAAAAATACTGAGAAAGCAGAGAAAATGTGTCTCCTGCAACCCGTTCGCTTAGTGCTAGATGAACGAACGTCTCTCCACTTGCTCAGTTCTGAGAGATAAGTGTGTGTGAAAGCCGTCCTTCACCTAGCTTTTTGGGATCACTAAGTTTCTTTTCAGTTGCAAACTCCATTCCATACATATATATGGGGAGGTACTAGCTCCAACTCGGTTTTACAGTGAAAACTGCAGGAACTTCAAACCGGCACTAGGAAACAGACTGAGAAAGCAGAGAAAATGTGTCTCCTGCAACCCGTTCCCTTGGTACTAGATGAACGAACGTCTCTCCACTTGCTCAGTTCTGAGAGATAAGTGTGTGTGAAAGCCGTCTTTCACCTAGCTTGTTGGGAACACAAAGTTACTTTTCAGTTGCAAACTCCATTCCATAAATATATATGGGGAGGTATGAGCTCCAACTCAATTTACTGTGTAAACTGCAGGAACTTCAAACCGGCACTAGGAAACAGACTGAGAAAGCAAAGAAAAAGTGTATCCTGCAACCCGTTCCCTAGGTGCTAGATGAACGAACGTCTCCCCACTTGCTCAGTTCTGAGAGATAAGTGTGTGTGAAAGCCGTCCTTCACCTAGCTTGTTGGGAACACAAAGTTTCTTTTCAGTTGCAAACTCCATTCCATACATATATATGGGGAGGTACTAGCTCCAAATCGGTTTTACAGTGAAAACTGCAGGAACTTCAAACCGGCACTAGGAAACAGAGTAAGAAAGCAGAGAAAAAGAACTCCTGCAACCAGTTCCCCCGGTGCTAGATGAACGAACGTCTCTCCACTTGCTCAGTTCTGAGAGATAAGTGTGTGTGAAAGCCGTCCTTCACCTAGCTTGTTGGGATCACTAAGTTTCTTTTCAGTTGCAAAATCCATTTCATACATATATATGGGGAGGTACGAGCTCCAACTCGGTTTTACAGTGAAAACTGCAGGAACTTCAAACCGGCACTAGGAAACAGACTGAGAAAGCAGAGAAAATGTGTCTCCTGCAACCCGTTCCCTAGGTGCAAGATGAACGAACGTCTCCACACTTGCTCAGTTCTGAGATAAAAGTGTGTGTGAAAGCCGTACTTCACCTAGCTTGTTGGGAACACAAAGTTTCTTTTCAGTTGCAAATTCCATTCCATACATATATATGGGGAGGTACAAGCTCCAACTCGGTTTTACAGTGAAAATTGCAGGAAATTCCACCCGGCACTAGGAAACAGACTGAGAAAGCAGAGAAAAATTGTCTCCTGCAACCCTTTACCTTGGTGATAGATGAACGAACGTCTCTCCACTAGCTCAGTTCTGAGAGATAATTGTGTGTGAAAGCCGTCCTTCACCTAGCTTGTTGGGAACACAAAGTTTCTTTTCAGTTGCAAACCCCATTCCATACATATATATGGGGAGATACTAGTTCCAACTCGGTTTTACAGTGTAAACTGCAGGAACTTCAAACCGGCACTAGGAAAAATTCTGAGAAAGCAGAGAAAATGTGTCTACTGCAACCCGTTCCTTCGGTGCTAGATTAACGAACGTCTCTCCACTTGCTCAGTTCTGAGAGATAAGTGTGTGTGAAAGCCGTCCTTCACGTAGCTTGTTGGGAAGACAAAGTTTCTTTTCAGGTGCAAACTCCATTCCATATATATATATGGGGAGGTAGAAGCTCCAACTCGATTTTAAAGTGAAAACTGCAGGAACTTCAAACCGGCACTAGGAAACAGACTGAGAAAGCAGAGAAAAAGTGTCTCCTGCAACCCGTTCCCTTGGTGCTAGATGAACGAACGTCTCTCCACTTGCTCAGTTCTGAGAGATAAGTGTGTGTGAAAGCCTTCCTTCACCTAGCTTGTTGGGAACACAAAGCTTCTTTTCAGTTGCAAACTCCATTCCATACATATATATGGGGAGGTAGAAGCTCCAACACGTGTTTACAGTGAAAACAGCAGGAAATTCAACTCGGCACTAGGAAACAGACTGAGAATTCAGAGAAAAAGTGTCTCCTGCAACCAGTTCCCTTGGTGCTAGATGAAAGAACTTCTCTCCACTTGCTCAGTTCTGAGAGATAAGTGTGTGTGAAAGCTGTCTTTCACCTATCTTGTTGGGAACACCAAGTTTCTTTTCAGTTGCAAACTCCATTCCATACATATATAAAGGGGAGGTACAAGCTCCAACTCGCTTTTACAGTGAAAACTGCAAGAACGTCAAACCAGCACTAGGATACAGATGAGAAAGCAGAGAAAAAGTGTCTCCTGCAACCCGTTCCCTTGGTGCTAGATGAACGAACGTCTTTCCACTTGCTCAGTCCCGAGAGATAAGTGTGTGTGAAAGCCGTCCTTCACCTAGCTTGTTGGGAACACAAATTTTCTTTTCAATCGCAAACTCCATTCCATACATATATATGGGTAGGTACTAAATCCAACACGGTTTTACAGTGAAAACTGCAGGAACTTCAAACCGGCACTAGGAAACAGACTGAGAAAGGAGAGAAAAGTGTCTCCTGCAACCCGTTCAATTGGTGCTAGATGAACGAATGTCTCTCCACTTGCTCAGTTCTGAGAGATAAGTGTGTGTGAAAGCCGTCCTTCACCTAGCTTGTTGGGAACACAAAGATTCTTTTCAGTTGCAAACTCCATTCCATACATATATATGGGGAGGTACTAGCTCCAACTCGGTTTTTCAGTGAAAACTGAAGGAACTTCAAACCGGCACTAGGAAAAATTCTGAGAAAGCAGAGAAAATGTGTCTACTGCAACCCGTTCCCTTGGTGCTAGATGAAAGAACGTCTCTCCACTTGCTCAGTTCTGAGAGATAAGTGTGTGTGAAAGCCGTCCATCACCTAGCTTGTTGGGAACACAAAGTTTCTTTTCAGTTGCAAACTCCATTCCATACATATATATGGGGAGGTACTAGCTCCAAATCTGTTTTACAGTGAAAACTGCAGGAACTTCAAACCGGCACTAGGAAAGAGACTGAGAATGCAGAGAAAAAGTGTCTCTTGCAACCCGTTCCCTTTGTGCTAGATGAACGAACGTCTCTCCACTTGCTCAGTTCTGAGAGATAAGTGTGTGTGAAAGCCGTCCTTCACCTAGCTTGTTGGGAACACATAGTTTCTTTTCAGTTGCAAACCCCATTCCATACATATATATGGGGAGATACTAGTTCCAACTCGGTTTTACAGTGTAAACTGCAGGAACTTCAAACCGGCACTAGGAAAAATTCTGAGAAAGCAGAGAAAATGTGTCTACTGCAACCCGTTCCCTCGGTGCTAGATTAACGAACGTCTCTCCACTTGCTCAGTTCTGAGAGATAAGTGTGTGTGAAAGCCGTCCTTCACGTAGCTTGTTGGGAACACAAAGTTTCTTTTCAGTTGCAAACTCCATTCCATATATATATATGGGGAGGTAGAAGCTCCAACTCGGTTTTAAAGTGAAAACTGCAGGAACTTCAAACCGGCACTAGGAAACAGACTGAGAAAGCAGAGAAAAAGTGTCTCCTGCAACCCGTTCCCTTGGTGCTAGATGAACGAACGTCTCTCCACTTGCTCAGTTCTGAGAGATAAGTGTGTGTGAAAGCCTTCCTTCACCTAGCTTGTTGGGACACAAAGCTTCTTTTCAGTTGCAAACTCCATTCCATACATATATATGGGGAGGTAGAAGCTCCAACACGGGTTTACAGTGAAAACTGCAGGAAATTCAAACCGGCACTAGGAAACAGACTGAGAATTCAGAGAAAAAGTGTCTCCTGCAACCAGTTCCCTTTGTGCTAGATGAAAGAACTTCTCTCCTCTTGCTCAGTTCTGAGAGATAAGTGTGTGTGAAAGCTGTCCTTCACCTATCTTGTTGATAACACCAATTTTCTTTTCAGTTGCAAACTCCATTCCATACATATATAAAGGGGAGGTACAAGCTCCAACTCGCTTTTACAGTGAAAACTGCAAGAACGTCAAACCAGCACTAGGATACAGACTGAGAAAGCAGAGAAAAAGTGTCTCCTGCAACCCGTGCCCTTGGTGCTAGATGAACGAACGTCTTTCCACTTGCTCAGTTCCGAGAGATAAGTGTGTGTGAAAGCCGTCCTTCAACTAGCTTGTTGGGAACACAAATTTTCTTTTCAATCGCAAACTCCATTCCATACATATATATGGGTAGGTACTAAATCCAACACGGTTTTACAGTGAAAACTGCAGGAACTTCAAACCGGCACTAGGAAACAGACTGAGAAAGGAGAGAAAAGTGTCTCCTGCAACCCGTTCAATTGGTGCTAGATGAACGAATGTCTCTCCACTTGCTCAGTTCTGAGATATAAGTGTGTGTGAAAGCCGTCCTTCACCTAGCTTGTTGGGAACACAAAGTTTCTTTTCAGTTGCAAACTCCATTCCTTACATATATATGGGGAGGTACTAGCTCCAACTCGGTTTTTCAGTGAAAACTGCAGGAACTTCAAACCGGCACTAGGAAACAGACTGAGAAAGCAGAGAAAAAGTGTCTCCTGCAACCCGTTCCCTTGGTGCTAGATGAACGAACGTCTCTCCACTTGCTCAGTTCTGAGAGATAAGTGTGTGTGAAAGCCGTCCATCACCTAGCTTGTTGGGAACACAAAGTTTCTTTTCAGTTGCAAACTCCATTCCATACATATATATGGGGAGGTACTAGCTCCAAATCTGTTTTACAGTGAAAACTGCAGGAACTTCAAACCGGCACTAGGAAACAGACTGAGAAAGCAGAGAAAAAGAACTCCTGCAACCCGTTCCCTTGGTGCTAGATGAACGAACGTCTCTCCACTTGCTCAGTTCTGAGAGATAAGTGTGTGTGATAACCGTACTTCACCTAGCTTGTTGGGAACACAAAGTTTCTTTTCAGTTGCAAACTCCATTCCATACATATATATGGGGAGGTACTAGCTCCAACTCGGTTTTACAGTGAAAACTGCAGGAACTTCAAACCGGCACTAGGAAACAGACTGAGAAAGCAGAGAAAAAGTGTCTCCTGCAACCCGTTCCCTTGGTGCTAGATGAACGAACGTCTCTCCACTTGCTAAGCTCTGAGAGATAAGTGTGTGTGAAAGCCGTCCTTCACCTAGCTTGTTGGGAACACAAAGTTTCTTTTCAGGTGCAAACTCCATTCCATACATATATATGGGGAGGTACTAGCTGCAACTAGGTTTTACAGTGATAACTGCAGAAACTTCAAACCGACACTAGGAAAGAGACTGAGAAAGCAGAGTAAAAGTGTCTCATGCAAACCGTAACCTTAATGCTAGATGAACGAACGTCTCTCCACTTGCTAAGTTCTGAGAGATAATTGTGTGTGAAAGCCATCCTTCACCTAGCTTGTTGGGAACACAAAGTATCTTTTCAGTTGCAAACTCCATTCCATACATATATATGGGGAGGTACTAGCTCCAAATCGGTTTTACAGTGAAAACTGCAGGAACTTCAAACCGGCACTAGGAAACAGACTGAGAAAGCAGAGAAAAAGTACTTCTGCAACCCGTTCCCTTGGTGCTAGATGAACGAACGTCTCTCCACTTGCACAGTTCTGAGAGATAAGTGTGTGTGATAACCGTACTTCACCTAGCTTGTTGGGAACACAAATTTCTTTTCAGTTGCAAACTCCATTCCATACATATATATGGGGAGATACTAGTTCCAACTCGGTTTTACAGTGTAAACTGCAGGAACTTCAAACCGGCACTAGGAAAAATTCTGAGAAAGCAGAGAAAATGTGTCTACTGCAACCCGTTCCCTCGGTGCTAGATTAACGAACGTCTCTCCACTTGCTCAGTTCTGAGAGATAAGTGTGTGTGAAAGCCGTCCTTCACGTAGCTTGTTGGGAACACAAAGTTTCTTTTCAGTTGCAAACTCCATTCCATATATATATATGGGGAGGTAGAAGCTCCAACTCGGTTTTAAAGTGAAAACTGCAGGAACTTCAAACCGGCACTAGGAAACAGACTGAGAAAGCAGAGAAAAAGTGTCTCCTGCAACCCGTTCCCTTAGTGCTAGATGAACGAACGTCTCTCCACTTGCTCAGTTCTGAGAGATAAGTGTGTGTGAAAGCCTTCCTTCACCTAGCTTGTTGGGACACAAAGCTTCTTTTCAGTTGCAAACTCCATTCCATACATATATATGGGGAGGTAGAAGCTCCAACACGGGTTTACAGTGAAAACTGCAGGAAATTCAAACCGGCACTAGGAAACAGACTGAGAATTCAGAGAAAAAGTGTCTCCTGCAACCAGTTCCCTTTGTGCTAGATGAAAGAACTTCTCTCCACTTGCTCAGTTCTGAGAGATAAGTGTGTGTGAAAGCTGTCCTTCACCTATCTTGTTGATAACACCAAGTTTCTTTTCAGTTGCAAACTCCATTCCATACATATATAAAGGGGAGGTACAAGCTCCAACTCGCTTTTACAGAGAAAACTGCAAGAACGTCAAACCAGCACTAGGATACAGACTGAGAAAGCAGAGAAAAAGTGTCTCCTGCAACCCGTGCCCTTGGTGCTAAATGAACGAACGTCTTTCCACTTGCTCAGTTCCGAGAGATAAGTGTGTGTGAAAGCCGTCCTTCACCTAGCTTGTTGGGAACACAAATTTTCTTTTCAATCGCAAACTCCATTCCATACATATATATGGGTAGGTACTAAATCCAACACGGTTTTACAGTGAAAACTGCAGGAACTTCAAACCGGCACTAGGAAACAGACTGAGAAAGGAGAGAAAAGTGTCTCCTGCAACCCGTTCAATTGGTGCTAGATGAACGAATGTCTCTCCACTTGCTCAGTTCTGAGAGATAAGTGTGTGTGAAAGCCGTCCTTCACCTAGCTTGTTGGGAACACAAAGATTCTTTTCAGTTGCAAACTCCATTCCATACATATATATGGGGAGGTACTAGCTCCAACTCGGTTTTTCAGTGAAAACTGAAGGAACTTCAAACCGGCACTAGGAAAAATTCTGAGAAAGCAGAGAAAATGTGTCTACTGCAACCCGTTCCCTTGGTGCTAGATGAAAGAACGTCTCTCCACTTGCTCAGTTCTGAGAGATAAGTGTGTGTGAAAGCCGTCCATCACCTAGCTTGTTGGGAACACAAAGTTTCTTTTCAGTTGCAAACTCCATTCCATACATATATATGGGGAGGTACTAGCTCCAAATCTGTTTTACAGTGAAAACTGCAGGAACTTCAAACCGGCACTAGGAAAGAGACTGAGAATGCAGAGAAAAAGTGTCTCTTGCAACCCGTTCCCTTTGTGCTAGATGAACGAACGTCTCTCCACTTGCTCAGTTCTGAGAGATAAGTGTGTGTGAAAGCCGTCCTTCACCTAGCTTGTTGGGAACACATAGTTTCTTTTCAGTTGCAAACCCCATTCCATACATATATATGGGGAGACACTAGTTCCAACTCGGTTTTACAGTGTAAACTGCAGGAACTTCAAACCGGCACTAGGAAAAATTCTGAGAAAGCAGAGAAAATGTGTCTACTGCAACCCGTTCCCTCGGTGCTAGATTAACGAACGTCTCTCCACTTGCTCAGTTCTGAGAGATAAGTGTGTGTGAAAGCCGTCCTTCACGTAGCTTGTTGGGAACACAAAGTTTCTTTTCAGTTGCAAACTCCATTCCATATATATATATGGGGAGGTAGAAGCTCCAACTCGGTTTTAAAGTGAAAACTGCAGGAACTTCAAACCGGCACTAGGAAACAGACTGAGAAAGCAGAGAAAAAGTGTCTCCTGCAACCCGTTCCCTTGGTGCTAGATGAACGAACGTCTCTCCACTTGCTCAGTTCTGAGAGATAAGTGTGTGTGAAAGCCTTCCTTCACCTAGCTTGTTGGGACACAAAGCTTCTTTTCAGTTGCAAACTCCATTCCATACATATATATGGGGAGGTAGAAGCTCCAACACGGGTTTACAGTGAAAACTGCAGGAAATTCAAACCGGCACTAGGAAACAGACTGAGAATTCAGAGAAAAAGTGTCTCCTGCAACCAGTTCCCTTTGTGCTAGATGAAAGAACTTCTCTCCACTTGCTCAGTTCTGAGAGATAAGTGTGTGTGAAAGCTGTCCTTCACCTATCTTGTTGATAACACCAATTTTCTTTTCAGTTGCAAACTCCATTCCATACATATATAAAGGGGAGGTACAAGCTCCAACTCGCTTTTACAGTGAAAACTGCAAGAACGTCAAACCAGCACTAGGATACAGACTGAGAAAGCAGAGAAAAAGTGTCTCCTGCAACCCGTGCCCTTGGTGCTAGATGAACGAACGTCTTTCCACTTGCTCAGTTCCGAGAGATAAGTGTGTGTGAAAGCCGTCCTTCAACTAGCTTGTTGGGAACACAAATTTTCTTTTCAATCGCAAACTCCATTCCATACATATATATGGGTAGGTACTAAATCCAACACGGTTTTACAGTGAAAACTGCAGGAACTTCAAACCGGCACTAGGAAACAGACTGAGAAAGGAGAGAAAAGTGTCTCCTGCAACCCGTTCAATTGGTGCTAGATGAACGAATGTCTCTCCACTTGCTCAGTTCTGAGATATAAGTGTGTGTGAAAGCCGTCCTTCACCTAGCTTGTTGGGAACACAAAGTTTCTTTTCAGTTGCAAACTCCATTCCTTACATATATATGGGGAGGTACTAGCTCCAACTCGGTTTTTCAGTGAAAACTGCAGGAACTTCAAACCGGCACTAGGAAACAGACTGAGAAAGCAGAGAAAAAGTGTCTCCTGCAACCCGTTCCCTTGGTGCTAGATGAACGAACGTCTCTCCACTTGCTCAGTTCTGAGAGATAAGTGTGTGTGAAAGCCGTCCATCACCTAGCTTGTTGGGAACACAAAGTTTCTTTTCAGTTGCAAACTCCATTCCATACATATATATGGGGAGGTACTAGCTCCAAATCTGTTTTACAGTGAAAACTGCAGGAACTTCAAACCGGCACTAGGAAACAGACTGAGAAAGCAGAGAAAAAGAACTCCTGCAACCCGTTCCCTTGGTGCTAGATGAACGAACGTCTCTCCACTTGCTCAGTTCTGAGAGATAAGTGTGTGTGATAACCGTACTTCACCTAGCTTGTTGGGAACACAAAGTTTCTTTTCAGTTGCAAACTCCATTCCATACATATATATGGGGAGGTACTAGCTCCAACTCGGTTTTACAGTGAAAACTGCAGGAACTTCAAACCGGCACTAGGAAACAGACTGAGAAAGCAGAGAAAAAGTGTCTCCTGCAACCCGTTCCCTTGGTGCTAGATGAACGAAAGTCTCTCCACTTGCTAAGCTCTGAGAGATAAGTGTGTGTGAAAGCCGTCCTTCACCTAGCTTGTTGGGAACACAAAGTTTCTTTTCAGGTGCAAACTCCATTCCATACATATATATGGGGAGGTACTAGCTGCAACTAGGTTTTACAGTGATAACTGCAGAAACTTCAAACCGACACTAGGAAAGAGACTGAGAAAGCAGAGAAAAAGTGTCTCATGCAAACCGTAACCTTAATGCTAGATGAACGAACGTCTCTCCACTTGCTAAGTTCTGAGAGATAATTGTGTGTGAAAGCCATCCTTCACCTAGCTTGTTGGGAACACAAAGTATCTTTTCAGTTGCAAACTCCATTCCATACATATATATGGGGAGGTACTAGCTCCAAATCGGTTTTACAGTGAAAACTGCAGGAACTTCAAACCGGCACTAGGAAACAGACTGAGAAAGCAGAGAAAAAGTACTTCTGCAACCCGTTCCCTTGGTGCTAGATGAACGAACGTCTCTCCACTTGCACAGTTCTGAGAGATAAGTGTGTGTGATAACCGTACTTCACCTAGCTTGTTGGGAACACAAATTTCTTTTCAGTTGCAAACTCCATTCCATACATATATATGGGGAGATACTAGTTCCAACTCGGTTTTACAGTGTAAACTGCAGGAACTTCAAACCGGCACTAGGAAAAATTCTGAGAAAGCAGAGAAAATGTGTCTACTGCAACCCGTTCCCTCGGTGCTAGATTAACGAACGTCTCTCCACTTGCTCAGTTCTGAGAGATAAGTGTGTGTGAAAGCCGTCCTTCACGTAGCTTGTTGGGAACACAAAGTTTCTTTTCAGTTGCAAACTCCATTCCATATATATATATGGGGAGGTAGAAGCTCCAACTCGGTTTTAAAGTGAAAACTGCAGGAACTTCAAACCGGCACTAGGAAACAGACTGAGAAAGCAGAGAAAAAGTGTCTCCTGCAACCCGTTCCCTTGGTGCTAGATGAACGAACGTCTCTCCACTTGCTCAGTTCTGAGAGATAAGTGTGTGTGAAAGCCTTCCTTCACCTAGCTTGTTGGGACACAAAGCTTCTTTTCAGTTGCAAACTCCATTCCATACATATATATGGGGAGGTAGAAGCTCCAACACGGGTTTACAGTGAAAACTGCAGGAAATTCAAACCGGCACTAGGAAACAGACTGAGAATTCAGAGAAAAAGTGTCTCCTGCAACCAGTTCCCTTTGTGCTAGATGAAAGAACTTCTCTCCACTTGCTCAGTTCTGAGAGATAAGTGTGTGTGAAAGCTGTCCTTCACCTATCTTGTTGATAACACCAAGTTTCTTTTCAGTTGCAAACTCCATTCCATACATATATAAAGGGGAGGTACAAGCTCCAACTCGCTTTTACAGAGAAAACTGCAAGAACGTCAAACCAGCACTAGGATACAGACTGAGAAAGCAGAGAAAAGTGTCTCCTGCAACCCGTGCCCTTGGTGCTAGATGAACGAACGTCTTTCCACTTGCTCAGTTCCGAGAGATAAGTGTGTGTGAAAGCCGTCCTTCAACTAGCTTGTTGGGAACACAAATTTTCTTTTCAATCGCAAACACCATTCCATACATATATATGGGTAGGTACTAAATCCAACACGGTTTTACAGTGAAAACTGCAGGAACTTCAAACCGGCACTAGGAAACAGACTGAGAAAGGAGAGAAAAGTGTCTCCTGCAACCCGTTCAATTGGTGCTAGATGAACGAATGTCTCTCCACTTGCTCAGTTCTGAGATATAAGTGTGTGTGAAAGCCGTCCTTCACCTAGCTTGTTGGGAACACAAAGTTTCTTTTCAGTTGCAAACTCCATTCCTTACATATATATGGGGAGGTACTAGCTCCAACTCGGTTTTTCAGTGAAAACTGCAGGAACTTCAAACCGGCACTAGGAAACAGACTGAGAAAGCAGAGAAAAAGTGTCTCCTGCAACCCGTTCCCTTGGTGCTAGATGAACGAACGTCTCTCCACTTGCTCAGTTCTGAGAGATAAGTGTGTGTGAAAGCCGTCCATCACCTAGCTTGTTGGGAACACAAAGTTTCTTTTCAGTTGCAAACTCCATTCCATACATATATATGGGGAGGTACTAGCTCCAAATCGGTTTTACAGTGAAAACTGCAGGAACTTCAAACCGGCACTAGGAAACAGACTGAGAAAGCAGAGAAAAAGAACTCCTGCAACCCGTTCCCTTGGTGCTAGATGAACGAACGTCTCTCCACTTGCTCAGTTCTGAGAGATAAGTGTGTGTGATAACCGTACTTCACCTAGCTTGTTGGGAACACAAAGTTTCTTTTCAGTTGCAAACTCCATTCCATACATATATATGGGGAGGTACTAGCTCCAACTCGGTTTTACAGTGAAAACTGCAGGAACTTCAAACCGGCACTAGGAAACAGACTGAGAAAGCAGAGAAAATGTGTCTCCTGCAACCCGTTCCCTTGGTGCTAGATGAACGAACGTCTCTCCACTTGCTAAGCTCTGAGAGATAAGTGTGTGTGAAAGCCGTCCTTCACCTAGCTTGTTGGGAACACAAAGTTTCTTTTCAGGTGCAAACTCCATTCCATACATATATATGGGGAGGTACTAGCTCCAAATCGGTTTTACAGTGAAAACTGCAGAAACTTCAAACCGACACTAGGAAAGAGACTGAGAAAGCAGAGAAAAAGTGTCTCATGCAAACCGTAACCTTAATGCTAGATGAACGAACGTCTCTCCACTTGCTAAGTTCTGAGAGATAATTGTGTGTGAAAGCCATCCTTCACCTAGCTTGTTGGGAACACAAAGTATCTTTTCAGTTGCAAACTCCATTCCATACATATATATGGGGAGGTACTAGCTCCAAATCGGTTTTACAGTGAAAACTGCAGGAACTTCAAACCGGCACTAGGAAACAGACTGAGAAAGCAGAGAAAAAGTACTTCTGCAACCCGTTCCCTTGGTGCTAGATGAACGAACGTCTCTCCACTTGCACAGTTCTGAGAGATAAGTGTGTGTGATAACCGTACTTCACCTAGCTTGTTGGGAACACAAATTTCTTTTCAGTTGCAAACTCCATTCCATACATATATATGGGGAGGTACTAGCTCCAACACGGTTTTCAAGTGAAAACTGCAGGAACTTCAAAACGGCACTAGGAAAAAACTGAGAAAGCAGAGAAAATGTGTCTCCTGCAACCCGTTCCCTTGGTGCTGGATGAGCGAAAGTCTCTCCACTTGCTCAGTTCTGAGAGATAATTGTGTGTGAAAGCCGTACTTCACCAAGCTTGTTGGGAACACAAAGATTCTTTTCAGTTGCAAATTCCATTAAATACATATATATGGGGAGGTACTATCTCCAACTCTGTTTTACAGTGAAAACTGCAGGAACTTCAAACCGGCACTAGGAAACAGACTGAGAAAGCAGAGAAAAAGTGTCTCCTGCAACCCGTTCCCATTGTGCTAGATGAACGAACGTCTCTCCACTTGCTCAGTTCTGAGAGATAAGTGTGTGTGAAAGCCGTCCTTCACCTAGCTTGTTGGGAACACAAAGTTTCTTTTCAGTTGCAAACTCCATTCCGTATATATATATGGGGAGGTACTAGCTCCAACTCGGTTTTACAGTGAAAACTGCAGGAACTTCAAACCGGCACTAGGAAAGAGACTGAGAATGCAGAGAAAAAGTGTCTCCTGCAACCCGTTCCCTTTGTGCTAGATGAACGAACGTCTCTCCAGTTGCTCAGTTCTGAGAGATAAGTGTGTGTGAAAGCCGTCCTTCACCTAGCTTGTTGGGAACACATAGTTTCTTTTCAGTTGCAAACCCCATTCCATACATATATATGGGGAGATACTAGTTCCAACTCGGTTTTAAAGTGAAAACTGCAGGAACTTCAAACCGGCACTAGGAAACAGACTGAGAAAGCAGAGAAAAAGTGTCTCCTGCAACCCGTTCCCTTGGTGCTAGATGAACGAACGTCTCTCCACTTGCTCAGTTCTGAGAGATAAGTGTGTGTGAAAGCCGTCCTTCACCTAGCTTGTTGGGAACACAAAGCTTCTTTTCAGTTGCAAACTCCATTCCATACATATATATGGGGAGGTAGAAGCTCCAACACGGGTTTACAGTGAAAACTGCAGGAAATTCAACCCGGCACTAGGAAACAGACTGAGAATTCAGAGAAAAAGTGTCTCCTGCCACCAGTTCCCTTGGTGCTAGATGAAAGAACTTCTCTCCACTTGCTCAGTTCTGAGAGATAAGTGTGTGTGAAAGCTGTCCTTCACCTATCTTGTTGGGAACACCAAGTTTCTTTTCAGTTGCAAACTCCATTCCATACATATATAAAGGGGAGGTACAAGCTCCAACTCGCTTTTACAGTGAAAACTGCAAGAACGTCAAACCAGCACTAGGAAACAGACTGAGAAAGCAGAGAAAAAGTGTCTCCTGCAACCCGTTCAATTGGTGCTAGATGAACGAATGTCTCTCCACTTGCTCAGTACTGAGAGATAAGTGTGTGTGAAAGCCGTCCTTCACCTAGCTTGTTGGGAACACAAAGTTTCTTTTCAGTTGCAAACTCCATTCCATACATATATATGGGGAGGTACTAGCTCCAACTCGGTTTTTCAGTGAAAACTGCAGGAACTTCAAACCGGCACTAGGAAAAATTCTGAGAAAGCAGAGAAAAAGTGTCTACTGCAACCCGTTCCCTTGGTGGTAGATGAACGAACGTCTCTCCACTTGCTCAGTTCTGAGAGATAAGTGTGTGTGAAAGCCGTCCTTCACCTAGCTTGTTGGGAACACAAAGTTTCTTTTCAGTTGCAAACTCCATTCCATATATATATATGGGGAGGTAGAAGCTCCAACTCGGTTTTACAGTGAAAACTGCAGGAAATTCAAACCGGCACTAGGAAACAGACTGACAAAGCAGAGAAAAAGTGTCTCCTGCAAAACGTTCCCTTGGTGCTAGATGAACGAACGTCTCTCCACTTGCTCAGTTCTGAGAGATAAGTGTGTGTGAAAGCCGTACTTCACCTAGCTTGTTGGGAACACAAAGTTTCTTTTCAGTTGCAAACTCCATTCCATACATATATATGGGGAGGTAGAAGCTTCAACTCGGGTTTACAGTGAAAACTGCAGGAAATTCAACCCGGCACTAGGAAACAGACTGAGAAAGCAGAGAAAAAGTGTCTCCTGGAACCAGTTCCCTTGGTGCTAGATGAACGAACTTCTCTCCACTTGCTCAGTTCTGAGAGATAAGTGTGTGTGAAAGCCGTCCTTCACCTAGCTTGTTGGGAACAACAAGTTTCTTTTCAGTTGCAAACTCCATTCCATACATACATATGGGGAGGTACAAGCTCCAACTCGGTTTTAAAGTGAAAACTGTAAGAACTTCAAACCGGCACTAGGAAACAGACTGAGAAAGCAGAGAAAATGTGTCTCCTGCAACCCGTTCCCTTGGTGCTAGATGAACGAACGTCTTTCCACTTGCTCAGTTCGGAGAGATAAGTGTGTGTGAAAGCCGTCCTTCAAATAGTTTGTTGGGAACACAAAGTTTCTTTTCAGTTGCAAACTCCATTCCATACATATATATGGGTAGGTACTAGATCCAACACGGTTTTACAGTGAAAACTGCAGGAACTTCAAACCGGCACTAGGAAACAGACTGAGAAAGCAGAGAAAAGTGTCTCCTGCAACCCGTTCCCTTGGTGCTAGATGAACGAACGTCTCTCCACTTGCTCAGTTCTGAGAGATAAGTGTGTGTGAAAGCCGTCCTTCACCTAGCTTGTGGGGAACACAAAGTTTCTTTTCACTTTCAAACTCCATTCCATACATATATATGGGGAGGTACAATCTCCAACTCGGTTTTACAGTGAAAACTGCAGGAACTTCAAACCGGCACTAGGAAAAAACTGAGAAAGCAGAGAAAAAGTGTCTCCTGCAACCCGTTCCCTTGGTGCTGGATGAGCGAAAGTCTCTCCACTTGCTCAGTTCTGAGAGATAAGTGTGTGTGAAAGCCGTACTTCACCAAGCTTGTTGGGAACACAAAGATTCTTTTCAGTGGCAAACACCATTCCATACATATATATGGGGAGGTACTAGCTCCAACTCTGTTTTACAGTGAAAACTGCAGGAACTTCAATCCGGCACTAGGAAACAGACTGAGAAAGCAGAGAAAAAGTGTCTCCTGCAACCCGTTCCCTTGGTGCTAGATGAACGAACGTCTCTCCACTTGCTCAGTTCTGAGAGATAAGTGTGTGTGAAAGCCTTCCTTCACCTAGCTTGTTGGGACACAAAGCTTCTTTTCAGTTGCAAACTCCATTCCATACATATATATGGGGAGGTAGAAGCTCCAACACGGGTTTACAGTGAAAACTGCAGGAAATTCAAACCGGCACTAGGAAACAGACTGAGAATTCAGAGAAAAAGTGTCTCCTGCAACCAGTTCCGTTTGTGCTAGATGAAAGAACTTCTCTCCACTTGCTCAGTTCTGAGAGATAAGTGTGTGTGAAAGCTGTCCTTCACCTATCTTGTTGATAACACCAAGTTTCTTTTCAGTTGCAAACTCCATTCCATACATATATAAAGGGGAGGTACAAGCTCCAACTCGCTTTTACAGAGAAAACTGCAAGAACGTCAAACCAGCACTAGGATACAGACTGAGAAAGCAGAGAAAAAGTGTCTCCTGCAACCCGTGCCCTTGGTGCTAGATGAACGAACGTCTTTCCACTTGCTCAGTTCCGAGAGATAAGTGTGTGTGAAAGCCGTCCTTCAACTAGCTTGTTGGGAACACAAATTTTCTTTTCAATCGCAAACACCATTCCATACATATATATGGGTAGGTACTAAATCCAACACGGTTTTACAGTGAAAACTGCAGGAACTTCAAACCGGCACTAGGAAACAGACTGAGAAAGGAGAGAAAAGTGTCTCCTGCAACCCGTTCAATTGGTGCTAGATGAACGAATGTCTCTCCACTTGCTCAGTTCTGAGATATAAGTGTGTGTGAAAGCCGTCCTTCACCTAGCTTGTTGGGAACACAAAGTTTCTTTTCAGTTGCAAACTCCATTCCTTACATATATATGGGGAGGTACTAGCTCCAACTCGGTTTTTCAGTGAAAACTGCAGGAACTTCAAACCGGCACTAGGAAACAGACTGAGAAAGCAGAGAAAAAGTGTCTCCTGCAACCCGTTCCCTTGGTGCTAGATGAACGAACGTCTCTCCACTTGCTCAGTTCTGAGAGATAAGTGTGTGTGAAAGCCGTCCATCACCTAGCTTGTTGGGAACACAAAGTTTCTTTTCAGTTGCAAACTCCATTCCATACATATATATGGGGAGGTACTAGCTCCAAATCGGTTTTACAGTGAAAACTGCAGGAACTTCAAACCGGCACTAGGAAACAGACTGAGAAAGCAGAGAAAAAGAACTCCTGCAACCCGTTCCCTTGGTGCTAGATGAACGAACGTCTCTCCACTTGCTCAGTTCTGAGAGATAAGTGTGTGTGATAACCGTACTTCACCTAGCTTGTTGGGAACACAAAGTTTCTTTTCAGTTGCAAACTCCATTCCATACATATATATGGGGAGGTACTAGCTCCAACTCGGTTTTACAGTGAAAACTGCAGGAACTTCAAACCGGCACTAGGAAACAGACTGAGAAAGCAGAGAAAAAGTGTCTCCTGCAACCCGTTCCCTTGGTGCTAGATGAACGAACGTCTCTCCACTTGCTAAGCTCTGAGAGATAAGTGTGTGTGAAAGCCGTCCTTCACCTAGCTTGTTGGGAACACAAAGTTTCTTTTCAGGTGCAAACTCCATTCCATACATATATATGGGGAGGTACTAGCTGCAACTAGGTTTTACAGTGATAACTGCAGAAACTTCAAACCGACACTAGGAAAGAGACTGAGAAAGCAGAGAAAAAGTGTCTCATGCAAACCGTAACCTTAATGCTAGATGAACGAACGTCTCTCCACTTGCTAAGTTCTGAGAGATAATTGTGTGTGAAAGCCATCCTTCACCTAGCTTGTTGGGAACACAAAGTATCTTTTCAGTTGCAAACTCCATTCCATACATATATATGGGGAGGTACTAGCTCCAAATCGGTTTTACAGTGAAAACTGCAGGAACTTCAAACCGGCACTAGGAAACAGACTGAGAAAGCAGAGAAAAAGTACTTCTGCAACCCGTTCCCTTGGTGCTAGATGAACGAACGTCTCTCCACTTGCACAGTTCTGAGAGATAAGTGTGTGTGATAACCGTACTTCACCTAGCTTGTTGGGAACACAAATTTCTTTTCAGTTGCAAACTCCATTCCATACATATATATGGGGAGGTACTAGCTGCAACTAGGTTTTACAGTGAAAACTGCAGGAACTTCAAAACGGCACTAGGAAAAAACTGAGAAAGCAGAGAAAATGTGTCTCCTGCAACCCGTTCCCTTGGTGCTGGATGAGCGAAAGTCTCTCCACTTGCTCAGTTCTGAGAGATAATTGTGTGTGAAAGCCGTACTTCACCAAGCTTGTTGGGAACACAAAGATTCTTTTCAGTTGCAAATTCCATTAAATACATATATATGGGGAGGTACTATCTCCAACTCTGTTTTACAGTGAAAACTGCAGGAACTTCAAACCGGCACTAGGAAACAGACTGAGAAAGCAGAGAAAAAGTGTCTCCTGCAACCCGTTCCCATTGTGCTAGATGAACGAACGTCTCTCCACTTGCTCAGTTCTGAGAGATAAGTGTGTGTGAAAGCCGTCCTTCACCTAGCTTGTTGGGAACACAAAGTTTCTTTTCAGTTGCAAACTCCATTCCGTATATATATATGGGGAGGTACTAGCTCCAACTCGGTTTTACAGTGAAAACTGCAGGAACTTCAAACCGGCACTAGGAAAGAGACTGAGAATGCAGAGAAAAAGTGTCTCCTGCAACCCGTTCCCTTTGTGCTAGATGAACGAACGTCTCTCCAGTTGCTCAGTTCTGAGAGATAAGTGTGTGTGAAAGCCGTCCTTCACCTAGCTTGTTGGGAACACATAGTTTCTTTTCAGTTGCAAACCCCATTCCATACATATATATGGGGAGATACTAGTTCCAACTCGGTTTTAAAGTGAAAACTGCAGGAACTTCAAACCGGCACTAGGAAACAGACTGAGAAAGCAGAGAAAAAGTGTCTCCTGCAACCCGTTCCCTTGGTGCTAGATGAACGAACGTCTCTCCACTTGCTCAGTTCTGAGAGATAAGTGTGTGTGAAAGCCGTCCTTCACCTAGCTTGTTGGGAACACAAAGCTTCTTTTCAGTTGCAAACTCCATTCCATACATATATATGGGGAGGTAGAAGCTCCAACACGGGTTTACAGTGAAAACTGCAGGAAATTCAACCCGGCACTAGGAAACAGACTGAGAATTCAGAGAAAAAGTGTCTCCTGCCACCAGTTCCCTTGGTGCTAGATGAAAGAACTTCTCTCCACTTGCTCAGTTCTGAGAGATAAGTGTGTGTGAAAGCTGTCCTTCACCTATCTTGTTGGGAACACCAAGTTTCTTTTCAGTTGCAAACTCCATTCCATACATATATAAAGGGGAGGTACAAGCTCCAACTCGCTTTTACAGTGAAAACTGCAAGAACGTCAAACCAGCACTAGGAAACAGACTGAGAAAGCAGAGAAAAAGTGTCTCCTGCAACCCGTTCAATTGGTGCTAGATGAACGAATGTCTCTCCACTTGCTCAGTACTGAGAGATAAGTGTGTGTGAAAGCCGTCCTTCACCTAGCTTGTTGGGAACACAAAGTTTCTTTTCAGTTGCAAACTCCATTCCATACATATATATGGGGAGGTACTAGCTCCAACTCGGTTTTTCAGTGAAAACTGCAGGAACTTCAAACCGGCACTAGGAAAAATTCTGAGAAAGCAGAGAAAATGTGTCTACTGCAACCCGTTCCCTTGGTGGTAGATGAACGAACGTCTCTCCACTTGCTCAGTTCTGAGAGATAAGTGTGTGTGAAAGCCGTCCTTCACCTAGCTTGTTGGGAACACAAAGTTTCTTTTCAGTTGCAAACTCCATTCCATATATATATATGGGGAGGTAGAAGCTCCAACTCGGTTTTACAGTGAAAACTGCAGGAACTTCAAACCGGCACTAGGAAACAGACTGACAAAGCAGAGAAAAAGTGTCTCCTGCAAAACGTTCCCTTGGTGCTAGATGAACGAACGTCTCTCCACTTGCTCAGTTCTGAGAGATAAGTGTGTGTGAAAGCCGTACTTCACCTAGCTTGTTGGGAACACAAAGTTTCTTTTCAGTTGCAAACTCCATTCCATACATATATATGGGGAGGTAGAAGATTCAACTCGGGTTTACAGTGAAAACTGCAGGAAATTCAACCCGGCACTAGGAAACAGACTGAGAAAGCAGAGAAAAAGTGTCTCCTGGAACCAGTTCCCTTGGTGCTAGATGAACGAACTTCTCTCCACTTGCTCAGTTCTGAGAGATAAGTGTGTGTGAAAGCCGTCCTTCACCTAGCTTGTTGGGAACAACAAGTTTCTTTTCAGTTGCAAACTCCATTCCATACATACATATGGGGAGGTACAAGCTCCAACTCGGTTTTAAAGTGAAAACTGTAAGAACTTCAAACCGGCACTAGGAAACAGACTGAGAAAGCAGAGAAAATGTGTCTCCTGCAACCCGTTCCCTTGGTGCTAGATGAACGAACGTCTTTCCACTTGCTCAGTTCGGAGAGATAAGTGTGTGTGAAAGCCGTCCTTCAAATAGTTTGTTGGGAACACAAAGTTTCTTTTCAGTTGCAAACTCCATTCCATACATATATATGGGTAGGTACTAGATCCAACACGGTTTTACAGTGAAAACTGCAGGAACTTCAAACCGGCACTAGGAAACAGACTGAGAAAGCAGAGAAAAGTGTCTCCTGCAACCCGTTCCCTTGGTGCTAGATGAACGAACGTCTCTCCACTTGCTCAGTTCTGAGAGATAAGTGTGTGTGAAAGCCGTCCTTCACCTAGCTTGTGGGGAACACAAAGTTTCTTTTCACTTTCAAACTCCATTCCATACATATATATGGGGAGGTACAATCTCCAACTCGGTTTTACAGTGAAAACTGCAGGAAATTCAAACCGGCACTAGGAAAAAACTGAGAAAGCAGAGAAAAAGTGTCTCCTGCAACCCGTTCCCTTGGTGCTGGATGAGCGAAAGTCTCTCCACTTGCTCAGTTCTGAGAGATAAGTGTGTGTGAAAGCCGTACTTCACCAAGCTTGTTGGGAACACAAAGATTCTTTCCAGTGGCAAACACCATTCCATACATATATATGGGGAGGTACTAGCTCCAACTCTGTTTTACAGTGAAAACTGCAGGAACTTCAATCCGGCACTAGGAAACAGACTGAGAAAGCAGAGAAAAAGTGTCTCCTGCAACCCGTTCCCATTGTGCTAGATGAACGAACGTCTCTCCACTTGCTCAGTTCTGAGAGATAAGTGTGTGTGAAAGCCGTCCTTCACCTAGCTTGTTGGGAACACAAAGTTTCTTTTCAGTTGCAAACTCCATTCCATACATATATATGCGGAGGTTCTAGCTCCAATTCGGTTTTACATTGAAAACTGCAGGAACATCAAACCGGCACTACGAAACAGACTAAGAAAGCAGAGAAAAAGTGTCTCCTGCAACCCTTTCCCCCGGTGCTAGATGAACGAACGTCTCTCCACTTGCTGAATTCTGAGAGATAAGTGTGTGTGAAAGCCGTCCTTCACCTAGCTTGTTGGGAACACAAAGTTTCTTTTCAGTTGCAAACTCCATTCCGTATATATATATGGGGAGGTACTAGCTCCAACTCGGTTTTACAGTGAAAACTGCAGGAACTTCAAACCGGCACTAGGAAAGAGACTGAGAATGCAGAGAAAAAGTGTCTCCTGCAACCCGTTCCCTTTGTGCTAGATGAACGAACGTCTCTCCACTTGCTCAGTTCTGAGAGATAAGTGTGTGTGAAAGCCGTCCTTCACCTAGCTTGTTGGGAACACATTGTTTCTTTTCAGTTGCAAACCCCATTCCATACATATATATGGGGAGATACTAGTTCCAACTCGGTTTTAAAGTGAAAACTGCAGGAACTTCAAACCGGCACTAGGAAACAGACTGAGAAAGCAGAGAAAAAGTGTCTCCTGCAACCCGTTCCCTTGGTGCTAGATGAACGAACGTCTCTCCACTTGCTCAGTTCTGAGAGATAAGTGTGTGTGAAAGCCTTCCTTCACCTAGCTTGTTGGGAACACAAAGCTTCTTTTCAGTTGCAAACTCCATTCCATACATATATATGGGGAGGTAGAAGCTCCAACACTGGTTTACAGTGAAAACTGCAGGAAATTCAACCCGGCACTAGGAAACAGACTGAGAATTCAGAGAAAAAGTGTCTCCTGCAACCAGTTCCCTTGGTGCTAGATGAAAGAACTTCTCTCCACTTGCTCAGTTCTGAGAGATAAGTGTGTGTGAAAGCTGTCCTTCACCTATCTTGTTGGGAACACCAAGTTTCTTTTCAGTTGCAAACTCCATTCCATACATATATAAAGGGGAGGTACAAGCTCCAACTCGCTTTTACAGTGAAAACTGCAAGAACGTCAAACCAGCACTAGGATACAGACTGAGATAGCAGAGAAAAAGTGTCTCCTGCAACCCGTTCAATTGGTGCTAGATGAACGAATGTCTCTCCACTTGCTCAGTACTGAGAGATAAGTGTGTGTGAAAGCCGTCCTTCACCTAGCTTGTTGGGAACACAAAGTTTCTTTTCAGTTGCAAACTCCATTCCATACATATATATGGGGAGGTACTAGCTCCAACTCGGTTTTTCAGTGAAAACTGCAGGAACTTCAAACCGGCACTAGGAAAAATTCTGAGAAAGCAGAGAAAATGTGTCTACTGCAACCCTTTCCCTTGGTGCTAGATGAACGAACGTCTCTCCACTTGCTCAGTTCTGAGAGATAAGTGTGTGTGAAAGCCGTCCTTCACCTAGCTTGTTGGGAACACAAAGTTTCTTTTCAGTTGCAAACTCCATTCCATAGATATATATGGGGAGGTAGAAGCTCCAACCGGTTTTACAGTGAAAACTGCAGGAACTTCAAACCGGCACTAGGAAACAGACTGACAAAGCAGAGAAAAAGTGTCTCCTGCAACACGTTCCCTTGGTGCTAGATGAACGAACGTCTCTCCACTTGCTCAGTTCTGAGAGATAAGTGTGTGGGAAAGCCGTACTTCACCTAGCTTGTTGGGAACACAAAGTTTCTTTTCAGTTGCAAACTCCATTCCATACATATAAATGGGGAGGTAGAAGCTCCAACTCGGGTTTACAGTGAAAACTGCAGGAAATTCAACCCGGCACTAGGAAACAGACTGAGAAAGCAGAGAAAAAGTGTCTCCTGAAACCAGTTCCCTTGGTGCTAGATGAACGAACTTCTCTCCACTAGCTCAGTTCTGAGAGATAAGCGTGTGTGAAAGCCGTCCTTCACCTAGCTTGTTGGGAACAACAAGTTTCTTTTCAGTTGCAAACTCCATTCCATACATACATATGGGGAGGTACAAGCTCCAACACGGTTTTAAAGTGAAAACTGTAAGAACTTCAAACCGGCACTAGGAAACAGACTGAGAAAGCAGAGAAAATGTGTCTCCTGCAACCCGTTCCCTTGGTGCTAGATGAACGAACGTCTTTCCACTTGCTCAGTTCGGAGAGATAAGTGTGTGTGAAAGCCGTCCTTCAAATAGTTTGTTGGGAACACAAAGTTTCTTTTCAGTTGCAAACTCCATTCCATACATATATATGGGTAGGTACTAAATCCAACACGGTTTTACAGTGAAAACTGCAGGAACTTCAAAAAGGCACTAGGAAACAGACTGAGAAAGCAGAGAAAAGTGTCTCCTGCAACCCGTTCCCTTGGTGCTAGATGAACGAACGTCTCTCCACTTGCTCAGTTCTGAGAGATAAGTGTGTGTGAAAGCCGTCCTTCACCTAGCTTGTTGGGAACACAAAGTTTCTTTTCAGTTGCAAACTCCATTCCATACATATATATGCGGAGGTACTAGCTCCAATTCTGTTTTACATTGAAAACTGCAGGAACATCAAACCGGCACTACGAAACAGACTAAGAAAGCAGAGAAAAAGTGTCTCCTGCAACCCGTTCCCCCGGTGCTAGATGAACGAACGTCTCTCCACTTGCTGAGTTCTGAGAGATAAGTGTGTGTGAAAGCCGTCCTTCACCTAGCTTGTTGGGAACACAAAGTTTCTTTTCAGTTGCAAACTCCAATCCGTATATATATATGGGGAGGTACTAACTCCAACTCGGTTTTACAGTGAAAACTGCAGGAACTTCAAACCGGCACTAGGAAAGAGACTGAGAATGCAGAGAAAAAGTGTCTCCTGCAACCCGTTCCCTTTGTGCTAGATGAACGAACGTCTCTCCACTTGCTCAGTTCTGAGAGATAAGTGTGTGTGAAAGCCGTCCTTCACCTAGCTTGTTGGGAACACATAGTTTCTTTTCAGTTGCAAACCCCATTCCATACATATATATGGGGAGATACTAGTTCCAACTCGGTTTTAAAGTGAAAACTGCAGGAACTTCAAACCGGCACTAGGAAACAGACTGAGAAAGCAGAGAAAAAGTGTCTCCTGCAACCCGTTCCCTTGGTGCTAGATGAACGAACGTCTCTCCACTTGCTCAGTTCTGAGAGATAAGTGTGTGTGAAAGCCTTCCTTCACCTAGCTTGTTGGGAACACAAAGCTTCTTTTCAGTTGCAAACTCCATTCCATACATATATAAAGGGAAGGTACAAGCTCCAACTCGCTTTTACAGTGAAAACAGCAAGAACGTCAAACCAGCACTAGGATACAGACTGAGAAAGCAGAGAAAAAGTGTCTCCTGTAACCCGTTCCCTTGGTGCTAGATGAACGAACGTCTTTCCACTTGCTCAGTTCCGAGAGATAAGTGTGTGTGAAAGCCGTCCTTCAAATAGCTTGTTGGGAACACAAATTTTCTTTTCAATCGCAAACTCCATTCCATACATATATATGGGTAGGTACTAAATCCAACACGGTTTTACAGTGAAAACTGCAGGAACTTCAAACCGACACTAGGAAACAGACTGAGAAAGGAGAGAAAAGTGTCTCCTGCAACCCGTTCAATTGGTGCTAGATGAACGAATGTCTCTCCACTTGCTCAGTTCTGAGAGATAAGTGTGTGTGAAAGCCGTCCTTCACCTAGCTTGTTGGGAACACAAAGTTTCTTTTCAGTTGCAAACTCCATTCCATACATATATATGGGGAGGTACTAGCTCCAACTCGGTTTTTCAGTGAAAACTACAGGAACTTCAAACCGGCACTAGGATAAATTCTGAGAAAGCAGAGAAAATATGTCTACTGCAACCCGTTCCCTTGGTGCTAGATGAATTAAAGTCTCTCCCCTTGCTCAGTTCTGAGAGATAAGTGTGTGTGAAAGCCGTCCTTCACCTAGCTTGTTGGGAACACAAAGTTTCTTTTCAGTTGCAAACTCCATTCCATACATATATATGGGGAGGTAGAAGCTCCAACTCGGTTTTACAGTGAAAACTGCAGGAACTTCAAACCGGCACTAGGAAACAGACTGACAAAGCAGAGAAAAAGTGTCTCCTGCAACACGTTCCCTTGGTGCTAGATGAACGAACGTCTCTCCACTTGCTCAGTTCTGAGAGATAAGTGTGTGTGAAAGCCGTACTACACATAGCTTGTTGGGAACACAAAGTTTCTTTTCAGTTGCAAACTCCATTCCATACATATATATGGGGAGGTAGAAGCTCCAACTCGTGTTTACAGTGAAAACTGCAGGAAATTCAACCCGGCACTAGAAAACAGACTGAGAAAGCAGAGAAAAAGTGTCTCCTGAAACCAGTTCCCTTGGTGCTAGATGAATGAACTTCTCTCCACTTGCTCAGTTCTGAGAGATAAGTGTGTGTGAAAGCCGCCCTTCACCTAGCTTGTTGGGAACAACAAGTTTCTTTTCAGTTGCAAACTCCATTCCATACATACATATGGGGAGGTACAAGCTCCAACTCGGTTTTACAGTGAAAATTGTAAGAACTTCAAACCGGCACTAGGAAACAGACTGAGAAAGCAGAGAAAATGTGTCTCCTGCAACCCGTTCCCTTCGTGCTAGATGAACGAACGTCTTTCCACTTGCTCAGTTCGGAGAGATAAGTGTGTGTGAAAGCCGTCCTTCAACTAGTTTGTTGGGAACACAAAGTTCCTTTTCAGTTGCAAACTCCATTCCATACATATATATGGGTAGGTACTAGATCCAACACGGTTTTACAGTGAAAACTGCAGGAACTTCAAACCGGCACTAGGAAACAGACTGAGAAAGCAGAGAAAAGTGTCTCCTGCAACCCGTTCCCTTGGTGCTAGATGAACGAACGTCTCTCCACTTGCTCAGTTCTGAGAGATAAGTGTGTGTGAAAGCCGTCCTTCACCTAGCTTGTTGGGAACACAAAGTTCCTTTTCAGTTTCAAACTCCATTCCATACATATATATGGGGAGGTACAAGCTCCAACTCGGTTTTACAGTGAAAACTGCAGGAACTTCAAACAGGCACTAGGAAACAGACTGAGAAAGCAGAGAAAAAGTGTCTCCTGCAACCGGTTCCCTTGGTGCTAGATGAACGAACGTCTCTCCACTTGCTCAGTTCTGAGAGATAAGTGTGTTGGAAAGCCGTCCTTCACTTAGCTTGTTGGGAACACATAGTTTCTTTTCAGTTGCAAACTCCATTCCATTCATATATATGGGGAAGTACTAGCTCCAAATCTGTTTTACAGTGAAAACTGCAGGGACTACAAACCGACACTAGGAAAGAGACTGAGAAAGCAGAGAAAAAGTGTCTCCTGCAACCCGTTCCCTTGGTGCTAGATGAACGAACGTCTCTCCACTTGCTCAGTTCTGAGAGATAAGTGTGTGTGAAAGCCGTCCTTCACCTAGCTTGTTGGGAACACAAAGTTTCTTTTCAGTTGCAAACTCCATTCCATACATATATATGGGGAGGTACTAGCTCCAACTCGGTTTTTCCGTGAAAACTGCAGGAACTTCAAACCGGCACTAGGAAAAATTCTGAGAAAGCAGAGAAAATATGTCTACTGCAACCCGTTCCCTTGGTGCTAGATGAACGAACGTCTCTCCACTTGCTAGGTTCTGAGAGATAAGTGTGTGTGAAAGCCGTCCTTCACCTAGCTTGTTGGGAACACAAAGTTTCTTTTAAGTTGCAAACTCCATTCCATACATATATAAGGGGAAGTACTAGCTCAAACTCGGTTTTACAGTGAAAACTGCAGGAACTTCAAACCGACACTAGGAAACAGACTGAGAAAGGAGAGAAAAGTGTCTCCTGCAACCCGTTCAATTGGTGCTAGATGAACGAATGTCTCTCCACTTGCTCAGTTCTGAGAGATAAGTGTGTGTGAAAGCCGTCCTTCACCTAGCTTGTTGGGAACACAAAGTTTCTTTTCAGTTGCAAACTCCATTCCATACATATATATGGGGAGGTACTAGCTCCAACTCGGTTTTTCAGTGAAAACTACAGGAACTTCAAACCGGCACTAGGATAAATTCTGAGAAAGCAGAGAAAATATGTCTACTGCAACCCGTTCCCTTGGTGCTAGATGAATTAAAGTCTCTCCCCTTGCTCAGTTCTGAGAGATAAGTGTGTGTGAAAGCCGTCCTTCACCTAGCTTGTTGGGAACACAAAGTTTCTTTTCAGTTGCAAACTCCATTCCATACATATATATGGGGAGGTAGAAGCTCCAACTCGGTTTTACAGTGAAAACTGCAGGAACTTCAAACCGGCACTAGGAAACAGACTGACAAAGCAGAGAAAAAGTGTCTCCTGCAACACGTTCCCTTGGTGCTAGATGAACGAACGTCTCTCCACTTGCTCAGTTCTGAGAGATAAGTGTGTGTGAAAGCCGTACTACACATAGCTTGTTGGGAACACAAAGTTTCTTTTCAGTTGCAAACTCCATTCCATACATATATATGGGTAGGTACTAGATCCAACACTGTTTTACAGTGAAAACTGCAGGAACTTCAAACCGGCACTAGGAAACAGACTGAGAAAGCAGAGAAAAATTGTCTCCTGCAACCCGTTCCCTTGGTGCTAGATGAACGAACGTCTCTCCACTTGCTCAGTTCTGAGAGTTAAGTGTGTTTGAAAGCCGTCCTTCACCTAGCTTGTTGGGAACACAAAGTTTCTTTTCAGTTGCAAACTCCATTCCATACATATGTATGGGGAGGTATTAGCTCCAAATCGGTTTTACAGTGAAAACTGCAGGAACTTCAAACCGGCACTAGGAAACAGAATGAGAAAGCAGAGAAAAAGTGTCTCCTGCTACCCGTTCCCTTTTTGCTAGATGAACGAACGTCTCTCCACTTGCTCAGTCCTGAGAGATAAATGTGTGTGAAAGCCGTCCTTCACATAGGTTGTTGGGAACACATAATTTCTTTTCAGTTGCAAACCCCATTCCATACATATATATGGTTAGGTACTAGCTCCAACTAGGTTTTACAGTGAAAACTGCAGGAACTTCAACCCGGCACTAGGAAAAATTCTGAGAAAGCAGAGAAAATGTGTCTACTGCAACCAGTTCCCTTGGTGCTAGATGAACGAACGTCTCTCCACTTGCTCAGTTCTGAGAGATAAATGTGTGTGAAAGCCGTACTTCACCTAGCTTGTTGGGAACACAAAGTTTCTTTTCAGTTGCAAACTCCATTCCATACATATATATGGGGAGGTACAATCTCCAACTCGTTTTTACAGTGAAAACTACAGGAACTTCAAACCGGCACTAGGAAACAGACTGAGAAAACAGAGAAAAAGTGGCTCCTGCAACCCGTTCCCAGTTGCTAGATGAATGAACGTCTGTCCACTTGCTCAGTTCTGAGAGATATGTGTGTGTGAAAGCCGTCCTTCGCCTAGCTTTTTGGGAACACCAAGTTTCTTTTCAGTTGCAAACTCCATTCCATACATATATATGGGGAGGTACTAGATCCAACACGGTTTTACAGTGAAAACTGCAGGAACTTCAAACCGACACTAGGAAAGAGACTGAGAAAGCAGAGAAAATGTTTCCCCTGCAACCCGTTCCCTTGGTGCTAGATGAACGAACGTCTCTCCACTTGCTCAGTTCTGAGAGATAAGTGTGTGTGAAAGCCGTCCTTCACTTAGCTTGTTGGGAACACAAAGTTTCTTTTCAGTTGCAAACTCCATTCCATACATATGTATGGGGAGGTACTAGCTCCAAATCGGTTTTACAGTGAAAACTGCAGGAACTTCAAACCGACACTAGGAAAGAGACTGAGAAAGCAGAGAAAAAGTGTCTCCTGCAACCCGTTCCCTTGGTGCTAGATGAACGAACGTCTCTCCACTTGCTAAGTTCTGAGAGATAAGTGTGTGTGAAAGCCGTCCTTCACCTAGCTTGTTGGGAACAGAAAGTTTCTTTTCAGTTGCAAACTCCATTCCATACATATATATGGGGAGGTACTAACTCCAACTCGGTTTTACAGTGAAAACTGCAGGAACTTCAAACCGGCACTAGGAAACAGAATGAGAAAGCAGAGAAAAAGTGTCTCCTGCAACCCGTTCCCTTGGTGCTAGATGAACGAACGTCTCTCCACTTGCTCAGTTCTGAGAGATAAGTGTGTGTGAAAGCCGTCCTTCACCTAGCTTGTTGGGAACACAAAGTTTCTTTTCAGTTTTAAACTCCATTCCATACATATATATGGGGAGGTACAAGCTCCAACTCGTTTTACAGTGAAAACTACAGGAAATTCAAACAGGTACTAGGAAACAGACTGAGAAAGCAGAGAAAAAGTGTCTCCTGAAACCCTTTCCATTGGTGCTGGATGAGCGAACGTCTCTATACTTGCTCAGTTCTGAGAGATAAGTGTGTGTGAAAGCCGTCCTAAACCTAGCTTGTTGGGAACACAAAGTTTCTTTTCAGTTGCAATCTCCATTCCATAAATATATATAGGGAGGTACTAGCTTCAACCCGGTTTTACAGTGAAAACAGCAGGAACTTCAAACCGGAACTAGGAAACAGACTGAGAAAGCAGAGAAAAAGTGACTCCTGCAACCCGTTCCCCCGGTGCTAGATGAACGAAGGTCTCTCCACTTGCTCAGTTCTGAGAGATAATTGTGTGTGAAAGCCGTCCTTCACCTAGCTTGTTGGGAACACAAAGTTTCTTTTCAGTTGCAAACTCCATTCCATACATATATATGGGAATTTAGAACCTCCAACTCGGTTTTACAGTGAAAACTGCAGGAACTTCAAACCGGCACTAGGAAACAGACTGAGAAAGCAGAGAAAATGTGCCTCCTGAAACCCGTTCCCTTGGTGCTAGATGAACGAACGTCTCTCCACTTGCTCAGTTGTGAGAGATAAGTGTGTGTGAAAGCCGTCCTTCACCTAGCTTGTTGGGAACACAAAGTTTCTTTTCAGTTGCAAACTCCATTCCATACATATATATGGGGAGGTACTAGCTTCAACTCGGTTTTACTGTGAAAACTGCAGGAACTTCAAACCGGCACTAGGAAACAGACTGAGAAAGCAGAGAAAAAGTGTCTCCTGCAACCCGTTCCCTTGGTGCTAGATAAACGAACGTCTCCCCACTTGCTCAGTTCTGAGATATAAATGTGTGTGAAAGCCGTCCTTCACATAGCTTGTTGGGAACACAAAGTTTCTTTTCAGTTGCAAACTCCATTCCATACATATATATGGGGAGGTACAAGCTCCAACTCGGTTTTACAGTGAAAACTGCAGGAACTTCAAACCGGCACTAGGAAAAAGACTGAGAAACCAGAGAAAAAGTGTCTCCTGCAACACGTTCCCATTGTGCTAGATGAACGAAAGTCTCCCCACTTGCTCAGTTCTGAGATATAAATGTGTGTGAAAGCCGTCCTTCACATAGCTTGTTGGGAACACAAAGTTTCTTTTCAGTTGCAAACTCCATTCCATACATATATATGGGGAGGTACAAGCTCCAACTCGGTTTTACAGTGAAAACTGCAGGAACTTCAAACCGGCACTAGGAAAAAGACTGAGAAACCAGAGAAAAAGTGTCTCCTGCAACACGTTCCCATTGTGCTAGATGAACGAACGTCTCTCCACTTGCTCAGTTCTGAGAGATAAGTGTGTGTGAAAGCCGTAATTCACATAGCTTGTTGGGAACACAAAGTTTCTTTTCAGTTGCAAACTCCATTCCATACATATATATGGGGAGGTACTAGCTCCAATTCGGTTTTACAGTGAAAACTGCAGGAACTTCAAACCTGCACTACGAAACAGACTGAGAAAGCAGAGAAAAAGTGTCTCCTGCACCCCGTTCTCCCGGTGCTAGATGAATGAACGTCTCTCCACTTGCTCAGTTCTGAGAGATAAGTGTGTGTGAAAGCCGTCCTTCACCTATCTTGTTGGGAACACATAGTTTCTTTTCAGTTGCAAACTCCATTCCATACATATATATGGGTAGGTACAAGCTCCAACTCGGTTTTACAGTGAAAACTGCAGGAACTTCAACCCGGCACTAGGAAACAGACTGAGAAAGCAGAGAAAAAGTGTCTCCTGCTACCTTTTCCCTTGGTGCTAGATGAACGAACGTCTCTCCACTTGCTCAGTTCTGAGAGATATGTGTGAGTGAAAGCCGTCCTTCAACTAGCTTTTTGGGAACACAAAGTTTCTTTTCAGTTTCAAACTCCATTCCATTCATATATATGGGGAGGTACAAGCTCAAACTCGGTTTTACAGTGAAAACTGCAGGAACTTCAAACTGGCAGTAGGAAACAGACTGAGAAAGCAGAGAAATAGTGTCTCCTGCAACCCGTTCCCTTGGTGCTGGATGAGCGAACGTCTCTCCACTTGCTCAGTTCTGAGAGATAAGTGTGTGTGAAAGCCGTCCTTCACCTAGCTTGTTGGGAACACAAAGTTTCTTTTCAGTTGCAAACTCCATTCCATACATATATATGGGGAGGTACAAGCTCCAAATAGGTTTTTCAGTGAAACCTGCAGGAACTTCAAACCGGCACTAGGAAAAAGACTGAGAAAGCAGAGAAAAAGTGTCTCCTGCAACACGTTCCCAATGTGCTAGATGAACGAACGTCTCTCCACTTGCTAATTTCTGAGAGATATGTGTGTGTGAAAGCCGTCCTTCACCTAGCTTGTTGGGAACACAAAGTTTCTTTTTAGTTGCAAACTCCATTCCATACATATATATGGGGAGGTACTAGCTCCAATTCGGTTTTACAGTGAAAACTGCAGGAACTTCAAACCGGCACAACGAAACAGACTGAGAAAACAGAGAAAAAGTGTCTCCTGCAACCCGTTCTCCCGGTGCTAGATGAACGAACGTCTCTCCACTTGCTCAGTTCTGAGAGATAAGTGTGTGTGAAAGCCGTCCTTCACCTAGCTTGTTGGGAACACATAGTTTCTTTTCAGTTGCAAACACCATTCCATACATATATATGGGTAGGTACAAGCTCCAACTCGGTTTTACAGTGAAAACTGCAGGAACTTCAAACCGGCACTAGGAAACAGACTGAGAAAGCAGAGAAAAAGTGTCTCCTGCAACCCGTTCCCCCGGTGCTAGATGAACGAACGTCTCTCCACTTGCTCAGTTCTGAGAGGTAAATGTGTGTGAAAGCCGTCCTTCACATAGCTTGTTGGGAACACAAAGTTTCTTTTCAGTTGCAAACTCCATTCCATACATATATATGGGGAGGTTCTAGCTCCAACTCGGTTTTACAGTGAAAACTGCAGGAACTTCAAACCGGCACTAGGAAACAGACTGAGAAAGCAGAGAAAAAGTGTCTCCTGCAACCCGTTCCCATTGTGCTAGATGAACGAACGTCTCTCCACTTGCTCAGTTCTGAGAGATAAGTGTGTGTGAAAGCCGTCCTTCACCTAGCTTTTTGGGAACACAAAGTTTCTTTTCATTTGCAAACTCCATTCCATACATATATATGGGGAGGTACAAGCTCCAACTCGGTTTTACAGTGAAAACTGCAGGAACTTCAAACCGGCACTACGAAACAGACTGAGAAAGCAGAGAAAAAGTGTCTCCTGCAACCCGTTCCCCCGGTGCTAGATGAACGAACGTCTCTCCACTTGCTCAGTTCTGAGAGATAAGTGTGTGTGAAAGCCGTCCTTCAACTAGCTTGTTGGGAACACAAAGTTTCTTTTCAGTTGCAAACTCCATTCCATACATATATATGGGGAGGTTCTAGCTCCAACTCGGTTTTACAGTGAAAACTGCAGGAACTTCAAACCGGCACTAGGAAACATACTGAGAAAGCAGAGAAAAAGTGTCTCCTGCAACCCGTTCCCTTGGTGCTAGATGAACGAACGTCTCTCCACTTGCTCAGTTCTGAGAGATAAGTGTGTGTGAAAGCCGTCCTTCACCTAGCTTTTTGGGAACACAAAGTTTCTTTTCATTTGCAAACTCCATTCCATACATATATATGGGGAGGTACAAGCTCCAACTCGGTTTTACAGTGAAAACTGCAGGAACTTCAAACCGGCACAACGAAACAGACTGAGAAAGCAGAGAAAAAGTGTCTCCTGCAACCCTTTCCCCCGGTGCTAGATGAACGAACGTCTCTCCACTTGCTCAGTTCTGAGAGATAAGTGTGTGTGAAAGCCGTCCTTCAACTAGCTTGTTGGGAACACAAAGTTTCTTTTCAGTTGCAAACTCCATTCCATACATATATATGGGGAGGTACAAGCTCCAACTCGGTTTTACAGTGAAAACTGCAGGAACTTCAACCCGGCACTAGGAAACAGACTGAGAAAGAAGAGAAAAATTGTCTCCTGCTACCCGTTCCCTTGGTGCTAGATGAACGAACGTCTCTCCACTTGCTCAGTTCTGAGAGATAATTGTGTGTGAAAGCCGTCCATCAAGTAGCTTGTTGGGAAAACAAAGTTTCTTTTCAGTTGCAAACTCCATTCCATACATATATATGGGTAGGTACAAGCTCCAACTCGGTTTTACAGTGAAAACTGCAGGAACTTCAAACCGGCACTAGGAAACAGACTGAGAAAGCAGAGAAAAAGTGTCTCCTGCAACCCGTTCCCCCGGTGCTAGATGAACGAACGTCTCTCCACTTGCTCAGTTCTGAGAGATAAGTGTGAGGGAAAGCCGTCCTTCACCTAGCTTGTTGGGAACACAAAGTTCCTTTTCAGTTGCAAACTCCATTCCATAAATATATATATGGGGAGGTAGAAGCTCCAACTCGGTTTTACAGAGAAAACTGCAGGAACTTCAAACTGGCACTAGGAAACAGAATGAGAAAGCAGAGAAAATGTGTCTCCTGCAAACCGTTCCGCCGGTGCTAGATGAACGAACGTCTCTCCCCTTGCTCAGTTCTGACAGATAAGTGTGTGTGAAAGCCGTCCTTCACCTAGCTTGTTGGGAACACAAAGTTACTTTTCAGTTGCAAACTCCATTCCATACATATATATGGGGAGGGACTAGCTCCAACTCGATTTTACAGTGAAAACTGCAGGAACTTCAAACCGGCACTAGGAAACAGACTGAGAAAGCAGAGAAAAAGTGTGTCCTGCATCCCGTTCCCTTGGGCTAGATGAAAGAACGTCTCTCCACTTGCTCAGTACTGAGAGATATGTGTGTGTGAAAGCCGTACTTCACATAGCTTGTTGGGAACACAAAGTTTCTTTTCAGTTGCAAACTCCATTCCATACATATATATGGGGAGGTACAAGCTCCAACTCGGTTTTACAGTGAAAACTGCAGGAACTTCAAACCGGCACTAGGAAACAGACTGAGAAAGCAGAGAAAAAGTGTCTCCTGCAACTCGTTCCCTTGGTGATGGATGAGCGAACGTCTCTCCACTTGCTCAGTGCTGAGAGATAAATGTGTGTGAAAGCCGTCCTTCACTTAGCTTGTTGGGAACACAAAGTTTCTTTTCAGTTGCAAACTCCATTCCATACATATATATGGGGAGGTTCTAGCTCCAACTCGGTTTTACAGTGAAAACTGCAGGAACTTCAAACCGGCACTAGGAAACAGACTGAGAAAGCAGAGAAAAAGTGTCTCCTGCAACCCGTTCCGATTGTGCTAGATGAACGAACGTCTCCCCACTTGCTCAGTTCTGAGAGATAAGTGTGTGTGAAAGCCGTACTTCACCTAGCTTTTTGGGAACACAAAGTTTCTTTTCAGTTGCAAACTCCATTCCATACATATATATGGGGAGGTACTAGCTCCAATTCGGTTTTACAGTGAAAACTGCAGGAACTTCAAACCGGCACTACGAAACAGACTGAGAAAGCAGAGAAAAAGTGTCTCCTGCAACCCGTTCCCCCGGTGCTAGATGAACGAACGTCTCTCCACTTGCTCAGTTTTGAGAGATAAGTGTGTGTGAAAGCCGTCCTTCGCCTAGCTTGTTGGGAACACATAGTTTCTTTTCACTTGCAAAGTCCATTCCATATATATATATATGGGGAGGTACAAGGTCCAACTCGGTTTTACAGTGAAAACTGCAGGAACTTCAAACCGGCACTAGGAAAAAGACTGAGAAAGCAGAGAAATAGTGTCTCCTGAAACCCGTTCCCCCGGTGCTAGATGAACGAACGTCTCTCCACTTGCTCAGATCTGAGAGATAAGTGTGTGTGAAAGCCGTCCTTCACCTACCTTGTTGGGAACACAAAGTTTCTTTTCAGTTTCAAACTCCATTCCATACATATATATGGGGAGGTACAAGCTCCAACTCGGATTTACAGTGAAAACTGCAGGAACTTCAACCCGGCACTAGGAAACAGACTGAGAAAGCAGAGAAAAATTGTCTCCTGCTACCCGTTCCCTTGGTGCTAGATGAACGAACGTCTCTCCACTTGCTCAGTTCTGAGAGATAATTGTGTGTGAAAGCCGTCCTTCAACTAGCTTGTTGGGAACACAAAGTTTCTTTTCAGTTGCAAACTCCATTCCATACATATATATGGGTAGGTACAAGCTCCAACTCGGTTTTACAGTGAAAACTGCAGGAACTTCAAACCGGCACTAGGAAACAGACTGAGAAAGCAGAGAAAAAGTGTCTCCTGCAACCCGTTCCCCCGGTGCTAGATGAACGAACGTCTCTCCACTTGCTAAGTTCTGAGAGATAAGTGTGTGTGAAAGCCGTCCTTCACCTAGCTTGTTGGGAACACAAAGTTTCTTTTCAGTTGCAAACTCCATTCCATACATATATATGGTGAGGTAGAAGCTCCAACTCGGTTTTACAGTGAAAGCTGCAGGAACTTCAACACGGCACTAGGAAACACACTGAGAAAGCAGAGAAAAAATGTCTCCTGCTACCCGTTCCCTTGGTGCCAGATGAACGAACGTCTCTCCACTTGCTCAGTTCTGAGAGATAAGTGTGAGGGAAAGCCGTCCTTCAACTAGCTTGTTGGGAACACAAAGTTTCTTTTCAGTTGCAAACTCCATTCCATACATATATATGGGGAGGTAGAAGCTCCAACTCGGTTTTACAGAGGAAACTGCAGGAACATCAAACTGGCACTAGGAAACAGAATGAGAAAGCAGAGAAAATGTGTCTCCTGCAACCCGTTCCCCCGGTGCTAGATGAACGAACGTCTCTCCCCTTGCTCAGTTCTGACAGATAAGTGTGTGTGAAAGCCGTCCTTCACCTACCTTGTTGGGAACACAAAGTTACATTTCAGTTGCAAACTCCATTCCATACATATATATGGGGAGGGACTAGCTCCAACTCGATTTTACAGTGAAAACTGCAGGAACTTCAAACCGGCACTACGAAACAGACTGAGAAAGCGGAAAAAAAGTGTGTCCTGCATCCCGTTCCCTTGGGCTAGATGAAAGAACGTCTCTCCACTTGCTCAGTTTTGAGAGATAAGTGTGTGTGAAAGCCGTCCTTGACCTACCTAGCTTGTTGGGAACACATAGTTTCTTTTCACTTGCAAAGTCCATTCCATATATATATATATGGGGAGGTACAAGCTCCAACTCGGTTTTACAGTGAAAACTGCAGGAACTTCAAACCGGCACTAGGAAATAGACTGAGAAAGCAGAGAAATAGTGTCTCCTGAAATCCGTTCCCCCGGTGCTAGATGAACGAACGTCTCTCCACTTGCTCAGATCTGAGAGATAAGTGTGTGTGAAAGCCGTCCTTCACCTACCTTGTTGGGAACACAAAGTTTCTTTTCAGTTTCAAACTCCATTCCATACATATATATGGGGAGGTACAAGCTCCAACTCGGATTTACAGTGAAAACTGCAGGAACTTCAACCCGGCACTAGGAAACAGACTGAGAAAGCAGAGAAAAATTGTCTCCTGCTACCCGTTCCCTTGGTGCTAGATGAACGAACGTCTCTCCACTTGCTCAGTTCTGAGAGATAATTGTGTGTGAAAGCCGTCCTTCAACTAGCTTGTTGGGAACACAAAGTTTCTTTTCAGTTGCAAACTCCATTCCATACATATATATGGGTAGGTACAAGCTCCAACTCGGTTTTACAGTGAAAACTGCAGGAACTTCAAACCGGCACTAGGAAACAGACTGAGAAAGCAGAGAAAAAGTGTCTCCTGCAACCCGTTCCCCCGGTGCTAGATGAACGAACGTCTCTCCACTTGCTAAGTTCTGAGAGATAAGTGTGTGTGAAAGCCGTCCTTCACCTAGCTTGTTGGGAACACAAAGTTTCTTTTCAGTTGCAAACTCCATTCCATACATATATATGGTGAGGTAGAAGCTCCAACTCGGTTTTACAGTGAAAGCTGCAGGAACTTCAACACGGCACTAGGAAACACACTGAGAAAGCAGAGAAAAAATGTCTCCTGCTACCCGTTCCCTTGGTGCCAGATGAACGAACGTCTCTCCACTTGCTCAGTTCTGAGAGATAAGTGTGAGGGAAAGCCGTCCTTCAACTAGCTTGTTGGGAACACAAAGTTTCTTTTCAGTTGCAAACTCCATTCCATACATATATATGGGGAGGTAGAAGCTCCAACTCGGTTTTACAGAGGAAACTGCAGGAACATCAAACTGGCACTAGGAAACAGAATGAGAAAGCAGAGAAAATGTGTCTCCTGCAACCCGTTCCCCCGGTGCTAGATGAACGAACGTCTCTCCCCTTGCTCAGTTCTGACAGATAAGTGTGTGTGAAAGCCGTCCTTCACCTACCTTGTTGGGAACACAAAGTTACATTTCAGTTGCAAACTCCATTCCATACATATATATGGGGAGGGACTAGCTCCAACTCGATTTTACAGTGAAAACTGCAGGAACTTCAAACCGGCACTACGAAACAGACTGAGAAAGCGGAAAAAAAGTGTGTCCTGCATCCCGTTCCCTTGGGCTAGATGAAAGAACGTCTCTCCACTTGCTCAGTTTTGAGAGATAAGTGTGTGTGAAAGCCGTCCTTGACCTACCTAGCTTGTTGGGAACACATAGTTTCTTTTCACTTGCAAAGTCCATTCCATATATATATATATGGGGAGGTACAAGCTCCAACTCGGTTTTACAGTGAAAACTGCAGGAACTTCAAACCGGCACTAGGAAATAGACTGAGAAAGCAGAGAAATAGTGTCTCCTGAAATCCGTTCCCCCGGTGCTAGATGAACGAACGTCTCTCCACTTGCTCAGATCTGAGAGATATGTGTGTGTGAAAGCCGTCCTTCAACTAGCTTGTTGGGAACACAAAGTTTCTTTTCAGTTTCAAACTCCATTCCATACATATATATGGGGAGGTACAAGCTCCAACTCGGATTTACAGTGAAAACTGCAGGAACTTCAACCCGGCACTAGGAAACAGACTGAGAAAGCAGAGAAAAATTGTCCCCTGCTACCCGTTCCCTTGGTGCTAGATGAACGAACGTCTCTCCACTTGCTCAGTTCTGAGAGATAAGTGTGTGTGAAAGCCGTCCTTCACCTAGCTTGTTGGGAACACAAAGTTTCTTTTCAGTTGCAAACTCCATTCCATACATATATATGGTGAGGTAGAAGCTCCAACTCGCTTTTACAGTGAAAGCTGCAGGAACTTCAACACGGCACTAGGAAACACACTGAGAAAGCAGAGAAAAAATGTCTCCTGCTACCCGTTCCCTTGGTGCCAGATGAACGAACGTCTCTCCACTTGCTCAGTTCTGAGAGATAAGTGTGAGGGAAAGCCGTCCTTCAACTAGCTTGTTGGGAACACAAAGTTTCTTTTCAGTTGCAAACTCAATTCCATACATATATATGGGGAGGTAGAAGCTCCAACTCGGTTTTACAGAGGAAACTGCAGGAACTTCAAACTGGCACTAGGAAACAGAATGAGAAAGCAGAGAAAATGTGTCTCCTGCAACCCGTTCCGCCGGTGCTAGATGAACGAACGTCTCTCCCCTTGCTCAGTTCTGACAGATAAGTGTGTGTGAAAGCCGTCCTTCACCTACCTTGTTGGGAACACAAAGTTACTTTTCAGTTGCAAACTCCATTCCATACATATATATGGGAAGGGACTAGCTCCAACTCGATTTTACAGTGAAAACTGCAGGAACTTCAAACCGGCACTAGGAAACAGACTGAGAAAGCGGAAAAAAAGTGTGTCCTGCATCCCGTTCCCTTGGGCTAGAGGAAAGAACGTCTCTCCACTTGCTCAGTTCTGAGAGATAAGTGTGTGTGAAAGCCGTACTTCACATAGCTTGTTGGGAACACAAAGTTTCTTTTCAGTTGCAAACTCCATTCCATACATATATATGGGGAGGTACAAGCTCCAACTCGGTTTTACAGTGAAAACTGCAGGAACTTCAAACCGGCACTAGGAAACAGACTGAGAAAGCAGAGAAAAAGTGTCTCCTGCAACCCGTTCCCTTGGTGCTGGATGAGCGAACGTCTCTCCACTTGCTCAGTTCTGAGAGATAAATGTGTGTGAAAGCCGTCCTTCACCTAGCTTGTTGGGAACACAAAGTTTCTTTTCAGTTGCAAACTCCATTCCATACATATATATGGGGAGGTTCTAGCTCCAACTCGGTTTTAAGTGAAAACTGCAGGAACTTCAAACCGGCACTAGGAAACAGACTGAGAAAGCAGAGAAAAAGTGTCTCCTGCAACCCGTTCCCATTGTGCTAGATGAACGAACGTCTCCCCACTTGCTCAGTTCTGAGAGATAAGTGTGTGTGAAAGCCGTCCTTCACCTAGCTTTTTGGGAACACAAAGTTTCTTTTCAGTTGCAAACTCCATTCCATACATATATATGGGGAGGTACTAGCTCCAATTCGGTTTTACAGTGAAAACTGCAGGAACTTCAAACCGGCACTACGAAACAGACTGAGAAAGCAGAGAAAAAGTGTCTCCTGCAACCCGTTCCCCCGGTGCTAGATGAACGAACGTCTCTCCACTTGCTCAGTTTTGAGAGATAAGTGTGTGTGAAAGCCGTCCTTCGCCTAGCTTGTTGGGAACACATAGTTTCTTTTCATTTGCAAAGTCCATTCCATATATATATATTTGGGAGGTACAAGCTCCAACTCGGTTTTACAGTGAAAACTGCAGGAAATTCAAACCGGCACTAGGAAAAAGACTGAGAAAGCAGAGAAATAGTGTCTCCTGAAACCCGTTCCCCCGGTGCTAGATGAACGAACGTCTCTCCACTTGCTCAGATCTGAGAGATAAGTGTGTGTGAAAGCCGTCCTTCAACTAGCTTGTTGGGAACACAAAGTTTCTTTTCAGTTTCAAACTCCATTCCATACATATATATGGGGAGGTACAAGCTCCAACTCGGATTTACAGTGAAAACTGCAGGAACTTCAACCCGGCACTAGGAAACAGACTGAGAAAGCAGAGAAAAATTGTCTCCTGCTACCCGTTCCCTTGGTGCTAGATGAACGAACGTCTCTCCACTTGCTCAGTTCTGAGAGATAATTGTGTGTGAAAGCCGTCCTTCAACTAGCTTGTTGGGAACACAAAGTTTCTTTTCAGTTGCTAACTCCATTCCATACATATATATGTGTAGGTACAAGCTCCAACTCGGTTTTACAGTGAAAACTGCAGGAACTTCAAACCGGCACTAGGAAACAGACTGAGAAAGCAGAGAAAAAGTGTCTCCTGCAACCCGTTCCCCCGGTGCTAGATGAAAGAACGTCTCTCCACTTGCTAAGTTCTGAGAGATAAGTGTGTGTGAAAGCCGTCCTTCACCTAGCTTGTTGGGAACACAAAGTTTCTTTTCAGTTGCAAACTCCATTCCATACATATATATGGTGAGGTAGAAGCTCCAACTCGGTTTTACAGTGAAAGCTGCAGGAACTTCAACCCGGCACTAGGAAACACACTGAGAAAGGAGAGAAAAAATGTCTCCTGCTACCCGTTCCCTTGGTGCTAGATGAACGAACGTCTCTCCACTTGCTCAGTTCTGAGAGATAAGTGTGAGGGAAAGCCGTCCTTCAACTAGCTTGTTGGGAACACAAAGTTTCTTTTCAGTTGCAAACTCCATTCCATACATATATATGGGGAGGTAGAAGCTCCAACTCGGTTTTACAGGGAAAACTGCAGGAACTTCAAACTGGCACTAGGAAACAGAATGAGAAAGCAGAGAAAATGTGTCTCCTGCAACCCGTTCCGCCGGTGCTAGATGAACGAACGTCTCTCCCCTTGCTCAGTTCTGACAGATAAGTGTGTGTGAAAGCCGTACTTCACCTACCTTGTTGGGAACACAAAGTTACTTTTCAGTTGCAAACTCCATTCCATACATATATATGGGGAGGGACTAGCTCCAACTCGATTTTACAGTGAAAACTGCAGGAACTTCAAACCGGCACTAGGAAACAGACTGAGAAAGCAGAAAAAAAGTGTGTCCTGCATCCCGTTCCCTTGGGCTAGATGAAAGAACGTCTCTCCACTTGCTCAGTTCTGAGAGATAAGTGTGTGTGAAAGCCGTACTTCACATAGCTTGTTGGGAACACAAAGTTTCTTTTCAGTTGCAAACTCCATTCCATACATATATATGGGGAGGTACAAGCTCCAACTCGGTTTTACAGTGAAAACTGCAGGAACTTCAAAGCGGCACTAGGAAACAGACTGAGAAAGCAGAGAAAAAGTGTCTCCTGCAACCCGTTCCCTTGGTGCTGGATGAGCGAACGTCTCTCCACTTTCTCAGTTCTGAGAGATAAATGTGTGTGAAAGCCGTCCTTCACCTAGCTTGTTGGGAACACAAAGTTTCTTTTCAGTTGCAAACTCCATTCCATACATATATATGGGGAGGTTCTAGCTCCAACTCGGTTTTAAGTGAAAACTGCAGGAACTTCAAACCGGCAATAGGAAACAGACTGAGAAAGCAGAGAAAAAGTTTCTCCTGCAACCCGTTCCCATTGTGCTAGATGAACGAACGTCTCCCCACATGCTCAGTTCTGAGAGATAAGTGTGTGTGAAAGCCGTCCTTCACCTAGCTTTTTGGGAACACAAAGTTTCTTTTCAGTTGCAACCTCCATTCCATACATATATATGGGGAGGTACTAGCTCCAATTCGGTTTTACAGTGAAAACTGCAGGAACTTCAAACCGGCACTACGAAACAGACTGAGAAAGCAGAGAAAAAGTGTCTCCTGCAACCAGTTCCCCCGGTGCTAGATGAACGAACGTCTCTCCACTTGCTCAGTTCTGAGAGATAAGTGTGTGTGAAAGCCGTCCTTCACCTAGCTTGTTGGGAACACATAGTTTCTTTTCACTTGCAAAGTCCATTCCATATATATATATATGGGGAGTTACAAGCTCCAACTCGGTTTTACAGTGAAAACTGCAGGAACTTCAAACCGGCACTAGGAAACAGACTGAGAAAGCAGAGAAATAGTGTCTCCTGAATCCCGTTCCCTTTGTGCTAGATGAACGAACGTCTCTCCACTTGCTCAGTTCTGAGAGATAAGTGTGTGTGAAAGCCGTCCTTCAACTAGCTTGTTGGGAAAACAAAGTTTCTTTTCAGTTGCAAACTCCATTCCATACATATATATGGGGAGGTACAAGCTCCAACTCGGTTTTACAGTGAAAACTGCAGGAACTTCAACCCGGCACTAGGAACAGTCTGAGAAAGCAGAGAAAAATTGTCTCCTGCTTCCCGTTCCCTTGGTGCTAGTTGAACGAACGTCTCTCCACTTGCTCAGTTCTGAAAGATAATTGTGTGTGAAAGCCATCCTTCAACTAGCTTGTTGGGAACACAAAGTTTCTTTTCAGTTGCAATCTCCATTCCATACATATATATGGGGAGGTACAAACTCCAACTCGGTTTTACAGTGAAAACTGCAGGAACTTCAAACCGGCACTAGGAAACAGACTGAGAAAGCAGAGAAAAAGTGTCTCCTGCAACCCGTTCCCCCGGTGCTAGATGAACGAACGTCTCTCCACTTGCTCAGTTCTGAGAGATAAATGTGAGGGAAAGCCGTCCTTCAACTAGCTTGTTGGGAACACAAAGTTTCTTTTCAGTTGCAAACTCCATTCCATACATATATATGGGGAGGTAGAAGCTCCAACACGATTTTACAGAGAAAACTGCAGGAACTTCAAACCGGCACTTGGAAACAGAATGAGAAAGCAGAGAAAAAGTGTCTCCTGCAACCCGTTCCCCCGGTGCTAGATGAACGAACGTCTCTCCCCTTGCTCAGTTCTGACAGCTAAGTGTGTGTGAAAGCCGTCCTTCACCTAGCTTGTTGGGAACACAAAGTTTCTTTTGAGTTGCAAACTCCATTCCATACATATATATGGGGAGGTACAAGCTCCAACTCGGTTTTACAGTGAAAACTGCAGGAACTTCAAACCGGCACTAGGAAACAGACTGAGAAAGCAGAGAAAATGTGTCTCCTGCAACCCGTTCCCTTGGTGCTGGATGAGCGAACGTCTCTCCACTTGCTCAGTTCTGAGAGATAAGTGTGTGTGAAAGCCGTCCTTCACCTAGCTTGTTGGGAACACAAAGATTCTTTTCAGTTGCAAACTCCATTCCATACATATATATGGGGAGGTTCTAGCTCCAACTCGGTTTTACAGTGAAAACTGCAGGAACTTCAAACCGGCACTAGGAAAAAGACTGAGAAAGCAGAGAAAAAGTGTCTCCTGCAACCCGTTCCCATTGTGCTAGATGAACGAACGTCTCTCCACTTGCTCAGTTATGAGAGATAATTGTGTGTGAAAGCCGTCCTTCACCTAGCTTGTTGGGAACACAAAGTTTCTTTTCAGTTGCAAACTCCATTCCATACATATATATGGGGAGGTACTAGCTCCAATTCGGTTTTACAGTGAAAACTGCAGGAACTTCAAACCGGCACTACGAAACAGACTGAGAAAGCAGAGAAAAAGTGTCTCCAGCAACCCGTTCCTTGGTGCAAGATGAACGAACGTCTCTCCACTTGCTCAGTTCTGAGAGATAAGTGTGTGTGAAAGCCGTCCTTCACATAGCTTGTTGGGAACACATAGTTTCTTTTCACTTGCAAAGTCCATTCCATATATATATATATGGGGAGGTACAAGCTCCAACTCGGTTTTACAGTGAAAACTGCAGGAACTTCAAACCGGCACTAGGAAACAGTCTGAGAAAGCAGAGAAATAGTGTCTCCTGCAACCCGTTCCCCCGGTGCTAGATGAACGAACGTCTCTCCACTTGCTCAATTCTGAGAGATAAGTGTGTGTGAAAGCCGTCCTTCACCTAGCTTGTTGGGAACACAAAGTTTCTTTTCAGTTGCAAACTCCATTCCATACATATATATGGGGAGGTACTAGCTCAAACTCGATTTTACAGTGAAAACTGCAGGAACTTCAAACCGGCACTAATAAACAGACTGAGAAAGCAGAGAAAAAGTGTCTCCTGCATCCCTTTCCCTTGGTGATAGATGAACGAACGTCTCTCCACTTGCTCAGTTCTGAGAGATAATTGTGTGTGAAAGCCGTTCTTCACCTAGCTTGTTGGGAACACAAAGTTTCTTTTCAGTTGCAAACTCCATTCCATACATATATATGGGGAGGTACAAGCTCCAACTCGGTTTTACAGTGAAAACTGCAGGAACTTCAAACCGGCACTAGGAAACAGACTGAGAAAGCAGAGAAATATTGTCTCCTGCAACCCGTTCCCCCGGTTCTAGATGAACGAACGTCTCTCCCCTTGCTCAGTTCTGACAGAAAAGTGTGTGTGAAAGCCGTACTTCACCTAGCTTGTTGGGAACAGAAAGTTTCTTTTTAGATGCAAACTCCATTCCATACATATATATGGTGAGGTAGAAGCTCCAACTCGGTTTTACAGTGAAAAATGCAGGAACTTCAAACCGGCACTAGGAAACAGACTGAGAAAGCAGAGAAAAAGTGACTCCTGCATCCCGTTCCCTTGGTGCTAGATGAACGAAAGTCTCGCCACTTGCTCACTTCCGAGAGATAACTGCGTGTGAAAGCCGTCCTTCACCTAGCTTGTTGGGAACACAAAGTTTTTTTTCAGTTGCTAACTCCATTCCATACATATATATGGGGAGGTACAAGCTCCAACTCGGTTTTACAGTGAAAACTGCAGGAACTTCATACCGGCACTAGGAAACAGTCTGAGAAAGCAGAGAAAAACTGTCCCCTGCAACCCGTTCCCTTGGTGCTAGATGAACGAACGTCTCTCCACTTGCTCAGTTCTGAGAGATAAGTGAGAGGGAAAGCCGTCCTTCAACTAGCTTGTTGGGAACACAAAGTTTCTTTTCAGTTGCAAACTCCATTCCATACATATATATGGGGAGGTACTAGCTCCAACTCGGTTTTCCAGTGAAAACTGCAGGAACTTCAAACCGGCACTAGGAAACAGACTGAGAAAGCAGAGAAAAAGTGTCTCCTGCAAACCGTTCCCTTGGTGCAAAATGAACGAACGTCTCTCCACTTGCTCAGTTCTGACAGATAAGTGTGTGTGAAAGCCGTCCTTCACCTAGCTTGTTGGGAACACAAAGTTTCTTTTCAGTTGCAAACTCCATTCCATACACATATATGGGGAGGGACTATCTCCAACTCGATTTTACCGTGAAAACTGCAGGAACTTCAAACCGGCACTAGGAAACAGACTGAGAAAGCAGAGAAAAAGTGTGTCCTGCATCCCGTTCCCTTGGTGCTAGATGAAAGAACGTCTCTCCACTTGCTCAGTTCTGAGAGATAATTGTGTGTGAAAGCCGTCCTTCACCTAGCTTGTTGGGAAAACAAAGTTTCTTTTCAGTTGCAAACTCCATTCCATACATATATATGGGGAGGTACTAGCTCCAACACGGTTTTAGAGTGAAAACTGCAAGAACTTCAAACCGGCACTAGGAAAAATACTGAGAAAGCAGAGAAAAAGTTTCTCCTGCCACCCGTCCCTTTGGTGCTAGATGAACGAACGTCTTTCCACTTGCTCAGTTCTGACAGATAAGTGTGTGTGAAAGCCGTCCTTCATCTAGCTTGTTGGGAACACAAAGGTTCTTTTCAGTTGCAAACTCCATTCCATACATATATATGGGGAGGGACTAGCTCCAACTCGATTTTACAGTGAAAACTGCAGGAACTTCAACACGGCACTAGGAAACAGACTGAGAAAGCAGAGAAAAAGTGTGTCCTGCATCCCGTTCCCTTGGTGCTAGATGAAAGAACGTCTCTCCACTTGCTCAGTTCTGAGAGATAAGTGTGTGTGAAAGCCGTACTTCACATAGCTTGTTGGGAACACAAAGTTTCTTTTCAGTTGCAAACTCCATTCCATACATATATATGGGGAGGTACAAGCTCCAACTCGGTTTTACAGTGAAAACTGCAGGAACTTCAAACCGGCACTAGGAAACAGACTGAGAAAGCAGAGAAAAATTGTCTCCTGCAACCCGTTCCCTTGGTGCTGGATGAGCGAACGTCTCTCCACTTGCTCAGTTCTGAGAGATAAATGTGTGTGAAAGCCGACCTTCACCTAGCTTGTTGGGAACACAAAGTTTCTTTTCAGTTGCAAACTCCATTCCATACATATATATGGGGAGGTTCTAGCTCCAACTCGGTATTACAGTGAAAACTGCAGGAACTTCAAACCGGCACTAGGAAACAGACTGAGAAAGCAGAGAAAAAGTGTCTCCTGCAACCCGTTCCCATTGTGCTAGGTGAACGAACGTCTCTGCACTTGCTCAGTTATGAGAGATAAGTGTGTGTGAAAGCCGTCCTTCACCTAGCTTGTTGGGAACACAAAGTTTCTTTTCAGTTGCAAACTCCATTCCATATATATATATGGGGAGGTACTAGCTCCAATTCGGTTTTACAGTGAAAACTGCAGGAACTTCAAACCGGCACTAGGAAACAGACTGAGAAAGCAGAGAAAAAGTGTCTCCTGCAAACCGTTCCCCCGGTGCTAGATGAACGAACGTCTCTCCACTTGCTCAGTTCTGAGAGATAAGTGTGTGTGAAAGCCGTCCTTCACCTAGCTTTTTGGGAACACAAAGTTTCTTTTCATTTGCAAACTCCATTCCATACATATATATGGGGAGGTACAAGCTCCAACTCGGTTTTACAGTGAAAACTGCAGGAACTTCAAACCGGCACTACGAAACAGACTGAGAAAGCAGAGAAAAAGTGTCTCCTGCAACCCTTTCCCCCGGTGCTAGATGAACGAACGTCTCTCCACTTGCTCAGTTCTGAGAGATAAGTGTGTGTGAAAGCCGTCCTTCAACTAGCTTGTTGGGAACACAAAGTTTCTTTTCAGTTGCAAACTCCATTCCATACATATATATGGGGAGGTACAAGCTCCAACTCGGTTTTACAGTGAAAACTGCAGGAACTTCAACCCGGCACTAGGAAACAGACTGAGAAAGAAGAGAAAAATTGTCTCCTGCTACCCGTTCCCTTGGTGCTAGATGAACGAACGTCTCTCCACTTGCTCAGTTCTGAGAGATAATTGTGTGTGAAAGCCGTCCATCAAGTAGCTTGTTGGGAAAACAAAGTTTCTTTTCAGTTGCAAACTCCATTCCATACATATATATGGGTAGGTACAAGCTCCAACTCGGTTTTACAGTGAAAACTGCAGGAACTTCAAACCGGCACTAGGAAACAGACTGAGAAAGCAGAGAAAAAGTGTCTCCTGCAACCCGTTCCCCCGGTTGTAGATGAACGAACGTCTCTCCACTTGCTAAGTTCTGAGAGATAAGTGTGTGTGAAAGCCGTCCTTCACCTAGCTTGTTGGGAACACAAAGTTTCTTTTCAGTTGCAAACTCCATTCTATACATATATAAGGTGAGGTAGAAGCTCCAACTCGGTTTTACAGTGAAAACTGCAGGAACTTCAACCCGGCACTAGGAAACAGACTGAGAAAGCAGAGAAAAAATGTCTCCTGCTACCCGTTCCCTTGGTGCTAGATGAACGAACGTCTCTCCACTTGCTCAGTTCTGAGAGATAAGTGTGAGGGAAAGCCGTCCTTCACCTAGCTTGTTGGGAACACAAAGTTTCTTTTCAGTTGCAAACTCCATTCCATAAATATATATATGGGGAGGTAGAAGCTCCAACTCGGTTTTACAGAGAAAACTGCAGGAACTTCAAACTGGCACTAGGAAACAGAATGAGAAAGCAGAGAAAATGTGTCTCCTGCAAACCGTTCCGCCGGTGCTAGATGAACGAACGTCTCTCCCCTTGCTCAGTTCTGACAGATAAGTGTGTGTGAAAGCTGTCCTTCACCTAGCTTGTTGGGAACACAAAGTTACTTTTCAGTTGCAAACTCCATTCCATACATATATATGGGGAGGGACTAGCTCCAACTCGATTTTACAGTGAAAACTGCAGGAACTTCAAACCGGCACTAGGAAACAGACTGAGAAAGCAGAGAAAAAGTGTCTCCTGCAACTCGTTCCCTTGGTGATGGATGAGCGAACGTCTCTCCACTTGCTCAGTTCTGAGAGATAAATGTGTGTGAAAGCCGTCCTTCACTTAGCTTGTTGGGAACACAAAGTTTCTTTTCAGTTGCAAACTCCATTCCATACATATATATGGGGAGGTTCTAGCTCCAACTCGGTTTTACAGTGAAAACTGCAGGAACTTCAAACGGGCACTAGGAAACAGACTGAGAAAGCAGAGAAAAACTGTCTCCTGCAACCCGTTCCGATTGTGCTAGATGAACGAACGTCTCCCCACTTGCTCAGTTCTGAGTGATAAGTGTGTGTGAAAGCCGTACTTCACCTAGCTTTTTGGGAACACAAAGTTTCTTTTCAGTTGCAAACTCCATTCCATACATATATATGGGGAGGTACTAGCTCCAATTCGGTTTTACAGTGAAAACTGCAGGAACTTCAAACCGGCACTACGAAACAGACTGAGAAAGCAGAGAAAAAGTGTCTCCTGCAACCCGTTCCCCCGGTGCTAGATGAACGAACGTCTCTCCACTTGCTCAGTTTTGAGAGATAAGTGTGTGTGAAAGCCGTCCTTCGCCTAGCTTGTTGGGAACACATAGTTTCTTTTCACTTGCAAAGTCCATTCCATATATATATATATGGGGAGGTACAAGCTCCAACTCGGTTTTACAGTGAAAACTGCAGGAACTTCAAACCGGCACTAGGAAAAAGACTGAGAAAGCAGAGAAATAGTGTCTCCTGAAACCCGTTCCCCCGGTGCTAGATGAACGAACGTCTCTCCACTTGCTCAGATCTGAGAGATAAGTGTGTGTGAAAGCCGTCCTTCAACTAGCTTGTTGGGAACACAAAGTTTCTTTTCAGTTTCAAACTCCATTCCATACATATATATGGGGAGGTACAAGCTCCAACTCGGATTTACAGTGAAAACTGCAGGAACTTCAACCCGGCACTAGGAAACAGACTGAGAAAGCAGAGAAAAATTGTCTCCTGCTACCCGTTCCCTTGGTGCTAGATGAACGAACGTCTCTCCACTTGCTCAGTTCTGAGAGATAATTGTGTGTGAAAGCCGTCCTTCAACTAGCTTGTTGGGAACACAAAGTTTCTTTTCAGTTGCAAACTCCATTCCATACATATATATGGGTAGGTACAAGCTCCAACTCGGTTTTACAGTGAAAACTGCAGGAACTTCAAACCGGCACTAGGAAACAGACTGAGAAAGCAGAGAAAAAGTGTCTCCTGCAACCCGTTCCCCCGGTGCTAGATGAACGAACGTCTCTCCACTTGCTAAGTTCTGAGAGATAAGTGTGTGTGAAAGCCGTCCTTCACCTAGCTTGTTGGGAACACAAAGTTTCTTTTCAGTTGCAAACTCCATTCCATACATATATATGGTGAGGTAGAAGCTCCAACTCGGTTTTACAGTGAAAGCTGCAGGAACTTCAACACGGCACTAGGAAACACACTGAGAAAGCAGAGAAAAAATGTCTCCTGCTACCCGTTCCCTTGGTGCCAGATGAACGAACGTCTCTCCACTTGCTCAGTTCTGAGAGATAAGTGTGAGGGAAAGCCGTCCTTCAACTAGCTTGTTGGGAACACAAAGTTTCTTTTCAGTTGCAAACTCCATTCCATACATATATATGGGGAGGTAGAAGCTCCAACTCGGTTTTACAGAGGAAACTGCAGGAACATCAAACTGGCACTAGGAAACAGAATGAGAAAGCAGAGAAAATGTGTCTCCTGCAACCCGTTCCCCCGGTGCTAGATGAACGAACGTCTCTCCCCTTGCTCAGTTCTGACAGATAAGTGTGTGTGAAAGCCGTCCTTCACCTACCTTGTTGGGAACACAAAGTTACATTTCAGTTGCAAACTCCATTCCATACATATATATGGGGAGGGACTAGCTCCAACTCGATTTTACAGTGAAAACTGCAGGAACTTCAAACCGGCACTACGAAACAGACTGAGAAAGCGGAAAAAAAGTGTGTCCTGCATCCCGTTCCCTTGGGCTAGATGAAAGAACGTCTCTCCACTTGCTCAGTTTTGAGAGATAAGTGTGTGTGAAAGCCGTCCTTGACCTACCTAGCTTGTTGGGAACACATAGTTTCTTTTCACTTGCAAAGTCCATTCCATATATATATATATGGGGAGGTACAAGCTCCAACTCGGTTTTACAGTGAAAACTGCAGGAACTTCAAACCGGCACTAGGAAATAGACTGAGAAAGCAGAGAAATAGTGTCTCCTGAAACCCGTTCCCCCGGTGCTAGATGAACGAACGTCTCTCCACTTGCTCAGATCTGAGAGATAAGTGTGTGTGAAAGCCGTCCTTCAACTAGCTTGTTGGGAACACAAAGTTTCTTTTCAGTTTCAAACTCCATTCCATACATATATATGGGGAGGTACAAGCTCCAACTCGGATTTACAGTGAAAACTGCAGGAACTTCAACCCGGCACTAGGAAACAGACTGAGAAAGCAGAGAAAAATTGTCTCCTGCTACCCGTTCCCTTGGTGCTAGATGAACGAAAGTCTCTCCACTTGCTCAGTTCTGAGAGATAATTGTGTGTGAAAGCCGTCCTTCAACTAGCTTGTTGGGAACACAAAGTTTCTTTTCAGTTGCAAACTCCATTCCATACATATATATGGGTAGGTACAAGCTCCAACTCGGTTTTACAGTGAAAACTGCAGGAACTTCAAACCGGCACTAGGAAACAGACTGAGAAAGCAGAGAAAAAGTGTCTCCTGCAACCCGTTCCCCCGGTGCTAGATGAACGAACGTCTCTCCACTTGCTAAGTTCTGAGAGATAAGTGTGTGTGAAAGCCGTCCTTCACCTAGCTTGTTGGGAACACAAAGTTTCTTTTCAGTTGCAAACTCCATTCCATACATATATATGGTGAGGTAGAAGCTCCAACTCGGTTTTACAGTGAAAGCTGCAGGAACTTCAACACGGCACTAGGAAACACACTGAGAAAGCAGAGAAAAAATGTCTCCTGCTACCCGTTCCCTTGGTGCCAGATGAACGAACGTCTCTCCACTTGCTCAGTTCTGAGAGATAAGTGTGAGGGAAAGCCGTCCTTCAACTAGCTTGTTGGGAACACAAAGTTTCTTTTCAGTTGCAAACTCAATTCAATACATATATATGGGGAGGTAGAAGCTCCAACTCGGTTTTACAGAGGAAACTGCAGGAACTTCAAACTGGCACTAGGAAACAGAATGAGAAAGCAGAGAAAATGTGTCTCCTGCAACCCGTTCCGCCGGTGCTAGATGAACGAACGTCTCTCCCCTTGCTCAGTTCTGACAGATAAGTGTGTGTGAAAGCCGTCCTTCACCTACCTTGTTGGGAACACAAAGTTACTTTTCAGTTGCAAACTCCATTCCATACATATATATGGGAAGGGACTAGCTCCAACTCGATTTTACAGTGAAAACTGCAGGAACTTCAAACCGGCACTAGGAAACAGACTGAGAAAGCGGAAAAAAAGTGTGTCCTGCATCCCGTTCCCTTGGGCTAGATGAAAGAACGTCTCTCCACTTGCTCAGTTCTGACAGATAAGTGTGTGTGAAAGCCGTACTTCACATAGCTTGTTGGGAACACAAAGTTTCTTTTCAGTTGCAAACTCCATTCCATACATATATATGGGGAGGTACAAGCTCCAACTCGGTTTTACAGTGAAAACTGCAGGAACTTCAAACCGGCACTAGGAAACAGACTGAGAAAGCAGAGAAAAAGTGTCTCCTGCAACCCGTTCCCTTGGTGCTGGATGAGCGAACGTCTCTCCACTTGCTCAGTTCTGAGAGATAAGTGTGTGTGAAAGCCGTCCTTCACCTAGCTTGTTGGGAACACAAAGTTTCTTTTCAGTTGCAAACTCCATTCCATACATATATATGGGGAGGTTCTAGCTCCAACTCGGTTTTAAGTGAAAACTGCAGGAACTTCAAACCGGCACTAGGAAACAGACTGAGAAAGCAGAGAAAAAGTGTCTCCTGCAACCCGTTCCCATTGTGCTAGATGAACGAACGTCTCCCCACTTGCTCAGTTCTGAGAGATAAGTGTGTGTGAAAGCCGTCCTTCACCTAGCTTTTTGGGAACACAAAGTTTCTTTTCAGTTGCAAACTCCATTCCATACATATATATGGGGAGGTACTAGCTCCAATTCGGTTTTACAGTGAAAACTGCTTGAACTTCAAACCGGCACTACGAAACAGACTGAGAAAGCAGAGAAAAAGTGTCTCCTGCAACCCGTTCCCCCGGTGCTAGATGAACGAACGTCTCTCCACTTGCTCAGTTTTGAGAGATAAGTGTGTGTGAAAGCCGTCCTTCGCCTAGCTTGTTGGGAACACATAGTTTCTTTTCATTTGCAAAGTCCATTCCATATATATATATTTGGGAGGTACAAGCTCCAACTCGGTTTTACAGTGAAAACTGCAGGAAATTCAAACCGGCACTAGGAAAAAGACTGAGAAAGAAGAGAAATAGTGTCTCCTGAAACCCGTTCACCCGGTGCTAGATGAACGAACGTCTCTCCACTTGCTCAGATCTGAGAGATAAGTGTGTGTGAAAGCCGTCCTTCAACTAGCTTGTTGGGAACACAAAGTTTCTTTTCAGTTTCAAACTCCATTCCATACATATATATGGGGAGGTACAAGCTCCAACTCGGATTTACAGTGAAAACTGCAGGAACTTCAACCCGGCACTAGGAAACAGACTGAGAAAGCAGAGAAAAATTGTCTCCTGCTACCCGTTCCCTTGGTGCTAGATGAACGAACGTCTCTCCACTTGCTCAGTTCTGAGAGATAATTGTGTGTGAAAGCCGTCCTTCAACTAGCTTGTTGGGAACACAAAGTTTCTTTTCAGTTGCAAACTCCATTCCATACATATATATGGGTAGGTACAAGCTCCAACTCGGTTTTACAGTGAAAACTGCAGGAACTTCAAACCGGCACTAGGAAACAGACTGAGAAAGCAGAGAAAAAGTGTCTCCTGCAACCCGTTCCCCCGGTGCTAGATGAACGAACGTCTCTCCACTTGCTAAGTTCTGAGAGATAAGTGTGTGTGAAAGCCGTCCTTCACCTAGCTTGTTGGGAACACAAAGTTTCTTTTCAGTTGCAAACTCCATTCCATACATATATATGGTGAGGTAGAAGCTCCAACTCGGTTTTACAGTGAAAGCTGCAGGAACTTCAACCCGGCACTAGGAAACACACTGAGAAAGCAGAGAAAAAATGTCTCCTGCTACCCGTTCCCTTGGTGCTAGATGAACGAACGTCTCTCCACTTGCTCAGTTCTGAGAGATAAGTGTGAGGGAAAGCCGTCCTTCAACTAGCTTGTTGGGAACACAAAGTTTCTTTTCAGTTGCAAACTCCATTCCATACATATATATGGGGAGGTAGAAGCTCCAACTCGGTTTTACAGGGAAAACTGCAGGAACTTCAAACTGGCACTAGGAAACAGAATGAGAAAGCAGAGAAAATGTGTCTCCTGCAACCCGTTCCGCCGGTGCTAGATGAACGAACGTCTCTCCCCTTGCTCAGTTCTGACAGATAAGTGTGTGTGAAAGCCGTCCTTCACCTACCTTGTTGGGAACACAAAGTTACTTTTCAGTTGCAAACTCCATTCCATACATATATATGGGGAGGGACTAGCTCCAACTCGATTTTACAGTGAAAACTGCAGGAACTTCAAACCGGCACTAGGAAACAGACTGAGAAAGCAGAAAAAAAGTGTGTCCTGCATCCCGTTCCCTTGGGCTAGATGAAAGAACGTCTCTCCACTTGCTCAGTTCTGAGAGATAAGTGTGTGTGAAAGCCGTACTTCACATAGCTTGTTGGGAACACAAAGTTTCTTTTCAGTTGCCAACTCCATTCCATACATATATATGGGGTGGTACAAGCTCCAACTCGGTTTTACAGTGAAAACTGCAGGAACTTCAAAGCGGCACTAGGAAACAGACTGAGAAAGCAGAGAAAAAGTGTCTCCTGCAACCCGTTCCCTTGGTGCTGGATGAGCGAACGTCTCTCCACTTTCTCAGTTCTGAGAGATAAATGTGTGTGAAAGCCGTCCTTCACCTAGCTTGTTGGGAACACAAAGTTTCTTTTCAGTTGCAAACTCCATTCCATACATATATATGGGGAGGTTCTAGCTCCAACTCGGTTTTAAGTGAAAACTGCAGGAACTTCAAACCGGCACTAGGAAACAGACTGAGAAAGCAGAGTAAAAGTGTCTCCTGCAACCCGTTCCCATTGTGCTAGATGAACGAACGTCTCCCCACATGCTCAGTTCTGAGAGATAAGTGTGTGTGAAAGCCGTCCTTCACCTAGCTTTTTGGGAACACAAAGTTTCTTTTCAGTTGCAACCTCCATTCCATACATATATATGGGGAGGTACTAGCTCCAATTCGGTTTTACAGTGAAAACTGCAGGAACTTCAAACCGGCACTACGAAACAGTCTGAGAAAGCAGAGAAAAAGTGTCTCCTGCAACCAGTTCCCCCGGTGCTAGATGAACGAACGTCTCTCCACTTGCTCAGTTCTGAGAGATAAGTGTGTGTGAAAGCCGTCCTTCACCTAGCTTGTTGGGAACACATAGTTTCTTTTCACTTGCAAAGTCCATTCCATATATATATATATGGGGAGGTACAAGCTCCAACTCGGTTTTACAGTGAAAACTGCAGGAACTTCAAACCGGCACTAGGAAACAGACTGAGAAAGCAGAGAAATAGTGTCCCCTGAATCCCGTTCCCTTTGTGCTAGATGAACGAACGTCTCTCCACTTGCTCAGTTCTGAGAGATAAGTGTGTGTGAAAGCCGTCCTTCAACTAGCTTGTTGGGAAAACAAAGTTTCTTTTCAGTTGCAAACTCCATTCCATACATATATATGGGGAGGTACAAGCTCCAACTCGGTTTTACAGTGAAAACTGCAGGAACTTCAACCCGGCACTAGGAAAAGTCTGAGAAAGCAGAGAAAAATTGTCTCCTGCTTCCCGTTCCCTTGGTGCTAGTTGAACGAACGTCTCTCCACTTGCTCAGTTCTGAGAGATAATTGTGTGTGAAAGCCATCCTTCAACTAGCTTGTTGGGAACACAAAGTTTCTTTTCAGTTGCAATCTCCATTCCATACATATATATGGGGAGGTACAAACTCCAACTCGGTTTTACAGTGAAAACTGCAGGAACTTCAAACCGGCACTAGGAAACAGACTGAGAAAGCAGAGAAAAAGTGTCTCCTGCAACCCGTTCCCCCGGTGCTAGATGAACGAACGTCTCTCCACTTGCTCAGTTCTGAGAGATAAGTGTGAGGGAAAGCCGTCCTTCAACTAGCTTGTTGGGAACACAAAGTTTCTTTTCAGTTGCAAACTCCATTCCATACAAATATATGGGGAGGTAGTAGCTCCAACACGATTTTACAGAGAAAACTGCAGGAACTTCAAACCGGCACTAGGAAACAGAATGAGAAAGCAGAGAAAAAGTGTCTCCTGCAACCCGTTCCCCCGGTGCTAGATGAACGAACGTCTCTCCCCTTGCTCAGTTCTGACAGCTAAGTGTGTGTGAAAGCCGTCCTTCACCTAGCTTGTTGGGAACACAAAGTTTCTTTTCAGTTGCAAACTCCATTCCATACATATATATGGGGAGGGACTAGCTCCAACTCGATTTTACAGTGAAAACTGCAGGAACTTCAAACCGGCACTAGGAAACAGACTGAGAAAGCAGAGAAAAAGTGTCTCCAGCAACCCGTTCCTTGGTGCAAGATGAACGAACGTCTCTCCACTTGCTCAGTTCTGAGAGATAAGTGTGTGTGAAAGCCGTCCTTCACATAGCTTGTTGGGAACACATAGTTTCTTTTCACTTGCAAAGTCCATTCCATATATATATATATGGGGAGGTACAAGCTCCAACTCGGTTTTACAGTGAAAACTGCAGGAACTTCAAACCGGCACTAGGAAACAGTCTGAGAAAGCAGAGAAATAGTGTCTCCTGCAACCCGTTCCCCCGGTGCTAGATGAACGAACGTCTCTCCACTTGCTCAATTCTGAGAGATAAGTGTGTGTGAAAGCCGTCCTTCACCTAGCTTGTTGGGAACACAAAGTTTCTTTTCAGTTGCAAACTCCATTCCATACATATATATGGGGAGGTACTAGCTCAAACTCGATTTTACAGTGAAAACTGCAGGAACTTCAAACCGGCACTAATAAACAGACTGAGAAAGCAGAGAAAAAGTGTCTCCTGCATCCCTTTCCCTTGGTGATAGATGAACGAACGTCTCTCCTCTTGCTCAGTTCTGAGAGATAATTGTGTGTGAAAGCCGTTCTTCACCTAGCTTGTTGGGAACACAAAGTTTCTTTTCAGTTGCAAACTCCATTCCATACATATATATGGGGAGGTACAAGCTCCAACTCGGTTTTACAGTGAAAACTGCAGGAACTTCAAACCGGCACTAGGAAACAGACTGAGAAAGCAGAGAAATATTGTCTCCTGCAACCCGTTCCCCCGGTTCTAGATGAACGAACGTCTCTCCCCTTGCTCAGTTCTGACAGAAAAGTGTGTGTGAAAGCCGTACTTCACCTAGCTTGTTGGGAACAGAAAGTTTCTTTTTAGATGCAAACTCCATTCCATACATATATATGGTGAGGTAGAAGCTCCAACTCGGTTTTACAGTGAAAAATGCAGGAACTTCAAACCGGCACTAGGAAACAGACTGAGAAAGCAGAGAAAAAGTGACTCCTGCATCCCGTTCCCTTGGTGCTAGATGAACGAAAGTCTCGCCACTTGCTCAGTTCCGAGAGATAACTGCGTGTGAAAGCCGTCCTTCACCTAGCTTGTTGGGAACACAAAGTTTTTTTTCAGTTGCTAACTCCATTCCATACATATATATGGGGAGGTACAAGCTCCAACTCGGTTTTACAGTGAAAACTGCAGGAACTTCATACCGGCACTAGGAAACAGTCTGAGAAAGCAGAGAAAAACTGTCCCCTGCAACCCGTTCCCTTGGTGCTAGATGAACGAACGTCTCTCCACTTGCTCAGTTCTGAGAGATAAGTGAGAGGGAAAGCCGTCCTTCAACTAGCTTGTTGGGAACACAAAGTTTCTTTTCAGTTGCAAACTCCATTCCATACATATATATGGGGAGGTACTAGCTCCAACTCGGTTTTCCAGTGAAAACTGCAGGAACTTCAAACCGGCACTAGGAAACAGACTGAGAAAGCAGAGAAAAAGTGTCTCCTGCAAACCGTTCCCTTGGTGCAAAATGAACGAACGTCTCTCCACTTGCTCAGTTCTGACAGATAAGTGTGTGTGAAAGCCGTCCTTCACCTAGCTTGTTGGGAACACAAAGTTTCTTTTCAGTTGCAAACTCCATTCCATACACATATATGGGGAGGGACAAGCTCCAACTCGATTTTACCGTGAAAACTGCAGGAACTTCAAACCGGCACTAGGAAACAGACTGAGAAAGCAGAGAAAAAGTGTGTCCTGCATCCCGTTCCCTTGGTGCTAGATGAAAGAACGTCTCTCCACTTGCTCAGTTCTGAGAGATAATTGTGTGTGAAAGCCGTCCTTCACCTAGCTTGTTGGGAAAACAAAGTTTCTTTTCAGTTGCAAACTCCATTCCATACATATATATGGGGAGGTACTAGCTCCAACACGGTTTTAGAGTGAAAACTGCAAGAACTTCAAACCGGCACTAGGAAAAATACTGAGAAAGCAGAGAAAAAGTTTCTCCTGCCACCCGTCCCTTTGGTGCTAGATGAACGAACGTCTTTCCACTTGCTCAGTTCTGACAGATAAGTGTGTGTGAAAGCCGTCCTTCATCTAGCTTGTTGGGAACACAAAGGTTCTTTTCAGTTGCAAACTCCATTCCATACATATATATGGGGAGGGACTAGCTCCAACTCGATTTTACAGTGAAAACTGCAGGAAATTCAACACGGCACTAGGAAACAGACTGAGAAAGCAGAGAAAAAGTGTGTCCTGCATCCCGTTCCCTTGGTGCTAGATGAAAGAACGTCTCTCCACTTGCTCAGTTCTGAGAGATAAGTGTGTGTGAAAGCCGTCCTTCAACTAGCTTGTTGGGAACACAAAGTTTCTTTTCAGTTGCAAACTCCATTCCATACATATATATGGGTAGGTACAAGCTCCAACTCGGTTTTACAGTGAAAACTGCAGGAACTTCAAACCGGCACTAGGAAACAGACTGAGAAAGCAGAGAAAAAGTGTCTCCTGCAACCCGTTCCCCCGGTGCTAGATGAACGAACGTCTCTCCACTTGCTAAGTTCTGAGAGATAAGTGTGTGTGAAAGCCGTCCTTCACCTAGCTTGTTGGGAACACAAAGTTTCTTTTCAGTTGCAAACTCAATTCCATACATATATATGGTGAGGTAGAAGCTCCAACTCGGTTTTACAGTGAAAGCTGCAGGAACTTCAACACGGCACTAGGAAACACACTGAGAAAGCAGAGAAAAAATGTCTCCTGCTACCCGTTCCCTTGGTGCCAGATGAACGAACGTCTCTCCACTTGCTCAGTTCTGAGAGATAAGTGTGAGGGAAAGCCGTCCTTCAACTAGCTTGTTGGGAACACAAAGTTTCTTTTCAGTTGCAAACTCCATTCCATACATATATATGGGGAGGTAGAAGCTCCAACTCGGTTTTACAGAGGAAACTGCAGGAACATCAAACTGGCACTAGGAAACAGAATGAGAAAGCAGAGAAAATGTGTCTCCTGCAACCCGTTCCCCCGGTGCTAGATGAACGAACGTCTCTCCCCTTGCTCAGTTCTGACAGATAAGTGTGTGTGAAAGCCGTCCTTCACCTACCTTGTTGGGAACACAAAGTTACATTTCAGTTGCAAACTCCATTCCATACATATATATGGGGAGGGACTAGCTCCAACTCGATTTTACAGTGAAAACTGCAGGAACTTCAAACCGGCACTACGAAACAGACTGAGAAAGCGGAAAAAAAGTGTGTCCTGCATCCCGTTCCCTTGGGCTAGATGAAAGAACGTCTCTCCACTTGCTCAGTTTTGAGAGATAAGTGTGTGTGAAAGCCGTCCTTGACCTACCTAGCTTGTTGGGAACACATAGTTTCTTTTCACTTGCAAAGTCCATTCCATATATATATATATGGGGAGGTACAAGCTCCAACTCGGTTTTACAGTGAAAACTGCAGGAACTTCAAACCGGCACTAGGAAATAGACTGAGAAAGCAGAGAAATAGTGTCTCCTGAAACCCGTTCCCCCGGTGCTAGATGAACGAACGACTCTCCACTTGCTCAGATCTGAGAGATAAGTGTGTGTGAAAGCCGTCCTTCAACTAGCTTGTTGGGAACACAAAGTTTCTTTTCAGTTTCAAACTCCATTCCATACATATATATGGGGAGGTACAAGCTCCAACTCGGATTTACAGTGAAAACTGCAGGAACTTCAACCCGGCACTAGGAAACAGACTGAGAAAGCAGAGAAAAATTGTCTCCTGCTACCCGTTCCCTTGGTGCTAGATGAACGAACGTCTCTCCACTTGCTCAGTTCTGAGAGATAATTGTGTGTGAAAGCCGTCCTTCAACTAGCTTGTTGGGAACACAAAGTTTCTTTTCAGTTGCAAACTCCATTCCATACATATATATGGGTAGGTACAAGCTCCAACTCGGTTTTACAGTGAAAACTGCAGGAACTTCAAACCGGCACTAGGAAACAGACTGAGAAAGCAGAGAAAAAGTGTCTCCTGCAACCCGTTCCCCCGGTGCTAGATGAACGAACGTCTCTCCACTTGCTAAGTTCTGAGAGATAAGTGTGTGTGAAAGCCGTCCTTCACCTAGCTTGTTGGGAACACAAAGTTTCTTTTCAGTTGCAAACTCCATTCCATACATATATATGGTGAGGTAGAAGCTCCAACTCGGTTTTACAGTGAAAGCTGCAGGAACTTCAACACGGCACTAGGAAACACACTGAGAAAGCAGAGAAAAAATGTCTCCTGCTACCCGTTCCCTTGGTGCCAGATGAACGAACGTCTCTCCACTTGCTCAGTTCTGAGAGATAAGTGTGAGGGAAAGCCGTCCTTCAACTAGCTTGTTGGGAACACAAAGTTTCTTTTCAGTTGCAAACTCAATTCAATACATATATATGGGGAGGTAGAAGCTCCAACTCGGTTTTACAGAGGAAACTGCAGGAACTTCAAACTGGCACTAGGAAACAGAATGAGAAAGCAGAGAAAATGTGTCTCCTGCAACCCGTTCCGCCGGTGCTAGATGAACGAACGTCTCTCCCCTTGCTCAGTTCTGACAGATAAGTGTGTGTGAAAGCCGTCCTTCACCTACCTTGTTGGGAACACAAAGTTACTTTTCAGTTGCAAACTCCATTCCATACATATATATGGGAAGGGACTAGCTCCAACTCGATTTTACAGTGAAAACTGCAGGAACTTCAAACCGGCACTAGGAAACAGACTGAGAAAGCGGAAAAAAAGTGTGTCCTGCATCCCGTTCCCTTGGGCTAGATGAAAGAACGTCTCTCCACTTGCTCAGTTCTGAGAGATAAGTGTGTGTGAAAGCCGTACTTCACATAGCTTGTTGGGAACACAAAGTTTCTTTTCAGTTGCAAACTCCATTCCATACATATATATGGGGAGGTACAAGCTCCAACTCGGTTTTACAGTGAAAACTGCAGGAACTTCAAACCGGCACTAGGAAACAGACTGAGAAAGCAGAGAAAAAGTGTCTCCTGCAACCCGTTCCCTTGGTGCTGGATGAGCGAACGTCTCTCCACTTGCTCAGTTCTGAGAGATAAGTGTGTGTGAAAGCCGTCCTTCACCTAGCTTGTTGGGAACACAAAGTTTCTTTTCAGTTGCAAACTCCATTCCATACATATATATGGGGAGGTTCTAGCTCCAACTCGGTTTTAAGTGAAAACTGCAGGAACTTCAAACCGGCACTAGGAAACAGACTGAGAAAGCAGAGAAAAAGTGTCTCCTGCAACCCGTTCCCATTGTGCTAGATGAACGAACGTCTCCCCACTTGCTCAGTTCTGAGAGATAAGTGTGTGTGAAAGCCGTCCTTCACCTAGCTTTTTGGGAACACAAAGTTTCTTTTCAGTTGCAAACTCCATTCCATACATATATATGGGGAGGTACTAGCTCCAATTCGGTTTTACAGTGAAAACTGCTTGAACTTCAAACCGGCACTACGAAACAGACTGAGAAAGCAGAGAAAAAGTGTCTCCTGCAACCCGTTCCCCCGGTGCTAGATGAACGAACGTCTCTCCACTTGCTCAGTTTTGAGAGATAAGTGTGTGTGAAAGCCGTCCTTCGCCTAGCTTGTTGGGAACACATAGTTTCTTTTCATTTGCAAAGTCCATTCCATATATATATATTTGGGAGGTACAAGCTCCAACTCGGTTTTACAGTGAAAACTGCAGGAAATTCAAACCGGCACTAGGAAAAAGACTGAGAAAGCAGAGAAATAGTGTCTCCTGAAACCCGTTCCCCCGGTGCTAGATGAACGAACGTCTCTCCACTTGCTCAGATCTGAGAGATAAGTGTGTGTGAAAGCCGTCCTTCAACTAGCTTGTTGGGAACACAAAGTTTCTTTTCAGTTTCAAACTCCATTCCATACATATATATGGGGAGGTACAAGCTCCAACTCGGATTTACAGTGAAAACTGCAGGAACTTCAACCCGGCACTAGGAAACAGACTGAGAAAGCAGAGAAAAATTGTCTCCTGCTACCCGTTCCCTTGGTGCTAGATGAACGAACGTCTCTCCACTTGCTCAGTTCTGAGAGATAATTGTGTGTGAAAGCCGTCCTTCAACTAGCTTGTTGGGAACACAAAGTTTCTTTTCAGTTGCAAACTCCATTCCATACATATATATGGGTAGGTACAAGCTCCAACTCGGTTTTACAGTGAAAACTGCAGGAACTTCAAACCGGCACTAGGAAACAGACTGAGAAAGCAGAGAAAAAGTGTCTCCTGCAACCCGTTCCCCCGGTGCTAGATGAACGAACGTCTCTCCACTTGCTAAGTTCTGAGAGATAAGTGTGTGTGAAAGCCGTCCTTCACCTAGCTTGTTGGGAACACAAAGTTTCTTTTCAGTTGCAAACTCCATTCCATACATATATATGGTGAGGTAGAAGCTCCAACTCGGTTTTACAGTGAAAGCTGCAGGAACTTCAACCCGGCACTAGGAAACACACTGAGAAAGCAGAGAAAAAATGTCTCCTGCTACCCGTTCCCTTGGTGCTAGATGAACGAACGTCTCTCCACTTGCTCAGTTCTGAGAGATAAGTGTGAGGGAAAGCCGTCCTTCAACTAGCTTGTTGGGAACACAAAGTTTCTTTTCAGTTGCAAACTCCATTCCATACATATATATGGGGAGGTAGAAGCTCCAACTCGGTTTTACAGGGAAAACTGCAGGAACTTCAAACTGGCACTAGGAAACAGAATGAGAAAGCAGAGAAAATGTGTCTCCTGCAACCCGTTCCGCCGGTGCTAGATGAACGAACGTCTCTCCCCTTGCTCAGTTCTGACAGATAAGTGTGTGTGAAAGCCGTCCTTCACCTACCTTGTTGGGAACACAAAGTTACTTTTCAGTTGCAAACTCCATTCCATACATATATATGGGGAGGGACTAGCTCCAACTCGATTTTACAGTGAAAACTGCAGGAACTTCAAACCGGCACTAGGAAACAGACTGAGAAAGCAGAAAAAAAGTGTGTCCTGCATCCCGTTCCCTTGGGCTAGATGAAAGAACGTCTCTCCACTTGCTCAGTTCTGAGAGATAAGTGTGTGTGAAAGCCGTACTTCACATAGCTTGTTGGGAACACAAAGTTTCTTTTCAGTTGCCAACTCCATTCCATACATATATATGGGGTGGTACAAGCTCCAACTCGGTTTTACAGTGAAAACTGCAGGAACTTCAAAGCGGCACTAGGAAACAGACTGAGAAAGCAGAGAAAAAGTGTCTCCTGCAACCCGTTCCCTTGGTGCTGGATGAGCGAACGTCTCTCCACTTTCTCAGTTCTGAGAGATAAATGTGTGTGAAAGCCGTCCTTCACCTAGCTTGTTGGGAACACAAAGTTTCTTTTCAGTTGCAAACTCCATTCCATACATATATATGGGGAGGTTCTAGCTCCAACTCGGTTTTAAGTGAAAACTGCAGGAACTTCAAACCGGCACTAGGAAACAGACTGAGAAAGCAGAGTAAAAGTGTCTCCTGCAACCCGTTCCCATTGTGCTAGATGAACGAACGTCTCCCCACATGCTCAGTTCTGAGAGATAAGTGTGTGTGAAAGCCGTCCTTCACCTAGCTTTTTGGGAACACAAAGTTTCTTTTCAGTTGCAACCTCCATTCCATACATATATATGGGGAGGTACTAGCTCCAATTCGGTTTTACAGTGAAAACTGCAGGAACTTCAAACCGGCACTACGAAACAGACTGAGAAAGCAGAGAAAAAGTGTCTCCTGCAACCAGTTCCCCCGGTGCTAGATGAACGAACGTCTCTCCACTTGCTCAGTTCTGAGAGATAAGTGTGTGTGAAAGCCGTCCTTCACCTAGCTTGTTGGGAACACATAGTTTCTTTTCACTTGCAAAGTCCATTCCATATATATATATATGGGGAGGTACAAGCTCCAACTCGGTTTTACAGTGAAAACTGCAGGAACTTCAAACCGGCACTAGGAAACAGACTGAGAAAGCAGAGAAATAGTGTCCCCTGAATCCCGTTCCCTTTGTGCTAGATGAACGAACGTCTCTCCACTTGCTCAGTTCTGAGAGATAAGTGTGTGTGAAAGCCGTCCTTCAACTAGCTTGTTGGGAAAACAAAGTTTCTTTTCAGTTGCAAACTCCATTCCATACATATATATGGGGAGGTACAAGCTCCAACTCGGTTTTACAGTGAAAACTGCAGGAACTTCAACCCGGCACTAGGAACAGTCTGAGAAAGCAGAGAAAAATTGTCTCCTGCTTCCCGTTCCCTTGGTGCTAGTTGAACGAACGTCTCTCCACTTGCTCAGTTCTGAGAGATAATTGTGTGTGAAAGCCATCCTTCAACTAGCTTGTTGGGAACACAAAGTTTCTTTTCAGTTGCAATCTCCATTCCATACATATATATGGGGAGGTACAAACTCCAACTCGGTTTTACAGTGAAAACTGCAGGAACTTCAAACCGGCACTAGGAAACAGACTGAGAAAGCAGAGAAAAAGTGTCTCCTGCAACCCGTTCCCCCGGTGCTAGATGAACGAACGTCTCTCCACTTGCTCAGTTCTGAGAGATAAGTGTGAGGGAAAGCCGTCCTTCAACTAGCTTGTTGGGAACACAAAGTTTCTTTTCAGTTGCAAACTCCATTCCATACATATATATGGGGAGGTAGAAGCTCCAACACGATTTTACAGAGAAAACTGCAGGAACTTCAAACCGGCACTAGGAAACAGAATGAGAAAGCAGAGAAAAAGTGTCCCCTGCAACCCGTTCCCCCGGTGCTAGATGAACGAACGTCTCTCCCCTTGCTCAGTTCTGACAGCTAAGTGTGTGTGAAAGCCGTCCTTCACCTAGCTTGTTGGGAACACAAAGTTTCTTTTCAGTTGCAAACTCCATTCCATACATATATATGGGGAGGGACTAGCTCCAACTCGATTTTACAGTGAAAACTGCAGGAACTTCAAACCGGCACTAGGAAACAGACTGAGAAAGCAGAGAAAAAGTGTCTCCTGCAACCCGTTCCCCCGGTGCTAGATGAACGAACGTCTCTCCACTTGCTCAATTCTGAGAGATAAGTGTGTGTGAAAGCCGTCCTTCACCTAGCTTGTTGGGAACACAAAGTTTCTTTTCAGTTGCAAACTCCATTCCATACATATATATGGGGAGGTACTAGCTCAAACTCGATTTTACAGTGAAAACTGCAGGAACTTCAAACCGGCACTAATAAACAGACTGAGAAAGCAGAGAAAAAGTGTCTCCTGCATCCCTTTCCCTTGGTGATAGATGAACGAACGTCTCTCCTCTTGCTCAGTTCTGAGAGATAATTGTGTGTGAAAGCCGTTCTTCACCTAGCTTGTTGGGAACACAAAGTTTCTTTTCAGTTGCAAACTCCATTCCATACATATATATGGGGAGGTACAAGCTCCAACTCGGTTTTACAGTGAAAACTGCAGGAACTTCAAACCGGCACTAGGAAACAGACTGAGAAAGCAGAGAAATATTGTCTCCTGCAACCCGTTCCCCCGGTTCTAGATGAACGAACGTCTCTCCCCTTGCTCAGTTCTGACAGAAAAGTGTGTGTGAAAGCCGTACTTCACCTAGCTTGTTGGGAACAGAAAGTTTCTTTTTAGATGCAAACTCCATTCCATACATATATATGGTGAGGTAGAAGCTCCAACTCGGTTTTACAGTGAAAAATGCAGGAACTTCAAACCGGCACTAGGAAACAGACTGAGAAAGCAGAGAAAAAGTGACTCCTGCATCCCGTTCCCTTGGTGCTAGATGAACGAAAGTCTCGCCACTTGCTCACTTCCGAGAGATAACTGCGTGTGAAAGCCGTCCTTCACCTAGCTTGTTGGGAACACAAAGTTTTTTTTCAGTTGCTAACTCCATTCCATACATATATATGGGGAGGTACAAGCTCCAACTCGGTTTTACAGTGAAAACTGCAGGAACTTCATACCGGCACTAGGAAACAGTCTGAGAAAGCAGAGAAAAACTGTCCCCTGCAACCCGTTCCCTTGGTGCTAGATGAACGAACGTCTCTCCACTTGCTCAGTTCTGAGAGATAAGTGAGAGGGAAAGCCGTCCTTCAACTAGCTTGTTGGGAACACAAAGTTTCTTTTCAGTTGCAAAATCCATTCCATACATATATATGGGGAGGTACTAGCTCCAACTCGGTTTTCCAGTGAAAACTCCAGGAACTTCAAACCGGCACTAGGAAACAGACTGAGAAAGCAGAGAAAAAGTGTCTCCTGCAAACCGTTCCCTTGGTGCAAAATGAACGAACGTCTCTCCACTTGCTCAGTTCTGACAGATAAGTGTGTGTGAAAGCCGTCCTTCACCTAGCTTGTTGGGAACACAAAGTTTCTTTTCAGTTGCAAACTCCATTCCATACACATATATGGGGAGGGACAAGCTCCAACTCGATTTTACCGTGAAAACTGCAGGAACTTCAAACCGGCACTAGGAAACAGACTGAGAAAGCAGAGAAAAAGTGTGTCCTGCATCCCGTTCCCTTGGTGCTAGATGAAAGAACGTCTCTCCACTTGCTCAGTTCTGAGAGATAATTGTGTGTGAAAGCCGTCCTTCACCTAGCTTGTTGGGAAAACAAAGTTTCTTTTCAGTTGCAAACTCCATTCCATACATATATATGGGGAGGTACTAGCTCCAACACGGTTTTAGAGTGAAAACTGCAAGAACTTCAAACCGGCACTAGGAAAAATACTGAGAAAGCAGAGAAAAAGTTTCTCCTGCCACCCGTCCCTTTGGTGCTAGATGAACGAACGTCTTTCCACTTGCTCAGTTCTGACAGATAAGTGTGTGTGAAAGCCGTCCTTCATCTAGCTTGTTGGGAACACAAAGGTTCTTTTCAGTTGCAAACTCCATTCCATACATATATATGGGGAGGGACTAGCTCCAACTCGATTTTACAGTGAAAACTGCAGGAACTTCAACACGGCACTAGGAAACAGAATGAGAAAGCAGAGAAAAAGTGTGTCCTGCATCCCGTTCCCTTGGTGCTAGATGAAAGAACGTCTCTCCACTTGCTCAGTTCTGAGAGATAAGTGTGTGTGAAAGCCGTACTTCACATAGCTTGTTGGGAACACAAAGTTTCTTTTCAGTTGCAAACTCCATTCCATACATATATATGGGGAGGTACAAGCTCCAACTCGGTTTTACAGTGAAAACTGCAGGAACTTCAAACCGGCACTAGGAAACAGACTGAGAAAGCAGAGAAAAATTGTCTCCTGCAACCCGTTCCCTTGGTGCTGGATGAGCGAACGTCTCTCCACTTGCTCAGTTCTGAGAGATAAATGTGTGTGAAAGCCGTCCTTCACCTAGCTTGTTGGGAACACAAAGTTTCTTTTCAGTTGCAAACTCCATTCCATACATATATATGGGGAGGTTCTAGCTCCAACTCGGTATTACAGTGAAAACTGCAGGAACTTCAAACCGGCACTAGGAAACAGACTGAGAAAGCAGAGAAAAAGTGTCTCCTGCAACCCGTTCCCATTGTGCTAGGTGAACGAACGTCTCTCCACTTGCTCAGTTATGAGAGATAAGTGTGTGTGAAAGCCGTCCTTCACCTAGCTTGTTGGGAACACAAAGTTTCTTTTCAGTTGCAAACTCCATTCCATATATATATTTGGGGAGGTACTAGCTCCAATTCGGTTTTACAGTGAAAACTGCAGGAACTTCAAACCGGCACTAGGAAACAGACTGAGAAAGCAGAGAAAAAGTGTCTCCTGCAAACCGTTCCCCCGGTGCTAGATGAACGAACGTCTCTACACTTGCTCAGTTCTGAGAGATATGTGTGTGTGAAAGCCGTCCTTCACCTAGCTTGTTGGGAACACATAGTTTCTTTTCACTTGCAAAGTCCAATCCATATATATATATATGGGGAGGTACAAGCTCCAACTCGGTTTTACAGTGAAAACTGCAGGAACTTCAAACCGGCACTAGGAAACAGACTGAGAAAGCAGAGAAATAGTGTCTCCTGCAACCCGTTCCCCCGGTGCTAGATGAACGAACGTCTCTCCACTTGCTCAGTTCTGAGAGATAATTGTGTGTGAAAGCCGTCCTTCACCTAGCTTGTTGGGAACACAAAGTTTCTTTTCAGTTGCAAACTCCATTACATACATATATATGGGGAGGTACAAGCTCCAACTCGGTTTTACAGTGAAAACTGCAGGAACTTCAACCCGGCACTAATAAACAGACTGAGAAAGGAGAGAAAAAGTGTCTCCTGCATAACGTTCCCTTGGTGCTAGATGAACGAACGTCTCTCCACTTGCTCAGTTCTGAGAGCTAACTGCGTGTGAAAGCCGTCCTTCACCTAGCTTGTTGGGAACACAAAGTTTGTTTTCAGTTGCAAACTCCATTCCATACATATATATGGGGAGGTACAAGCTCCAACTCGGGTTTACAGTGAAAACTGCAGGAACTTCAAACCGGCACTAGGAAACAGACTGACAATGCAGAGAATAAGTGTCTCCTGCAAACCGTTCCCTTGGTGCTAGATGAACGAACGTCTCTCCACTTGCTAAGTTCTGAGAGATAATTGTGTGTGAATGCCGTCCTTCACCTAGCTTGTTGGGAACACAAAGTTTCTTTTCAGTTGCAAACTCCATTCCATACATATATATGGGTAGGAACTAGCTCCAACTCGGTTTTAGAGTGAAAACTGCAAGAACTTCAAACCGGCACTAGGAAAAATACTGAGAAAGCAGAGAAAAAGTTTCTCCTGCCACCCGTCCCTTTGGTGCTAGATGAACGAACGTCTCTCCACTTGCTCATTTCGGAAAGAAAATTGTGTGTGAAAGCCGTCCTTCACATAGATTGTTAGGAAAACAAAATTTCTTTTCAGTTGCAAACTACATTCCATACATATATATGGGGAGGTAGAAGCTCCAACTCGTTTTTACAGTGAAAACTGCAGGAACTTCAAACCGGCACTAAGAAACAGACTGAGAAAGCAGAGAAAAAGTGTCTCCTGCAACCCGATCCCTTGGTGCTAGATGAACGAACATCTCTCCACTTGCTCAGTTCCGAGAGACAAGTGTGTGTGAAAGCCGTCCTTCAACTTGTTTGTTGGGAACACAAAGTTTCTTTTCAGTTGCAAACTCCATTCCATACATATATATGGGGAGGTACTAGCTCCAACTCGGTTTTACAGTGAAAACTGCAGGAACTTCAAACCGGCACTAGGAAACAGACTGAGAAATCAGAGAAAAAGTGTCTCCTGCAACCCGTTCCCTTGGTGCTAGATGAACGAACGTCTCTCCACTTGCTCAGTTCTGAGAGGTAAGTATGTGTGAAAGCCGTACTTCACCTAGCTTGTTGGGAACACAAAGTTTCTTTTCAGTTGCAAACTCCATTCCATACATATATATGGGGAGGTACTAGCTCCAACTCGGTTTTACAGTGAAAACTGCCTGAACTTCAAACCGGCACTAGGAAACAGACTGAGAAAGCAGAGAAAAAGTGTCTCCTTCCAACCGTTCCCCCGGTGCTAGATGAACGAACGTCTCTACACTTGCTCAGTTCTGAGAGATAATTGTGTGTGAAAGCCGTCCTTCACCTAGCTTGTTGGGAACACAAAGTTTCTTTTCAGTTGCAAACTCCATTACATACATATATATGGGGAGGTACAAGCTCCAACTCGGTTTTACAGTGAAAACTGCAGGAACTTCAACCCGGCACTAATAAACAGACTGAGAAAGCAGAGAAAAAGTGTCTCCTGCATCCCGTTCCCTTGGTGCTAGATGAACGAACGTCTCTCCACTTGCTCAGTTCTGAGAGCTAACTGCGTGTGAAAGCCGTCCTTCACCTAGCTTGTTGGGAACACAAAGTTTGTTTTCAGTTGCAAACTCCATTCCATACATATATATGGGGAGGTACAAGCTCCAACTCGTGTTTACAGTGAAAACTGCAGGAACTTCAAACCGGCACTAGGAAACAGACTGAGAAAGCAGAGAATAAGTGTCTCCTGCAACCCGTTCCCTTGGTGCTAGATGAACGAACGTCTCTCCACTTGCTCAGTACTGAGAGAAAAGTGTGAGGGAAAGCCGTCCTTCAACTAGATTGTTGGGAACACAAAGTTTCTTTTCAGTTGCAAACTCCATTCCATACATATATATGGGGAGGTACAAGCTCCAACTCGGTTTTCCAGTGAAAACTGCAGGAACTTCATACCGGCACTAGGAAACAGACTGACAATGCAGAGAAAAAGTGTCTCCTGCAAACCGTTCCCTTGGTGCTAGATGAACGAACGTCTCTCCACTTGCTCAGTTCTGAGAGTTAATTGTTTGTGAATGCCGTCCTTCAACTAGCTTGTTGGGAACACAAAGTTTCTTTTCAGTTGCAAACTCCATTCCATACATATATATGGGTAGGTACTAGCTCCAACTCGGTTTTAGAGTGAAAACTGCAAGAACTTCAAACCGGCATTAGGAAAAATACTGAGAAAGCAGAGAAAAAGTTTCTCCTGCCACCCGTCCCTTTGGTGCTAGATGAACGAACGTCTCTCCACTTGCTCAGTTCGGAAAGAAAATTGTGTGTGAAAGCCGTCCTTCACATAGATTGTTAGGAACACAAAATTTCTTTTCAGTTGCAAACTCCATTCCATACATATATATGGGGAGGTAGAAGCTCCAACTCGTTTTTACAGTGAAAACTGCAGGAACTTCAAACCGGCACTAGGAAACAGACTGAGAAAGCAGAGAAAAAGTGTCTCCTGCAACCCGTTCCCTTGGTGCTAGATGAACGAACATCTCTCCAATTGCTCAGTTCCGAGAGACAAGTGTGTGTAAAAGCCGTCCTTCAACTTGTTTGTTGGGAACACAAAGGTTCTTTTCAGTTGCAAACTCCATTCCATACATATATATGGGGAGGTACTAGCTCCAACTCGGTTTTACAGTGAAAACTGCAGGAACTTCAAACCGGCACTAGGAAACAGACTGAGAAAGCAGAGAAAAAGTGTCTCCTGCAACCCGTTCCCTTGGTGCTAGATGAACGAACGTCTCTCCCCTTGCTCAGTTCTGCGAGGTAAGTATGTGTTAAAGCCGACCTTCACCTAGCTTGTTGGGAACACAAAGTTTCTTTTCAGTTGCAAACTCCATTCCATACATATATATGGGGAGGTACTAGCTCCAACTCGGTTTTACAGTGAAAACTGCCTGAACTTCAAACCGGCACTAGGAAACAGACTGAGAAAGCAGAGAAAAAGTGTCTCCTGCAACCCGTTCCCTTGGTGCTAAATGAAAGAACGTCTCTCCCCTTGCTCAGTTCTGAGAGATATTTGTGTGTGAAAGCCGTCGTTCACCTAGCTTGATGGGAACACAAAGTTTCTTTTCAGTTGCAAACTCCATTCCATACATATATATGGGGAAGTACAAGCTCCAACTCGGTTTGACAGTGAAAACTGCAGGAACTTCAAACCGGCACTAGGAAACAAACTGAGAAAGCAGAGAAAAAGTGTCTCCTGCAACCTGTTCCCTTGGTGCTAGATGAACGAACGTCTCTCCACTTGCTAAGTTCTGAGAGATATGTGTGTGTGAAAGCCGTCCTTCAACTAGCTTGTTGGGAACACATAGTTTCTTTTCAGTGGAAAACACCATTCCATACATATATATGGGGAGGTAAAAGCTCCAACTCGGTTTTACAGTGAAAACTGCAGGAACTTCAAACCGGCACTAGGAAACAGACTGAGAAAGCAGAGAAAAAGTGTCTACTACAACCCGTTCCTTTGGTGCTAGATGAACGAACGTCTCTCCACTTGCTCAGTTCTGAGAGATAAGTGTGTGTGAAAGCCGTCCTTCACCTAGCTTGTTGGGAACACAAAGTTTCTTTTCAGTTGCAAACTCCATTCAATACATATATATGGGGAAGTAGAAGCTCCAAATCGGTTTTACAGTGAAAACTGCAGGAACTTCAAACCGGCACTAGGAAGCAAACTGAGAAAGCAGAGAAAAAGTGTCTCCTGCAACCCGTTACCTTGGTGCTAGATGAACGAACTTCTCTCCACTTGCTAAGTTCTGAGAGATATGTGTGTGTGAAAGCCGTACTTCAACTAGCTTGTTGGGAACACATAGTTTCTTTTCAGTGGAAAACTCCATTCCATACATATATATGGGGAGGTACAAGCTCCAACTCCGTTTTACAGTGAAAACTGCAGGAACTTCAAACCGGCACTAGGAAACAGACTGAGAAAGCAGAGAAAAAGTGTCTACTACAACCCGTTCCCTTGGTGCTAGATGAACGAACGTCTCTCCACTTGCTCAGTTCTGAGAGATAACTGTGTGTGAAAGCCGTCCTTCACCTAGCTTGTTGGGAACACAAAGTTTCTTTTCAGTTGCAAACTCCATTCCATACATATATATGGGGAAGTAGAAGCTCCAACTCGGTTTGACAGTGAAAACTGCAGGAACTTCAAACCGGCACTAGGAAAGAAACTGAGAAAGCAGAGAAAAAGTGTCTCCTGCAAACCGTTCCCTTGGTGCTAGATGAACGAACGTCTCTCCACTTGGTAAGTTCTGAGAGATATGTGTGTGTGAAAGCCGTCCTTCAACTAGCTTGTTGGGAACACATAGTTTCTTTTCAGTGGAAAACTCCATTCCATACATATATATGGGGAGGTACAAGCTCCACCTCGGTTTTACAGTGAAAACTGCAGGAAATTCAAACAGGCACTAGGAAACAGACTGAGAAAGCAGAGAACAAGTGTCCCTTGCAACCCGTTCCCTTGGTGCTAGATGAACGAACGTCTCTCCACTTACTCATTTCTGAGAGATAATTGTAAGGGAAAGCCGTCCTTCAACTAGCTTGTTGGGAACACAAATTTTCTTTTCAGTTGCAAACTCCATTCCATACATATATAAGGTGAGGTACTAGCTCCAACTCGGTTTTACAGTGAAAACTGAAGGAACTTCAAACCGGCACTAGGAAACAGACTGAGAAAGCAGAGAAAATGTGTCTCCTGCAACCCGTTCCCTTGGTGCTAGATGAACGAACGTCTCTCCACTTGCTCAGTTCTGCGAGGTAAGTATGTGTGAAAGCCGACCTTCACCTAGCTTGTTGGGAACACAAAGTTTCTTTTCAGTTGCAAACTCCATTCCATACATATATATGGGGAGGTACTAGCTCCAACTCGGTTTTACAGTGAAAACTGCCTGAACTTCAAACCGGCACTAGGAAACAGACTGAGAAAGCAGAGAAAAAGTGTCTCCTGCAACCCGTTCCCTTGGTGCTAAATGAAAGAACGTCTCTCCCCTTGCTCAGTTCTGAGAGATATTTGTGTGTGAAAGCCGTCGTTCACCTAGCTTGTTGGGAACACAAAGTTTCTTTTCAGTTGCAAACTCCATTCCATACATATATATGGGGAAGTACAAGCTCCAACTCGGTTTGACAGTGAAAACTGCAGGAACTTCAAACCGGCACTAGGAAACAAACTGAGAAAGCAGAGAAAAAGTGTCTCCTGCAACCCGTTCCCTTGGTGCTAGATGAACGAACGTCTCTCCACTTGCTAAGTTCTGAGAGATATGTGTGTGTGAAAGCCGTCCTTCAACTAGCTTGTTGGGAACACATAGTTTCTTTTCAGTGGAAAACACCATTCCATACATATATATGGGGAGGTAAAAGCTCCAACTCGGTTTTACAGTGAAAACTGCAGGAACTTCAAACCGGCACTAGGAAACAGACTGAGAAAGCAGAGAAAAAGTGTCTACTACAACCCGTTCCCTTGGTGCTAGATGAACGAACGTCTCTCCACTTGCTCAGTTCTGAGAGATAAGTGTGTGTGAAAGCCGTCCTTCACCTAGCTTGTTGGGAACACAAAGTTTCTTTTCAGTTGCAAACTCCATTCAATACATATATATGGGAAGTAGAAGCTCCAAATCGGTTTGACAGTGAAAACTGCAGGAACTTCAAACCGGCACTAGGAAGCAAACTGAGAAAGCAGAGAAAAAGTGTCTCCTGCAACCCGTTACCTTGGTGCTAGATGAACGAACGTCTCTCCACTTGCTAAGTTCTGAGAGATATGTGTGTGTGAAAGCCGTACTTCAACTAGCTTGTTGGGAACACATAGTTTCTTTTCAGTGGAAAACTCCATTCCATACATATATATGGGGAGGTACAAGCTCCAACTCCGTTTTACAGTGAAAACTGCAGGAACTTCAAACCGGCACTAGGAAACAGACTGAGAAAGCAGAGAAAAAGTGTCTACTACAACCCGTTCCCTTGGTGCTAGATGAACGAACGTCTCTCCACTTGCTCAGTTCTGAGAGATAACTGTGTGTGAAAGCCGTCCTTCACCTAGCTTGTTGGGAACACAAAGTTTCTTTTCAGTTGCAAACTCCATTCCATACATATATATGGGGAAGTAGAAGCTCCAACTCGGTTTGACAGTGAAAACTGCAGGAACTTCAAACCGGCACTAGGAAAGAAACTGAGAAAGCAGAGAAAAAGTGTCTCCTGCAAACCGTTCCCTTGGTTCTAGATGAACGAACGTCTCTCCACTTGGTAAGTTCTGAGAGATATGTGTGTGTGAAAGCCGTCCTTCAACTAGCTTGTTGGGAACACATAGTTTCTTTTTAGTGGAAAACTCCATTCCATACATATATATGGGGAGGTACAAGCTCCACCACGGTTTTACAGTGAAAACTGCAGGAAATTCAAACAGGCACTAGGAAACAGACTGAGAAAGCAGAGAACAAGTGTCCTTTGCAACCCGTTCCCTTGGTGCTAGATGAACGAACGTCTCTCCACTTACTCATTTCTGAGAGATAATTGTAAGGGAAAGCCGTCCTTCAACAAGCTTGTTGGGAACACAAAATTTCTTTTCAGTTGCAAACTCCATTCCATACATATATAAGGTGAGGTACTAGCTCCAACTCGGTTTTACAGTGAAAACTGAAGGAACTTCAAACCGGCACTAGGAAACAGACTGAGAAAGCAGAGAAAATGTGTCTCCTGCAACCCGTTCCCTTGGTGCTAGATGAACGAACGTCTCTCCACTTGCTCAGTTCTGAGAGATATGTGTGTGTGAAAGCCGTCCTTCACCTAGCTTGTTGGGAACACAAAGTTTCTTTTCAGTTGCAAACTCCATTGCATACATATATATGGGGAGGTAGAAGCTCCAAATCGGTTTGAAAGTGATAACTGCAGGAATTTCAAACCGGCACTAGGAAACAGACTGAGAAAGCAGAGAAAAAGTGTCTCCTGCAAACCGTTCCCTTGGTGCTAGATGAACGAACGTCTCTCCACTTGCTCAGTTCTGAGAGATAAGTGTGTGTGATAGCCGTCCTTCACATAGATTGTTGGGAACACAAAGATTCTTTTCAGTTGCAAACTCCATTCCATACATATATATGGGGAGGTACTAGCTCCAACTCGATTTTAGAGTGAAAACTGCAAGAACTTCAAACCGGCACTAGGAAAAATACTGAGAAAGCAGAGAAAAAGTTTCTCCTGCCACCCGTCCCTTTGGTGCTAGATGAACGAACGTCTCTCCACTTGCTCAGTTCGGAAAGAAAAGTGTGTGTGAAAGCCGTCCTTCACATAGATTTTTGGGAACACAAAATTTCTTTTCAGTTGCAAACTCCATTCCATACTTATATATGGGGAGGTAGAAGCTCCAACTCGGTATTACAGTGAAAACTGCAGGAACTTCAAACCGGCACTAGGAAACAGACTGAGAAAGCAGAGAAAAAGTGTCCCCTGCAACCCGTTCCCTTGGTGCTAGATGAACGAACGTCTCTCCACTTACTCAGTTCTGAGAGATAAGTGTGAGGGAAAGCCGTCCTTCAACTAGCTTGTTGGGAACACAAAGTTTCTTTTCAGTTGCAAACTCCATTCCATACTTATATAAGGGGAGGTACTAGCTCCAACTCGGTTTTACAGTGAAAACTGCAGGAACTTCAAACCGGCACTAGGAAACAGACTGAGAAAGCAGAGAAAATGTGTCTCCTGCAACCCGTTCCCTTGGTGCTATATGAACGAACGTCTCTCCACTTGCTCAGTTCTGAGAGATATGTGTGTGTGAAAGCCGTCCTTCACCTAGCTTGTTGGGAACACAAAGTTTCATTTCAGTTGCAAACTCCATTCCATACATATATATGGGGAGGTAGAAGCTCCAACTCGTTTTGACAGTGAAAACTGCAGGAATTTCAAACCGGCACTAGGAAACAGACTGAGAAAGCAGAGAAAAAGTGTCTCATGCAACCCGTTCCCTTGGTGCTAGATGAACGAACGTCTCTCCACTTGCTAAGTTCTGAGAGATATGTGTGTGAGAAAGCCGTCCTTCAACTAAATTGTTGGGAACACATAGTTTCTTTTCAGTGGAAAACTCCATTCCATACATATATATGGGGAGGTAGAAGCTCCAACTCGGTTTTACAGTGAAAACTGCAGGAACTTCAAACCGGCACTAGGAAACAGACTGAGAAATCAGAGAATAAGTGTCTCCTGCAACCCGTTCCCTTGGTGCTAGATGAACGAACGTCTCTCCACTTACTCAGTTCTGAGAGATAAGTGTGAGGGAAAGCCGTCCTTCAACTTGCTTGTTGGGAACACAAAGTTTCTTTTCAGTTGCAAACTCCATTCCATACATATATAAGGGGAGGTACTAGCTCCAACTCGGTTTTACAGTGAAAACTGCAGGAACTTCAAACCGGAACTAGGAAACAGACTGAGAAAGCAGAGAAAAAGTGTCTCCTGCAACCCGTTCCCTTGGTGCTAGATGAACGAACGTCTCTCCACTTGCTCAGTTCTGAGAGATATGTGTGTGTGAAAGCCGTCCTTCACCTAGCTTGTTGGGAACACATAGTTTCTTTTCAGTTGCAAACTCCATTCCATACATATATATGGGCAGGTAGAAGCTCCAACTGGGTTTTACAGTGAAAACTGCAGGAACTTCAAACCGGCACTAGGAAACAAACTGAGAAAGCAGAGAAAAAGTGTCTCCTGCAACCCGTTCCCTTGGTGCTAGATGAACGAACGTCTCTCCACTTGCTAAGTTCTGTGAGATAAGTGTGTGTGAAAGCCGTCCTTCAACTAGCTTGTTGGGAACACATAGTTTCTTTTCAGTGGAAAACTCCATTCCATACATATATATGGGGAGGTACAAGCTCCAACTCGGTTTTACAGTGAAAACTGCAGGAAAATCAAACCGGCACTAGGAAACAGACTGAGAAAGCAGGGAAAAAGTGTCTCCTGCAACCCGTTCCCTTGGTGCTAGATGAACGAAAGTCTCTCCACTTGCTCAGTTCTGAGAGATAAGTGTGAGGGAAAGCCGTCCTTCAACTAGCTTATTGGGAACACAAAGTTTCTTTTCAGTTGCAAACTCCATTCCATACATATATATGGTAGGTACTAGCTCCAACTCGGTTTTACAGTGAAAACTGCAGGAACTTCAAACCGGCACTAGGAAACAGACTGAGAAAGCAGAGAAAATGTGTCTCCTGCAACCCGTTCCCTTGGTGCTAGATGAACGAACGTCTCTCCACTTGCTCAGTTCTGAGAGATAAGTTTGTGTGAAAGCCGAACTTCAACTAGCTTGTTGGGAACACAAAGTTTCTTTTCAGTTGCAAACTCCATTCCATACATATATATGGGGAGGTACTAGCTCCAACTCGGTTTTACAGTTAAAACTGCAGGAACTTCAAACCGGCACTAGGAAACAGACTGAGAAAGCAGAGAATAAGTGTCTCCTGCAAACCGTTCCCTTGGTGCTAGATGAACGAAAGTCTCTCCACTTGCTCAGTTCCGAGAGATAAGTGTGTGTGAAAGCCTTCCTTCAAATACCTTGTTGGGAACACAAAGTTTCTTTTCATTTGCAAGCTCTATTCCATACATATATATGGGGAGGTACAAGGTCCAACTCGGTTTTACAGTGAAAACTGCAGGAACTTCAAACCGGCAGTACGAAACAGACTGAGAAAGCAGAGAAAAAGTGTCTCCTGCAACCCGTTCCGTTGGTGCTAGATGAACGAAAGTCTCTCCACTTGCTCAGTTCCGAGAGATAAGTGTGTGTGAAAGCCGTCCTTCAACTAGCTTGTTGGGAACACATAGTTTCTTTTCAGTTACAAACTCCATTACATACATATATATGGGGAGGTACAAGCTCCAACTCGGTTTTACAGTGAAAACTGCAGGAACTTCAAACCGGCACTAGGAAACAGACTGAGAAAACAGAGAAAAAGTGTCTCCTGCAACCCGTTCCCTTCGTGGTAGATGAACGAACGTCTCTCCACTTGCTCAGTTATGAGAGATAATTGTGTGTGTAAGCCGTCCTTCAACTAGCTTGTTGGGAACACAAAGTTTCTTTTCAGTTGCAAACTCCATTCCATACATATATATGGGGAGGTACTAGCTCCAACTCGGTTTTACAGTAAAAACTGCAGGAACTTCAACCCGGCACTTGGAAACAGACTGAGAAAGCAGTGAAAAAGTGTCTCCTGCAACCCGTTCCCTTGGTGCTAGATGAACGAACGTCTCTCCACTTGCTCAGTTCTGAGAGATAAGTGTGTGTGAAAGCCGTACTTCAACTAGCTTGTTGGGAACACAAAGTTTCTTTTCAGTTGCAAACTCCATTCCATACATATATATGGGGAGGTACTAGCTCCAACTCGGTTTTACAGTTAAAACTGCAGGAACTTCAAACCGGCACTAGGAAACAGACTGAGAAAGCAGAGAATAAGTGTCTCCTGCAACCCGTTCCCTTGGTGCTAGATGAACGAAAGTCTCTCCACTTGCTCAGTTCCGAGAGATAAGTGTGTGTGAAAGCCGTCCTTCAAATACCTTGTTGGGAACACAAAGTTTCTTTTCATTTGCAAGCTCTATTCCATACATATATATGGGGAGGTACAAGGTCCAACTCGGTTTTACAGTGAAAACTGCAGGAACTTCAAACCGGCAGTACGAAACAGACTGAGAAAGCAGAGAAAAAGTGTCTCGTGCAACCCGTTCCGTTGGTGCTAGATGAACGAAAGTCTCTCCACTTGCTCAGTTCCGAGAGATAAGTGTGTGTGAAAGCCGTCCTTCAACTAGCTTGTTGGGAACACATAGTTTCTTTTCAGTTACAAACTCCATTCCATACATATATATGGGGAGGTACTAGCTCCAACTCGGTTTTACAGTGAAAACTGCAGGAACTTCAAACCGGCACTAGGAAACAGACTGAGAAAGCAGAGAAAAAGTGTCTCCTGCAACCCGTTCCCTTCGTGGTAGATGAACGAACGTCTCTCCACTTGCTCAGTTATGAGAGATAATTGTGTGTGTAAGCCGTCCTTCAACAAGCTTGTTGGGAACACAAAGTTTCTTTTCAGTTGCAAACTCCATTCCATACATATATATGGGGAGGTACTAGCTCCAACTCGGTTTTACAGTAAAAACTGCAGGAACTTCAAACCGGCACTTGGAAACAGACTGAGAAAGCAGTGAAAAAGTGTCTCCTGCAACCCGTTCCCTTGGTGCTAGATGAACGAACGTCTCTCCACTTGCTCAGTTCTGAGAGATAAGTGTGTGTGAAAGCCGTACTTCACCTAGCTTGTTGGAAACACAAAGTTTCTTTTCAGTTGCTAACTCCAATCCATACATATATATGGGCAGGTAGAAGCTCCAACTGGGTTTTACAGTGAAAACTGCAGGAACTTCAAACCGGCACTAGGAAACAGACTGAGAAAGCAGAGAAAAAGTGTCACCTTCAACCCGTTCCCTTCGTGCTAGATGAACGAACGTCTCTGCACTTGCTCAGTTCTGAGAGATAAGTGTGTGTGAAAGCCGTCCTTCACCTAGCTAGTTGGGAACACAAAGTTTCTTTTCAGTTGCAAACTCCATTCCATACATATATATGGGGAGATACAAGCTCCAACTCGGTTTTACAGTGAAAACTGCAGGAAAATCAAACCGGCACTAGGAAACAGACTGAGAAAGCAGAGAAAAAGTGTCACCTTCAACCCGTTCCCTTGGTGCTAGATGAACGAACGTCTCTCCACTTGCTCAGTTCTGAGATATAAGTGTGTGTGAAAGCCGTCCTTCACCTAGCTTGTTGGGAACACAAAGTTTCTTTTCAGTTGCAAACTCCATTCCATACATATATATGGGGAGATACAAGCTCCAACTCGGTTTTACAGTGAAAACTGCAGGAACTTCAAACCGGCACTAGGAAACAGACTGAGAAAGCACAGAAAAAGTGTCTCCTGCAACCCGTTCCCTTGGTGCTAGGTGAACGAACATCTCTCCACTTGCTCAGTTCTGAGAGATAATTGTGTGTGAAAGCCGTCCTTCACCTAGCTTGTTGGGAACACAAAGTTTCTTTTCAGTTGCTAACTCCATTCCATACATATATAAGGGAAGGTAGAAGCTGCAACTGGGTTTTACAGTGAAAACTGCAGGAACTTCAAACCGGCACTAGGAAACAGACTGAGAAAGCAGAGGAAAAGTGTCTCCTGCAACCCGTTCCCATGGTGATAGATGAACGAACGTCTCTACAATTGCTCAGTTCTGAGGGAAAAGTGTGTGTGAAAGCCGTCCTTCACCTAGCTTGTTGGGAACACAAAGTTTCTTTTCAGTTGCAAACTCCATTCCATACATATATATGGGGAGGTACTAGCTCCAACTCGGTTTTACAGTGAAAACTGCATTAACTTCAAACCGGCACTAGGAAACAGACTGAGAAAGCAGAGAAAAAGTGTCTCCTGCAACCCGTTCCCTTGGTGCTAGATGAACGAACGTCTCTGCACTTGCTCAGTTCTGAGAGATAAGTGTGTGTGAAAGCCGAACTTCACCCAGCTTGTTGGGAACACAAAGTTTCTTTTCAGTTGCAAACTCCATTCCATACATATATATGGGCAGGTAGAAACTCCAACTGGGTTTTACAGTGAAAACTGCAGGAACTTCAAACCGGCACTAGGAAACAGACTGAGAAAGCAGAGAAAAAGTGTCTCCTGCAACCCGTTCCCTTGGTGCTAGATGAACGAACGTCTCTCCACTTGCTGAGTTCTGTGAGATAAGTGTGTGTGAAAGCCGTCCTTCAACTAGCTTGTTGGGAACACATAGTTTCTTTTCAGTGGAAAACTCCATTCCATACATATATATGGGGAGGTACAAGCTCCAACTCGGTTTTACAGTGAAAACTGCAGGAACATCAAACCGGCACTAGGAAACAGACTGAGAAAGCAGGGAAAAAGTGTCTCCTGCAACCCGTTCCCTTGGTGCTAGATGAACGAAAGTCTCTCCACTTGCTCAGTTCTGAGAGATAAGTGTGAGGGAATGCCGTCCTTCAACAAGCTTATTGGGAACACAAAGTTTCTTTTCAGTTGCAAACTCCTTTCCATACATATATATGGGGAGATACAAGCTCGAACTCGGTTTTACAGGGAAAACTGCAGGAAATTCAAACCGGCACTAGGAAACAGACTGAGAAAGCAGAGAAAAAGTGTCTCCTGCAACCCGTTTCCTTGGTGCTAGATGAACGAACGTCTCTCCACTTGCTCAGTTCTGAGAGATAAGTGTGTGTGAAAGCCGTACTTCACCTAGCTTGTTGGGAACACAAAGTTTCTTTTCAGTTGCTAACTCCATTCCATACATATATATGGGCAGGTAGAAGCTCCAACTGGGTTTTACAGTGAAAACTGCAGGAACTTCAAACCGGCACTTGGAAACAGACTGAGAAAGCAGAGAATAAGTGTCACCTTCAACCCGTTCCCTTCGTGCTAGATGAACGAACGTCTCTCCACTTGCTCAGTTCTGAGAGATAAGTGTGTGTGAAAGCCGTCCTTCACCTAGCTTTTTGGGAACACAAAGTTTCTTTTCAGTTGCAAACTCCATTCCATACATATATATGGGGAGATACAAGCTCCAACTCGGTTTTACATTGAAAACTGCAGGAACTTCAAACCGGCACTAGGAAACAGACTGAGAAAGCAGAGAAAAAGTGTCTCCTTCAACCCGTTCCCTTGGTGCTAGATGAACGAACGTCTCTCCACTTGCTCAGTTCTGAGAGATAAGTGTGTGTGAAAGCCGAACTTCACCTAGCTTGTTGGGAACACAAAGTTTCTTTTCAGTTGCTAACTCCATTCCATACATATATATGGGCAGGTAGAATCTCCAACTGGGTTTTACAGTGAAAACTGCAGGAACTTCATACCGGCACTAGGAAACAGACTTAGAAAGCAGAGAAAAAGTGTCTCCTGCAACCCGTTCCCTTGGTGATACATGAACGAACGTCTCTACAATTGCTCAGTTCTGAGGGATAAGTGTGTGTGAAAGCCGTCCTTCACTTAGCTTGTTCGGAACACAAAGTTTCTTTTCAGTTGCAAACTCCATTCCATACATATATATGGGGAGGTAATAGCTCCAACTCGATTTCCAGTGAAAACTGCATTAACTTCAAAACGGCACTAGGAAACAGACTGAGAAAGCAGAGAAAAAGTGTCTCCTGCAACCCGTTCCATTGGTGCTAGATGAACGAACGTCTCTCCACTTGCTCAGTTCTGAGAGATAAGTGTGTGTGAAAGCCGTCCTTCACCTAGATTGTTGGGAACACAAAGTTTCTTTTCAGTTGCAAACTCCATTCCATACATATATATGCGGAGGTACAAGCTCCAACACGGTTTTACTGTGAAAACTGCAGGAACTTCAAACCGGCACTAGGAAACAAACTGAGAAAGCAGAGAAAATGTGTCTCCTGCAACCCGTTCCCTTGGTGCTAGATGAACGAAAGTCTCTCCACTTGCTAAGTTCTGTGAGATAATTGTGAGGGAAAGCCGTCCTTCAACTAGCTTATTGGGAACACAAAGTTTCTTTTCAGTTGCAAACTCCATTCCATACATATATATGGGTAGGTACTAGCTCCAACTCTGTTTTACAGTGAAAACTGCAGGAACTTCAAACCGGCACTTGGAAACAGACTGAGAAAGCAGAGAAAATGTGTCTCCTGCAATCCGTTCCCTTGGTGCTAGATGAACGAACGTCTCACAACTTGCTCAGTTCTGAGAGATAAGTGTGTGTGAAAGCCGTCCTTCACCTAGCTTGTTGGGAACACAAAGTTTCTTTTCAGTTGCAAACTCCTTTCCATACATATATATGGGGAGATACAAGCTCGAACACGGTTTTACAGTGAAAACTGCAGGAACTTCAAACCGGCACTAGGAAACAGACTGAGAAAGCAGAGAAAAAGTGTCTCCTGCAACCCGTTCCCTTGGTGCTAGATGAACGAACGTCTCTCCACTTGCTCAGTTCTGAGAGATAAGTGTGTGTGAAAGCCGTCCTTCACCTAGCTTGTTGGGAACACAAAGTTTCTTTTCAGTTGCAAACTCCATTCCATACATATATATGGGGAGGTACTAGCTCCAACTCGTTTTCCAGTGAAAACTGCATTAACTTCAAAACAGCACTAGGAAACAGACTGAGAATGCAGAGAAAAATTGTCTCCTGCATCCCGTTCCCTTGGTGATAGATGAACGAACGTCTCTCCACTTGCTCAGTTCTGAGAGATAAGTGTGTGTGAAAGCCGTCCGTCACCTAGCTTGTTGGGAACACAAAGTTTCTTTTCAGTTGCAAACACCATTCCATACATATATATGGGGAGGTAATAGCTCCAACTCGGTTTCCAGTGAAAACTGCTTTAACTTCAAAACAGCACTAGGAAACAGACTGAGAATGCAGAGAAAAATTGTCTCCTGCAACCCGTTCCCTTGGTGTAGATGAACGAACGTCTCTCCACTTGCTCAGTTCTGAGAGATAAGTGTGTGTGAAAGCCGTCCTTCAACTAGCTTGTTGGTAACACAAAGTTTCTTTTCAGTTGCAAACTCCATTCCATACATATATATGGGGAGGTACAAGCTCCAACTGGGTTTTACAGTGAAAACTGCAGGAACTTCAAACCGGCACTAGGAAACAGACTGAGAAAGCAGAGAAATAGTGTCCCTGCAACCCGTTCCTTTGGTGCTAGATGAACGAACGTCTCTCCACTTGCTCAGTTCCGAGAGATAAATGTGTGTGAAAGCCGTCCTTCACCTAGATTGTTGGGAACACAAAGTTTCTTTTCAGTTGCAAACTCCATTCCATACATATAAATGGGGAGATACTAGCTCCAACTAGGTTTTACAGTGAAAACTGCAGGAACTTCAAACCGGCACTAGGAAACAGACTGAGAAAGCAGAGAAAAAGTGTCCCCTGCAACCCGTTCCCTTGGTGCTAGATGAACGAAAGTCTCTCCACTTGCTCAGTTCCGAGAGATAGTGTGTGTGAAAGCCGTCCTTCACCTAGCTTCTTGGGAACACAAAGTTTCTTTTCAGTTGCAAACTCCATTCCATACATATATATGGGGAGGTACAAGCTCCAACTCGGTTTTACAGTGAAAACTGCAGGAACTTCAAACCTGCACTAGGAAACAGTCTGAGAAAGCAGAGAAAAAGTGTCTCCTGCAACCCGTTCCCTTGGTGCTAGATGAACGAACGTCTCTCCACTTGCTCAGTTCTGAGAGATAAGTGTGTGTTAAAGCCGTCCTTCACCTAGCTTGTTGGGAACACAAAGTTTCTTTTCAGTTGCAAACACCATTCCATACATATATATGGGGAGGTACAAGCTCCAACTCGGTTTTACAGTGAAAACTGAAGGAACTTCGAACCGGCACTAGGAAACAGACTGAGAAAGCAGAGAAAAAGTGTCTCCTGCAACCCGTTCCCTTGGTGCTAGATGAACGAACGTCTCTCCACTTGCTCAGTTCTGAGAGATAAGTGTGTGTTAAAGCCGTCCTTCACCTAGCTTGTTGGGAACACAAAGTTTCTTTTCAGTTGCAAACTCCATTCCATACATATATATGGGGAGGAACAAGCTCCAAACCGGTTTTACAGTGAAAACTGCAGGAACTTCAAACCGGCACTAGGAAACAGACTGAGAAAGCAGAGAAATAGTGTCTCCTGCCACCCGTTCGCCCGGTGCTAGATGAACGAACGTCTCTCCACTTGCTCAGTTCTGAGAGGTAAATGTGTGTGAAAGCCGTATTTCACCTATCTTGTTGGGAACACAAACATTCTTTTCAGTTGCAAACTCCATTCCATACATATATATGGGGAGGTAGAAGCTCCAACTCGGTTTTACAGTGAAAACTGCAGGAACTTCAAACTGGCACTAGGAAACAGACTGAGAAAGCAGAGAAAAAGTTCTCATGCAACCCGTTCCCTTGGTTCTAGATGAACGAAAGTCTGTCCACTTGCTCAATTCTGAGAGATAATTGTGCGTGAATGCCGTCCTTCAGCTAGCTTGTTGGGAACACAAAGTTTCTTTTCAGTTGCAAACTCCATTCCATTCATATATAGGGAGGTACTAGCTCCAACTCGGTTTTAGAGTGAAAATTGCAGGAACTTCAAACCGGCACTAGGAAACAGACTGACAAAGCAGAGAAAAAGTGTCTCCTGCAACCCGTTCCCTTGGTGCTAATGAACGAACGTCTCTCCACTTGCTCAGTTCTGAGAGATAAGTGTGTGTGAAAGCCGTCCTTCACCTAGCTTGTTGGGAACACAAAGTTTCTTTTCAGTTGCAAACTCCTTTCCATACATATATATGGGGAGATACAAGCTCGAACACGGTTTTACAGTGAAAACTGCAGGAAATTCAAACCGGCACTAGGAAACAGACTGAGAATGCAGAGAAAAAGTGTCTCCTTCAACCCGTTCCCTTCGTGCTAGATGAACGAACGTCTCTCCACTTGCTCAGTTCTGAGAGATAAATGTGTGTGAAAGCCGTCCTTCACCTAGCTTGTAGGGAACACAAAGTTTCTTTTCAGTTGCAAACTCCATTCCATACATCTATATGGGTAGATACAAGCTCCAACTCGGTTTTACAGTGAAAACTGCAGGAACTTCAAACCGGCACTAGGAAACAGACTGAGAAAGCAGAGAAATGGTGTCTCCTGCAACCCGTTCCCTTGTTGCTAGATGAACGAACGTCTCTCCACTTGCTCAGTTCTGAGAGATAATTGTGTGTGAAAGCCGTCCTTCACCTAGCTTGTTGGGAACACAAAGTTTCTTTTCAGTTGCAAACTCCATTCCATACATATATATGGGGAGGTACTAGCTCCAACTCGTTTTCCAGTGAAAACTGCATTAACTTCAAAACAGCACTAGGAAACAGACTGAGAATGCAGAGAAAAATTGTCTCCTGCAACCCTTTCCCTTGGTGCTAGATGAACGAACGTCTCTCCACTTGCTCAGTTCTGAGAGATAAGTGTGTGTGAAAGCCGTCCGTCACCTAGCTTGTTGGGAACACAAAGTTTCTTTTCAGTTGCAAACACCATTCCATACATATATATGGGGAGGTAATAGCTCCAACTCGGTTTCCAGTGAAAACTGCTTTAACTTCAAAACAGCACTAGGAAACAGACTGAGAATGCAGAGAAAAATTGACTCCTGCAACCCGTTCCCTTGGTGCTAGATGAACGAACGTCTCTCCACTTGCTCAGTTCTGAGAGATAACTGTGTGTGAAAGCCGTCCTTCAACTAGCTTGTTGGTAACACAAAGTTTCTTTTCAGTTGCAAACTCCATTGCATACATATATATGGGGAGGTACAAGCTCCAACTCGGTTTTACAGTGAAAACTGCAGGAACTTCAAACCGGCACTAGGAAACAGATTGAGAAAGCAGAGAAAATGTGTCTCCTGCAACCCGTTCCCTTGGTGCTAGATGAACGAACGTCTCTTCACTTGCTCAGTTCTGAGAGATATGTGTGTGTGAAAGCCGCCCTTCACCTAGCTTGTTGGGAACACAAAGTTTCTTTTCAGTTGCAAACACCATTCCATACATATATATGGGGAGGTACAAGCTCCAACTCGGTTTTACAGTGAAAACTGAAGGAACTTCGAACCGGCACTAGGAAACAGACTGAGAAACAGAGAAAAAGTGTCTCCTGCAACCCGTTCCCTTGGTGCTAGATGAACGAACGTCTCTCCACTTGCTCAGTTCTGAGAGATAAGTGTGTGTTAAAGCCGTCCTTCAACTAGCTTGTTGGGAACAAAAGTTTCTTTTCAGTTGCAAACTCCATTCCATACATATATATGGGGAGGAACAAGCTCCAAAACGGTTTTACAGTGAAAACTGCAGGAACTTCAAACCGGCACTAGGAAACAGACTGAGAAAGCAGAGAAAAAGTGTCTCCTGCCACCCGTTCCCCCGGTGCTAGATGAACGAACGTCTCTCCACTTGCTCAGTTCTGAGAGGTAAATGTGTGTGAAAGCCGTATTTCACCTATCTTGTTGGGAACACAAACCTTCTTTTCAGTTGCAAACTCCATTCCATACATATATATGGGGAGGTAGAAGCTCCAACTCGGTTTTACAGTGAAAACTGCAGGAACTTCAAACTGGCACTAGGAAACAGACTGAGAAAGCAGAGAAAAAGTTCTCATGCAACCCGTTCCCTTGGTTCTAGATGAACGAAAGTCTGTCCACTTGCTCAATTCTGAGAGATAATTGTGCGTGAATGCCGTCCTTCAGCTAGCTTGTTGGGAACACAAAGTTTCTTTTCAGTTGCAAACTCCATTCCATTCATATATAGGGAGGTACTAGCTCCAACTCGGTTTTAGAGTGAAAATTGCAGGAACTTCAAACCGGCACTAGGAAACAGACTGACAAAGCAGAGAAAAAGTGTCTCCTGCAACCCGTTCCCTTGGTGCTAGATGAACGAACGTCTCTCCACTTGCTCAGTTCTGAGAGATAAGTGTGTGTGAAAGCCGTCCTTCACCTAGCTTGTTGGGAACACAAAGTTTCTTTTCAGTTGCAAACTCCTTTCCATACATATATATGGGGAGATACAAGCTCGAACACGGTTTTACAGTGAAAACTGCAGGAAATTCAAACCGGCACTAGGAAACAGACTGAGAATGCAGAGAAAAAGTGTCTCCTTCAACCCGTTCCCTTCGTGCTAGATGAACGAACGTCTCTCCACTTGCTCAGTTCTGAGAGATAAATGTGTGTGAAAGCTGTCCTTCACCTAGCTTGTTGGGAACACAAAGTTTCTTTTCAGTTGCAAACTCCATTCCATACATCTATATGGGTAGATACAAGCTCCAACTCGGTTTTACAGTGAAAACTGCAGGAACTTCAAACCGGCACTAGGAAACAGACTGAGAAAGCAGAGAAATGGTGTCTCCTGCAACCCGTTCCCTTGTTGCTAGATGAACGAACGTCTCTCCACTTGCTCAGTTCTGAGAGATAATTGTGTGTGAAAGCCGTCATTCACCTAGCTTGTTGGGAACACAAAGTTTCTTTTCAGTTGCAAACTCCTTTCCATACATATATATGGGGAGATACAAGCTCGAACACGGTTTTACAGTGAAAACTGCAGGAAATTCAAACCGGCACTAGGAAACAGACTGAGAATGCAGAGAAAAAGTGTCTCCTTCAACCCGTTCCCTTCGTGCTAGATGAACGAACGTCTCTCCACTTGCTCAGTTCTGAGAGATAAATGTGTGTGAAAGCCGTCCTTCACCTAGCTTGTTGGGAACACAAAGTTTCTTTTCAGTTGCAAACTCCATTCCATACATCTATATGGGTAGATACAAGCTCCAACTCGGTTTTACAGTGAAAACTGCAGGAAATTCAAACCGGCACTAGGAAACAGACTGAGAAAGCAGAGAAATGGTGTCTCCTGCAACCCGTTCCCTTGTTGCTAGATGAACGAACGTCTCTCCACTTGCTCAGTTCTGAGAGATAATTGTGTGTGAAAGCCGTCCTTCACCTAGCTTGTTGGGAACACAAAGTTTCTTTTCAGTTGCAAACTCCATTCCATACATATATATGGGGAGGTACTAGCTCCAACTCGTTTTCCAGTGAAAACTGCATTAACTTCAAAACAGCACTAGGAAACAGACTGAGAATGCAGAGAAAAATTGTCTCCTGCAACCCTTTCCCTTGGTGCTAGATGAACGAACGTCTCTCCACTTGCTCAGTTCTGAGAGATAAGTGTGTGTGAAAGCCGTCCGTCACCTAGCTTGTTGGGAACACAAAGTTTCTTTTCAGTTGCAAACACCATTCCATACATATATATGGGGAGGTAATAGCTCCAACTCGGTTTCCAGTGAAAACTGCTTTAACTTCAAAACAGCACTAGGAAACAGACTGAGAATGCAGAGAAAAATTGTCTCCTGCAACCCGTTCCCTTGGTGCTAGATGAACGAACGTCTCTCCACTTGCTCAGTTCTGAGAGATAAGTGTGTGTGAAAGCCGTCCTTAAACTAGCTTGTTGGTAACACAAAGTTTCTTTTCAGTTGCAAACTCCATTCCATACATATATATGGGGAGGTACAAGCTCCAACCCGATTTTACAGTGAAAACTGCAGGAACTTCAAACCGGCACTAGGAAACAGATTGAGAAAGCAGAGGAAATGTGTCTCCTGCAACCCGTTCCCTTGGTGCTAGATGAACGAACGTCTCTCCACTTGCTCAGTTCTGAGAGATATGTGTGTGTGAAAGCCGCCCTTCACCTAGCTTGTTGGGAACACAAAGTTTCTTTTCAGTTGCAAACTCCATTCCATACATATATATGGGGAGGTACAAGCTCCAACTCGGTTTTACAGTGAAAACTGCAGGAACTTCAAACCGGCACTAGGAAACAGACTGAGAAAGCAGAGAATTAGTGTCCCTGCAACCCGTTCCTTTGGTGCTAGATGAACGAACGTCTCTCCACTTGCTCAGTTCCGAGAGATAAATGTGTGTTAAAGCCGTCCTTCACCTAGCTTGTTGGGAACACAAAGTTTCTTTTCAGTTGCAAACTCCATTCCATACATATATATGGGGAGGAACAAGCTCCAAACCGGTTCTACAGTGAAAACTGCAGGAACTTCAAACCGGCACTAGGAAACAGACTGAGAAAGCAGAGAAAAAGTGTCTCCTGCCACCCGTTCGCCCGGTGCTAGATGAACGAACGTCTCTCCACTTGCTCAGTTCTGAGAGGTAAATGTGTGTGAAAGCCGTATTTCACCTATCTTGTTGGGAACACAAACCTTCTTTTCAGTTGCAAACTCCATTCCATACATATATATGGGGAGGTAGAAGCTCCAACTCGGTTTTACAGTGAAAACTGCAGGAACTTCAAACTGGCACTAGGAAACAGACTGAGAAAGCAGAGAAAAAGTTCTCATGCAACCCGTTCCCTTGGTTCTAGATGAACGAAAGTCTGTCCACTTGCTCAATTCTGAGAGATAATTGTGCGTGAATGCCGTCCTTCAGCTAGCTTGTTGGGAACACAAAGTTTCTTTTCAGTTGCAAACTCCATTCCATTCATATATAGGGAGGTACTAGCTCCAACTCGGTTTTAGAGTGAAAATTGCAGGAACTTCAAACCGGCACTAGGAAACAGACTGACAAAGCAGAGAAAAAGTGTCTCCTGCAACCCGTTCCCTTGGTGCTAATGAACGAACGTCTCTCCACTTGCTCAGTTCTGAGAGATAAGTGTGTGTGAAAGCCGTCCTTCACCTAGCTTGTTGGGAACACAAAGTTTCTTTTCAGTTGCAAACTCCTTTCCATACATATATATGGGGAGATACAAGCTGGAACACGGTTTTACAGTGAAAACTGCAGGAAATTCAAACCGGCACTAGGAAACAGACTGAGAAAGCAGAGAAATGGTGTCTCCTGCAACCCGTTCCCTTGTTGCTAGATGAACGAACGTCTCTCCACTTGCTCAGTTCTGAGAGATAATTGTGTGTGAAAGCCGTCCTTCACCTAGCTTGTTGGGAACACAAAGTTTCTTTTCAGTTGCAAACTCCATTCCATACATATATATGGGGAGGTACTAGCTCCAACTCGTTTTCCAGTGAAAACTGCATTAACTTCAAAACAGCACTAGGAAACAGACTGAGAATGCAGAGAAAAATTGTCTCCTGCAACCCTTTCCCTTGGTGCTAGATGAACGAACGTCTCTCCACTTGCTCAGTTCTGAGAGATAAGTGTGTGTGAAAGCCGTCCGTCACCTAGCTTGTTGGGAACACAAAGTTTCTTTTCAGTTGCAAACACCATTCCATACATATATATGGGGAGGTAATAGCTCCAACTCGGTTTCCAGTGAAAACTGCTTTAACTTCAAAACAGCACTAGGAAACAGACTGAGAATGCAGAGAAAAATTGTCTCCTGCAACCCGTTCCCTTGGTGCTAGATGAACGAACGTCTCTCCACTTGCTCAGTTCTGAGAGATAAGTGTGTGTGAAAGCCGTCCTTCAACTAGCTTGTTGGTAACACAAAGTTTCTTTTCAGTTGCAAACTCCATTCCATACATATATATGGGGAGGTACAAGCTCCAACTCGGTTTTACAGTGAAAACTGCAGGAACTTCAATCCGGCACTAGGAAACAGATTGAGAAAGCAGAGAAAATGTGTCTCCTGCAACCCGTTTCCTTGGTGCTAGATGAACGAACGTCTCTCCACTTGCTCAGTTCTGAGAGATATGTGTGTGTGAAAGCCGCCCTTCACCTAGCTTGTTGGGAACACAAAGTTTCTTTTCAGTTGCAAACACCATTCCATACATATATATGGGGAGGTACAAGCTCCAACTCGGTTTTACAGTGAAAACTGAAGGAACTTCGAACCGGCACTAGGAAACTGACTGAGAAACAGAGAAAAAGTGTCTCCTGCAACCCGTTCCCTTGGTGCTAGATGAACGAACGTCTCTCCACTTGCTAAGTTCTGAGAGATAAGTGTGTGTTAAAGCCGTCCTTCACCTAGCTTTTTGGGAACAAAAGTTTCTTTTCAGTTGCAAACTCCATTCCATACATATATATGGGGAGGAACAAGCTCCAAACCGTTTTTACAGTGAAAACTGCAGGAACTTCAAACCGGCACTAGGAAACAGACTGAGAAAGCAGAGAAAAAGTGTCTCCTGCCACCCGTTCCCCCGGTGCTAGATGAACGAACGTCTCTCCACTTGCTCAGTTCTGAGAGGTAAATGTGTGTGAAAGCCGTATTTCACCTATCTTGTTGGGAACACAAACCTTCTTTTCAGTTGCAAACTCCATTCCATACATATATATGGGGAGGTAGAAGCTCCAACTCGGTTTTACAGTGAAAACTGCAGGATCTTCAAACTGGCACTAGGAAACAGACTGAGAAAGCAGAGAAAAAGTTCTCATGCAACCCGTTCCCTTGGTTCTAGATGAACGAAAGTCTGTCCACTTGCTCAATTCTGAGAGATAATTGTGCGTGAATGCCGTCCTTCAGCTAGCTTGTTGGGAACACAAAGTTTCTTTTCAGTTGCAAACTCCATTCCATTCATATATAGGGAGGTACTAGCTCCAACTCGGTTTTAGAGTGAAAATTGCAGGAACTTCAAACCGGCACTAGGAAACAGACTGACAAAGCAGAGAAAAAGTGTCTCCTGCAACCCGTTCCCTTGGTGCTAGATGAACGAACGTCTCTCCACTTGCTCAGTTCTGAGAGATAAGTGTGTGTGAAAGCCGTCCTTCACCTAGCTTGTTGGGAACACAAAGTTTCTTTTCAGTTGCAAACTCCTTTCCATACATATATATGGGGAGATACAAGCTCGAACACGGTTTTACAGTGAAAACTGCAGGAAATTCAAACCGGCACTAGGAAACAGACTGAGAATGCAGAGAAAAAGTTTCTCCTTCAACCCGTTCCCTTCGTGCTAGATGAACGAACGTCTCTCCACTTGCTCAGTTCTGAGAGATAAATGTGTGTGAAAGCCGTCCTTCACCTAGCTTGTTGGGAACACAAAGTTTCTTTTCAGTTGCAAACTCCATTCCATACATCTATATGGGTAGATACAAGCTCCAACTCGGTTTTACAGTGAAAACTGCAGGAACTTCAAACCGGCACTAGGAAACAGACTGAGAAAGCAAAGAAATGGTGTCTCCTGCAACCCGTTCCCTTGTTGCTAGATGAACGAACGTCTCTCCACTTGCTCAGTTCTGAGAGATAATTGTGTGTGAAAGCCGTCCTTCACCTAGCTTGTTGGGAACACAAAGTTTCTTTTCAGTTGCAAACTCCATTCCATACATATATATGGGGAGGTACTAGCTCCAACTCGTTTTCCAGTGAAAACTGCATTAACTTCAAAACAGCACTAGGAAACAGACTGAGAATGCAGGGAAAAATTGTCTCCTGCAACCCTTTCCCTTGGTGCTAGATGAACGAACGTCTCTCCACTTGCTCAGTTCTGAGAGATAAGTGTGTGTGAAAGCCGTCCGTCACCTAGCTTGTTGGGAACACAAAGTTTCTTTTCAGTTGCAAACACCATTCCATACATATATATGGGGAGGTAATAGCTCCAACTCGGTTTCCAGTGAAAACTGCTTTAACTTCAAAACAGCACTAGGAAACAGACTGAGAATGCAGAGAAAAATTGTCTCCTGCAACCCGTTCCCTTGGTGCTAGATGAACGAACGACTCTCCACTTGCTCAGTTCTGAGAGATAAGTGTGTGTGAAAGCCGTCCTTCAACTAGCTTGTTGGTAACACAAAGTTTCTTTTCAGTTGCAAACTCCATTCCATACATATATATGGTGAGGTACAAGCTCCAACTCGGTTTTACAGTGAAAACTGCAGGAACTTCAAACCGGCACTAGGAAACAGATTGAGAAAGCAGAGAAAATGTGTCTCCTGCAACCCGTTCCCTTGGTGCTAGATGAACGAACGTCTCTCCACTTGCTCAGTTCTGAGAGATATGTGTGTGTGAAAGCCGCCCTTCACCTAGCTTGTTGGGAACACAAAGTTTCTTTTCAGTTGCAAACTCCATTCCATACATATATATGGGGAGGTACAAGCTCCAACTCGGTTTTACAGTGAAAACTGCAGGAACTTCAAACCGGCACTAGGAAACAGACTGAGAAAGCAGAGAAATAGTGTCCCTGCAACCCGTTCCTTTGGTGCTAGATGAACGAACGTCTCTCCACTTGCTCAGTTCCGAGAGATAAATGTGTGTGAAAGCCGTCCTTCACCTAGATTGTTGGGAACACAAAGTTTCTTTTCAGTTGCAAACTCCATTCCATACATATAAATGGGGAGATACTAGCTCCAACTAGGTTTTACAGTGAAAACTGCAGGAACTTCAAACCGGCACTAGGAAACAGACTGAGAAAGCAGAGAAAAAGTGTCCCCTGCAACCCGTTCCCTTGGTGCTAGATGAACGAAAGTCTCTCCACTTGCTCAGTTCTGAGAGATAAGTGTGTGTGAAAGCCGTCCTTCACCTAGCTTGTTGGGAACACAAAGTTTCTTTTCAGTTGCAAACTCCATTCCATACATATATATGGGGAGGTACAAGCTCCAACTCGGTTTTACAGTGAAAACTGCAGGAACTTCAAACCTGCACTAGGAAACAGACTGAGAAAGCAGAGAAAAAGTGTCTCCTGCAACCCGTTTCCTTGGTGCTAGATGAACGAACGTCTCTCCACTTGCTCAGTTCTGAGAGATAAGTGTGTGTTAAAGCCGTCCTTCACCTAGCTTGTTGGGAACACAAAGTTTCTTTTCAGTTGCAAACACCATTCCATACATATATATGGGGAGGTACAAGCTCCAACTCGATTTTACAGTGAAAACTGAAGGAACTTCGAACCGGCACTAGGAAACAGACTGAGAAAGCAGAGAAAAAGTGTCTCCTGCAACCCGTTCCCTTGGTGCTAGATGAACGAACGTCTCTCCACTTGCTCAGTTCTGAGAGACAAGTGTGTGTTAAAGCCGTCCTTCACCTAGCTTGTTGGGAACACAAAGTTTCTTTTCAGTTGCAAACTCCATTCCATACATATATATGGGGAGGAACAAGCTCCAAACCGGTTTTACAGTGAAAACTGCAGGAACTTCAAACCGGCACTAGGAAACAGACTGAGAAACAGAGAAAAAGTGTCTCCTGCCACCCGTTCCCCGGTGCTAGATGAACGAACGTCTCTCCACTTGCTCAGTTCTGAGAGATAAATGTGTGTGAAAGCCGTATTTCACCTATTTTGTTGGGAACACAAACCTTCTTTTCAGTTGCAAACTCCATTCCATACATATATATGGGGAGGTAGAAGCTCCAACTCGGTTTTACAGTGAAAACTGCAGGAACTTCAAACTGGCACTAGGAAACAGACTGAGAAAGCAGAGAAAAAGTTCTCATGCAACCCGTTCCCTTGGTTCTAGATGAACGAAAGTCTGTCCACTTGCTCAATTCTGAGAGATAATTGTGCGTGAATGCCGTCCTTCAGCTAGCTTGTTGGGAACACAAAGTTTCTTTTCAGTTGCAAACTCCATTCCATTCATATATAGGGAGGTACTAGCTCCAACTCGGATTTAGAGTGAAAATTGCAGGAACTTCAAACCGGCACTAGGAAACAGACTGACAAAGCAGAGAAAAAGTGTCTCCTGCAACCCGTTCCCTTGGTGATAGATGAACGAACGTCTCTCCACTTGCTCAGTTCTGAGAGATAATTGTGTGTGAAAGCCGTCCTTCACCTAGCTTGTTGGGAACACAAAGTTTCTTTTCAGTTGCAAACTCCATTCCATACATATATATGGGCAGGTAGAAGCTCCAACTCGCTTTTACAGTGAAAACTGCAGGAACTTCAAACAGGCACTAGGAAACAGACTGAGAAAGCAGAGAAAAAGTGTCTCCTGCAACCCGTTCACTTGGTGCTGGATGAACGAACGTCTCTCCACTTGCTCAGTTCTGAGAGATAAGTGTGTGTGAAAGCCGTCCTTCACCTAGCTTGTTGGGATCACAAAGTTTCTTTTCAGTTGCAAACTACATTCCATACATATATATGGGGAGGTACTAGCTCCAACTCGGTTTTAACGTGAAAACTGCAGGAACTTCAAACCGGCACTAGGAAACAGACTGAGAAACAGAGAAAAAGTGTCTCCTACAACCCGTTCCCCCGGAGCTAGATGAACGAACGTCTCTCCACTTTCTCAGTTCTGAGAGATAAGTGTGTGTGAAAGCCGCCCTTCACCTAGCTTGTTGGGAACACAAAGTTTCTTTTCAGTTGCAAACTCCATTCCATATATATATAGGGGAGGTAGAAGCTCCAACTGGGTTTTACAGAGAAAACTGCAGGAACTTCAAACCGGCACTAGGAAACAGACTGAGAAAGCAGAGAAAAAGTGTCTCCTGCAACCCGTTCCCTTGATGCTAGATGAACGAAAGTCTCTCCACTTGCTCAGTTCTGAGAGATAAGTGAGTGTGAAAGTCGTCCTTCACCTAGCTTGTTGGGAACACAAAGTTTCTTTTCAGTTGCAAACTCCATTCCATACATATATATAGGGGAGGTTGAAGCTCCAACTCGGTTTTACAGTGAAAACTGCAGGAACTTCAAACCGGCACTAGGAAACAGACTAAGAAACAGAGAAAAAGTGTCTCCTGCAACCCGTTCCCTTGGTGCTAGATGAACGAACGTCTCTCCACTTGCTCAGTTCTGAGAGATAAACGTGTGTGAAAGCCGTCCTTCACCTAGCTTGTTGGGAACACAAAGTTTCTTTTCAGCTGCAACCTCCATTCCATACATATATATGGGGAGGTACTAGCTCCAACTCGGTTTTACAGTGAAAACTGCAGGAAATTCAAACCGGCACTAGGAAACAGACTGAGAAAGCAGAGAAAAAGTGTCTCCTGCAACCCGTTCCCTTGGTGCTAGATGAACGAACGTCTCGCCAATTGCTCAGTTCCGAGAGATAACTGTGTGTGAAAGCCGTCCTTCACCTAGCTTGTTGGGAATACAAAGTTTCTTTTCAGTTGCAAACTCCATTCCATACATATATATGGGGAGGTACAAGCTCCAAATCGGTTTTACAGTGAAAACTGCAGGAACTTCAAAACGGCACTAGGAAACAGACTGAGAAAGCAGAGAAAAAGTGTCTCCTGCAACCCGTTCCCTTGGTGCTAGATGAACGAACGTCTCGCCAATTGCTCAGTTCCGAGAGATAACTGTGTGTGAAAGCCGTCCTTCACCTAGCTTGTTGGGAATACAAAGTTTCTTTTCAGTTGCAAACTCCATTCCATACATATATATGGGGAGGTACAAGCTCCAAATCGGTTTTACAGTGAAAACTGCAGGAACTTCAAAACGGCACTAGGAAACAGACTGAGAAAGCAGAGAAAAAGTGTCTCCTGCAACCCGTTCCCTTGGTGCTAGATGAACGAACGTCTCTCCACTTGCTCAGTTCTGAGAGATAAGTGTGTGTGAAAGCCGCCCTTCACCTAGCTTGTTGGGAACACAAAGTTTCTTTTCAGTTGCAAACTCCATTCCATATATATATAGGGGAGGTAGAAGCTCCAACTCGGTTTTACAGTGAAAACTGCAGGAACTTCAAACCGGCACTAGGAAACAGACTGAGAAAGCAGAGTAAAAGAGTCTCCTGCAACCCGTTCCCTTGATGCTAGATGAACGAAAATCTCTCCACTTGCTCAGTTCTGAGAGATAAGTGAGTGTGAAAGCCGTCCTTCACCTAGCTTGTTGGGAACACAAAGTTTCTTTTCAGTTGCAAACTCCATTCCATACATATATATAGGGGAGGTTGAAGCTCCAACTCGGTTTTACAGTGAAAACTGCAGGAACTTCAAACCGTCACTAGGAAACAGACTGAGAAACAGAGAAAAAGTGTCTCCTGCAACCCGTTCCCTTGGTGCTAGATGAACGAACGTCTCTCCACTTGCTGAGTTCTGAGAGATAAATGTGTGTGAAAGCCGTCCTTCACCTTGCTTGTTGGGAACACAAAGTTTCTTTTCAGCTGCAACCTCCATTCCATACATATATATGGGGAGGTACTAGCTCCAACACGGTTTTACAGTGAAAACTGCAGGAACTTCAAACCGGCACTAGGAAACAGACTGAGAAAGCAGAGAAAAAGTGTCTCCTGCAACCCGTTCCCTTGGTGCTAAATGAACGAACGTCTCTCCACTTGCTCAGTTCTGAGAGATAAGTGTGAGGGAAAGCCGTCCTTCAACTAGATTGTTGGGAACACAAAGTTTCTTTTCAGTTGCAAACTTCATTCCATTCATATATATGGGGAGGTACTAGCTCCAACTCGGTTTTACTGTGAAAACTGCAGGAACTTCAAACCGGCACTAGGAAATAGACTGAGAAAGCAGAGAATATGTGTCTCCTGCAACCCGTTCCCTTGGTGCTAGATGAACGAACGTCTCTCCACTTGCTCAGTTCTGAGAGATATGTGTGTGTGAAAGCCGTCCTTCACCTAGCTTGTTGGGAACACAAAGTTTGTTTTCAGTTGCAAACTCCATTCCATACAAATATATGGGGAGGTAGAAGCTCCAACTCGGTTTTACAGTGAAAACTGCAGGAACTTCAAACTGGCACTAGGAAACAGACTGAGAAAGCAGAGAAAAGTGTCTCCTGCAACCCATTCCCTTGGTGCTAGATGAACGAAGGTCTCTCCACTTGCTCAGTTCTGAGAGATAATTGTGTGTGAAAGCCGTCCTTTACCTAGCTTGTTGGGAACACAAAGTTTCTTTTCAGTTGCAAACTCCATTCCATACATATATATGGGGAGGTACTAGCTCCAACTCGGTTTTCAAGTGAAAACTGCAGGAACTTCAAACCGGCACTAGGAAACAGACTGAGAAAGCAGAGAAAAATTGTCTCCTGCAACCCGTTCCCTTGGTGCTAGATGAACGAACGTCTCTCCACTTGCTCAGTTCTGAGAGATAAGTGTGTGTGAAAGCCGTCCTTCACCTAGCTTGTTGGGAACACAAAGTTTCTTTTCAGTTGCAAACTCCATTCCATACATATATATGGGGAGGTATTAGCTCCAACTCGTTTTCCAGTGAAAACTGCATTAACTTCAAAACAGCACTAGGAAACAGACTGAGAATGCAGAGAAAAATTGTCTCCTGCAACCCTTTCCCTTGGTGCTAGATGAACGAACGTCTCTCCACTTGCTCAGTTCTGAGAGATAAGTGTGTGTGAAAGCCGTCCGTCACCTAGCTTGTTGGGAACACAAAGTTTCTTTTCAGTTGCAAACACCATTCCATACATATATATGGGGAGGTAATAGCTCCAACTCGGTTTCCAGTGAAAACTGCTTTAACTTCAAAACAGCACTAGGAAACAGACTGAGAATGCAGAGAAAAATTGTCTCCTGCAACCCGTTCCCTTGGTGCTAGATGAACGAACGTCTCTCCACTTGCTCAGTTCTGAGAGATAAGTGTGTGTGAAAGCCGTCCTTCAACTAGCTTGTTGGTAACACAAAGTTTCTTTTCAGTTGCAAACTCCATTCCATACATATATATGGGGAGGTACAAGCTCCAACTCGGTTTTACAGTGAAAACTGCAGGAACTTCAAACCGGCACTAGGAAACAGATTGAGAAAGCAGAGAAAATGTGTCTCCTGCAACCCGTTCCCTTGGTGCTAGATGAACGAACGTCTCTCCACTTGCTCAGTTCTGAGAGATATGTGTGTGTGAAAGCCGCCCTTCACCTAGCTTGTTGGGAACACAAAGTTTCTTTTCAGTTGCAAACTCCATTCCATACATATATATGGGGAGGTACAAGCTCCAACTCGGTTTTACAGTGAAAACTGCAGGAACTTCAAACCGGCACTAGGGAACAGACTGAGAAAGCAGAGAAATAGTGTCCCTGCAACCCGTTCCTTTGGTGCTAGATGAACGAACGTCTCTCCACTTGCTCAGTTCCGAGAGATAAATGTGTGTGAAAGCCGTCCTTCACCTAGATTGTTGGGAACACAAAGTTTCTTTTCAGTTGCAAACTCCATTCCATACATATAAATGGGGAGATACTAGCTCCAACTAGGTTTTACAGTGAAAACTGCAGGAACTTCAAACCGGCACTAGGAAACAGACTGAGAAAGCAGAGAAAAAGTGTCCCCTGCAACCCGTTCCCTTGGTGCTAGATGAACGAAAGTCTCTCCACTTGCTCAGTTCCGAGAGATAAGTGTGTGTGAAAGCCGTCCTTCACCTAGCTTGTTGGGAACACAAAGTTTCTTTTCAGTTGCAAACTCCATTCCATACATATATATGGGGAGGTACAAGCTCCAACTCGGTTTTACAGTGAAAACTGCAGGAACTTCAAACCTGCACTAGGAAACAGACTGAGAAAGCAGAGAAAAAGTGTCTCCTGCAACCCGTTTCCTTGGTGCTAGATGAACGAACGTCTCTCCACTTGCTCAGTTCTGAGAGATAAGTGTGTGTTAAAGCCGTCCTTCACCTAGCTTGTTGGGAACACAAAGTTTCTTTTCAGTTGCAAACACCATTCCATACATATATATGGGGAGGTACAAGCTCCAACTCGATTTTACAGTGAAAACTGAAGGAACTTCGAACCGGAACTAGGAAACAGACTGAGAATGCAGAGAAAAAGTGTCTCCTGCTACCCGTTCCCTTGGTGCTAGATGAACGAACGTCTCTCCACTTGCTCAGTTCTGAGAGACAAGTGTGTGTTAAAGCCGTCCTTCACCTAGCTTGTTGGGAACACAAAGTTTCTTTTCAGTTGCAAACTCCATTCCATACATATATATGGGGAGGAACAAGCTCCAAACCGGTTTTACAGTGAAAACTGCAGGAACTTCAAACCGGCACTAGGAAACAGACTGAGAAACAGAGAAAAAGTGTCTCCTGCCAACCGTTCCCCCGGTGCTAGATGAACGAACGTCTCTCCACTTGCTCAGTTCTGAGAGGTAAATGTGTGTGAAAGCCGTATTTCACCTATCTTGTTGGGAACACAAACCTTCTTTTCAGTTGCAAACTCCATTCCATACATATATATGGGGAGGTAGAAGCTCCAACTCGGTTTTACAGTGAAAACTGCAGGAACTTCAAACTGGCACTAGGAAACAGACTGAGAAAGCAGAGAAAATGTTCTCATGCAACCCGTTCCCTTGGTTCTAGATGAACGAAAGTCTGTCCACTTGCTCAATTCTGAGAGATAATTGTGCGTGAATGCAGTCCTTCAGCTAGCTTGTTGGGAACACAAAGTTTCTTTTCAGTTGCAAACTCCATTCCATTCATATATAGGGAGGTACTAGCTCCAACTCGGATTTAGAGTGAAAATTGCAGGAACTTCAAACCGGCACTAGGAAACAGACTGACAAAGCAGAGAAAAAGTGTCTCCTGCAACCCGTTCCCTTGGTGATAGATGAACGAACGTCTCTCCACTTGCTCAGTTCTGAGAGATAATTGTGTGTGAAAGCCGTCCTTCACCTAGCTTGTTGGGAACACAAAGTTTCTTTTCAGTTGCAAACTCCATTCCATACATATATATGGGCAGGTAGAAGCTCCAACTCGCTTTTACAGTGAAAACTGCAGGAACTTCAAACAGGCACTAGGAAACAGACTGAGAAAGCAGAGAAAAAGTGTCTCCTGCAACCCGTTCACTTGGTGCTGGATGAACGAACGTCTCTCCACTTGCTCAGTTCTGAGAGATAAGTGTGTGTGAAAGCCGTCCTTCACCTAGCTTGTTGGGATCACAAAGTTTCTTTTCAGTTGCAAACTACATTCCATACATATATATGGGGAGGTACTAGCTCCAACTCGGTTTTACCGTGAAAACTGCAGGAACTTCAAACCGGCACTAAGAAACAGACTGAGAAACAGAGAAAAAGTGTCTCATGCAACCCGTTCCCTTGGTGCTAGATGAACGAACGTCTGTCCACTTGCTCAGTTCTGAGAGATATGTGTGTGTGAAAGCCGTCCTTCACCTAGCTTGTTGGGAACACAAAGTTTCTTTTCAGTTGCAAACTCCATTCCATATATATATAGGGGAGGTAGAAGCTCCAACTGGGTTTTACAGAGAAAACTGCAGGAACTTCAAACCGGCACTAGGAAACAGACTGAGAAAGCAGAGTAAAAGTGTCTCCTGCAACCCGTTCCCTTGATGCTAGATGAACGAAAGTCTCTCCAATTGCTCAGTTCTGAGAGATAAGTGAGTGTGAAAGTCGTCCTTCACCTAGCTTGTTGGGAACACAAAGTTTCTTTTCAGTTGCAAACTCCATTCCATACATATATATAGGGGAGGTTGAAGCTCCAACTCGGTTTTACAGTGAAAACTGCAGGAACTTCAAACCGGCACTAGGAAACAGACTAAGAAACAGAGAAAAAGTGTCTCCTGCAACCCGTTCCCTTGGTGCTAGATGAACGAACGTCTCTCCACTTGCTCAGTTCTGAGAGATAAACGTGTGTGAAAGCCGCCCTTCACCTAGCTTGTTGGGAACACAAAGTTTCTTTTCAGTTGCAAACTCCATTCCATATATATATAGGGGAGGTAGAAGCTCCAACTCGGTTTTACAGTGAAAACTGCAGGAACTTCAAACCGGCACTAGGAAACAGACTGAGAAAGCAGAGTAAAAGTGTCTCCTGCAACCCGTTCCCTTGATGCTAGATGAACGAAAGTCTCTCCACTTGCTCAGTTCTGAGAGATAAGTGAGTGTGAAAGCCGTCCTTCACCTAGCTTGTTGGGAACACAAAGTTTCTTTTCAGTTGCAAACTCCATTCTATACATATATATAGGGGAGGTTGAAGCTCCAACTCGGTTTTACAGTGAAAACTGCAGGAACTTCAAACCGGCACTAGGAAACAGACTGAGAAACAGAGAAAAAGTGTCTCCTGCAACCCGTTCCCTTGGTGCTAGATGAACGAACGTCTCTCCACTTGCTCAGTTCTGAGAGATAAATGTGTGTGAAAGCCGTCCTTCACCTTGCTTGTTGGGAACACAAAGTTTCTTTTCAGCTGCAACCTCCATTCCATACATATATATGGGGAGGTACTAGCTCCAACACGGTTTTACAGTGAAAACTGCAGGAACTTCAAACCGGCACTAGGAAACAGACTGAGAAAGCAGAGAAAAATTGTCTCCTGCAACCCGTTCCCTTGGTGCTAAATGAACGAACGTCTCTCCAATTGCTCAGTTCTGAGAGATAAGTGTGAGGGAAAGCCGTCCTTCAACTAGATTGTTGGGAACACAAAGTTTCTTTTCAGTTGCAAACTTCATTCCATTCATATATATGGGGAGGTACTAGCTCCAACTCGGTTTTACAGTGAAAACTGCAGGAACTTCAAACCGGCACTAGGAAACAGACTGAGAAAGCAGAGAATATGTGTCTCCTGCAACCCGTTCCCTTGGTGCTAGATGAACGAACGTCTCTCCACTTGCTCAGTTCTGAGAGATATGTGTGTGTGAAAGCCGTCCTTCACCTAGCTTGTTGGGAACACAAAGTTTGTTTTCAGTTGCAAACTCCATTCCATACAAATATATGGGGAGGTAGAAGCTCCAACTCGGTTTTACAGTGAAAACTGCAGGAACTTCAAACTGGCACTAGGAAACAGACTGAGAAAGCAGAGAAAAGTGTCTCCTGCAACCCATTCCCTTGGTGCTTGATGAACGAAAGTCTCTCCACTTGCTCAGTTCTGAGAGATAATTGTGTGTGAAAGCCGTCCTTCACCTAGCTTGTTGGGAACACAAAGTTTCTTTTCAGTTGCAAACTCCATTCCATACATATATATGGGGAGGTACTAGCTCCAACTCGGTTTTCAAGTGAAAACTGCAGGAACTTCAAACCGGCACTAGGAAACAGACTGAGAAAGCAGAGAAAAAGTGTCTCCTGCAACCCGTTCCCTTGGTGCTCTATGAACTAACGTCTCTCCACTTGCTCAGTTCTGAGAGATAAGTGTGTGTGAAAGCCGTCATTCACCTAGCTTGTTGGGAACACAAAGTTTCTTTTCAGTTGCAAACTCCATTCCATACATATATATGGGGAGGTACAAGCTCCAACTCTGTTTTACAGTGAAAACTGCAGGAACTTCAAACTGGCACTAGGAAACAGACTGAGAAAGCTGAGAAAATGTGTCTCCTGCAACCCGTTCCCTTGGTGCTAGATGAACGAACGTCTCTCCACTTGCTCAGTTCTGAGAGATATATGTGTGTGAAAGCCGTCCTTCACCTAGATTGTTGGGAACACAAAGTTTCTTTTCAGTTGCAAACTCCATTCCATACAAATATATGGGGAGGTAAAAGCTCCAAATCGGTTTTACAGTGAAAACGGCAGGAACTTCAAACCGGCACTAGGAAACAGACTGAGAAAGCAGAGAAAAAGTGTCTCCTGCAACCCGTTCCCTTGGTGCTAGATGAACGAACGTCTCTCCACTTGCTCAGTTCTGAGAGATAAATGTGGGTGAAAGCCGTCATTCACCTAGCTTGTTGGGAACACAAAGTTTCTTTTCAGTTGCAAACTACATTCCATACATATATATGGGAGGTAAAAGCTCCAACTCGGTTTTACAGTGAAAACTGCAGGAACTTCAAACTGGCACTAGGAAACAGACTGAGAAAGCAGAGAAAAGTGTCTCCTGCAACCCATTCCCTTGGTGCTAGATGAACGAAAGTCTCTCCACTTGCTCAGTTCTGAGAGATAATTGTGTGTGAAAGCCGTCCTTCACCTAGCTTGTTGGGAACACAAAGTTTCTTTTCAGTTGCAAACTCCATTCCATACATATATATGGGGAGGTACTAGCTCCAACTCGGTTTTCAAGTGAAAACTGCAGGAACTTCAAACCGGCACTAGGAAACAGACTGAGAAAGCAGAGAAAAAGTGTCCCCTGCAACCCGTTCCCTTGGTGCTAGATGAACGAACGTCTCTCCACTTGCTCAGTTCTGAGAGAAAAGTGTGTGTGAAAGCCGTCATTCACCTAGCTTGTTGGGAACACAAAGTTTCTTGTCAGTTGCAAACTCCATTCCATACATATATATGGGGAGGTACAAGCTCCAACTCGGTTTTACAGTGAAAACTGGAGGAACTTCAAACTGGCACTAGGAAACAGACTGAGAAATCGGAGAATATGTGTCTCCTGCAACCCGTTCCCTTGGTGCTAGATGAACGAACGTCTCTCCACTTGCTCAGTTCTGAGAGATATGTGTGTGTGAAAGCCGTCCTTCACCTAGCTTGTTGGGAACACAAAGTTTCTTTTCAGTTGCAAACTCCATTCCATACAAATATATGGGGAGGTAAAAGCTCCAACTCTGTTTTACAGTGAAAACTGCAGGAACTTCAAACCGGTACTAGGAAACAGACTGAGAAAGCAGAGAAAAAGTGTCTCCTGCAACCCGTTCCATTGGTGCTAGATGAACGAACGTCTATCCTCTTGCTCATTTCTGAGAGATAAATGTGTGTGAAAGCCGTCCTTCACCTAGCTTGTTGGGAACACAAAGTTTCTTTTCAGTTGCAAACTCCATTCCATACATATATATGGGGAGGTAAAAGCTCCAACTCGGTTTTACAGTGAAAACTGCAGGAACATCAAACTGGCACTAGGAAACAGACTGAGAAAGCAGAGAAAAGTGTCTCCTGCAACCCATTCCATTGGTGCTAGATGAACGAAAGTCTCTCCACTTGCTCAGTTCTGAGAGATAATTGTGTGTGAAAGCCGTCCTTCACCCAGGTTGTTGGGAACACAAAGTTTCTTTTCAGTTGCAAACTCCATTCCATACATATATATGGGGAGGTACTAGCTCCAACTCGGTTTTCAAGTGAAAACTGCAGGAACTTCAAACCGGCACTAGGAAACAGACTGAGAAAGCAGAGAAAAAGTGTCTCCTGCAACCCGTTCCCTTGGTGCTAGATGAACGAAAGTCTCTCCACTTGCTCAGTTCTGAGAGAAAAGTGTGTGTGAAAGCCGTCATTCACCTAGCTTGTTGGGAACACAAAGTTTCTTTTCAGTTGCAAACTCCATTACATACATATATATGGGGAGGTACAAGCTCCAACTCGGTTTTACAGTGAAAACTGCAGGAACTTCAAACTGGCACTAGGAAACAGACTGAGAAAGCGGAGAAAATGTGTCTCCTACAACCCGTTCCCTTGGTGCTAGATGAACGAACGTCTCTCCACTTGCTCAGTTCTGAGAGATATGTGTGTGTGAAAGCCGTCCTTCACCTAGCTTGTTGGGAACACAAAGTTTCTTTTCAGTTGCAAACTCCATTCCATACATATATATGGGGAGGTACTAGCTCCAACTCGGTTTTCAAGTGAAAACTGCAGGAACTTCAAACCGGCACTAGGAAACAGACTGAGAAAGCAGAGAAAAAGTGTCTCCTGCAACCCGTTCCCTTGGTGCTAGATGAACGAAAGTCTCTCCACTTGCTCAGTTCTGAGAGAAAAGTGTGTGTGAAAGCCGTCATTCACCTAGCTTGTTGGGAACACAAAGTTTCTTTTCAGTTGCAAACTCCATTCCATACAAATATATGGGGAGGTAAAAGCTCCAACTCGGTTTTACAGTGAAAACTGCAGGAACTTCAAACTGGCACTAGGAAACAGACTGAGAAAGCAGAGAAAAGTGTCTCCTGCAACCCATTCCCTTGGTGCTAGATGAACGAAAGTCTCTCCACTTGCTCAGTTCTGAGAGATAATTGTGTGTGAAAGCCGTCCTTCACCTAGCTTGTTGGGAACACAAAGTTTCTTTTCAGTTGCAAACTCCATTCCATACATATATATGGGGAGGTACTAGCTCCAACTCGGTTTTCAAGTGAAAACTGCAGGAACTTCAAACCGGCACTAGGAAACAGACTGAGAAAGCAGAGAAAAAGTGTCCCCTGCAACCCGTTCCCTTGGTGCTAGATGAACGAACGTCTCTCCACTTGCTCAGTTCTGAGAGAAAAGTGTGTGTGAAAGCCGTCATTCACCTAGCTTGTTGGGAACACAAAGTTTCTTGTCAGTTGCAAACTCCATTCCATACATATATATGGGGAGGTACAAGCTCCAACTCGGTTTTACAGTGAAAACTGGAGGAACTTCAAACTGGCACTAGGAAACAGACTGAGAAAGCGGAGAATATGTGTCTCCTGCAACCCGTTCCCTTGGTGCTAGATGAACGAACGTCTCTCCACTTGCTCAGTTCTGAGAGATATGTGTGTGTGAAAGCCGTCCTTCACCTAGCTTGTTGGGAACACAAAGTTTCTTTTCAGTTGCAAACTCCATTCCATACAAATATATGGGGAGGTAAAAGCTCCAACTCTGTTTTACAGTGAAAACTGCAGGAACTTCAAACCGGTACTAGGAAACAGACTGAGAAAGCAGAGAAAAAGTGTCTCCTGCAACCCGTTCCATTGGTGCTAGATGAACGAACGTCTATCCACTTGCTCATTTCTGAGAGATAAATGTGTGTGAAAGCCGTCCTTCACCTAGCTTGTTGGGAACACAAAGTTTCTTTTCAGTTGCAAACTCCATTCCATACATATATATGGGGAGGTAAAAGCTCCAACTCGGTTTTACAGTGAAAACTGCAGGAACTTCAAACTGGCACTAGGAAACAGACTGAGAAAGCAGAGAAAAGTGTCTCCTGCAACCCATTCCCTTGGTGCTAGATGAACGAAAGTCTCTCCACTTGCTCAGTTCTGAGAGATAATTGTGTGTGAAAGCCGTCCTTCACCCAGGTTGTTGGGAACACAAAGTTTCTTTTCAGTTGCAAACTCCATTCCATACATATATATGGGGAGGTACTAGCTCCAACTCGGTTTTCAAGTGAAAACTGCAGGAACTTCAAACGGGCACTAGGAAACAGACTGAGAAAGCAGAGAAAAAGTGTCTCCTGCAACCCGTTCCCTTGGTGCTAGATGAACGAAAGTCTCTCCACTTGCTCAGTTCTGAGAGAAAAGTGTGTGTGAAAGCCGTCATTCACCTAGCTTGTTGGGAACACAAAGTTTCTTTTCAGTTGCAAACTCCATTACATACATATATATGGGGAGGTACAAGCTCCAACTCGGTTTTACAGTGAAAACTGCAGGAACTTCAAACTGGCACTAGGAAACAGACTGAGAAAGCGGAGAAAATGTGTCTCCTACAACCCGTTCCCTTGGTGCTAGATGAACGAACGTCTCTCCACTTGCTCAGTTCTGAGAGATAAGTGTGTCTGAAAGCCGTCCTTCACCTAGCTTGTAGGGAACACATAGATTCTTTTCAGTTGCAAACTCCATTCCATACATATATATGGGGAGGTACAAGCTCCAACTCGGTTTTACAGTGAAAACTGCAGGAACTTCAAACCGGCACTAGGAAACAGACTGAGAAAGCAGCGAAAAAGTGTCTCCTGCAACCCGACCCCGGGGCTAGATGAACGAAAGTCTCTCCACTTGCTCAGTTCTGAGAGATATGTGTGTGTGAAAGCCGCCCTTCACCTAGCTTGTTGGGAACACAAACTTTCTTTTCAGTTGCAAACTCCATTCCATATATATATAGGGGAGGTAGAAGCTCCAACTCGGTTTCACAGTGAAAACTGCAGGAACTTCAAACCGGCACTAGGAAACAGACTGAGAAAGCAGAGTAAAAGTGTCTCCTGCAACCCGTTCCCTTGGTGCTAGATGAACGAACGTCTCTCCACTTGCTCAGTTCTGAGAGATAAGTATGTGTGAAAGCCGTCCTTCACCTTGCTTGTTGGGAACACAAAGTTTCTTTTCAGCTGCAACCTCCATTCCATACATATATATGGGGAGGTACTAGCTCCAACTCGGTTTTACAGTGAAAACTGCAGGAAATTCAAACCGGCACTAGGAAACAGACTGAGAAAGCAGAGAAAAAGTGTCTCCTGCAACCCGTTCCCTTGGTGCTAGATGAACGAACGTCTCGCCACTTGCTCAGTTCCGAGAGATAACTGTGTGTGAAAGCCGTCCTTCACCTAGCTTGTTGGGAACACAAAGTTTCTTTTCAGTTGCAAACTCCATTCCATACTTATATATGGGGAGGTACAAGCTCCAAATCGGTTTTACAGTGAAAACTGCAGGAACTTCAAAACGGCACTAGGAAACAGACTGAGAAAGCATAGAAAAAGTGTCTCCTGCAACCCGTTCCCTTGGTGCTAGATGAACGAACGTCTCGCCACTTGCTCAGTTCCGAGAGATAACTGTGTGTGAAAGCCGTCCTACACCTAGCTTGTTGGGAATACAAAGTTTCTTTTCAGTTGCAATCTCCATTCCATACATATATATGGGGAGGTACAAGCTCCAAATCGGTTTTACAGTGAAAACTGCAGGAATTTCAAAACGGCACTAGGAAACAGACTGAGAAAGCAGAGAAAAAGTGTCTCCTGCAACCCGTTACCTTGGTGCTAGATGAACGAACGTCTCTCCACTTGCTCAGTTCTGAGAGATAAGTGTGAGGGAAAGCCGTCCTTCAACTAGATTGTTGGAACACAAAGTTTCTTTTCAGTTGCAAACCCCATTCCATACAAATATATGGGGAGGTAAAAGCTCCAACTCGGTTTTACAGTGAAAACTGCAGGAACTTCAAACGGGCACTAGGAAACAGACTGAGAAAGCAGAGAAAAGTGTCCCCTGCAACCCATTCCCTTGGTGCTAGATGAACGAAAGTCTCTCCACTTGCTCAGTTCTGAGAGATAATTGTGTGTGAAAGCCGTCCTTCACCTAGCTTGTTGGGAACACAAAGTTTCTTTTCAGTTGCAAACTCCATTCCATACATATATATGGGGAGGTACTAGCTCCAACTCGGTTTTCAAGTGAAAACTGCAGGAACTTCAAACCGGCACTAGGAAACAGACTGAGAAAGCAGAGAAAAAGTGTCTCCTGCAACCCGTTCCCTCGGTGCTAGATGAACGAACGTCTCTCCACTTGCTCAGTTCTGAGAGATACGTGTGTGTGAAAGCCGTCCTTCACCTTGCTTGTTGGGAACACAAAGTTTCTTTTCAGCTGCAACCTCCATTCCATACATATATATGGGGAGGTACTAGCTCCAACTCTGTTTTACAGTGAAAACTGCAGGAAATTCAAACCGGCACTAGGAAACAGACTGAGAAAGCAGAGAAAAAGTGTCTCCTGCAACCCGTTCCCTTGGTGCTAGATGAACGAACGTCTCGCCACTTGCTCAGTTCCGAGAGATAAGTGTGTGTGAAAGCCGTCCTTCACCTAGCTTGTTGGGAACACAAAGTTTCTTTTCAGTTGCAAACTCCATTCCATACATATATATGGGGAGGTACAAGCTCCAAAACGGTTTTACAGTGAAAACTGCAGGAACTTCAAAACGGCACTAGGAAACAGACTGAGAAAGCATAGAAAAAGTGTCTCCTGCAACCCGTTCCCTTGGTGCTAGATGAACGAACGTCTCGCCACTTGCTCAGTTCCGAGAGATAACTGTGTGTGAAAGCCGTCCTTCACCTAGCTTGTTGGGAATACAAAGTTTCTTTTCAGTTGCAATCTCCATTCCATACATATATATGGGGAGGTACAAGCTCCAAATCGGATTTACAGTGAAAAGTGCAGGAACTTCAAAACGGCACTAGGAAACAGACTGAGAAAGCAGAGAAAAAGTGTCTCCTGCAACCCGTTCCCTTGGTGGAAGATGAACGAACGTCTCTCCACTTGCTCAGTTCTGAGAGATAATTGTGAGGGAAAGCCGTCCTTCAACTAGATTGTTGGGAACACAAAGTTTCTTTTCAGTTGCAAACTTCATTCCATTCATATATATGGGGAGGTACTAGCTCCAACTCGGTTTTACAGTGAAAACTGCAGGAACTTCAAACCGGCACTAGGAAACAGACTGAGAAAGCAGAGAAAATGTGTCTCCTGCAACCCGTTCCCTTGGTGCTAGATGAACGAACGTCTCTCCACTTGCTCAGTTCTGAGAGATATGTGTGTGTGAAAGCCGTCCTTCACCTAGCTTGTTGGGAACACAAAGTTTCTTTTCAGTTGCAAACTCCATTCCATACAAATATATGGGGAGGTAGAAGCTCCAACTCGGTTTTACAGTGAAAACTGCAGGAACTTCAAACTGGCTCTAGGAAACAGACTGAGAAAGCCGAGAAAAGTGTCTCCTGCAACCCATTCCCTTGCTGCTAGATGAACTAACGTCTCTCCACTTGCTCAGTTCTGAGAGATAAGTGTGTGTGAAAGCCGTCATTCACCTAGCTTGTTGGGAACACAAAGTATCTTTTCAGTTGCAAACTCCATTCCATACATATATATGGGGTGGTACAAGCTCCAACTCTGTTTTACAGTGAAAACTGCAGGAACTTCAAACTGGCACTAGGAAACAGACTGAGAAAGCGGAGAAAATGTGTCTCCTGCAACCCGTTCCCTTGGTGCTAGATGAACGAACGTCTCTCCACTTGCTCAGTTCTGAGAGATATGTGTGTGTGAATGCCGTCCTTCACCTAGCTTGTTGGGAACACAAAGTATCTTTTCAGTTGCAAACTCCATTCCATACAAATATATGGGGAGGTAAAAGCTCCAACTCGGTTTTACAGTGAAAACGGCAGGAACTTCATACCGGCACTAGGAAACAGACTGAGAATGCAGAGAAAAAGTGTCTCCTACAACCCGTTCCCTTGGTGCTAGATGAACGAACGTCTCTCCACTTGCTCAGTTCTGAGAGATAAATGTGGGTGAAAGCCGTCATTCACCTACCTTGTTGGGAACACAAAGTTTCTTTTCAGTTGCAAACTCCATTCCATACATATATATGGGGAGGTAAAAGCTCCAACTCGGTTTTACAGTGAAAACTGCAGGAACTTCAAACTGGCACTAGGAAACAGACTGAGAAAGCAGAGAAAATTGTCTCCTGCAACCCATTCCCTTGGTGCTAGATGAACGAAAGTCTCTCCACTTGCTCAGTTCTGAGAGATAATTGTGTGTGAAAGCCGTCCTTCACCTAGCTTGTTGGGAACACAAAGTTTCTTTTCAGTTGCAAACTCCATTCCATACAAATATATGGGGAGGTAAAAGCTCCAACTCGGTTTTACAGTGAAAACTGCAGGAACTTCAAACCGGTACTAGGAAACAGACTGAGAAAGCAGAGAAAAAGTGTCTCCTGCAACCCGTTCCCTTGGTGCTAGATGAACGAACGTCTCTCCACTTGCTCAGTTCTGAGAGATAAATGTGGGTGAAAGCCGTCATTCACCTAGCTTGTTGGGAACACAATGTTTCTTTTCAGTTGCAAACTCCATTCCATACATATATATGGGGAGGTAAAAGCTCCAACTCGGTTTTACAGTGAAAACTGCAGGAACTTCAAACTGGCACTAGGAAACAGACTGAGAAAGCAGAGAAAAGTGTCTCCTGCAACCCATTCCCTTGGTGCTAGATGAACGAAAGTCTCTCCACTTGCTCAGTTCTGAGAGATAATTGTGTGTGAAAGCCGTCCTTCACCTAGCTTGTTGGGAACACAAAGTTTCTTTTCAGTTGCAAACTCCATTCCATACATATATATGGGGAGGTACTAGCTCCAACTCGTTTTTCAAGTGAAAACTGCAGGAACTTCAAACCGGCACTAGGAAACAGACTGGGAAAGCAGAGAAAAAGTGTCTCCTGCAACCCGTTCCCTTGGTGCTAGATGAACGAACGTCTCTCCACTTGCTCAGTTCTTAGAGATAAGTTTGTGTGAAAGCCGTCCTTCACCTAGCTTGTTTTGAACACAAAGTTTCTTTTCAGTTGCAAACTCCATTCCATACATATATATGGGCAGGTAGAAGCTCCAACTCGCTTTTACAGTGAAAACTGAAGGAACTTCAAACAGGCACTAGGAAACAGACTGAGAAAGGAGAGAAAAAGTGTCTCCTACAACCCGTTCCCTTGGTGCTAGATGAACGAACGTCTCTCCACTTGCTCAGTTCTGAGAGATAAATGTGGGTGAAAGCCGTCATTCACCTACCTTGTTGGGAACACAAAGTTTCTTTTCAGTTGCAAACTCCATTCCATACATATATATGGGGAGGTAAAAGCTCCAACTCGGTTTTACAGTGAAAACTGCAGGAACTTCAAACTGGCACTAGGAAACAGACTGAGAAAGCAGAGAAAATTGTCTCCTGCAACCCATTCCCTTGGTGCTAGATGAACGAAAGTCTCTCCACTTGCTCAGTTCTGAGAGATAATTGTGTGTGAAAGCCGTCCTTCACCTAGCTTGTTGGGAACACAAAGTTTCTTTTCAGTTGCAAACTCCATTCCATACAAATATATGGGGAGGTAAAAGCTCCAACTCGGTTTTACAGTGAAAACTGCAGGAACTTCAAACCGGTACTAGGAAACAGACTGAGAAAGCAGAGAAAAAGTGTCTCCTGCAACCCGTTCCCTTGGTGCTAGATGAACGAACGTCTCTCCACTTGCTCAGTTCTGAGAGATAAATGTGGGTGAAAGCCGTCATTCACCTAGCTTGTTGGGAACACAATGTTTCTTTTCAGTTGCAAACTCCATTCCATACATATATATGGGGAGGTAAAAGCTCCAACTCGGTTTTACAGTGAAAACTGCAGGAACTTCAAACTGGCACTAGGAAACAGACTGAGAAAGCAGAGAAAAGTGTCTCCTGCAACCCATTCCCTTGGTGCTAGATGAACGAAAGTCTCTCCACTTGCTCAGTTCTGAGAGATAATTGTGTGTGAAAGCCGTCCTTCACCTAGCTTGTTGGGAACACAAAGTTTCTTTTCAGTTGCAAACTCCATTCCATACATATATATGGGGAGGTACTAGCTCCAACTCGTTTTTCAAGTGAAAACTGCAGGAACTTCAAACCGGCACTAGGAAACAGACTGGGAAAGCAGAGAAAAAGTGTCTCCTGCAACCCGTTCCCTTGGTGCTAGATGAACGAACGTCTCTCCACTTGCTCAGTTCTTAGAGATAAGTTTGTGTGAAAGCCGTCCTTCACCTAGCTTGTTTTGAACACAAAGTTTCTTTTCAGTTGCAAACTCCATTCCATACATATATATGGGCAGGTAGAAGCTCCAACTCGCTTTTACAGTGAAAACTGCAGGAACTTCAAACAGGCACTAGGAAACAGACTGAGAAAGCAGAGAAAAAGTGTCTCCTTCAACCCGTTCACTTGGTGCTGGATGAACGAACGTCTCTCCACTTGCTCAGTTCTGAGAGATATGTGTGTGTGAAAGACGTCCTTCACCTAGCTTGTTGGGATCACAAAGTTTCTTTTCAGTTGCAAACTCCATTCCATACATATATATGGGGAGGTACTAGCTCCAACACGGTTTTACAGTGAAAACTGCAGGAACTTCAAACCGGCACTAGGAAACAGACTGAGAAAGCAGAGAAAAAGTGTCTCCTGCAACCCGTTCCCTTGGTGCTAGATGAACGAACGTCTCTCCACTTGCTCAGTTCTGATAGATATGTGTGTGTGAAAGCCGTCCTTCACCTAGCTTGTTGGGAACACAAAGTTTCTTTTCAGTTGCAAACTCCATTCCATACATATATATGGGTAGGTACTAGCTCCAACTCGGTTTTACAGTGAAAACTGCAGGAACTTCAAACCGGCACTAGGAAACAGACTGAGAAAGCAGAGAAAAAGTGTCTCCTGCAACCCGTTCCCCCGGTGCTAGATGAACGAAAGTCTCTCCACTTGCTCAGTTCTGAGAGATAAGTGTGTGTGAAAGCCGCCCTTCACCTAGCTTGTTGGGAACACAAAGTTTCTTTTCAGTTGCAAACTCCATTCCATATATATATAGGGGAGGTAGAAGCTCCAACTCGGTTTTACAGTGAAAACTGCAGGAACTTCAAACCGGCACTAGGAAACAGACTGAGAAAGCAGAGTAAAAGTTTCTCCTGCAACCCGTTCCCTTGGTGCTAGATGAACGAAAGTCTCTCAATTTGCTCAGTTCTGAGAGATAAGTGAGTGTGAAAGCCGTCCTTCACCTAGCTTGTTGGGAACACAAAGTTTCTTTTCAGTTGCAAACTCCATTCCATACATATATATAGGGGAGGTTGAAGCTCCAACTCGGTTTTACAGTGAAAACTGCAGGAACTTCAAAACGGCACTAGGAAAAAGACTGAGAAACAGAGAAAAAGTGTCTCCTGCAACCCGTTCCCTTGGTGCTAGATGTACGAACGTCTCTCCACTTGCTCAGTTCTGAGAGATAAATGTGGGTGAAAGCCGTCATTCACCTAGATTGTTGGGAACACCAAGTTTCTTTTCAGTTGCAAACTCCATTGCATACATATATATGGGGAGGTAAAAGCTCCAACTCGGTTTTACAGTGAAAACTGCAGGAACTTCAAACTGGCACTAGGAAACAGACTGAGAAAGCAGAGAAAAGTGTCTCCTGCAACCCATTCCCTTGGTGCTAGATGAACGAAAGTCTCTCCACTTGCTCAGTTCTGAGAGATAATTGTGTGTGAAAGCCGTCCTTCACCTAGCTTGTTGGGAACACAAAGTTTCTTTTCAGTTGCAAACTCCATTCCATACATATATATGGGGAGGTACTAGCTCCAACTCGGTTTTCAAGTGAAAACTGCAGGAACTTCAAACCGGCACTAGGAAACAGACTGAGAAAGCAGAGAAAAAGTGTCTCCTGCAACCCGTTCCCTTGGTGCTAGATGAACGAACGTCTCTCCACTTGCTCAGTTCTGAGAGATAAATGTGGGTGAAAGCCGTCATTCAGCTAGCTTGTTGGGAACACAATGTTTCTTTTCAGTTGCAAACTCCATTCCATACATATATATGGGGAGGTAAAAGCTCCAACTCGGTTTTACAGTGAAAACTGCAGGAACTTCAAACTGGCACTAGGAAACAGACTGAGAAAGCAGAGAAAAGTGTCTCCTGCAACCCATTCCCTTGGTGCTAGATGAACGAAAGTCTCTCCACTTGCTCAGTTCTGAGAGATAATTGTGTGTGAAAGCCGTCCTTCACCTAGCTTGTTGGGAACACAAAGTTTCTTTTCAGTTGCAAACTCCATTCCATACATATATATGGGGAGGTACTAGCTCCAACTCGTTTTTCAAGTGAAACTGCAGGATCTTCAAACCGGCACTAGGAAACAGACTGAGAAAGCAGAGAAAAAGTGTCTCCTGCAACCCGTTCCCTTGGTGCTAGATGAACGAACGTCTCTCCACTTGCTCACTTCTGAGAGATATGTGTGTGTGAAAGCCGTCCTTCACCTAGCTTGTTGGGAACACAAAGTTTCTTTTCAGTTGCAAACTCCATTCCATACATATATATGGGTAGGTACTAGCTCCAACTCGGTTTTACAGTGAAAACTGCAGGAACTTCAAACCGGCACTAGGAAACAGACTGAGAAAGCAGAGAAAAAGTGTCTCCTGCAACCCGTTCCCCCGGTGCTAGATGAACGAACGTCTCTCCACTTGCTCAGTTCTGAGAGATAAGTGTGTCTGAAAGCCGTCCTTCACCTAGCTTGTTGGGAACACATAGATTCTTTTCAGTTGCAAACTCCATTCCATACATATATATGGGGAGGTACAAGCTACAACTCGGTTTTACAGTGAAAACTGTAGGAACTTCAAACCGGCACTAGGAAACAGACTTAGAAAGCAGCAAAAAAGAGTCTCCTGCAACCCGACCCCGGGGCTAGATGAACGAAAGTCTCTCCACTTGCTCAGTTCTGAGAGATAAGTGTGTGTGAAAGCCGCCCTTCACCTAGCTTGTTGGGAACACAAAGTTTCTTTTCAGTTGCAAACTCAATTCCATATATATATAGGGGAGGAAGAAGCTCCAACTCGGTTTTACAGTGAAAACTGCAGGAACTTCAAACCGGCACTAGGAAACAGACTGAGAAAGCAGAGTAATAGTTTCTCCTGCAACCCGTTCCCTTGGTGCTAGATGAACGAAAGTCTCTCAACTTGCTCAGTTCTGAGAGATAAGTGAGTGTGAAAGCCGTCCTTCACCTAGCTTGTTGGGAACACAAAGTTTCTTTTCAGTTGCAAACTCCATTCCATACATATATATAGGGGAGGTTGAAGCTCCAACTCGGTTTTACAGTGAAAACTGCAGGAACTTCAAAACGGCACTAGGAAAAAGACTGAGAAACAGAGAAAAAGTGTCTCCTGCAACCCGTTCCCTTGGTGCTAGATGAACGAACGTCTCTCCACTTGCTCAGTTCTGAGAGATAAATGTGGGTGAAAGCCGTCATTCACCTAGCTTGTTGGGAACACCAAGTTTCTTTTCAGTTGCAAACTCCATTCCATACATATATATGGGTAGGTAAAAGCTCCAACTCGGTTTTACAGTGAAAACTGCAGGAACTTCAAACTGGCACTAGGAAACAGACTGAGAAAGCAGAGAAAAGTGTCTCCTGCAACCCATTCCCTTGGTGCTAGATGAACGAAAGTCTCTCCACTTGCTCAGTTCTGAGAGATAATTGTGTGTGAAAGCCGTCCTTCACCTAGCTTGTTGGGAACACAAAGTTTCTTTTCATTTGCCAACTCCATTCCATACATATATATGGGGAGGTACTAGCTCCAACTCGGTTTTCAAGTGAAAACTGCAGGAACTTCAAACCGGCACTAGGAAACAGACTGAGAAAGCAGAGAAAAAGTGTCTCCTGCAACCCGTTCCCTTGGTGCTAGATGAACGAACGTCTCTCCACTTGCTCAGTTCTGAGAGATAATTGTGTGTGAAAGCCGTCCTTCACCTTGCTTGTTGGGAACACAAAGTTTCTTTTCAGCTGCAACCTCCATTCCATACATATATATGGGGAGGTACTAGCTCCAACTCGGTTTTACAGTGAAAACTGCAGGAAATTCAAACCGGCACTAGGAAACAGACTGAGAAAGCAGAGAAAAAGTGTCTCCTGCAACCCGTTCACTTGGTGCTAGATGAAAGAACGTCTCGCCACTTGCTCAGTTCCGAGAGATAACTGTGTGTGAAAGCCGTCCTTCACTTAGCTTGTTGGGAACACAAAGTTTCTTTTCAGTTGCAAACTCCATTCCATACTTATATATGGGGAGGTACAAGCTCCAAATCGGTTTTACAGTGAAAACTGCAGGAACTTCAAAACGGCACTAGGAAACAGACTGAGAAAGCAGAGAAAATGTGTCTCCTGCAACCCGTTCCCTTTGTGCTAGATGAACGAACGTCTCGCCACTTGCTCAGTTCCGAGAGGTAACTGTGTGTGAAAGCCGTCCTTCACCTAGCTTGTTGGGAATACAAAGTTTCTTTTCAGTTGCAATCTCCATTCCATACATATATATGGGGAGGTACAAGCTCCAAATCGGTTTTACAGTGAAAACTGCAGGAACTTCAAACCGGCACTAGGAAACAGACTGAGAAAGCAGAGAAAAAGTGTCTCCTGCAACCCGTTCCCTTGGTGCTAGATGAACGAACGTCTCTCCACTTGCTCAGTTCTGAGAGATAAGTGTGAGGGAAAGCCGTCCTTCAACTAGATTGTTGGGAACACAAAGTTTCTTTTCAGTTGCAAACTTCATTCCATTCATATATATGGGGAGGTACTAGCTCCAACTCGGTTTTACAGTGAAAACTGCAGGAACTTCAAACCGGCACTAGGAAACAGACTGAGAAAGCAGAGAAAATGTGTCTCCTGCAACCCGTTCCCTTCGTGCTAGATGAACGAACGTCTCTCCACTTGCTCAGTTCTGAGAGATATGTGTGTGTGAAAGCCGTCCTTCACCTAGCTTGTTGGGAACACAAAGTTTCTTTTCAGTTGCAAACTCCATTCCATACAAATATATGGGGAGGTAGAAGCTCCAACTCGGTTTTACAGTGAAAACTGCAGGAACTTCAAACTGACACTAGGAAACAGACTGAGAAAGCGGAGAAAATGTGTCTCCTGCAACCCGTTCCCTTGGTGCTAGATGAACGAACGTCTCTCCACTTGCTCAGTTCTGAGAGATATGTGTGTGTGAAAGCCGTCCTTCACCTAGCTTGTTGGGAACACAAAGTTTCTTTTCAGTTGCAAACTCCATTCCATACAAATATATGGGGAGGTAAAAGCTCCAACTCGGTTTTACAGTGAAAACGGCAGGAACTTCAAACCGGCACTAGGAAACAGACTGAGAAAGCAGAGAAAAAGTGTCTCCTGCAACCCGTTCCCTTGGTGCTAGATGAACGAACGTCTCTCCACTTGCTCAGTTCTGAGAGATAAATGTGGGTGAAAGCCGTCATTCACCTAGCTTGTTGGGAACACAAAGTTTCTTTTCAGTTGCAAACTCCATTCCATACATATATATGGGGAGGTAAAAGCTCCAACTCGGTTTTACAGTGAAAACTGCAGGAACTTCAAACTGGCACTAGGAAACAGACTGAGAAAGCAGAGAAAAGTGTCTCCTGCAACCCATTCCCTTGGTGCTAGATGAACGAAAGTCTCTCCACTTGCTCAGTTCTGAGAGATAATTGTGTGTGAAAGCCGTCCTTCACCTAGCTTGTTGGGAACACAAAGTTTCTTTTCAGTTGCAAACTCCATTCCATACATATATATGGGGAGGTACTAGCTCCAACTCGGTTTTCAAGTGAAAACTGCAGGAACTTCAAACCGGCACTAGGAAACAGACTGAGAAAGCAGAGAAAAAGTGTCTCCTGCAACCCGTTCCCATGGTGCTAGATGAACGAACGTCTCTCCACTCGCTCAGTTCTGAGAGATAATTGTGTTTGAAAGCCGTCCTTCACCTCGCTTGTTGGGAAGACAAAGTTTCTTTTCAGTTGCAAACTCCATTCCATACATATATATGGGGAGGTACAAGCTCCAACTCGGTTTTACAGTGAAAACTGCAGGAACTTCAAACTGGCACTAGGAAACAGACTGAGAAAGCAGAGAAAAAGTGTCTCCTGCAACCCGTTCCCTTGGTGCTAGATGAACGAACGTCTCTCCACTTGCTCAGTTCTGAGAGATAATTGTGTGTGAAAGCCGTCCTTCAACTAGCTTGTTTTGAACACAAAGTTTCTTTTCAGTTGCAAACTCCATTCCATACATATATATGGGCAGGTAGAAGCTCCAACTCGCTTTTACGGTGAAAACTGCAGGAACTTCAAACAGGCACTAGGAAACAGACTGAGAAAGCAGAGAAAAAGTGTCTCCTGCAAACCGTTCACTTGGTGCTGGATGAACGAACGTCTCTCCACTTGCTCAGTTCTGAGAGATAAGTGTGTGTGAAAGACGTCCTTCACCTAGCTTGTTGGGATCACAAAGTTTCTTTTCAGTTGTAAACTACATTCCATACATATATATGGGGAGGTACTAGCTCCAACTCGGTTTTACAGTGAAAACTGCAGGAACTTCAAACCGGCACTAGGAAACAGACTGAGAAAGCAGAGAAAAAGTGTCTCCTGCAACCCGTTCCCATGGTGCTAGATGAACGAACGTCTCTCCACTCGCTCAGTTCTGAGAGATAATTGTGTTTGAAAGCCGTCCTTCACCTCGCTTGTTGGGAAGACAAAGTTTCTTTTCAGTTGCAAACTCCATTCCATACATATATATGGGGAGGTACAAGCTCCAACTCGGTTTTACAGTGAAAACTGCAGGAACTTCAAAATGGCACTAGGAAACAGACTGAGAAAGCAGAGAAAAAGTGTCTCCTGCAACCCGTTCCCTTGGTGCTAGATGAACGAACGTCTCTCCACTTGCTCAGTTCTGAGAGATAATTGTGTGTGAAAGCCGTCCTTCACCTTGCTTGTTGGGAACACAAAGTTTCTTTTCAGCTGCAACCTCCATTCCATACATATATATGGGGAGGTACTAGCTCCAACTCGGTTTTACAGTGAAAACTGCAGGAAATTCAAACCGGCACTAGGAAACAGACTGAGAAAGCAGAGAAAAAGTGTCTCCTGCAACCCGTTCACTTGGTGCTAGATGAAAGAACGTCTCGCCACTTGCTCAGTTCCGAGAGATAACTGTGTGTGAAAGCCGTCCTTCACTTAGCTTGTTGGGAACACAAAGTTTCTTTTCAGTTGCAAACTCCATTCCATACTTATGTATGGGGAGGTACAAGCTCCAAATCTGTTTCACAGTGAAAACTGCAGGAACTTCAAAACGGCACTAGGAAACAGACTGAGAAAGCAGAGAAAATGTGTCTCCTGCAACCCGTTCCCTTGGTGCTAGATGAACGAACGTCTCGCCACTTGCTCAGTTCCGAGAGATAACTGTGTGTGAAAGCCGTCCTTCACCTAGCTTGTTGGGAATACAAAGTTTCTTTTCAGTTGCAATCTCCATTCCATACATATATATGGGGAGGTACAAGCTCCAAATCGGTTTTACAGTGAAAACTGCAGGAACTTCAAACCGGCACTAGGAAACAGACTGAGAAAGCAGAGAAAAAGTGTCTCCTGCAACCCGTTCCCTTGGTGGAAGATGAACGAACGTCTCTCCACTTGCTCAGTTCTGAGAGATAAGTGTGAGGGAAAGCCGTCCTTCAACTAGATTGTTGGGAACACAAAGTTTCTTTTCAGTTGCAAACTTCATTCCATTCATATATATGGGGAGGTACTAGCTCCAACTCGGTTTTACAGTGAAAACTGCAGGAACTTCAAACCGGCACTAGGAAACAGACTGAGAAAGCAGAGAAAAAGTGTCTCCTGCAACCCGTTCACTTGGTGCTAGATGAAAGAACGTCTCGCCACTTGCTCAGTTCCGAGAGATAACTGTGTGTGAAAGCCGTCCTTCACTTAGCTTGTTGGGAACACAAAGTTTCTTTTCAGTTGCAAACTCCATTCCATACTTATGTATGGGGAGGTACAAGCTCCAAATCTGTTTCACAGTGAAAACTGCAGGAACTTCAAAACGGCACTAGGAAACAGACTGAGAAAGCAGAGAAAATGTGTCTCCTGCAACCCGTTCCCTTGGTGCTAGATGAACGAACGTCTCGCCACTTGCTCAGTTCCGAGAGATAACTGTGTGTGAAAGCCGTCCTTCACCTAGCTTGTTGGGAACACAAAGTTTCTTTTCAGTTGCAAACTCCATTCCATACAAATATATGGGGAGGTAGAAGCTCCAACTCGGTTTTACAGTGAAAACTGCAGGAACTTCAAACTGGCACTAGGAAACAGACTGAGAAAGCAGAGAAAAGGGTCTCCTGCAACCCATTCCCTTGGTGCTAGATGAACTAACGTCTCTCCACTTGCTCAGTTCTGAGAGATAAGTGTGTGTGAAAGCCGTCATTCACCTAGCTTGTTGGGAACACAAAGTATCTTTTCAGTTGCAAACTCCATTCCATACATATATATGGGGAGGTACAAGCTCCAACTCTCTTTTACAGTGAAAACTGCAGGAACTTCAAACTGACACTAGGAAACAGACTGAGAAAGCGGAGAAAATGTGTCTCCTGCAACCCGTTCCCTTGGTGCTAGATGAACGAACGTCTCTCCACTTGCTCAGTTCTGAGAGATAAATGTGGGTGAAAGCCGTCATTCACCTAGCTTGTTGGGAACACAAAGTTTCTTTTCAGTTGCAAACTCCATTCCATACATATATATGGGGAGGTAAAAGCTCCAACTCGGTTTTACAGTGAAAACTGCAGGAACTTCAAACTGGCACTAGGAAACAGACTGAGAAAGCAGAGAAAAGTGTCTCCTGCAACCCATTCCCTTGGTGCTAGATGAACGAAAGTCTCTCCACTTGCTCAGTTCTGAGAGATAATTGTGTGTGAAAGCCGTCCTTCACCTAGCTTGTTGGGAACACAAAGTTTCTTTTCAGTTGCAAACTCCATTCCATACATATATATGGGGAGGTACTAGCTCCAACTCGGTTTTCAAGTGAAAACTGCAGGAACTTCAAACCGGCACTAGGAAACAGACTGAGAAAGCAGAGAAAAAGTGTCTCCTGCAACCCGTTCCCATGGTGCTAGATGAACGAACGTCTCTCCACTCGCTCAGTTCTGAGAGATAATTGTGTTTGAAAGCCGTCCTTCACCTCGCTTGTTGGGAAGACAAAGTTTCTTTTCAGTTGCAAACTCCATTCCATACATATATATGGGGAGGTACAAGCTCCAACTCGGTTTTACAGTGAAAACTGCAGGAACTTCAAACTGGCACTAGGAAACAGACTGAGAAAGCAGAGAAAAAGTGTCTCCTGCAACCCGTTCCCTTGGTGCTAGATGAACGAACGTCTCTCCACTTGCTCAGTTCTGAGAGATAATTGTGTGTGAAAGCCGTCCTTCACCTAGCTTGTTTTGAACACAAAGTTTCTTTTCAGTTGCAAACTCCATTCCATACATATATATGGGCAGGTAGAAGCTCCAACTCGCTTTTACGGTGAAAACTGCAGGAACTTCAAACAGGCACTAGGAAACAGACTGAGAAAGCAGAGAAAAAGTGTCTCCTGCAACCCGTTCACTTGGTGCTGGATGAACGAACGTCTCTCCACTTGCTCAGTTCTGAGAGATAAGTGTGTGTGAAAGACGTCCTTCACCTAGCTTGTTTTGAACACAAAGTTTCTTTTCAGTTGCAAACTCCATTCCATACATATATATGGGCAGGTAGAAGCTCCAACTCGCTTTTACGGTGAAAACTGCAGGAACTTCAAACAGGCACTAGGAAACAGACTGAGAAAGCAGAGAAAAAGTGTCTCCTGCAACCCGTTCACTTGGTGCTGGATGAACGAACGTCTCTCCACTTGCTCAGTTCTGAGAGATAAGTGTGTGTGAAAGACGTCCTTCACCTAGCTTGTTGGGATCACAAAGTTTCTTTTCAGTTGTAAACTACATTCCATACATATATATGGGGAGGTACAAGCTCCAACTCGGTTTTACAGTGAAAACTGCAGGAACTTCAAACCGGCACTAGGAAACAGACTGAGAAAGCAGAGAAAAAGTGTCTCCTGCAACCCGTTCCCTTGGTGCTAGATGAACGAACGTCTCTCCACTTGCTCAGTTCTGAGAGATATGTGTGTGTGAAAGCCGTCCTTCACCTAGCTTGTTGGGAACACAAAGTTTCTTTTCAGTTGCAAACTCCATTCCATACATATATATGGGGAGGTACTAGCTCCAACACGGTTTTACAGTGAAAACTGCAGGAACTTCAAACCGGCACTAGGAAACAGACTGAGAAATCAGAGAAAAAGTGTCTCCTGCAACCCGTTCCCCCGGTGCTAGATGAACGAACGTCTCTCCACTTGCTCAGTTCTGAGAGATATGTGTGTGTGAAAGCCGTCCTTCACCTAGCTTGTTGGGAACACAAAGTTTCTTTTCAGTTGCAAACTCCATTCCATACAAACATATGGGGAGGTAAAAGCTCCAACTCGGTTTTACAGTGAAAACTGCAGGAACTTCAAACCGGTACTAGGAAACAGAATGAGAAAGCAGAGAAAAAGTGTCTCCTGCAACCCGTTCCCTTGGTGCTAGATGAACGAACGTCTCTCCACTTGCTCAGTTCTGAGAGATAAATGTGGGTGAAAGCCGTCATTCACCTAGCTTGTTGGGAACACAATGTTTCTTTTCAGTTGCAAACTCCATTCCATACATATATATGGGGAGGTAAAATCTCCAACTCGGTTTTACAGTGAAAACTGCAGGAACTTCAAACTGGCACTAGGAAACAGACTGAGAAAGCAGAGAAAAGTGTCTCCTGCAACCCATTCCCTTGGTGCTAGATGAACGAAAGTCTCTCCACTTGCTCAGTTCTGAGAGATAATTGTGTGTGAAAGCCGTCCTTCACCTAGCTGTTGGGAACACAAAGTTTCTTTTCAGTTGCAAACTCCATTCCATACATATATATGGGGAGGTACTAGCTCCAACTCGTTTTTCAAGTGAAAACTGCAGGAACTTCAAACCGGCACTAGGAAACAGACTGAGAAAGCAGAGAAAAAGTGTCTCCTGCAACCCGTTCCCTTGGTGCTAGATGAACGAACGTCTCTCCACTTGCTCAGTTCTGAGAGATAAGTGTGTGTGAAAGCCGTCCTTCACCTAGCTTGTTTTGAACACAAAGTTTCTTTTCAGTTGCAAACTCCATTCCATACATATATATGGGCAGGTAGAAGCTCCAACTCGCTTTTACGGTGAAAACTGCAGGAACTTCAAACAGGCACTAGGAAACAGACTGAGAAAGCAGAGAAAAAGTGTCTCCTGCAACCCGTTCACTTGGTGCTGGATGAACGAACGTCTCTCCACTTGCTCAGTTCTGAGAGATAAGTGTGTGTGAAAGACGTCCTTCACCTAGCTTGTTGGGATCACAAAGTTTCTTTTCAGTTGTAAACTACATTCCATACATATATATGGGGAGGTACTAGCTCCAACTCGGTTTTACAGTGAAAACTGCAGGAACTTCAAACCGGCACTAGGAAACAGACTGAGAAAGCAGAGAAAAAGTGTCTCCTGCAACCCGTTCCCTTGGTGCTAGATGAACGAACGTCTCTCCACTTGCTCAGTTCTGAGAGATATGTGTGTGTGAAAGCCGTCCTTCACCTAGCTTGTTGGGAACACAAAGTTTCTTTTCAGTTGCAAACTCCATTCCATACATATATATGGGGAGGTACTAGCTCCAACACGGTTTTACAGTGAAAACTGCAGGAACTTCAAACCGGCACTAGGAAACAGACTGAGAAATCAGAGAAAAAGTGTCTCCTGCAACCCGTTCCCCCGGTGCTAGATGAACGAACGTCTCTCCACTTGCTCAGTTCTGAGAGATAAGTGTGTCTGAAAGCCGTCCTTCAACTAGCTTGTTGGGAACACATAGATTCTTTTCAGTTGCAAACTCCATTCCATACATATATATGGGGAGGTACAAGCTCCAACTCGATTTTACAGTGAAAACTGCAGGAACTTCAAACCGGCACTAGGAAACAGACTGAGAAAGCAGCGAAAAAGTGTCTCCTGTAACCCGACTCCAGGGCTAGATGAACGAAAGTCTCTCCACTTGCTCAGTTCTGAGATATAAGTGTGTGTGAAAGCCGCCCTTCACCTAGCTTGTAGGGAACACAAAGTTTCTTTTCAGTTGCAAACTCCATTCCATATATATATTGTGGAGGTAGAAGCTCCAACTCGGTTTTACAGTGAAAACTGCAGGAACTTCAAACCGGCACTAGGAAACAGACTGAGAAAGCAGAGTAAAAGTTTCTCCTGCAACCCGTTCCCTTGGTGCTAGATGAACGAAAGTCTCTCCACTTGCTCAGTTCTGAGAGATAAGTGAGTGTGAAAGCCGTCCTTCACCTAGCTTGTTGGGAACACAAAGTTTCTTTTCAGTTGCAAACTCCATTCCATACATATATATAGGGGAGGTTGAAGCTCCAACTCGGTTTTACAGTGAAAACTGCAGGAACTTCAAACCGGCACTAGGAAAAAGACTGAGAAACAGAGAAAAAGTGTCTCCTGCAACCCGTTCCCTTGGTGCAGGATGAACGAACGTCTCTCCACTTGCTCAGTTCTGAGAGATAAGTGTGTGTGAAAGCCGTCCTTCACCTTGCTTGTTGGGAACACAAAGTTTCTTTTCAGCTGCAACCTCCATTCTATACATATATATGTGGAGGTACTAGCTCCAACTCGGTTTTACAGAGAAAACTGCAGGAAATTCAAACCGGCACTAGGAAAGAGACTGAGAAAGCAGAGAAAAAGTGTCTTCTGCAACCCGTTCCCTTGGTGCTAGATGAACGAACGTCTCGCCACTTGCTCAGTTCCGAGAGATAAGTGTGTGTGAAAGCCGTCCTTCAACTAGCTTGTTGGGAACACAAAGTTTCTTTTCAGTTGCAAACTCCATTCCATACTTATATATGGGGAGGTACAAGCTCCAAATCGGTTTTACAGTGAAAACTGCAGGAACTTCAAACCGGCACTAGGAAACAGACTGAGAAAGCAGAGAAAAAGTGTCTCCTGCAACCCGTTCCCTTGGTGCTAGATGAACGAACATCTCTCCACTTGCTCAGTTCTGAGAGATAAGTGTGTGTGAAAGCCGTCCTTCAATTAGCATGTTGGGAACACAAAGTTTCTTTTCAGTTGCAAACTCCATTCCATACATATATATGGGTAGGTACAAGCTGCAACTCGGTTTTACAGTGAAAACTGCAGGAACTTCAAACCGGCAATAGGAAACAGACTGAGAATGCAGAGAAAAAGTGTCTCCTGCAACCCGTTCCCTTGGTGCTAGATGAACGAAAGTCTCTCCACTTGCTCAGTTCTGAGAGATAAATGTGTGTGAAAGCCGTCCTTCACCTAGCTTGTTGGGAACACAAAGTTTCTTTTCAGTTGCAAACTCCATTCCATACATATATATAGGGGAGGTTCAAGCTCCAACTCGGTTTTACAGTGAAAACTGCAGGAACTTCAAAACGGCACTAGGAAACAGGCTGAGAAAGCAAAGAAAAAGTGTCTCCTGCAACCCGTTCCCTTGGTGATAGATGAACGAATGTCTCTCCAATTGCTCAGTACTGAGGGAAAAGTGTGTGTGAAAGCCGTCCTTCACCTAGCTTGTTGGGAACACAAAGTTTCTTTTCAGATGCAAACTCCATTCCATACATATATATGGGGAGGTACAAGCTCCAACTCGGTTTTACAGTGAAAACTGCAGGAACTTCAAACCGGCACTAGGAAACAGACTGAGAAAGCAGAGAAAAAGTGTCTCCTGCAACCCGTTCCCTTGGTTATAGATGAACGAACGTCTATCCACTTGCTCAGTTCTGAGAGATAAGTGTGAGTGAAAGCCGTACTTCACCTAGCTTGATGGGAACACAAAGTTTCTTTTCAGGTGAAAACTCCATTCCATACATATATACGGGGAGGTACAAGCTCCAACTCGGTTTTACAGTGAAAACTGCAGGAACTTCAAACCGGCACTAGGAAACAGACTGAGAAAGCAGAGAAATAGTGTTTCCTGCAACCCGTTCCCTTGGTGATAGATGAACGAATGTCTCTCCAATTGCTCAGTTCTGAGGGATAATTGTGTGTGAAAGCCGTCCTTTACCTAGCTTGTTGGGAACACAAAGTTTCTTTTCAGGTGCAAACTCCATTCCATACATATATATGGGGAGGTACAAGCTCCAACTCGGTTTTACAGTGAAAACTGCAGGAAATTCAAACCGGCACTAGGAAACAGACTGAGAAAGCAGAGAAAAAGTATCTCCTGCAACCCGTTCCCTTGGTGCTAGATGAACTAACGTCTCTCCACTTGCTCAGTTCTGAGAGATAAATGTGAGGGAAAGCCGTCCTTCACCTAACTTGTTGGGAACACAAAGTTTCTTTTCAGTGGCAAACCCCATTCCATACATATATATGGGGAGGTACTAGCTCCAACTCGTTTTTAGAGTGAAAACCGCAGGAACTTCAAAACGGCACTAGGAAACAGACTGAGAAAGCAGAGAAAAAGTGTCTCTTGCAACCCGTTCCCTTGGTGCTAGATGAACGAACGTCTCTCCACTTGCTCAGTTCTGAGAGATAAGTGTGTGTGAAAGCCGTCCTTCAGCTTGCTTGTTGGGAACACAAAGTTTCTTTTCAGTTGCAAACTCCATTCCATACATATATATGGGGAGGTACTAGCTCCAACTCGGTTTTAGAGTGAAATCTGCAGGAACTTACAACCGGCACTACTAAACAGACTGAGAAAGCAGAGAAAAAGTGTCTCCTGCAACCCGTTCCCTTGGTGCTAGATGAACGAACGTCTCTCCACTTGCTCAGTTCCGAGAGATAAGTGTGTGTGAAAGCCGTCCTTCAGCTAGCTTGTTGGGAACACAAAGTTTCTTTTCAGGTGCAAACTCCATTCCATACATATATATGGGGAGGTACAAACTCCAACTCGGTTTTACAGTGAAAACTGCAGGAAATTCAAACCGGTAGTAGGAAACAGACTGAGGAAGCAGAGAAAAAGTGTCTCCTGCAAATCGTTCCCTTGGTGATAGATGAACGAATGTCTCTCCAATTGCTCAGTTCTGAGGGATAAGTGTGTGTGAAAGTCGTCCTTCACCTATCTTGTTGGGAACACAAAGTTTCTTTTCAGTTGCAAACTCCATTCCATACATATATATGGGGAGGTACAAGCTTCAACTCGGTTTTACAGTGAAAACTGCAGGAACTTCAAACCGGCACTAGGAAACAGACTGAGAATGCAGAAAAAAGTGTCTCCTGCAACCCGTTCCCCCGGTGCTAGATGAACGAACGTCTCTCCACTTGCTCAGTTCTGAGAGATTAGTGTGTGTGAAAGCCGTCCTTCACCTAGCTTGTTGGGAACACAAAGTTTCTTTTCAGGTGCAAACTCCATTCCATACATATATATGGGGAGGTACAAGCTCCAACTCGGTTTTACAGTGAGAACTGCAGGAACGTCAATCCGGCACTAGGAAACAGAATGAGAAAGCAGAGAAAAAGTGTCTCCTGCAACCCGTTCCCTTGGTGTTAGATGAACGAACGTCTCTCCACTTGCTCAGTTCTGAGAGATAAGTGTGAGGGAAAGCCGTCCTTCACCTAGCTTGTTGGGAACACAAAGTTTCTTTTCAGTTGCAAAATCCATTCCATACATATATATGGGGAGGTACTAGCTCCAACTCGGTTTAAGGTTTAAAACTGCAGGAACTTCAAAACGGCACTAGGAAACAGACTGAGAAAGCAGAGAAAAAGTGTCTCCTGCAACCCGTTCCCTTGGTGCTAGATGAACGAACGTCTCTCCACTTGCTCAGTTCTGAGAGATTAGTGTGTGTGAAAGCCGTCCTTCACCTAGCTTGTTGGGAACACAAAGTTTCTTCTCAGTTTTAAACTCCATTCCATACATATATATGGGGAGGTACAAGCTCCAACTCGTTTTACAGTGAAAACTGCAGGAACTTCAAACCGGCACTAGGAAACAGACTGAGAAAGCAGAGAAAAAGTGTCTCCTGCATCCCGTTCCATTGGTGCTAGATGAACGAACGTCTCTCCACTTGCTCAGTTCTGAGAGATAAGTGTGTGTGAAAGCCACCCTTCAGCTAGCTTGTTGGGAACACAAAGTTTCTTTTCAGTTGCAAACTCCATTCCATACATATATATGGGGAGGTACTAGCTCCAACTCGGTTTTCAAGTGAAAACTGCAGGAACTTCAAACCGGCACTAGGAAACAGACTGAGAAAGCAGAGAAAAAGTGTCTCCTGCAACCCGTTCCCTTGGTGCTAGATGAACGAACGTCTCTCCACTTGCTCAGTTCTGAGAGATAAGTGTGTGTGAAAGCCACCCTTCAGCTAGCTTGTTGGGAACACAAAGTTTCTTTTCAGTTGCAAACTCCATTCCATACATATATATGGGGAGGTACTAGCTCCAACTCGGTTTTCAAGTGAAAACTGCAGGAACTTCAAACCGGCACTAGGAAACAGACTGAGAAAGCAGAGAAAAAGTGTCTCCTGCAACCCGTTCCCTTGGTGCTAGATGAACGAACGTCTCTCCACTTGCTCAGTTCTGAGAGATAAGTGTGTGTGAAAGCCGTCCTTCACCTAGCTTGTTGGGAACACAATGTTTCTTTTCAGTTGCAAACTCCATTCCATACATATATATGGGGAGGTACTAGCTCCAACTCGATTTTAGAGTGAAAACTGCAGGAACTTCAAACCGGCACTAGGAAACAGACTGAGAAAGCAGAGAAAAAGTGTCTCCTGCAACCCGTTCCCTTGGTGCTAGGTGAACGAACGTCTCTCCACTTGCTCAGTTCTGAGAGATAATGTGTGTGAAAGCCGTCCTTGACCTACCTAGCTTGTTGGGAACACAAAGTTTCTTTTCAGTTGCAAACTCCATTCCATTCATATAAATTAGGAGGTACTAGCTCCAACTCGATTTTAGAGTGAAAACTGCAGGAACTTCAAACCGGCACTAGGAAACAGACTGAGAAAGCAGAGAAAAAGTGTCTCCTGCAACCCGTTCCCTTGGTGCTAGATGAACGAACGTCTCTCCACTTGCTCAGTTCTGAGAGATAAGTGTGTGTGAAAGCCGTCCTTCACCTAGCTTGTTGGGAACACAAAGTATCTTTTCAGTTGCAAACTCCATTCCATACATATATATGGGGAGGTACTAGCTCCAAATCGATTTTAGAGTGAAAACTGCAGGAACTTCAAACCGGCACTAGGAAACAGACTGAGAAAGCAGAGAAAAATTGTATCCTGCAAACCGTTCCCTTGGTGCTAGATGAACGAACGTCTCTCCACTTGCTCAGTTCTGAGAGAAAAGTGTGTGTGAAAGCCGTCCTTCACCTAGATTGTTGGGAACACCAAGTTTCTTTTCAGTTTCAAACTCCATTCCATACATATATATGGGGAGGTAGAAGCTCCAACTCGGTTTTACAGTGAAAACTGCAGGAACTTGAAACCGGCACTAGGAAACAGACTGAGAAAGCAGAGAAAAAGTGTCTCCTGCAAACCGTTCCCTTAGTGCTAGATGAACGAACGTCTCTCCACTTGCTGAGTTCTGAGAGATAAGTGTGTGTGAAAGCCGTCCTTCACCTAGCTTGTTGGGAACACAAAGTTTCTTTTCAGTTGCAAACTCCATTCCATAAATATATATGGGGTGGTACAAGCTGCAACTCGGTTTGACAGTGAAAACTGCAGGAACTTCAAACCGGCAATAGGAAACAGACTGAGAAAGCAGAGAAAAAGTGCCTCCTGCAACCCGTTCCCTTGGTGCTAGATGAACGAACGTCTCTCCACTTGCTCAGTTCTGAGAGATAAGTGTGTGTGAAAGCCGTCCTTCACCTAACTTGTTGGGAACACAAAGTTTCTTTTCAGTTGCAAACTCCATTCCATACATATATATGGGGAGGTTGAAGCTCCAACTCGGTTTTACAGTGAAAACTGCAGGAACATCAAACCGGCACTAGGAAACAGACTGAGAAAGCAGAGAAAAAGTGTCTCCTGCAACCCGTTCCCTTGGTGCTAGATGAACGAACGTCTCTCCACTTGCTCAGTTCTGAGAGATAAGTGTGTGTGAAAGCCGTCCTTCAGCTAGTTTGTTGGGAACACAAAGTTTCTTTTCAGTTGCAAACTCCATTCCATACATATATATGGGGAGATACAAGCTCCAACTCGGTTTTCAAGTGAAAACTGCAGGAACTTCAAACCGGCACTAGGAAACAGACTGAGAATTTAGAGAAAAAGTGTCTCCTGCAACCCGTTCCATTGGTGCTAGATGAACGAACGTCTCTCCACTTGCTCAGTTCTGAGAGATAAGTGTGTGTGAAAGCCGTCCTTCACCTAACTTGTTGGGATCACAAAGTTTCTTTTCAGTTGCATACTCCATTCCATACATATATATGGGGAGGTACTAGCTCCAACTCGGTTTTCAAGTGAAAACTGCAGGAACTTCAAACTGGCACTAGGAAACAGACTGAGAAAGCAGAGAAAAAGTGTCTCCTGCAACCCGTTCCCTTGGTGCTAGATGAACGAAAGTCTCTCCACTTGCTCAGTTCTGAGAGATAAGTGTGTGTGAAAGCCGTCCTTCACCTAGCTTGTTGGGAACACAAAGTTTCTTTTCAGTTGCAAACTCCATTCCATACATATATATGGGGAGGTACTTGCTCCAACTCGGTTTTACAGTGAAAACTGCAGGAACTTCAAACCGGCACTAGGAAACAGACTGAGAAAACAGAGAAAAAGTGTCTCCTGCAACCCGTTCCCTTGGTGCTAGATGAACGAATGTCTCTCCACTTGCTCAGTTCTGAGAGAAAAGTGTGTGTGAAAGCCGTACTTCACCTAGATTGTTGGGAACACAAAGTTTCTTTTCAATTTCAAACTCCATTCCATACATATATATGGGGAGGTAGAAGCTCCAACTCTGTTTTACAGTGAAAACTGCAGGAACTTCAAACCGGCACTAGGAAACAGACAGAGAATGCAGAGAAAAATTGACTCCTGCATCCCGTTCCCCCGGTGCTAGATGAACGAAAGTCTCTCCACTTGCTCAGTTCTGAGTGATAAGTGTGTGTGAAAGCCGTCCTTCACCTAGCATGTTGGGAACACAAAGTTTCTTTTCAGTTGCAAACTCCATTCCATACATATATATGGGGAGTTACAAGCTGAAACTCGATTTGACAGTGAAAACTGCAGGAACTTCAAACCGGCAATAGGAAACAGACTGAGAAAGCAGAGAAAAAATGTCTCCTGCAACCCGTTCCCCCTGTGCTAGATGAACGAACGTCTCTCCACATGCTCAGTTCTGAGAGATAAGTGTGTGTGAAAGCCGTACTTCACCTAGCTTGTTGGGAACACAAAGTTTCTTTTCAGTTGCAAACTCCATTCCATACATATATATGGGGAGGTACTAGCTCCAACTCGGTTTTCAAGTGAAAACTGCAGGAACTTCAAACCGGCACTAGGAAACAGACTGAGAAACCAGAGAAAAAGTGTCTCCTGCAAACCGTTCACTTGGTGCTAGATGAACTAACGTCTCTCCACTTGCTCAGTTCTGAGAGATAAGTGTGTTTGAAAGCCGTCCTTCACCTAGCTTGTTGGGAACACAAAGTTTCTTTTCAGTTGCAAACTCCTTTCCATACATATATATGGGGAGATACTAGCTCCAACTCGGTTTTCAAGTGAAAACTGCAGGAACTTCAAACCGGCACTAGGAAACAGACTGACATAGCAGAGAAAAAGTGTCTCCTGCAACCCGTTCCATTGGTGCTAGATGAACGAACGTCTCTCCACTTGCTCAGTTCTGAGAGATAAGTGTGTGTGAAAGCCGTCCTTCAGCTAGCTTGTTGGGAACACAAAGTTTCTTTTCAGTTGCATACTCCATTCCATACATATATATGGGGAGGTACTAGCTCCAACTCGGTTTTCAAGTGAAAACTGCAGGAAATTCAAACTGGCACTAGGAAACAGACTGAGAAAGCAGAGAAAAAGTGTCTCCTGCAACCCGTTCCCTTGGTGCTAGATGAACGAACGTCTCTCCACTTGCTCATTTCTGAGAGATAAGTGTGTGTGAAAGCCGTCCTTCACCTAGCTTGTTGGGAACACAAAGTTTCTTTTCAGTTGCAAACTCCATTCCATACATATATATGGGGAGGTACTAGCTCCAACTCGATTTTAGAGTGAAAACTGCAGGAACTTCAAACCGGCACTAGGAAACAGACTTAGAAAGCAGAGAAAAAGTGTCTCCTGCAACCCGTTCCCTTGGTGCTAGATGAACGAACGTCTCTCCACTTGCTCAGTTCTGAGAGAAAATTGTGTGTGAAAACCGTCCTTCACCTAGATTGTTGGGAACACAAAGTTTCTTTTCAGTTGCAAACTCCATTCCATACATATATATGGGGAGGTAGAAGCTCCAACTCGGTTTTACAGTGAAAACTGCAGGAACTTCAAACCGGCACTAGGAAACAGACTGAGAATGCAGAGAAAAAGTGACTCCTGCATCCCGTTCCCCCGGTGCTAGATGAACGAACGTCTCTCCACTTGCTCAGTTCTGAGAGATAAGTGTGTGTGAAAGCCGTCCTTCACCTAGCATGTTGGGAACACAAAGTTTCTTTTCAGTTGCAAACCCCATTCCATACATATATATTTGGAGGTAAAAGCTGCAACTCGGTTTGACAGTGAAAACTGCAGGAACTTCAAACCGGCAATAGGAAACAGACTGAGAAAGCAGAGATATAGTGCCTCCTGCAACCCGTTCCCTTGGTGCTAGATGAACGAACGTCTCTCCACTTGCTCAGTTCTGAGAGATAAGTGTGTGTGAAAGCCGTCCTTCACCTAATTTGTTGGGAACACAAAGTTTCTTTTCAGTAGCAAACTCCATTCCATACATATATAAGGGGAGGTAGAAGCTCCAACTCGGTTTTACAGTGAAAACTGCAGGAACTTCCAACCGGAACTAGGAAACAGACTGAGAAAGCAGAGAAAAAGTTTTTCCTGCAACCCGTTCCCCCTGTGCTAGATGAACGAACGTCTCTCCACTTGCTCAGTTCTGAGAGATAAGTGTGTGTGGAAGCCGTTCTTCACCTCGCTTGTTGGGAACACAAAGTTTCTTTTCAGTTGCATACTCCATTCCATACATATATATGGGGAGGTACTAGCTCCAACTCGGTTTTCAAGTGAAAACTGCAGGAACTTCAAACGGGCACCAGGAAACAGACTGAGAAAGCAGAGAAAAAGTGTCTCCTGCAACCCGTTCCCTTGGTGCTAGATGAACTAACGTCTCTCCACTTGCTCAGTTCAGAGAGATAATTGTGTGTGAAAGCCGTCCTTCACCTAGCTTGTTGGGAACACAAAGTTTCTTTTCAGTTGCAAACTCCATTCCATACATATATATGGGGAGGTACTAGCTCCAACTCTGTTTTCAAGTGAAAACTGCAGGAACTTCAAACCGGCACTAGGAAACAGACTGAGAAAGCAGAGAAAAACTGTCTCCTGCAACCCGTTCCCTTGGTGCTAGATGAACGAACGTCTCTCCACTTGCTCAGTTCTGAGAGATAAGTGTGTGTGAAAGCCGTACTTCACCTAGCTTGTTGGGAACACAAAGTTTCTTTTCAGTTGCAAACCCCATTCCATACATATATATGGGGAGGTACAAGCTCCAACTCTGTTTTACAGTGAAAACTGCAGGAACTTCAAACCGGCACTAGGAAACAGACTGAGAAAGCAGAGAAAAAGTGTCTCCTGCAACCCGTTCCCCCTGTGCTAGATGAACGAACGTCTCTCCACTTGCTCAGTTCCGAGAGATAATTGTGTGTGAAAGCAGTCCTTCACCTAGCTTGTTGGGAACACAAAGTTTCTTTTCAGTATTAAACTCCATTCCATACTTATATATGGGGAGGTACAAGCTCCAACTCGTTTTACAGTGAAAACTGCAGGAACTTCAAACCGGCACTAGGAAACAGACTGAGAAAGCAGAGAAAAACTGTCTCCTGCAACCCGTTCCCTTGGTGCTAGATGAACGAACGTCTCTCCACTTGCTCAGTTCTGAGAGATAAGTGTGTGTGAAAGCCGTCCTTCACCTAGCTTGTTGGGAACACAAAGTTTCTTTTCAGTTGCAAACTCCATTCCATACATATATATGGGGAGGTACTAGCTCCAACTCGGTTTTACAGTGAAAACTGCAGGAACTTCAAACCGGCACTACGAAACAGACTGAGAAAGCAGAGAAAAAGTTTCTCCTGCAACCCGTTCCCCCGGTGCTAGATGAACGAACGTCTCTCCACTTGCTCAGTTCTGAGAGATAAGTGTGTGTGAAAGCCTTACTACACCTAGCTTGTTGGGAACACAAAGTTTCTTTTCAGTTGCAAACTCCATTCCATACATATATATGGGGAGGTACTAGCTCCAACTCGTATTTCAAGTGAAAACTGCAGGAACTTCAAACCGGCACTAGGAAACAGACTGAGAAAGCAGAGAAAAAGTGTCTCCTGCAACCCGTTCCCTAAGTGCTAGATGAACGAACGTCTCTCCACTTGCTCAGTTATGAGAGATAAGTGTGTGTGAAAGCCGTCCTTCACCTAGCTTGTTGGGAACACAAAGTTTCTTTTCAGTTGCAAACTCCATTCCATATATATTCATAGGGGAGGTACAAGCTCCAAATCGGTTTTACAGTGAAAACTGCAGGAACTTCAAACCGGCACTAGGAAAAAGACTGAGAAAGCAGAGAAAAAGTGTCTCCTGCAAACCGTTCCCTTGGTGCTAGATGAACGAACGTCTCTCCACTTGCTCAGTTCTGAAAGATAAGTGTGAGGGAAAGCCGTACTTCAACTAGCTTGTTGGGAACACAGTTTCTTTTCAGTTGTAAACTCCATTCCATACATATATATGGGGAGGTACTAGCTCCAACTCGGTTTTACAGTGAAAACTGCAGGAACTTCAAACCGGCACTAGGAAACAGACTGAGAAAGCAGAGAAAATGTGTCTCCTGCAAACCGTTCCATTGGTGCTAGATGAAAGAACGTCTCTCCACTTGCTCAGTTCTGAGAGATAAATGTGTGTGAAAGCCATCCTTCGGCTAGCTAGTTGGGAACACAAAGTTTCTTTTCAGTTGCAAACTCCATTCCATAGATATATATGGGGACGTACTAGCTCCAACTCCGTTTTCAAGTGAAAACTGCAGGAACTTCAAACCGGCACTAGGAAACAGACTGAGAAAGCAGAGAAATAGTGTCTCCTGCAACCCGTTCCCTTGGTGCTAGATGAACGAACGTCTCTCCACTTGCTCAGTTGTGAGAGATAAGTGTGTGTGAAAGCCGTCCTTCACCTATCTTGTTGGGAACACAAAGTTTCTTTTCAGTTGCAAACTCCATTCCATACATATATATAGGGAGGTACTATCTCCAACTCGGTTTTAGAGTGAAAACTGCAGGAACTTCAAACCGGCACTAGGAAACAGACTGAGAAAGCAGAGAAAAAGTGTCTCCTGCAACCCGTTCCCTTGGTGCTAGATGAACTAACGTCTCTCCACTTGCTCAGTTCTGAGAGATAATTGTGTGTGAAAGCCGTCCTTCACCTAGCTTGTTGGGAACACAAAGTTTCTTTTCAGTTGCAAACTCCATTCCATACATATATATGGGGAGGTACTAGCTCCAACTCGGTTTTCAAGTGAAAACTGCAGGAACTTCAAACCGGCACTAGGAAACAGACTGAGAAAGCAGAGAAAAACTGTCTCCTGCAACCCGTTCCCTTGGTGCTAGATGAACGAACGTCTCTCCACTTGCTCAGTTCTGAGAGATAAGTGTGTGTGAAAGCCGTACTTCACCTAGCTTGTTGGGAACACAAAGTTTCTTTTCAGTTGCAAACCCCATTCCATACATATATATGGGGAGGTACAAGCTCCAACTCGGTTTTACAGTGAAAACTGCAGGAACTTCAAACCGGCACTAGGAAACAGACTGAGAAAGCAGAGAAAAAGTGTCTCCTGCAACCCGTTCCCCCTGTGCTAGATGAACGAACGTCTCTCCACTTGCTCAGTTCCGAGAGATAATTGTGTGTGAAAGCAGTCCTTCACCTAGCTTGTTGGGAACACAAAGTTTCTTTTCAGTATTAAACTCCATTCCATACATATATATGGGGAGGTACAAGCTCCAACTCGTTTTACAGTGAAAACTGCAGGAACTTCAAACCGGCACTACGAAACAGACTGAGAAAGCAGAGAAAAACTGTCTCCTGCAACCCGTTCCCTTGGTGCTAGATGAACGAACGTCTCTCCACTTGCTCAGTTCTGAGAGATAAGTGTGTGTGAAAGCCGTCCTTCACCTAGCTTGTTGGGAACACAAAGTTTCTTTTCAGTTGCAAACTCCATTTTATACATATATATGGGGAGGTACTAGCTCCAACTCGGTTTTACAGTGAAAACTGCAGGAACTTCAAACCGGCACTACGAAACAGACTGAGAAAGCAGAGAAAAAGTGTCTCCTGCAACCCGTTCCCCCGGTGCTAGATGAACGAACGTCTCTCCACTTGCTCAGTTCTGAGAGATAAGTGTGTGTGAAAGCCTTACTACACCTAGCTTGTTGGGAACACAAAGTTTCTTTTCAGTTGCAAACTCCATTCCATACATATATATGGGGAGGTACTAGCTCCAACTCGTATTTCAAGTGAAAACTGCAGGAACTTCAAACCGGCACTAGGAAACAGACTGAGAAAGCAGAGAAAAAGTGTCTCCTGCAACCCGTTCCCTTGGTGCTAGATGAACGAACGTCTCTCCACTTGCTCAGTTATGAGAGATAAGTGTGTGTGAAAGCCGTCCTTCACCTATCTTGTTGGGAACACAAAGTTTCTTTTCAGTTGCAAACTCCATTCCATATATATTCATAGGGGAGGTACAAGCTCCAAATCGGTTTTACAGTGAAAACTGCAGGAACTTCAAACCGGCACTAGGAAAAAGACTGAGAAAGCAGAGAAAAAGTGTCTCCTGCAAACCGTTCCCTTTGTGCTAGATGAACGAACGTCTCTCCACTTGCTCAGTTCTGAAAGATAAGTGTGAGGGAAAGCCGTACTTCAACTAGCTTGTTGGGAACACAGTTTCTTTTCAGTTGTAAACTCCATTCCATACATATATATGGGGAGGTACTAGCTCCAACTCGGTTTTACAGTGAAAACTGCAGGAACTTCAAACCGGCACTAGGAAACAGACTGAGAAAGCAGAGAAAATGTGTCCCCTGCAAACCTTTCCATTGGTGCTAGATGAAAGAACGTCTCTCCACTTGCTCTGTTCTGAGAGATAAATGTGTGTGAAAGCCATCCTTCGGCTAGCTAGTTGGGAACACAAAGTTTCTTTTCAGTTGCAAACTCCATTCCATAGATATATATGGGGACGTACTAGCTCCAACTCCGTTTTCAAGTGAAAACTGCAGGAACTTCAAACCGGCACTAGGAAACAGACTGAGAAAGCAGAGAAATAGTGTCTCCTGCAACCCGTTCCCTTGGTGCTAGATGAACGAACGTCTCTCCACTTGCTCAGTTGTGAGAGATAAGTGTGTGTGAAAGCCGTCCTTCACCTATCTTGTTGGGAACACAAAGTTTCTTTTCAGTTGCAAACTCCATTCCATACATATATATAGGGAGGTACTATCTCCAACTCGGTTTTAGAGTGAAAACTGCAGGAACTTCAAACCGGCACTAGGAAACAGACTGAGAAAGCAGAGAAAAAGTGTCTACTGCAACCCGTTCCCTTGATGCTAGATGAACGAACGTCTCTCCACTTGCTCAGTTCTGAGAGAAATGTGTGTGTGAAAGCCGCCCTTCACCTAGATTGTTGGGAACACAAAGTTTCTTTTCAGTTTCAAACTCCATTCCATACATATATATGGGGAAGTAGAAGCTCCAACTCGGTTTTACAGTGAAAACTGCAGGAACTTCAAACCGGCACTAGGAAACAGACTGAAAATGCAGAGAAAAAGTTTCTCCTGCAACCCGTTCCCTTGGTGCTAGATGAACGAACGTCTCTCCACTTGCTCAGTTCTGAGAGATAAGTGTGTGTGAAAGCCGCCTTCAGCTAGCTTGTTGGGAACACAAAGTTTCTTTTCAGTTGCAAACTCCATTCCATACATATATATGGGGAGGTACTAGCTCCAACTCGGTTTCACAGTGAAAACTGCAGGAACTTCAAACCGGCACTAGGAAACAGACTGAGAAAGCAGAGAAAAAGTGTCTCCTGCAACCCGTTCCCTTGGTGCTAGATGAACGAACGTCTCTCCACTTGCTTAGTTCTGAGAGATAAGTGTGTGTGAAAGCCGTCCTTCACCTAGCTTGTTGGGAACACAAAGTTTCTTTTCAGTTTCAAACTCCATTCCTTAAATATATATGGGGAGGTAGAATCTCCAACTCGGTTTTACAGTGAAAACTGCAGGAACTTCAAACCGGCACTAGGAAACAGACTGAGAATGCAGAGAGAAAGTGGCTCCTGCAACCCGTTCCCCCGGTGCTAGATGAACGAACGTCTCTCCACTTGCTCATTTCTGAGAGATATGTGTGTGTGAAAGCCGTCCTTCACCTAGCTTGTTGGGAATACAAAGTTTCTTTTCAGATGCAAACTCCATTCCATACATATATATGGGGAGGTACAAGCTCCAACTCGGTTTTACAGTGAAAACTGCAGGAACTTCAAACCGGCACTAGGAAACAGACTGAGAAAGCAGAGAAAAAGTGCCTCCTGCAACCCGTTCCCTTGGTGCTAGATGAACGAACGTCTCTCCCCTTGCTCAGTTCTGAGAGATAAGTGTGTGTGAAAGCCGTCCTTCACCTAGCTTGTTGGGAACACAAAGTTTCTTTTCAGTTGCAAACTCCATTCCATACATATATATAGGGAGGTACTATCTCCAACTCGGTTTTAGAGTGAAAACTGCAGGAACTTCAAACCGGCACTAGGAAACAGACTGAGAAAGCAGAGAAAAAGTGTCTACTGCAACCGGTTCCCTTGGTGCTAGATGAACGAACGTCTCTCCACTTGCTCAGTTCTGAGAGAAATGTGTGTGTGAAAGCCGCCCTTCACCTAGATTGTTGGGAACACAAAGTTTCTTTTCAGTTTCAAACTCCATTCCATAAATATATATGGGGAAGTAGAAGCTCCAACTCGGTTTTACAGTGAAAACTGCAGGAACTTCAAACCGGCACTAGGAAACAGACTGAAAATGCAGAGAAAAAGTTTCTCCTGCAACCCGTTCCCTTGGTGCTAGATGAACGAACGTCTCTCCACTTGCTCAGTTCTGAGAGATAAGTGTGTGTGAAAGCCGCCTTCAGCTAGCTTGTTGGGAACACAAAGTTTCTTTTCAGTTGCAAACTCCATTCCATACATATATATGGGGAGGTACTAGCTCCAACTCGGTTTCACAGTGAAAACTGCAGGAACTTCAAATCGGCACTAGGAAACAGACTGAGAAAGCAGAGAAAAAGTGTCTCCTGCAACCCGTTCCCTTGGTGCTAGATGAACGAACGTCTCTCCACTTGCTTAGTTCTGAGAGATAAGTGTGTGTGAAAGCCGTCCTTCACCTAGCTTGTTGGGAACACAAAGTTTCTTTTCAGTTGCAAACTCCATTCCATACATATATATGGGGAGGTAGAATCTCCAACTCGGTTTTACAGTGAAAACTGCAGGAATTTCAAACCGGCACTAGGAAACAGACTGAGAATGCAGAGAGAAAGTGGCCCCTGCAACCCGTTCCCCCGGTGCTAGATGAACGAACGTCTCTCCACTTGCTCATTTCTGAGAGATATGGGTGTGTGAAAGCCGTCCTTCACCTAGCTTGTTGGGAATACAAAGTTTCTTTTCAGTTGCAAACTCCATTCCATACATATATATGGGGAGGTACAAGCTCCAACTCGGTTTTCAAGTGAAAACTGCAGGAACTTTAAACCGGCACTAGGAAACAGACTGAGAAAGCAGAGAAATAGTGCCTCCTGCAACCCGTTCCATTGGTGCTAGATGAACGAACGTCTCTCCACTTGCTCAGTTCTGAGAGATAAGTGTGTGTGAAAGCCGTCTTTCACCTAGCTTGTTGGGAACACAAAGTTTCTTTTCAGTTGCAAACTCCATTCCATACATTTATATGGGGAGGTACTAGCTCCAACTCGGTTTTAGAGTGAAAACTGCAGGAACTTCATAACGGCACTAGGAAACCGACTGAGAAAGCAGAGAAAAAGTGTCTCCTGCAACCCGTTCCCTTGGTGCTAGATGAACGAACGTCTCTCCACTTGCTCAGTTCTGAGAGATAAGTGTGTGTGAAAGCCGTCCTTCACCTAGCTTGTTGGGAACACAAAGTTTCTTTTCAGTTGCAAACTCCATTCCATACATATATATGGGGAGGTACTAGCTCCAACTCGGTTTTACAGTGAAAACTGCAGGAACTTCAAACCGGCACTAGGCAACAGACTGAGAAAGCAGAGAAAAAGTGTCTCCTGCAACCCGTTCCCTTGGTGATAGATGAACGAATGTCTCTCCAATTGCTCAGTTCTGAGGGATAAGTGTGTGTGAAAGCCGTCCTTCACCTAGCTTGTTGGGAACACAATGTTTCTTTTCAGGTGCAAACTCCATTCCATACATATATATGGGGAGGTACAAGCTCCAACTCAGTTTTACAGTGAAAACTGCAGGAACTTCAAACCGGCACTAGGAAACAGACTGAGAATGCAGAGAATAAGTGTCTCCTCCAAACCGTTCCCTTGGTGCTAGATGAACGAACGTCTCTCCACTTGCTCAGTTCTGAGAGATAAGTGTGTGTGAAAGCCGTCCTTCACCTAGCTTGTTGGGAACACATAGTTTCTTTTCAGTTGCAAACTCCATTCCATACATATATACGGGGAGGTACAAGTTCCAACTCGGTATGACAGTGAAAACTTCAGGAACTTCAAACCGGCACTAGGAAACAGACTGAGAAAGCAGAGAAAAAGTGTCTCCTGCAAACCGTTCCCCCGGTGCTAGATGAACGAACGTCTCTCCACAAGCTCAGTCCTGAGAGATAAGTGTGTGTGAAAGCCGTCCTTCAACTAGCTTGTTGGGAACACAAAGTTTCTTTTCAGTTGCAAAGTCCATTCCATACATATATATGGGGAGGTAGAAGCTCCAACTCGGTTTTACAGTGAAAACTGCAGGAACTTCAAACCGGCACTAGGAAACAGACTGAGAATGCAGAGAGAAAGTGTCTCCTGCAACCCGTTCCCCCGGTGCTAGATGAATGAACGTCTCTCCACTTGCTCATTTCTGATAGATAAGTGTGTGTCAAAGCCGTCCTTCACCTAGCTTGTTGGGAATACAAAGTTTCTTTTCAGTTGCAAACTCCATTCCATACATATATATGGAGAGGTACAAGCTCCAACTCGGTTTTACAGTGAAAACTGCAGGAACTTCAAACCGGCAATAGGAAACAGACTGAGAAATCAGAGAAAAAGTGCCTCCTGCAACCCGTTCACTTGGTGCTAGATGAACGAACGTCTCTCCACTTGCTCAGTTCTGAGAGATAAGTGTGTGTGAAAGCCGTCCTTCACCTAGCTTGTTGGGAACACAAAGTTTCTTTTCAGTTGCAAACTCCATTCCATACATATATATAGGGCAGGTACAAGCTCCAACTCGGTTTTACAGTGAAAACTGCAGGAACTTCAAACCGGCACTAGGAAACAGACTGAGAAAGCAGAGAAAAAGTGTCTCTTGCAACCAGTTCCCTTGGTGATAGATGAACGAATGTCTCTCCAATTGCTCAGTTCTGAGGGATAAGTGTGTGTGAAAGCCGTCCTTCACCTAGCTTGTTGGGAACACAAAGTTTCTTTTCAGGTGCAAACTCCATTCCATACATATATATGGGGAGGTACAAGCTCCAACTCGGTTTTACAGTGAAAACTGCAAGAACTTCAAACCGGCACTAGGAAACAGACTGAGAATGCAGAGAAAAAGTGTCTCCTCCAACCCGTTCCCTTGGTGCTAGATGAACGAACGTCTCTCCACTTGCTCAGTTCTGAGAGGTAGGTGTGAGGGAAAGCCGTCCTTCACCTAGCTTATTGGGAACACAAAGTTTCTTTTCAGTTGCAAACCCCATTCCATACATATATATGAGGAGGTACTAGCTCCAACTCTGTTTTAGAGTGAAAACTGCAGGAACTTCAAAACGGCACTAGGAAACAGACTGAGAAAGCAGAGAAAAAGTGTCTCCTGCAACACGTTCCCTTGGTGCTAGATGAACGAAAGTCTCTCCACTTGCTCAGTTCCGAGATATAAGTGTGTGTGAAAGCCGTCCTTTACCTAGCTTGTTGGGAACACAAAGATTCTTTTCATTTTTAAACTCCATTCCATACATATATATGGGGAGGTACAAGCTCCAACTCGTTTTACAGTGAAAACTGCAGGAACTTCAAACCGGCACTAGGAAACAGACTGAGAATGCAGAGAAATAGTGTCTCCTGCATCCCGTTCCCTTGGTGCTAGATGAACGAACGTCTCTCCACTTGCTCAGTTCTGAGAGATAAGTGTGTGTGAAAGCCGTCCTTCACCTAGCTTGTTGGGAACACATAGTTTCTTTTCAGTTGCAAACTCCATTCCATACATATATACGGGGAGGTACAAGTTCCAACGCGGTTTTACAGTGAAAACTTCAGGAACTTCAAACCGGCACTAGGAAACAGACTGAGAAAGCAGAGAAAAAGTGTCTCCTGCAACCCGTTCCCCCGGTGCTAGATGAACGAACGTCTCTCCACAAGCTCAGTCCTGAGAGATAAGTGTGTGTGAAAGCCGTCCTTCAACTAGCTTGTTGGGAACACAAAGTTTCTTTTCAGTTGCAAACTCCATTCCATACATATATATGGGGAGGTACAAACTCCAACTCGGTTTTACAGTGAAAACTGCAGGAACTTCAAACCGGCACTAGGAAACAGACTGAGAAAGCAGAGAAAATGTGTCTACTACAACCCGTTCCTTGGTGCAAGATGAACGAACGTCTCTCCACTTGCTCAGTTCTGAGAGATAAGTGTGTGTGAAAGCCGTCCTTCACCTAGCTTGTTGGGAACACAAAGTTTCTTTTCAGGTGCAAACTCCATTCCATACATATATATGGGGAGGTAGAAGCTCCAACTCGTGTTTACAGTGAAAACTGCAGGAACTTCAAACAGGCACTAGGAAACAGACTGAGAATGCAGAGAAAAATTGTCTCCTCCAACCCGTTCCCTTGGTGCTAGATGAACGAACGTCTCTCCACTTGCTCAGTTCCGAGATATAAGTGTGTGTGAAAGCCGTCCTTTACCTAGCTTGTTGGGAACACAAAGTTTCTTTTCCTTTTTAAACTCCATTCCTTACATATATATGGGGAGGTGTAAGCTCCAAATCGTTTTACAGTGAAAACTTCAGGAACTTCAAACCGGCACTAGGAAACAGACTGAGAAAGCAGAGAAAAAGTGTCTCCTGCAACCCGTTCCCCCGGTGCTAGATGAACGAACGTCTCTCCACAAGCTCAGTCCTGAGAGATAAGTGTGTGTGAAAGCCGTCCTTCAACTAGCTTGTTGGGAACACAAAGTTTCTTTTCAGTTGCAAACTCAATTCCATACATATATATGGGGAGGTACAAACTCCAACTCGGTTTTACAGTGAAAACTGCAGGAACTTCAAACCGGCACTAGGAAACAGACTGAGAAAGCAGAGAAAATGTGTCTACTGCAACCCGTTCCTTGGTGCAAGATGAACGAACGTCTCTCCACTTGCTCAGTTCTGAGAGATAAGTGTGTGTGAAAGCCGTCCTTCACCTAGCTTGTTGGGAACACAAAGTTTCTTTTCAGTTGCAAACTCCATTCCATACATATATATGGGGAGGTAGAAGCTCCAACTCGGTTTTACAGTGAAAACAGCAGGAACTTCAAACCGGCACTAGGAAACAGACTGAGAAAGCAGAGAAAAAGTGTCTCCTGCAACCCGTTCCCTTGGTGCTAGATAAACGAACGTCTCTCCACTTGCTCAGTTCTGAGAGATAAGTGTGTGTGAAAGCCGTCCTTCACCTAGCTTGTTGGGAACACAAAGTTTCTTTTCAGTTGCAAACTCCATTCCATACATATATATGGGGAGGTACTAGCTCCAACACGGTTTTACAGTGAAAACTGCAGGAACTTCAAACCGGCACTAGGAAACAGACTGAGAAAGCAGAGAAAAAGTGTCTCCTGCATCCCGTTCCCTTGGTGCTATATGAACGAACGTCTCTCCACTTGCTCAGTTCTGAGAGATAAGTGTGTGTGAAAGCCGTTCTTCACCTAGCTTGTTGGGAACACAAAGTTTCTTTTCAGTTGCAAACTCCATTCCATACATATATATGGGGAGGTACTAGCTCCAACTCGGTTTTAGAGTGAAAACTGCAGGAACTTCAAAACGGCACTAGGAAACAGACTGAGAAAGCAGAGAAAAAGTGTCTCCTGCAACCCGTTCCCTTGGTGTTAGATGAACGAACGTCTCTCCACTTGCTCAGTTCCGAGATATAAGTGTGTGTGAAAGCCGTCCTTTACCTAGCTTGTTGGGAACACAAAGTTTCTTTTCAGTTTTAAACTCCATTCCATACATATATATGGGGAGGTACAAGCTCCAACTCGTTTTACAGTGAAAACTGCAGGAACTTCAAACCGGCACTAGGAAACAGACTGACAATGCAGAGAAATAGTGTCTCCTGCATCCCGTTCCCTTGGTGCTAGATGAACGAACGTCTCTCCACTTGCTCAGTTCTGAGAGATAAGTGTGTGTGAAAGCCGTCCTTCACCTAGCTTGTTGGGAACACATAGTTTCTTTTCAGTTGCAAACTCCATTCCATACATATATACGGGGAGGTACAAGTTCCAACTCGGTTTTACAGTGAAAACTTCAGGAACTTCAAACCGGCACTAGGAAACAGACTGAGAAAGCAGAGAAAAAGTGTCTCCTGCAACCCGTTCCCCCGGTGCTAGATGAACGAACGTCTCTCCACAAGCTCAGTCCTGAGAGATAAGTGTGTGTGAAAGCCGTAGTTCAACTAGCTTGTAGGGAACACATAGTTTCTTTTCAGTTGCAAAGTCCATTCCATACATATATATGGGGAGGTAGAAGCTCCAACTCGTTTTTACAGTGAAAACTGCAGGAACTTCAAACCGGCACTAGGAAACAGACTGAGAAAGCAGAGAAAATGTGTGTACTGCAACCCGTTCCTTGGTGCAAGATGAACGAACGTCTCTCCACTTGCTCAGTTCTGAGACATAAGTGTGTGTGAAAGCCGTCCTTCACCTAGCTTGTTGGGAACACAAAGTTTCTTTTCAGTTGCAAACTCCATTCCATACATATATATTGGGAGGTAGAAGCTCCAACTCGGTTTTAGAGTGAAAACTGCAGGAACTTCAAACCGGCACTAGGAAACAGACTGAGAATGCAGAGAGAAAGTGTCTCCTGCAACACGTTCCCCCGGTGCTAGATGAACGAACGTCTCTCCACTTGCTCATTTCTGATAGATAAGTGTGTGTGAAAGCCGTCCTTCACCTAGCTTGTTGGGAATACAAAGTTTCTTTTCAGTTGCAAACTCCATTCCATACATATATATGGGGAGGTACAAGCTCCAACTCGGTTTTACAGTGAAAACTGCAGGAACTTCAAACCGGCAATAGGAAACAGACTGAGAAAGCAGAGAAAAAGTGCCTCCTGCAACCCGTTCCCCCGGTGCTAGATGAACGAACGTCTCTCCACAAGCTCAGTCCTGAGAGATAAGTGTGTGTGAAAGCCGTAGTTCAACTAGCTTGTAGGGAACACAAAGTTTCTTTTCAGTTGCAAAGTCCATTCCATACATATATATGGGGAGGTAGAAGCTCCAACTCGTTTTTACAGTGAAAACTGCAGGAACTTCAAACCGGCACTAGGAAACAGACTGAGAAAGCAGAGAAAATGTGTGTACTGCAACCCGTTCCTTGGTGCAAGATGAACGAACGTCTCTCCACTTGCTCAGTTCTGAGACATAAGTGTGTGTGAAAGCCGTCCTTCACCTAGCTTGTTGGGAACACAAAGTTTCTTTTCAGTTGCAAACTCCATTCCATACATATATATTGGGAGGTAGAAGCTCCAACTCGGTTTTAGAGTGAAAACTGCAGGAACTTCAAACCGGCACTAGGAAACAGACTGAGAATGCAGAGAGAAAGTGTCTCCTGCAACACGTTCCCCCGGTGCTAGATGAACGAACGTCTCTCCACTTGCTCATTTCTGATAGATAAGTGTGTGTGAAAGCCGTCCTTCACCTAGCTTGTTGGGAATACAAAGTTTCTTTTCAGTTGCAAACTCCATTCCATACATATATATGGGGAGGTACAAGCTCCAACTCGGTTTTACAGTGAAAACTGCAGGAACTTCAAACCGGCAATAGGAAACAGACTGAGAAAGCAGAGAAAAAGTGCCTCCTGCAACCCGTTCCCTTGGTGCTAGATGAACGAACGTCTCTCCACTTGCTCAGTTCTGAGAGATAAGTGTGAGGGAAAGCCGTCCTTCACCTAGCTTATTGGGAACACAAAGTTTCTTTTCAGTTGCAAACTCCATTCCATACATATATATGAGGAGGTACTAGCTCCAACTCGGTTTTAGAGTGAAAACTGCAGGAACTTCAAAACGGCACTAGGAAACAGACTGAGAAAGCAGAGAAAAAGAGTCTCCTGCAACCCGTTCCCTTGGTGCTAGATGAACGAACGTCTCTCCACTTGCTCAGTTCCGAGATATAAGTGTGTGTGAAAGCCGTCCTTTACCTAGCTTGTTGGGAACACAAAGTTTCTTTTCCTTTTTAAACTCCATTCCATACATATATATGGGGAGGTACAAGCTCCAACTCGTTTTACAGTGAAAACTGCAGGAACTTCAAACCGGCACTAGGAAACAGACTGAGAATGCAGAGAAATAGTGTCTCCTGCATCCCGTTCCCCTGGTGCTAGATGAACGAACGTCTCTCCACTTGCTAAGTTCTGAGAGATAAGTGTGTGTGAAAGCCGTCCTTCACCTAGCTTGTTGGGAACACATAGTTTCTTTTCAGTTGCAAACTCCATTCCATACATATATATGGGCAGGTACAAGTTCCAACTCGTTTTTACAGTGAAAACTTCAGGAACTTCAAACCGGCACTAGGAAACAGACTGAGAAAGCAGAGAAAAAGTGGCTCCTGCATCCCGTTCCTCTGGTGCTAGATGAACGAACGTCTCTCCACAAGATCAGTCCTGAGAGATAAGTGTGTGTGAAAGCCGTACTTCAACTAGCTTGTTGGGAACACAAAGTTTCTTTTCAGTTGCTAAGTCCATTCCATTCATATATATGGGGAGGTAGAAGCTCCAACTCGTTTTTACAGTGAAAACTGCAGGAACTTCAAACCGGCACTAGGAAACAGACTGAGAAAGCAGATAAAATGTGTCTACTGCAACCCGTTCCTTGGTGCAAGATGAACGAACGTCTCTCCACTTGCTCAGTTCTGAGAGATAAGTGTGTGTGAAAGCCGTCCTTCACCTAGCTTGTTGGGAACACAAAGTTTCTTTTCAGTTGCAAACTCCATTCCATACATATATATGGGGAGGTAGAAGCTCCAACTCGGTTTTACAGTGAAAACAGCAGGAACTTCAAACCGGCACTAGGAAACAGACTGAGAAAACAGAGAAAAAGTGTCTCCTGCAACCCGTTCCCTTGGTGCTAGATAAACGAACGTCTCTCCACTTGCTCAGTTCTGAGAGATAATTGTGTGTGAAAGCCGTCCTTCAACTAGCTTGTTGGGAACACAAAGTTTCTTTTCAGTTGCAAACTCCATTCCATACATATATATGGGGAGGTACAAGCTCCAACACGGTTTTACAGTGAAAACTGCAGGAACTTCAAACCGGCACTAGGAAACAGACTGAGAAAGCAGAGAAAAAGTGTCTCCTGCATCCCGTTCCCTTGGTGCTATATGAACGAACGTCTCGCCACTTGCTCAGTTCCGAGAGATAAGTGTGTGTGAAAGCCGTCCTTCACCTAGCTTGTTGGGAACACAAAGTTTCTTTTCAGTTGCAAACTCCATTCCATACATATATATGGGGAGGTACTAGCTCCAACTCGGTTTTAGAGTGAAAACTGCAGGAACTTCAAACCGGCACTAGGAAACAGACTGAGAAAGCAGAGAAAAAGTGTCTCCTGCAACCCGTTCCCTTGGAGCTAGATGAACGAACGTCTCTCCACTTGCTCAGTTCTGAGAGATAATTGTGTGTGAAAGCCGTCCTTCACCTAGCTTGTTGGGAACACAAAGTTTCTTTTCAGTTGCAAACTCCATTCCATACATATATATGCGGAGGTAGAAGCTCCAACTCGGTTTTACAGTGAAAACTGCAGGAACTTCAAATCGGCACTAGGAAACAGACTGAGAAAGCAGAGAAAAAGTTTCTCCTGCTACCCGTTCCCTTGGTGCTAGATGAACTAACGTCTCTCCACTTGCTCAGTTCCGAGTTAAAAGTGTGTGTGAAAGCCGTCCTTTACCTAGCTTGTTGGGAACACAAAGTTTCTTTTCAGTTTTAAACTCCATTCCATACATATATATGGGGAGTACAAGCTCCAACTCGTTTTACAGTGAAAACAGCAGGAACTTCAAACCGTCACTAGGAAACAGACTGAGAATGCAGAGAAATAGTGTCTCCTGCATCCCGTTCCCTTGGTGCTAGATGAACGAACGTCTATCCACTTGCTCAGTTCTGAGAGATAAGTGTGTGTGAAAGCCGTCCTTCACCAAGCTTGTTGGGAACACATAGTTTCTTTTCAGTTGCAAACACCATTCCATACATATATACGGGGAGGTACAAGTTCCAACTCGGTTTTACAGTGAAAACTGCAGGAACTTCAAACCGGCACTAGGAAACAGACTGAGAAAGCAGAGAAAAAGTGTCTCCTGCAACCCGTTCCCCCGGTGCTAGATGAACGAACGTCTCTCCACAAGCTCAGTCCTGAGAGATAAGTGTGTGTGAAAGCCGTCCTTCAACTAGCTTGTTGGGAACACAAAGTTTCTTTTCAGTTGCAAAGTCCATTCCATACATATATATGGGGAGGTAGAAGCTCCAACTCGTTTTTACAGTGAAAACTGCAGGAACTTCAAACCGGCACTAGGAAACAGACTGAGAAAGCAGAGAAAATGTGTCTACTGCAACCCGTTCCTTGGTGCAAGATGAACGAACGTCTCTCCACTTGCTCAGTTCTGAGACATAAGTGTGTGTGAAAGCCGTCCTTCAACTAGCTTGTTGGGAACACAAAGTTTCTTTTCAGTTGCAAACTCCATTCCATACATATATATGGGGAGGTACTAGCTCCAACTCGGTTTTACAGTGAAAACTGCAGGAACTTCAAACCGGCACTAGGAAACAGACTGAGAAAGCAGAGAAAAAGTGTCTCCTGCAACCCGTTCCCTTGGTGTTAGATGAACGAACGTCTCTCCACTTGCTCAGTTCTGAGAGATAAGTGTGTGTGAAAGCCGTCCTTCACCTAGCTTGTTGGGAACACAAAGTTTCTTTTCAGTTGCAAACTCCATTCCATACATATATATGGGGAGGTACTAGCTCCAACTCGGTTTTACAGTGAAAACTGCAGGAACTTCAAACCGGCACTAGGAAACAGACTGAGAAAGCAGAGAAAAAGTGTCTCCTGCAACCCGTTCCCCCGGTGCTAGATGAACGAACGTCTCTCCACAAGCTCAGTCCTGAGAGATAAGTGTGTGTGAAAGCCGTCCTTCAACTAGCTTGTTGGGAACACAAAGTTTCTTTTCAGTTGCAAAGTCCATTCCATACATATATATGGGGAGGTAGAAGCTCCAACTCGTTTTTACAGTGAAAACTGCAGGAACTTCAAACCGGCACTAGGAAACAGACTGAGAAAGCAGAGAAAATGTGTCTACTGCAACCCGTTCCTTGGTGCAAGATGAACGAACGTCTCTCCACTTGCTCAGTTCTGAGACATAAGTGTGTGTGAAAGCCGTCCTTCAACTAGCTTGTTGGGAACACAAAGTTTCTTTTCAGTTGCAAACTCCATTCCATACATATATATGGGGAGGTACTAGCTCCAACTCGGTTTTAGAGTGAAAACAGCAGGAACTTCAAACCGGCACTAGGAAACAGACTGAGAAAGCAGAGAAAAAGTGTCTCCTGCAACCCGTTCCCTTGGTGTTAGATGAACGAACGTCTCTCCACTTGCTCAGTTCTGAGAGATAAGTGTGTGTGAAAGCCGTACTTCACCTAGCTTGTTGGGAACACAAAGTTTCTTTTCAGTTGCAAACTCCATTCCATACATATATATGGGGAGGTACTAGCTCCAACTCGGTTTTACAGTGAAAACTGCAGGAACTTCAAACAGGCACTAGGAAAAAGTCTGAGAAAGCAGAGAAAAAGTGTCTTCTGCAACCCGTTCCCTTGGTGCTAGATGAACGAACGTCTCTCCAATTGCTCAGTTCTGAGAGATAATTGTGTGTGAAAGCCGTCCTTCAACTAGCTTGTTGGGAACACAAAGTTTCTTTTCAGTTGCAAACTCCATTCCATACATATATATGCGGAGGTAGAAACTCCAACGCTGTTTTACAGTGAAAACTGCAGCAACTTCAAAATGGCACTAGGAAACAGACTGAGAAAGCAGAGAAATATTGTCTCCTGCAACCCGTTCCCTTGGTGCTAGATGAACGAACGTCTCTCCACTTGCTCAGTTCTGAGAGATAAGTGTGTGTGAAAGCCGTCCTTCACCTAGCTTGTTGGGAACACAAAGTTTCTTTTCAGTTGCAAACTCCATTCCATACATATATATGGGGAGGTACAAGCTCCAACTCGTTTTACAGTGAAAACAGCAGGAACTTCAAACCGTCACTAGGAAACAGACTGAGAATGCAGAGAAATAGTGTCTCCTGCATCCCGTTCCCTTGGTGCTAGATGAACGAACGTCTATCCACTTGCTCAGTTCTGAGAGATAAGTGTGTGTGAAAGCCGTCCTTCACCAAGCTTGTTGGGAACACATAGTTTCTTTTCAGTTGCAAACACCATTCCATACATATATACGGGGAGGTACAAGTTCCAACTCGGTTTTACAGTGAAAACTGCAGGAACTTCAAACAGGCACTAGGAAACAGACTGAGAAAGCAGAGAAAAAGTGTCTCCTGCAACCCGTTCCCCCGGTGCTAGATGAACGAACGTCTCTCCACAAGCTCAGTTCTGAGAGATAATTGTGTGTGAAAGCCGTCCTTCAACTAGCTTGTTGGGAACACAAAGTTTCTTTTCAGTTGCAAACTCCATTCCATACATATATATGCGGAGGTAGAAACTCCAACGCTGTTTTACAGTGAAAACTGCAGCAACTTCAAAACGGCACTAGGAAACAGACTGAGAAAGCAGAGAAATATTGTCTCCTGCAACCCGTTCCCTTGGTGCTAGATGAACGAACGTCTCTCCACTTGCTCAGTTCTGAGAGATAAGTGTGTGTGAAAGCCGTCCTTCACCTAGCTTGTTGGGAACACAAAGTTTCTTTTCAGTTGCAAACTCCATTCCATACATATATATGCGGAGGTAGAAGCTCCAACTCGGTTTTACAGTGAAAACTGCAGGAACTTCAAACCGGCACTAGGAAACAGACTGAGAAAGCAGAGAAAAAGTGTCTCATGCAAACCGTTCCCTTGGTGCTAGATGAACGAACGTCTCTCCACTTGCTCAGTTCTGAGAGATAAGTGTGTGTGAAAGCCGTGCTTCACCTAGCTTGTTGGGAACACAAAGTTTCTTTTCAGTTGCAAACTCCATTCCATACATATATATGGGGAGGTACAAGCTCCAACACGGTTTTACAGTGAAAATTGCAGGAACTTCAAACCGGCACTAGGAAACAGACTGAGAAAGCAGAGAAAAAGTGTCTCCTGCATCCCGTTCCCTTGGTGCTATATGAACGAACGTCTCGCCACTTGCTCAGTTCCGAGAGATAAGTGTGTGTGAAATCCGTACTTCACCTAGCTTGTTGGGAACACAAAGTATCTTTTCAGTTGCAAACTCCATTCCATACATATATATGGGGAGGTACTAGCTCCAACTCGGTTTTAGAGTGAAAACTGCAGGAACTTCAAACCGGCACTAGGAAACAGACTGAGAAAGCAGAGAAAAAGTGTCTCCTGCAACCCGTTCCCTTGGAGCTAGATGAACGAACGTCTCTCCACTTGCTCAGTTCTGAGAGATATGTGTGTGTGAAAGCCGTCCTTCACCTAGCTTGTTGGGAACACAAAGTTTCTTTTCAGTTGCAAACTCCATTCCATACATATATATGCGGAGGTAGAAGCTCCAACTCGGTTTTACAGTGAATACTGCAGGAACTTCAAACCGGCACTAGGAAACAGACTGAGAAAGCAGAGAAAAAGTGTCTCCTTCTACCCGTTCCCTTGGTGCTAGATGAACGAACGTCTCTCCACTTGCTCAGTTCCGAGTTATAAGTGTGTGTGAAAGCCGTCCTTTACCTAGCTTGTTGGGAACACAAAGTTTCTTTTCAGTTTTAAACTCCATTCCATACATATATATGGGGAGGTACAAGCTCCAACTCGTTTTACAGTGAAAACAGCAGGAACTTCAAACCGTCACTAGGAAACAGACTGAGAATGCAGAGAAATAGTGTCTCCTGCATCCCGTTCCCTTGGTGCTAGATGAACGAACGTCTATCCACTTGCTCAGTTCTGAGAGATAAGTGTGTGTGAAAGCCGTCCTTCACCAAGCTTGTTGGGAACACATAGTTTCTTTTCAGTTGCAAACACCATTCCATACATATATACGGGGAGGTACAAGTTCCAACTCGGTTTTACAGTGAAAACTGCAGGAACTTCAAACCGGCACTAGGAAACAGACTGAGAAAGCAGAGAAAAAGTGTCTCCTGCTACCCGTTCCCCCGGTGCTAGATGAACGAACGTCTCTCCACAAGCTCAGTCCTGAGAGATAAGTGTGTGTGAAAGCCGTCCTTCAACTAGCTTGTTGGGAACACAAAGTTTCTTTTCAGTTGCAAAGTCCATTCCATACATATATATGGGGAGGTAGAAGCTCCAACTCGTTTTTACAGTGAAAACTGCAGGAACTTCAAACCGGCACTAGGAAACAGACTGAGAAAGCAGAGAAAATGTGTCTACAGCAACCCGTTCCTTGGTGCAAGATGAACGAACGTCTCTCCACTTGCTCAGTTCTGAGACATAAGTGTGTGTGAAAGCCGTCCTTCAACTAGCTTGTTGGGAACACAAAGTTTCTTTTCAGTTGCAAACTCCATTCCATACATATATATGGGGAGGTACTAGCTCCAACTCGGTTTTACAGTGAAAACTGCAGGAACTTCAAACCGGCACTAGGAAACAGACTGAGAAAGCAGAGAAAAAGTGTCTCCTGCAACCCGTTCCCTTGGTGTTAGATGAACGAACGTCTCTCCACTTGCTCAGTTCTGAGAGATAATTGTGTGTGAAAGCCGTCCTTCAACTAGCTTGTTGGGAACACAAAGTTTCTTTTCAGTTGCAAACTCCATTCCATACATATATATGCGGAGGTAGAAACTCCAACGCTGTTTTACATTGAAAACTGCAGGAACTTCAAAACGGCACTAGGAAACAGACTGAGAAAGCAGAGAAATATTGTCTCCTGCAACCCGTTCCCTTGGTGCTAGATGAACGAACGTCTCCCCACTTGCTCAGTTCTGAGAGATAAGTGTGTGTGAAAGCCGTCCTTCACCTAGCTTGTTGGGAACACAAAGTTTCTTTTCAGTTGCAAACTCCATTCCATACATATATATGCGGAGGTAGAAGCTCCAACTCGGTTTTACAGTGAAAACTGCAATAACTTCAAACCGGCACTAGGAAACAGACTGAGAAAGCAGAGAAAAAGTGTCTCATGCAAACCGTTCCCTTGGTGCAAGATGAACGAACGTCTCTCCACTTGCTCAGTTCTGAGAGATAAGTGTGTGTGAAAGCCGTGCTTCACCTAGCTTGTTGGGAACACAAAGTTTCTTTTCAGTTGCAAACTCCATTCCATACATATATATGCGGAGGTAGAAGCTCCAACTCGGTTTTACAGTGAAAACTGCAGGAACTTCAAACCGGCACTAGGAAACAGACTGAGAAAGCAGAGAAAAAGTGTCTCCTGCAACCCGTTCCCTTGGTGCTAGATGAACGAACGTCTCTCCACTTGCTAAGTTCTGAGAGATAATTGTGTGTGAAAGCCGTCCTTCACCTAGCTTGTTGGGAACATAAAGTTCCTTTTCAGTTGCAAACTCCATTCCATACATATATATGGGGAGGTACTAGCTCCAACTCGGTTTTACAGTGAAAACTGCAGGAACGTCAAAACGGCACTAGGAAACAGACAGAGAAAGCAGAGAAAAAGTGTCTCCTGCAACCCGTTCCCTTGGTGCTAGATGAACGAACGTCTCTCCAATTGCTCAGTTCTGAGAGATAAGTGTGTGTGAAAGCCGTCCATCACCTAGCATGTTGGGAACACAAAGTTTCTTTTCAGGTGCAAACTCCATTCCATATATATATATGGGGAGGTACAAGCTCCAACTCGGTTTTACCTTGAAAACTGCAGGAACTTCAAACCGGCAATAGGAAACAGACTGAGAAAGCAGAGAAAAAGTGTCCCCTGCAAACCGTTCCCTTGGTGCTAGATGAACGAACGTCTCTCCACTTGCTCAGTTCTGAGAGATAAGTGTGTGTGAAAGCCGTAATTCAACAAACTTGTTGGGAACAGAAAGTTTCTTTTTAGATGCAAACTCCAATCCATACATATATATGGTGAGGTACAAGCTCCAACACGGTTTTACAGTGAAAACTGCAGGAACTTCAAACCGGCACTAGGAAACAGACTGAGAAAGCAGAGAAAAAGTGTCTCCTGCATCCCGTTCCCTTGGTGCTAGATGAACGAACGTCTCTCCAATTGCTCAGTTCTGAGAGATAATTGTGTGTGAAAGCCGTCCTTCAGCTAGCTTGTTGGGAACACAAAGTTTCTTTTCAGTTGCAAACTCCATTCCATACATATATATGCGGAGGTAGAAGCTCCAACGCTGTTTTACAGTGAAAACTGCAGCAACTTCAAAACGGCACTAGGAAACAGACTGAGAAAGCAGAGAAATATTGTCTCCTGCAACCCGTTCCCTTGGTGCTAGATGAACGAACGTCTCTCCACTTGCTCAGTTCTGAGAGATAAGTGTGTGTGAAAGCCGTCCTTCACCTAGCTTGTTGGGAACACAAAGTTTCTTTTCAGTTGCAAACTCCATTCCATACATATATATGCGGAGGTAGAAGCTCCAACTCGGTTTTACAGTGAAAACTGCAGGAACTTCAAACCGGCACTAGGAAACAGACTGAGAAAGCAGAGAAAAAGTGTCTCCTGCAAACCGTTCCCTTGGTGCTAGATGAACGAACGTCTCTCCACTTGCTCAGTTCTGAGAGATAAGTGTGTGTGAAAGCCGTGCTTCACCTAGCTTGTTGGGAACACATAGTTTCTTTTCAGTTGCAAACTCCATTCCATACATATATATGCGGAGGTAGAAGCTCCAACTCGGTTTTACAGTGAAAACTGCAGGAACTTCAAACCGGCACTAGGAAACAGACTGAGAAAGCAGAGAAAAAGTGTCTCCTGCAACCCGTTCCCTTGGTGCTAGATGAACGAACGTCTCTCCACTTGCTCAGTTCTGAGAGATATGTGTGTGTGAAAGCCGTCATTCACCTAGCTTGTTGGGAACACAAAGTTTCTTTTCAGTTGCAAACTCCATTCCATACATATATATGGGGAGGTACTAGCTCCAACACTGTTTTAGAGTGAAAACTGCAGGAACTTCAAAACGGCACTAGGAAACAGACTGAGAAAGCAGAGAAAAAGTGTCTCCTGCAACCCGTTCCCTTGGTGCTAGATGAACGAACGTCTCTCCAATTGCTCAGTTCTGAGAGATAAGTGTGTGTGAAAGCCGTCCATCACCTAGCATGTTGGGAACACAAAGTTTCTTTTCAGGTGCAAACTCCATTCCATATATATATATGGGGAGGTACAAGCTCCAACTCGGTTTTACCTTGAAAACTGCAGGAACTTCAAACCGGCAATAGGAAACAGACTGAGAAAGCAGAGAAAAAGTGTCCCCTGCAAACCGTTCCCTTGGTGCTAGATGAACGAACGTCTCTCCACTTGCTCAGTTCTGAGAGATAAGTGTGTGTGAAAGCCGTCCTTCTCCTAGCTTGTTGGGAACACAAAGCTTCTTTTCAGTTGCAAACACCATTCCATACATATACATGGGGAGGTACAAGCTCCAACTAGGTTTTACAGTGTAAACTGCAGGAACTTCAAACCGGCACTAGGAAACAGACTGAGAAAGCAGAGAAAAAGTGTCACCTGCAACCCATTCCCTTGGTGCTAGATGAACGAACGTCTCTCCACTTGCTCAGTTCTGAGAGATAAGTGTCTGTGAAAGCCGTCCTTCAACTAGCTTGTTGGGAACACAAAGTTTCTTTTCAGTTGCAAACTCCATTCCATACATATATATGGGAAGGTACTAGCTCCAACTCGGTTTTACAGTGAAAACTGCAGGAACTTCAAACCGGCACTAGGAAACAGACTGAGAAAGCAGAGAAAAAGTGTCTCCTGCAACCCGTTCCCTTGGTGCTAGATGAACGAAATTCTCTCCACTTGCTCAGTTCTGAGAGATAAGTGTGAGGGAAAGCCGTCCTTCACCTAGCTTGTTGGGAACACAAAGTTTCTTTTCAGTTGCAAACTCCATTCCATACATATATATGGGGAGGTACTAGCTCCAACTCGGTTTTACAGTGAAAACTGCAGGAACTTCAAACCGGCACTAGGAAACAGACTGAGAAAGCAGAGAAAAAGTGTCTCCTGCAACCCGTTCCCTTGGTGCTAGATAAACGAACGTCTCTCCACTTGCTCAGTTCTGAGAGAGAAATGTGTGTGAAAGCCGACATTCACCTAGATTGTTGGGAACACAAAGTTACTTTTCAGTTGCAAACTCCATTCCATACATATATATGGGGAGGTACAAGCTCCAACTCGGTTTTACAGTGAAAACTGCAGGAACTTCAAACAGGCACTAGGAAACAGTCTGAGAATGCAGAGAAAAAGTGTCTCCTGCAACCCGTTCCCTTGGTACTAGATGAACGAAATTCTCTCCACTTGCTCAGTTCTGAGAGATAAGTGTGTGTGAAAGCCGTCCTTCACCTAGCTTGTTGGGAACACAAAGTTTCTTTTCAGTTGCAAACTCCATTCCATACATATATATGCGGAGGTAGAAGCTCCAACTCGGTTTTACAGTGAAAACTGCAATAACTTCAAACCGGCACTAGGAAACAGACTGAGAAAGCAGAGAAAAAGTGTCTCATGCAAACCGTTCCCTTGGTGCAAGATGAACGAACGTCTCTCCACTTGCTCAGTTCTGAGAGATAAGTGTGTGTGAAAGCCGTGCTTCACCTAGCTTGTTGGGAACACAAAGTTTCTTTTCAGTTGCAAACTCCATTCCATACATATATATGCGGAGGTAGAAGCTCCAACTCGGTTTTACAGTGAAAACTGCAGGAACTTCAAACCGGCACTAGGAAACAGACTGAGAAAGCAGAGAAAAAGTGTCTCCTGCAACCCGTTCCCTTGGTGCTAGATGAACGAACGTCTCTCCACTTGCTAAGTTCTGAGAGATAATTGTGTGTGAAAGCCGTCCTTCACCTAGCTTGTTGGGAACATAAAGTTCCTTTTCAGTTGCAAACTCCATTCCATACATATATATGGGGAGGTACTAGCTCCAACTCGGTTTTACAGTGAAAACTGCAGGAACGTCAAAACGGCACTAGGAAACAGACAGAGAAAGCAGAGAAAAAGTGTCTCCTGCAACCCGTTCCCTTGGTGCTAGATGAACGAACGTCTCTCCAATTGCTCAGTTCTGAGAGATAAGTGTGTGTGAAAGCCGTCCATCACCTAGCATGTTGGGAACACAAAGTTTCTTTTCAGGTGCAAACTCCATTCCATATATATATATGGGGAGGTACAAGCTCCAACTCGGTTTTACCTTGAAAACTGCAGGAACTTCAAACCGGCAATAGGAAACAGACTGAGAAAGCAGAGAAAAAGTGTCCCCTGCAAACCGTTCCCTTGGTGCTAGATGAACGAACGTCTCTCCACTTGCTCAGTTCTGAGAGATAAGTGTGTGTGAAAGCCGTAATTCAACAAACTTGTTGGGAACAGAAAGTTTCTTTTTAGATGCAAACTCCAATCCATACATATATATGGTGAGGTACAAGCTCCAACACGGTTTTACAGTGAAAACTGCAGGAACTTCAAACCGGCACTAGGAAACAGACTGAGAAAGCAGAGAAAAAGTGTCTCCTGCATCCCGTTCCCTTGGTGCTAGATGAACGAACGTCTCTCCAATTGCTCAGTTCTGAGAGATAATTGTGTGTGAAAGCCGTCCTTCAGCTAGCTTGTTGGGAACACAAAGTTTCTTTTCAGTTGCAAACTCCATTCCATACATATATATGCGGAGGTAGAAGCTCCAACGCTGTTTTACAGTGAAAACTGCAGCAACTTCAAAACGGCACTAGGAAACAGACTGAGAAAGCAGAGAAATATTGTCTCCTGCAACCCGTTCCCTTGGTGCTAGATGAACGAACGTCTCTCCACTTGCTCAGTTCTGAGAGATAAGTGTGTGTGAAAGCCGTCCTTCACCTAGCTTGTTGGGAACACAAAGTTTCTTTTCAGTTGCAAACTCCATTCCATACATATATATGCGGAGGTAGAAGCTCCAACTCGGTTTTACAGTGAAAACTGCAGGAACTTCAAACCGGCACTAGGAAACAGACTGAGAAAGCAGAGAAAAAGTGTCTCCTGCAAACCGTTCCCTTGGTGCTAGATGAACGAACGTCTCTCCACTTGCTCAGTTCTGAGAGATAAGTGTGTGTGAAAGCCGTGCTTCACCTAGCTTGTTGGGAACACATAGTTTCTTTTCAGTTGCAAACTCCATTCCATACATATATATGCGGAGGTAGAAGCTCCAACTCGGTTTTACAGTGAAAACTGCAGGAACTTCAAACCGGCACTAGGAAACAGACTGAGAAAGCAGAGAAAAAGTGTCTCCTGCAACCCGTTCCCTTGGTGCTAGATGAACGAACGTCTCTCCACTTGCTCAGTTCTGAGAGATATGTGTGTGTGAAAGCCGTCATTCACCTAGCTTGTTGGGAACACAAAGTTTCTTTTCAGTTGCAAACTCCATTCCATACATATATATGGGGAGGTACTAGCTCCAACACTGTTTTAGAGTGAAAACTGCAGGAACTTCAAAACGGCACTAGGAAACAGACTGAGAAAGCAGAGAAAAAGTGTCTCCTGCAACCCGTTCCCTTGGTGCTAGATGAACGAACGTCTCTCCAATTGCTCAGTTCTGAGAGATAAGTGTGTGTGAAAGCCGTCCATCACCTAGCATGTTGGGAACACAAAGTTTCTTTTCAGGTGCAAACTCCATTCCATATATATATATGGGGAGGTACAAGCTCCAACTCGGTTTTACCTTGAAAACTGCAGGAACTTCAAACCGGCAATAGGAAACAGACTGAGAAAGCAGAGAAAAAGTGTCCCCTGCAAACCGTTCCCTTGGTGCTAGATGAACGAACGTCTCTCCACTTGCTCAGTTCTGAGAGATAAGTGTGTGTGAAAGCCGTCCTTCTCCTAGCTTGTTGGGAACACAAAGCTTCTTTTCAGTTGCAAACACCATTCCATACATATACATGGGGAGGTACAAGCTCCAACTAGGTTTTACAGTGTAAACTGCAGGAACTTCAAACCGGCACTAGGAAACAGACTGAGAAAGCAGAGAAAAAGTGTCACCTGCAACCCATTCCCTTGGTGCTAGATGAACGAACGTCTCTCCACTTGCTCAGTTCTGAGAGATAAGTGTCTGTGAAAGCCGTCCTTCAACTAGCTTGTTGGGAACACAAAGTTTCTTTTCAGTTGCAAACTCCATTCCATACATATATATGGGAAGGTACTAGCTCCAACTCGGTTTTACAGTGAAAACTGCAGGAACTTCAAACCGGCACTAGGAAACAGACTGAGAAAGCAGAGAAAAAGTGTCTCCTGCAACCCGTTCCCTTGGTGCTAGATGAACGAAATTCTCTCCACTTGCTCAGTTCTGAGAGATAAGTGTGAGGGAAAGCCGTCCTTCACCTAGCTTGTTGGGAACACAAAGTTTCTTTTCAGTTGCAAACTCCATTCCATACATATATATGGGGAGGTACTAGCTCCAACTCGGTTTTACAGTGAAAACTGCAGGAACTTCAAACCGGCACTAGGAAACAGACTGAGAAAGCAGAGAAAAAGTGTCTCCTGCAACCCGTTCCCTTGGTGCTAGATAAACGAACGTCTCTCCACTTGCTCAGTTCTGAGAGAGAAATGTGTGTGAAAGCCGACATTCACCTAGATTGTTGGGAACACAAAGTTACTTTTCAGTTGCAAACTCCATTCCATACATATATATGGGGAGGTACAAGCTCCAACTCGGTTTTACAGTGAAAACTGCAGGAACTTCAAACAGGCACTAGGAAACAGTCTGAGAATGCAGAGAAAAAGTGTCTCCTGCAACCCGTTCCCTTGGTACTAGATGAACGAAATTCTCTCCACTTGCTCAGTTCTGAGAGATAAGTGTGTGTGAAAGCCGTGCTTCACCTAGCTTGTTGGGAACACAAAGTTTCTTTTCAGTTGCAAACTCCATTCCATACATATATATGCGGAGGTAGAAGCTCCAACTCGGTTTTACAGTGAAAACTGCAGGAACTTCAAACAGGCACTAGGAAACAGTCTGATAAAGCAGAGAAAAAGTGTCTCCTGCAACCCGTTCCCTTGGTGCTAGATGAACGAAATTCTCTCCACTTGCTCAGTTCTGAGAGATAAGTGTGAGGGAAAGCCGTCCTTCACCTAGCTTGTTGGGAACACAAAGTTTCTTTTCAGTTGCAAACTCCATTCCATACATATATATGGGGAGGTACTAGCTCCAACTCGGTTTTAGAGTGAAAACTGCAGGAACTACAAACCGGCACTAGGAAACAGACTGAGAAAGCAGAGAAAAAGTGTCTCCTGCAACCCGTTCCCTTGGTGCTAGATGAACGAACGTCTCTCCACTTGCTCAGTTCTGAGAGATAAGTGTGTGTGAAAGCCGTCCTTCACCTAGCTTGTTGGGAACACAAAGTTTCTTTTTAGTTGCAAACTCCATTCCATACATATATATGGTGAGGTACAAGCTCCAAAAGGGTTTTACAGTGAAAACTGCAGAAACTTCAAACCGGCACTAGGAAACAGACTGAGAATGCAGACAAAAAGTATCTCCTGCCACACGTCCCCTTGGTGATAGATGAACGAACGTCTCTCCACTTGCTCAGTTAGGAAAGGAAAGTGTGTGTGAAAGCCGTGCTTCACCTAGCTTGTTGGGAACACAAAGTTTCTTTTCAGTTGCAAACTCAATTCCATACATATATATGGGGAGGTACAAGCTCCAACTCGGTTTTACAGTGAAAACTGCAGGAACTTCAAACAGGCACTAGGAAACAGTCTGAGAAAGCAGAGAAAAAGTGTCTCCTGCAACCCGTTCCCTTGGTACTAGATGAACGAAATTCTCTCCACTTGCTCAGTTCTGAGAGATAAGTGTGAGGGAAAGCCGTCCTTCACCTAGCTTGTTGGGAACACAAAGTTTCTTTTCAGTTTTAAACTCCATTCCATACATATATATGGGGAGGTACAAGCTCCAACACTTTTTACAGTGAAAACTGCAGGAACTTCAAACTGGCACTAGGAAACAGACTGAGAAAGCAGAGAAAAAGTGTCTCCTGTAACCCGTTCCCTTGGTGCTAGATGAACGAACGTCTCTCCACTTGCTCAGTTCTGAGAGATAAGTGTGAGGGAAAGCCGTCCTTCACCTAGCTTGTTGGGAACACAAAGTTTCTTTTCAGTTTTAAACTCCATTCCATACATATATATGGGGAGGTACAAGCTCCAACACTTTTTACAGTGAAAACTGCAGGAACTTCATATTGGCACTAGGAAACAGACTGAGAAACCAGAGAAAAGTGTCTCCTGTAACCCGTTCCCTTGGTTCTAGATGAACGAACGTCTCTCCACTTGCTCAGTTCTGAGAGATAAGTGTGTGTGAAAGCCGTCCTTCACCTAGCTTGTTGGGAACACAAAGTTTCTTTTCAGTTGCAAACTCCATTCCATACATATATATGGGGAGGTAGAAGCTCCAACTCGGTTTTACAGTGAAAACTGCAGGAACTTCAAAACGGCACTAGGAAACAGACTGAGAAAGCAGAGAAAATGTGTCTCCTGCAACCCGTTCCATTGGTGCTAGATGAACGAACGTCTCTCCAATTGCTCAGTTCTGAGAGATAAGTGTGTGTGAAAGCCGTCCATCACCTAGCATGTTGGGAACACAAAGTTTCTTTTCAGGTGCAAACTCCATTCCATACATATATATGGGGAGGTACAAGCTCCAACTCGGTTTTACCTTGAAAACTGCAGGAACTTCAAACCGGCAATAGGAAACAGACTGAGAAAGCAGAGAAAAAGTGTCCCCTGCAAACCGTTCCCTTGGTGCTAGATGAACGAACGTCTCTCCACTTGCTCAGTTCTGAGAGATAAGTGTGTGTGAAAGCCGTCCTTCACCTAGCTTGTTGGGAACACAAAGTTTCTTTTTAGTTGCAAACTCCATTCCATACATATATATGGTGAGGTACAAGCTCCAACAGGGTTTTACAGTGAAAACTGCAGAAACTTCAAACCGGCACTAGGAAACAGACTGAGAATGCAGACAAAAAGTATCTCCTGCCACACGTCCCCTTGGTGATAGATGAACGAACGTCTCTCCACTTGCTCAGTTCGGAAAGGAAAGTGTGTGTGAAAGCCGTGCTTCACCTAGCTTGTTGGGAACACAAAGTTTCTTTTCAGTTGCAAACTCAATTCCATACATATATAAGGGGAGGTACTAGCTCCAACTCGGTTTTACAGTGAAAACTGCAGGAACTTCAAACCGGCACTAGGAAACAGACTGAGAAAGCAGAGAAAAAGTGTCTCCTGCAACCCGTTCCCTTGGTGCTAGATAAACGAACGTCTCTCCACTTGCTCAGTTCTGAGAGAGAAATGTGTGTGAAAGCCGACATTCACCTAGATTGTTGGGAACACAAAGTTACTTTTCAGTTGCAAACTCCATTCCATACATATATATGGGGAGGTACAAGCTCCAACTCGGTTTTACAGTGAAAACTGCAGGAACTTCAAACCGGCACTAGGAAACAGACTGAGAAAGCAGAGAAAAAGTGTCTCCTGCAACCCGTTCCCTTGGTGCTAGATGAACGAAATTCTCTCCACTTGCTCAGTTCTGAGAGATAAGTGTGAGGGAAAGCCGTCCTTCACCTAGCTTGTTGGGAACACAAAGTTTCTTTTCAGTTGCAAACTCCATTCCATACATATATATGGGTATGTACTAGCTCCAACTCGGTTTTAGAGTGAAAACTGCAGGAACTTCAAACCGGCACTAGGAAACAGACTGAGAAAGCAGAGAAAAAGTGTCTCCTGCAACCCGTTCCCTTGGTGCTAGATGAACGAACGTCTCTCCACTTGCTCAGTTCTGAGAGATAAGTGTGTGTGAAAGCCGTCCTTCACCTTGCTTGTTGGGAACACAAAGTTTCTTTTCAGTTTTAAACTCCATTCCATACATATATATGGGGAGGTACAAGCTCCAACACTTTTTACAGTGAAAACTGCAGGAACTTCAAACTGGCACTAGGAAACAGACTGAGAAAGCAGAGAAAAAGTGTCTCCTGTAACCCGTTCCCTTGGTGCTAGATGAACGAACGTCTCTCCACTTGCTCAGTTCTGAGAGATAAGTGTGAGGGAAAGCCGTCCTTCACCTAGCTTGTTGGGAACACAAAGTTTCTTTTCAGTTTTAAACTCCATTCCATACATATATATGGGGAGGTACAAGCTCCAACACTTTTTACAGTGAAAACTGCAGGAACTTCAAACTGGCACTAGGAAACAGACTGAGAAAGCAGAGAAAAAGTGTCTCCTGTAACCCGTTCCCTTGGTGCTAGATGAACGAACGTCTCTCCACTTGCTCAGTTCTGAGAGATAAGTGTGTGTGAAAGCCGTCCTTCACCTAGCTTGTTGGGAACACAAAGTTTCTTTTCAGTTGCAAACTCCATTCCATACATATATATGGGGAGGTAGAAGCTCCAACTCGGTTTTACAGTGAAAACTGCAGGAACTTCAAAACGGCACTAGGAAACAGACTGAGAAAGCAGAGAAAATGTGTCTCCTGCAACCCGTTCCATTGGTGCTAGATGAACGAACGTCTCTCCAATTGCTCAGTTCTGAGAGATAAGTGTGTGTGAAAGCCGTCCATCACCTAGCATGTTGGGAACACAAAGTTTCTTTTCAGGTGCAAACTCCATTCCATACATATATATGGGGAGGTACAAGCTCCAACTCGGTTTTACCTTGAAAACTGCAGGAACTTCAAACCGGCAATAGGAAACAGACTGAGAAAGCAGAGAAAAAGTGTCCCCTGCAAACCGTTCCCTTGGTGCTAGATGAACGAACGTCTCTCCACTTGCTCAGTTCTGAGAGATAAGTGTGTGTGAAAGCCGTCCTTCACCTAGCTTGTTGGGAACACAAAGTTTCTTTTTAGTTGCAAACTCCATTCCATACATATATATGGTGAGGTACAAGCTCCAACAGGGTTTTACAGTGAAAACTGCAGAAACTTCAAACCGGCACTAGGAAACAGACTGAGAATGCAGACAAAAAGTATCTCCTGCCACACGTCCCCTTGGTGATAGATGAACGAACGTCTCTCCACTTGCTCAGTTCGGAAAGGAAAGTGTGTGTGAAAGCCGTGCTTCACCTAGCTTGTTGGGAACACAAAGTTTCTTTTCAGTTGCAAACTCAATTCCATACATATATATGGGGAGGTACTAGCTCCAACTCGGTTTTACAGTGAAAACTGCAGGAACTTCAAACCGGCACTAGGAAACAGACTGAGAAAGCAGAGAAAAAGTGTCTCCTGCAACCCGTTCCCTTGGTGCTAGTTAAACGAACGTCTCTCCACTTGCTCAGTTCTGAGAGAGAAATGTGTGTGAAAGCCGACATTCACCTAGATTGTTGGGAACACAAAGTTACTTTTCAGTTGCAAACTCCATTCCATACATATATATGGGGAGGTACAAGCTCCAACTCGGTTTTACAGTGAAAACTGCAGGAACTTCAAACCGGCACTAGGAAACAGACTGAGAAAGCAGAGAAAAAGTGTCTCCTGCAACCCGTTCCCTTGGTGCTAGATGAACGAAATTCTCTCCACTTGCTCAGTTCTGAGAGATAAGTGTGAGGGAAAGCCGTCCTTCACCTAGCTTGTTGGGAACACAAAGTTTCTTTTCAGTTGCAAACTCCATTCCATACATATATATGGGTATGTACTAGCTCCAACTCGGTTTTAGAGTGAAAACTGCAGGAACTTCAAACCGGCACTAGGAAACAGACTGAGAAAGCAGAGAAAAAGTGTCTCCTGCAACCCGTTCCCTTGGTGCTAGATGAACGAACGTCTCTCCACTTGCTCAGTTCTGAGAGATAAGTGTGTGTGAAAGCCGTCCTTCACCTAGCTTGTTGGGAACACAAAGTTTCTTTTTAGTTGCAAACTCCATTCCATACATATATATGGTGAGGTACAAGCTCCAAAAGGGTTTTACAGTGAAAACTGCAGAAACTTCAAACCGGCACTAGGAAACAGACTGAGAATGCAGACAAAAAGTATCTCCTGCCACACGTCCCCTTGGTGATAGATGAACGAACGTCTCTCCACTTGCTCAGTTAGGAAAGGAAAGTGTGTGTGAAAGCCGTGCTTCAACTAGCTTGTTGGGAACACAAAGTTTCTTTTCAGTTGCAAACTCAATTCCATACATATATATGGGGAGGTACTAGCTCCAACTCGGTTTTACAGTGAAAACTGCAGGAACTTCAAACCGGCACTAGGAAACAGACTGAGAAAGCAGAGAAAAAGTGTCTCCTGCAACCCGTTCCCTTGGTGCTAGATAAACGAACGTCTCTCCACTTGCTCAGTTCTGAGAGAGAAATGTGTGTGAAAGCCGACATTCACCTAGATTGTTGGGAACACAAAGTTACTTTTCAGTTGCAAACTCCATTCCATACATATATATGGGGAGGTACAAGCTCCAACTCGGTTTTACAGTGAAAACTGCAGGAACTTCAAACAGGCACTAGGAAACAGTCTGAGAATGCAGAGAAAAAGTGTCTCCTGCAACCCGTTCCCTTGGTACTAGATGAACGAAATTCTCTCCACTTGCTCAGTTCTGAGAGATAAGTGTGTGTGAAAGCCGTGCTTCACCTAGCTTGTTGGGAACACAAAGTTTCTTTTCAGTTGCAAACTCCATTCCATACATATATATGCGGAGGTAGAAGCTCCAACTCGGTTTTACAGTGAAAACTGCAGGAACTTCAAACAGGCACTAGGAAACAGTCTGAGAAAGCAGAGAAAAAGTGTCTCCTGCAACCCGTTCCCTTGGTGCTAGATGAACGAAATTCTCTCCACTTGCTCAGTTCTGAGAGATAAGTGTGAGGGAAAGCCGTCCTTCACCTAGCTTGTTGGGAACACAAAGTTTCTTTTCAGTTGCAAACTCCATTCCATACATATATATGGGGAGGTACTAGCTCCAACTCGGTTTTAGAGTGAAAACTGCAGGAACTACAAACCGGCACTAGGAAACAGACTGAGAAAGCAGAGAAAAAGTGTCTCCTGCAACCCGTTCCCTTGGTGCTAGATGAACGAACGTCTCTCCACTTGCTCAGTTCTGAGAGATAAGTGTGTGTGAAAGCCGTCCTTCACCTAGCTTGTTGGGAACACAAAGTTTCTTTTTAGTTGCAAACTCCATTCCATACATATATATGGTGAGGTACAAGCTCCAAAAGGGTTTTACAGTGAAAACTGCAGAAACTTCAAACCGGCACTAGGAAACAGACTGAGAATGCAGACAAAAAGTATCTCCTGCCACACGTCCCCTTGGTGATAGATGAACGAACGTCTCTCCACTTGCTCAGTTAGGAAAGGAAAGTGTGTGTGAAAGCCGTGCTTCACCTAGCTTGTTGGGAACACAAAGTTTCTTTTCAGTTGCAAACTCAATTCCATACATATATATGGGGAGGTACAAGCTCCAACTCGGTTTTACAGTGAAAACTGCAGGAACTTCAAACAGGCACTAGGAAACAGACTGAGAAAGCAGAGAAAAAGTGTCTCCTGCAACCCGTTCCCTTGGTACTAGATGAACGAAATTCTCTCCACTTGCTCAGTTCTGAGAGATAAGTGTGAGGGAAAGCCGTCCTTCACCTAGCTTGTTGGGAACACAAAGTTTCTTTTCAGTTTTAAACTCCATTCCATACATATATATGGGGAGGTACAAGCTCCAACACTTTTTACAGTGAAAACTGCAGGAACTTGAAACTGGCACTAGGAAACAGACTGAGAAAGCAGAGAAAAAGTGTCTCCTGTAACCCGTTCCCTTGGTGCTAGATGAACGAACGTCTCTCCACTTGCTCAGTTCTGAGAGATAAGTGTGAGGGAAAGCCGTCCTTCACCTAGCTTGTTGGGAACACAAAGTTTCTTTTCAGTTTTAAACTCCATTCCATACATATATATGGGGAGGTACAAGCTCCAACACTTTTTACAGTGAAAACTGCAGGAACTTCAAACTGGCACTAGGAAACAGACTGAGAAAGCAGAGAAAAAGTGTCTCCTGTAACCCGTTCCCTTGGTGCTAGATGAACGAAAGTCTCTCCACTTGCTCAGTTCTGAGAGATAAATGTGTGTGAAAGCCGTCCTTCACCTAGCTTGTTGGGAACACAAAGTTTCTTTTCAGTTGCAAACTCCATTCCATACATATATATGGGGAGGTAGAAGCTCCAACTCGGTTTTACAGTGAAAACTGCAGGAACTTCAAAACGGCACTAGGAAACAGACTGAGAAAGCAGAGAAAATGTGTCTCCTGCAACCCGTTCCATTGGTGCTAGATGAACGAACGTCTCTCCAATTGCTCAGTTCTGAGAGATAAGTGTGTGTGAAAGCCGTCCATCACCTAGCATGTTGGGAACACAAAGTTTCTTTTCAGTTGCAAACTCCATTCCATACATATATATGGGGAGGTACAAGCTCCAACTCGGTTTTACCTTGAAAACTGCAGGAACTTCAAACCGGCAATAGGAAACAGACTGAGAAAGCAGAGAAAAAGTGTCCCCTGCAAACCGTTCCCTTGGTGCTAGATGAACGAACGTCTCTCCACTTGCTCAGTTCTGAGAGATAAGTGTGTGTGAAAGCCGTCCTTCACCTAGCTTGTTGGGAACACAAAGTTTCTTTTTAGTTGCAAACTCCATTCCATACATATATATGGTGAGGTACAAGCTCCAACAGGGTTTTACAGTGAAAACTGCAGAAACTTCAAACCGGCACTAGGAAACAGACTGAGAATGCAGACAAAAAGTATCTCCTGCCACACGTCCCCTTGGTGATAGATGAACGAAATTCTCTCCACTTGCTCAGTTCTGAGAGATAAGTGTGAGGGAAAGCCGTCCTTCACCTAGCTTGTTGGGAACACAAAGTTTCTTTTCAGTTGCAAACTCCATTCCATACATATATATGGGGAGGTACTAGCTCCAACTCGGTTTTACAGTGAAAACTGCAGGAACTTCAAACCGGCACTAGGAAACAGACTGAGAAAGCAGAGAAAAAGTGTCTCCTGCAACCCGTTCCCTTGGTGCTAGATGAACGAACGTCTCTCCACTTGCTCAGTTCTGAGAGATAAGTGTGTGTGAAAGCCGTCCTTCACCTAGCTTGTTGGGAACACAAAGTTTCTTTTTAGTTGCAAACTCCATTCCATACATATATATGGTGAGGAACAATCTCCAACAGGATTTTACAGTGAAAACTGCAGAAACTTCAAACCGGCACTAGGAAACAGACTGAGAATGCAGACAAAAAGTATCTCCTGCCACACGTCCCCTTGGTGATAGATGAACGAACGTCTCTCCACTTGCTCAGTTCGGAAAGGAATGTGTGTGTGAAAGCCGTGCTTCACCTAGCTTGTTGGGAACACAAAGTTTCTTTTCAGTTTTAAACTCCATTCCATACATATATAAGGGGAGGTACAAGCTCCAACACTTTTTACAGTGAAAACTGCAGGAACTTCAAACTGGCACTAGGAAACAGACTGAGAAAGCAGAGAAAAAGTGTCTCCTGCAACCCGTTCCCTTGGTGCTAGATGAACGAACGTCTCTCCACTTGCTCAGTTCTGAGAGATAAGTGTGTGTGAAAGCCGTCCTTCACCTAGCTTGTTGGGAACACAAAGTTTCTTTTCAGTTGCAAACTGTATTCCATACATATATATGGGGAGGTAGAAGCTCCAACTCGGTTTTACAGTGAAAACTGCAGGAACTTCAAACCGGCACTAGGAAACAGACTGAGAAAGAAGAGAAAAAGTGTCTCCTGCAACCCGTTCCCTTGGTGCTATATGACCGAACGTCTCTCCAATTGCTCAGTTCTGAGAGATAAGTGTGTGTGAAAGCCGTCCATCACCTAGCATGTTGGGAACACAAAGTTTCTTTTCAGGTGCAAACTCCATTCCATACATATATATGGGGAGGTACAAGCTCCAACTCGGTTTTACCTTGAAAACTGCAGGAACTTCAAACCGGCAATAGGAAACAGACTGAGAAAGCAGAGAAAAAGTGTCCCCTGCAAACCGTTCCCTTGGTGCTAGATGAACGAACGTCTCTCCACTTGCTCAGTTCTGAGAGATAAGTGTGTGTGAAAGCCGTCCTTCACCTAGCTTGTTGGGAACACAAAGCTTCTTTTCAGTTGCAAACACCATTCCATACATATATATGGGGAGGTACAAGCTCCAACTAGGTTTTACAGTGAAAACTGCAGGAACTTCAAACCGGCACTAGGAAACAGACTGAGAAAGCAGAGAAAAAGTGTCACCTGCAACCCATTCCCTTGGTGCTAGATGAACGAACGTCTCTCCACTTGCTCAGTTCTGAGAGATAAGTGTGTGTGAAAGCCGTCCTTCAACTAGCTTGTTGGGAACACAAAGTTTCTTTTCAGTTGCAAACTCCATTCCAAACATATATATGGGGAGGTACTAGCTCCAACTCGGTTTTACAGTGAAAACTGCAGGAACTTCAAACCGGCACTAGGAAACAGACTGAGAAAGCAGAGAAAAAGTGTCTCCTGCACCCCGTTCCCTTGGTGCTAGATAAACGAACGTCTCTCCACTTGCTCAGTTCTGAGAGATAAATGTGTGTGAAAGCCGATATTCACCTAGATTGTTGGGAACACAAAGTTACTTTTCAGTTGCAAACTCCATTCCATACATATATATGGGGAGGTACAAGCTCCAACTCGGTTTTACAGTGAAAAGTGCAGGAACTTCAAACAGGCACTAGGAAACAGTCTGAGAAAGCAGAGAAAAAGTGTCTCCTGCAACCCGTTCACTTGGTGCTAGATGAACGAAATTCTCTCCACTTGCTCAGTTCTGAGAGATATGTGTGAGGGAAAGCCGTCCTTCACCTAGCTTGTTGGGAACACAAAGTTTCTTTTCAGTTGCAAACTCCATTCCATACATATATATGCGGAGGTACTAGCTCCAACTCGGTTTTACAGTGAAAACTGCAGGAACTTCAAACCGGCACTAGGAAACAGACTGAGAATGCAGACAAAAAGTATCTCCTGCCACACGTCCCCTTGATGATAGATGAACGAACGTCTCTCCACTTGCTCAGTTCGGAAAGGAAAGTGTGTGTGAAAGCCGTGCTTCACCTAGCTTGTTGGGAACACAAAGTTTCTTTTCAGTTTTAAACCCATTCCATACATATATAAGGGGAGGTACAAGCTCCAACACTTTTTACAGTGAAAACTGCAGGAACTTCAAACTGGCACTAGGAAACAGACTGAGAAAGCAGAGAAAAAGTGTCTCCTGCAACCCGTTCCCTTGGTGCTAGATGAACGAACGTCTCTCCACTTGCTCAGTTCTGAGAGATAAGTGTGTGTGAAAGCCGTCCTTCACCTAGCTTGTTGGGAACACAAAGTTTCTTTTCAGTTGCAAACTGTATTCCATACATATATATGGGGAGGTAGAAGCTCCAACTCGGTTTTACAGTGAAAACTGCAGGAACTTCATACCGGCACTAGGAAACAGACTGAGAAAGCAGAGAAAAAGTGTCTCCTGCAACCCGTTCCCTTGGTGCTAGATGAACGAACGTCTCTCCAATTGCTCAGTTCTGAGAGATAAGTGTGTGTGAAAGCCGTCCTTCACCTAGCATGTTGGGAACACAAAGTTTCTTTTCATTTGCAAACTCCATTCCATACATATATATGTGGAGGTACTAGCTCCAACTCGATTTTACAGTGAAAACTGCAGGAACTTCAAACCGGCACTAGGAAACAGACTGAGAAAGCAGAGAAAAAGTGTCTCCTGCAACCCTTTCCCTTGGTGCTAGATGAACGAACGTCTCTCCACTTGCTCAGTTCTGAGAGATAAGTGTGTGTGAAAGCCGTCCTTCACCTAGCTTGTTGGGAACACAAAGTTTCTTTTCAGTTTTAAACTCCATTCCATACATATATAAGGGGAGGTACAAGCTCCAACACTTTTTACAGTGAAAACTGCAGGAACTTCAAACTGGCACTAGGAAACAGACTGAGAAAGCAGAGAAAAAGTGTCTCCTGCAACCCGTTCCCTTGGTGCTAGATGAACGAACGTCTCTCCACTTGCTCAGTTCTGAGAGATAAGTGTGTGTGAAAGCCGTCCTTCACCTAGCTTGTTGGGAACACAAAGTTTCTTTTCAGTTGCAAACTGTATTCCATACATATATATGGGGAGGTAGAAGCTCCAACTCGGTTTTACAGTGAAAACTGCAGGAACTTCAAACCGGCACTAGGAAACAGACTGAGGAAGAAGAGAAAAAGTGTCTCCTGCAACCCGTTCCCTTGGTGCTATATGAACGAACGTCTCTCCAATTGCTCAGTTCTGAGAGATAAGTGTGTGTGAAAGCCGTCCATCACCTAGCATGTTGGGAACACAAAGTTTCTTTTCAGGTGCAAACTCCATTCCATACATATATATGGGGAGGTACAAGCTCCAACTCGGTTTTACCTTGAAAACTGCAGGAACTTCAAACCGGCAATAGGAAACAGACTGAGAAAGCAGAGAAAAAGTGTCCCCTGCAAACCGTTCCCTTGGTGCTAGATGAACGAACGTCTCTCCACTTGCTCAGTTCTGAGAGATAAGTGTGTGTGAAAGCCGTCCTTCACCTAGCTTGTTGGGAACACAAAGCTTCTTTTCAGTTGCAAACACCATTCCATACATATATATGGGGAGGTACAAGCTCCAACTAGGTTTTACAGTGAAAACTGCAGGAACTTCAAACCGGCACTAGGAAACAGACTGAGAAAGCAGAGAAAAAGTGTCACCTGCAACCCATTCCCTTGGTGCTAGATGAACGAACGTCTCTCCACTTGCTCAGTTCTGAGAGATAAGTGTGTGTGAAAGCCGTCCTTCAACTAGCTTGTTGGGAACACAAAGTTTCTTTTCAGTTGCAAACTCCATTCCATACATATATATGGGGAGGTAGAAGCTCCAACTCGGTTTTACAGTGAAAACTGCAGGAACTTCATACCGGCACTAGGAAACAGACTGAGAAAGCAGAGAAAAAGTGTCTCCTGCAACCCGTTCCCTTGGTGCTAGATGAACGAACGTCTCTCCAATTGCTCAGTTCTGAGAGATAAGTGTGTGTGAAAGCCGTCCTTCACCTAGCATGTTGGGAACACAAAGTTTCTTTTCATTTGCAAACTCCATTCCATACATATATATGTGGAGGTACTAGCTCCAACTCGGTTTTACAGTTAAAACTGCAGGAACTTCAAACCGGCACTAGGAAACAGACTGAGAAAGCAGAGAAAAAGTGTCTCCTGCAACCCGTTCCCTTGGTGCTAGATGAACGAACGTCTCTCCACTTGCTCAGTTCTGAGAGATAAGTGTGTGTGAAAGCCGTCCTTCACCTAGCTTGTTGGGAACACAAAGTTTCTTTTCAGGTGCAAACTCCATTCCATACATATATATGGGGAGGTACAAGCTCCAACTCGGTTTTACCTTGAAAACTGCAGGAACTTCAAACCGGCAATAGGAAACAGACTGAGAAAGCAGAGAAAAAGTGTCCCCTGCAAACCGTTCCCTTGGTGCTAGATGAACGAACGTCTCTCCACTTGCTCAGTTCTGAGAGATAAGTGTGTGTGAAAGCCGCCCTTCACCTAGCTTGTTGGGAACACAAAGCTTCTTTTCAGTTGCAAACACCATTCCATACATATATATGGGGAGGTACAAGCTCCAACTAGGTTTTACAGTGAAAACTGCAGGAACTTCAAACCGGCACTAGGAAACAGACTGAGAAAGCAGAGAAAAAGTGTCACCTGCAACCCATTCCCTTGGTGCTAGATGAACGAACGTCTCTCCACTTGCTCAGTTCTGAGAGATAAGTGTGTGTGAAAGCCGTCCTTCAACTAGCTTGTTGGGAACACAAAGTTTCTTTTCAGTTGCAAACTCCATTCCATACATATATATGGGGAGGTACTAGCTCCAACTCGGTTTTACAGTGAAAACTGCAGGAACTTCAAACCGGCACTAGGAAACAGACTGAGAAAGCAGAGAAAAAGTGTCTCCTGCAACCCGTTCCCTTGGTGCTAGATAAACGAACGTCTCTCCACTTGCTCAGTTCTGAGAGATAAGTGTGTGTGAAAGCCGTCCTTCAACTAGCTTGTTGGGAACACAAAGTTTCTTTTTAGTTGCAAACTCCATTCCATACATATATATGGTGAGGTTCAATCTCCAACAGGATTTTACAGTGAAAACTGCAGAAACTTCAAACCGGCACTAGGAAACAGACTGAGAATGCAGACAAACAGTATCTCCTGCCACACGTCCCCTTGGTGTTAGATGAACGAACGTCTCTCCACTTGCTCAGTTCGGAAAGGAATGTGTGTGTGAAAGCCGTGCTTCACCTAGCTTGTTGGGAACACAAAGTTTCTTTTCAGTTTTAAACTCCATTCCATACATATATAAGGGAAGGTACAAGCTCCAACACTTTTTACAGTGAAAACTGCAGGAACTTCAAACTGGCACTAGGAAACAGACTGAGAAAGCAGAGAAAAAGTGTCTCCTGCAACCCGTTCCCTTGGTGCTAGATGAACGAACGTCTCTCCACTTGCTCAGTTCTGAGAGATAAGTGTGTGTGAAAGCCGTCCTTCACCTAGCTTGTTGGGAACACAAAGTTTCTTTTCAGTTGCAAACTGTATTCCATACATATATATGGGGAGGTAGATGCTCCAACTCGGTTTTACAGTGAAAACTGCAGGAACTTCAAACCGGCACTAGGAAACAGACTGAGAAAGCAGAGAAAAAGTGTCTCCTGCAACCCGTTCCCTTGGTGCTAGATGAACGAACGTCTCTCCACTTGCTCAGTTCTGAGAGATAATTGTGTGTGAAAGCCGTCCTTCACCTAGCTTGTTGGGAACACAAAGCTTCTTTTCAGTTGCAAACACCATTCCATACATATATATGGGGAGGTACAAGCTCCAACTAGGTTTTACAGTGAAAACTGCAGGAACTTCAAACCGGCACTAGGAAACAGACTGAGAAAGCAGAGAAAAATTGTCACCTGCAACCCATTCCCTTGGTGCTAGATGAACGAACGTCTCTCCACTTGCTCAGTTCTGAGAGATAAGTGTGTGTGAAAGCCGTCCTTCAACTAGCTTGTTGGGAACACAAAGTTTCTTTTCAGTTGCAAACTCCATTCCATACATATATATGGGGAGGTACTAGCTCCAACTCTGTTTTACAGTGAAAACTGCAGGAACTTCAAACCGGCACTAGGAAACAGACTGAGAAAGCAGAGAAAAAGTGTCTCCTGCAACCCGTTCCCTTGGTGCTAGATAAACGAACGTCTCTCCACTTGCTCAGTTCTGAGAGATAAATGTGTGTGAAAGCCGACATTCACCTAGATTGTTGGGAACACAAAGTTACTTTTCAGTTGCAAACTCCATTCCATACATATATATGGGGAGGTACAAGCTCCAACCCGGTTTTACAGTGAAAAGTGCAGGAACTTCAAACAGGCACTAGGAAACAGTCTGAGAAAGCAGAGAAAAAGTGTCTCCTGCAACCCGTTCACTTGGTGCAAGATGAACGAAATTCTCTCCACTTGCTCAGTTCTGAGAGATAAGTGTGAGGGAAAGCGGTCCTTCACCTAGCTTGTTGGGAACACAAAGTTTCTTTTCAGTTGCAAACTCCATTCCATACATATATATGGGGAGGTACTAGCTCCAACTCGGTTTTACAGTGAAAACTGCAGGAACTTCAAACCGGCACTACGAAACAGACTGAGAAAGCAGAGAAAAAGTGTCTCCTGCAACCCGTTCCCTTGGTGCTAGATGAACGAACGTCTCTCCACTTGCTCAGTTCTGAGAGATAAGTGTGTGTGAAAGCCGTCCTTCACCTAGCTTGTTGGGAACACAAAGTTTCTTTTCAGTTTTAAACTCCATTCCATACATATATAAGGGGAGGTACAAGCTCCAACACTTTTTACAGTGAAAACTGCAGGAACTTCAAACTGGCACTAGGAAACAGACTGAGAAAGCAGAGAAAAAGTGTCTCCTGCAACCCGTTCCCTTGGTGCTAGATGAACGAACGTCTCTCCACTTGCTCAGTTCTGAGAGATAAGTGTGTGTGAAAGCCGTCCTTCACCTAGCTTGTTGGGAACACAAAGTTTCTTTTCAGTTGCAAACTGTATTCCATACATATATATGGGGAGGTAGAAGCTCCAACTCGGTTTTACAGTGAAAACTGCAGGAACTTCATACCGGCACTAGGAAACAGACTGAGAAAGCAGAGAAAAAGTGTCTCCTGCAACCCGTTCCCTTGGTGCTAGATGAACGAACGTCTCTCCAATTGCTCAGTTCTGAGAGATAAGTGTGTGTGAAAGCCGTCCTTCACCTAGCATGTTGGGAACACAAAGTTTCTTTTCAGGTGCAAACTCCATTCCATACATATATATGTGGAGGTACTAGCTCCAACTCGGTTTTACAGTGAAAACTGCAGGAACTTCAAACTGGCACTAGGAAACAGACTGAGAAAGCAGAGAAAAAGTGTCTCCTGCAACCCGTTCCCTTGGTGCTAGATGAACGAACGTCTCTCCACTTGCTCAGTTCTGAGAGATAAGTGTGTGTGAAAGCCGTCCTTCACCTAGCTTGTTGGGAACACAAAGTTTCTTTTCATTTGCAAACTCCATTCCATACATATATATGGTGAGGTACAAGCTCCAACAGGATTTTACAGTGAAAACTGCAGAAACTTCAAACCGGCACTAGGAAACAGACTGAGAATGCAGACAAAAAGTATCTCCTGCCACACGTCCCCTTGGTGCTAGATGAACGAACGTCTCTCCACTTGCTCAGTTCGGAAAGAAAGTGTGTGTGAAAGCCGTGCTTCACCTAGCTTGTTGGGAACACAAAGTTTCTTTTCAGTTTTAAACTCCATTCCATACATATATAAGGGGAGGTACAAGCTCCAACACTTTTTACAGTGATAACTGCAGGAACTTCAAACTGGCACTAGGAAACAGACTGAGAAAACAGAGAAAAAGTGTCTCCTGCAACCCGTTCCCTTGGTGCTAGATGAACGAACGTCTCTCCACTTGCTCAGTTCTGAGAGATAAGTGTGTGTGAAAGCCGTCCTTCACCTAGCTTGTTGGGAACACAAAGTTTCTTTTCAGTTGCAAACTGTATTCCATACATATATATGGGGAGGTAGAAGCTCCAACACGGTTTTACAGTGAAAACTGCAGGAACTTCAAACCGGCACTAGGAAACAGACTGAGAAAGCAGAGAAAAAGTGTCTCCTGCAACCCGTTCCCTTGGTGCTAGATGAACGAACGTCTCTCCAATTGCTCAGTTCTGAGAGATAAGTGTGTGTGAAAGCCGTCCTTCACCTAGCATGTTGGGAACACAAAGTTTCTTTTCAGGTGCAAACTCCATTCCATACATATATATGGGAGGTACAAGCTCCAACTCGATTTTACCTTGAAAACTGCAGGAACTTCAAACCGGCAATAGGAAACAGACTGAGAAAGCAGAGAAAAAGTGTCCCCTGCAAACCGTTCCCTTGGTGCTAGATGAACGAACGTCTCTCCACTTGCTCAGTTATGAGAGATAAGTTTGTGTGAAAGCCGTCCTTCACCAAGATTGTTGGGAACACAAAGCTTCTTTTCAGTTGCAAACACCATTCCATACATATATATGGGTAGGTACAAGCTCCAACTAGGTTTTACAGTGAAAACTGCAGGAACTTCAAACCGGCACTAGGAAACAGATTGAGAAAGCAGAGAAAAAGTGTCTCCTGCAACCCATTCCCTTGGTGCTAGATGAACGAACGTCTCTCCACTTGCTCAGTTCTGAGAGATAATTGTGTGTGAAAGCCGTACTTCACCTAGCTTGTTGGGAACACAAAGTTTCTTTTCAGTTGCAAACTCCATTCCATACATATATATGGGGAGGTACCAGCTCCAACTCGGTTTTACAGTGAAAACTGCAGGAACTTCAAACCGGCACTAGGAAACAGACTGAGAAAGCAGAGAAAAAGTGTCTCCTGCAACCCGTTCCCTTGGTGCTAGATAAACGAACGTCTATCCACTTGCTCAGTTCTGAGAGTTAAATGTGTGTGAAAGCCGACATTCACCTTCTTGTTGGGAACACAAAGTTAGTTTTCAGTTGCAAACTCCATTCCATACATATATATGGGGAGGTACAAGCTCCAACTCGGTTTTACAGTGAAAACTGCAGGAAATTCAAACAGGCACTAGGAAACAGACTGAGAAAGCAGAGAAAAAGTGTCTCCTGCAACCCGTTCCCTTGGTGCTAGATGAACGAAAGTCTCTCCACTTGCTCAGTTCTGAGAGATAAGTGTGAGGGAAAGCCGTCCTTCACCTAGCTTGTTGGGAACACAAAGTTTCTTTTCAGTTGCAAACTCCATTCCATACATATATATGGGGAGGTACTAGCTCCAACTCGGTTTTAGAGTGAAAACTGCAGGAACTTCAAACCGGCACTAGGAAACAGACTGAGAAAGCAGAGAAAAAGTGTCTCCTGCAACCCGTTCCCTTGGTGCTAGACGAACTAAAGTCTCTCCACTTGCTCAGTTCCGAGAGATATGTGTGTGTGAAAGCCGTCCTTCACCTAGCTTGTTGGGAACACAAAGTTTCTTTTCAGTTGCAAACTCCATTCCATACTTATATATAGGGAGGTACTAGCTCCAACTCGGTTTTACAGTGAAAAATGCCGGAACTTTAAACCGGCACTAGGAAACAGACTGAGAAAGCAGAGAAAAAGTGTCTCTTGCAACCCGTTCCCTTGGTGCTAGATGAACGAACGTCTCTCCAATTGCTCAGTTCTGAGAGATAAGTGTGTGTGAAAGCCGTCCTTCACCTAGCATGTTGGGAACACAAAGTTTCTTTTCAGGTGCAAACTCCATTCCATACATATATATGGGGAGGTACAAGCTCCAACTCGGTTTTACCTTGAAAACTGCAGGAAATTCAAACCGGCAATAGGAAACAGACTGAGAAAGCAGAGAAAAAGTGTCCCCTGCAAACCGTTCCCTTGGTGCTAGATGAACGAACGTCTCTCCACTTGCTCAGTTCTGAGAGATAAGTGTGTGTGAAAGCCGTCCTTCACCTAGCTTGTTGGGAACACAAAGCTTCTTTTCAGTTGCAAACACCATTCCATACATATATATGGGGAGGTACAAGCTCCAACTAGGATTTAAAGTGAAAACTGCAGGAACTTCAAACCGGCACTAGGAAACAGACTGAGAAAGCAGAGAAAAAGTGTCTCCTGCAACCCATTCCCTTGGTGCTAGATGAACGAACGTCTCTCCACTTGCTCAGTTCTGAGAGATAAGTGTGTGTGAAAGCCGTCCTTCACCTAGATTGTTGGGAACACAAAGTTTCTTTTCAGTTGCAAACTCCATTCCATACATATATATGGGGAGGTACTAGCTCCAACTCGGTTTTAGAGTGAAAACTGCAGGAACTTCAAACCGGCACTAGGAAACAGACTGAGAAAGCAGAGAAAAAGTGTCTCCTGCAACCCGTTCCCTTGGTGCTAGATAAACGAACGTCTCTCCACTTGCTCAGTTCTGAGAGATAAATGTGTGTGAAAGCCGACATTCACCTAGATTGTTGGGAACACAAAGTTACTTTTCAGTTGCAAACTCCATTCCATACATATATATGGGGAGGTACAAGCTGAATTCGGTTTTACAGTGAAAACTGCAGGAACTTCAAACCTGCACTAGGAAAAAGACTGAGAAAGCAGAGAAAAAGTGTCTCCTGCAACCCGTTCCCCCGGTGCTAGATGAACGAACGTCTCTCCACAAGCTCAGTTCAGAGAGATAAGTGTGTGTGAAAGCCGTCCTTCAACTAGCTTGTTGGGAACACAAAGTTTCTTTTCAGTTGCAAACTCCATTCAATACATATATATGGGGAGGTAGAAGCTCCAACTCGTTTTTACAGTGAAAACTGCAGGAACTTCAAACCGGCACTAGGAAACAGACTGAGAAAGCAGAGAAAATTTGTCTCCTACAACACGTTCCCTTGGTGCAAGATGAACGAACGTCTATCCACTTGCTCAGTTCTGAGGGTTAAGTGTGTGTGAAAGCCGTCCTTCACCTAGCTTGTTGGGAACACAAAGTTTCTTTTCAGTTGCAAACTCCATTCCATACTTATATATAGGGAGGTACTAGCTCCAACTCGGTTTTACAGTGAAAACTGCAGGAACTTCAAACCGGCACTAGTAAACAGACTGAGAAAGCAGAGAAAAAGTGTCTCCTGCAACCCGTTCCCTTGGTGCTAGATGAACGAACGTCTCTCCACTTGCTCAGTTCTGAGACATAAGTGTGTGTGAAAGCCGTACTTCACCTAGCTTGTTGGGAACACAAAGTTTCTTATCAGTTGCAAACTCCATTCCATACATATATATGGGGAGGTACTAGATCCAACTCGGTTTTACAGTGAAAACAGCAGGAACTTCAAACCAGCACTAGGAAACAGACTGAGAAAGCAGAGAAAAAGTGTCTCCTGCAACCCGTTCCCTTGGTGCAAGATTAACGAACGTCTCTCCACTTGCTCAGTTCTGAGAGATAAGTGTGTGTGAAAGCCGTCCTTCACCTAGATTGTTGGGAACACGAAGTTTCTTTTCAGTTGCAAACTCCATTCCATACATATATATGGGGAGGTACTAGCTCCAACCCGGTTTTAGAGTGAAAACTGCAGGAACTTCAAACCGACACTAGGAAACAGACTGAGAAAGCAGAGAAAAAGTGTCTCCTGCAACCCGTTCCCTTGGTGCTACATGAACGAACGTCTCTCCACTTGCTCAGTTCTGAGAGATAAGTGTGTGTGAAAGCCGTCCTTCACCTAGCTTGTTGGGAACAGAAAGTTTCTTTTTAGATGCAAACTCCATTCCATACATATATATGGTGAGGTACAAGCTCCAACTCGGTTTTACAGTGAAAACTGCAGGAACTTCAAACCGGCACTAGGAAACCGACTGAGAAAGCAGAGAAAAAGTGTCTCCTGCATCCCGTTCCCTTGGTGCTACATGAACGAACGTCTCGCCACTTGCTCAGTTCAGAGAGATAACTGTGTGTGAAAGCCGTACTTCACCTAGCTTGTTGGGAACACAAAGTTTCTTTTCAGTTGCAAACTCCATTCCATACATATATATGTGGAGGTACAAGCTCCAACTCGGTTTTACAGTGAAAACTGCAGGAACTTCAAACCGGAACTAGGAAACAAACTGAGAAAGCAGAGAAAAAGTGTCTCCTGCAACCCGTTCTCTTGGTGCTAGATGAACGAACGTCTCTCCACTTGCTCAGTTCTGAGAGATAAGTGTGTGTGAAAGCCGTCCTTCACCTAGCTTGTTGGGAACACATAGTTTCTTTTCAGTTGCAAACTCCATTCCATACATATATATGGGGAGGTAGAAACTCCATCTCGGTTATACAGTGAAAACGGCAGGAACTTCAAACCGGCACTAGGAAACAGACTGAGAAAGCAGAGAAAAGTGTCTCCTGCAACCCGTTCCCCCGGTGATAGATGAACGAACGTCTCTCCACTTGCTCAGTTCTGAGAGATAATTGTGTGTGAAAGCCGTCCTTCACATAGCTTGTTGGGAACACAAAGTTTCTTTTCAGTTGCAAACACCATTCCATACATATATATGGGAAGGTACAAGGTCCAACTTGGTTTTACAGTGAAAACTGCAGGAACTACAAACCGGCACTAGGAAACAGACTGAGATAGCAGAGAAAAAGTGTCTCATGCAACCCGTTCCCTTGGTTCTAGATGAACGAAAGTCTCTCCAATTGCTCAGTTTCGAGAGATAAATGTGTGTGAAAGCCGTCCTTCAACTAGCTTGTTGGGAACACAAAGTTTCTTTTCAGTTGCAAACTCCATTACATACATATATATGAGGAGGTACTAGCTCCAACTCGGTTTTACAGTGAAAACTGCAAGAACTTCAAACCGGCACTAGGAAACAGACTGAGAAAGCAGAGGAAAAGTGTCTCCTGCAACCCGTTCCCTTCGTGCTAGATGAACGAACGTCTCTCCACTTGCTCAGTTCTGAGAGATAAGTGTGTGTGAAAGCCGTCCTTCACCTAGCTTGTTGGGAACACAAAGTTTCTTTTCAGTTGCAAACTCCATTCCATACATATATATGGGGAGGGACTAGCTCCAACTCGGTTTTACAGTGAAAACGGCAGGAACTTCAAAACGGCACTAGGAAACAGAATGAGAAAGCAGACAAAAAGTGTCTCCTGCAACCCGTTCCCTTGGTGCTAGATGAACGAACGTCTCTCCACTTGCTCAGTTCTGAGAGATAAGTGTGTGTGAAAGCCGTCCTTCACCTAGCTTGTTGGGAACACAAAGTTTCTTTTCAGTTGCAAACTCCATTCCATACATATATATGGGGAGGTACTAGCTCCAACTCGGTTTCCAGTGAAACTGCATTAACTTCAAACCGGCACTAGGAAACAGACTGAGAAAGCAGAGAAAAAGTGTTTCCTGCAACCCGTTCCCTTGGTGCTAGATGAACGAACGTCACTCCACTTGCTCAGTTCTGAGAGATAAGTGTGTGTGAAAGCCGTCCTTCACCTAGCTTGTTGGGAACACAAAGTTTCTTTTCAGTTGCAAACTCCATTCCATACATATATACGGGCAGGTAGAAACTCCAACTGGGTTTTATAGTGAAAACTGCAGGAACTTCAAACCGTCACTAGGAAGCAGACTGAGAAAGCAGAGAAAAAGTGTCTCCTGCAACCCTTTCCCTTGTTGATAGATGAACGAACGTCTCAACAATTGCTCAGTTCTGAGGGATAAGTGTGTGTGAAAGCCGTCCTTCACCTAGCTTGTTGGGAACACAAAGTTTCTTTTCAGTTGCAAACTCCATTCCATACATATATATGGGGAGGTACTAGCTCCAACTCAGTTTCCAGTGAAAACTGCATTAACTTCAAACCGGCACTACGAAACAGACTGAGAAAGCAGAGAAATAGTGTCTCCTGCAACCCGTTCCCTTGGTGCTAGATGAACGAACGTCTCTCCACTTGCTCAGTTCTGAGAGATATTTGTGTGTGAAAGCCGTCCTTCACCTAGCTTGTTGGGAACACAAAGTTTCTTTTCAGTTGCAAACTCCATTCCATACATATATATGGGGAGGTACAAGCTCCAACTCGGTTTTACAGTGAAAACTGCAGGAACTTCAAACCGGCACTAGGAAAAAGACTGAGAAAGCAGAGAAAACTGTCTCCTGCAACCCGTTCCCTTGGTGCTAGATGAATGAACGTCTCTCCACGTGCTCAGTTCCGAGAGATAAGTGTGTGTGAAAGCCGTCCTTCAACTAGCTTGTTGGGAACACAAAGTTTCTTTTCAGTTGCAAACTCCATTCCATACATATAAATGCGGAGGTACAAGCTCCAACTCGGTTTTACAGTGAAAACTGCAGGAACTTCAAACCGGCACTAGGAAACAGACTGAGAAAGCAGAGAAAAAGTTTCTCATGCAACCCGTTCCCTTGGTGCTAGATGAACGAAAGTCTCTCCACTTGCTCAGTTCCGAGAGATAAGTGTGTGTGAAAGCCGTCCTTCAACTAGCTTGTTGGGAACACAAAGTTTCTTTTCAGTTGCATACTCCATTCCATACATATATATGGGGAGGTACTAGCTCCAACTCGGTTTTACAGTGAAAACTGCAGGAACTTCATACCGGCACTAGGAAACAGACTGAGAAAGCAGAGAAAAAGTGTCTCCTACAACCCGTTCCCTTCGTGCTAGATGAACGAACGTCTCTCCACTTGTTCAGTTCTGAGAGATAAGTGTGTGTGAAAGCCATCCTTCACCTAGCTTGTTGGGAACATATAGTTTCTTTTCAGTTGCAAATTCCATTCCATACATATATATGGGGAGGTACTAGCTCCAACACGGTTTTACAGTGAAAACTGCAGGAACTTCAAACTGACACTACGAATCAGACTGAGAAAGCAGAGAAAAAGTGTCTCCTGCAACCCGTTCCCTTGGTGCTAGATGAAAGAAAGTCTCTCCCCTTGCTCAGTTCTGAGAGATAAGTGTGTGTGAAAGCCGTCCTTCACCTAGCTTGTTGGGAACACAAAGTTTCTTTTCAGTTGCAAACTGCATTCCATACATATATATGGGCAGGTAGAAGCTCCAACTCGGTTTTAGAGTGAAAACTACATTAACTTCAAACCGGCACTAGGAAAAAGACTGAGAAAGCAGACAAAAAGTGTCTCCTGCAACGCGTTCCCTTGGTGCTAGATGAACGAACGTCTCTCCACTTGCTCAGTTCTGAGAGATAAGTGTGTGTGAAAGCCGTCCTTCACCTAGCTTGTTGGGAACACAAAGTTTCTTTTCAGTTGCAAACTCCATTCCATACATATATATGGGGAGGTACAAGCTCCAACCCCATTTTACAGTGAAAACTGCAGGAACTTCAAACCGGCTCTAGGAAACATACTGAGAAAGCAGAGAAAAAGTGTCCCCTGCAACCCGTTCTCTTGGTGCTAGATGAACGAACGTCTCTCCACTTGCTCAGTTCTGAGAGATAAGTGTGTGTGAAAGCCGTCCTTCACCTAGCTTGTTGGGAACGCAAAGTTTCTTTTCAGTTGCAAACTCCATTCCATACATATATATGGGGAGGTACAAGCTCCAACCCGGTTTTACAGTGAAAACTGCAGGAACTTCAAACCGGCACTAGGAAACAGACTGAGAAAGCAGAGAAAAAGTGTCTCCTGCAACCCGTTCCCTTCGTGCTAGATGAACGAACGTCTCTCCACTTGCTCAGTTCTGAGAGATAAGTGTGTGTGAAAGCCGTCCTTCACCTAGCTTGTTGGGAACACAAAGTTTCTTTTCAGTTGCAAACTCCATTCCATACATATATATGGGGAGGTACTAGCTCCAACTCGGTTTTACAGTGAAAACGGCAGGAACTTCAAACCGGCACTAGGAAACAGACTGAGAAAGCAGAGAAAAATTGTCTCCTGCAACCCGTTCCCTTGGTGCTAGATGAACGAACGTCTCTCCACTTGCTCAGTTCTGAGAGATAAGTGTGTGTGAAAGCCGTCCTTCAACTAGCTTGTTGGGAAAACAAAGTTTCTTTTCAGTTGCAAACTCCATTCCATACATATATATGGGGAGGTACTAGCTCCAACTCGGTTTCCAGTGAAAACTGCATTAACTTCAAACCGGCACTAGGAAACAGACTGAGAAAGCAGAGAAAAAGTGTTTCCTGCAACCCGTTCCCTTGGTGCTAGATGAACGAACGTCACTCCACTTGCTCAGTTCTGAGAGATAAGTGTGTGTGAAAGCCGTCCTTCACCTAGCTTGTTGGGAACACAAAGTTTCTTTTCAGTTGCAAACTCCATTCCATACATATATACGGGCAGGTAGAAGATCCAACTGGGTTTTACAGTGAAAACTGCAGGAACTTCAAACCGTCACTAGGAAACAGACTGAGAAAGCAGAGAAAAATTGTCTCCTGAAACCCTTTCCCTTGGTGATAGATGAACGAACGTCTCAACAATTGCTCAGTTCTGAGGGATAAGTGTGTGTGAAAGCCTTCCTTCACCTAGCTTGTTGGGAACACAAAGTTTCTTTTCAGTTGCAAACTCCATTCCATACATATATATGGGGAGGTACTAGCTCCAACTCGGTTTCCACTGAAAACTGCATTAACTTCAAACCGGCACTAGGAAACAGACTGAGAAAGCAGAGAAAAAGTGTCTCCTGCAACCCGTTCCCTTGGTGCTAGATGAACGAACGTCACTCCACTTGCTCATTTCTGAGAGATAAGTGTGTGTGAAAGCCGTCCTTCACCTAGCTTGTTGGGAACACAAAGTTTCTTTTCAGTTGCAAACTCCATTCCATACATATATATGGGGAGGTAAAAGCTCCAACACGGTTTTACAGTGAAAACTGCAGGAACTTCATACCGGCACTAGGAAACAAACTGAGAAACACAGAAAACGTGTCTCCTGCAACCCGTTCCCTTGGTGCTAGATGAACGAACGTCTCTCCACTTGCTCAGTTCTGAGATATAAGTGTGAGGGAAAGCCGTCCTTCAACTAGCTTGTTGGGAACACAAAGTTTCTTTTCAGTTGCAAACTCCATTCCATACATATATATGGGGAGGTACTAGCTCCAAATCGGTTTTACAGTGAAAACTGCAGGAACTTCAAACCGGCACTAGGAAACAGACTGAGAAAGCAGAGAAAAAGTGTCTCCTGCAACCCGTTCCCTTGGTGCTAGATGAAAGAACGTCTCTCCACTTGCTCAGTTCTGAGAGATAAGTGTGTGTGAAAGCCGTCCTTCACCTAGCTTGTTGGGAACACAAAGTTTCTTTTCAGTTGCAAACTCCATTCCATACATATATATGGGGAGGTACAAGCTCCAACTCCATTTTACAGTGAAAACTGCAGGAAAATCAAACCGGCTCTAGGAAACATACTGAGAAAGCAGAGAAAAAGTGTCTCCTGCAACCCGTTCTCTTGGTTCTAGATGAACGAACGTCTCTCCACTTGCTCAGTTCTGAGAGATAAGTGTGTGTGAAAGCCGTCCTTCACCTAGCTTGTTGGGAACACAAAGTTTCTTTTCAGTTGCAAACCCCATTCCATACATATATATGGGGAGGTACAAGCTCCAACCCGGTTTTACAGTGAAAACTGCAGGAACTTCAAACCGGCACTAGGAAACAGACTGAGAAAGCAGAGAAAAAGTGTCTCCTGCAACCCGTTCCCTTGGTGCTAGATGAACGAAAGTCTCTCCACTTGCTCAGTTCCGAGAGATAAGTGTGTGTGAAAGCCGTCCTTCAACTAGCTTGTTGGGAACACAAAGTTTCTTTTCAGTTGCATACTCCATTCCATACATATATATGGGGAGGTACTAGCTCCAACTCGGTTTTACAGTGAAAACTGCAGGAACTTCAAACCGGCACTAGGAAACAGACTGAGAAAGCAGAGAAAAAGTGTCTCCTACAACCCGTTCCCTTCGTGCTAGATGAACGAACGTCTCTCCACTTGTTCAGTTCTGAGAGATAAGTGTGTGTGAAAGCCATCCTTCACCTAGCTTGTTGGGAACATATAGTTTCTTTTCAATTGCAAATTCCATTCCATACATATATATGGGGAGCTACTAGCTCCAACTCGGTTTTACAGTGAAAACTGCAGGAACTTCAAACTGACACTACGAAACAGACTGAGAAAGCAGAGAAAAAGTGTCTCCTGCAACCCGTTCCCTTGGTGCTAGATGAAAGAACGTCTCTCCCCTTGCTCAGTTCTGAGAGATAAGTGTGTGTGAAAGCCGTCCTTCACCTAGCTTGTTGGGAACACAAAGTTTCTTTTCAGTTGCAAACTCCATTCCATACATATATATGGGCAGGTAGAAGCTCCAACTCGGTTTTAGAGTGAAAACTACATTAACTTCAAACCGGCACTAGGAAACAGACTGAGAAAGCAGACAAAAAGTGTCTCCTGCAACGCGTTCCCTTGGTGCTAGATGAACGAACGTCTCTCCACTTGCTCAGTTCTGAGAGATAAGTGTGTGTGAAAGCCGTCCTTCACCTAGCTTGTTGGGAACACAAAGTTTCTTTTCAGTTGCAAACTCCATTCCATACATATATATGGGGAGGTACAAGCTCCAACTGCATTTTACAGTGAAAACTGCAGGAACTTCAAACCGGCTCTAGGAAACATACTGAGAAAGCAGAGAAAAAGTGTCCCCTGCAACCCGTTCTCTTGGTGCTAGATGAACGAACGTCTCTCCACTTGCTCAGTTCTGAGAGATAAGTGTGTGTGAAAGCCGTCCTTCACCTAGCTTGTTGGGAACGCAAAGTTTCTTTTCAGTTGCAAACTCCATTCCATACATATATATGGGGAGGTACAAGCTCCAACCCGGTTTTACAGTGAAAACTGCAGGAACTTCAAACCGGCACTAGGAAACAGACTGAGAAAGCAGAGAAAAAGTGTTTCCTGCAACCCGTTCCCTTCGTGCTAGATGAACGAACGTCTCTCCACTTGCTCAGTTCTGAGAGATAAGTGTGTGTGAAAGCCGTCCTTCACCTAGCTTGTTGGGAACACAAAGTTTCTTTTCAGTTGCAAACTCCATTCCATACATATATATGGGGAGGTACTAGCTCCAACTCGGTTTTACAGTGAAAACGGCAGGAACATCAAACCGGCACTAGGAAACAGACTGAGAAAGCAGAGAAAAATTGTCTCCTGCAACCCGTTCCCTTGGTGCTAGATGAACGAACGTCTCTCCACTTGCTCAGTTCTGAGAGATATGTGTGTGTGAAAGCCGTCCTTCACCTAGCTTGTTGGGAACACAAAATTTCTTTTCAGTTGCAAACTCCATTCCATACATATATATGGGGAGGTACTAGCTCCAACTCGGTTTCCAGTGAAAACTGCATTAACTTCAAACCGGCACTAGGAAACAGACTGAGAAAGCAGAGAAAAAGTGTTTCCTGCAACCCGTTCCCTTGGTGCTAGATGAACGAACGTCACTCCACTTGCTCAGTTCTGAGAGATAAGTGTGTGTGAAAGCCGTCCTTCACCTAGCTTGTTGGGAACACAAAGTTTCTTTTCAGTTGCAAACTCCATTCCATACATATATACGGGCAGGTAGAAGATCCAACTGGGTTTTACAGTGAAAACTGCAGGAACATCAAACCGTCACTAGGAAACAGACTGAGAAAGCAGAGAAAAAGTGTCTCCTGCAACCCTTTCCCTTGGTGATAGATGAACGAACGTCTCAACAATTGCTCAGTTCTGAGGGATAAGTGTGTGTGAAAGCCGTCCTTCACCTAGCTTGTTGGGAACACAAAGTTTCTTTTCAGTTGCAAACTCCATTCGATACATATATATGGGGAGGTACTAGCTCCAAATCGGTTTTACAGTGAAAACTGCAGGAACTTCAAACCGGCACTAGGAAACAGACTGAGAAAGCAGAGAAAAAGTGTCTCCTGCAAACCGTTCCCTTGGTGCTAGATGAAAGAACGTCTCTCCACTTGCTCAGTTCTGAGAGATAAGTGTGTGTGAAAGCCGTCCTTCACCCAGCTTGTTGGGAACACAAAGTTTCTTTTCAGTTGCAAACTCCATTCCATACATATATATGGGGAGGTACAAGCTCCAACTCCATTTTACAGTGAAAACTGCAGGAAAATCAAACCGGCTCTAGGAAACATACTGAGAAAGCAGAGAAAAAGTGTCTCCTGCAACCCGTTCTCTTGGTTCTAGATGAACGAACGTCTCTCCACTTGCTCAGTTCTGAGAGATAAGTGTGTGTGAAAGCCGTCCTTCACCTAGCATGTTGGGAACACAAAGTTTCTTTTCAGTTGCAAACCCCATTCCATACATATATATGGGGAGGTACAAGCTCCAACCCGGTTTTACAGTGAAAACTGCAGGAACTTCAAACCGGCACTAGGAAACAGACTGAGAAAGCAGAGAAAAAGTGTCTCATGCAACCCGTTCCCTTGGTGCTAGATGAACGAAAGTCTCTCCACTTGCTCAGTTCCGAGAGATAAGTGTGTGTGAAAGCCACCCTTCAACTAGCTTGTTGGGAACACAAAGTTTCTTTTCAGTTGCAAACCCCATTCCATACATATATATGGGGAGGTACTAGCTCCAACTCGGTTTTACAGTGAAAACTGCAGGAACTTCAAACCGGCACTAGGAAACAGACTGAGAAAGCAGAGAAAAAGTGTCTCCTACAACCCGTTCCCTTCGTGCTAGAGGAACGAACGTCTCTCCACTTGCTCAGTTCTCAGGGATAAGTGTGTGTGAAAGCCATCCTTCACCTAGATTGTTGGGAACATATAGTTTCTTTTCAGTTGCAAATTCCATTCCATACATATATATGGGGAGGTACTAGCTCCAACTCGGTTTTACAGTGAAAACTGCAGGAACTTCAAACTGACACTACGAAACAGACTGAGAAAGCAGAGAAAAAGTGTCTCCTGCAACCCGTTCCCTTGGTGCTAGATGAAAGAACGTCTCTCCCCTTGCTCAGTTCTGAGAGATAAGTGTGTGTGAAAGCCGTCCTTCACCTAGCTTGTTGGGAACACAAAGTTTCTTTTCAGTTGCAAACACCATTCCATACATATATATGGGCAGGTAGAAGCTCCAACTCGGTTTTAGAGTGAAAACTGCATTAACTTCAAACCGGCACTAGGAAACAGACTGAGAAAGCAGACAAAAAGTGTCTCCTGCAACGCGTTCCCTTGGTGCTAGATGAACGAACGTCTCTCCACTTGCTCAGTTCTGAGAGATAAGTGTGTGTGAAAGCCGTCCTTCACCTAGCTTGTTGGGAACACAAAGTTTCTTTTCAGTTGCAAACTCCATTCCATACATATATATGGGGAGGTACTAGCTCCAACTCGGTTTTACAGTGAAAACTGCAGGAACTTCAAACCGGCACTAGGAAACAGACTGAGAAAGCAGAGAAAAAGTGTCTCCTGCAACCCGTTCCCTTGGTGCTAGATGAACGAACGTCTCTCCACTTGCTCAGTTCCGAGAGATAAGTGTGTGTGAAAGCCGTCCTTCAACTAGCTTGTTGGGAACACAAAGTTTCTTTTCAGTTGCAAACTCCATTCCATACATATAAATGCGGAGGTACAAGCTCCAACTCGGTTTTACAGTGAAAACTGCAGGAAGTTCAAACCGGCACTAGGAAACAGACTGAGAAAGCAGAGAAAATGTGTCTCCTACAACCCGTTCCCTTCGTGCTAGATGAACGAACGTCTCTCCACTTGCTCAGTTCTGAGGGATAAGTGTGTGTGAAAGCCGTCCTTCACCAAGCTTGTTAGGAACACAAAGATTCTTTTCAGTTGCAAACCCCATTCCATACATATATATGGGGAGGTACAAGCTCCAACCCGGTTTTTCAGTGAAAACTGCAGGAACTTCAAACCGGCACTAGGAAACAGACTGAGAAAGCAGAGAAAATGTGTCTCATGCAACCCGTTCCCTTGGTGCTAGATGAACGAAAGTCTCTCCACTTGCTCAGTTCCGAGAGATAAGTGTGTGTGAAAGCCGTCCTTCAACTAGCTTGTTGGGAACACAAAGTTTCTTTTCAGTTGCAAACTCCATTCCATACATATATATGGGGAGGTACAAGCTCCAACTCGGTTTTACAGTGAAAACTGCAGGAACTTCAAACCGGCACTAGGAAACAGACTGTGAAAGCAGAGAAAAAGTGTCTCCTACAACCCGTTCCCTTCGTGCTAGATGAACGAACGTCTCTCCACTTGCTCAGTTCTGAGGGATAAGTGTGTGTGAAAGCCATCCTTCACCTAGCTTGTTGGGAACATATAGTTTCTTTTCAGTTGCAAATTCCATTACATACATATATATGGGAAGGTACTAGCTCCAACTCGATTTTACAGTGAAAACTGCAGGAACTTCAAACTGACACTAGGAAACAGACTGAGAAAGCAGAGAAAAAGTGTCTCCTGCAACCCGTTCCCTTGGTGCTAGATGAAAGAACATCTCTCCACTTGCTCAGTTCTGAGAGATAAGTGTGTGTGAAAGCCGTCCTTCACCAAGCTTGTTGGGAACACAAAGTTTCTTTTCAGTTGCAAACTCCATTCCATACATATATATGGGGAGGTACAAGCTCCAACTCCATTTTACAGTGAAAACTGCAGGAACTTCATACCGGCTCTAGGAAACATACTGAGAAAGCAGAGAAAAAGTGTCTCCTGCAACCCGTTCTCTTGGTGCTAGATGAACGAACGTCTCTCCACTTGCTCAGTTCTGAGAGATAAGTGTGTGTGAAAGCCGTCCTTCAACTAGCTTGTTGGGAACACAAAGTTTCTTTTCAGTTGCAAACTCCATTCCATACATATATATGGGGAGGTACAAGCTCCAACCCGGTTTTACAGTGAAAACTGCAGGAACTTCAAACCGGCACTAGGAAACAGACTGAGAAAGCAGAGAAAAAGTGTCTCATGCAACCCGTTCCCTTGGTGCTAGATGAACGAAAGTCTCTCCACTTGCTCAGTTCCGAGAGATAAGTGTGTGTGAAAGCCACCCTTCAACTAGCTTGTTGGGAACACAAAGTTTCTTTTCAGTTGCAAACCCCATTCCATACATATATATGGGGAGGTACTAGCTCCAACTCGGTTTTACAGTGAAAACTGCAGGAACTTCAAACCGGCACTAGGAAACAGACTGAGAAAGCAGAGAAAAAGTGTCTCCTACAACCCGTTCCCTTCGTGCTAGAGGAACGAACGTCTCTCCACTTGCTCAGTTCTGAGGGATAAGTGTGTGTGAAAGCCATCCTTCACCTAGATTGTTGGGAACATATAGTTTCTTTTCAGTTGCAAATTCCATTCCATACATATATATGGGGAGGTACTAGCTCCAACTCGGTTTTACAGTGAAAACTGCAGGAACTTCAAACTGACACTACGAAACAGACTGAGAAAGCAGAGAAAAAGTGTCTCCTGCAACCCGTTCCCTTGGTGCTAGATGAAAGAACGTCTCTCCCCTTGCTCAGTTCTGAGAGATAAGTGTGTGTGAAAGCCGTCCTTCACCTAGCTTGTTGGGAACACAAAGTTTCTTTTCAGTTGCAAACACCATTCCATACATATATATGGGCAGGTAGAAGCTCCAACTCGGTTTTAGAGTGAAAACTGCATTAACTTCAAACCGGCACTTGGAAACAGACTGAGAAAGCAGACAAAAAGTGTCTCCTGCAACGCGTTCCCTTGGTGCTAGATGAACGAACGTCTCTCCACTTGCTCAGTTCTGAGAGATAAGTGTGTGTGAAAGCCGTCCTTCACCTAGCTTGTTGGGAACACAAAGTTTCTTTTCAGTTGCAAACTCCATTCCATACATATATATGGGGAGGTACTAGCTCCAACTCGGTTTTACAGTGAAAACTGCAGGAACTTCAAACCGGCACTAGGAAACAGACTGAGAAAGCAGAGAAAAAGTGTCTCCTGCAACCCGTTCCCTTGGTGCTAGATGAACGAACGTCTCTCCACTTGCTCAGTTCCGAGAGATAAGTGTGTGTGAAAGCCGTCCTTCAACTAGCTTGTTGGGAACACAAAGTTTCTTTTCAGTTGCAAACTCCATTCCATACATATAAATGCGGAGGTACAAGCTCCAACTCGGTTTTACAGTGAAAACTGCAGGAAGTTCAAACCGGCACTAGGAAACAGACTGAGAAAGCAGAGAAAATGTGTCTCCTACAACCCGTTCCCTTCGTGCTAGATGAACGAACGTCTCTCCACTTGCTCAGTTCTGAGGGATAAGTGTGTGTGAAAGCCGTCCTTCACCAAGCTTGTTAGGAACACAAAGATTCTTTTCAGTTGCAAACCCCATTCCATACATATATATGGGGAGGTACAAGCTCCAACCCGGTTTTTCAGTGAAAACTGCAGGAACTTCAAACCGGCACTAGGAAACAGACTGAGAAAGCAGAGAAAATGTGTCTCATGCAACCCGTTCCCTTGGTGCTAGATGAACGAAAGTCTCTCCACTTGCTCAGTTCCGAGAGATAAGTGTGTGTGAAAGCCGTCCTTCAACTAGCTTGTTGGGAACACAAAGTTTCTTTTCAGTTGCAAACTCCATTCCATACATATATATGGGGAGGTACAAGCTCCAACTCGGTTTTACAGTGAAAACTGCAGGAACTTCAAACCGGCACTAGGAAACAGACTGAGAAAGCAGAGAAAAAGTGTCTCCTACAACCCGTTCCCTTCGTGCTAGATGAACGAACGTCTCTCCACTTGCTCAGTTCTGAGGGATAAGTGTGTGTGAAAGCCATCCTTCACCTAGCTTGTTGGGAACATATAGTTTCTTTTCAGTTGCAAATTCCATTACATACATATATATGGGAAGGTACTAGCTCCAACTCGATTTTACAGTGAAAACTGCAGGAACTTCAAACTGACACTAGGAAACAGACTGAGAAAGCAGAGAAAAAGTGTCTCCTGCAACCCGTTCCCTTGGTGCTAGATGAAAGAACGTCTCTCCACTTGCTCAGTTCTGAGAGATAAGTGTGTGTGAAAGCCGTCCTTCACCAAGCTTGTTGGGAACACAAAGTTTCTTTTCAGTTGCAAACTCCATTCCATACATATATATGGGGAGGTACAAGCTCCAACTCCATTTTACAGTGAAAACTGCAGGAACTTCATACCGGCTCTAGGAAACATACTGAGAAAGCAGAGAAAAAGTGTCTCCTGCAACCCGTTCTCTTGGTGCTAGATGAACGAACGTCTCTCCACTTGCTCAGTTCTGAGAGATAAGTGTGTGTGAAAGCCGTCCTTCACCTAGCTTGTTGGGAACACAAAGTTTCTTTTCAGTTGCAAACTCCATTCCATACATATATATGGGGAGGTACAAGCTCCAACTCCATTTTACAGTGAAAACTGCAGGAACTTCATACCGGCTCTAGGAAACATACTGAGAAAGCAGAGAAAAAGTGTCTCCTGCAACCCGTTCTCTTGGTGCTAGATGAACGAACGTCTCTCCACTTGCTCAGTTCTGAGAGATAAGTGTGTGTGAAAGCCGTCCTTCACCTAGCTTGTTGGGAACACAAAGTTTCTTTTCAGTTGCAAACTCCATTCCATACATATATATGGGGAGGTACAAGCTCCAACCCGGTTTTACAGTGAAAACTGCAGGAACTTCAAACCGGCACTAGGAAACAGACTGAGAAAGCAGAGAAAAAGTGTTTCCTGCAACCCGTTCCCTTCGTGCTAGATGAACGAACGTCTCTCCACTTGCTCAGTTCTGAGAGATAGTTGTGTGTGAAAGCCGTCCTTCACCTAGCTTGTTGGGAACACAAAGTTTCTTTTCAGTTGCAAACTCCATTCCATATATATATATGGGGAGGTACTAGCTCCAACTAGGTTTTACAGTGAAAACTGCAGGAACTTCAAACCGGCACTAGGAAACAGACTGAGAAAGCAGAGAAAAAGTGTCTCCTACAACCCGTTCCCTTCGTGCTAGATGAACGAACGTCTCTCCACTTGCTCAGTTCTGAGGGATAAGTGTGTGTGAAAGCCATCCTTCACCTAGCTTGTTGGGAACATATAGTTTCTTTTCAGTTGCAAATTCCATTACATACATATATATGGGAAGGTACTAGCTCCAACTCGATTTTACAGTGAAAACTGCAGGAACTTCAAACTGACACTAGGAAACAGACTGAGAAAGCAGAGAAAAAGTGTCTCCTGCAACCCGTTCCCTTGGTGCTAGATGAAAGAACGTCTCTCCACTTGCTCAGTTCTGAGAGATAAGTGTGTGTGAAAGCCGGCCTTCACCAAGCTTGTTGGGAACACAAAGTTTCTTTTCAATTGCAAACTCCATTCCATACATATATATGGGGAGGTACAAGCTCCAACTCCATTTTACAGTGAAAACTGCAGGAACTTCATACCGGCTCTAGGAAACATACTGAGAAAGCAGAGAAAAAGTGTCTCCTGCAACCCGTTCTCTTGGTGCTAGATGAACGAACGTCTCTCCACTTGCTCAGTTCTGAGAGATAAGTGTGTGTGAAAGCCGTCCTTCACCTAGCTTGTTGGGAACACAAAGTTTCTTTTCAGTTGCAAACTCCATTCCATACATATATATGGGGAGGTACAAGCTCCAACCCGGTTTTACAGTGAAAACTGCAGGAACTTCAAACCGGCACTAGGAAACAGACTGAGAAAGCAGAGAAAAAGTGTCTCCTGCAACCCGTTCCCTTCGTGCTAGATGAACGAACGTCTCTCCACTTGCTCAGTTCTGAGAGATAATTGTGTGTGAAAGCCGTCCTTCACCTAGCTTGTTGGGAACACAAAGTTTCTTTTCAGTTGCAAACTCCATTCCATACATATATATGGGGAGGTACTAGCTCCAACTCGGTTTTACAGTGAAAACTGCAGGAACTTCAAACCGGCACTAGGAAACAGACTGAGAAAGCAGAGAAAAAGTGTCTCCTGCAACCCGTTCCCTTGGTGCTAGATGAACGAACGTCTCTCCACTTGCTCAGTTCTGAGAGATATGTGTGTGTGAAAGCCGTCCTTCACCTAGCTTGTTGGGAACACAAAGTTTCTTTTCAGTTGCAAACTCCATTCACTACATGTATATGGGGAGGTAGAAGTCCAACTCGGTTTGACAGTGAAAACTGAAGGGACTTCAAACCGGCACTATGAAACATACTGAGGAAGCAGAGAAAAAGTGTCTCCTGCAACCCGTTCCCCCGGTGCTAGATGAACGAAAGTCTCTCCACTTGCTCAGTTCTGAGAGATAAGTGTGTGTGAAAGCCGTCATTCACCTAGCTTGTTGGGAACACAAAGTTTCTTTTCAGTTGCAAACTCCATTCCATACATATATATGGGGAGGTACAAGGTCCAACACGGTTTTACAGTGAAAAATGCAGGAACTTCAAACCGGCACTAGGAAACAGACTGAGATAGCAGAGAAAAAGTGTCTCCTGCAACCCGTTCCCTTTGTGCTAGATGAACGAAAGTCTCTCCAATTGCTCAGTTCCGAGAGATAAATGTGTGTGAAAGCCGTCCTTCAACTAGCTTGTTGGGAACACAAAGTTTCTTTTCAGTTGCAAACTCCATTACATACATATATATGGGGTGGTACTAGGTCCAACTCGGTTTTACAGTGAAAACTGCAGGAACTTCAAACCGGCACTAGGAAACAGACTGAGAAAGCAGAGAAAAAGTGTCTCCTGCAACCCGTTCCCTTGGTGCTAGATGAACGAACGTCTCTCCACTTGCTCAGTTCTGAGAGATAAGTGTGTGTGAAAGCCGTCCTTCACCTAGCTTGTTGGGAACACAAAGTTTCTTTTCAGTTGCAAACTCCATTCCATACATATATATGGGGAGGTACTAGCTCCAACTCGGTTTCCAGTGAAAACTGCAGGAACTTCATACCGGCTCTAGGAAACATACTGAGAAAGCAGAGAAAAAGTGTCTCCTGCAACCCGTTCTCTTGGTGCTAGATGAACGAACGTCTCTCCACTTGCTCAGTTCTGAGAGATAAGTGTGTGTGAAAGCCGTCCTTCACCTAGCTTGTTGGGAACACAAAGTTTCTTTTCAGTTGCAAACTCCATTCCATACATATATATGGGGAGGTACAAGCTCCAACACGGTTTTACAGTGAAAACTGCAGGAACTTCAAACCGGCACTAGGAAACAGACTGAGAAAGCAGAGAAAAAGTGTCTCCTGCAACCCGTTCCCTTCGTGCTAGATGAACGAACGTCTCTCCACTTGCTCAGTTCTGAGAGATAATTGTGTGTGAAAGCCGTCCTTCACCTAGCTTGTTGGGAACACAAAGTTTCTTTTCAGTTGCAAACTCCATTCCATACATATATATGGGGAGGTACTAGCTCCAACTCGGTTTTACAGTGAAAACTGCAGGAACTTCAAACCGGCACTAGGAAACAGACTGAGAAAGCAGAGAAAAAGTGTCTCCTGCAACCCGTTCCCTTGGTGCTAGATGAACGAACGTCTCTCCACTTGCTCATTTCTGAGAGATATGTGTGTGTGAAAGCCGTCCTTCACCTAGCTTGTTGGGAACACAAAGTTTCTTTTCAGTTGCAAACTCCATTCACTACATGTATATGGGGAGGTAGAAGCTCCAACTCGGTTTGACAGTGAAAACTGAAGGGACTTCAAACCGGCACTATGAAACATACTGAGGAAGCAGAGAAAAAGTGTCTCCTGCAACCCGTTCCCCCGGTGCTAGATGAACGAACGTCTCTCCACTTGCTCAGTTCTGAGAGATAAGTGTGTGTGAAAGCCGTCATTCACCTAGCTTGTTGGGAACACAAAGTTTCTTTTCAGTTGCAAACTCCATTCCATACATATATATGGGGAGGTACAAGGTCCAACTCGGTTTTACAGTGAAAAATGCAGGAACTTCAAACCGGCACTAGGAAACAGGCTGAGATAGCAGAGAAAAAGTGTCTCCTGCAACCCGTTCCCTTGGTGCTAGATGAAAGAAAGTCTCTCCAATTGCTCAGTTCCGAGAGATAAATGTGTGTGAAAGCCGTCCTTCAACTAGCTTGTTGGGAACACAAAGTTTCTTTTCAGTTGCAAACTCCATTACATACATATATATGGGGAGGTACTAGCTCCAACTCGGTTTTACAGTGAAAACTGCAGGAACTTCAAACCGGCACTAGGAAACAGACTGAGAAAGCAGAGGAAAAGTGTCTCCTGCCACCCGTTCCCTTCGTGCTAGATGAACGAACGTCTCTCCACTTGCTCAGTTCTGAGAGAAAAGTGTGTGTGAAAGCCGTCCTTCACCTAGCTTGTTGGGAACACAAAGTTTCTTTTCAGTTGCAAACTCCATTCCATACATATATATGGGGAGGTACTAGCTCCAACTCGGTTTTACAGTGAAAACTGCAGTAACTTCAAAACGGCACTAGGAAAAAGACTGAGAAAACAGACAAAAAGTGTCTCCTGCAAACCGTTCCCTTGGTGCTAGATGAACGAACGTCTCTCCACTTGCTCAGTTCTGAGAGATATGTGTGTGTTAAAGCCGTCCTTCACCTAGCTTGTTGGGAACACAAAGTTTCTTTTCAGTTGCAAAGTCCATTCCATACATATATACGGGCAGGTAGAAGCTCCAACTGGGTTTTACAGTGAAAACTGCAGGAACTTCAAACCGTCACTAGGAAACAGACTGAGAAAGCAGAGAAAAAGTGTCTCCTGCAACCCGTTCCCTTGGTGATAGATGAACGAACGTCCTAACAATTGCTCAATTCTGAGGGATAAATGTGTGTGAAAGCCGTCCTTCACCTAGCTTGTTGGGAACACAAAGTTTCTTTTCAGTTGCAAACTCCATTCCATACATATATATGGGGAGGTACTAGCTCCAACTCGGTTTCCAGTGAAAACTGCATTAACTTCAAACCGGCACTAGGAAACAGACTGAGAAAGCAGAGAAAAAGTGTCTCCTACAACCCGTTCCCTTGGTGCTAGATGAACAAAAGTCACTCCACTTGCTCAGTTCTGAGAGATAAGTGTGTGTGAAAGCCGTCCTTCACCTAGCTTGTTGGGAACACAAAGTTTCTTTTCAGTTGCAAACTCCATTCCATACATATATACGTGCAGGTAGAAGCTCCAACTGGGTTTTACAGTGAAAACTGCAGGAAGTTCAAACCGTCACTAGGAAACAGACTGAGAAAGCAGAGAAAAAGTGTCTCCTGCAACCCTTCCCATTGGTGATAGATGAAGGAACGTCTCAACAATTGCTCAGTTCTGAGGGATAAGTGTGTGTGAAAGCCGTCCTTCACCTAGCTTGTTGGGAACACAAAGTTTCTTTTCAGTTGCAAACTCCATTCCATACATATATATGGGGAGGTACTAGCTCCAACTCGGTTTCCAGTGAAAACTGCATTAACTTCAAACCGGCACTAGGAAACAGACTGAGAAAGCAGAGAAAAAGTGTCTCCTGCAACCCGTTCCCTTGGTGCTAGATGAACGAAAGTCTCTCCAATTGCTCAGTTCCGAGAGATAAATGTGTGTGAAACCCGTCCTTCAACTAGCTTGTTGGGAACACAAAGTTTCTTTTCAGTTGCAAACTCCATTCCATACATATATATGGGGAGGTACTAGCTCCAACTCGGTTTCCAGTGAAAACTGCATTAACTTCAAACCGGCACTAGGAAACAGACTGAGAAAGCAGAGAAAAAGTGTCTCCTGCAACCCGTTCCCTTGGTGCTAGATGAACGAACGTCACTCCACTTGCTCAGTTCTGAGAGATAAGTGTGTGTGAAAGCCGTCCTTCACCTAGCTTGTTGGGAACACAAAGTTTCTTTTCAGTTGCAAACTCCATTCCATACATATATACGTGCAGGAAGAAGCTCCAACTGGGTTTTACAGTGAAAACTGCAGGAAGTTCAAACCGTCACTAGGAAACAGACTGAGAAAGCAGAGAAAAAGTGTCTCCTGCAACCCTTTCCATTGGTGATAGATGAAGGAACGTCTCAACAATTGCTCAGTTCTGAGGGATAAGTGTGTGTGAAAGCCGTCCTTCACCTAGCTTGTTGGGAACACAAAGTTTCTTTTCAGTTGCAAACTCCATTCCATACATATATATGGGGAGGTACTAGCTCCAACTCGGTTTCCAGTGAAAACTGCATTAACTTCAAACCGGCACTAGGAAACAGACTGAGAAAGCAGAGAAAAAGTGTCTCCTGCAAACCGTTCCCTTGGTGCTAGATGAACGAAAGTCTCTCCAATTGCTCAGTTCCGAGAGATAAATGTGTGTGAAAGCCGTCCTTCAACTAGCTTGTTGGGAACACAAAGTTTCTTTTCAGTTGCAAACTCCATTACATACATATATATGGGGAGGTACTAGGTCCAACTCGGTTTACAGTGAAAACTGCAGGAACTTCAAACCGGCACTAGGAAACAGACTGAGAAAGCAGAGGAAAAGTGTCTCCTGCAACCCGTTCCCTTGGTGCTAGATGAACGAACGTCACTCCACTTGCTCAGTTCTGAGAGATAAGTGTGTGTGAAAGCCGTCCTTCACCTAGCTTGTTGGGAACACAAAGTTTCTTTTCAGTCGCAAACTTCATTCCATACATATATACGTGCAGGTAGAAGCTCCAACTGGGTTTTACAGTGAAAACTGCAGGAAGTTCAAACCGTCACTAGGAAACAGACTGAGAAAGCAGAGAAAAAGTGTCTCCTGCAACCCTTTCCATTGGTGATAGATGAAGGAACATCTCAACAATTTCTCAGTTCTGAGGGATAAGTGTGTGTGAAAGCCGACCTTCACCTAGCTTGTTCGGAACACAAAGTTTCTTTTCAGTTGCAAACTCCATTCCATACATATATATGGGGAGGTACTAGCTCCAACTCGGTTTCCAGTGAAAACTGCATTAACTTCAAACCGGCACTAGGAAACAGACTGAGAAAGCAGAGAAAAAGTGTCTCCTGCAACCCGTTCCCTTGGTGCTAGATGAACGAAAGTCTCTCCAATTGCTCAGTTTCGAGAGATAAATGTGTGTGAAAGCCGTCCTTCAACTAGCTTGTTGGGAACACAAAGTTTCTTTTCAGTTGCAAACTCCATTACATACATATATATGGGGAGGTACTAGGTCCAACTCGGTTTTACAGTGAAAACTGCAGGAACTTCAAACCGGCACTAGGAAACAGACTGAGAAAGCAGAGGAAAAGTGTCTCCTGCAACCCGTTCCCTTCGTGCTAGATGAACGAACGTCTCTCCACTTGCTCAGTTCTGAGAGAAAAGTGTGTGTGAAAGCCTTCCTTCACCTAGCTTGTTGGGAACACAAAGTTTCTTTTCAGTTGCAAACTCCATTCCATACATATATATGGGGAGGTACTAGCTCCAACTCGGTTTTACAGTGAAAACTGCAGGAACTTCAAAACGGCACTAGGAAACAGACTGAGAAAGCAGACAAAAAGTGTCTCCTGCAAACCGTTCCCTTGGTGATAGATGAACGAACGTCCTAACAATTGCTCAATTCTGAGGGATAAATGTGTGTGAAAGCCGTCCTTCACCTAGCTTGTTGGGAACACAAAGTTTCTTTTCAGTTGCAAACTCCATTCCATACATATATATGGGGAGGTACTAGCTCCAAATCGGTTTTACAGTGAAAACTGCAGGAACTTCAAACCGGCACTAGGAAACAGACTGAGAAAGCAGAGAAAAAGTGTCTCCTGCAACCCGTTCCCTTGGTGCTAGATGAACGAACGTCTCTCCACTTGCTCAGTTCTGAGAGATATGTGTGTGTGAAAGCCGTGCTTCACCTAGCTTGTTGGGAATAGAAAGTTTCTTTTCAGTTGCAAACTCCATTCCATACATATATATGGGGAGGTACAAGCTCCAACTCGGTTTTACAGTGAAAACTGCAGGAACTTCAAAACGGCACTAGGAAACAGACTGAGAAAGCAGAGGAAACGTGTCTCCTGCAACCCGTTCCCTTGGTGCTAGATGAACGAACGTCTCTCCACTTGCTCAGTTCCGAGAGATAAGTGTGTGTGAAAGCCGTCCTTCAGCTAGCTTGTTGGGAACACAAAGTATCTTTTCAGTTGCAAACTCCATTCCATACATATAAATGCGGAGGTACAAGCTCCAACTCGGTTTTACAGTGAAAACGGTAGGAACTTCAAACCGGCACTAGGAAACAGACTGAGAAGCAGAGAAAAAGTTTCTCATGCAACCCGTTCCCTTGGTGCTAGATGAACGAAAGTCTCTCCACTTGCTCAGTTCCGAGAGATAAGTGTGTGTGAAAGCCGTCCTTCAACTAGCTTGTTGGGAACACAAAGTTTCTTTTCAGTTGCAAACTCCATTCCATACATATATATGGGGAGGTACTAGCTCCAACTCGGTTTTACAGTGAAAACTGCAGGAACTTCAAAACGGCACTAGGAAACAGACTGAGAAAACAGACAAAAAGTGTCTCCTGCAAACCGTTCCCTTGGTGCTAGATGAACGAACGTCTCTCCACTTGCTCAGTTCTCAGAGATAAGTGTGTGTGAAAGCCATCCTTCACCTAGCTTGTTGGGAACATATAGTTTCTTTTCAGTTGCAAATTCCATTCCATACATATATATGGGGAGGTACAAGCTCCAACTCGGTTTTACAGTGAAAACTGCAGGAACTTCAAACCGACACTAGGAAACAGACTGAGAAAGCAGAGAAAAAGTTTCTCCTGCAACCCGTTCCCTTGGTGCTAGATGAACGAACGTCTCTCCACTTGCTCAGTTCTGAGAGATAAGTGTGTGTGAAAGCCGTCCTTCACCTAGCTTGTTGGGAACACAAAGTTTCTTTTCAGTTGGAAACTCCATTCCATACATATATATGGGCAGGTAGAAGCTCCAACTCGGTTTAGAGTGAAAACTGCAGGAACTTCAAACCGGCACTAGGAAACAGACTGAGAAAGCAGAAAAAAAGTGTCTCCTGCAACCCGTTCCCTTGGTGCTAGATGAACGAACGTCTCTCCACTTGCTCAGTTCTGAGAGATAAGTGTGTGTGAAAGCCGCATTTCACCTAGCTTGTTGGGAACACAAAGTTTCTTTTCAGTTGCAAACTCCATTCCATACATATATATGGGGAGGTACAAGCTCCAACTCGATTTTACAGTGAAAATTGCAGGAACTTCAAACCGGCTCTAGGAAACATACTGAGAAAGCAGAGAAAAAGTGTCTCCTGCAACCCGTTCTCTTGGTGCTAGATGAACGAACGTCTCTCCACTTGCTCAGTTCTGAGAGATAAGTGTGTGTGAAAGCCGTCCTTCACCTAGCTTGTTGGGAACACAAAGTTTCTTTTCAGTTGCAAACTCCATTCCATACATATATATGGGGAGGTACAAGCTCCAAACCGGTTTTACAGTGAAAACTGCAGGAACTTCAAACCGGCACTAGGAAACAGACTGAGAAAGCAGAGAAAAAGTGTCTCCTGCAACCCGTTCCCTTGGTGATAGATGAACGAACGTCTCTCCAATTTCTCAGTTGTGAGGGATAAGTGTGTGTGAAAGCCGTCCTTCAACAAGCTTGTTGGGAACACAAAGTTTCTTTTCAGTTGCAAACTCCATTCCATACATATATATGGGGAGGTACAAGCTCCAACACGGTTTTAAAGTGGAAACTGCAGGAACTTCAAACCGGCACTAGGAAACAGACTGAGAAAGCAGAGAAATAGTGTCTCCTGCAACCCGTTCCCTTGGTGCTAGATGAACGAACGTCTCTCCACTTGCTCAGTTCTGAGAGATAAGTGTGTGTGAAAGCCGTCCTTCACCTAGCTTGTTGGGAACACAAAGTTTTTTTTCAGTTGCAAACTCCATTCCATACATATATATGGGGAGGTACAAGCTCCAAACCGGTTTTACAGTGAAAACTGCAGGAACTTCAAACCGGCACTAGGAAACAGACTGAGAAAGCAGAGAAAAAGTGTCTCCTGCAACCCGTTCCCTTGGTGATAGATGAACGAATGTCTCTCCAATTGCTCAGTTCTGAAGGATAAGTGTGTGTGAAAGACGTCCTTCACCTAGCTTGTTGGGAACACAAAGTTTCTTTTCAGTCGCAAACTCCATTCCATATATATATATGGGGAGGTACAAGCTCCAACTCGGTTTTAAAGTGAAAACTGCCGGAACTTCAAACCGGCACTAGGATACAGACTGAGAAAGCAGAGAAAAAGTGACCCCTGCAACCCGTTCCCTTGGTGCTAGATGAACGAACGTCTCTCCACTTGCTCAGTTCCGAGAGATAAGTGTGTGTGAAAGCCGTCCTTCACCTAGCTTGTTGGGAACACAAAGTTTCTTTTCAGTTGCAAACTCCATTCCATACGTATAAATGGGGAGGTACAAGCTCCAACTCGGTTTTAAAGTGAAAACTGCAGGAAATTCAAACCGGCACTAGGAAACAGACTGAGAAAGCAGAGAAAAAGTGTCTCATGCAACCCGTTCCCTTGGTGCTAGATGAACGAAAGTCTCTCCACTTGCTCAGTTCCGAGAGATAAGTGTGTGTGAAAGCCGTCCTTCAACTAGCTTGTTGGGAACACAAAGTTTCTTTTCAGTTGCAAACTCCATTCCATACATATATATGGGGAGGTACTAGCTCCAACTCGGTTTTACAGTGAAAACTGCAGGAACTTCAAACCGGCACTAGGAAACAGACTGAGAAAGCAGAGAAAAAGTGTCTCCTGCAACCCGTTCCCTTCGTGCTAGATGAACGAACGTCTCTCCACTTGCTCAGTTCTGAGAGATAAGTGTGTGTGAAAGCCATTCTTCACCTAGCTTGTTGGGAACATAAAGTTTATTTTCAATTGCAAATTAAATTCCATACATATATATGGGGAGGTACTAGCTCCAACTCGCTTTTACAGTGAAAACTGCAGGAACTTCAAACCGGCACTAGGAAACAGACTGAGAAAGCAGAGAAAAAGTGACTCCTGCAAACAGTTCCCTTGGTGCTAGATGAACGAACGTCTCTCCACTTGCTCAGTTCCGAGAGATAAGTGTGTGTGAAAGCCGTCCTTCAACTAGCTTGTTGGGAACACAAAGTTTCTTTTCAGTTGCAAACTCCATTCCATACGTATAAATGGGGAGGTACAAGCTCCAACTCGGTTTTAAAGTGAAAACTGCAGGAAATTCAAACCGGCACTAGGAAACAGACTGAGAAAGCAGAGAAAAAGTGTCTCATGCAACCCGTTCCCATGGTGCTAGATGAACGAAAGTCTCTCCACTTGCTCAGTTCCGAGAGATAAGTGTGTGTGAAAGCCGTCCTTCAACTAGCTTGTTGGGAACACAAAGTTTCTTTTCAGTTGCAAACTCCATTCCATACATATATATGGGGAGGTACTAGCTCCAACTCGGTTTTACAGTGAAAACTGCAGGAACTTCAAACCGGCACTAGGAAACAGACGGAGAAAGCAGAGAAAAAGTGTCTCCTGCAACCCGTTCCCTTCGTGCTAGATGAACGAACGTCTCTCCACTTGCTCAGTTCTGAGAGATAAGTGTGTGTGAAAGCCGTCCTTCACCTAGCTTGTTGGGAACACAAAGTTTCTTTTCAGTTGCAAACTCCATTCCATACATATATATGGGGAGGTAAAAGCTCCAACCCGGTTTTACAGTGAAAACTGCAGGAAATTCAAACCGGCACTAGGAAACAGACTGAGAAAGCAGAGAAAAAGTGTCTCCTGCAACCCGTTCCCTTGGTGATAGATGAACGAATGTCTCTCCAATTGCTCAGTTCTGAGGGATAAGTGTGTGTGAAAGCCGTCCTTCACCTAGCTTGTTGGGAACACAAAGTTTCTTTTCAGTTGCAAACTCCATTCCATACATATATATGGGGAGGTACAAGCTCCAACTCGGTTTCCAGTGAAAACTGCATTAACTTCAAACCGGCACTAGGAAACAGACTGAGAAAGCAGAGAAAAAGTGTCTCCTGCAACCCGTTCCCTTGGTGCTAGATGAACGAAAGTCTCTCCAATTGCTCAGTTCCGAGAGATAAATGTGTGTGAAAGCCGTCCTTCAACTAGCTTGTTGGGAACACAAAGTTTCTTTTCAGTTGCAAACTCCATTACATACATATATATGGGGAGGTACTAGGTCCAACTCGGTTTTACAGTGAAAACTGCAGGAACTTCAAACCGGCACTAGGAAACAGACTGAGAAAGCAGAGGAAAAGTGTCTCCTGCAACCCATTCCCTTCGTGCTAGATGAACGAACGTCTCTCCACTTGCTCAGTTCTGAGAGAAAAGTGTGTGTGAAAGCCGTCCTTCACCTAGCTTGTTGGGAACACAAAGTTTCTTTTCAGTTGCAAACTCCATTCCATACATATATATGGGGAGGTACTAGCTCCAACTCGGTTTTACAGTGAAAACTGCAGGAACTTCAAAACGGCACTAGGAAACAGACTGAGAAAGCAGACAAAAAGTGTCTCCTGCAAACCGTTCCCTTGGTGCTAGATGAACGAACGTCTCTCCACTTGCTCAGTTCTGAGAGATAAGTGTGTGTGAAAGCCGTCCTTCACCTAGCTTGTTGGGAACACAAAGTTTCTTTTCAGTTGCAAACTCCATTCCATACATATATACGGGCAGGTAGAAGCTCCAACTGGGTTTTACAGTGAAAACTGCAGGAACTTCAAACCGTCACTAGGAAACAGACTGAGAAAGCAGAGAAAAAGTTTTTCCTGCAACCCGTTCCCTTGGTGATAGATGAACGAACGTCCTAACAATTGCTCAATTCTGAGGGATAAATGTGTGTGAAAGCCGTCCTTCACCTAGCTTGTTGGGAACACAAAGTTTCTTTTCAGTTGCAAACTCCATTCCATACATATATATGGGGAGGTACTAGCTCCAACTCGGTTTCCAGTGAAAACTGCATTAACTTCAAACCGGCACTAGGAAACAGACTGAGAAAGCAGAGAAAAAGTGTCTCCTGCAACCCGTTCCCTTGGTGCTAGATGAACGAACGTCACTCCACTTGCTCAGTTCTGAGAGATAAGTGTGTGTGAAAGCCGTCCTTCACCTAGCTTGTTGGGAACACAAAGTTTCTTTTCAGTTGCAAACTCCATTCCATACATATATACGTGCAGGTAGAAGCTCCAACTGGGTTTTACAGTGAAAACTGCAGGAAGTTCAAACGTCACTAGGAAACAGACTGAGAAAGCAGAGAAAAAGTGTCTCCTGCAACCCTTTCCATTGGTGATAGATGAAGGAACGTCTCAACAATTGCTCAGTTCTGAGGGATAAGTGTGTGTGAAAGCCGTCCTTCACCTAGCTTGTTGGGAACACAAAGTTTCTTTTCAGTTGCAAACTCCATTCCATACATATATATGGGGAGGTACTAGCTCCAACTCGGTTTCCAGTGAAAACTGCATTAACTTCAAACCGGCACTAGGAAACAGACTGAGAAAGCAGAGAAAAAGTGTCTCCTGCAACCTGTTCCCTTGGTGCTAGATGAACGAACGTCACTCCACTTGCTCAGTTCTGAGATTTAAGTGTGTGTGAAAGCCGTCCTTCACCTAGCTTGTTGGGAACACAAAGTTTCTTTTCAGTTGCAAACTCCATTCCATACATATATATAGGGAGGTAAAAGCTCCAACACGGTTTTACAGTGAAAACTGCAGGAACTTCATACCGGCACTAGGAAACAAACTGAGAAAGCAGAGAAAAAGTGTCCCCTGCAAACCGTTCCCTTGGTGCTAGATGAACGAACGTCTCTCCACTTGCTAAGTTCTGAGAGATAAGTGTGTGTCAAAGCCGTCCTTCAACTAGCTTGTTGGGAACACATAGTTTCTTTTCAGTGGAAAACACCATTCCATACATATATATGGGGAAGTACAAGCTCCAACTCGGTTTTACAGTGAAAACTGCAGGAACTTCAAACCGGCACTAGGAAACAGACTGAGAAAGCAGAGAAAAATTGTCTCCTGCAACACGTTCCCTTGGTGCTAGGTGAACGAACGTCTCTCCACTTGCTCAGTTCTGAGAGATAAGTGTGAGGGAAAGCCGTCCTTCACCTAGCTTGTTGGGAACACAAAGTTTCTTTTCAGTTGCAAACTCCATTCCATACATATATATGGGGAGGTACTAGCTCCAAATCGGTTTTACAGTGAAAACTGCAGGAACTTCAAACCGGCACTAGGAAACAGACTGAGAAAGCAGAGAAAAAGTGTCTCCTGCAACCCGTTCCCTTGGTGCTAGATGAACGAACGTCTCTCCACTTGCTCAGTTCTGAGAGATATGTGTGTGTGAAAGCCGTCCTTCACCTAGCTTGTTGGGAACACAAAGTTTCTTTTCAGTTGCAAACTCCATTCCATACATATATATGGGGAGGTACAAGCTCCAACTCGGTTTTACAGTGAAAACTGCAGGAACTTCAAACCGGCACTAGGAAACAGACTGAGAAAGCAGAGGAAAAGTGTCTCCTGCAACCCGTTCCCTTGGTGCTAGATGAACGAACGTCTCACCACTTGCTCAGTTCCGAGAGATAAGTGTGTGTGAAAGCCGTCCTTCAGCTAGCTTGTTGGGAACACAAAGTATCTTTTCAGTTGCAAACTCCATTCCATACATATAAATGCGGAGGTACAAGCTCCAACTCGGTTTTACAGTGAAAACGGTAGGAACTTCAAACCGGCACTAGGAAAAAGACTGAGAAGCAGAGAAAAAGTGTCTCATGCATCCCGTTCCCTTGGTGCTAGATGAACGAAAGTCTCTCCACTTGCTCAGTTCCGAGAGATAAGTGTGTGTGAAAGCCGTCCTTCAACTAGCTTGTTGGGAACACAAAGTTTCTTTTCAGTTGCAAACTCCATTCCATACATATATATGGGGAGCTACTAGCTCCAACTCGGTTTTACAGTGAAAACTGCAGGAACTTCAAACCGGCACTAGGAAACAGACTGAGAAAGCAGAGAAAAAGTGTCTCCTGCAACCCGTTCCCTTCGTGCTAGATGAACGAACGTCTCTCCACTTGCTCAGTTCTCAGAGATAAGTGTGTGTGAAAGCCATCCTTCACCTAGCTTGTTGGGAACATATAGTTTCTTTTCAGTTGCAAATTCCATTCCATACATATATATGGGGAGGTACTAGCTCCAACTCGGTTTTACAGTGAAAACTGCAGGAACTTCAAACCGACACTAGGAAACAGACTGAGAAAGCAGAGAAAAAGTTTCTCCTGCAACCCGTTCCCTTGGTGCTAGATGAACGAACGTCTCTCCACTTGCTCAGTTCTGAGAGATAAGTGTGTGTGAAAGCCGTCCTTCACCTAGCTTGTTGGGAACACAAAGTTTCTTTTCAGTTGGAAACTCCATTCCATACATATATATGGGCAGGTAGAAGCTCCAACTCGGTTTTAGAGTGAAAACTGCAGGAACTTCAAACCGGCACTAGGAAACAGACTGAGAAAGCAGAAAAAAAGTGTCTCCTGCAACCCGTTCCCTTGGTGCTAGATGAACGAACGTCTCTCCACTTGCTCAGTTCTGAGAGATAAGTGTGTGTGAAAGCCGCACTTCACCTAGCTTTTTGGGAACACAAAGTTTCTTTTCAGTTGCAAACTCCATTCCATACATATATATGGGGAAGTACAAGCTCCAACTCGATTTTACAGTGAAAATTGCAGGAACTTCAAACCGGCTCTAGGAAACATACTGAGAAAGCAGAGAAAAAGTGTCTCCTGCAACCCGTTCTCTTGGTGCTAGATGAACGAACGTCTCTCCACTTGCTCAGTTCTGAGAGATAAGTGTGTGTGAAAGCCGTCCTTCACCTAGCTTGTTGGAAACACAAAGTTTCTTTTCAGTTGCAAACTCCATTCCATACATATATATGGGGAGGTACAAGCTCCAAACCGGTTTTACAGTGAAAACTGCAGGAACTTCAAACCGGCACTAGGAAACAGACTGAGAAAGCAGAGAAAAAGTGTCTCCTGCAACCCGTTCCCTTGGTGATAGATGAACGAACGTCTCTCCAATTGCTCAGTTGTGAGGGATAAGTGTGTGTGAAAGCCGTCCTTCAACAAGCTTGTTGGGAACACAAAGTTTCTTTTCAGTTGCAAACTCCATTCCATACATATATATGTGGAGGTACAAGCTCCAACACGGTTTTAAAGTGGAAACTGCAGGAACTTCAAACCGGCACTAGGAAACAGACTGAGAAAGCAGAGAAATAGTGTCTCCTGCAACCCGTTCCCTTGGTGCTAGATGAACGAACGTCTCTCCACTTGCTCAGTTCTGAGAGATAAGTGTGTGTGAAAGCCGTCCTTCACCTAGCTTGTTGGGAACACAAGGTTTCTTTTCAGTGGCAAACTCCATTCCATACATATATATGGGGAGGTACAAGCTCCAAACCGGTTTTACAGTGAAAACTGCAGGAACTTCAAACCGGCACTAGGAAACAGACTGAGAAAGCAGAGAAAAAGTGACTCCTGCAACCCGTTCCCTTGGTGATAGATGAACGAATGTCTCTCCAATTGCTCAGTTCTGAAGGATAAGTGTGTGTGAAAGACGTCCTTCACCTAGCTTGTTGGGAACACAAAGTTTATTTTCAGTCGCAAACTCCATTCCATATATATATATGGGGAGGTACAAGCTCCAACTCGGTTTTAAAGTGAAAACTGCAGGAACTTCAAACCGGCACTAGGATACAGACTGAGAAAGCAGAGAAAAAGTGACCCCTGCAACCCGTTCCCTTGGTGCTAGATGAACGAACGTCTCTCCACTTGCTCAGTTCCGAGAGATAAGTGTGTGTGAAAGCCGTCCTTCACCTAGCTTGTTGGGAACACAAAGTTTCTTTTCAGTTGCAAACTCCATTCCATACGTATAAATGGGGAGGTACAAGCTCCAACTCGGTTTTAAAGTGAAAACTGCAGGAAATTCAAACCGGCACTAGGAAACAGACTGAGAAAGCAGAGAAAAAGTGTCTCATGCAACCCGTTCCCTTGGTGCTAGATGAACGAAAGTCTCTCCACTTGCTCAGTTCCGAGAGATAAGTGTGTGTGAAAGCCGTCCTTCAACTAGCTTGTTGGGAACACAAAGTTTCTTTTCAGTTGCAAACTCCATTCCATACATATATATGGGGAGGTACTAGCTCCAACTCGGTTTTACAGTGAAAACTGCAGGAACTTCAAACCGACACTAGGAAAAAGACTGAGAAAGCAGAGAAAAAGTTTCTCCTGCAACCCATTCCCTTGGTGCTAGATGAACGAACGTCTCTCCACTTGCTCAGTTCTGAGATATAAGTGTGTGTGAAAGCCGTCCTTCACCTAGCTTGTTGGGAACACAAAGTTTCTTTTCAGTTGGAAACTCCATTCCATACATATATATGGGCAGGTAGAAGCTCCAACTCGGTTTTAGAGTGAAAACTGCAGGAACTTCAAACCGGCACTAGGAAACAGACTGAGAAAGCAGAAAAAAAGTGTCTCCTGCAACCCGTTCCCTTGGTGCTAGATGAACGAACGTCTCTCCAATTGCTCAGTTGTGAGGGATAAGTGTGTGTGAAAGCCGTCCTTCAACAAGCTTGTTGGGAACACAAAGTTTCTTTTCAGTTGCAAACTCCATTCCATACATATATATGGGGAGGTACAAGCTCCAACACGGTTTTAAAGTGAAAACTGCAGGAACTTCAAACCGGCACTAGGAAACAGACTGAGAAAGCAGAGAAATAGTGTCTCCTGCAACCCGTTCCCTGGTGCTAGATGAACGAACGTCTCTCCACTTGCTCAGTTCTGAGAGATAAGTGTGTGTGAAAGCCGTCCTTCACCTAGCTTGTTGGGAACACAAGGTTTCTTTTCAGTTGCAAACTCCATTCCATACATATATATGGGGAGGTACAAGCTCCAAACCGGTTTTACAGTGAAAACTGCAGGAACTTCAAACCGGCACTAGGAAACAGACTGAGAAAGCAGAGAAAAAGTGTCTCCTGCAACCCGTTCCCTTGGTGATAGATGAACGAATGTCTCTCCAATTGCTCAGTTCTGAAGGATAAGTGTGTGTGAAAGACGTCCTTCACCTAGCTTGTTGGGAACACAAAGTTTCTTTTCAGTCGCAAACTCCATTCCATATATATATATGGGGAGGTACAAGCTCCAACTCGGTTTTAAAGTGAAAACTGCAGGAACTTCAAACCGGCACTAGGAAACAGACTGAGAAAGCAGAGAAAAAGTGACCCCTGCAACCCGTTCCCTTGGTGCTAGATGAACGAACGTCTCTCCACTTGCTCAGTTCCGAGAGATAAGTGTGTGTGAAAGCCGTCCTTCACCTAGCTTGTTGGGAACACAAAGTTTCTTTTCAGTTGCAAACTCCATTCCATACGTATAAATGGGGAGGTACAAGCTCCAACTCGGTTTTAAAGTGAAAACTGCAGGAAATTCAAACCGGCACTAGGAAACAGACTGAGAAAGCAGAGAAAAAGTGTCTCATGCAACCCGTTCCCCTGGTGCTAGATGAACGAAAGTCTCTCCACTTGCTCAGTTCCGAGAGATAAGTGTGTGTGAAAGCCGTCCTTCAACTAGCTTGTTGGGAACACAAAGTTTCTTTTCAGTTGCAAACTCCATTCCATACATATATATGGGGAGGTACTAGCTCCAACTCGGTTTTAAAGTGAAAACTGCAGGAACTTCAAACCGGCACTAGGAAACAGACTGAGAAAGCAGAGAAAAAGTGACTCCTGCAACCCGTTCCCTTGGTGCTAGATGAACGAACGTCTCTCCACTTGCTCAGTTCCGAGAGATAAGTGTGTGTGAAAGCCGTCCTTCAACTAGCTTGTTGGGAACACAAAGATTCTTTTCAGTTGCAAACTCCATTCCATACGTATAAATGGGGAGGTACAAGCTCCAACTCGGTTTTAAAGTGAAAACTGCAGGAAATTCAAACTGGCACTATGAAACAGACTGAGAAAGCAGAGAAAAAGTGTCTCATGCAACCCGTTCCCATGGTGCTAGATGAACGAAAGTCTCTCCACTTGCTCAGTTCCGAGAGATAAGTGTGTGTGAAAGCCGTCCTTCAACTAGCTTGTTGGGAACACAAAGTTTCTTTTCAGTTGCAAACTCCATTCCATACATATATATGGGGAGGTACTAGCTCCAACTCGGTTTTACAGTGAAAACTGCAGGAACTTCAAACCGGCACTAGGAAACAGACGGAGAAAGCAGAGAAAAAGTGTCTCCTGCAACCCGTTCCCTTCGTGCTAGATGAACGAACGTCTCTCCACTTGCTCAGTTCTGAGAGATAAGTGTGTGTGAAAGCCGTCCTTCACCTAGCTTGTTGGGAACACAAAGTTTCTTTTCAGTTGCAAACTCCATTCCATACATATATATGGGGAGGTACAAGCTCCAACCCGGTTTTACAGTGAAAACTGCAGGAACTTCAAACCGGCACTAGGAAACAGACTGAGAAAGCAGAGAAAAAGTGTCTCCTGCAACCCGTTCCCTTGGTGATAGATGAACGAATGTCTCTCCAATTGCTCAGTTCTGAGGGATAAGTGTGTGTGAAAGCCGTCCTTCACCTAGCTTGTTGGGAACACAAAGTTTCTTTTCAATCGCAAACTCCATTCCATACATATATATGGGGAGGTACAAGCTCCAACTCGGTTTTACAGTGAAAACTGCAGGAACTTCAAACAGGCACTAGGAAACAGACTGAGAAAGCAGAGAAAAAGTGTCTCCTGCAACCCGTTCCCTTGGTGCTAGATGAACGAACGTCTCTACACTTCCTCAGTTCTGAGAGATATATGTGTGTGAAAGCCGTCCTTCACCTAGCTTGTTGGGAACACAAAGTTTCTTTTCAGTTGCAAACTCCATTCCATACATATATATGGGGAGGTACAAGCTCCAACTCGGTTTTAAAGTGAAAACTGCAGGAACTTCAAACCGGCACTAGGAAACAGACTGAGAAAGCAGAGAAAAAGTGTCTCCTGCAACCCGTTCCCTTGGTGCTAGATGAACGAACGTCTCTCCACTTGCTCAGTTCTGAGAGATAAGTGTGTGTGAAAGCCGTCCTTCACCTAGCTTGTTGGGAACACAAAGTTTCTTTTCAGTTGCAAACTCCATTCCATACATATATATGGGGAGGTACAAGCTCCAACCCGGTTTTACAGTGAAAACTGCAGGAACTTCAAACCGGCACTAGGAAACAGACTGAGAAAGCAGAGAAAAAGTGTCTCCTGCAACCCGTTCCCTTGGTGATAGATGAACGAATGTCTCTCCAATTGCTCAGTTCTGAGGGATAAGTGTGTGTGAAAGCCGTCCTTCACCTAGCTTGTTGGGAACACAAAGTTTCTTTTCAATCGCAAACTCCATTCCATACATATATATGGGGAGGTACAAGCTCCAACTCGGTTTTAAAGTGAAAACTGCAGGAACTTCAAACCGGCAGTAGGAAACAGACTGAGAAAGCAGAGAAAAAGTGTCTCCTGCAACCCGTTCCCCCGGTGCTAGATGAACGAAAGTCTCTCCACTTGCTCAGTTCTGAGAGATAAATGTGTGTGAAAGCCGTCATTCACCTTGCTTGTTGGGAACACAAAGTTTCTTTTCAGTTGCAAACTCCATTCCATACATATATGGGGAGGTACTAGCTCCAACTCGGTTTTAGAGAGAAAACTGCAGGAACTTCAAAACGGCACTAGAAAACAGACTGAGAAAGCAGAGAAAAAGTGTCTCCTGCAACCCGTTCCCTTGGTGCTAGATGAACGAACGTCTCTCCACTTGTTCAGTTCTGAGAGATAATTGTGTGTGAAAGCCGTCCTTCACCTAGCTTGTTGGGAACACAAAGTTTCTTTTCAGTTGCAAACTCCTTTCCATACATATATATGGGGAGGTACAAGGTCCAACTCGGTTTTACAGTGAAAACTGCAGGAACTTTAAACCGGCACTAGGAAACAGACTGAGAAAGCAGACAAAAAGTGTCTCCTGCAAACCGTTCCCTTGGTGCTAGATGAACGAACGTCTCTCCACTTGCTCAGTTCTGAGATATAAGTGTGTGTGAAAGCCGTCCTTCACCTGGCTTGTTGGGAACACAAAGTTTCTTTTCAGTTGCAAACTCCATTCCATACATATATATGGGGAGGTACAAGCTCCAACACGGTTTTACAGTGAAAACTGCAGGAACTTCAAACCGGCACTAGGAAACAGACTGAGAAAGCAGAGAAAAAGTGTCTCCTGCAACCCGTTCCCTTGGTGATAGATGAACGAATGTCTCTCCAATTGCTCAGTTCTGAGGGATAAGTGTGTGTGAAAGCCGTCCTTCACCTAGCTTGTTGGGAACACAAAGTTTCTTTTCAATCGCAAACTCCATTCCATACATATATATGGGGAGGTACAAGCTCCAACTCGGTTTTAAAGTGAAAACTGCAGGAACTTCAAACCGGCAGTAGGAAACAGACTGAGAAAGCAGAGAAAAAGTGTCTCCTGCAACCCGTTCCCCCGGTGCTAGATGAACGAAAGTCTCTCCACTTGCTCAGTTCTGAGAGATAAATGTGTGTGAAAGCCGTCATTCACCTTGCTTGTTGGGAACACAAAGTTTCTTTTCAGTTGCAAACTCCATTCCATACATATATATGGGGAGGTACTAGCTCCAACTAGGTTTTAGAGTGAAAACTGCAGGAACTTCAAACCGGCACTAGAAAACACATTGAGAAAGCAGAGAAAAAGTGTCTCCTGCAACCCGTTCCCTTGGTGCTAGATGAACGAACGTCTCTCCACTTGTTCAGTTCTGAGAGATAATTGTGTGTGAAAGCCGTCCTTCACCTAGCTTGTTGGGAACACAAAGTTTCTTTTCAGTTGCAAACTCCATTCCATACATATATATGGGGAGGTACAAGGTCCAACTCGGTTTTACAGTGAAAACTGCAGGAACTTTAAACCGGCACTAGGAAACAGACTGAGAAAGCAGACAAAAAGTATCTCCTGCAAACCGTTCCCTTGGTGCTAGATGAACGAAAGTCTCTCCACTTACTCAGTTCCGAGAGATAAGTGTGTGTGAAAGATGTCCTTCACCTAGCTTGTTGGGAACACAAAGTTTCTTTTCAGTTGCAAACTCCATTCCATACATATATATGGGGAGGTACTAGCTCCAACACGGTTTTACAGTGAAAACTGCAGGAACTTCAAACCGGCACTAGGAAACAGACTGAGAAAGCAGAGAAAAGTGTCTCCAGCAACCCGTTCCCTTGGTGCTAGATGAACGAACGTCTCTCCACTTGCTCAGTTCTGAGAGATAAGTGTGTGTTAAAGCCGTCCTTCACCTAGCTTGTGGGGAACACAAAGTTTCTTTTCAGTTGCAAACTCCATTCCATACATATATATGGGGAGGTACTAGCTCCAACTCGGTTTCCAGTGAAAACTGCATTAACTTCAAACCGGCACTAGGAAACAGACTGAGAAAGCAGAGAAAAAGTGTCTCCTGCAACCCGTTCCCTTGGTGCTAGATGAACGAACGTCTCTCCACTTGCTCAGTTCTGAGAGATACGTGTGTGTGAAAGCCGTCCTTCACCTAGCTTGTTGGGAACACAAAGTTTCTTTTCAGTTGCAAACTCCATTCCATACATATATATGGGGAGGTAAAAGCTCCAACACGGTTTTACAGTGAAAACTGCAGGAACTTCATACCGGCACTAGGAAACAAACTCAGAAAGCAGAGAAAAAGTGTCTCCTGCAACCCATTCCCTTGGTGCTAGATGAACGAACGTCTCTCCACTTGCTCAGTTCTGAGGGATAAATGTGTGTGAAAGCCGTCCTTCACCTAGCTTGTTGGGAAAACAAAATTTCTTTTCAGTTGCAAACTCCATTCCATATATATATATGGGGAGGTACAAGCTCCAACCCGGTTTTACAGTGAAAACTGCAGGAACTTCAAACCGGCACTAGGAAAAAGACTGAGAAAGCAGAGAAAAAGTGTCTCCTGCAACCCGTTCCCTTGGTGATAGATGAACGAATGTCTCTCCAATTGCTCAGTTCTGAGAGATATGTGTGTGTGAAAGCCGTCCTTCACCTAGCTTGTTGGGAACACAAAGTTTCTTTTCAATCGCAAACTCCATTCCATACATATATATGGGGAGGTACAAGCTCCAACTCGGTTTTACAGTGAAAACTGCAGGAACTTCAAACAGGCACTAGGAAACAGACTGAGAAAGCAGAGAAAAAGTGTCTCCTGCAACCCGTTCCCTTGGTGCTAGATGAACGAACGTCTCTACACTTCCTCAGTTCTGAGAGATATATGTGTGTGAAAGCCGTCCTTCACCTAGCTTGTTGGGAACACAAAGTTTCTTTTCAGTTGCAAACTCCATTCCATACATATATATGGGGAGGTACAAGCTCCAACTCGGTTTTAAAGTGAAAACTGCAGGAACTTCAAACCGGCACTAGGAAACAGACTGAGAAAGCAGAGAAAAAGTGTCTCCTGCAACCCGTTCCCTTGGTGCTAGATGAACGAACGTCTCTCCACTTGCTCAGTTCTGAGAGATAAGTGTGTGTGAAAGCCGTCCTTCACCTAGCTTGTTGGGAACACAAAGTTTCTTTTCAGTTGCAAACTCCATTCCATACATATATATGGGGAGGTACAAGCTCCAACCCGGTTTTACAGTGAAAACTGCAGGAACTTCAAACCGGCACTAGGAAACAGACTGAGAAAGCAGAGAAAAAGTGTCTCCTGCAACCCGTTCCCTTGGTGATAGATGAACGAATGTCTCTCCAATTGCTCAGTTCTGAGGGAGAAGTGTGTGTGAAAGCCGTCCTTCACCTAGCTTGTTGGGAACACAAAGTTTCTTTTCAATCGCAAACTCCATTCCATACATATATATGGGGAGGTACAAGCTCCAACTCGGTTTTAAAGTGAAAACTGCAGGAACTTCAAACCGGCAGTAGGAAACAGACTGAGAAAGCAGAGAAAAAGTGTCTCCTGCAACCCGTTCCCCCGGTGCTAGATGAACGAAAGTCTCTCCACTTGCTCAGTTCTGAGAGATAAATGTGTGTGAAAGCCGTCATTCACCTTGCTTGTTGGGAACACAAAGTTTCTTTTCAGTTGCAAACTCCATTCCATACATATATGGGGAGGTACTAGCTCCAACTCGGTTTTAGAGAGAAAACTGCAGGAACTTCAAAACGGCACTAGAAAACAGACTGAGAAAGCAGAGAAAAAGTGTCTCCTGCAACCCGTTCCCTTGGTGCTAGATGAACGAACGTCTCTCCACTTGTTCAGTTCTGAGAGATAATTGTGTGTGAAAGCCGTCCTTCACCTAGCTTGTTGGGAACACAAAGTTTCTTTTCAGTTGCAAACTCCATTCCATACATATATATGGGGAGGTACTAGCTCCAACTAGGTTTTAGAGTGAAAACTGCAGGAACTTCAAACCGGCACTAGAAAACACATTGAGAAAGCAGAGAAAAAGTGTCTCCTGCAACCCGTTCCCTTGGTGCTAGATGAACGAACGTCTCTCCACTTGTTCAGTTCTGAGAGATAATTGTGTGTGAAAGCCGTCCTTCAACTAGCTTGTTGGGAACACAAAGTTTCTTTTCAGTTGCAAACTCCATTCCATACATATATATGGGGAGGTACAAGGTCCAACTCGGTTTTACAGTGAAAACTGCAGGAACTTTAAACCGGCACTAGGAAACAGACTGAGAAAGCAGACAAAAAGTGTCTCCTGCAAACCGTTCCCTTGGTGCTAGATGAATGAAAGTCTCTCCACTTACTCAGTTCCGAGAGATAAGTGTGTGTGAAAGCCGTCCTTCACCTAGCTTGTTGGGAACACAAAGTTTCTTTTCAGTTGCAAACTCCATTCCATACATATATATGGGGAGGTACTAGCTCCAACACGGTTTTACAGTGAAAACTGCAGGAACTTCAAACCGGCACTAGGAAACAGACTGAGAAAGCAGAGAAAAGTGTCTCCAGCAACCCGTTCCCTTGGTGCTAGATGAACGAACGTCTCTCCACTTGCTCAGTTCTGAGAGATAAGTGTGTGTTAAAGCCGTCCTTCACCTAGCTTGTGGGGAACACAAAGTTTCTTTTCAGTTGCAAACTCCATTCCATAGATATATATGGGGAGGTACAAGCTCCAACTAGGTTTTAGAGTGAAAACTGCAGGAACTTCAAACCGGCACTAGAAAACACATTGAGAAAGCAGAGAAAAAGTGTCTCCTGCAACCCGTTCCCTTGGTGCTAGATGAACGAACGTCTCTCCACTTGTTCAGTTCTGAGAGATAATTGTGTGTGAAAGCCGTCCTTCACCTAGCTTGTTGGGAACACAAAGTTTCTTTTCAGTTGCAAACTCCATTCCATACATATATATGGGGAGGTACAAGGTCCAACTCGGTTTTACAGTGAAAACTGCAGGAACTTTAAACCGGCACTAGGAAACAGACTGAGAAAGCAGACAAAAAGTGTCTCCTGCAAACCGTTCCCTTGGTGCTAGATGAACGAAAGTCTCTCCACTTACTCAGTTCCGAGAGATAAGTGTGTGTGAAAGCCGTCCTTCACCTAGCTTGTTGGGAACACAAAGTTTCTTTTCAGTTGCAAACTCCATTCCATACATATATATGGGGAGGTACTAGCTCCAACACGGTTTTACAGTGAAAACTGCAGGAACTTCAAACCGGCACTAGGAAACAGACTGAGAAAGCAGAGAAAAAGTTTCTCCTGCAACCCGTTCCCTTGGTGCTAGATGAACGAACGTCTCTCCACTTGCTCAGTTCTGAGAGATAAGTGTGTGTTAAAGCCGTCCTTCACCTAGCTTGTGGGGAACACAAAGTTTCTTTTCAGTTGCAAACTCCATTCCATACATATATATGGGGAGGTACTAGCTCCAACTCGGTTTCCAGTGAAAACTGCATTAACTTCAAACCGGCACTAGGAAACAGACTGAGAAAGCAGAGAAAAAGTGTCTCCTGCAACCCGTTCCCTTGGTGCTAGATGAACGAACGTCTCTCCACTTGCTCAGTTCTGAGAGATAAGTGTGTGTGAAAGCCGTCCTTCACCTAGCTTGTTGGGAACACAAAGTTTCTTTTCAGTTGCAAACTCCATTCCATACATATATATGGGGAGGTAAAAGCTCCAACACGGTTTTACAGTGAAAACTGCAGGAACTTCATACCGGCACTAGGAAACAAACTCAGAAAGCAGAGAAAAAGTGTCTCCTGCAACCCATTCCCTTGGTGCTAGATGAACGAACGTCTCTCAACTTGCTCAGTTCTGAGAGATAAGTGTGTGTGAAAGCCGTCCTTCAACTAGCTTGTTGGGAACACATAGTTTCTTTTCAGTGGAAAACACCATTCCATACATATATATGGGGAAGTACAAGCTCCAACTCGGTTTTACAGTGAAAACTGCAGGAACTTCAAACCGGCACTAGGAAACAGACTGAGAAAGCAGAGAAAAATTGTCTCCTGCAACCCGTTCCCTTGGTGCTAGGTGAATGAACGTCTCTCCACTTGCTCAGTTCTGAGAGATAAGTGTGAGGGAAAGCCGTCCTTCAACTAGCTTGTTGGGAACACAAAGTTTCTTTTCAGTTGCAAACTCCATTCCATACATATATATGGGGAGGTACTAGCTCCAAATCGGTTTTACAGTGAAAACTGCAGGAACTTCAAACCGGCACTAGGAAACAGACTGAGAAAGCAGAGAAAATGTGTCTCCTGCAACCCGTTCCCTTGGTGCTAGATTAACGAACGTCTCTCCACTTGCTCAGTTCTGAGAGATATGTGTGTGTGAAAGCCGTCCTTCACCTAGCTTGTTGGGAACACAAAGTTTCTTTTCAGTTGCAAACTCCATTCCATACATATATATGGGGAGGTACAAGCTCCAACTTGGTTTTACAGTGAAAACTGCAGGAACTTCAAACCGGCACTAGGAAACAGACTGAGAAAGCAGAGAAAAAGTGTCTCATGCAACCCGTTCCCTTGGTGCTAGATGAACGAAAGTCTCTCCACTTGCTCAGTTCCGAGAGATAAGTGTGTGTGAAAGCCGTCCTTCAACTAGCTTGTTGGGAACACAAAGTTTCTTTTCAGTTGCAAACTCCATTCCATACATATATATGGGGAGGTACTAGCTCCAACTCGGGTTTACAGTGAAAACTGCAGGAACTTCAAACCAGCACTAGGAAACAGACTGAGAAAGCAGAGAAAAAGTGTCTCCTGCAACCCGTTCTCTTGGTGCTAGATGAACGAACGTCTCTCCACTTGCTCAGTTCTGAGAGATAAATGTGTGTGAAAGCCGTCCTTCACCTAGCTTGTTGGGAACACAAAGTTTCTTTTCAGTTGCAAACTCCATTCCATACATATATATGGGGAGGTACAAGCTCCAACTCGATTTTATAGTGAAAACTGCAGGAAATTCAAACCGGCTCTAGGAAACATACTGAGAAAGCAGAGAAAAAGTGTCTCCTGCAACCCGTTCTCTTGGTGCTAGATGAACGAACGTCTCTCCACTTGCTCAGTTCTGAGAGATAAGTGTGTGTGAAAGCCGTCCTTCACCTAGCTTGTTGGGAACACAAAGTTTCTTTTCAGTTGCAAACTCCATTCCATACATATATATGGGGAGGTACAAGCTCCAAACCGGTTTTACAGTGAAAACTGCAGGAAATTCAAACCGGCACTAGGAAACAGACTGAGAAAGCAGAGAAAAAGTGTCTCCTGCAACCCGTTCCCTTGGTGATAGATGAACGAACGTCTCTCCAATTGCTCAGTTCTGAGGGATAAATGTGTGTGAAAGCCGTCCTTCACCTAGCTTGTTGGGAAAACAAAATTTCTTTTCAGTTGCAAACTCCATTCCATACATATATATGGGGAGGTACAAGCTCCAAACCGGTTTTACAGTGAAAACTGCAGGAAATTCAAACCGGCACTAGGAAACAGACTGAGAAAGCAGAGAAAAAGTGTCTCCTGCAACCCGTTCCCTTGGTGATAGATGAACGAACGTCTCTCCAATTGCTCAGTTCTGAGGGATAAATGTGTGTGAAAGCCGTCCTTCACCTAGCTTGTTGGGAAAACAAAATTTCTTTTCAGTTGCAAACTCCATTCCATACATATATATGGGGAGGTACAAGCTCCAACCCGGTTTTACAGTGAAAACTGCAGGAACTTCAAACCGGCACTAGGAAAAAGACTGAGAAAGCAGAGAAAAAGTGTCTCCTGCAACCCGTTCCCTTGGTGATAGATGAACGAATGTCTCTCCAATTGCTCAGTTCTGAGAGATATGTGTGTGTGAAAGCCGTCCTTCACCTAGCTTGTTGGGAACACAAAGTTTCTTTTCAGTCGCAAACTCCATTCCATAAATATATATGGGGAGGTACAAGCTCCAACTCGGTTTTAAAGTGAAAACTGCAGGAACTTCAAACCGGCACTAGGAAACAGACTGAGAAAGCAGAGAAAAAGTGACTCCTGCAACCCGTTCCCTTGGTGCTAGATGAACGAACGTCTCTCCACTTGCTCAGTTCTGAGAGATAAGTGTGTGTGAAAGCAGTCCTTCAACTAGCTTGTTGGGAACACAAAGTTTCTTTTCAGTTGCAAACTCCATTCCATACACATAAATGGGGAGGTACAAGCTCCAACTCGGATTTACAGTGAAAACTGCAGGAAATTCAAACCGGCACTAGGAAACAGACTGAGAAAGCAGAGAAAAAGTGTCTCATGCAACCCGTTCCCTTGGTGCTAGATGAACGAAAGTCTCTCCACTTGCTCAGTTCCGAGAGATAAGTGTGTGTGAAAGCCGTCCTTCAACTAGCTTGTTGGGAACACAAAGTTTCTTTTCAGTTGCAAACTCCATTCCATACATATATATGGGGAGGTACTAGCTCCAACTCGGTTTTACAGTGAAAACTGCAGGAACTTCAAACCGGCACTAGGAAACAGACTGAGAAAGCAGAGAAAAAGTGTCTCCTGCAACCCGTTCCCTTCGTGCTAGATGAACGAACGTCTCTCCACTTGCTCAGTTCTGAGAGATAAGTGTGTGTGAAAGCCATTCTTCACCTAGCTTGTTGGGAACATAAAGTTTCTTTTCAGTTGCAAATTCCATTCCATACATATATATGGGGAGGTACTAGCTCCAACACGGTTTTACAGTGAAAACTGCAGGAACTTCAAACCGGCACTAGGAAACAGACAGAGAAAGCAGAGAAAAAGTCTCCTGCAACCCGTTCCCTTGGTGCTAGATGAACGAACGTCTCTACACTTCCTCAGTTCTGAGAGATATATGTGTGTGAAAGCCGTCCTTCACCTAGCTTGTTGGGAACACAAAGTTTCTTTTCAGTTGCAAACTCCATTCCATACATATATATGGGGAGGTACAAGCTCCAACTCGGTTTTAAAGTGATAACTGCAGGAACTTCAAACCGGCACTAGGAAACAGACTGAGAAAGCAGAGAAAAAGTGTCTCCTGCAACCCGTTCCCTTGGTGCTAGATGAACGAACGTCTCTCCACTTGCTCAGTTCTGAGAGATAAGTGTGTGTGAAAGCCGTCCTTCAACTAGCTTGTTGGGAACACAAAGTTTCTTTTTAGTTGCAAACTCCATTCCATACATATATATGGGGAGGTACAAGCTCCAACCAGGTTTTACAGTGAAAACTGCAGGAACTTCAAAACGGCACTAGGAAACAGACTGAGAAAGCAGAGAAAAAGTGTCTCCTGCAACCCGTTCCCTTGGTGCTAGATGAACGAACGTCTCTCCACTTGCTCAGTTCTGAGAGATAATTGTGTGTGAAAGCCGTCCTTCACCTAGCTTGTTGGGAACACAAAGTTTCTTTTCAGTTGCAAATTCCAGTCCATACATATATATGGGGAGGTACTAGCTCCAACTCTGTTTCCAGTGAAAACTGCATTAACTTCAAACCGGCACTAGGAAACAGACTGAGAAAGCAGAGAAAAAGTTTCTCCTGCAACCCGTTCCCTTGGTGCTAGATGAAAGAACGTCTCTCCACTTGCTCAGTTCTGAGAGATAAGTGTGTGTGAAAGCCGTCCTTCACCTAGCTTGTTGGGAACACAAAGTTTCTTTTCAGTTGCAAACTCCATTCCATACATATATATGGGGAGGTAAAAGCTCCAACACGGTTTTACAGTGAAAACTGCAGGAACTTCATACCGGCAGTAGGAAACAAACTGAGAAAGCAGAGAAAAAGTTTCTCCTGCAACCCGTTCCCTTGGTGCTAGATGAACGAACGTCTCTCCACTTGCTAAGTTCTGAGAGATAAGTGTGTGTGAAAGCCGTCCTTCAACTAGCTTGTTGGGAACACAAAGTTTCTTTTCAGTTGCAAACTCCATTCCATACATATATATGGGGAGGTACTAGCTCCAAATCTGTTTTACAGTGAAAACTGCAGGAACTTCAAACCGGCACTAGGAAACAGACTGAGAAAGCAGAGAAAATGTGTCTCCTGCAACCCGTTCCCTTGGTGCTAGATGAACGAACGTCTCTCCACTTGCTCAGTTCTGAGAGATATGTGTGTGTGAAAGCCGTCCTTCACCTAGCTTGTTGGGAACACAAAGTTTCTTTTCAGTTGCAAACTCCATTCCATACATATATATGGGGAGGTACAAGCTCCAACTCGGTTTTACAGTGAAAACTGCAGGAACTTCAAACCGGCACTAGGAAACAGACTGAGAAAGCAGAGAAAAAGTGTCTCCTGCAACCCGTTCCCTTGGTGCTAGATGAACGAACGTCTCTCCACTTGCTCAGTTCCGAGAGATAAGTGTGTGTGAAAGCCGTCCTTCAACTAGCTTGTTGGGAACACAAAGTATCTTTTCAGTTGCAAACTCCATTCCATACATATAAATGCGGAGGTACAAGCTCCAACTCGGTTTTACAGTGAAAACTGCAGGAACTTCAAACCGGCACTAGGAAACAGACTGAGAAAGCAGAGAAAAAGTGTCTCATGCAACCCGTTCCCTTGGTGCTAGATGAACGAAAGTCTCTCCACTTGCTCAGTTCCGAGAGATAAGTGTGTGTGAAAGCCGTCATTCAACTAGCTTGTGGGGAACACAAAGTTTCTTTTCAGTTGCAAACTCCATTCCATACATATATATGGGGAGGTACTAGCTCCAACTCTGTTTTACAGTGAAAACTGCAGGAACTTCAAACCGGCACTAGGAAACAGACTGAGAAAGCAGAGAAAAAGTGTCTCCTGCAACACGTTACCTTGGTGCTAGATGAACGAACGTCTCTCCACTTGTTCAGTTCTGAGAGATAATTGTGTGTGAAAGCCGTACTTCACCTAGCATGTTGGGAACACAAAGTTTCTTTTCAGTTGCAAACTCCATTCCATACATATATATGGGGAGGTACAAGGTCCAACTCGGTTTTACAGTGAAAACTGCAGGAACTTTAAACCGGCACTAGGAAACAGACTGAGAAAGCAGACAAAAAGTGTCTCCTGCAAACCGTTCCCTTGGTGCTAGATGAACGAAAGTCTCTCCACTTACTCAGTTCCGAGAGATAAGTGTGTGTGAAAGCCGTCCTTCACCTAGCTTGTTGGGAACACAAAGTTTCTTTTCAGTTGCAAACTCCATTCCATACATATATATGGGGAGGTACTAGCTCCAACACGGTTTTACAGTGAAAACTGCAGGAACTTCAAACCGGCACTAGGAAACAGACTGAGAAAGCAGAGAAAAGTGTCTCCAGCAACCCGTTCCCTTGGTGATAGATGAACGTACGTCTCTCCACTTGCTCAGTTCTGAGAGATAAGTGTGTGTTAAAGCCGTCCTTCACCTAGCTTGTGGGGAACACAAAGTTTCTTTTCAGTTGCAAACTCCATTCCATACATATATATGGGGAGGTACTAGCTCCAACTCGGTTTCCAGTGAAAACTGCATTAACTTCAAACCGGCACTAGGAAACAGACTGAGAAAGCAGAGAAAAAGTGTCTCCTGCAACCCGTTCCCTTGGTGCTAGATGAACGAACGTCTCTCCAATTGCTCAGTTCTGAGAGATAAGTGTGTGTGAAAGCCGTACTTCACCTAGCTTGTTGGGAACACAAAGTTTCTTTTCAGTTGCAAACTCCATTCCATACATATATATGGGGAGGTAAAAGCTCCAACACTGTTTTACAGTGAAAACTGCAGGAACTTCAAACCGACACTAATAAACAAACTGAGAAAGCAGAGAAAAATTGTCTCCTGCAACCCATTCCCTTGGTGCTAGATGAACGAACGTCTCTCCACTTGCTAAGTTCTGAGAGATAAGTGTGTGTGAAAGCCGTCCTTCAACTAGCTTGTTGGGAACACATAGTTTCTTTTCAGTGGAAAACACCATTCCATACATATATATGGGGAAGTACAAGCTCCAACTCGGTTTTACAGTGAAAACTGCAGGAACTTCAAACCGGCACTAGGAAACAGACTGAGAAAGCAGAGAAAAATTGTCTCCTGCAACCCGTTCCCTTGGTGCTAGGTGAATGAACGTCTCTCCACTTGCTCAGTTCTGAGAGATAAGTGTGAGGGAAAGCCGTCCTTCAACTAGCTTGTTGGGAACACAAAGTTTCTTTTCAGTTGCAAACTCCATTCCATACATATATATGGGGAGGTACTAGCTCCAAATCGGTTTTACAGTGAAAACTGCAGGAACTTCAAACCGGCACCAAGAAACAGACTGAGAAAGCAGAGAAAATGTGCCTCCTGCAACCCGTTCCCTTGGTGCTAGATGAACGAACGTCTCTCCACTTGCTCAGTTCTGAGAGATATGTGTGTGTGAAAGCCGTCCTTCACCTAGATTGTTGGGAACACAAAGTTTCTTTTCAGTTGCAAACTCCATTCCATACATATATATGGGGAGGTACAAGCTCCAACTCGGTTTTACAGTGAAAACTGCAGGAACTTCAAACCGGCACTAGGAAACAGACTGAGAAAGCAGAGAAAAAGTGTCTCATGCAACCCGTTCCCTTGGTGCTAGATGAACGAAAGTCTCTCCACTTGCTCAGTTCCGAGAGATAAGTGTGTGTGAATGCCGTCCTTCAACTAGCTTGTTGGGAACACAAAGTTTCTTTTCAGTTGCAAACTCCATTCCATACATATATATGGGGAGGTACTAGCTCCAACTCGGTTTTACAGTGAAAACTGCAGGAACTTCAAACCGGCACTAGGAAACAGACTGAGAAAGCAGAGAAAAAGTGTCTCCTGCAACCCGTTCCCTTGGTGCTAGATGAACGAACGTCTCTCCACTTGCTCAGTTCTGAGAGATAAGTGTGTGTGAAACCGTCCTTCACCTAGCTTGTTGGGAACACAAAGTTTCTTTTCAGTTGCAAACTCCATTCCATACATATATATGGGGAGGTACAAGCTCCAACTCGATTTTATAGTGAAAACTGCAGGAAATTCAAACCGGCTCTAGGAAACATACTGAGAAAGCAGAGAAAAAGTGTCTCCTGCAACCCGTTCTCTTGGTGCTAGATGAACGAACGTCTCTCCACTTGCTCAGTTCTGAGAGATAAGTGTGTGTGAAAGCCGTCCTTCACCTAGCTTGTTGGGAACACAAAGTTTCTTTTCAGTTGCAAACTCCATTCCATACATATATATGGGGAGGTACAAGCTGCAAACCTGTTTTACAGTGAAAACTGCAGGAAATTCAAACCGGCACTAGGAAACAGACTGAGAAAGCAGAGAAAAAGTGTCTCCTGCAACCCGTTCCCTTGGTGATAGATGAACGAACGTCTCTCCAATTGCTCAGTTCTGAGGGATAAATGTGTGTGAAAGCCGTCCTTCACCTAGCTTGTTGGGAACACAAAATTTCTTTTCAGTTGCAAACTCCATTCCATACATATATATGGGGAGGTACAAGCTCCAACACGGTTTTACAGTGAAAACTGCAGGAACTTCAAACCGGCACTAGGAAAAAGTCTGAGAAAGCAGAGAAAAAGTGTCTCCTGCAACCCGTTCCCTTGGTGATAGATGAACGAATGTCTCTCCAATTGCTCAGTTCTGAGAGATATGTGTGTGTGAAAGCCGTCTTTCACCTAGCTTGTTGGGAACACAAAGTTTCTTTTCAGTCGCAAACTCCATTCCATAAATTTATATGGGGAGGTACAAGCTCCAACTCGGTTTTAAAGTGAAAACTGCAGGAACTTCAAACCGGCACTAGGAAACAGACTGAGAAAGCAGAGAAAAAGTGACTCCTGCAACCCGTTCCCTTGGTGCTAGATGAACGAACGTCTCTCCACTTGCTCAGTTCCGAGAGATAAGTGTGTGTGAAAGCAGTCCTTCAACTAGCTTGTTGGGAACACAAAGTTTCTTTTCAGTTGCAAACTCCATTCCATACACATAAATGGGGAGGTACAAGCTCCAACTCGGTTTTACAGTGAAAACTGCAGCAAATTCAAACCGGCACTAGGAAACAGACTGAGAAAGCAGAGAAAAAGTGTCTCCTGCAACCCGTTCCCTTGGTGATAGATGAACGAACGTCTCTACACTTCCTCAGTTATGAGAGATATATGTGTGTGAAAGCCGTCCTTCACCTAGCTTGTTGGGAACACAAAATTTCTTTTCAGTTGCAAACTCCATTCCATACATATATATGGGGAGGTACAAGCTCCAACTCGGTTTTAAAGTGATAACTGCAGGAACTTCAAACCGGCACTAGGAAACAGACTGAGAAAGCAGAGAAAAAGTGTCTCCTGCAACCCGTTCCCTTGGTGCTAGATGAACGAACGTCTCTCCACTTGCTCAGTTCTGAGAGATAAGTGTGTGTGAAAGCCGTCCTTCAACTAGCTTGTTGGGAACACAAAGTTTCTTTTCAGTTGCAAACTCCATTCCATACATATATATGGGGAGGTACAAGCTCCAACCAGGTTTTACAGTGAAAACTGCAGGAACTTCAAAACGGCACTAGGAAACAGACTGAGAAAGCAGAGAAAAAGTGTCTCCTGCAACCCGTTCCCTTGGTGCTAGATGAACGAACGTCTCTCCACTTGCTCAGTTCTGAGAGATAATTGTGTGTGAAAGCCGTCCTTCACCTAGCTTGTTGGGAACACAAAGTTTCTTTTCAGTTGCAAACTCCAGTCCATACATATATATGGGGAGGTACTAGCTCCAACTCTGTTTCCAGTGAAAACTGCATTAACATCAAACCGGCACTAGGAAACAGACTGAGAAAGCAGAGAAAAAGTGTCTCCTGCAACCCGTTCCCTTGGTGCTAGATGAAAGAACGTCTCTCCACTTGCTCAGTTCTGAGAGATAAGTGTGTGTGAAAGCCGTCCTTCACCTAGCTTGTTGGGAACACAAAGTTTCTTTTCAGTTGCAAACTCCATTCCATACATATATATGAGGAGGTACAAGCTCCAACTCGGTTTTACAGTGAAAACTGCAGGAACTTCAAACCGGCACTAGGAAACAGACTGAGAAAGCAGAGAAAAAGTGTCTCCTGCAACCCGTTCCCTTGGTGCTAGATGAACGAACGTCTCTCCACTTGCTCAGTTCCGAGAGATAAGTGTGTGTGAAAGCCGTCCTTCAACTAGCTTGTTGGGAACACAAAGTATCTTTTCAGTTGCAAACTCCATTCCATACATATAAATGCGGAGGTACAAGCTCCAACTCGGTTTTACAGTGAAAACTGCAGGAACTTCAAACCGGCACTAGGAAACAGACTGAGAAAGCAGAGAAAATGTGTCTCCTGCAACCCGTTCCCTTGGTGCTAGATGAACGAACGTCTCTCCACTTGCTCAGTTCTGAGAGATATGTGTGTGTGAAAGCCGTCCTTCAACTAGCTTGTTGGGAACACAAAGTTTCTTTTCAGTTGCAAACTCCATTCCATACATATATATGAGGAGGTACAAGCTCCAACTCGGTTTTACAGTGAAAACTGCAGGAACTTCAAACAGGCACTAGGAAACAGACTGAGAAAGCAGAGAAAAAGTGTCTCCTGCAACCCGTTCCCTTGGTGCTAGATGAACGAACGTCTCTCCACTTGCTCAGTTCCGAGAGATAAGTGTGTGTGAAAGCCGTCCTTCAACTAGCTTGTTGGGAACACAAAGTATCTTTTCAGTTGCAAACTCCATTCCATACATATAAATGCGGAGGTACAAGCTCCAACTCGGTTTTACAGTGAAAACTGCAGGAACTTCAAACCGGCACTAGGAAACAGACTGAGAACGCAGAGAAAAAGTGTCTCATGCAACCCGTTCCCTTGGTGCTAGATGAACGAAAGTCTCTCCACTTGCTCAGTTCCGAGAGATAAGTGTGTGTGAAAGCCGTCATTCAACTAGCTTGTGGGGAACACAAAGTTTCTTTTCAGTTGCAAACTCCATTCCATACATATATATGGGGAGGTACTAGCTCCAACTCTGTTTTACAGTGAAAACTGCAGGAACTTCAAACCGGCACTAGGAAACAGACTGAGAAAGCAGAGAAAAAGTGTCTCCTGCAACACGTTCCCTTCGTGCTAGATGAACGAACGTCTCTCCACTTGCTCAGTTCTCAGATATAAGTGTGTGTGAAAGCCATCCTTCACCTAGCCTGTTGGGAACATATAGTTTCTTTTCAGTTGCAAATTCCATTCCGTACATATATATGGGGAGGTACTAGCTCCAACTCGGTTTTACAGTGAAAACTGCAGGAACTTCAAACCGACACTGGGAAACAGACTGAGAAAGCAGAGAAAAAGTGTCTCCTGCAACCCGTTCCCTTGGTGCTAGATGAACGAACGTCTCTCCACTTGCTCAGTTCTGAGAGATAAGTGTGTGTGAAAGCCGTCCTACACCTAGCTTGTTGGGAACACAAAGTTTCTTTTCAGTTGCAAACTCCATTCCATACATATATATGGGCAGGTAGAAGCTCCAACTCGGTTTTAGAGTGAGAACTTCAGGAACTTCAAACCGGCTCTAGGAAACATACTGAGAAAGCAGAGAAAAAGTGTCTCCTGCAACCCGTTCTCTTGGTGCTAGATGAACGAACGTCTCTCCACTTGCTCAGTTCTGAGAGATAAGTGTGTGTGAAAGCCGTCCTTCACCTAGCTTGTTGGGAACACAAAGTTTCTTTTCAGTTGCAAACTCCATTCCATACATTTATATGGGGAGGTACAAGCTCCAAACCGGTTTTACAGTGAAAACTGCAGGAATTTCAAACCGGCACTAGGAAACAGACTGAGAAAGCAGAGAAATAGTGTCTCCTGCAACGCGTTCCCTTGGTGATAGATGAACGAATGTCTCTCCAATTGCTCAGTTCTGAGGGATAAGTGTGTGTGAAAGCCGTCCTTCACATAGCTTGTTGGGAACACAAAGTTTCTTTTCAGTCGCAAACTCCATTCCATAAATATATATGGGGAGGTACAAGCTCCAACTCGGTTTTAAAGTGAAAACTGCAGGAACTTCAAACCGGCACTAGGAAACAGACTGAGAAAGCAGAAAAAAAGTGACTCCTGCAACCCGTTCCCTTGGTGCTAGATGAACGAACGTCTCTCCCCTTGCTCAGTTCCGAGAGGTAAGTGTGTGTGAAAGCCGTCCTTCAACAAGCTTGTTGGGAACACAAAGTTTCTTTTCAGTTGCAAACTCCATTCCATACATATAAATGGGGAGGTACAAGCTCCAACTCGGTTTTACAGTGAAAACTGCAGGAAATTCAAACCGGCACTAGGAAACAGACTGAGAAAGCAGAGAAAAAGTGTCTCATGCAACCAGTTCCCTTGGTGCTAGATGAACGAAAGTCTCTCCACTTGCTCAGTTCCGAGAGATAAGTGTGTGTGAAAGCCGTCCTTCAACTAGCTTGTTGGGAACACAAAGTTTCTTTTCAGTTGCAAACTCCATTCCATACATATATATGGGGAGGTACTAGCTCCAACTCGGTTTTACAGTGAAAACTGCAGGAACTTCAAACCGGCACTAGTAAACAGACTGAGAAAGCAGAGAAAAAGTGTCTCCTGCAACCCGTTCCCTTCGTGCTAGATGAACGAACGTCTCTCCACTTGCTCATTTCTGAGAGATAAGTGTGTGTGAAAGCCATTCTTCACCTAGCTTGTTGGGAACATAAAGTTTCTTTTCAGTTGCAAATTCCATTCCATACATATATATGGGGAGGTACTAGCTCCAACTCGGTTTTACAGTGAAAACTGCAGGAACTTCAAACCGGCACTAGGAAACAGACTGAGAAAGCAGAGAAAAAGTGTCTCCTGCAACCCGTTCCCTTGGTGCTAGATGAACGAACGTCTCTACACTTCCTCAGTTCTGAGAGATATATGTGTGTGAAAGCCGTCCTTCACCTAGCTTGTTGGGAACACAAAGTTTCTTTTCAGTTGCAAACTCCATTCCATACATATATATGGGGAGGTACAAGCTCCAACTCGGTTTTAAAGTGAAAACTGCAGGAACTTCAAACCGGCACTAGGAAACAGACGGAGAAAGCAGAGAAAAAGTGTCTCCTGCAACCCGTTCCCTTGGTGCTAGATGAACGAACGTCTCTCCACTTGCTGAGTTCTGAGAGATAAGTGTGTGTGAAAGCCGTCCTTCACCTAGCTTGTTGGGAACACAAAGTTTCTTTTCAGTTGCAAACTCCATTCCATACATATATATGGGGAGGTACAAGCTCCAACCCGGTTTTACAGTGAAAACTGCAGGAACTTCAAACCGGCACTAGGAAACAGACTGAGAAAGCAGAGAAAAAGTGTCTCCTGCAACCCGTTCCCTTGGTGCTAGATGAACGAAAGTCTCTCCACTTGCTCAGTTCTGAGAGATAAGTGTGTGTGAAAGCCGTCCTTCAACTATCTTGTTGGGAACACAAAGTTTCTTTTCAGTTGCAAACTCCATTCCATACATATATATGGGGAGGTACTAGCTCCAACTCGGTTTTACAGTGAAAACTGCAGGAACTTCAAACCGGCACTAGGAAACAGACTGAGAAAGCAGAGAAAAAGTGTCCCCTGCAACCCGTTCCCTTCGTGCTAGATGAACGAACGTCTCTCCACTTGCTCAGTTCTGAGAGATAAGTGTGTGTGAAAGCCATTCTTCACCTAGCTTGTTGGGAACATAAAGTTTCTTTTCAGTTGCAAATTCCATTCCATACATATATATGGGGAGGTACTAGCTCCAACTCGGTTTTACAGTGAAAACTGCAGGAACTTCAAACCGGCACTAGGAAACAGACTGAGAAAGCAGAGAAAAAGTGTCCCCTGCAACCCGTTCCCTTGGTGCTAGATGAACGAACGTCTCTACACTTCCTCAGTTCTGAGAGATATATGTGTGTGAAAGCCGTCCTTCACCTAGCTTGTTGGGAACACAAAGTTCCTTTTCAGTTGCAAACTCCATTCCATACATATATATGGGGAGGTACAAGCTCCAACTCGGTTTTAAAGTGAAAACTGCAGGAACTTCAAACCGGCACTAGGAAACAGACTGAGAAAGCAGAGAAAAAGTGTCTCCTGCAACCCGTTCCCTTGGTGCTAGATGAACGAACGTCTCTCCACTTGCTGAGTTCTGAGAGATAAGTGTGTGTGAAAGCCGTCCTTCACCTAGCTTGTTGGGAACACAAAGTTTCTTTTCAGTTGCAAACTCCATTCCATACATATATATGGGGAGGTACAAGCTCCAACCCGGTTTTACAGTGAAAACTGCAGGAACTTCAAACCGGCACTAGGAAACAGACTGAGAAAGCAGAGAAAAAGTGTCTCCTGCAACCCGTTCCCTTGGTGATAGATGAACGAATGTCTCTCCAATTGCTCAGTTCTGAGGGATAAGTGTGTGTGAAAGCCGTCCTTCACCTAGCTTGTTGGGAACACAAAGTTTCTTTTCAATCGCAAACTCCATTCCATACATATATAAAGGGAGGTACAAGCTCCAACTCGGTTTTAAAGTGAAAACTGCAGGAACTTCAACCCGGCAGTAGGAAACAGACTGAGAAAGCAGAGAAAAAGTGTCTCCTGCAACGCGTTCCCCCGGTGCTAGATGAACGAAAGTCTCTCCACTTGCTCAGTTCTGAGAGATAAGTGTGTGTGAAAGCCGTCATTCAACTTGCTTGTTGGGAACACAAAGTTTCTTTTCAGTTGCAAACTCCATTCCATACATATATGGGGAGGTACTAGCTCCAACTCGGTTTTAGAGAGAAAACTGCAGGAACTTCAAACCGGCACTAGGAAACAGACAGAGAAAGCAGAGAAAAAGTGTCCCCTGCAACCCGTTCCCTTGGTGCTAGATGAACGAACGTCTCTCCACTTGCTCAGTTCTGAGAGATAAGTGTGTGTGAAAGCCGTTCTTCACCTAGCTTGTTGGGAACACAAAGTTTCTTTTCAGTTGCAAACTCCATTCCATACATATATATGGGGAGGTACTAGCTCCAACTAGGTTTTAGAGTGAAAACTGCAGGAACTTCAAAACGGCACTAGGAAACAGACTGAGAAAGCAGAGAAAAAGTGTCTCCTGCAACCCGTTCCCTTGGTGCTAGATGAACGAACGTCTCACCACTTGTTCAGTTCTGAGAGATAATTGTGTGTGAAAGCCGTCCTTCACCTAGCTTGTTGGGAACACAAAGTTTCTTTTCAGTTGCAAACTCCATTCCATACATATATATGGGGAGGTACAAGGTCCAACTCGGTTTTACAGTGAAAACTGCAGGAACTTTAAACCGGCACTAGGAAACAGACTGAGAAAGCAGACAAAAAGTGTCTCCTGCAAACCGTTCCCTTGGTGCTAGATGAACGAAAGTCTCTCCACTTACTCAGTTCCGAGAGATAAGTGTGTGTGAAAGCCGTCCTTCACCTAGCTTGTTGGGAACACAAAGTTTCTTTTCAGTTGCAAACTCCATTCCATACATATATATGGGGAGGTACTAGCTCCAACACGGTTTTACAGTGAAAACTGCAGGAACTTCAAACCGGCACTAGGAAACAGACTGAGAAAGCAGAGAAAAAGTGTCTCCTGCAACCCGTTCCCTTGGTGATAGATGAACGAATGTCTCTCCAATTGCTCAGTTCTGAGGGATAAGTGTGTGTGTAAGCCGTCCTTCACCTAGCTTGTTGGGAACACAAAGTTTCTTTTCAATCGCAAACTCCATTCCATACATATATAAAGGGAGGTACAAGCTCCAACTCGGTTTTAAAGTGAAAACTGCAGGAACTTCAACCCGGCAGTAGGAAACAGACTGAGAAAGCAGAGAAAAAGTGTCTCCTGCAACGCGTTCCCCCGGTGCTAGATGAACGAAAGTCTCTCCACTTGCTCAGTTCTGAGGGATAAGTGTGTGTGAAAGCCGTCATTCAACTTGCTTGTTGGGAACACAAAGTTTCTTTTCAGTTGCAAACTCCATTCCATACATATATGGGGAGGTACTAGCTCCAACTCGGTTTTAGAGAGAAAACTGCAGGAACTTCAAACCGGCACTAGGAAACAGACAGAGAAAGCAGAGAAAAAGTGTCCCCTGCAACCCGTTCCCTTGGTGCTAGATGAACGAACGTCTCTCCACTTGCTCAGTTCTGAGAGATAAGTGTGTGTGAAAGCCGTTCTTCACCTAGCTTGTTGGGAACACAAAGTTTCTTTTCAGTTGCAAACTCCATTCCATACATATATATGGGGAGGTACTAGCTCCAACTAGGTTTTAGAGTGAAAACTGCAGGAACTTCAAAACGGCACTAGGAAACAGACTGAGAAAGCAGAGAAAAAGTGTCTCCTGCAACCCGTTCCCTTGGTGCTAGATGAACGAACGTCTCACCACTTGTTCAGTTCTGAGAGATAATTGTGTGTGAAAGCCGTCCTTCACCTAGCTTGTTGGGAACACAAAGTTTCTTTTCAGTTGCAAACTCCATTCCATACATATATATGGGGAGGTACAAGGTCCAACTCGGTTTTACAGTGAAAACTGCAGGAACTTTAAACCGGCACTAGGAAACAGACTGAGAAAGCAGACAAAAAGTGTCTCCTGCAAACCGTTCCCTTGGTGCTAGATGAACGAAAGTCTCTCCACTTACTCAGTTCCGAGAGATAAGTGTGTGTGAAAGCCGTCCTTCACCTAGCTTGTTGGGAACACAAAGTTTCTTTTCAGTTGCAAACTCCATTCCATACATATATATGGGGAGGTACTAGCTCCAACACGGTTTTACAGTGAAAACTGCAGGAACTTCAAACCGGCACTAGGAAACAGACTGAGAAAGCAGAGAAAAGTGTCTCCAGCAACCCGTTCCCTTGGTGCTAGATGAACGAACGTCTCTCCACTTGCTCAGTTCTGAGAGATAAGTGTGTGTTAAAGCCGTCCTTCACCTAGCTTGTTGGGAACACAAAGTTTCTTTTCAGTTGCAAACTCCATTCCATACATATATATGGGGAGGTACTAGCTCCAACTCGGTTTCCAGTGAAAACTGCATTAACTTCAAACCGGCACTAGGAAACAGACTGAGAAAGCAGAGAAAAAGTGTCTCCTGCAACCCGTTCCCTTGGTGCTAGATGAACGAACGTCTCTCCACTTGCTCAGTTCTGAGAGATAAGTGTGTGTGAAAGCCGTCCTTCACCTAGCTTGTTGGGAACACAAAGTTTCTTTTCAGTTGCAAACTCCTATTCCATACATATATATGGGGAGGTAAAAGCTCCAACACGGTTTTACAGTGAAAACTGCAGGAACTTCATACCGGCACTAGGAAACAAACTGAGAAAGCAGAGAAAAAGTGTCTCCTGCAACCCGTTCCCTTGGTGCTAGATGAATGAAAGTCTCTCCACTTGATAAGTTCTGAGAGATAAGTGTGTGTGAAAGCCGTCCTTCAACTAGCTTGTTGGGAACACATAGTTTCTTTTCAGTGGAAAACACCATTCCATACATATATATGGGGAGGTACAAGCTCCAACTCGGTTTTACAGTGAAAACTGCAGGAACTTCAAACCGGCACTAGGAAACAGACTGAGAAAGCAGAGAAAAAGTGTCTCATGCAACCCGTTCCCTTGGTGCTAGATGAACGATAGTCTCTCCACTTGCTCAGTTCCGAGAGATAAGTGTGTGTGAAAGCCGTCCTTCAACTAGCTTGTTGGGAACACAAAGTTTCTTTTCAGATGCAAACTCCATTCCATACATATATATGGGGAGGTACTAGCTCCAACTCGGTTTTACAGTGAAAACTGCAGGAACTTCAAACCGGCACTAGGAAACAGACTGAGAAAGCAGAGAAAAAGTGTCTCCTGCAACCCGTTCCCTTCGTGCTAGATGAACGAACGTCTCTCCACTTGCTCAGTTCTGAGAGATAATTGTGTGTGAAAGCCATTCTTCACCTAGCTTGTTGGGAACATAAAGTTTCTTTTCAGTTGCAAATTCCATTCCATACATATATATGGGGAGGTACTAGCTCCAACTCGGTTTTACAGTGAAAACTGCAGGAACTTCAAACCGGCACTAGGAAACAGACTGAGAAAGCAGAGAAAAAGTGTCTCCTGCAACCCGTTCCCTTGGTGCTAGATGAACGAACGTCTCTACACTTCCTCAGTTCTGAGAGATATATGTGTGTGAAAGCCGTCCTTCACCTAGCTTGTTGGGAACACAAAGTTTCTTTTCAGTTGCAAACTCCATTCCATACATATATATGGGGAGGTACTAGCTCCAACTCGGGTTTAAAGTGAAAACTGCAGGAACTTCAAACCGGCACTAGGAAACAGACTGAGAAAGCAGAGAAAAAGTGTCTCCTGCAACCCGTTCCCTTGGTGCTAGATGAACGAACGTCTCTCCACTTGCTCATTTCTGAGAGATAAGTGTGTGTGAAAGCCGTCCTTCAACTAGCTTGTTGGGAACACAAAGTTTCTTTTCAGTTGCAAACTCCATTCCATACATATATATGGGGAGGTACAATCTCCAACCCGGTTTTACAGTGAAAACTGCAGGAACTTCAAACCGGCACTAGGAAACAGACTGAGAAAGCAGAGAAAAAGTGTCTCCTGCAACCCGTTCCCTTGGTGATAGATGAACGAATGTCTCTCCAATTGCTCAGTTCTGAGGGATAAGTGTGTGTGAAAGCCGTCCTTCAACAAGCTTGTTGGGAACACAAAGTTTCTTTTCAATCGCAAACTCCATTCCATACATATATATGGGGAGGTACAAGCTCCAACCCGGTTTTACAGTGAAAACTGCATTAACTTCAAACCGGCACTAGGAAACAGACTGAGATAGCAGAGAAAAAGTGTCCCCTGCAAACCATTCCCTTGGTGCAAGATGAACGAACGTCTCTCCACTTGCTAAGTTCTGAGAGATAAGTGTGTGTGAAAGCCGTTCTTCACCTAGCTTGTTGGGAACACAAAGTTTCTTTTCAGTTGCAAACTCCATTCCATACATATATATGGGGAGGTACTAGCTCCAACTAGTTTTTAGAGTGAAAACTGCAGGAACTTCAAAACGGCACTAGGAAACAGACTGAGAAAGCAGAGAAAAAGTGTCTCCTGCAACCCGTTCCCTTGGTGCTAGATGAACGAACGTCTCTCCACTTGCTCAGTTCTGAGAGATAATTGTGTGTGAAAGCCGTCCTTCACCTAGCTTGTTGGGAACACAAAGTTTCTTTTCAGTTGCAAACTCCATTCCATACATATATATGGGGAGGTACAAGGTCCAACTCGGTTTTACAGTGAAAACTGCAGGAACTTCAAACCGGCACTAGGAAACAGACTGAGAAAGCAGACAAAAAGTGGCTCCTGCAAACCGTTCCCTTGGTGCTAGATGAACGAAAGTCTCTCCACTTACTCAGTTCCGAGAGATAAGTGTGTGTGAAAGCCGTCCTTCACCTAGCTTGTTGGGAACACAAAGTTTCTTTTCAGTTGCAAACTCCATTCCATACATATATATGGGGAGGTACTAGCTCCAACACGATTTTACAGTGAAAACTGCAGGAACTTCAAACCAGCACTAGGAAACAGACTGAGAAAGCATAGAAAAGTGTCTCCAGCAACCCGTTCCCTTGGTGCTAGATGAACGAACGTCTCTCCACTTGCTCAGTTATGAGAGATAAGTGTGTGTTAAAGCCGTCCTTCACCTAGCTTCTTGGGAACACAAAGTTTCTTTTCAGTTGCAAACTCCATTCCATACATATATCAGGGGAGGTACTAGCTCCAACTCTGTTTCCAGTGAAAACTGCATTAACTTCAAACCGGCACTAGGAAACAGACTGAGAAAGCAGAGAAAAAGTGTCTCCTGCAACCCGTTCCCTTGGTGCTAGATGAAAGAACGTCTCTCCACTTGCTCAGTTCTGAGAGATAAGTGTGTGTGAAAGCCGTCCTTCACCTAGCTTGTTGGGAACACAAAGTTTCTTTTCAGTTGCAAACTCCATTCCATACATATATATGGGGAGGTAAAAGCTCCAACACGGTTTTACAGTGAAAACTGCAGGAACTTCATACCGGCAGTAGGAAACAAACTGAGAAAGCAGAGAAAAAGTGTCTCCTGCAACCCGTTCCCTTGGTGCTAGATGAACGAACGTCTCTCCACTTGCTAAGTTCTGAGAGATAAGTGTGTGTGAAAGCCGTCCTTCAACTAGCTTGTTGGGAACACAAAGTTTCTTTTCAGTTGCAAACTCCATTCCATACATATATATGGGGAGGTACTAGCTCCAAATCGGTTTTACAGTGAAAACTGCAGGAACTTCAACCGGCACTAGGAAACAGACTGAGAAAGCAGAGAAAATGTGTCCCCTGCAACCCGTTCCCTTGGTGCTAAATGAACGAACGTCTCTCCACTTGCTCAGTTCTGAGAGATATGTGTGTGTGAAAGCCGTCCTTCACCTAGCTTGTTGGGAACACAAAGTTTCTTTTCAGTTGCAAACTCCATTCCATACATATATATGGGGAGGTACAAGCTCCAACTCGGTTTTACAGTGAAAACTGCAGGAACTTCAAACCGGCACTAGGAAACAGACTGAGAAAGCAGAGAAAAAGTGTCTCCTGCAACCCGTTCCCTTGGTGCTAGATGAACGAACGTCTCTCCACTTGCTCAGTTCCGAGAGATAAGTGTGTGTGAAAGCCGTCCTTCAACTAGCTTGTTGGGAACACAAAGTATCTTTTCAGTTGCAAACTCCATTCCATACATATAAATGCAGAGGTACAAGCTCCAACTCGGTTTTACAGTGAAAACTGCAGGAACTTCAAACCGGCACTAGGAAACAGACTGAGAAAGCAGAGAAAAAGTGTCTCATGCAACCCGTTCCCTTGGTGCTAGATGAACGAAAGTCTCTCCACTTGCTCAGTTCCGAGAGATAAGTGTGTGTGAAAGCCGTCATTCAACTAGCTTGCTGGGAACACAAAGTTTCTTTTCAGTTGCAAACTCCATTCCATACATATATATGGGGAGGTACTAGCTCCAACTCGGTTTTACAGTGAAAACTGCAGGAACTTCAAACCGGCACTAGGAAACAGACTGAGAAAGCAGAGAAAAAGTGTCTCCTGCAACCCGTTCCCTTAGTGCTAGATGAACGAAAGTCTCTCCACTTGCTCAGTTCTCAGAGATAAGTGTGTGTGAAAGCCATCCTTCAACTAGCTTGTTGGGAACATATAGTTTCTTTTCAGTTGCAAATCCCATTCCATACATATATATGGGGAGGTAATAGCTCCAACTCGGTTTTACAGTGAAAACTGCAGGAACTTCAAACCGACACTAGGAAACAGACTGAGAAAGCAGAGAAAAAGTGTCTCCTGCAACCCGTTCCCTTGGTGCTAGATGAACGAACGTCTCTCCACTTGCTCAGTTCTGAGAGATAAGTGTGTGTGAAAGCCGTCCTTCACCTAGCTTGTTGGGAACACAAAGTTTCTTTTCAGTTGCAAACTCCATTCCATACATATATATGGGGAGGTACAAGCTCCAACTCTATTTTACAGTGAAAACTGCAGGAACTTCAAACCGGCTCTAGGAAACATACTGAGAAAGCAGAGAAAAAGTGTCTCCTGCAACCCGTTCTCTTGGTGCTAGATGAACGAACGTCTCTCCACTTGCTCAGTTCTGAGAGATAAGTGTGTGTGAAAGCCGTCCTTCACCTAGCTTTTTGGGAACACAAAGTTTCTTTTCAGTTGCAAACTCCATTCCATACATATATATGGGGAGGTACAAGCTCCAAACCGGTTTTACAGTGAAAACTGCAGGAACTTCAAACCGGCACTAGGAAACAGACTGAGAAAGCAGAGAAAAAGTGTCTCCTGCAACCCGTTCCCTTGGTGATAGATGAACGAACGTTTCTCCAATTGCTCAGTTCTCAGGGATAAGTGTGTGTGAAAGCCGTCCTTCACCTAGCTTGTTGGGAACACAAAGTTTCTTTTCAGTTGCAAACTCCATTCCATACATATATATGGGGAGGTACATGCTCCAACACGATTTTACAGTGAAAACGGCAGGAATTTCAAACCGGCACTAGGAAACAGACTGAGAAAGCAGAGAAAAAGTGTCTCCTGCAACCCGTTCCCTTGGTGATAGATGAACGAATGTCTCTCCAATTGCTCAGTTCTGAGGGATAAGTGTGTGTGAAAGCCGTCCTTCACCTAGCTTGTTGGGAACACAAAGTTTCTTTTCAGTCGCAAACTCCATTCCATAAATATATATGGGTAGGTACAAGCTCCAACTTGGTTTTAAAGTGAAAACTGCAGGAACTTCAAACCGGCACTAGGAAACAGACTGAGAAAGCAGAGAAAAAGTGACTCCTGCAACCCGTTCCCTTGGTGCTAGATGAACGAACGTCTCTCCACTTGCTCAGTTCCGAGAGATAAGTGTGTGTGAAAGCCGTCCTTCAACTAGCTTGTTGGGAACACAAAGTTTCTTTTCAGTTGCAAACTCCATTCCATACATATAAATGGGGAGGTACAAGCTCCAACTCGGTTTTACAGTGAAAACTGCAGGAAATTCAAACCGGCACTAGGAAACAGACTGAGAAAGCAGAGATATAGTGTCTCATGCAACCCGTTCCCTTGGTGCTAGATGAACGAAAGTCTCTCCACTTGCTCAGTTCCGAGAGATAAGTGTGTGTGAAAGCCGTCCTTCACCTAGCTTGTTGGGAACACAAAGTTTCTTTTCAATCGCAAACTCCATTCCATACATATATATGGGGAGGTACAAGCTCCAACTCGGTTTTAAAGTGAAAACTGCAGGAACTTCAAACAGGCAGTAGGAAAAAGACTGAGAAAGCAGAGAAAAAGTGTCTCCAGCAACCCGTTCCCCCGGTGCTAGATGAACGAAAGTCTCTCCACTTGCTCAGTTCTGAGAGATAAATGTGTGTGAAAGCCGTCATTCACCTTGCTTGTTGGGAACACAAAGTTTCTTTTCAGTTGCAAACTCCATTCCATACATATATGGGGAGGTACTAGCTCCAACACGGTTTTAGAGAGAAAACTGCAGGAACTTCAATCCGGCACTAGGAAACAGACTGAGAAAGCAGAGAAAAAGTGTCCCCTGCAACCCGTTCCCTTGGTGCTAGATGAACGAACGTCTCTCCACTTGCTCAGTTCTGAGAGATAAGTGTGTGTGAAAGCCGTTCTTCACCCAGCTTGTTGGGAACACAAAGTTTCTTTTCAGTTGCAAACTCCATTCCATACATATATATGGGGAGGTACAAGCTCCAACCCGGTTTTACAGTGAAAACTGCAGGAATTTCAAACCGGCACTAGGAAACAGACTGAGAAAGCAGAGAAAAAGTGTCTCCTGCAACCCGTTCCCTTGGTGATGAACGAATGTCTCTCCAATTGCTCAGTTCTGAGGGATAAGTGTGTGTGAAAGCAGGCCTTCACCTAGCTTGTTGGGAACACAAAGTTTCTTTTCAGTCGCAAACTCCATTCCATAAATATATATGGGGAGGTACAAGCTCCAACTAGGTTTTAAAGTGAAAACTGCAGGAACATCAAACCGGCACTAGGAAACAGACTGAGAAAGCAGAGGAAAAGTGACTCCTGCAACCCGTTCCCTTGGTGCTAGATGAACGAACGTCTCTCCACTTGCTCAGTTCCGAGAGATAAGTGTGTGTGAAAGCCGTCCTTCAACTAGCTTGTTGGGAACACAAAGTTTCTTTTCAGTTGCAAACTCCATTCCATACATATAAATGGGGAGGTACAAGCTCCAACTCGGTTTTACAGTGAAAACTGCAGGAACTTCAACCCGGCAGTAGGAAACAGACTGAGAAAGCAGAGAAAAAGTGTCTCCTGCAACCCGTTCCCCCGGTGCTAGATGAACGAAAGTCTCTCCACTTGCTCAGTTCTGAGAGATAAGTGTGTGTGAAAGCCGTCATTCAACTTGCTTGTTGGGAACACAAAGTTTCTTTTCAGTTGCAAACTCCATTCCATACATATATGGGGAGGTACTAGCTCCAACTCGGTTTTAGAGAGAAAACTGCAGGAACTTCAAACCGGCACTAGGAAACAGACAGAGAAAGCAGAGAAAAAGTGTCCCCTGCAACCCGTTCCCTTGGTGCTAGATGAACGAACGTCTCTCCACTTGCTCAGTTCTGAGAGATAAGTGTGTGTGAAAGCCGTTCTTCACCTAGCTTGTTGGGAACACAAAGTTTCTTTTCAGTTGCAAACTCCAATCCATACATATATATGGGGAGGTACTAGCTCCAACTATGTTTTAGAGTGAAAACTGCAGGAACTTCAAAACGGCACTAGGAAACAGACTGAGAAAGCAGAGAAAAAGTGTCTCCTGCAACCCGTTCCCTTGGTGCTAGATGAACGAACGTCTCACCACTTGTTCAGTTCTGAGAGATAATTGTGTGTGAAAGCCGTCCTTCACCTAGCTTGTTGGGAACACAAAGTTTCTTTTCAGTTGCAAACTCCATTCCATACATATATATGGGGAGGTACAAGGTCCAACTCGGTTTTACAGTGAAAACTGCAGGAACTTTAAACCGGCACTAGGAAACAGACTGAGAAAGCAGACAAAAAGTGTCTCCTGCAAACCGTTCCCTTGGTGCTAGATGAACGAAAGTCTCTCCACTTACTCAGTTCCGAGAGATAAGTGTGTGTGAAAGCCGTCCTTCACCTAGCTTGTTGGGAACACAAAGTTTCTTTTCAGTTGCAAACTCCATTCCATACATATATATGGGGAGGTACTAGCTCCAACACGGTTTTACAGTGAAAACTGCAGGAACTTCAAACCGGCACTAGGAAACAGACTGAGAAAGCAGAGAAAAGTGTCTCCAGCAACCCGTTCCCTTGGTGCTAGATGAACGAACGTCTCTCCACTTGCTCAGTTCTGAGAGATAAGTGTGTGTTAAAGCCGTCCTTCACCTAGCTTGTTGGGAACACAAAGTTTCTTTTCAGTTGCAAACTCCATTCCATACATATATATGGGGAGGTACTAGCTCCAACTCGGTTTCCAGTGAAAACTGCATTAACTTCAAACCGGCACTAGGAAACAGACTGAGAAAGCAGAGAAAAAGTGTCTCCTGCAACCCGTTCCCTTGGTGCTAGATGAACGAACGTCTCTACACTTCCTCAGTTCTGAGAGATAAGTGTGTGTGAAAGCCGTCCTTCACCTAGCTTGTTGGGAACACAAAGTATCTTTTCAGTTGCAAACTCCATTCCATACATATATATGGGGAGGTACTAGCTCCAACTCGGGTTTAAAGTGAAAACTGCAGGAACTTCAAACCGGCACTAGGAAACAGACTGAGAAAGCAGAGAAATAGTGTCTCCTGCAACCCGTTCCCTTGGTGCTAGATGAACGAACGTCTCTCCACTTGCTCATTTCTGAGAGATAAGTGTGTGTGAAAGCCGTCCTTCAACTAGCTTGTTGGGAACACAAAGTTTCTTTTCAGTTGCAAACTCCATTCCATACATATATATGGGGAGGTACAATCTCCAACCCGGTTTTACAGTGAAAACTGCAGGAACTTCAAACCGGCACTAGGAAACAGACTGAGAAAGCAGAGAAAAAGTGTCTCCTGCAACCCGTTCCCTTGGTGATAGATGAACGAATGTCTCTCCAATTGCTCAGTTCTGAGGGATAAGTGTGTGTGAAAGCCGTCCTTCAACTAGCTTGTTGGGAACACAAAGTTTCTTTTCAATCGCAAACTCCATTCCATACATATATATGGGGAGGTACAAGCTCCAACCCGGTTTTACAGTGAAAACTGCATTAACTTCAAACCGGCACTAGGAAACAGACTGAGATAGCAGAGAAAAAGTGTCCCCTGCAACCCGTTCCCTTGGTGCAAGATGAACGAACGTCTCTCCACTTGCTAAGTTCTGAGAGATAAGTGTGTGTGAAAGCCGTTCTTCACCTAGCTTGTTGGGAACACAAAGTTTCTTTTCAGTTGCAAACTCCATTCCATACATATATATGGGGAGGTACTAGCTCCAACTAGTTTTTAGAGTGAAAACTGCAGGAACTTCAAAACGGCACTAGGAAACAGACTGAGAAAGCAGAGAAAAAGTGTCTCCTGCAACCCGTTCCCTTGGTGCTAGATGAACGAACGTCTCTCCACTTGCTCAGTTCTGAGAGATAATTGTGTGTGAAAGCCGTCCTTCACCTAGCTTGTTGGGAACACAAAGTTTCTTTTCAGTTGCAAACTCCATTCCATACATATATATGGGGAGGTACAAGGTCCAACTCGGTTTTACAGTGAAAACTGCAGGAACTTCAAACCGGCACTAGGAAACAGACTGAGAAAGCAGACAAAAAGTGTCTCCTGCAAACCGTTCCCTTGGTGCTAGATGAACGAAAGTCTCTCCACTTACTCAGTTCCGAGAGATAAGTGTGTGTGAAAGCCGTCCTTCACCTAGCTTGTTGGGAACACAAAGTTTCTTTTCAGTTGCAAACTCCATTCCATACATATATATGGGGAGGTACTAGCTCCAACACGATTTTACAGTGAAAACTGCAGGAACTTCAAACCAGCACTAGGAAACAGACTGAGAAAGCATAGAAAAGTGTCTCCAGCAACCCGTTCCCTTGGTGCTAGATGAACGAACGTCTCTCCACTTGCTCAGTTATGAGAGATAAGTGTGTGTTAAAGCCGTCCTTCACCTAGCTTCTTGGGAACACAAAGTTTCTTTTCAGTTGCAAACTCCATTCCATACATATATCAGGGGAGGTACTAGCTCCAACTCTGTTTCCAGTGAAAACTGCATTAACTTCAAACCGGCACTAGGAAACAGACTGAGAAAGCAGAGAAAAAGTGTCTCCTGCAACCCGTTCCCTTGGTGCTAGATGAAAGAACGTCTCTCCACTTGCTCAGTTCTGAGAGATAAGTGTGTGTGAAAGCCGTCCTTCACCTAGCTTGTTGGGAACACAAAGTTTCTTTTCAGTTGCAAACTCCATTCCATACATATATATGGGGAGGTAAAAGCTCCAACACGGTTTTACAGTGAAAACTGCAGGAACTTCATACCGGCAGTAGGAAACAAACTGAGAAAGCAGAGAAAAAGTGTCTCCTGCAACCCGTTCCCTTGGTGCTAGATGAACGAACGTCTCTCCACTTGCTAAGTTCTGAGAGATAAGTGTGTGTGAAAGCCGTCCTTCAACTAGCTTGTTGGGAACACAAAGTTTCTTTTCAGTTGCAAACTCCATTCCATACATATATATGGGGAGGTACTAGCTCCAAATCGGTTTTACAGTGAAAACTGCAGGAACTTCTACCGGCACTAGGAAACAGACTGAGAAAGCAGAGAAAATGTGTCCCCTGCAACCCGTTCCCTTGGTGCTAGATGAACGAACGTCTCTCCACTTGCTCAGTTCTGAGAGATATGTGTGTGTGAAAGCCGTCCTTCACCTAGCTTGTTGGGAACACAAAGTTTCTTTTCAGTTGCAAACTCCATTCCATACATATATATGGGGAAGTACAAGCTCCAACTCGGTTTTACAGTGAAAACTGCAGGAACTTCAAACCGGCACTAGGAAACAGACTGAGAAAGCAGAGAAAAAGTGTCTCCTGCAACCCGTTCCCTTGGTGCTAGATGAACGAACGTCTCTCCACTTGCTCAGTTCCGAGAGATAAGTGTGTGTGAAAGCCGTCCTTCAACTAGCTTGTTGGGAACACAAAGTATCTTTTCAGTTGCAAACTCCATTCCATACATATAAATGCGGAGGTACAAGCTCCAACTCGGTTTTACAGTGAAAACTGCAGGAACTTCAAACCGGCACTAGGAAACAGACTGAGAAAGCAGAGAAAAAGTGTCTCATGCAACCCGTTCCCTTGGTGCTAGATGAACGAAAGTCTCTCCACTTGCTCAGTTCCGAGAGATAATTGTGTGTGAAAGCCGTCATTCAACTAGCTTGCTGGGAACACAAAGTTTCTTTTCAGTTGCAAACTCCATTCCATACATATATATGGGGAGGTACTAGCTCCAACTCGGTTTTACAGTGAAAACTGCAGGAACTTCAAACCGGCACTAGGAAACAGACTGAGAAAGCAGAGAAAAAGTGTCTCCTGCAACCCGTTCCCTTAGTGCTAGATGAACGAAAGTCTCTCCACTTGCTCAGTTCTCAGAGATAAGTGTGTGTGAAAGCCATCCTTCACCTAGCTTGTTGGGAACATATAGTTTCTTTTCAGTTGCAAATTCCATTCCATACATATATATGGGGAGGTAATAGCTCCAACTCGGTTTTACAGTGAAAACTGCAGGAACTTCAAACCGACACTAGGAAACAGACTGAGAAAGCAGAGAAAAAGTGTCTCCTGCAACCCGTTCCCTTGGTGCTAGATGAACGAACGTCTCTCCACTTGCTCAGTTCTGAGAGATAAGTGTGTGTGAAAGCCGTCCTACACCTAGCTTGTTGGGAACACAAAGTTTCTTTTCAGTTGCAAACTCCATTCCATACATATATATGGGCAGGTAGAAGCTCCAACTCGGTTTTAGATTGAAAACTGCAGGAACTTCAAACCGGCACTAGGAAACAGACTGAAAAAGCAGACAAAAATTGTCTCCTGCAAACCGTTCCCTTGGTGCTAGATGAACGAACGTCTCTCCACTTGCTCAGTTCTTAGAGATAAGTGTGTGTGAAAGCCGTCCTTCACCTAGCTTGTTGGGAACACAAAGTTTCTTTTCAGTTGCAAACTCCATTCCATACATATATATGGGGAGGTACAAGCTCCAACTCGATTTTACAGTGAAAACTGCAGGAACTTCAAACCGGCTCTAGGAAACATACTGAGAAAGCAGAGAAAAAGTGTCTCCTGCAACCCGTTCTCTTGGTGCTAGATGAACGAACGTCTCTCCACTTGCTCAGTTCTGAGAGATAAGTGTGTGTGAAAGCCGTCCTTCACCTAGCTTGTTGGGAACACAAAGTTTCTCTTCAGTTGCAAACTCCATTCCATACATATATATGGGGAGGTACAAGCTCCAAACCGGTTTTACAGTGAAAACTGCAGGAACTTCAAACCGGCCCTTGGAAACAGTCTGAGAAAGCAGAGAAAAAGTGTCTCCTGCAACCCGTTCCCTTGGTGATAGATGAACGAACGTTTCTCCAATTGCTCAGTTCTGAGGGATAAGTGTGTGTGAAAGCCGTCCTTCACCTAGCTTGTTGGGAACACAAAGTTTCTTTTCAGTTGCAAACTCCATTCCATACATATATATGGGGAGGTACAAGCTCCAACACGGTTTTACAGTGAAAACTGCAGGAATTTCAAACCGGCACTAGGAAAAAGACTGAGAAAGCAGAGAAAAAGTGTCTCCTGCAACCCGTTCCCTTGGTGATAGATGAACGAATGTCTCTCCAATTGCTCAGTTCTGAGGGATAAGTGTGTGTGAAAGCCGTCCTTCACCTAGCTTGTTGGGAACACAAAGTTTCTTTTCAGTCGCAAACTCCATTCCATAAATATATATGGGGAGGTACAAGCTCCAACTTGGTTTTAAAGTGAAAACTGCAGGAACTTCAAACCGGCACTAGGAAACAGACTGAGAAAGCAGAGAAAAAGTGACTCCTGCAACCCGTTCCCTTGGTGCTAGATGAACGAACGTCTCTCCACTTGCTCAGTTCCGAGAGATAAGTGTGTGTGAAAGCCGTCCTTCAACTAGCTTGTTGGGAACACAAAGTTTCTTTTCAGTTGCAAACTCCATTCCATACATATAAATGGGGAGGTACAAGCTCCAACTCGGTTTTACAGTGAAAACTGCAGGAAATTCTAACCGGCACTAGGAAACAGACTGAGAAAGCAGAGAAATAGTGTCTCATGCAACCCGTTCCCTTGGTGCTAGATGAACGAAAGTCTCTCCACTTGCTCAGTTCCGAGAGATAAGTGTGTGTGAAAGCCGTCCTTCACCTAGCTTGTTGGGAACACAAAGTTTCTTTTCAATCGCAAACTCCATTCCATACATATATATGGGGAGGTACAAGCTCCAACTCGGTTTTAAAGTGAAAACTGCAGGAACTTCAAACAGGCAGTAGGAAAAAGACTGAGAAAGCAGAGAAAAAGTGTCTCCAGCAACCCGTTCCCCCGGTGCTAGATGAACGAAAGTCTCTCCACTTGCTCAGTTCTGAGAGATAAATGTGTGTGAAAGCCGTCATTCACCTTGCTTGTTGGGAACACAAAGTTTCTTTTCAGTTGCAAACTCCATTCCATACATATATGGGGAGGTACTAGCTCCAACTCGGTTTTAGAGAGAAAACTGCAGGAACTTCAAACCGGCACTAGGAAACAGACTGAGAAAGCAGAGAAAAAGTGTCCCCTGCAACCCGTTCCCTTGGTGCTAGATGAACGAACGTCTCTCCACTTGCTCAGTTCTGAGAGATAAGTGTGTGTGAAAGCCGTTCTTCACCCAGCTTGTTGGGAACACAAAGTTTCTTTTCAGTTGCAAACTCCATTCCATACATATATATTGGGAGGTACAAGCTCCAACCCGGTTTTACAGTGAAAACTGCAGGAATTTCAAACCGGCACTAGGAAACAGACTGAGAAAGCAGAGAAAAAGTGTCTCCTGCAACCCGTTCCCTTGGTGATAGATGAACGAATGTCTCTCCAATTGCTCAGTTCTGAGGGATAAGTGTGTGTGAAAGCAGTCCTTCACCTAGCTTGTTGGGAACACAAAGTTTCTTTTCAGTCGCAAGCTCCATTCCATAAATATATATGGGGAGGTACAAGCTCCAACTAGGTTTTAAAGTGAAAACTGCAGGAACTTCAAACCGGCACTAGGAAACAGACTGAGAAAGCAGAGGAAAAGTGACTCCTGCAACCCGTTCTCTTGGTGCTAGATGAACGAACGTCTCTCCACTTGCTCAGTTCCGAGAGATAAGTGTGTGTGAAAGCCGTCCTTCAACTAGCTTGTTGGGAACACAAAGTTTCTTTTCAGTTGCAAACTCCATTCCATACATATAAATGGGGAGGTACAAGCTCCAACTCGGTTTTACAGTGAAAACTGCAGGAAATTCAAACCGGCACTAGGAAACAGACTGAGAATGCAGAGAAAAAGTGTCTCATGCAACCCGTTCCCTTGGTGCTAGATGAACGAAAGTCTCTCCACTTGCTCAGTTCCGAGAGATAAGTGTGTGTGAAAGCCGTCCTTCAACTAGCTTGTTGGTAACACAAAGTTTCTTTTCAGTTGCAAACTCCATTCCATACATATATATGGGGAGGTACTAGCTCCAACTCTGTTTTACAGTGAAAACTGCAGGAACTTCAAACCGGCACTAGGAAACAGACTGAGAAAGCAGAGAAAAAGTGTCTCCTGCAACCCGTTCCCTTCGTGCTAGATGAACGAACGTCTCTCCACTTGCTCAGTTCTGAGAGATAAGTGTGTGTGAAAGCCATTCTTCACCTAGCTTGTTGGGAACATAAAGTTTCTTTTCAGTTGCAAATTCCATTCCATACATATATATGGGGAGGTACTAGCTCCAACTCTGTTTTACAGTGAAAACTGCAGGAACTTCAAACCGGCACTAGGAAACAGACTGAGAAAGCAGAGAAAAAGTGTCTCCTGCAACCCGTTCCCTTGGTGCTAGATGAACGAACGTCTCTACACTTCCTCATTTCTGAGAGATATATGTGTGTGAAAGCCGTCCTTCACCTAGCTTGTTGGGAACACAAAGTTTCTTTTCAGTTGCAAACTCCATTCCATACATGTTTATGGGGAGGTACAAGCTCCAACTCGGTTTTAAAGTGAAAACTGCAGGAACGTCAAACCGGCACTAGGAAACAGACTGAGAAAGCAGAGAAAAAGTGTCTCCTGCAACCCGTTCCCTTGGTGCTAGATGAACGAACGTCTCTCCACTTGCTCAGTTCTGAGAGATAAGTGTGTGTGAAAGCCGTCCTTCACCTAGCTTGTTGGGAACACAAAGTTTCTTTTCAGTTGCAAACTCCATTCCATACATATATATGGGGAGGTACAAGCTCCAACCCGGTTTTACAGTGAAAACTGCAGGAACTTCAAACCGGCACTAGGAAACAGACTGAGAAAGCAGAGAAAAAGTGTCTCCTGCAAAGCGTTCCCTTGGTGATAGATAAACGAATGTCTCTCCAATTGCTCAGTTCTGAGGGATAAGTGTGTGTGAAAGCCGTCCTTCACCTAGCTTGTTGGGAACACAAAGTTTCTTTTCAATCGCAAACTCCATTCCATACATATATATGGGGAGCTACAAGCTCCAACCCGGTTTTACAGTGAAAACTGCAGGAACTTCAAACCGGCACTAGGAAAAAGACTGAGAAAGCAGAGAAAAAGTGGCTCCTGCAACCCGTTCCCTTGGTGATAGATGAACGTATGTCCCTCCAATTGCTCAGTTCTGAGGGATAATTGTGTTTGAAAGCCGTACTTCACCTAGCTTGTTGGGAACACAAAGTTTCTTTTCAGTTGCAAACTCCATTCCATACATATATATGGGGAGGTACTAGCTCCAACTCGGTTTCCAGTGAAAACTGCATTAACTTCAAACCGGCATTAGGAAACAGACTGAGAAAGCAGAGAAAAATTGTCTCCTGCAACCCGTTCCCTTGGTTCTAGATGAACGAACGTCTCTCCACTTGCTCAGTTCTGAGAGACAAGTGTGTGTGAAAGACGACCTTCACCTAGCTTGTTGGGAACACAAAGTTTCTTTTCAGTTGCAAACTTCATTCCATATATATATATGGGGAGGTACTAGCTCCAACACAGTTTTACAGTGAAAACTGCAGGAACTTCAAACCGGCACTAGGAAACAGACTGAGAAAGCAGAGAAAAAGTGTCTCCTGCAACCCGTTCCCCCGGTGCTAGATGAACGAACGTCTCTCCACTTGCTCAGTTCTGAGAGAAACGTGTGTGTGAAAGCCGTCCTTCACCTAGCTTGTTGGGAACACAAAGTTTCTTTTCAGTTGCAAACTCCATTCCATATATATATATGTGGAGGTACAAGCTCCAACTCGGTTTTACAGTGAAAACTGCAGGAACTTCAAACCGGCACTAGGAAACATACTGAGAAAGCAGAGAAAATGTCTCTCCTGCAACCCGTTTCCCCGGTGCTAGATGAACGAACGTCTCTCCACTTGCTCATTTCTGAGTGATAAGTGTGTGTGAAAGCCGTCCTTCACCTAGCTTGTAGGGAACACAAAGTTTCTTTTCAGTTGCAAACTCCATTCCATACATATATATGGGGAGGTACTAGCTCCAACTCGGTTTTACAGTGAAAACTGCAGAAACTTCAAACCAGCACTAGGAAACAGACTGAGAAAGCATAGGAAAGTGCCTCCTGCAACCCGTTCCACCGGTGCTAGATGAACGAACGTCTCTCCACTTGCTCAGTTCTGAGAGATATTTGTGTTTGAAAGCCGTCCATCACCTAGCTTGTTGGGAACAGAAAGTTTCTTTTCAGTTGCAAACTCCATTCCATACATATATATGCGGAGGTACTAGCTCCAACTCGGATTTACAGTGAAAACTATAGGAACTTCAACCCGGCACTAGGAAACAGACTGAGAAAGCTGAGAAAAAGTGTCTCCTGCAACCCGTTCCCTTGGTTCTAGATGAACGAAAGTCTCTCCACTTGCTCAGTTCTGAGAGACAAGTGTGTGTGAAAGACGACCTTCACCTAGCTTGTTGGGAACACAAAGTTTCTTTTCAGTTGCAAACTTCATTCCATACATATATATGGGTAGGTACTAGCTCCAACTCAGTTTTACAGTGAAAACTGCAGGAACTTCAAACCGGCACTAGGAAACAGACTGAGAAAGCAGAGAAATAGTGTCTCCTGCAACCCGTTCCCCCGGTGCTAGATGAACGAACGTCTCTCCACTTGCTCAGTTCTGAGAGAAACGTGTGTGTGAAAGCCGTCCTTCACCTAGCTTGTTGGGAACACAAAGTTTCTTTTCAGTTGCAAACTCCATTCCGTACATATATATGGGGAGGTACTAGCTCCAACTCCGTTTCACAGTGAAAACTGCAGGAACTTCAAACCGGCACTAGGGAACAGACTGAGAAAGCAGAGAAAAAGTGTCTCCTGCAACCCGTTTCCTTGGTGCTAGATGAACGAACGTCTCTCCACTTGCTCAGTTCTGAGAGATAAGTGTGTGTGAAAGCCGTCCTTCAGCTACCTTGTTGGGAACACAAAGTTTCTTTTCAGTTGCAAACTCCATTCCATACATATATATGTGGAGGTACAAGCTCCAACTCGGTTTTACAGTGAAAACTGCAGGAACTTCAAACCGGCACTAGGAAATAGAATGAGAAAGCAGAGAAAATGTCTCTCCTGCAACCCGTTCCCCCGGTGCTAGATGAACGAACGTCTCTCCACTTGCTCAGTTCTGAGAGAAACGTGTGTGTGAAAGCCGTCATTCACCTTGCTTGTTGGGAACACAAAGTTTCTTTTCAGTTGCAAACTCCATTCCATACATATATGGGGAGGTACTAGCTCCAACTCGGTTTTAGAGAGAAAACTGCAGGAACTTCAAACCGGCACTAGGAAACAGACTGAGAAAGCAGAGAAAAAGTGTCCCCTGCAAACCGTTCCCTTGGTGCTAGATGAACGAACGTCTCTCCACTTGCTCAGTTCTGAGAGATAAGTGTGTGTGAAAGCCGTTCTTCACCCAGCTTGTTGGGAACACAAAGTTTCTTTTCAGTTGCAAACTCCATTCCATACATATATATGGGGAGGTACAAGCTCCAACCCGGTTTTACAGTGAAAACTGCAGGAATTTCAAACCGGCACTAGGAAACAGACTGAGAAAGCAGAGAAAAAGTGTCTCCTGCAACCCGTTCCCTTGGTGATAGATGAACGAATGTCTCTCCAATTGCTCAGTTCTGAGGGATAAGTGTGTGTGAAAGCAGTCCTTCACCTAGCTTGTTGGGAACACAAAGTTTCTTTTCAGTCGCAAACTCCATTCCATAAATATATATGGGGAGGTACAAGCTCCAACTCGGTTTTAAAGTGAAAACTGCAGGAACTTCAAACCGGCACTAGGAAACAGACTGAGAAAGCAGAGGAAAAGTGACTCCTGCAACCCGTTCCCTTGGTGCTAGATGAAAGAACGTCTCTCCACTTGCTCAGTTCCGAGAGATAAGTGTGTGTGAAAGCCGTCCTTCAACTAGCTTGTTGGGAACACAAAGTTTCTTTTCAGTTGCAAACTCCATTCCATACATATAAATGGGGAGGTACAAGCTCCAACTCGGTTTTAAAGTGAAAACTGCAGGAAATTCAAACCGGCACTAGGAAACAGACTGAGAAAGCAGAGAAAAAGTGTCTCATGCAACCCGTTCCCTTGGTGCTAGATGAACGAAAGTCTCTCCACTTGCTCAGTTCCGAGAGATAAGTGTGTGTGAAAGCCGTCCTTCAACTAGCTTGTTGGGAACACAAAGTTTCTTTTCAGTTGCAAACTCCATTCCATACATATATATGGGGAGGTACTAGCTCCAACTCTGTTTTACAGTGAAAACTGCAGGAACTTCAAACCGGCACTAGGAAACAGACTGAGAAAGCAGAGAAAAAGTGTCTCCTGCAACCCGTTCCCTTCGTGCTAGATGAACGAACGTCTCTCCACTTGCTCAGTTCTGAGAGATAAGTGTGTGTGAAAGCCATTCTTCACCTAGCTTGTTGGGAACATAATGTTTCTTTTCAGTTGCAAATTCCATTCCATACATATATATGGGGAGGTACTAGCTCCAACTCGGTTTTACAGTGAAAACTGCAGGAACTTCAAACCGGCACTAGGAAACAGACTGAGAAAGCAGAGAAAAAGTGTCTCCTGCAACCCGTTCCCTTGGTGCTAGATGAACGAACGTCTCTACACTTCCTCATTTCTGAGAGATATATGTGTGTGAAAGCCGTCCTTCACCTAGCTTGTTGGGAACACAAAGTTTCTTTTCAGTTGCAAACTCCATTCCATACATGTTTATGGGGAGGTACAAGCTCCAACTCGGTTTTAAAGTGAAAACTGCAGGAACGTCAAACCGGCACTAGGAAACAGACTGAGAAAGCAGAGAAAAAGTGTCTCCTGCAACCCGTTCCCTTGGTGCTAGATGAACGAACGTCTCTCCACTTGCTCAGTTCTGAGAGATAAGTGTGTGTGAAAGCCGTCCTTCACCTAGCTTGTTGGGAACACAAAGTTTCTTTTCAGTTGCAAACTCCATTCCATACATATATATGGGGAGGTACAAGCTCCAACCCGGTTTTACAGTGAAAACTGCAGGAACTTCAAACCGGCACTAGGAAACAGACTGAGAAAGCAGAGAAAAAGTTTCTCCTGCAATCCGTTCCCTTGGTGATAGATAAACGAATGTCTCTCCAATTGCTCAGTTCTGAGGGATAAGTGTGTGTGAAAGCCGTCCTTCACCTAGCTTGTTGGGAACACAAAGTTTCTTTTCAATCGCAAACTCCATTCCATACATATATATGGGGTGGTTCAAGCTCCAACCCGGTTTTACAGTGAAAACTGCAGGAACTTCAAACCGGCACTAGGAAAAAGACTGAGAAAGCAGAGAAAAAGTGTCTCCTGCAACCCGTTCCCCCGGTGCTAGATGAACGAACGTCTCTCCACTTGCTCAGTTCTGAGAGAAACGTGTGTGTGAAAGCCGTCCTTCACCTAGCTTGTTGGGAACACAAAGTTTCTTTTCAGTTGCAAACTCCATTCCATACATATAAATGGGGAGGTACAAGCTCCAACTCGGTTTTAAAGTGAAAACTGCAGGAAATTCAAACCGGCACTAGGAAACAGACTGAGAAAGCAGAGAAAAAGTGTCTCATGCAACCCGTTCCCTTGGTGCTAGATGAACGAAAGTCTCTCCACTTGCTCAGTTCCGAGAGATAAGTGTGTGTGAAAGCCGTCCTTCAACTAGCTTGTTGGGAACACAAAGTTTCTTTTCAGTTGCAAACTCCATTCCATACATATATATGGGGAGGTACTAGCTCCAACTCTGTTTTACAGTGAAAACTGCAGGAACTTCAAACCGGCACTAGGAAACAGACTGAGAAAGCAGAGAAAAAGTGTCTCCTGCAACCCGTTCCCTTCGTGCTAGATGAACGAACGTCTCTCCACTTGCTCAGTTCTGAGAGATAAGTGTGTGTGAAAGCCATTCTTCACCTAGCTTGTTGGGAACATAATGTTTCTTTTCAGTTGCAAATTCCATTCCATACATATATATGGGGAGGTACTAGCTCCAACTCGGTTTTACAGTGAAAACTGCAGGAACTTCAAACCGGCACTAGGAAACAGACTGAGAAAGCAGAGAAAAAGTGTCTCCTGCAACCCGTTCCCTTGGTGCTAGATGAACGAACGTCTCTACACTTCCTCATTTCTGAGAGATATATGTGTGTGAAAGCCGTCCTTCACCTAGCTTGTTGGGAACACAAAGTTTCTTTTCAGTTGCAAACTCCATTCCATACATGTTTATGGGGAGGTACAAGCTCCAACTCGGTTTTAAAGTGAAAACTGCAGGAACGTCAAACCGGCACTAGGAAACAGACTGAGAAAGCAGAGAAAAAGTGTCTCCTGCAACCCGTTCCCTTGGTGCTAGATGAACGAACGTCTCTCCACTTGCTCAGTTCTGAGAGATAAGTGTGTGTGAAAGCCGTCCTTCACCTAGCTTGTTGGGAACACAAAGTTTCTTTTCAGTTGCAAACTCCATTCCATACATATATATGGGGAGGTACAAGCTCCAACCCGGTTTTACAGTGAAAACTGCAGGAACTTCAAACCGGCACTAGGAAACAGACTGAGAAAGCAGAGAAAAAGTTTCTCCTGCAATCCGTTCCCTTGGTGATAGATAAACGAATGTCTCTCCAATTGCTCAGTTCTGAGGGATAAGTGTGTGTGAAAGCCGTCCTTCACCTAGCTTGTTGGGAACACAAAGTTTCTTTTCAATCGCAAACTCCATTCCATACATATATATGGGGTGGTTCAAGCTCCAACCCGGTTTTACAGTGAAAACTGCAGGAACTTCAAACCGGCACTAGGAAAAAGACTGAGAAAGCAGAGAAAAAGTGTCTCCTGCAACCCGTTCCCCCGGTGCTAGATGAACGAACGTCTCTCCACTTGCTCAGTTCTGAGAGAAACGTGTGTGTGAAAGCCGTCCTTCACCTAGCTTGTTGGGAACACAAAGTTTCTTTTCAGTTGCAAACTCCATTCCATACATATATATGTGGAGGTACAAGCTCCAACTCGGTTTTACAGTGAAAACTGCAGGAACTTCAAACCGGCACTAGGAAACATACTGAGAAAGCAGAGAAAATGTCTCTACTGCAACCCGTTCCCCCGGTGCTAGATGAACGAACGTCTCTCCACTTGCTCAGTTCTGAGAGATAAGTGTGTGTGAAAGCCGTCCTTCACCTAGCTTGTAGGGAACACAAAGTTTCTTTTCAGTTGCAAACTCCATTCCATACATATATATGGGGAGGTACTAGCTCCAACTCGGTTTTACAGTGAAAACTGCAGAAACTTCAACCCAGCACTAGGAAACAGACTGAGAAAGCATAGGAAAGTGCCTCCTGCAACCCGTTCCACCGGTGCTAGATGAACGAACGTCTCTCCACTTGCTCAGTTCTGAGAGATATTTGTGTGTGAAAGCCGTCCATCACCTAGCTTGTTGGGAACAGAAAGTTTCTTTTCAGTTGCAAACTCCATTCCATACATATATATGCGGAGGTACTAGCTCCAACTCGGATTTACAGTGAAAACTACAGGAACTTCAACCCGGCACTAGGAAACAGACTGAGAAAGCTGAGAAAAAGTGTCTCCTGCAACCCGTTCCCTTGGTTCTAGATGAACGAAAGTCTCTCCACTTGCTCAGTTCTGAGAGACAAGTGTGTGTGAAAGACGACCTTCACCTAGCTTGTTGGGAACACAAAGTTTCTTTTCAGTTGCAAACTTCATTCCATACATATATATGGGTAGGTACAAGCTCCAACTCAGTTTTACAGTGAAAACTGCAGGAACTTCAAACCGGCACTAGGAAAAAGACTGAGAAAGCAGAGAAAAAGTGTCTCCTGCAACCCGTTCCCCCGGTGCTAGATGAACGAACGTCTCTCCACTTGCTCAGTTCTGAGAGAAACGTGTGTGTGAAAGCCGTCCTTCACCTAGCTTGTTGGGAACACAAAGTTTCTTTTCAGTTGCAAACTCCATTCCGTACATATATATGGGGAGGTACTAGCTCCAACTCCGTTTCACAGTGAAAACTGCAGGAACTTCAAACCGGCACTAGGGAACAGACTGAGAAAGCAGAGAAAAAGTGTCTCCTGCAACCCGTTTCCTTGGTGCTAGATGAACGAACGTCTCTCCACTTGCTCAGTTCTGAGAGATAAGTGTGTGTGAAAGCCGTCCTTCAGCTACCTTGTTGGGAACACAAAGTTTCTTTTCAGTTGCAAACTCCATTCCATACATATATATGTGGAGGTACAAGCTCCAACTCGGTTTTACAGTGAAAACTGCAGGAACTTCAAACCGGCACTAGGAAACAGAATGAGAAAGCAGAGAAAATGTCTCTCCTGCAACCCGTTCCCCCGGTGCTAGATGAACGAACGTCTCTCAACTTGCTCAGTTCTGAGAGACAAGTGTGTGTGAAACACGACCTTCATCTAGCTTGTTGGGAACACAAAGTTTCTTTTCAGTTGCAAACTTCATTCCATACATATATATGGGGAGGTACTAGCTCCAACTCAGTTTTACAGTGAAAACTGCAGGAACTTCAAACCGGCACTAGGAAACAGACTGAGAAAGCAGAGAAAAAGTGTCTCCTGCAACCCGTTCCCCCGGTGCTAGATGAACGAACGTCTCTCCACTTGCTCAGTTCTGAGAGAAACGTGTGTGTGAAAGCCGTCCTTCACCTAGCTTGTTGGGAACACAAAGTTTCTTTTCAGTTGCAAACTCCATTCCATACATATATATGCGGAGGTACAAGCTCCAACTCGGTTTTACAGTGAAAACTGCAGGAACTTCAAACCGGCACTAGGAAACATACTGAGAAAGCAGAGAAAATGTCTCTCCTGCAACCCGTTCCCCCGGTGCTAGATGAACGAACGTCTCTCCACTTGCTCAGTTCTGAGAGATAAGTGTGTGTGAAAGCCGTCCTTCACCTAGCTTGTAGGGAACACAAAGTTTCTTTTCAGTTGCAAACTCCATTCCATACATATATATGGGGAGGTACTATCTCCAACTCGGTTTTACAGTGAAAACTGCAGAAACTTCAAACCAGCACTAGGAAACAGACTGAGAAAGCATAGGAAAAGTGCCTCCTGCAACCCGTTCCACCGGTGCTAGATGAACGAACGTCTCTCCACTTGCTCAGTTCTGAGAGATATTTGTGTGTGAAAGCCGTCCATCACCTAGCTTGTTGGGAACAGAAAGTTTCTTTTCAGTTGCAAACTCCATTCCATACATATATATGGGGATGTACAAGCTCCAACTCGGTTTTACAGTGAAAACTGCAGGAACTTCAAACCGGCACTAGGAAACAGACTGAGAAAGCAGAGAAAAAGTGTCTCCTGCAACCCGTTCCCTTGGTGCTAGATGAACGAATGTCTCTCCACTTGTTCAGTTCTGAGAGATAAGTGTGTGTGAAAGCCGTCCTTCACATAGCTTGTTGGGAACACAAAGTTTCTTTTCAGTTGCAAACTCCATTCCATACATATATATCGGGAGGTACAAGCTCCAACCCGGTTTTACAGTGAAAACTGCAGGAACTTCAAACCGGCACTAGGAAAAAGTCTGAGAAAGCAGAGAAAAGGTGTCTCCTGCAACCCGTTCCCTTGGTGATAGATGAACGAATGTCTCTCCAATTGCTCAGTTCTGAGGGATAATTGTGTTTGAAAGCCGTACTTCACCTAGCTTGTTGGGAACACAAAGTTTCTTTTCAGTTGCAAACTCCATTCCATACATATATATGGGGAGGTACTAGCTCCAACTCGGTTTCCAGTGAAAACTGCATTAACTTCAAACCGGCACTAGGAAACAGACTGAGAAAGCAGAGAAAAAGTGTCTCCTGCAACCCGTTCCCTTGGTTCTAGATGAACGAACGTCTCTCCACTTGCTCAGTTCTGAGAGATAAGTGTGTGTGAAAGCCGTCCTTCAGCTACCTTGTTGGGAACACAAAGTTTCTTTTCAGTTGCAAACTCCATTCCATACATATATATGTGGAGGTAAAAGCTCCAACTCGGTTTTACAGTGAAAACTGCAGGAACTTCAAACCGGCACTAGGAAACAGACTGAGAAATCAGAGAAAATGTCTCTCCTGCAACCCGTTCCCCCGGTGCTAGATGAACGAACGTCTCTCCACTTGCTCAGTTCTGAGAGATAATTGTGTGTGAAAGCCGTCCTTCACCTAGCTTGTAGGGAACACAAAGTTTCTTTTCAGTTGCAAACTCCATTCCATACATATATATGGGGAGGTACTAGCTCCAACTCGGTTTTACAGTGAAAACTGCAGGAACTTCAAACCGGCACTAGGAAACAGACTGAGAAAGCATAGGAAAAGTGCCTCCTGCAACCCGTTCCACCGGTGCTAGATGAACGAACGTCTCTCCACTTGCTCAGTTCTGAGAGATATTTGTGTGTGAAAGCCGTCCATCACCTAGCTTGTTGGGAACACAAAGTTTCTTTTCAGTTGCAAACTCCATTCCATACATATATATGCGGAGGTACTAGCTCCAACTCGGATTTACAGTGAAAACTACAGGAACTTCAACCCGGCACTAGGAAACAGACTGAGAAAGCAGAGAAAAAGTGTCTCCTGCAACCCGTTCCCTTGGTGCTAGATGAACGAAAGTCTCTCCACTTGCTCAGTTCTGAGAGATAAGTGAGTGTGAAAGCCGTACTTCACCTATCTTGTTGGGAACACAAAGTTTCTTTTCAGTTGCAAACTCCATTCCATATATATATATGGGGGAGGTTGAAGCTCCAACTCGGTTTTAGAGTGAAAACTGCAGGAACTTCAAACCGGCACTAGGAAAAATACTGAGAAAGCAGAGAAATAGTGTCTCCTGCAACCCGTTCCCTTGGTGCTAGATGAACGAACGTCTCTCCACTTGCTCAGTTCTGAGAGATAAGTGTGTGTGAAAGCCGTCCTTCACCTAGCTTGTTGGGAACACAAAGTTTTGTTCCAGTTGCAAACTCCATTCCATACATATATATGGGGAGGTACAAGCTCCAACTCGGTTTTACAGTGAAAACTGCAGGAACTTCAAACCGGCCCTAGGAAACAGACTGAGAAAGCAGAGAAAAAGTGTCTCCTGCAACCCGTTCCCTTGGTGCTAGATGAACGAATGTCTCTCCACTGCTCAGTTCTGAGAGTATAATGTGTGTGAAAGCCGTCCTTCACCTAGCTTGTTGGAAACACAAAGTTCTTTTCAGTTGCAAACTCCATTCCATACATATATATCGGGAGGTACAAGCTCCAACCCGGTTTTACAGTGAAAACTGCAGGAACTTCAAACCGGCACTAGGAAAAAGACTGAGAAAGCAGAGAAAAAGTGTCTCCTGCAACCCGTTCCCTTGGTGATAGATGAACGAATGTCTCTCCAATTGCTCAGTTCTGAGGGATATTTGTGTTTGAAAGCCGTACTTCACCTATCTTGTTGGGAACACAAAGTTTCTTTTCAGTTGCAAACTCCATTCCATACATATATATGGGGAGGTACTAGCTCCAACTCGGTTTTACAGTGAAAACTGCATTAACTTCAAACCGGCACTAGGAAACAGACTGAGAAAGCAGAGAAAAAGTGTCTCCTGCAACCCGTTCCCTTGGTTCTAGATGAACGAACGTCTCTCCACTTGCTCAGTTCTGAGAGACAAGTGTGTGTGAAAGACGACCTTCACCTAGCTTGTTGGGAACACAAAGTTTCTTTTCAGTTGCAAACTTCATTCCATATATATATATGGGGAGGTACAAGCTCCAACTCAGTTTTACCGTGAAAACTGCAGGAACTTCAAACCGGCACTAGGAAACAGACTGAGAAAGCAGAGAAAAAGTGTCTCCTGCAACCCGTTCCCCCGGTGCTAGATGAACGAACGTCTCTCCACTTGGTCAGTTCTGAGAGAAACGTGTGTGTGAAAGCCGTACTTCACCTAGCTTGTTGGGAACACAAAGTTTCTTTTCAGTTGCAACTCAATTCCGTACATATATATGGGGAGGTACTAGCTCCAACTCCGTTTCACAGTGAAAACTGCAGGAACTTCAAACCGGCACTAGGGAACAGACTGAGAAAGCAGAGAAAAAGTTTCTCCTGCAACCCGTTTCCTTGGTGCTAGATGAACGAACGTCTCTCCACTTGCTCAGTTCTGAGAGATAAGTGTGTGTGAAAGCCGTCCTTCAGCTACCTTGTTGGGAACACAAAGTTTCTTTTCAGTTGCAAACTCCATTCCATACATATATATGTGGAGGTACAAGCTCCAACTCTGTTTTACAGTGAAAACTGCAGGAACTTCAAACCGGCACTAGGAAACAGACTGAGAACGCAGAGAAAATGTCTCCCTGCAACCCGTTCCCCCGGTGCTAGATGAACGAACGTCTCTCCACTTGCTCAGTTCTGAGAGATAAGTGTGTCTGAAAGCCGTCCTTCACCTAGCTTGTAGGGAACACAAAGTTTCTTTTCAGTTGCAAACTCCATTCCATACATATAAATGGGGAAGTACTAGCTCCAACTCGGTTTTACAGTGAAAACTGCAGGAACTTCAAACCGGCACTAGGAAACAGACTGAGAAAGCATAAGAAAAGTGCCTCCTGCAACCCGTTCCACCGGTGCTAGATGAACGAACGTCTCTCCACTTGCTCAGTTCTGAGAGATATGTGTGTGTGAAAGCCGGCCATCACCTAGCTTGTTGGGAACACAAAGTTTCTTTTCAGTTGCAAACTCCATTCCATACATATATATGCGGAGGTACTAGCTCCAACTCGGATTTACAGTGAAAACTACAGGAACTTCAACCCGGCACTAGGAAACAGACTGAGAAAGCAGAGAAAAAGTGTCTCCTGCAACCCGTTCCCTTGGTGCTAGATGAACTAACGTCTCTCCACTTGCTCAGTTCTGAGAGATAAGTGTGTGTGAAAGCCGCCCTTCACCTAGCTTGTTGGGAACACAAAGTTTCTTTTCAGTTGCAAACTCCATTCCATATATATAGAGGGGTGGTAGAAGCTCCAACTCGGTTTTACAGTGAAAACTGCAGGAACTTCAAACAGGCACTAGGAAACAGACTGAGAAAGCAGAGAAAAAGTGTCTCCAGCAACCCGTTCCCTTGGTGCTTGATGAACGAAAGTCTCTCCACTTGCTCAGTTCTGAGAGATAAGTGAGTGTGAAAGCCGTCCTTCACATATCTTGTTGGGAACACAAAGTTTCTTTTCAGTTGCAAACTCCATTCCATACATATATATAGGGGAGGTTGAAGCTCCAACTCGGTTTTAGAGTGAAAACTGCAGGAACATCAAACCGGCACTAGGAAAAAGACTGAGAAAGCAGAGAAAAAGTGTCTCCTGCAACCCGTTCCCTTGGTGCTAGATGAACGAACGTCTCTCCACTTGCTCAGTTCTGAGAGATAAGTGTGTGTGAAAGCCGTCCTTCAGCTACCTTGTTGGGAACACAAAGTTTCTTTTCAGTTGCAAACTCCATTCCATACATATATATGTGGAGGTACAAGCTCCAACTCGTTTTTACAGTGAAAACTGCAGGAACTTCAAACCGGCACTAGGAAACAGACTGAGAAAGCAGAGAAAAAGTCTCTCCTGCAACCCGTTCCCTTGGTGCTAGATGAACGAACGTCTCTCCACTTGCTCAGTTCTGAGAGATAAGTGTGTGTGAAAGCCGTCCTTCACCTAGCTTGTTGGGAACACAAAGTTTGTTTCAGTTGCAAACTCCATTCCATACATATATATGGGGAGGTACAAGCTCCAACTCGGATTTACAGTGAAAACTGCAGGAACTTCAAACCGGCACTAGGAAACAGACTGAGAAAGCAGAGAAAATGTGTCTCCTGCAACCCGTTCCCTTGGTGCTAGATGAACGAACGTCTCTCCACTTGCTCAGTTCTGAGAGATATGTGTGTGTGAAAGCCGTCCTTCTCCTAGCTTGATGGGAACACAAAGTTTCTTTTCAGTTGCAAACTCCACTCCATACATATATGTGGGGAGGTAGAAGCTCCAACACGGTTTGACAGTGAAAACTGCAGGAACTTCAAACCAGCACTAGGAAACATACTGAGAAAGCAGAGAAAAAGTGTCTCCTGCAACCCATTCCCTTGGTGCTAGATGAACGAACGTCTCTCCACTTGCTCAGTTCTGAGAGATAAGTGTGTGTGAAAGCCGTCCTTCACCTAGCTTGTTGGGAACACAAAGTTTCTTTTCAGTTGCAAACTCCATTCACTACATATATATGGGGAGGTACTAGCTCCAACTCGGTTTTACAGTGAAAACTGCAAGAAATTCAAACCGGCACTAGGAAACAGACTGAGAAAGCAGAGAAAAAGTGTCTCCTGCAACCCGTTCCCTTGATGCTAGATGAACGAACGTCTCTCCACTTGCTAAGTTTTGAGAGATAACTGTGTGTGAAATCCGTCCTTCAACTAGCTTGTTGGGAACACATAGTTTCTTTTCAGTGGAAAACTCCATTCCATACATATATATGGGGAGGTACAAGCTCCAACTCGGTTTGACAGTGAAAATTGCAGGAACTTCAAACCGGCACTAGGAAACAGACTGAGAAAGCAGAGAAAAAGTCTCTCCTGCAACCCGTTCCCTTGGTGCTAGATGAACGAACGTCTCTCCACTTGCTCAGTTCTGAGAGATAAGTGTGTGTGAAAGCCGTCCTTCACCTAGCTTGTTGGGAACACAAAGTTTTGTTTCAGTTGCAAACTCCATTCCATACATATATATGGGGAGGTACAAGCTCCAACTCGGATTTACAGTGAAAACTGCAGGAAATTCAAACCGGCACTAGGAAACAGACTGAGAAAGCAGAGAAAAAGTGTCTCCTGCAACTCGTTCCCTTGCTGCTAGATGAACGAACGTCTCTCCACTTGCTCAGTTCTGAGAGATAAGTGTGTGTGAAAGCCGTCCTTCAACTAGCTTGTTGGGAACACATAGTTTCTTTTCAGTTGCAAACTCCATTTCATACATATATATGGGGAGGTACAAGCTCCAACACGGTTTGACAGTGAAAACTGCAGGAACTTCAAACCAGCACTAGGAAACATACTGAGAAAGCAGAGAAAAAGTGTCTCCTGCAACCCATTCCCTTGGTGCTAGATGAACGAACGTCTCTCCACTTGCTCAGTTCTGAGAGATAAGTGTGTGTGAAAGCCGTCCTTCACCTAGCTTGTTGGGAACACAAAGTTTCTTTTCAGTTGCAAACTCCATTCACTACATATATATGGGGAGGTACTAGCTCCAACTCGGTTTTACAGTGAAAACTGCAAGAAATTCAAACCGGCACTAGGAAACAGACTGAGAAAGCAGAGAAAAAGTGTCTCCTGCAACCCGTTCCCTTGATGCTAGATGAACGAACGTCTCTCCACTTGCTAAGTTTTGAGAGATAACTGTGTGTGAAATCCGTCCTTCAACTAGCTTGTTGGGAACACATAGTTTCTTTTCAGTGGAAAACTCCATTCCATACATATATATGGGGAGGTACAAGCTCCAACTCGGTTTGACAGTGAAAATTGCAGGAACTTCAAACCGGCACTAGGAAACAGACTGAGAAAGCAGAGAAAAAGTGTCTCCTGCAACCCGTTCCCTTGGTGCTAGATGAACGAACGTCTCTCCACTTGCTCAGTTCTGAGAGATAAGTGTGTGTGAAAGCCGTCCTTCACCTAGCTTGTTGGGAACACAAAGTTTTGTTTCAGTTGCAAACTCCATTCCATACATATATATGGGGAGGTACAAGCTCCAACTCGGTTTTACAGTGAAAACTGCAGGAAATTCAAACCGGCACTAGGAAACAGACTGAGAAAGCAGAGAAAAAGTGTCTCCTGCAACTCGTTCCCTTGCTGCTAGATGAACGAACGTCTCTCCACTTGCTCAGTTCTGAGAGATAAGTGTGTGTGAAAGCCGTCCTTCAACTAGCTTGTTGGGAACACATAGTTTCTTTTCAGTTGCAAACTCCATTTCATACATATATATGGGGAGGTACAAGCTCCAACTCGGTTTTACAGTGAAAACTGCAGGAATTTCAAACCGGCACTAGGAAATAGACTGAGAAAGCAGAGAAAAAGCGTCTCCTGCAACCCGTTCCCTTGGTGCTAGATGAACGAACGTCTCTCCACTTGCTCAGTTCTGAGAGATAAGTGAGAGGGAAAGCCGTCCTTCACATAGCTTGTTGGGAACACAAAGTTTCTTTTCAGTTGCAAACTCCATTCCATACATATATATGGGGAGGTACTAGCTTCAAGTCTATTTTACAGTGAAAACTGCAGGAACTTCAAACCGGCACTAGGAAACAGACTGAGAAAGCAGAGAAATTGTGTCTCCTGCAACCCGTTCCCTTGGTGCTAGATGAACGAACGTCTCTCCACTTGCTCAGTTCTGAGAGATATGTGTGTGTGAAAGCCATTCTTCACCTAGCTTGATGGGAACACAAAGTTTCTTTTCAGTTGCAAACTCCACTCCATACATATATATGGGGAGGTAGAAGCTCCAACACGGTTTGACAGTGAAAACTGCAGGAACTTCAAACCGGCACTAGGAAACAGACTGAGAAAGCAGAGAAAAAGTGTCTCCTGCAACCCGTTTCCTTGGTGCTAGATGAACGAACGTCTCTCCACTTGCACAGTTCTGAGAGATAAGTGTGTGTGAAAGCCGTCCTTCAACTAGCCTGTTGGGAACACAAAGTTTCTTTTAAGTTGCCAACTCCATTCCATACATATATATGGGGAGGTACTAGCTCCAACTCGGTTTTACAGTGAAAACTGCAGGAACTTCAAACCGGCACTAGGAAACAGACTGAGAAAGCAGAGAAAAAGTGTCTCCTGCAACCCGTTCCCCCGGTGCTAGATGAACGAACGTCTCTCCACTTGCTCAGTTCTGAGAGATAAGTGTGTGTGAAAGCCGTCTTTCAACTAGCTTCTTGGGAACACATAGTTTCTTTTCAGTTGCAAACTCCATTCCATACATATATATGGGGAGGTACTAGCTTCAAGTCTATTTTACAGTGAAAACTGCAGGAACTTCAAACCGGCACTAGGAAACAGAGTGAGAAAGGAGAGAAAATGTGTCTCCTGCAACCCGTTCCCTTGGTGCTAGATGAACGAACGTCTCTCCACTTGCTCAGTTCTGAGAGATATGTGTGTGTGAAAGCCGTCCATCACCTAGCTTGTTGGGAACACAAAGTTTCTTTTCAGTTGCAAACTCCATTCCATACATATATATGCGGAGGTACTAGCTCCAACTCGGATTTACAGTGAAAACTACAGGAACTTCAACCCGGCACTAGGAAACAGACTGAGAAAGCAGAGAAAAAGTGTCTCCTGCAACCCGTTCCCTTGGTGCTAGATGAACTAACGTCTCTCCACTTGCTCAGTTCTGAGAGATAAGTGTGTGTGAAAGCCGCCCTTCACCTAGCTTGTTGGGAACACAAAGTTTCTTTTCAGTTGCAAACTCCATTCCATATATATAGAGGGGTGGTAGAAGCTCCAACTCGGTTTTACAGTGAAAACTGCAGGAACTTCAAACAGGCACTAGGAAACAGACTGAGAAAGCAGAGAAAAAGTGTCTCCAGCAACCCGTTCCCTTGGTGCTTGATGAACGAAAGTCTCTCCACTTGCTCAGTTCTGAGAGATAAGTGAGTGTGAAAGCCGTCCTTCACATATCTTGTTGGGAACACAAAGTTTCTTTTCAGTTGCAAACTCCATTCCATACATATATATAGGGGAGGTTGAAGCTCCAACTCGGTTTTAGAGTGAAAACTGCAGGAACATCAAACCGGCACTAGGAAAAAGACTGAGAAAGCAGAGAAAAAGTGTCTCCTGCAACCCGTTCCCTTGGTGCTAGATGAACGAACGTCTCTCCACTTGCTCAGTTCTGAGAGATAAGTGTGTGTGAAAGCCGTCCATCAGCTACCTTGTTGGGAACACAAAGTTTCTTTTCAGTTGCAAACTCCATTCCATACATATATATGTGGAGGTACAAGCTCCAACTCGTTTTTACAGTGAAAACTGCAGGAACTTCAAACCGGCACTAGGAAACAGACTGAGAAAGCAGAGAAAAAGTCTCTCCTGCAACCCGTTCCCTTGGTGCTAGATGAACGAACGTCTCTCCACTTGCTCAGTACTGAGAGATAAGTGTGTGTGAAAGCCGTCCTTCACCTAGCTTGTTGGGAACACAAAGTTTGTTTCAGTTGCAAACTCCATTCCATACATATATATGGGGAGGTACAAGCTCCAACTCGGATTTACAGTGAAAACTGCAGGAACTTCAAACCGGCACTAGGAAACAGACTGAGAAAGCAGAGAAAATGTGTCTCCTGCAACCCGTTCCCTTGGTGCTAAATGAACGAACGTCTCTCCACTTGCTCAGTTCTGAGAGATATGTGTGTGTGAAAGCCGTCCTTCTCCTAGCTTGATGGGAACACAAAGTTTCTTTTCAGTTGCAAACTCCACTCCATACATATATGTGGGGAGGTAGAAGCTCCAACACGGTTTGACAGTGAAAACTGCAGGAACTTCAAACCAGCACTAGGAAACATACTGAGAAAGCAGAGAAAAAGTGTCTCCTGCAACCCGTTCCCTTGGTGCTAGATGAACGAACGTCTCTCCACTTGCTCAGTTCTGAGAGATAAGTGTGTGTGAAAGCCGTCCTTCACCTAGCTTGTTGGGAACACAAAGTTTCTTTTCAGTTGCAAACTCCATTCACTACATATATATGGGGAGGTACTAGCTCCAACTCGGTTTTACAGTGAAAACTGCAAGAAATTCAAACCGGCACTAGGAAACAGACTGAGAAAGCAGAGAAAAAGTGTCTCCTGCAACCCGTTCCCTTGATGCTAGATGAACGAACGTCTCTCCACTTGCTAAGTTTTGAGAGATAACTGTGTGTGAAATCCGTCCTTCAACTAGCTTGTTGGGAACACATAGTTTCTTTTCAGTGGAAAACTCCATTCCATACATATATATGGGGAGGTACAAGCTCCAACTCGGTTTGACAGTGAAAATTGCAGGAACTTCAAACCGGCACTAGGAAACAGACTGAGAAAGCAGAGAAAAAGTGTCTCCTGCAACCCGTTCCCTTGGTGCTAGATGAACGAACGTCTCTCCACTTGCTCAGTTCTGAGAGATAAGTGTGTGTGAAAGCCGTCCTTCACCTAGCTTGTTGGGAACACAAAGTTTTGTTTCAGTTGCAAACTCCATTCCATACATATATATGGGGAGGTACAAGCTCCAACTCGGTTTTACAGTGAAAACTGCAGGAAATTCAAACCGGCACTAGGAAACAGACTGAGAAAGCAGAGAAAAAGTGTCTCCTGCAACTCGTTCCCTTGCTGCTAGATGAACGAACGTCTCTCCACTTGCTCAGTTCTGAGAGATAAGTGTGTGTGAAAGCCGTCCTTCAACTAGCTTGTTGGGAACACATAGTTTCTTTTCAGTTGCAAACTCCATTTCATACATATATATGGGGAGGTACAAGCTCCAACTCGGTTTTACAGTGAAAACTGCAGGAATTTCAAACCGGCACTAGGAAATAGACTGAGAAAGCAGAGAAAAAGTGTCTCCTGCAACCCGTTACCTTGGTGCTAGATGAACGAACGTCTCTCCACTTGCTCAGTTCTGAGAGATAAGTGAGAGTGAAAGCCGTCCTTCACATAGCTTGTTGGGAACACAAAGTTTCTTTTCAGTTGCAAACTCCATTCCATACATATATATGGGGAGGTACTAGCTTCAAGTCTATTTTACAGTGAAAACTGCAGGAACTTCAAACCGGCACTAGGAAACAGACTGAGAAAGCAGAGAATTTGTGTCTCCTGCAACCCGTTCCCTTGGTGCTAGATGAACGAACGTCTCTCCACTTGCTCAGTTCTGAGAGATATGTGTGTGTGAAAGCCATTCTTCACCTAGCTTGATGGGAACACAAAGTTTCTTTTCAGTTGCAAACTCCACTCCATACATATATATGGGGAGGTAGAAGCTCCAACACGGTTTGACAGTGAAAACTGCAGGAACTTCAAACCGGCACTAGGAAACAGACTGAGAAAGCAGAGAAAAAGTGTCTCCTGCAACCCGTTTCCTTGGTGCTAGATGAACGAACGTCTCTCCACTTGCACAGTTCTGAGAGATAAGTGTGTGTGAAAGCCGTCCTTCAACTAGCCTGTTGGGAACACAAAGTTTCTTTTAAGTTGCCAACTCCATTCCATACATATATATGGGGAGGTACTAGCTCCAACTCGGTTTTACAGTGAAAACTGCAGGAACTTCAAACCGGCACTAGGAAACAGACTGAGAAAGCAGAGAAAAAGTGTCTCCTGCAACCCGTTCCCCCGGTGCTAGATGAACGAACGTCTCTCCACTTGCTCAGTTCTGAGAGATAAGTGTGTGTGAAAGCCGTCTTTCAACTAGCTTCTTGGGAACACATAGTTTCTTTTCAGTTGCAAACTCCATTCCATACATATATATGGGGAGGTACTAGCTTCAAGTCTATTTTACAGTGAAAACTGCAGGAACTTCAAACCGGCACTAGGAAACAGAGTGAGAAAGGAGAGAAAATGTGTCTCCTGCAACCCGTTCCCTTGGTGCTAGATGAACGAACGTCTCTCCACTTGCTCAGTTCTGAGAGATATGTGTGTGTGAAAGCCGTCTTTCACCTAGCTTGATGGGAACACAAAGTTTCTTTTCAGTTGCAAACTCCATTCCATACATATATATGGGGAGGTACTAGCTCCAACTCGGTTTTACAGTGAAAACTGCAGGAACTTCAAACAGGCACTAGGAAATAGACTGAGAAAGCAGAGAAAAAGTGTCTCCTGCAACCCGTTCCCTTGGTGCTAGATGAACGAACGTCTCTCCACTTGCTCAGTTCTGAGAGATAAGTGAGAGGGAAAGCCGTCCTTCACATAGCTTGTTGGGAACACAAAGTTTCTTTTCAGTTGCAAACTCCATTCCATACATATATATGGGGAGGTACTAGCTTCAAGTCTATTTTACAGTGAAAACTGCAGGAACTTCAAACCGGCACTAGGAAACAGACTGAGAAAGCAGAGAAAAAGTGTCTCCTGCAACCCGTTCCCCCGGTGCTAGATGAAAGAACGTCTCTCCACTTGCTCAGTTCTGAGAGATAAATGTTTATGAAAGCCGTCATACACCTAGCTTGTTGGGAACACAAAGTTTCTTTTCAGTTGCAAACACCATTCCATACATATATATGGGGAGGTAGAAGCTCCAACTCGGTTTTACAGTGAAAACTGCAGGAACTTCAAACCGGCACTAGGAAACAAACTTAGAAAGCAGAGGAAAAGTGTCACCTGCATCCCGTTCCCTTGGTGCTAGATGAACGAACGTCTCTCCACTTGCTATGTTTTGAGAGATAAGTGTGTGTGAAAGCAGTCCTTCAATTAGCTTGTTGGGAACACATAGTTTCTTTTCAGTGGAAAACTCCATTCCATACATATATATGGGAGGGTATAAGCTGCAACACGGTTTTACAGTGAAAACTGCAGGAAGTTCAAACCGGCACTAGGAAACAGACTGAGAAAGCAGAGAAAAAGTGTCTCCTGCAAACCGTTCCCTTGGTGCTAGATGAACGAACGTCTCTCCACTTGCTAAGTTCTGAGAGATAAGTGTGTGTGAAAGCCGTCCTTCAACTAGCTTGTTGGGAACACATAGTTTCTTTTCAGTGGAAAACTGCATTCCATACATATATATGGGGATGTACAAGCTCCAACTCGGTTTTACAGAGAAAACTGCAGGAACTTCAAACCGGCACTAGGAAACAGACTGAGAAAGCAGAGAAAAAGTGACCCCTGCAACCCGTTCCCTTGGTGCTAGATGAACGAACGTCTCTCCACTTGCTCATTTCTGAGAGATAAGTGTGAGGGAAGCCGTCCTTCAACTAGCTTGTTGGGAACACAAAGTTTCTTTTCAGTTGCAAACTCCATTCCATACATATATAAGGGGAGGTACATGCTCCAACTCGGTTTTACAGTGAAAACTGCAGGAACTTCAAACCGGCACTAGGAAACAGTCTGAGATAGCAGAGAAAATATGTCTCCTGCAACCCGTTCCCTTGGTGCTAGATGAACGAACGTCTCTCCACTTGCTCAGTTCTGAGAGATATGTGTGTGTGAAAGCCGTCCTTCAACTAGCTTGTTGGGAACACAAAGTATCTTTTCAGTTGCAAACTCCATTCCAAACATATATATGGGGTGGTAGAAGCTCCAACTCTGTTTTAGAGTGAAAACTGCAGGAACTTCAAACCGGCACTAGGAAACAGACTGAGAATGCAGAGAAAAAGTGTCTCCTGCAACCCGTTCCCTTGGTGCTACATGAACGAACGTCTCTTCACTTGCTCAGTTCTGAGAGATAAATGTGTGTGAAAGCCGTCATTCAACTAGCTTGTTGGGAACACAAAGTTTCTTTTCAGTTGCAAACTCCATTCCATACATATATATGGGGAGGTACTAGCTCCAACTCGGTTTTAGAGTGAAAACTGCAGGAACTTCAAACCGGCACTAGGAAACAGACTGAGAAAGCAGAGAAAAATTGTCTCCTGCAACCCGTTCCCTTGGTGCTAGATGAACGAAAGTCTCTCCACTTGCTAAATTCTGAGAGATAAGTGTGTGTGAATGCCGTCCTTCACCTAGCTTGTTGGGAACACAAAGTTTCTTTTCAGTTGCAAACTCCATTCCATACATATATATGGGGAGGTACTAGCTCCAACACGGTTTTAGAGTGAAAACTGCAGGAACTTCAAACCGGCACTACGAAACAGACTGAGAAAGCAGAGGAAAAGTGTCTCTTGCAACCCGTTCCCTTGGTGCTACATGAACGAACGTCTCTCCACTTGCTCAGTTCTGAGAGGTACTGTGTTTGAAAGCCGTCCTTCACCTAGCTTGTTGGGAACACAAAGTTTCTTTTCAGTTGCAAACTCCATTCCATACATATATAAGGGGAGGTACTAGCTCCAACTCGGTTTTACAGTGAAAACTGCAGGATCTTCAAACCGGCACTAGGAAACAGACTGAGAAAGCAGAGAATATGTGTCTCCTGCAACCCGTTCCCCCAGTGCAAGTTGAACGAACGTCTCTCCACTTGCTAAGTTCTGAGAGATAAATGTGTGTGAAAGCCGTCATTCACCTAGCTTGTTGGGAACACAAATTTTCTTTTCAGTTGGAAACTCCATTCCATACATATATATGGGGAGGTACAAGCTCCAACTCGGTATTACAGTGAAAACTGCAGGAACTTCAAACCGGCACTAGGAAACAGACTGAGAATGCAGAGAAAAAGTGTCTCCTGTAACCCGTTCCCTTGGTGCTAGATGAACGAACATCTCTCCACTTGCTCAGTTCTGAGAGATAAGTGTGAGGGAAATCCGTCCTTCAACTAGATGTTGGGAACACAAAGTATCTTTTCAGTTGCAAACTCCATTCCATACATATATAAGGGGAGGTACTAGCTCAAACTCGGTTTTACAGTGAAAACTGCAGGAACTTCAAACCGGCACTAGGAAACAGACTGAGAATGCAGAGAAAATGTGTCTCCTGCAAACCGTTCCCTTGGTGCTAGATGAACGAACGTCTCTCCACTTGCTCAGTTCTGAGAGATAAGTGTGTGTGAAAGCCGTCCTTCACCTAGCTTGTTGGGAACACAAAGTTTCTTTTTAGTTGCAAACTCCATTCAATACATATATATGGTGAGGTACAAGCTCCAACTCGGTTTTACAGTGAAAACTGCAGGAACTTCAAACCGGCAGTAGGAAAAAGACTGAGAAAGCAGAGAAAAAGTGTCTCCTGCAACCAGTTCCCTTGGTGCTAGATGAACGAAAGTCTCTCCACTTGCTCAGTTCCGAGAGATAACTGTGTGGGAAAGCCGTCCTTCACATAGCTTGTTGGGAACACAAAGTTTCTTTTCACTTGCAAACTCCATTCCATACATATATATGGGGATGTACAAGCTCCAAATCGGTTTTACAGTGAAAACTGCAGGAACTTCAAACCGACACTAGGAAACAAATTGAGAAAGCAGAGAAAAAGTGTCTCCTGCAACCCGTTCCCTTGGTGCTAGATGAACGAACGTATCTCCACTTGCTCAGTTCTGAGAGATAAGTGTGTGTGAAAGCCGTCCTTCCACAATCTTGTTGGGAACACATAGTTTCTTTTCAGTTGAAAACTCCATTCCATACCTATATATGGGAAGGTACAAGCTCCAACTCGGTTTTACAGTGAAAACTGCAGGAACTTCAAACCGGCACTAGGAAACAGACTGAGAAAGCAGAGAATAAGTGTCTCCTGCAACCCGTTCCCTTGGTGCTAGATGAACGTACGTCTCTCCACTTGCTCAGTTCTGAGAGATAAGTGTGAGGGAAAGCCGTCCTTCAACTAGATTGTTGGGAACACAAAGTTTCTTTTCAGTTGCAAACTCCATTCCATACATATATATGGGGAGGTACTAGCTCCAACTCAGTTTTACAGTGAAAACTGCAGGAACTTCAAACCAGCACTAGGAAACAGACTGAGAAAGCAGAGAAAATGTGTCACCTGCAACCTGTTCCCTTGGTGCTAGATGAACGAACGTCTCTCCACTTGCTCAGTTCTGAGAGATATGTGTGTGTGAATGCCGTCCTTCACCTAGATTGTTGGGAACACAAAGTTTCTGTTCAGTTGCAAACTCCATTCCATACATATATATGGGGAGGTAGAAGCTCCAACTCTGTTTGACAGTGAAAACTGCAGGAACTTAAAACCGGCACTAGGAAACAAACTGAGAAGCAGAGAAAAAGTGTCTCATGCAACCCGTTCCCTTGGTGCTAGATGAACGAACGTCTCTCCACTTGCTAAGTTCTCAGAGATAAGTGTGTGAAAGCCGTCCTTCAACTAGCTTGTTGGGAACACATAGTTTCTTTTCAGTGGAAAACTCCATTCCATACATATATATGGGGAGGTACAAGCTCCAACTCGGTTTTACAGTAAAAACTGCAGGAACTTCAAACAGGCACTAGGAAACAGACTGAGAATGCAGAGAAAAAGTGTCTCCTGCAGCCCGTTCCCTTGGTGCTAGATGAACGAACGTCTCTCCACTTGCTCAGTTCTGAGAGATAAGTGTGTGTGAAAGCCGTCCTTCAACAATCTTGTTGGGAACACATAGTTTCTTTTCAGTTGAAAACTCCATTCCATACATATATATGGGAAGGTACAAGCTCCAACTCGGTTTTACAGTGAAAACTGCAGGAACTTCAAACCGGCACTAGGAAACAGACTGAGAAAGCAGAGAAAAAGTGTCTCCTGCAACCCGTTCCCTTGGTGCTAGATGAACGTACGTCTCTCCACTTGCTCAGTTCTGAGAGATAAGTGTGAGGGAAAGCCGTCCTTCAACTAGATTGTTGGGAACACAAAGTTTCTTTTCAGTTGCAAACTCCATTCCATACATATATAAGGGGAGGTACTAGCTCCAACTCAGTTTTACAGTGAAAACTGCAGGAACTTCAAACCAGCACTAGGAAACAGACTGAGAAAGCAGAGAAAATGTGTCACCTGCAACCCGTTCCCTTGGTGCTAGATGAACGAACGTCTCTCCACTTGCTCAGTTCTGAGAGATATGTGTGTGTGAATGCCGTCCTTCACCTAGATTGTTGGGAACACAAACTTTCTGTTCAGTTGCAAACTCCATTCCATACATATATATGGGGAGGTAGAAGCTCCAACTCTGTTTGACAGTGAAAACTGCAGGAACTTAAAACCGGCACTAGGAAACAAACTGAGAAGCAGAGAAAAAGTGTCTCATGCAACCCGTTCCCTTGGTGCTAGATGAACGAACGTCTCTCCACTTGCTAAGTTCTGAGAGATAAGTGTGTGAAAGCCGTCCTTCAACTAGCTTGTTGGGAACACATAGTTTCTTTTCAGTGGAAAACTCCATTCCATAGATATATATGGGGAGGTACAAGCTCCAACTCGGTTTTACAGTAAAAACTGCAGGAACTTCAAACAGGCACTAGGAAACAGACTGAGAATGCAGAGAAAAAGTGTCTCCTGCAGCCCGTTCCCTTGGTGCTAGATGAACGAACGTCTCTCCACTTGCTCAGTTCTGAGAGATAAGTGTGTGTGAAAGCCGTCCTTCAACAATCTTGTTGGGAACACATAGTTTCTTTTCAGTTGAAAACTCCATTCCATACATATATATGGGAAGGTACAAGCTCCAACTCGGTTTTACAGTGAAAACTGCAGGAACTTCAAACCGGCCCTAGGAAACAGACTGAGAAAGCAGAGAAAAAGTGTCTCCTGCAACCCGTTCCCTTGGTGCTAGATGAACGTACGTCTCTCCACTTGCTCAGTTCTGAGAGATAATTGTGAGGGAAAGCCGTATTTCAACTAGATTGTTGGGAACACAAAGTTTCTTTTCAGTTGCAAACTCCATTCCATACATATATATGGGGAGGTACTAGCTCCAACTCAGTTTTAGAGTGAAAACTGCAGGAACTTCAAACCAGCACTAGGAAACAGACTGAGAAAGCAGAGAAAATGTGTCTCCTGCAACCCGTTCCCTTGGTGCTAGATGAACGAACGTCTCTCCACTTGCTCAGTTCTGAGAGACATGTGTGTGTGAAAGCCGTCCTTCACCTAGATTGTTGGGAACACAAAGTTTCTGTTCAGTTGCAAACTCCATTCCATACATATATATGGGGAGGTAGAAGCTCCAACTCTGTTTGACAGTGAAAACTGCAGGAACTTAAAACCGGCACTAGGAAACAAACTGAGAAGCAGAGAAAAAGTGTCTCATGCAACCCGTTCCCTTGGTGCTAGATGAACGAACGTCTCTCCACTTGCTAAGTTCTGAGAGATAAGTGTGTGAAAGCCGTCCTTCAACTAGCTTGTTGGGAACACATAGTTTCTTTTCAGTGGAAAACTCCATTCCATACATATATATGGGGAGGTACAAGCTCCAACTCGAATTTACAGTAAAAACTGCAGGAACTTCAAACCGGCACTAGGAAACAGACTGAGAAATCAGAGAAATAGTGTCTCCTGCAACCCGTTCCCTTGGTGCTAGATGAACGAACGTCTCTCCACTTGCTCAGTTCTGAGAGATAAATGTGTGTGAAAGCCATCCTTCACCTAGCTTGTTGGGAACACAAAGTTTCTTTTCAGTTGTAAACTCCATTCCATACATATATATGGGGAGGTACTAGCTCCAACTCGTTTTTAGAGTGAAATCTGCAGGAACTTCAAACCGGCACTAGGAAACAGACTGAGAATGCAGAGAAAAAGTGTCTCCTGCAACCCGTTCCCTTGGTGCTAGATGAACGAACGTCTCTCCACTTGCTCAGTTCTGAGAGATAAGTGTGTGTGAAAGCCGTCCTTCAACAAACTTGTTGGGAACACATAGTTTCTTTTCAGTTGAAAACTCCATTCCATATATATATATGGGAAGGTACAAGCTCCAACTCTGTTTTACAGTGAAAACTGCAGGAACTTCAAACAGGCACTAGGAAACAGACTGAGAAAGCAGAGAAAAAGTGTCTCCTGCAACCCGTTCCCTTGGTGCTAGATGAACGTACGTCTCTCCACTTGCTCAGTTCTGAGAGATAAGTGTGAGGGAAAGCCGTCCTTCAACTAGATTGTTGGGAACACAAAGTTTCTTTTCAGTTGCAAACTCCATTCCATACATATATATGGGGAGGTACTAGCTCCAACTCAGTTTTAGAGTGAAAACTGCAGGAACTTCAAACCAGCACTAGGAAACAGACTGAGAAAGCAGAGAAAATGTGGCTCCTGCAACCCGTTCCCTTGGTGCTAGATGAACGAACGTCTCTCCACTTGCTCAGTTCTGAGAGACATGTGTGTGTGAAAGCCGTCCTTCACCTAGATTGTTGGGAACACAAAGTTTCTGTTCAGTTGCAAACTCCATTCCATACATATATATGGGGAGGTAGAAGCTCCAAATCTGTTTGACAGTGAAAACTGCAGGAACTTAAAACCGGCACTAGGAAACAAACTGAGAAGCAGAGAAAAAGTGTCTCATGCAACCCGTTCCCTTGGTGCTAGATGAACGAACGTCTCTCCACTTGCTAAGTTCTGAGAGATAAGTGTGTGAAAGCCGTCCTTCAACTAGCTTGTTGGGAACACATAGTTTCTTTTCAGTGGAAAACTTCATTCCATACATATATATGGGGAGGTACAAGCTCCAACTCGATTTTACAGTAAAAACTGCAGGAACTTCAAACCGGCACTAGGAAACAGACTGAGAAATCAGAGAAAAAGTGTCTCCTGCAACCCGTTCCCTTGGTGCAAGATGAACGAACGTCTCTCCACTTGCTCAGTTCTGAGAGATAAATGTGTGTGAAAGCCGTCCTTCACCTAGCTTGTTGGGAACACAAAGTTTCTTTTCAGTTGCAAACTCCATTCCATACATATATATGGGGAGGTACTAGCTCCAACTCGGTTTTAGAGTGAAATCTGCAGGAACTTCAAACCGGCACTAGGAAACAGACTGAGAAAGCAGAGAAAAAGTGTCTCCTGCATCCCGTTCCCTTGGTGCCAGATGAACGAACGTCTCTCCACTTGCTCAGTTCTGAGAGATAAGTGTGTGTGAAAGCCGTTCTTCACCTAGCTTGTTGGGAACACAAAGTTTCTTTTCAGTTGCAAACTCCATTCCATACATATATATGGGGAGGTACTAGCTCCAACTCAGTTTTACAGTGAAAACTGCAGGAACTTCAAACCGGCACTAGGAAACAGAGTGAGAAATCAGAGAAAAAGTGTCTCCTGCAACCCGTTCCCTTGGTGCTAGATGAACGAACGTCTCTCCACTTGCTCAGTTCTGAGAGATAAGTGTGTGTGAAAGCCGTCCTTCACCAAGCTTGTTGGGAACACAAAGTTTCTTTTCAGTTGCAAACTCCATTCCATACATATATATGGGGAGGTACTAGCTCCAACTCGGTTTTACAGTGAAAACTGCAGGAACTTCAAACCGGCACTAGGAAACAGACTGAGAAAGCAGAGAAAAATTGTCTCCTGCCACCCGTTCCCTTGGTGCTAGATGAACGAACGTCTCTCCACTTGCTCAGTTCTGAGAGATAAGTGTGAGGGAAAGCCGTCCTTCAACTAGCTTGTTGGGAACACATAGATTCTTTTCAATGGAAAACTCCATTCCATACATATATATGGGGAGGTATAAGCTCCAACTCGATTTTACAGTGAAAACTGCAGGAACTTCAAACAGGCACTAGGAAACAGACTGAGATAGCAGAGAAAATGTGTCTCCTGCAACACGTTCCCTTGGTGCTAGATGAACGAACGTCTCTCCACTTGCTCAGTTCTGAGAGATATGTGTGTGTGAAAGCCGACCTTCACCTAGGTTGTTGGGAATACAAAGTTTCTTTTTAGTTGCAAACTCCATTCCATACATATATATGGGGAGGTAGAAGCTCCAACTCGGTTTTACGGTGAATACTGCAGGAACTTCCCCGGCACTAGGAAACAGACTGAGAAAGCAGAGAAAAAGTGTCTCATGCAAACCGTTCCCTTGGTGATAGATGAATGAAAGTCTCTCCACTTGCTCAGTTCCAAGAGATAATTGTGTGTGAAAGCCGTCCTTCAGCTAGCTTGTTGGGAACACAAAGTTTCTTTTCAGTTGCAAACTCCATTCCATACATATATTGGGATGTACTAGCTCCAACTCGGTTTAAGAGTGAAAATTGCAGGAAATTAAAACCGGCACTAGGAAACAGACTGAGAAAGCAGAGAAAAAGTGTCTCCTGCAACCCGTTCCCTTGGTGCTAGATGAACGAACGTCTCTCCACTTGCTCAGTTCTGAGAGATAAGTGTGTGTGAAAGCCGTCCTTCACCTAGCTTGTTGGGAACACAAAGTTTCTTTTCAGTTGCAAACTCCATTCCATACATATATATGGGGAGGTACTAGCTCCAACTCAGTTTTACAGTGAAAACTGCAGGAACTTCAAACCGGCATTAGGAAACAGAGTGAGAAATCAGAGAAAAAGTGTCTCCTGCAACCCGTTCCCTTGGTGCTAGATGAACGAACGTCTCTCCACTTGCTCAGTTCTGAGAGATAAGTGTGTGTGAAAGCCGTCCTTCACCAAGCTTGTAGGGAACACAAAGTTTCTTTTCAGTTGCAAACTCCATTCCATACATATATATGGGGAGGTACTAGCTCCAACTCGGTTTTACAGTGAAAACTGCAGGAACTTCAAACCGGCACTAGGAAACAGACTGAGAAAGCAGAGAAAAATTGTCTCCTGCAACCCGTTCCCTTGGTGCTAGATGAACGAACGTCTCTCCACTTGCTCAGTTCTGAGAGATAAGTGTGAGGGAAAGCCGTCCTTCAACTAGCTTGTTGGGAACACATAGATTCTTTTCAATGGAAAACTCCATTCCATACATATATATGGGGAGGTATAAGCTCCAACTCGATTTTACAGTGAAAACTGCAGGAACTTCAAACCGGCACTAGGAAACAGACTGAGATAGCAGAGAAAATGTGTCTCCTGCAACACGTTCCCTTGGTGCTAGATGAACGAACGTCTCTCCACTTGCTCAGTTCTGAGAGATATGTGTGTGTGAAAGCCGACCTTCACCTAGGTTGTTGGGAATACAAAGTTTCTTTTTAGTTGCAAACTCCATTCCATACATATATATGGGGAGGTAGAAGCTCCAACTCGGTTTTACGGTGAATACTGCAGGAACTTCCCCGGCACTAGGAAACAGACTGAGAAAGCAGAGAAAAAGTGTCTCATGCAAACCGTTCCCTTGGTGATAGATGAATGAAAGTCTCTCCACTTGCTCAGTTCCAAGAGATAATTGTGTGTGAAAGCCGTCCTTCAGCTAGCTTGTTGGGAACACAAAGTTTCTTTTCAGTTGCAAACTCCATTCCATACATATATTGGGATGTACTAGCTCCAACTCGGTTTAAGAGTGAAAATTGCAGGAAATTCAAACCGGCACTAGGAAACAGACTGAGAAAGCAGAGAAAAAGTGTCTCCTGCAACACGTTCCCTTGGTGCTAGATGAACGAACGTCTCTCCACTTGCTCAGTTCTGAGAGATAAGTGTGTGTGAAAGCCGTCCTTCACCTAGCTTGTTGGGAACACAAAGTTTCTTTTCAGTTGCAAACACCATTCCATACATATATATGGGGAGGTAGAAGCTCCATCTCGGATTTACAGTGAAAACTGCAGGAACTTCAAACCGGCACTAGGAAACAGACTGAGAAAGCAGAGAAAATGTGTCTCCTGCAACCCATTCCCTTGGTGCTAGATGAACGAAAGTCTATCCACTTACTCAGTTCCGAGAGATAAGTGTGTGTGAAGCCGTCCTTCACCTAGCTTGTTGGGAACACAAAGTTTCTTTTCAGTTGCAAACTCCATTCCATACATATATATGGGGAGGTACTAGCTCCAACTCGGATTTACAGTGAAAACTGCAGGAACTTCAAACCGGCACTAGCAAACAGACTGAGAAACAGAGAAAAAGTGTCTCCTGCAAACCGTTCCCTTGGTGCTAGATGAACGAACGTCTCTCCACTTGCTCAGTTCTGAGAGATAAGTGTGTGTGAAAGCCGTCCTTCACCTAGCTTGTTGGGAACACAAAGTTTCTTTTCAGTTGCAAACTCCATTCCATAAATATATATGGGCAGGTAGAAGCTCCAACTCGGTTTTACAATGAAAACTGCAGGAACTTCAAACCGGCACTAGGAAACAGACTGAGAAAGCAGAGAAAAAGTGTTTCCTGCAACCCGTTCCCTTGGTGCTAGATGAACGAATGTCTCTCCACTTGCTCAGTTCTGAGAGATAAATGTGTGTGAAAGCCGTCCTTCACCTAGCTTGTTGGGAACACAAAGTTTCTTTTCAGTTGCAAACTCCATTCCATACATATATATGGGGAGGTACTAGCTCCAACTCGGTTTTAGAGTGAAATTTGCAGGAACTTCAAACCGGCACTAGGAAACAGACTGAGAAAGCAGAGAAAAAGTGTCTCCTGCAACCCGTTCCCTTGGTGCTAGATGAACGAACGTCTCTCCACTTGCTCAGTTCTGATAGATAAGTGTGAGGGAAAGCCGTCCTTCAACTAGCTTGTTGGGAACACAAAGTTTCTTTTCAGTTGCAAAATCCATTCCATACATATATATGGGGAGGTACTAGCTCCAACTCGGTTTTACCTTGAAAACTGCAGGAACTTCAAACCGGCACAAGGAAACAGACTGAGAAAGCAGAGAAAATGTGTCTCCTGCAACCCGTTCCCATGGTGCTAGATGAACGAACGTCTCTCCACTTGCTCAGTTCTGAGAGATATGTGTGTGTGAAAGCCGTCCTTCACCTAGCTTGTTGGGAACACAAAGTTTCTTTTCAGTTGCAATCTCCATTCCATACATATATATGGGGAGGTACAAGGTCCAACTCGGTTTTACAGTGAAAACTGCAGGAACTTCAAACCGGCACTAGGAAACAGACTGAGAAAGCAGAGAAAAAGTGTCTCCTGCAACCCGTTCCCTTGGTGCTAGATGAACGAACGTCTCTCCACTTGCTCAGTTCTGATAGATAAGTGTGAGGGAAAGCCGTCCTTCAACTTGCTTGTTGGGAACACAAAGTTTCTTTTCAGTTGCAAACTCCATTCCATACATATATATGGGGAGGTACAAGCTCCAACTCGGTTTTACCTTGAAAACTGCAGGAACTTCAAACCGGCACTAGGAAACAGACTGAGAAAAGAGAGAAAAAGTGTCTCCTGCAACCCGTTCCCTTGGTGCTAGATGAAAGAAAGTCTCTCCACTTACTCAGTTCCGAGAGATAAATGTGTGTGAAAGCCGTCCTTCACCTAGCTTGTTGGGAACACAACGTTTCTTTTCAGTTGCAAACTCCATTCCATACATATATATGGGGAGGTACTAGCTCCAACTCGGTTTTACAGTGAAAACTGCAGGAACTTCAAACCGGCACTAGTAAACAGACTGAGAAAGCAGAGAAAAAGTGTCTCCTGCAACCCGTTCCCTTGGTGCTAGATGAACGAAAGTCTCTCCACTTGCTCAGTTCCGAGAGATAATTGTGTGTGAAACCGTCCTTCAGATAGCTTGTTGGGAACACAAAGTTTCTTTTCAGTTGCAAACTCCATTCCATACATATATAGGGAGGTACTAGCTCCAACTCGGTTTTAGAGTGAAAACTGCAAGAACTTCAAACCGGCACTAGGAAACAGACTGAGAAAGCAGAGAAAAAGTGTCTCCTGCAACCCGTTCCCTTGGTGCTAGATGAACGAACGTCTCTCCACTTACTCAGTTCTGAGAGATAAGTGTGTGTGAAAGCCGTCCTTCACCTAGCTTGTTGGGAACACAAAGTTTTTTTCAGTTGCAAACACCATTCCATACATATATATGGGGAGGTACAAGGTCCAACTCGGTTTTACAGTGAAAACTGCAGGAACATCAAACCGGAACTAGGAAACAGACTGAGAAAGCAGAGAAAAAGTGTCTCCTGCAACCCGTTCCCTTGATGCTAGATGAACGAACGTCTCTCCACTTGCTCAGTTCTGAGAGATAAGTGAGTGTGAAAGCCGTACTTCACATAGATTGTTGGTAACACAAAGTTTCTTTTCAGTTGCAAACTCCATTCCATACATATATATGGGGAGGTACTAGCTCCAACTCGGTTTTAGAGTGAAATTTGCAGGAACTTCAAACCGGCACTAGGAAACAGACTGAGAAAGCAGAGAAAAAGTGTCTCCTGCAACCCGTTCCCTTGGTGCTAGATGAACGAACGTCTCTCCACTTGCTCAGTTCTGATAGATAAGTGTGAGGGAAAGCCGTCCTTCAACTAGCTTGTTGGGAACACAAAGTTTCTTTTCAGTTGCAAACTCCATTCCATACATATATATGGGGAAGTACTAGCTTCAACTCGGTTTTACCTTGAAAACTGCAGGAACTTCAAACCGGCACTAGGAAACAGACTGAGAAAGCAGAGAAATTGTGTCTCCTGCAACCCGTTCCCATGGTGCTAGATGAACGAACGTCTCTCCACTTGCTCAGTTCTGAGAGATATGTGTGTGTGAAAGCCGTCCTTCACCTAGCTTGTTGGGAACACAAAGTTTCTTTTCAGTTGCAATCTCCATTCCATACATATATATGGGGAGGTACAAGGTCCAACTCGGTTTTACAGTGAAAACTGCAGGAACTTCAAACCGGCACTAGGAAACAGACTGAGAAAGCAGAGAAAAAGTGTCTCCTGCAACCCGTTCCCTTGGTGCTAGATGAACGAACGTCTCTCCACTTGCTCAGTTCTGATAGATAAGTGTGAGGGAAAGCCGTCCTTCAACTAGCTTGTTGGGAACACAAAGTTTCTTTTCAGTTGCAAACTCCATTCCATACATATATATGGGGAGGTACTAGCTCCAACTCGGTTTTACCTTGAAAACTGCAGGAACTTCAAACCGGCACTAGGAAACAGACTGAGAAAGCAGAAAAAATGTGTCTCCTGCAACCCGTTCCCATAGTGCTAGATGAACGAACGTCTCTCCACTTGCTCAGTTCTGAGAGATATGTGTGTGTGAAAGCCGTCCTTCACCTAGCTTGTTGGGAACACAAAGTTTCTTTTCAGTTGCAATCTCCATTCCATACATATATATGGGGAGGTACAAGGTCCAACTCGGTTTTACAGTGAAAACTGCAGGAACTTCAAACCGGCACTAGGAAACAGACTGAGAAAGCAGAGAAAAAGTGTCTCCTGCAACCCGTTCCCTTGGTGCTAGATGAACGAAAGTCTCTCCACTTACTCAGTTCCGAGAGATAAGTGTGTGTGAAAGCCGTCCTTCACCTAGCTTGTTGTGAACACAAAGATTCTTTTCAGTTGCAAACTCCATTTCATACATATATATGGGGAGGTAGATGCTCCAACTCGGTTTTACAGTGAAAACTGCAGGAACTTCAAACTGGCACTAGGAAACAGACTAAGAAAGCAGAGAAAAAGTGTCTCCTGCAACCTGTTCCCACGGTGCTAGATGAACGAACGTCTCTCCACTTGCTCAGTTCTGAGAGATATGTGTGTGTGAAAGCCGTCCTTCACCTAGATTGTTGGGAACACAAAGTTTCTTTTCAGTTGCAAACTCCATTCCATACATATATATGGGGAGGTACAAGGTCCAACTCGGGTTTACAGTGAAAACTGCAGGAACTTCAAACCGGCACTAGGAAACAGACTGAGAAAAGAGAGAAAAAGTGTCTCCTGCAACCCGTTCCCTTGGTGCTAGATGAACGAAAGTCTCTCCACTTACTCAGTTCCGAGAGATAAGTGTGTGTGAAAGCCGTCCTTCACCTAGCTTGTTGGGAACACAACGTTTCTTTTCAGTTGCAAACTCCATTCCATACATATATATGGGGAGGTACTAGCTCCAACTCGGTTTTACAGTGAAAACTGCAGGAACTTCAAACCGGCACTAGTAAACAGACTGAGAAAGCAGAGAAAAAGTGTCTCCTGCAACCCGTTCCCTTGGTGCTAGATGAACGAAAGTCTCTCCACTTGCTCAGTTACGAGAGATAATTGTGTGTGAAAGCCGTCCTTCAGATAGCTTGTTGGGAACACAAAGTTTCTTTTCAGTTGCAAACTCCATTCCATACATATATAGGGAGGTACTAGCTCCAACTCGGTTTTAGAGTGAAAACTGCAAGAACTTCAAACCGGCACTAGGAAACAGACTGAGAAAGCAGAGAAAAAGTGTCTCCTGCAACCCGTTCCCTTGGTGCTAGATGAACGAACGTCTCTCCACTTACTCAGTTCTGAGAGATAAGTGTGTGTGAAAGCCGTCCTTCACCTAGCTTGTTGGGGACACAAAGTTTCTTTTCAGTTGCAAACACCATTCCATACATATATATGGGGAGGTACAAGGTCCAACTCGGTTTTACAGTGAAAACTGCAGGAACATCAAACCGGAACTAGGAAACAGACTGAGAAAGCAGAGAAAAAGTGTCTCCTGCAACCCGTTCCCTTGATGCTAGATGAACGAACGTCTCTCCACTTGCTCAGTTCTGAGAGATAAGTGAGTGTGAAAGCCGTACTTCACATAGATTGTTGGTAACACAAAGTTTCTTTTCAGTTGCAAACCACATTCCATACATATATATGGGGAGGTAGAAGCTCCATCACGGTTTTACAGTGAAAACTGCAGGAACTTCAAACCGGCACTAGGAAACAGACTGAGAAAGCAGAGAAAAAGTGTCTCCTGCAACCCGTTCCCCCGGTGCTAGATGAACGAACGTCTCTCCACTTGCTCAGTTCTGAGAGATAAGTGTGTGTGAAAGCCGTCCTTCACCTAGCTTGTTGGGAACACATAGTTTTTTTTTGGTTGCAAACTCCATTCCATACATATATATGGGGAGGTACAAGGTCCAACTCGGTTTTACAGTGAAAACTGCAGGACCTTCAAACCGCCACTAGGAAACAGACTGAGAAAGGAGAGAAAAAGTGTCTTCTGCAACCCGTTGCTTGGTGCTAGATGAAAGAACGTCTCTCCACTTGCTCAGTTCTGAGAGATAAGTGTGTGTGAAAGCTGTCCTTCACCTAGCTTGTTGGGAACACAAAGTTTCTTTTCAGTTGCAAACTCCATTCCATACATATATATGGGGAGGTACTAGCTCCAACTCGGTTTTAGAGTGAAAACTGCAGGAAATTCAAACCGGCACTAGGAAACAGAATGAGAAAGCAGAGAAAAAGTGTCTCCTGCAACCCGTTCCCTTGGTGCTAGATGAACGAACGTCTCTCCACTTGCTCAGTTCTGAGAGATAAGTGTGTGTGAAAGCCGTCCTTCACCTAGCTATTTGGGAACACAAAGTTTCTTTTCAGTTGCAAACTCCATTCCATACATATATATGGGGAGGTACAAGGTCCAACTCGGTTTTTCAGTGAAAACTGCAGGAACTTCAAACCGACACTAGGAAACAGACTGAGAAAGGAGAGAAAAAGTATCTCCTGCAAACCGTTCCCTTGGTGCTAGATGAACGAAAGTCTCTTCACTTACTCAGTTCTGAGAGATAAGTGTGTGTGAAAGCCGTCCTTCAACTAGCTTGTTGTGAACACAAAGTTTCTTTTCAGTTGCAAACTCCATTTCATACATATATATGGGGAGGTAGATGCTCCAACTCGGTTTTACAGTGAAAACTGCAGGAACTTCAAACTGGCACTAGGAAACAGACTAAGAAAGCAGAGAAAAAGTGTCTCCTGCAACCTGTTCCCCCGGTGCTAGATGAACGAACGTCTCTCCACTTGCTCAGTTCTGAGAGATAAGTGTGTGTGAAAGCCGTCCTTCACCTAGCTTGTTGGGAACACAAAGTTTCTTTTCAGTTGCAAACTCCATTCCATACATATATATGGGGAGGTACAAGGTCCAACTCGGGTTTACAGTGAAAACTGCAGGAACTTCAAACCGGCACTAGGAAACAGACTGAGAAAAGAGAGAAAAAGTGTCTCCTGCAACCCGTTCCCTTGGTGCTAGATGAACGAAAGTCTCTCCACTTACTCAGTTCCGAGAGATAAGTGTGTGTGAAAGCCGTCCTTCACCTAGCTTGTTGGGAACCCAACGTTTCTTTTCAGTTGCAAACTCCATTCCATACATATATATGGGGAGGTACTAGCTCCAACTCGGTTTTACAGTGAAAACTGCAGGAACTTCAAACCGGCACTAGTAAACAGACTGAGAAAGCAGAGAAAAAGTGTCTCCTGCAACCCGTTCCCTTGGTGCTAGATGAACGAAAGTCTCTCCACTTGCTCAGTTCCGAGAGATAATTGTGTGTGAAAGCCGTCCTTCAGATAGCTTGTTGGGAACACAAAGTTTCTTTTCAGATGCAAACTCCATTCCATACATATATATGGAGGTACTAGCTCCAACTCGGTTTTAGAGTGAAAACTGCAAGAACTTCAAACCGGCACTAGGAAACAGACTGAGAAAGCAGAGAAAAAGTGTCTCCTGCAACCCGTTCCCTTGGTGCTAGATGAACGAATGTCTCTCCACTTGCTCAGTTCTGAGAGATAAATGTGTGTGAAAGCCGTCCTTCACCTAGCTTGTTGGGAACACAAAGTTTCTTTTCAGTTGCAAACTCCATTCCATACATATATATGGGGAGGTACAAGCTCCAACTCGGTTTTAGAGTGAAATTTGCAGGAACTTCAAACCGGCACCAGGAAACAGACTGAGAAAGCAGAGAAAAAGTGTCTCCTGCAACCCGTTCCCTTGGTGCTAGATGAACGAAAGTCTCTCCACTTGCTCAGTTCTGAGAGATAAGTGTGTGTGAAAGCCGTCCTTCACCTAGCTTGTTGGGAACACAAAGTTTCATTTCAGTTGCAAACTCCATTCCATACATATATATGGGCAGGTAGAAGCTCCAACTGGGTTTTACAGTGAAAACTGCAGGAACTTCAAACCGGCACTAGGAAACAGACTGAGAAAGCAGAGAAAAAGTGTCTCCTGCAACCAGTTCCCTTGGTGATAGATGAACGAACGTCTCTCCACTTGCTCAGTCTGAGAGATAAGTGTGTGTGAAAGCCGTCCTTCACCTAGCTTGTTGGGAACACAAAGTTTCTTTTCAGTTGCAATCTCCATTCCATACATATATATGGGGAGGTACAAGGTCCAAATCGGTTTTACAGTGAAAACTGCAGGAACTTCAAACCGGCACTAGGAAACAGACTGAGAAAGCAGAGAAAAAGTGTCTCCTGCAACCCGTTCCCTTGGTGCTAGATGAACGAAAGTCTCTCCACTTACTCAGTTCCGAGAGATAAGTGTGTGTGAAAGCCGTCCTTCACCTAGCTTGTTGTGAACACAAAGATTCTTTTCAGTTGCAAGCTCCATTTCATACATATATATGGGGAGGTAGATGCTCCAACTCGGTTTTACAGTGAAAACTGCAGGAACTTCAAACTGGCACTAAGAAACAGACTAAGAAAGCAGAGAAAAAGTGTCTCCTGCAACCTGTTCCCACGGTGCTAGATGAACGAACGTCTCTCCACTTCCTCAGTTCTGAGAGATAAGTGTGTGTGAAAGCCGTCCTTCACCTAGATTGTTGGGAACACAAAGTTTCTTTTCAGTTGCAAACTCCATTCCATACATATATATGGGGAGGTACAAGGTCCAACTCGGGTTTACAGTGAAAACTGCAGGAACTTCAAACCGGCACTAGGAAACAGACTGAGAAAAGAGAGAAAAAGTGTCTCCTGCAACCCGTTCCCTTGGTGCTAGATGAACGAAAGTCTCTCCACTTACTCAGTTCCGAGAGATAAGTGTGTGTGAAAGCCGTCCTTCACCTAGCTTGTTGGGAACACAACGTTTCTTTTCAGTTGCAAACTCCATTCCATACATATATATGGGGAGGTACTAGCTCCAACTCGGTTTTACAGTGAAAACTGCAGGAACTTCAAACCGGCACTAGTAAACAGACTGAGAAAGCAGAGAAAAAGTGTCTCCTGCAACCCGTTCCCTTGGTGCTAGATGAACGAAAGTCTCTCCACTTGCTCAGTTCCGAGAGATAATTGTGTGTGAAAGCCGTCCTTCAGATAGCTTGTTGGGAACACAAAGTTCCTTTTCAGTTGCAAACTCCATTCCATACATATATAGGGAGGTACTAGCTCCAACTCGGTTTTAGAGTGAAAACTGCAAGAACTTCAAACCGGCACTAGGAAACAGACTGAGAAAGCAGAGAAAAAGTGTCTCCTGCAACCCGTTCCCTTGGTGCTAGATGAACGAACGTCTCTCCACTTACTCAGTTCTGAGAGATAAGTGTGTGTGAAAGCCGTCCTTCACCTAGCTTGTTGGGAACACAAAGTTTCTTTTAAGTTGCAAACACCATTCCATACATATATATGGGGAGGTACAAGGTCCAACTCGGTTTTACAGTGAAAACTGCAGGAACATCAAACCGGAACTAGGAAACAGACTGAGAAAGCAGAGAAAAAGTGTCTCCTGCAACCCGTTCCCTTGATGCTAGATGAACGAACGTCTCTCCACTTGCTCAATTCTGAGAGATAAGTGAGTGTGAAAGCCGTACTTCACATAGATTGTTGGTAACACAAAGTTTCTTTTCAGTTGCAAACCACATTCCATACATATATATGGGGAGGTAGAAGCTCCATCACGGTTTTACAGTGAAAACTGCAGGAACTTCAAACCGGCACTAGGAAACAGACTGAGAAAGCAGAGAAAAAGTGTCTCCTGAAACCCGTTCCCCCGGTGCTAGATGAACGAACGTCTCTCCACTTGCTCAGTTCTGAGAGATAAGTGTGTGTGAAAGCCGTCCTTCACATAGCTTGTTGGGAACACAAAGTTTCTTTTCAGTTGCAAACTCCATTCCATACATATATATGGGGAGGTACAAGGTCCAACTCGGTTTTACAGTGAAAACTGCAGGACCTTCAAACCACCACTAGGAAACAGACTGAGAAAGGAGAGAAAAAGTGTCTTCTGCAACCCGTTGCTTGGTGCTAGATGAAAGAACGTCTCTCCACTTGCTCAGTTCTGAGAGATAAGTGTGTGTGAAAGCCGTCCTTCACCTAGCTTGTTGGGAACACAAAGTTTCTTTTCAGTTGCAAACTCCATTCCATACATATATATGGGGAGGTACTAGCTCCAACTCGGTTTTAGAGTGAAAACTGCAGGAACTTCAAACCGGCACTAGGAAACAGAATGAGAAAGCAGAGAAAAAGTGTCTCCTGCAACCCGTTCCCTTGGTGCTAGATGAACGAACGTCTCTCCACTTGCTCAGTTCTGAGAGAAAAGTGTGTGTGAAAGCCGTCCTTCACCTAGCTTCTTGGGAACACAAAGTTTCTTTTCAGTTGCAAACTCCATTCCATACATATATATGGGCAGGTAGAAGCTCCAACTCGGTTTTACAGTGAAAACTGCAGGAAATTCAAACCGGCACTAGGAAACAGAATGAGAAAGCAGAGAAAAAGTGTCTCCTGCAACCCGTTCCCTTGGTGCTAGATGAACGAACGTCTCTCCACTTGCTCAGTTCTGAGAGATAAGTGTGTGTGAAAGCCGTCCTTCACCTAGCTATTTGGGAACACAGAGTTTCTTTTCAGTTGCAAACTCCATTCCATACATATATATGGGGAGGTACAAGGTCCAACTCGGTTTTTCAGTGAAAACTGCAGGAACTTCAAACCGACACTAGGAAACAGACTGAGAAAGGAGAGAAAATGTATCTCCTGCAACCCGTTCCCTTGGTGCTAGATGAACGAAAGTCTCTTCACTTACTTAGTTCTGAGAGATAAGTGTGTGTGAAAGCCGTCCTTCACCTAGCTTGTTGTGAACACAAAGTTTCTTTTCAGTTGCAAACTCCATTTCATACATATATATGGGGAGGTAGATGCTCCAACTCGGTTTTACATTGAAAACTGCAGGAACTTCAAACTGGCACTGGGAAACAGACTAAGAAAGCAGAGAAAAAGTGTCTCCTGCAACCTGTTCCCCCGGTGCTAGATGAACGAACGTCTCTCCACTTGCTCAGTTCTGAAAGATAAGTGTGTGTGAAAGCCGTCCTTCACCTAGCTTGTTGGGAACACAAAGTTTCTTTTCAGTTGCAAACTCCATTCCATACATATATATGGGGAGGTACAAGGTCCAACTCGGGTTTACAGTGAAAACTGCAGGAACTTCAAACCGGCACTAGGAAACAGACTGAGAAAAGAGAGAAAAAGTGTCTCCTGCAACCCGTTCCCTTGGTGCTAGATGAACGAAAGTCTCTCCACTTACTCAGTTCCGAGAGATAAGTGTGTGTGAAAGCCGTCCTTCACCTAGCTTGTTGGGAACACAACGTTTCTTTTCAGTTGCAAACTCCATTCCATACATATATATGGGGAGGTACTAGCTCCAACTCGGTTTTACAGTGAAAACTGCAGGAACTTCAAACCGGCACTAGTAAACAGACTGAGAAAGCAGAGAAAAAGTGTCTCCTGCAACCCGTTCCCTTGGTGCTAGATGAACGAAAGTCTCTCCACTTGCTCAGTTCCGAGAGATAATTGTGTGTGAAAGCCGTCCTTCAGATAGCTTGTTGGGAACACAAAGTTTCTTTTCAGATGCAAACTTCATTCCATACATATATATGGAGGTACTAGCTCCAACTCGGTTTTAGAGTGAAAACTGCAAGAACTTCAAACCGGCACTAGGAAACAGACTGAGAAAGCAGAGAAAAAGTGTCTCCTGCAACCCGTTCCCTTGGTGCTAGATGAACGAATGTCTCTCCACTTGCTCAGTTCTGAGAGATAAATGTGTGTGAAAGCCGTCCTTCACCTAGCTTGTTGGGAACACAAAGTTTCTTTTCAGTTGCAAACTCCATTCCATACATATATATGGGGAAGTACTAGCTCCAACTCGGTTTTAGAGTGAAATTTGCAGGAACTTCAAACCGGCACTAGGAAACAGACTGAGAAAGCAGAGAAAAAGTGTCTCCTGCAACCCGTTCCCTTGGTGCTAGATGAACGATAGTCTCTCCACTTACTCAGTTCCGAGAGATAAGTGTGTGTGAAAGCCGTCCTTCACCTAGCTTGTTGTGAACACAAAGATTCTTTTCAGTTGCAAACTCCATTTCATACATATATATGGGGAGGTAGATGCTCCAACTCGGTTTTACAGTGAAAACTGCAGGAACTTCAAACTGGCACTAGGAAACAGACTAAGAAAGCAGAGAAAAAGTGTCTCCTGCAACCTGTTCCCACGGTGCTAGATGAACGAACGTCTCTCCACTTGCTCAGTTCTGAGAGATAAGTGTGTGTGAAAGCCGTCCTTCACCTAGCTTGTTGGGAACACAAAGTTTCTTTTCAGTTGCAAACTCCATTCCATACATATATATGGGGAGGTACAAGGTCCAACTCGTGTTTACAGTGAAAACTGCAGGAACTTCAAACCGGCACTAGGAAACAGACTGAGAAAAGAGAGAAAAAGTGTCTCCTGCAACCCGTTCCCTTGGTGCTAGATGAACGAAAGTCTCTCCACTTACTCAGTTCCGAGAGATAAGTGTGTGTGAAAGCCGTCCTTCACCTAGCTTGTTGGGAACACAACGTTTCTTTTCAGTTGCAAACTCCATTCCATACATATATATGGGGAGGTACTAGCTCCAACTCGGTTTTACAGTGAAAACTGCAGGAACTTCAAACCGGCACTAGTAAACAGACTGAGAAAGCAGAGAAAAAGTGTCTCCTGCAACCCGTTCCCTTGGTGCTAGATGAACGAAAGTCTCTCCACTTGCTCAGTTCCGAGAGATAATTGTGTGTGAAAGCCGTCCTTCAGATAGCTTGTTGGGAACACAAAGCTTCTTTTCAGTTGCAAACTCCATACCATACATATATAGGGAGGTACTAGCTCCAACTCGGTTTTAGAGTGAAAACTGCAAGAACTTCAAACCGGCACTAGGAAACAGACTGAGAAAGCAGAGAAAAAGTGTCTCCTGCAACCCGTTCCCTTGGTGCTAGATGAACGAACGTCTCTCCACTTACTCAGTTCTGAGAGATAAGTGTGTGTGAAAGCCGTCCTTCACCTAGCTTGTTGGGAACACAAAGTTTCTTTTCAGTTGCAAACACCATTCCATACATATATATGGGGAGATACAAGGTCCAACTCGGTTTTACAGTGAAAACTGCAGGAACATCAAACCGGAACTAGGAAACAGACTGAGAAAGCAGAGAAAAAGTGTCTCCTGCAACCCGTTCCCTTGGTGCTAGATGAACGAACGTCTCTCCACTTGCTCAGTTCTGAGAGATAAGTGAGTGTGAAAGCCGTACTTCACATAGATTGTTGGTAACACAAAGTTTCTTTTCAGTTGCAAACCACATTCCATACATTTATATGGGGAGGTAGAAGCTCCATCACGGTTTTACAGTGAAAACTGCAGGAACTTCAAACCGGCACTAGGAAACAGACTGAGAAAGCAGAGAAAAAGTGTCTCCTGCAACCCGTTCCCCCGGTGCTAGATGAACGAACGTCTCTCCACTTGCTCAGTTCTGAGAGATAAGTGTGTGTGAAAGCCGTCCTTCACATAGCTTGTTGGGAACACAAAGTTTCTTTTCAGTTGCAAACTCCATTCCATACATATATATGGGGAGGTACAAGGTCCAACTCGGTTTTACAGTGAAAACTGCAGGACCTTCAAACCGCCACTAGGAAACAGACTGAGAAAGGAGAGAAAAAGTGTCTTCTGCAACCCGTTGCTTGGTGCTAGATGAAAGAACGTCTCTCCACTTGCTCAGTTCTGAGAGATAAGTGTGTGTGAAAGCCGTCCTTCACCTAGCTTGTTGGGAACACAAAGTTTCTTTTCAGTTGCAAACTCCATTCCATACATATATATGGGGAGGTACTAGCTCCAACTCGGTTTTAGAGTGAAAACTGCAGGAACTTCAAACCGGCACTAGGAAACAGAATGAGAAAGCAGAGAAAAAGTGTCTCCTGCAACCCGATCCCTTGGTGCTAGATGAACGAACGTCTCTCCACTTGCTCAGTTCTGAGAGAAAAGTGTGTGTGAAAGCCGTCCTTCACCTAGCTTCTTGGGAACACAAAGTTTCTTTTCAGTTGCAAACTCCATTCCATACATATATATGGGCAGGTAGAAGCTCCAACTCGGTTTTACAGTGAAAACTGCAGGAAAATCAAACCGGCACTAGGAAACAGAATGAGAAAGCAGAGAAAAAGTGTCTCCTGCAACCCGTTCCCTTGGTGCTAGATGAACGAACGTCTCTCCACTTGCTCAGTTCTGAGAGATAAGTGTGTGTGAAAGCCGTCCTTCACCTAGCTATTTGGGAACAAAAAGTTTCTTTTCAGTTGCAAACTCCATTCCATACATATATATGGGGAGGTACAAGGTCCAACTCGGTTTTTCAGTGAAAACTGCAGGAACTTCAAACCGACACTAGGAAACAGACTGAGAAAGGAGAGAAAAAGTATCTCCTGCAACCCGTTCCCTTGGTGCTAGATGAACGAAAGTCTCTTCACTTACTCAGTTCTGAGAGATAAGTGTGTGTGAAAGCCGTCCTTCACCTAGCTTGTTGTGAACACAAAGTTTCTTTTCAGTTGCAAACTCCATTTCATACATATATATGGGGAGGTAGATGCTCCAACTCGGTTTTACAGTGAAAACTGCAGGAACTTCAAACTGGCACTAGGAAACAGACTAAGAAAGCAGAGAAAAAGTGTCTCCTGCAACCTGTTCCCCCGGTGCTAGATGAACGAACGTCTCTCCACTTGCTCAGTTCTGAGAGATAAGTGTGTGTGAAAGCCGTCATTCACCTAGCTTGTTGGGAACACAAAGTTTCTTTTCAGTTGCAAACTCCATTCCATACATATATAAGGGGAGGTACAAAGTCCAACTCGGGTTTACAGTGAAAACTGCAGGAACTTCAACCCGGCACTAGGAAACAGACTGAGAAAAGAGAGAAAAAGTGTCTCCTGCAACCCGTTCCCTTGGTGCTAGATGAACGAAAGTCTCTCCACTTACTCAGTTCCGAGAGATAAGTGTGTGTGAAAGCCGCCCTTCACCTAGCTTGTTGGGAACACAACGTTTCTTTTCAGTTGCAAACTCCATTCCATACATATATATGGGGAGGTATAAGCTCCAACTCGGTTTTACAGTGAAAACTGCAGGAACTTCAAACCGACACTAGTAAACAGACTGAGAAAGCAGAGAAAAAGTGTCTCCTGCAACCCGTTCCCTTGGTGCTAGATGAACGAACGTCTCTCCACTTGCTCAGTTCCGAGAGATAATTGTGTGTAAAAGTCGTCCTTCAGATAGCTTGTTGGGAACACAAAGTTTCTTTTCAGATGCAAACTCCATTCCATACATATATGTGGAGGTACTTGCTCCAACTCGGTTTTAGAGTGAAAACTGCAAGAACTTCAAACCGGCACTAGGAAACAGACTGAGAAAGCAGAGAAAAAGTGTCTCCTGCAACCCGTTCCCTTGGTGCTAGATGAACGAACGTCTCTCCACTTGCTCAGTTCTGAGAGATAAGTGTGTGTGAAAGCCGTCCTTCACCTAGCTTGTTGGGAACACAAAGTTTCTTTTCAGTTGCAAACACCATTCCATACATATATATGGGGAGGTACAAGGTCCAACTCGGTTTTACAGTGAAAACTGCAGGAACATCAAACCGGAACTAGGAAACAGACTGAGAAAGCAGAGAAAAAGTGTCTCCTGCAACCCGTTCCCTTGGTGCTAGATGAACGAACGTCTCTCCACTTGCTCAGCTCTGAGAGATAAGTGAGTGTGAAAGCCGTACTTCACATAGATTGTTGGTAACACAAAGTTGCTTTTCAGTTGCAAACCACATTCCATACATATATATGGGGAGGTAGAAGCTCCATCACGGTTTTACAGTGAAAACTGCAGGAACTTCAAACCGGCACTAGGAAACAGACTGAGAAAGCAGAGAAAAAGTGTCTCCTGCAACCCGTTCCCCCGGTGCTAGATGAACGAACGTCTCTCCACTTGCTCAGTTCTGAGAGATAAGTGTGTGTGAAAGCCGTCCTTCACATAGCTTGTTGGGAACACAAAGTTTCTTTTCAGTTGCAAACTCCATTCCATACATATATATGGGGAGGTACAAGGTCCAACTCGGTTTTATAGTGAAAACTGCAGGACCTTCAAACCGCTACTAGGAAACAGACTGAGAAAGGAGAGAAAAAGTGTCTTCTGCAACCCGTTGCTTGGTGCTAGATGAAAGAACGTCTCTCCACTTGCTCAGTTCTGAGAGATAAGTGTGTGTGAAAGCCGTCCTTCACCTAGCTTGTTGGGAACACAAAGTTTCTTTTCAGTTGCAAACTCCATTCCATACATATATATGGGGAGGTACTAGCTCCAACTCGGTTTTAGAGTGAAAACTGCAGGAACTTCAAACCGGCACTAGGAAACAGAATGAGAAAGCAGAGAATAAGTGTCTCCTGCAACCCGATCCCTTGGTGCTAGATGAACGAACGTCTCTCCACTTGCTCAGTTCTGAGAGAAAAGTGTGTGTGAAAGCCGTCCTTCACCTAGCTTCTTGGGAACACAAAGTTTCTTTTCAGTTGCAAACTCCATTCCATACATATATATGGGCAGGTAGAAGCTCCAACACGGTTTTACAGTGAAAACTGCAGGAAATTCAAACCGGCACTAGGAAACAGAATGAGAAAGCAGAGAAAAAGTGTCTCCTGCAACCCGTTCCCTTGGTGCTAGATGAACGAACGTCTCTCCACTTGCTCAGTTCTGAGAGATAAGTGTGTGTGAAAGCCGTCCTTCACCTAGCTATTTGGGAACAAAAAGTTTCTTTTCAGTTGCAAACTCCATTCCATACATATATATGGGGAGGTACAAGGTCCAACTCGGTTTTTCAGTGAAAACTGCAGGAACTTCAAACCGACACTAGGAAACAGACTGAGAAAGGAGAGAAAAAGTATCTCCTGCAACCCGTTCCCTTGGTGCTAGATGAACGAAAGTCTCTTCACTTACTCAGTTCTGAGAGATAAGTGTGTGTGAAAGCCGTCCTTCACCTAGCTTGTTGTGAACACAAAGTTTCTTTTCAGTTGCAAACTCCATTTCATACATATATATGGGGAGGTAGATGCTCCAACTCGGTTTTACAGTGAAAACTGCAGGAACTTCAAACTGGCACTAGGAAACAGTCTAAGAAAGCAGAGAAAAAGTGTCTCCTGCAACCTGTTCCCCCGGTGCTAGATGAACGAACGTCTCTCCACTTGCTCAGTTCTGAGAGATAAGTGTGTGTGAAAGCCGTCCTTCACCTAGCTTGTTGGGAACACAAAGTTTCTTTTCAGTTGCAAACTCCATTCCATACATATATATGGGGAGGTACAAGGTCCAACTCGGGTTTACAGTGAAAACTGCAGGAACTTCAAACCGGCACTAGGAAACAGACTGAGAAAAGAGAGAAAAAGTGTCTCCTGCAACCCGTTCCCTTGGTGCTAGATGAACGAAAGTCTCTCCACTTACTCAGTTCCGAGAGATAAGTGTGTGTGAAAGCCGCCCTTCACCTAGCTTGTTGGGAACACAACGTTTCTTTTCAGTTGCAAACTCCATTCCATACATATATATGGGGAGGTACTAGCTCCAACTCGGTTTTACAGTGAAAACTGCAGGAACTTCAAACCGGCACTAGTAAACAGACTGAGAAAGCAGAGAAAAATTGTCTCCTGCAACCCGTTCCCTTGGTGCTAGATGAACGAATGTCTCTCCACTTGCTCAGTTCCGAGAGATAATTGTGTTTAAAAGTCGTCCTTCAGATAGCTTGTTGGGAACACAAAGTTTCTTTTCAGATGCAAACTCCATTCCATACATATATATGGAGGTACTAGCTCCAACTCGGTTTTAGAGTGAAAACTGCAAGAACTTCAAACCGGCACTAGGAAACAGACTGAGAAAGCAGAGAAAAAGTGTCTCCTGCAACCCGTTCCCTTGGTGCTAGATGAACGAACGTCTCTCCACTTACTCAGTTCTGAGAGATAAGTGTGTGTGAAAGCCGTCCTTCACCTAGCTTGTTGGGAACACAAAGTTTCTTTTCAGTTGCAAACACCATTCCATACATATATATGGGGAGGTACAAGGTCCAACTCGGTTTTACAGTGAAAACTGCAGGAACATCAAACCGGAACTAGGAAACAGACTGAGAAAGCAGAGAAAAAGTGTCTCCTGCAACCCGTTCCCTTGGTGCTAGATGAACGAACGTCTCTCCACTTGCTCAGTTCTGAGAGATAAGTGAGTGTGAAAGCCGTACTTCACATAGATTGTTGGGAACACAAAGTTTCTTTTCAGTTGCAAACCACATTCCATACATATATATGGGGAGGTAGAAGCTCCATCACGGTTTTACAGTGAAAACTGCAGGAACTTCAAACCGGCACTAGGAAACAGACTGAGAAAGCAGAGAAAAAGTGTCTCCTGCAACCCGTTCCCCCGGTGCTAGATGAACGAACGTCTCTCCACTTGCTCAGTTCTGAGAGATAAGTGTGTGTGAAAGCCGTCCTTCACATAGCTTGTTGGGAACACAAAGTTTCTTTTCAGTTGCAAACTCCATTCCATACATATATATGGGGAGGTACAAGGTCCAACTCGGTTTTTCAGTGAAAAATGCAGGAACTTCAAACCGACACTAGGAAACAGACTGAGAAAGGAGAGAAAAAGTATCTCCTGCAACCCGTTCCCTTGGTGCTAGATGAACGAAAGTCTCTTCACTTACTCAGTTCTGAGAGATAAGTGTGTGTGAAAGCCGTCCTTCACCTAGCTTGTTGTGAACACAAAGTTTCTTTTCAGTTGCAAACTCCATTTCATACATATATATGGGGAGGTAGATGCTCCAACTCGGTTTTACAGTGAAAACTGCAGGAACTTCAAACTGGCACTAGGAAACATACTAAGAAATCAGAGAAAAAGTGTCTCCTGCAACCTGTTCCCCCGGTGCCAAATGAACGAACGTCTCTCCACTTGCTCAGTTCTGAGAGATAAGTGTGTGTGAAAGCCGTCCTTCACCTAGCTTGTTGGGAACACAAAGTTTCTTTTCAGTTGCAAACACCATTCCATACATATATATGGGGAGGTACAAGGTCCAACTCGGTTTTACAGTGAAAACTGCAGGAACATCAAACCGGCACTAGGAAACAGACTGAGAAAGCAGAGAAAAAGTGTCTCCTGCAACCCGTTCCCTTGGTGCTAGATGAACGAACGTCTCTCCACTTGCTCAGTTCTGAGAGATAAGTGAGTGTGAAAGCCGTACTTCACATAGATTGTTGGGAACACAATGTTTCTTTTCAGTTGCAAACCACATTCCATACATATATATGGGGAGGTAGAAACTCCATCACGATTTTACAGTGAAAACTGCAGGAACTTCAAACCGGCACTAGGAAACAGACTGAGAAAGCAGAGAAAAAGTGTCTCCTGCAACCCGTTCCCCCGGTGCTAGATGAACGAACGTCTCTCCACTTGCTCAGTTCTGAGAGATAAGTGTGTGTGAAAGCCGTCCTTCACATAGCTTTTTGGGAACACAAAGTTTCTTTTCAGTTGCAAACTCCATTCCATACATATATATGGGGAGGTACAAGGTCCAACTCGGTTTTTCAGTGAAAACTGCAGGAACTTCAAACCGACACTAGGAAACAGACTGAGAAAGGAGAGAAAAAGTATCTCCTGCAACCCGTTCCCTTGGTGCTAGATGAACGAAATTCTCTTCACTTACTCAGTTCTGAGAGATAAGTGTGTGTGAAAGCCGTCCTTCACCTAGCTTGTTGTGAACACAAAGTTACTTTTCAGTTGCAAACTCCATTTCATACATATATATGGGGAGGTAGATGCTCAAACTCGGTTTTACAGTGAAAACTGCAGGAACTTCAAACTGGCACTAGGAAACATACTAAGAAAGCAGAGAAAAAGTGTCTCCTGCAACCTGTTCCCCGGTGCTAGATGAACGAACGTCTCTCCACTTGCTCAGTTCTGAAGAGATAAGTGTGTGTGAAAGCCGTACTTCACCTAGCTTGTTGGGAACACAAAGTTTCTTTTCAGTTGCAAACTCCATTCCATACATATATATGGGGAGGTACAAGGTCCAACTCGTGTTTACAGTGAAAACTGCAGGAACTTCAAACCGGCACTAGGAAACAGACTGAGAAAAGAGAGAAAAAGTGTCTCCTGCAACCCGTTCCCTTGGTGCTAGATGAACGAAAGTCTCTCCACTTACTCAGTTCCGAGAGATAAGTGTGTGTGAAAGCCGTCCTTCACCTAGCTTGTTGGGAACACAACGTTTCTTTTCAGTTGCAAACTCCATTCCATACATATATATGGGGAGGTACTAGCTCCAACTCGGTTTTACAGTGAAAACTGCAGGAACTTCAAACCGGCACTAGTAAACAGACTGAGAAAGCAGAGAAAAAGTGTCTCCTGCAACCCGTTCCCTTGGTGCTAGATGAACGAAAGTCTCTCCACTTGCTCAGTTCCGAGAGATAATTGTGTGTGAAAGCCGTCCTTCAGATAGCTTGTTGGGAACACAAAGTTTCTTTTCAGTTGCAAACTCCATTCCATACATATATAGGGAGGTACTAGCTCCAACTCGGTTTTAGAGTGAAAACTGCAAGAACTTCAAACCGGCACTAGGAAACAGACTGAGAAAGCAGAGAAAAAGTGTCTCCTGCAACCCGTTCCCTTGGTGCTAGATGAACGAACGTCTCTCCACTTACTCAGTTCTGAGAGATAAGTGTGTGTGAAAGCCGTCATTCACCTAGCTTGTTGGGAACACAAAGTTTCTTTTCAGTTGCAAACACCATTCCATACATATATATGGGGAGGTACAAGGTCCAACTCGGTTTTACAGTGAAAACTGCAGGAACATCAAACCGGAACTAGGAAACAGACTGAGAAAGCAGAGAAAAAGTGTCTCCTGCAACCCGTTCCCTTGGTGCTAGATGAACGAACGTCTCTCCACTTGCTCAGTTCTGAGAGATAAGTGAGTGTGAAAGCCGTACTTCACATAGATTGTTGGGAACACAAAGTTTCTTTTCAGTTGCAAACCACATTCCATACATATATATGGGGAGGTAGAAGCTCCATCACGGTTTTACAGTGAAAACTGCAGGAACTTCAAACCGGCACTAGGAAACAGACTGAGAAAGCAGAGAAAAAGTGTCTCCTGCAACCCGTTCCCCCGGTGCTAGATGAACGAACGTCTCTCCACTTGCTCAGTTCTGAGAGATAACTGTGTGTGAAAGCCATCCTTCACATAGCTTGTTGGGAACAGAAAGTTTCTTTTCAGTTGCAAACTCCATTCCATACATATATATGGGGAGGTACAAGGTCCAACTCGGTTTTCCAGTGAAAACTGCAGGACCTTCGAACCGCCACTAGGAAACAGACTGAGAAAGGAGAGAAAAAGTGTCTTCTGCAACCCGTTGCTTGGTGCTAGATGAAAGAACATCTCTCCACTTGCTCAGTTCTGAGAGATAAGTGTGTGTGAATGCCGTCCTTCACCTAGCTTGTTGGGAACACAAAGTTTCTTTTAAGTTGCAAACTCCATTCCATACATATATATGGGGAGGTACTGGCTCCAACTCTGTTTTAGAGTGAAAACTGCAGGAACTTCAAACCGGCACTAGGAAACAGGATGAGAAAGCAGAGAAAAAGTGTCTCCTGCAACCCGTTCCCTTGGTGCTAGATGAACGAACGTCTCTCCACTTGCTCAGTTCTGAGAGATAAGTGTGTGTGAAAGGCGTCCTTCACCTAGATTGTTGGGAACACAAAGTTTCTTTTCAGTTGCAAACTCCATTCCATACATATATATGGGGAGGTAGAAGCTCCATCTCGGTTTTACAGTGAAAACTGCAGGAACTTCAAACCGGCACTAGGAAACAGACTGAGAAAGCAGAGAAAAAGTGTCTCCTGCAACCCATTCCCTTGGTGCTAGATGAACGAAAGTCTCTCCACTTGCTCAGTTCTGAGAGATAATTGTGTGTGAAAGCCGTCCTTCACCTAGATTGTTGGGAACACCAAGTTTCTTTTCAGTTGCAAACTCCATTCCATACATATATATGGGGAGGTACTAGCTCCAACTCGGTTTTAGAGTGAAAACTGCAGGAACTTCAAACCGGCACTAGGAAACAGACTGAGAAAGCAGAGAAAAAGTGTCTCCTGCAACCCGTTCCCTTGGTACTAGATGAACGAACGTCTATCCACTTGCTCATTTCTGAGAGATAAGTGTGTGTGAAAGCCGTACTTCACATAGATTGTTGGGAACACAAAGTTTCTTTTCAGTTGCAAACTCCATTTCATACATATATATGGGGAGGTAGAAGCTCCATCTCGGTTTTACAGTGAAAACTGCAGGAACTTCAAAACGGCACTAGGAAACAGACTGAGAAAGCAGAGAAAAAGTGTCTCCGGCAACCCGTTCCCTTGGTGCTAGATGAACGAACGTCTCTCCACTTGCTCAGTTCTGAGAGATAAGTGTGTGTGAAAGCCGTCCTTCACCTAGCTTGTTGGGAACACAAAGTTTCTTTTCAGTTGCAAACTCCATTCCATACATATATATGGGGAGGTACTAGCTCCAACACGGGTTTACAGTGAAAACGGCAGGAACTTCAAACCGGCACTAGGAAACAGACTGAGAAAGCAGAGAAAAAGTGTCTCCTGCAACCCGTTCCCTTGGTGCTAGATGAACGAAAGTCTCTCCACTTACTCAGTTCCGAGAGATAAGTGTGTGTGAAAGCCGTCCTTCACCTAGCTTGTTGGGAACACAAAGTTTCTTTTCAGTTGCAAACTCCATTCCATACATATATATGGGGAGGTACTAGCTCCAACTCGGTTTTACAGTGAAAACTGCAGGAACTTCAAACCGGAACTAGGAAACAGACTGAGAAAGCAGAGAAAAAGTGTCTCCGGCAACCCATTCCCTTGGTGCTAGATGAACGAACGTCTCTCCACTTGCTCAGTTCTGAGTGATAAGTGTGTGTGAAAGCCGTCCTTCACCTAGCTTTTTTGAACACAAAGTTTCTTTTCAGTTGCAAACTCCATTCCATACATATATATGGGGAGGTACTAGCTCCAACTCGGGTTTACAGTGAAAACGGCAGGAACTTCAAACCGGCACTAGGAAACAGACTGAGAAAGCAGAGAAAAAGTGTCTCCTGCAACCCGTTCCCTTGGTGCTAGATGAACGAACGTCTCTCCACTTGCTCAGTTCTGAGAGATAAGTGTGTGTGAAAGCCATCCTTCACCTAGCTTGTTGGGAACACAAAGTTTCTTTTCATTTGCAAACTCCATTCCATACATATATATGGGCAGGTAGAAGCTCCAACTCGGTTTTACAGTGAAAACTTCAGGAACTTCAAACTGGCACTAGGAAACAGACTGAGAAAGCAGAGAAAAAGTGTCTCCTGCAACCCGTTCCCTTGGTGCTAGATGAACGAACGTCTCTCCACTTGCTCAGTTCTGAGAGATAAGTGTGTGTGAAAGCCGTCCTTCACCTAGCTTGTTGGGAACACAAAGATTATTTTCAGTTGCAAACTCCATTCCATACATATATATGGGGAGGTACTAGCTCCAAATCGGTTTTAGAGTGAAAACTGCAGGAACTTCAAACCGGCACTAGGAAACAGACTGAGAAAGCAGAGAAAAAGTGTCTCCTGCAACCCGTTCCCTTGGTGCTAGATGAACGAACGTCTCTCCACTTGCTCAGTTCTGAGAGATAAGTGTGTGTGAAAGCCGTCCTTCACCTAGGTTGTTGGGAACACAAAGTTTCTTTTCAGTTGGAAACTCCATTCCATACATATATATGGGGAGGTACTAGCTCCATCTCGGTTTTAGAGTGAAAACTGCAGGAACTTCAAACCGGCACTAGGAAACAGACTGAGAAAGCAGAGAAAAAGTGTCTCCTGCAAACCGTTCCCTTGGTGCTAGATGAACGAAAGTCTCTCCACTTACTCAGTTCCGAGAGATAATTGTGTGTGAAGCCGTCCTTCACCTAGCTTGTTGGGAACGAAAAGTTTCTTTTCATTTGCAAACTCCATTCCATACATATATATGGGGAGGTAGGTGCTCCAAATCGGTTTTACAGTGAAAACTGCAGGAACTTCAAACCGGCACTAGGAAACAGACTGAGAAAGCAGAGAAAAAGTGTCTCCTGCAACCCGTTCCCTTGGTGCTAGATGAACGAACGTCTCTCCACTTGCTCAGTTCTGAGAGATAAGTGTGTGTGAAAGCCTTCCTTCACCTAGCTTGTTGGGAACACAAAGTTTCTTTTCAGTTGCAAACTCCATTCCATACATATATATGGGCAGGTAGAAGATCCAACTCGGTTTTACAATGAAAACTGCAGGAACTTCAAACCGGCCCTAGGAAACAGACTGAGAAAGCAGAGAAATAGTGTCTCCTGCATCCCGTTCCCTTGGTGCTAGATGAACGAACGTCTCTCCACTTGCTCAGTTCTGAGAGATAAGTGTGTGTGAAAGCCGTCCTTCACCTAGCTTGTTGGGAACACAAAGTTTCTTTTCAGTTGCAAACTCCATTCCATACATATATATGGGGAGGTACTAGCTCCAACTCGGTTTTAGAGTGAAAACTACAGGAACTTCAAACCGGCACAAGGAAACAGACTGAGAAAGCAGAGAAAAAGTTTCTCCTGCAACCCGTTCCCTTGGTGATAGATGAACGAACGTCTCCACACTTGCTCAGTTCTGAGAGAAAAGTGTGTGTGAAAGCCGTACTTCACATAGATTGTTGGGAACACAAAGTTTCTTTTCAGTTGCAAAATCCATTCCATACATATATATGGGCAGGTAGAAGCTCCAACTCGGTTTTACAGTGAAAACTGCAGGAACTTCAAACCGGCACTAGGAAACAGACTGAGAAAGCAGAGAAAAAGTGTCTCCTGCAACCAGTTCCCTTGGTGCTAAATGAACGAACGTCTCTCCACTTGCTCAGTTCTGAGAGATAAGTGTGTGTGAAAGCCGTACTTCACATAGATTGTTGGGAATACAAAGTTTCTTTTCAGTTGCAAACTCCATTCCATACATATATATGGGGATGTAGAAGCTCCATCTCGGTTTTACAGTGAAAACTGCAGGAACTTCAAACCGGCACTAGGAAACAGACTGAGAAAGCAGAGAAAAAGTGTCTCCTGCAACCCGTTCCCCCGGTGCTAGATGAACGAACGTCTCTCCACTTGCTCAGTTCTGAGAGATAAGTGTGTGTGAAAGCCGTCCTTCACCTACCTTGTTGGGAACACAAAGTTTCTTTTCAGTTGCAAACTCCATTTAATACATATATATGGGGAGGTACAAGGTCCTACTCGGTTTTACAGTGAAAACTGCAGGAACTTCAAACCAGCACTAGGAAACAGACTGAGAAAAGAGAGAAATAGTGTCCCCTGCAACCCGTTCCCTTGGTGCTAGATGAACGAAAGTCTCTCCACTTACTCAGTTCCGAGAGAAAATTGTGTGTGAAAGCCGTCCTTCACCTAGCTTGTTGGGAACACAAAGTTTCTTTTCAGTTGCAAACTCCATTCCATACATATATATGGGGAGGTACTAGCTCCAACACTGTTTTCCTGTGAAAACTGCAGGAACTTCAAACCGGCACTAGGAAACCGACTGAGAAAGCAGAGATAAAGTGTCTCCTGCAACCCGTTCCCTTGGTGCTAGATGAACGAAAGTCTCTCCACTTGCTCAGTTCCGAGAGATAATTGTGTGCGAAAGCCGTCCTTCAGCTAGCTTGTTGGGAACACAAAGTTTCTTTTCAGTTGCAAACTCCATTCAATACATATATAGGGAGGTACTAGCTCCAATTCGGTTTTAGAGTGAAAACTGCAGGAACTTCAAACCGGCACTAGGAAACAGACTGAGAAAGCAGAGAAAAAGTGTCTCCTGCAACCCGTTCCCTTGGTGCTAGATGAACGAACGTCTCTCCACTTGCTCAGTTCTGAGAGATAATTGTGTGTGAAAGCCGTCCTTCACCTAGCTTGTTGGGAACACAAAGTTTCTTTTCAGTTGCAAACTCCATTCCATACATATATATGGGGAGGTACTAGCTCCAACTCGGTTTTATAGTGAAAACTGCAGGAACATCAAACCGGAACTAGGAAACACACTGAGAAAGCAGAGAAAAAGTGTCCCCTGCAACCCGTTCCCTTGGTGCTAGATGAACGAACGTCTCTCCACTTGCTCAGTTCTGAGAGATATGTGTGTGTGAAAGCCGTACTTCACATAGAATGTTGGGAACACAAAGTTACTTTTCAGTTGCAAACTCCATTCCATACATATATATGGGCAGGTAGAAGCTCCAACTCGGTTTTACTGTGAAAACTGCAGGAACTTCTAACCGGCACTAGGAAGCAGACTGAGAAAGCAGAGAAAAAGTGTCTCCTGCAACCCGTTCCCTTGGTGCTAGATGAACGAACGTCTCTCCATTTGCTCAGTTCTGAGAGATAAGTGTGTGTGAAAGCCGTCCTTCACCTAGCTTGTTGGGAACACAAAGTTTCTTTTCAGTTGCAAACTCCATTCCATACATATATATGGGGAGGTACTAGCTCCAACTCGGTTTTAGAGTGAAAACTGTAGGAACTTCAAACCGGCACTAGGAAAGAGACTGAGAAAGCAGAGAAAAAGTGTCTCCTGCAACCCGTTCCCTTGGTGCTAGATGAACGAACGTCTATCCACTTGCTCAGTTCTGAGAGATAAGTGTGTGTGAAAGCCGTACTTCACATAGATTTTTGGGAACACAAAGTTTCTTTTCAGTTGCAAACTTCATTTCATACATATATATGGGGAGGTAGAACCTCCATCTCGGCTTTACAGTGAAAACTGCAGGAACTTCAAAACGGCACTAGGAAACAGACTGAGAAAACAGAGAAAAAGTGTCTCCTGCAACCCGTTCCCCCGGTGCTAGATGAACGAACGTCTCTCCACTTGCTCAGTTCTGAGAGATAAGTGTGTGTGAAAGCCGTCCTTCACCTAGCTTGTTGGGAACACAAAGTTTCTTTTCAGTTGCAAACTCCATTCCATACATATATATGGGGAGGTACTAGCTCCAACTCGGTTTTACAGTGAAAACTGCAGGAACTTCAAACCGGCACTAGGAAACAGACTGAGAAAGCAGAGAAAAAGTGTCTCCTGCAACCCGTTCCCTTGGTGCTAGATGAACGAACGTCTCTCCACTTGCTCAGTTCTGAGACATAAGTGTGTGTGAAAGCCATCCTTCACCTAGCTTGTTGGGAACACAAAGTTTCTTTTCAGTTGCAAACTCCATTCCATACATATATATGGGCAGGTAGAAGCTCCAACTCGGTTTTACAGTGAAAACTGCAGGAACTTCAAACCGGCACTAGGAAACAGACTGAGAAAGCAGAGAAAAAGTGTCTCCTGCAACCCGTTCCCTTGGTGCTAGATGAACGAACGTCTCTCCATTTGCTCAGTTCTGAGAGATAAGTGTGTGTGAAAGCCGTCCTTCACCTAGCTTGTTGGGAACACAAAGTTTCTTTTCAGTTGCAAACTCCATTCCATACATATATATGGGGAGGTACTAGCTCCAACTCGGTTTTAGAGTGAAAACTGTAGGAACTTCAAACCGGCACTAGGAAACAGACTGAGAAAGCAGAGAAAAAGTGTCTCCTGCATCCCGTTCCCTTGGTGCTAGATGAACGAACGTCTATCCACTTGCTCAGTTCTGAGAGATAAGTGTGTGTGAAAGCCGTACTTCACATAGATTTTTGGGAACACAAAGTTTCTTTTCAGTTGCAAACTCCATTTCATACATATATATGGGGAGGTAGAATCTCCATCTCGGTTTTACAGTGAAAACTGCAGGAACTTCAAAACGGCACTAGGAAACAGACTGAGAAAGCAGAGAAAAAGTGTCTCCTGCAACCCGTTCCCCCGGTGCTAGATGAACGAACGTCTCTCCACTTGCTCAGTTCTGAGAGATAAGTGTGTGTGATAGCCGTCCTTCACCTAGCTTGTTGGGAACACAAAGTTTCTTTTCAGTTGCAAACTCCATTCCATACATATATATGGGCAGGTAGAAGCTCCAACTCGGTTTTACAGTGAAAACTGCAGGAACTTCAAACCGGCACTAGGAAACAGACTGAGAAAGCAGAGAAAAAGTGTCTCCTGCAACCCGTTCCCTTGGTGCTAGATGAACGAACGTCTCTCCTTTTGCTCAGTTCTGAGAGATAAGTGTGTGTGAAAGCCGTCCTTCATCTAGCTTGTTGGGAACACAAAGTTTCTTTTCAGTTGCAAACTCCATTCCATACATATATAAGGGGAGGTAGAAGCTCCAACTCGGTTTTACAGTGAAAACTGCAGGAACTTATAACTGGCACTAGGAAACAGACTGAGAAAGCAGAGAAAAAGTGTCTCCTGCAACCCGTTGCCTTGGTGCTAGATGAACGAAAGTCTCTCCACTTGCTCAGTTCTGAGAGATAAGTGTGTGTGAAAGCCGTCCTTCACCTAGCTTGTTGGGAACACAAAGTTTCTTTTCAGTTGCAAACTCCATTCCATATATATATATGGGGAGGTACAAGGTCCAACTCGGTTTTACAGTGAAAACTGCAGGAACTTCAAACCGGCACTAGGAAACAGACTGAGAAAGCAGAGAAAAGTGTCTCCTGCAACCCGTTCCCTTGGTGCTAGTTGAACGAAAGTCTCTCCACTTACTCAGATCCGAGAGATAAGTGTGTGTGAAAGCCGTCCTTCACCTAGCTTGTTGGGAACACAAAGTTTCTTTTCAGTTGCAAACTCCATTCCATACATATATATGGGGAGGTACTAGCTCCAACTCGGTTTTACAGTGAAAACTGCAGGAACTTCAAACCGGCACTAGGAAACAGACTGAGAAAGCAGAGAAAATGTGTCTCCTGCAACCCTTTCCCTTGGTGCTGGATGAACGAACGTCTCTCCACTTGCTCAGTTCTGAGAGATAAGTGAGTGTGAAAGCCGTCCTTCATTTAGCTTGTTTGGAACACAAAGTTTCTTTTCAGTTGCAAACTCCATTCCATACATTTATATAGGGGAGGTTGAAGCTCCAACTCGGTTTTACAGTGAAAACTGCAGGAACTTCAAACCGGCACTAGGAAACAGACTGAGAAAGCAGAGAAAAAGTGTCTCCTGCAACCCGTTCCCTTGGTGCTAGATGAACGAATGTCTCTCCACTTGCTCAGTTCTGAGAGAAAAGTGTGTGTGAAAGCCGTCCTTCACCTAGCTTGTTGGGAACACAAAGTTTCTTTTCAGTTGCAAACTCCATTCCACACATATATATGGGGAGAAACTAGCTCCAACTCGGTTTTACAGTGAAAACTGCAGGAACTTCAAACCGGCACTAGGAAACAGACTGAGAAAGCAGAGAAAAAGTGTCTCCTGCAACCCGTTGCCTTGGTGCTAGATGAACGAAAGTCTCTCCACTTGCTCAGTTCTGAGAGATAAGTGTGTGTGAAAGCCGTCCTTCACCTAGCTTGTTGGGAACACAAAGTTTCTTTTCAGTTGCAAACTCCATTCCATATATATATATGGGGAGGTACAAGGTCCAACTCGGTTTTACAGTGAAAACTGCAGGAACTTCAAACCGGCACTAGGAAACAGACTGAGAAAGCAGAGAAAAGTGTCTCCTGCAACCCGTTCCCTTGGTGCTAGTTGAACGAAAGTCTCTCCACTTACTCAGATCCGAGAGATAAGTGTGTGTGAAAGCCGTCCTTCACATAGCTTGTTGGGAAAACAAAGTTTCTTTTCAGTTGCAAACTCCATTCCATACATATATATGGGGAGGTACTAGCTCCAACTCGGTTTTACAGTGAAAACTGCAGGAACTTCAAACCGGCACTAGGAAACAGACTGAGAAAGCAGAGAATATATTTCTCCTGCAACCCTTTCCCTTGGTGCTGGATGAACGAACGTCTCTCCACTTGCTCAGTTCTGAGAGATAAGTGAGTGTGAAAGCCGTCCTTCACTTAGCTTGTTTGGAACACAAAGTTTCTTTTCAGTTGCAAACTCCATTCCATATATTTATATAGGGGAGGTTGAAGCTCCAACTCGGTTTTACAGTGAAAACTGCAGGAACTTCAATCTGGCACTAGGAAACAGACTGAGAAATCAGAGAAAAAGTGTCTCCTGCAACCCGTTCCCTTGGTGCTAGATGAACGAACGTCTCTCCACTTGCTCAGTTCTGAGAGATAATTCTGTGTGAAAGCCGTCCTTCAGATAGGTTGTTGGGAACACAAAGTTTCTTTTCAGTTGCAAACTCCATTCCATATATATATATGGGGAGGTACTAGCTCCAACTCGGTTTTCAAGTGAAAACTGCAGGAACTTCAAACCGGCACTAGGAAACAGACTGAGAAAGCAGAGAAAAAGTGTCTCCTGCAACCCTTTCCCTTGGTGCTAGATGAACGAATGTCTCTCCACTTGCTCAGTTCTGAGAGATAAGTGTGTGTGAAAGCCGTCCTTCACCTAGCTTGTTGGGAACACAAAGTTTCTTTTCAGTTGCAAACTCCATTCCATACATATATAAGGGGAGGTACTAGCTCCAACTCGTTTTTAGTGTGAAAACTGCAGGAACTTCAAACCGGCACTAGTAAACAGACTGAGAATGCCGAGAAAAAGTGACTCCTGCATCCCGTTCCCCCAGTGCTACATGAACGAACGTCTCTCAACTTGCTCAGTTCTGAGAGATAAGTGTGTGTGAAAGCCGTTCTTCACCTAGCTTGTTGGGAACACAAAGTTTCTTATCAGTTGCAAACTCCATTCCATACATATATATGGGGAGGTACTAGCTCCAAATCGGTTTTACAGTGAAAACTGCAGGAACTTCTAACCAGCACTAGGAAACAGTCTGAAAAAGCAGAGAAAATGTGTCTCCTGAAACCCGTTCCCTTGGTGCTAGATGAACGAACGTCTATCCACTTGCTCAGTTCTGAGAGATATTTGTGTGTGAAAGCCGTGCTTCACCTAGCTTGTTGGGAACACAAAGTTTCTTTTCAGTTGCAAACTCCATTCCATACATATATATGGGGAGGTAGAAGCTCCAACTCGGTTTTACAGTGAAAACTGCAGGAACTTCAAACCGGCAATAGGAAACAGACTGAGAAATCAGAGAATAAGTTTCCCCTGCAACCCGTTCCCTTGGTGCTAGATGAACGAAAGTCTCTCCACTTGTTCAGTTCTGAGAGATAAGTGTGTGTGAAAGCCGTCCTTCACCTAGCTTGTTGGGAACACAAAGTTTCTTTTCAGTTGCAAACTCCATTCCATACATATATATAGGGGAGGTACAAGCTCCAACTCGGTTTTACAGTGAAAACTGCAGGAACTTCAAACCGGCACTAGGAAACAGACTGAGAAAGCAGAGAAAAAGTGTCTCCTGCAAACCGTTCCCTTGGTGATAGATGAACGAATGTCTCTCCAATTGCTAAGTTCTGAGGGATAAGTGTGTGTGAAAGCTGTCCTTCACCTAGCTTGTTGGGAACACAAAGTTTCTTTTCAGTTGCAAACTCCATTCCATACATATAAATGGGGAGGTACGAGCTCCAACTCGGTTTTCCAGTGAAAACTGCATTAACTTCAAACCGGCACTAGGAAACAGACTGAGAAAGCAGAGAAAAAGTGTCTCCTGCAACCCGTTCCCTTGGTGCTAGATGAACGAACGTCTCTCCACTTGCTCAGTTCTGAGAGATAAGTGTGAGGGAAAGCCGTCCTTCACCTAGCTAGTTGGGAACCAAAATTTCTTTTCAGGTGCAAACTCCATTCCATACATATATATGGGGAGGTACAAGCTCCAACTCGGTTTTACAGTGAAAACTGCAGGAACTTCAAACCGGCACTAGGAAACAGACTGAGAAAGCAGAGAAACAGTGTCTCCTGCAACCCGTTCCCTTCGTGCTAGATGAACGAACGTCTCTCCTCTTGCTCTGTTCTGAGAGATAAGTGTGTGTGAAAGCCGTCCTTCACTTAGCTTGTTGGGAACACAAAGTTTCATTTCAGTTGCAAACTCCATTCCATACATATATATGGGGAGGTACAAGGTCCAACTCGGTTATACAGTGAAAACTGCAGGAACTTCAAACCGGCTCTAGGAAACAGACTGAGAAAGCAGAGAAAATGTGTCTCCTTCAAACCTTTCCCTTGGTGCTGGATGAACGAACGTCTCTCCACTTGCTCAGTTCTGAGAGATAAGTGTGTGTGAAAGCCGCCCTTCACCTAGCTTGTTGGGAACACAAAGTTACTTTTCAGTTGCAAACTCCATTCCATACATATATATGGGGAGGTACTACCTCCAACTCGGTTTTACAGTGAAAACTGTAGGAACTTCAACCCGGAACTAGGAAACAGACTAAGAAAGCAGAGAAAAAGTGTCTCCTGCAAACCGTTCCCTTGGTGCTAGATGAACGAACGTCTCTCCACTTGCTCAGTTCTGAGAGATAAGTGTGAGTGAAAGCCGCCCTTCACCTAGCTTGTTGGGAACACAAAGTTTCTTTTCTGTTGCAAACTCCATTCCATATATATATAGGGGAAGTAGAAGCTCCAACTCGGTTTTACAGTGAAAACTGCAGGAACTTCAAACCGGCACTAGGAAACAGACTGAGAAAGCAGAGAAAAAGTGTCTCCTGCAACCCGTTCCCTTGGTGCTAGATGAACGAACGTCTCTCCTCTTGCTCAGTTCTGAGAGATAAGTGAGTGTGTAAGCCGTCCTTCACCTAGCTTGTTGGGAACACAAAGTTTTTTTTCAGTTTCAAACTCCATTCCATACATATATATAGGGGAGTTTGAAGCTCCAACTCGTTTTTACAGTGAAAAATGCAGGAACTTCAAACCGGCACTAGGAAACAGACTGAGAAAGCAGAGAAAAAGTGTCTCCTGCAACCCGTTCCCTTGGTGCTAGATGAACGAACGTCTCTCCACTTGCTCAGTTCTGAGAGATAAGTGTGTGTGAAAGCCATACTTCACCTAGCTTGTTGGGAACACATAGTTTCTTTTCAGTTGCAAACTCCATTTCATACAAACATATGGGGAGGTACAAGCTCCAACTCGGTTTTACAGTGAAAACTGCATTAACTTCTAACCGGCACTAGGAAAAAGACTGAGAAAGCAGAGAAACAGTGTCTCCTGCAACCCGTTCCCTTGGTGCTAGATGAACGAACGTCTCTCCACTTGCTCAGTTCTGAGAGATAAGTGTGAGGGAAAGCCGTCCTTCACCTAGCTAGTTGGGAACCAAAGTTTCTTTTCAGGTGCAAACTCCATTCCATACATATATATGGGGAGGTACAAGCTCCAACTCGGTTTTAAAGTGAAAACTGCAGGAACTTCAAACCGGCACTAGGAAACAGACTGAGAAAGCAGAGAAACAGTGTCTCCTGCAACCCGTTCCCTTGGTGCTAGATGAACGAACGTCTCTCCACTTGCTCCGTTCTGAGAGATAAGTGTGTGTGAAAGCCGTCCTTCACATAGCTTGTTGGGAACACAAAGTTTCTTTTCAGTTGCAAACTCCATTCCATACATATATATGGGGAGGTACAAGGTCCAACTCGGTTTTACAGTGAAAACTGCAGGAACTTCAAACCGGCACTAGGAAACAGACTGAGAAAGCAGAGAAAAAGTGTCTCCTGCAACCCGTTCCCTTGTTGCTAGATGAACGAAAGACTCTCCACTTACTCAGTTCCGAGAGATAAGTGTGTGTGAAAGCCGTCCTTCACCTAGCTTGTTTGGAACACAAAGTTTCTTTTCAGTTGCAAACTCCATTCCATACATATATATGGGGAGGTACTAGCTCCATCTCGGTTTTACAGTGAAAACTGCAGGAACTTCAAACCGGCACTAGGAAACAGACTGAGAAAGCAGAGAAAATGTGTCTCCTTCAAACCTTTCCCTTGGTGCTGGATGAACGAACGTCTCTCCACTTGCTCAGTTCTGAGAGATAAGTGAGTGTGAAAGCCGTCCTTCACCTAGTTTGTTGGGAACACAAAGTTACTTTTCAGTTGCAAACTCCATTCCATACATATATATGGGGAGGTACTAGCTCCAACTCGATTTTACAGTGAAAACTGCAGGAACTTCAACCCGGAACTAGGAAACAGACTAAGAAAGCAGAGAAAAAGTGTCTCCTGCAAACCGTTCCCTTGGTGCTAGATGAACGAACGTCTCTCCACTTGCTCAGTTCTGAGAGATAAGTGTGTGTGAAAGCCTCCCTTCACCTAGCTTGTTGGGAACACAAAGTTTCTTTTCTGTTGCAAATTCCATTCCATATATATATAGGGGAGGTAGAAGCTCCAACTCGGTTTTACAGTGAAAACTGCAGGAACTTCAACCCGGCACTAGGAAACAGACTGAGAAAGCAGAGAAAAAGTGTCTCCTGCAACCCGTTCCCTTGGTGCTAGATGAACGAACGTCTCTCCACTTGCTCAGTTCTGAGAGATAAGTGAGTGTGTAAGCCGTCATTCACCTAGCTTGTTGGGAACACAAAGTTTCTTTTCAGTTGCAAACTCCATTCCATACATATATATAGGGGAATATGAAGCTCCAACTCGGTTTTACAGTGAAAAATGCAGGAACTTCAAACCGGCACTAGGAAACAGACTGAGAAAGCAGAGAAAAAGTGTCTCCTGCAACCCGTTCCCTTGGTGCTAGATGAACGAACGTCTCTCCACTTGCTCAGTTCTGAGAGATAAGTGTGTGTGAAAGCCGTCCTTCACCTAGCTTGTTGGGAACACATAGTTTCTTTTCAGTTGCAAACTCCATTTCATACAAATATACGGGGAGGTACAAGCTCCACCTCGGTTTTACAGTGAAAACTGCAGGAACTTCAAACCGGCACTAGGAAACAGACTGAGAAAGCAGAGAAAAAGTGTCTACTGCAACCCGTTCCCCCAGTGCTAGATGAACGAACGTCTCTCCACTTGCTCAATTCTGAGAGATAAGTGTGTGTGAAAGCCGTCCTTCACCTAGCTTGTTGGGAACACAAAGTTTCTTTTCAGTTGCAAACTCCATTCCATACATATATATGGGGAGGTACAAGCTCCAACTCGGTTTTACAGTGAAAACTGCAGGAACTTCAAACCGGCACTAGGAAACAGACTGAGAAAGCAGAGAAAAAGTGTCTCCTGCAACCCGTTCCCTTGGTGTTAGATGAACGAACGTCTCTCCACTTGCTCAGTTCTGAGAGATAAGTGTGTGTGAAAGCCGTCCTTCACCTAGCTTGTTGGGAACACAAAGATTCTTTTCAGTTGCAAACTCCATTCCATACATATATATGGGGAGGTACAAGCTCCAACTCGGTTTTACAGTGAAAATTGCAGGAAATTCAAACCGGCACTAGGAAACAGACTGAGAAAGCAGAGAAAAAGTGCCTCCTGCATATCGTTCCCCCGGTGCTAGATGAACGAACGTCTCTCCACTTGCTCAGTTCTGAGAGATAATTGTGTGTGAAAGCCGTTCATCACCTAGCTTGTTGGGAACACAAAGTTTCTTTTCAGTTGCAAACTCCATTCCATACATATATATGGGGAGGTACAAGCTCCAACTCGGTTTTACAGTGAAAACTGCAGGAACTTCAACCCGGCACTAGGAAACAGACTGAGAAAGCAGAGAAAAAGTGTCTCCTGCAAACCGTTCCCTTGGTGCTAGATGAACGAACGTCTCTCCACTTGCTCAGTTCTGAGAGATATCTGTGTGTGAAAGCCGCCCTTCACCTATCTTGTTGGGAACACAAAGTTCCTTTTCAGTTGCAAACTCCATTCCATACATATATATGGGGAGGTACAAGCTCCAACACGGTTTTACAGTGAAAACTGCAGGACTTCAAACCGGTACTAGGAAACAGACTGAGAAAGCAGAGGAAATGTGTCTCCTGCAACCCGTTCCCTTGGTGCTAGATGAACGAACGTCTCTCCACTTGCTCAGTTCTGAGAGAAAAGTGTGTGTGAAAGCCGTCCTTCATCTAGCTTGTTGGGAACACAAAGTTTCTTTTCAGGTGCAAACTCCATTCCATACATATATATGGGGAGGTACAAGCTCCAACTCGGTTTTACAGTGAAAACTTCAGGAACTTCAAAACGGCACTAGGAAACAGACTGAGAAAGCAGAGAAAAAGTGTCTCCTGCAACCCGTTCCCTTGGTGCTAGATGAACGAAAGTCTCTCCAATTGCTAAGTTCTGAGGGATAAGTGTGTGTGAAAGCCGTCCTTCACCTAGCTTGTTGGGAACACAAAGTTTCTTTTCAGTTGCAAACTCCATTCCATACATATATATGGGGAGGTAGATGCTCCAACTCGGTTTTACAGTGAAAACTGCAGGAACTTCAAACCGGCACTAGGAAACAGACTGAGAAAGCAGAGAAAAGTGTCCCCTGCAACCCGTTCCCTTGGTGCTAGATGAACGAACGTCTCTCCACTTGCTCAGTTCCGAGAGATAAATGTGTGTGAAAGCTGTCCTTCAAATAGCTTGTTGGGAACACAAAGTTTCTTTTCAGTTGCAAACTCCATTCCATACATATATATGGGTAGGTACTAGCTCTAACTCGATTTTACAGTGAAAACTGCAGGAACTTCAAACCGGCACTAGGAAACAGACTGAGAAAGCAGAGAAAAAGTGTCTCCTGCAACCCGTTCCCTTGGTGCTAGATGAACGAACGTCTCTCCACTTGCTCCGTTCTGAGAGATAAGTGTGTGTTAAAGCCGTCCTTCACCTAGCTTGTTGGGAACACAAAGTTTCTTTTAAGTTGAAAACTCCATTCCATACATATATATGGGGAGGTACTAGGTCCAACTCGGTTTTACAGTGAAAACTGCAGGAACTTCAAACCGGCACTAGGAAACAGACTGAGAAAGCAGAGAAAAGTGTCTCCTGCAACCCGTTCCCTTGGTGCTAGATGAACGAAAGTCTCTCCACTTACTCAGTTCCGAGAGATAAGTGTGTGTGAAAGCCGTCCTTCACCTAGCTTGTTGGGAACACAAAGTTTCTTTTCAGTTGCAAACTCCATTCCATACATATATATAGGGGAGGTACAAGCTCCAACTCGGTTTTACAGTGAAAACTGCAGGAACTTCAAACCGGCACTAGGAAACAGACTGAGAAAGCAGAGAAAAAGTGTCTCCTGCAAACCGTTCCCTTGGTGATAGATGAACGAATGTCTCTCCAATTGCTAAGTTCTGAGGGATAAGTGTGTGTGAAAGCTGTCCTTCACCTAGCTTGTTGGGAACACAAAGTTTCTTTTCAGTTGCAAACTCCATTCCATACATATAAATGGGGAGGTACGAGCTCCAACTCGGTTTTCCAGTGAAAACTGCATTAACTTCAAACCGGCACTAGGAAACAGACTGAGAAAGCAGAGAAAAAGTGTCTCCTGCAACCCGTTCCCTTGGTGCTAGATGAACGAACGTCTCTCCACTTGCTCAGTTCTGAGAGATAAGTGTGAGGGAAAGCCGTCCTTCACCTAGCTAGTTGGGAACCAAAATTTCTTTTCAGGTGCAAACTCCATTCCATACATATATATGGGGAGGTACAAGCTCCAACTCGGTTTTACAGTGAAAACTGCAGGAACTTCAAACCGGCACTAGGAAACAGACTGAGAAAGCAGAGAAACAGTGTCTCCTGCAACCCGTTCCCTTCGTGCTAGATGAACGAACGTCTCTCCTCTTGCTCTGTTCTGAGAGAAAAGTGTGTGTGAAAGCCGTCCTTCACTTAGCTTGTTGGGAACACAAAGTTTCATTTCAGTTGCAAACTCCATTCCATACATATATATGGGGAGGTACAAGGTCCAACTCGGTTATACAGTGAAAACTGCAGGAACTTCAAACCGGCTCTAGGAAACAGACTGAGAAAGCAGAGAAAATGTGTCTCCTTCAAACCTTTCCCTTGGTGCTGGATGAACGAACGTCTCTCCACTTGCTCAGTTCTGAGAGATAAGTGTGTGTGAAAGCCGCCCTTCACCTAGCTTGTTGGGAACACAAAGTTACTTTTCAGTTGCAAACTCCATTCCATACATATATATGGGGAGGTACTACCTCCAACTCGGTTTTACAGTGAAAACTGTAGGAACTTCAACCCGGAACTAGGAAACAGACTAAGAAAGCAGAGAAAAAGTGTCTCCTGCAAACCGTTCCCTTGGTGCTAGATGAACGAACGTCTCTCCACTTGCTCAGTTCTGAGAGATAAGTGTGAGTGAAAGCCGCCCTTCACCTAGCTTGTTGGGAACACAAAGTTTCTTTTCTGTTGCAAACTCCATTCCATATATATATAGGGGAAGTAGAAGCTCCAACTCGGTTTTACAGTGAAAACTGCAGGAACTTCAAACCGGCACTAGGAAACAGACTGAGAAAGCAGAGAAAAAGTGTCTCCTGCAACCCGTTCCCTTGGTGCTAGATGAACGAACGTCTCTCCTCTTGCTCAGTTCTGAGAGATAAGTGAGTGTGTAAGCCGTCCTTCACCTAGCTTGTTGGGAACACAAAGTTTCTTTTCAGTTTCAAACTCCATTCCATACATATATATAGGGGAGTTTGAAGCTCCAACTCGGTTTTACAGTGAAAAATGCAGGAACTTCAAACCGGCACTAGGAAACAGACTGAGAAAGCAGAGAAAAAGTGTCTCCTGCAACCCGTTCCCTTGGTGCTAGATGAACGAACGTCTCTCCACTTGCTCAGTTCTGAGAGATAAGTGTGTGTGAAAGCCGTACTTCACCTAGCTTGTTGGGAACACATAGTTTCTTTTCAGTTGCAAACTCCATTTCATACAAACATATGGGGAGGTACAAGCTCCAACTCGGTTTTACAGTGAAAACTGCATTAACTTCTAACCGGCACTAGGAAAAAGACTGAGAAAGCAGAGAAACAGTGTCTCCTGCAACCCGTTCCCTTGGTGCTAGATGAACGAACGTCTCTCCACTTGCTCAGTTCTGAGAGATAAGTGTGAGGGAAAGCCGTCCTTCACCTAGCTAGTTGGGAACCAAAGTTTCTTTTCAGGTGCAAACTCCATTCCATACATATATATGGGGAAGTACAAGCTCCAACTCGGTTTTACAGTGAAAACTGCAGGAACTTCAAACCGGCACTAGGAAACAGACTGAGAAAGCAGAGAAACAGTGTCTCCTGCAACCCGTTCCCTTGGTGCTAGATGAACGAAAGTCTCTCCACTTGCTCCGTTCTGAGAGATAAGTGTGTGTGAAAGCCGTCCTTCACTTAGCTTGTTGGGAACACAAAGTTTCTTTTCAGTTGCAAACTCCATTCCATACATATATATGGGGAGGTACAAGGTCCAACTCGGTTTTACAGTGAAAACTGCAGGAACTTCAAACCGGCACTAGGAAACAGACTGAGAAAGCAGAGAAAAAGTGTCTCCTGCAACCCGTTCCCTTGTTGCTAGATGAACGAAAGACTCTCCACTTACTCAGTTCCGAGAGATAAGTGTGTGTGAAAGCCGTCCTTCACCTAGCTTGTTTGGAACACAAAGTTTCTTTTCAGTTGCAAACTCCATTCCATACATATATATGGGGAGGTACTAGCTCCATCTCGGTTTTACAGTGAAAACTGCAGGAACTTCAAACCGGCACTAGGAAACAGACTGAGAAAGCAGAGAAAATGTGTCTCCTTCAAACCTTTCCCTTGGTGCTGGATGAACGAACGTCTCTCCACTTGCTCAGTTCTGAGAGATAAGTGAGTGTGAAAGCCGCCCTTCACCTAGTTTGTTGGGAACACAAAGTTACTTTTCAGTTGCAAACTCCATTCCATACATATATATGGGGAGGTACTAGCTCCAACTCGGTTTTACAGTGAAAACTGCAGGAACTTCAACCCGGAACTAGGAAACAGACTAAGAAAGCAGAGAAAAAGTGTCTCCTGCAAACCGTTCCCTTGGTGCTAGATGAACGAAAGTCTCTCCACTTGCTCAGTTCTGAGAGATAAGTGTGTGTGAAAGACTCCCTTCACCTAGCTTGTTGGGAACACAAAGTTTCTTTTCTGTTGCAAATTCCATTCCATATATATATAGGGGAGGTAGAAGCTCCAACTCGGTTTTACAGTGAAAACTGCAGGAACTTCAATCCGGCACTAGGAAACAGACTGAGAAAGCAGAGAAAAAGTGTCTCCTGCAACCCGTTCCCTTGGTGCTAGATGAACGAACGTCTCTCCACTTGCTCAGTTCTGAGAGATAAGTGAGTGTGTAAGCCGTCATTCACCTAGCTTGTTGGGAACACAAAGTTTCTTTTCAGTTGCAAACTCCATTCCATACATATATATAGGGGAATATGAAGCTCCAACTCGGTTTTACAGTGAAAAATGCAGGAACTTCAAACCGGCACTAGGAAACAGACTGAGAAAGCAGAGAAAAAGTGTCTCCTGCAACCCGTTCCCTTGGTGCTAGATGAACGAACGTCTCTCCACTTGCTCAGTTCTGAGAGATAAGTGTGTGTGAAAGCCGTCCTTCACCTAGCTTGTTGGGAACACATAGTTTCTTTTCAGTTGCAAACTCCATTTCATACAAATATACGGGGAGGTACAAGCTCCACCTCGGTTTTACAGTGAAAACTGCAGGAACTTCAAACCGGCACTAGGAAACAGACTGAGAAAGCAGAGAAAAAGTGTCTACTGCAACCCGTTCCCCCAGTGCTAGATGAACGAACGTCTCTCCACTTGCTCAATTCTGAGAGATAAGTGTGTGTGAAAGCCGTCCTTCACCTAGCTTGTTGGGAACACAAAGTTTCTTTTCAGTTGCAAACTCCATTCCATACATATATATGGGGAGGTACAAGCTCCAACTCGGTTTTACAGTGAAAACTGCAGGAACTTCAAACCGGCACTAGGAAACAGACTGAGAAAGCAGAGAAAAAGTGTCTCCTGCAACCCGTTCCCTTGGTGTTAGATGAACGAACGTCTCTCCACTTGCTCAGTTCTGAGAAATAAGTGTGTGTGAAAGCCGTCCTTCACCTAGCTTGTTGGGAACACAAAGATTCTTTTCAGTTGCAAACTCCATTCCATACATATATATGGGGAGGTACAAGCTCCAACTCGGTTTTACAGTGAAAATTGCAGGAACTTCAAACCGGCACTAGGAAACAGACTGAGAAAGCAGAGAAAAAGTGCCTCCTGCATATCGTTCCCCCGGTGCTAGATGAACGAACGTCTCTCCACTTGCTCAGTTCTGAGAGATAATTGTGTGTGAAAGCCGTTCATCACCTAGCTTGTTGGGAACACAAAGTTTCTTTTCAGTTGCAAACTCCATTCCATACATATATATGGGTAGGTACTAGCTCTAACTCGATTTTACAGTGAAAACTGCAGGAACTTCAAACCGGCACTAGGAAACAGACTGAGAAAGCAGAGAAACAGTGTCTCCTGCAACCCGTTCCCTTGGTGCTAGATGAACGAACGTCTCTCCACTTGCTCAGTTCTGAGAGATAAGTGTGAGGGAAAGCCGTCCTTCACCTAGCTAGTTGGGAACCAAAGTTTCTTTTCAGGTGCAAACTCCATTCCATACATATATATGGGGAGGTACAAGCTCCAACTCGGTTTTACAGTGAAAACTGCAGGAACTTCAAACCGGCACTAGGAAACAGACTGAGAAAGCAGAGAAAAAGTGTCTCCTGCAACCCGTTCCCTTGGTGCTAGATGAACGAAAGTCTCTCCACTTGCTCAGATCTAAGTGATAAGTGTGTGTCAAAGCCGTCCTTCATCTAGCTTGTTGGGAACACAAAGTTTCTTTTCAGTTGCAAACTCCATTCCATACATATATATGGGGAGGTACAAGGTCCAACTCGGTTTTACAGTGAAAACTGCAGGAACTTCAAACCGGCACTAGGAAACAGACTGAGAAAGCAGAGAAAAAGTGTCTCCTGCAACCCGTTCCCTTGTTGCTAGATGAACGAAAGACTCTCCACTTACTCAGTTCCGAGAGATAAGTGTGTGTGAAAGCCGTCCTTCACCTAGCTTGTTTGGAACACAAAGTTTCTTTTCAGTTGCAAACTCCATTCCATACATATATATGGGGAGGTACTAGCTCCATCTCGGTTTTACAGTGAAAACTGCAGGAACTTCAAACCGGCACTAGGAAACAGACTGAGAAAGCAGAGAAAATGTGTCTCCTTCAAACCTTTCCCTTGGTGCTGGATGAACGAACGTCTCTCCACTTGCTCAGTTCTGAGAGATAAGTGAGTGTGAAAGCCGCCCTTCACCTAGTTTGTTGGGAACACAAAGTTACTTTTCAGTTGCAAACTCCATTCCATACATATATATGGGGAGGTACTAGCTCCAACTCGGTTTTACAGTGAAAACTGCAGGAACTTCAACCCGGAACTAGGAAACAGACTAAGAAAGCAGAGAAAAAGTGTCTCCTGCAAACCGTTCCCTTGGTGCTAGATGAACGAACGTCTCTCCACTTGCTCAGTTCTGAGAGATAAGTGTGTGTGAAAGACTCCCTTCACCTAGCTTGTTGGGAACACAAAGTTTCTTTTCTGTTGCATATTCCATTCCATATATATATAGGGGAGGTAGAAGCTCCAACTCGGTTTTACAGTGAAAACTGCAGGAACTTCAATCCGGCACTAGGAAACAGACTGAGAAAGCAGAGAAAAAGTGTCTCCTGCAACCCGTTCCCTTGGTGCTAGATGAACGAACGTCTCTCCACTTGCTCAGTTCTGAGAGATAAGTGAGTGTGTAAGCCGTCATTCACCTAGCTTGTTGGGAACACAAAGTTTCTTTTCAGTTGCAAACTCCATTCCATACATATATATAGGGGAATATGAAGCTCCAACTCGGTTTTACAGTGAAAAATGCAGGAACTTCAAACCGGCACTAGGAAACAGACTGAGAAAGCAGAGAAAAAGTGTCTCCTGCAACCCGTTCCCTTGGTGCTAGATGAACGAACGTCTCTCCACTTGCTCAGTTCTGAGAGATAAGTGTGTGTGAAAGCCGTCCTTCACCTAGCTTGTTGGGAACACATAGTTTCTTTTCAGTTGCAAACTCCATTTCATACAAATATACGGGGAGGTACAAGCTCCACCTCGGTTTTACAGTGAAAACTGCATTAACTTCTAACCGGCACTAGGAAACAGACTGAGAAAGCAGAGAAAAAGTGTCTACTGCAACCCGTTCCCCCAGTGCTAGATGAACGAACGTCTCTCCACTTGCTCAATTCTGAGAGATAAGTGTGTGTGAAAGCCGTCCTTCACCTAGCTTGTTGGGAACACAAAGTTTCTTTTCAGTTGCAAACTCCATTCCATACATATATATGGGGAGGTACAAGCTCCAACTCGTTTTTACAGTGAAAACTGCAGGAACTTCAAACCGGCACTAGGAAACAGACTGAGAAAGCAGAGAAAAAGTGTCTCCTGCAACCCGTTCCCTTGGTGTTAGATGAACGAACGTCTCTCCACTTGCTCAGTTCTGAGAAATAAGTGTGTGTGAAAGCCGTCCTTCACCTAGCTTGTTGGGAACACAAAGATTCTTTTCAGTTGCAAACCCAATTCCATACATATATATGGGGAGGTACAAGCTCCAACTCGGTTTTACAGTGAAAATTGCAGGAACTTCAAACCGGCACTAGGAAACAGACTGAGAAAGCAGAGAAAAAGTGCCTCCTGCATATCGTTCCCCCGGTGCTAGATGAACGAACGTCTCTCCACTTGCTCAGTTCTGAGAGATAATTGTGTGTGAAAGCCGTTCATCACCTAGCTTGTTGGGAACACAAAGTTTCTTTTCAGTTGCAAACTCCATTCCATACATATATATGGGGAGGTATAAGCTCCAACTCGGTTTTACAGTGAAAACTGCAGGAACTTCAACCCGGCACTAGGAAACAGACTGAGAAAGCAGAGAAAAAGTGTCTCCTGCAAACCGTTCCCTTGGTGCTAGATGAACGAACGTCTCTCCACTTGCTCAGTTCTGAGAGATAACTGTGTGTGAAAGCCGCCCTTCACCTATCTTGTTGGGAACACAAAGTTCCTTTTCAGTTGCAAACTCCATTCCATACATATATATGGGGAGGTACAAGCTCCAACACGGTTTTACAGTGAAAACTGCAGGAACTTCAAACCGGTACTAGGAAACAGACTGAGAAAGCAGAGGAAATGTGTCTCCTGCAACCCGTTCCCTTGGTGCTAGATGAACGAACGTCTCTCCACTTGCTCAGTTCTGAGAGATAAGTGAGTATGAAAGCCGTCCTTCACCTAGCTTGTTGGGAACACAAAGTTTCTTTTCAGTTGCAAACTCCATTCCATACATATATATGGGGAGGTACTAGCTCCAACTCGATTTTAGAGTGAAAACTGCATTAATTTCATACAGGCACTAGGAAAAAGACTGAGAAAGCAGAGAAATAGTGTCTCCTGCATACGGTTCCCTTGGTGCTAGAAGAACGAACGTCTCTCCACTTGCTCAGTTCTGAGAGAAAAGTGTGTGTGAAAGCCGTCCTTCACCTAGATTGTTGGGAACACAAATTTTCTTTTCAGTTTCAACCTCCATTCCATACATATATATGTGGAGATAGAAGCACAAACTCGGTTTTACAGTGAAAACTGCAGGAACTTCAAACCGGCACTAGGAAACAGACTGAGAAAGCAGAGAAAAATTGTCTCCTGCAAACCGTTCCCCCGGTGCTAAATGAACTAACGTCTCTCCACTTGCTCAGTTCTGAGAGATAAGTGTGTGTGAAAGCCGTCCTTCATCTAGCTTGTTGGGAACACAAAGTTTCTTTTCAGGTGCAAACTCCATTCCATACATATATATGGGGAGGTACAAGCTCCAACTCGGTTTTACAGTGAAAACTTCAGGAACTTCAAACCGGCACTAGGAAACAGACTGAGAAAGCAGAGAAAAAGTGTCTCCTGCAACCCGTTCCCTTGGTGCTAGATGAACGAAAGTCTCTCCAATTGCTAAGTTCTGAGGGATAAGTGTGTGTGAAAGCCGTCCTTCACCTAGCTTGTTGGGAACACAAAGTTTCTTTTCAGTTGCAAACTCCATTCCATACATATATATGGGGAGGTAGATGCTCCAACTCGGTTTTACAGTGAAAACTGCAGGAACTTCAAACCGGCACTAGGAAACAGACTGAGAAAGCAGAGAAAAGTGTCTCCTGCAACCCGTTCCCTTGGTGCTAGATGAACGAACGTCTCTCCACTTGCTCAGTTCCGAGAGATAAATGTGTGTGAAAGCTGTCCTTCAAATAGCTTGTTGGGAACACAAAGTTTCTTTTCAGTTGCAAACTCCATTCCATACATATATATGGGTAGGTACTAGCTCTAACTCGATTTTACAGTGAAAACTGCAGGAACTTCAAACCGGCACTAGGAAACAGACTGAGAAAGCAGAGAAAAAGTGTCTCCTGCAACCCGTTCCCTTGGTGCTAGATGAACGAACGTCTCTCCACTTGCTCCGTTCTGAGAGATAAGTGTGTGTTAAAGCCGTCCTTCACCTAGCTTGTTGGGAACACAAAGTTTCTTTTCAGTTGAAAACTCCATTCCATACATATATATGGGGAGGTACTAGGTCCAACTCGGTTTTACAGTGAAAACTGCAGGAACTTCAAACCGGCACTAGGAAACAGACTGAGAAAGCAGAGAAAAGTGTCTCCTGCAACCCGTTCCCTTGGTGCTAGATGAACGAAAGTCTCTCCACTTACTCAGTTCTGAGAGATAAGTGTGTGTGAAAGCCGTTCTTCACCTAGCTTGTTGGGAACACAAAGTTACTTTTCAGTTGCAAACTCCATTCCATACATATATATGGGGAGGTACTAGCTCCAACTCGGTTTTACAGTGAAAACTGCAGGAACTTCAACCCGGAACTAGGAAACAGACTAAGAATGCAGAGAAAAAGTGTCTCCTGCAAACCATTCCCTTGGTGCTAGATGAACGAACGTCTCTCCACTTGCTCAGTTCTGAGAGATAAGTGTGTGTGAAAGCCGCCCTTCACTTAGCTTGTTGGGAATACAAAGTTTCTTTTCTGTTGCAAACTCCAATCCATATATATATAGGGGAGGTAGAAGCTCCAACTCGGTTTTACAGTGAAAACTGCAGGAACTTCAAACCGGCACTAGGAAACAGACTGAGAAAGCCGAGAAAAGTGTCTCCTGCAACCCGTTCCCTTGGTGCTAGATGAACGAACGTCTCTCCACTTGCTCAGTTCCGAGAGATAAATGTGTGTGAAAGCTGTCCTTCAAATAGCTTGTTGGGAACACAAAGTTTCTTTTCAGTTGCAAACTCCATTCCATACATATATATGGGTAGGTACTAGCTCTAACTCGATTTTACAGTGAAAACTGCAGGAACTTCAAACCGGCACTAGGAAACAGACTGAGAAAGCAGAGAAAAAGTGAATCCTGCAACCCGTTCCCTTGGTGCTAGATGAACGAACGTCTCTCCACTTGCTCCGTTCTGAGAGATAAGTGTGTGTTAAAGCCGTCCTTCACCTAGCTTGTTTGGAACACAAAGTTTCTTTTCAGTTTGCAAACTCCATGCCATACATATATATGGGGAGGTACTAGGTCCAACTCGGTTTTACAGTGAAAACTGCAGGAACTTCAAACCGGCACTAGGAAACAGACTGAGAAAGCAGAGAAAAGTGTACCTGCAACCCGTTCCCTTGGTGCTAGATGAACGAAAGTCTCTCCACTTACTCAGTTCCGAGAGATAAGTGTGTGTGAAAGCCGTCCTTCACCTAGCTTGTTGGGAACACAAAGTTTCTTTTCAGTTGCAAACTCCATTCCATACATATATATGGGGAGGTACTAGCTCCAACTCGGTTTTACAGTGAAAACTGCAGGAACTTCAAACCGGCACTAGGAAACAGACTGAGAAAGCAGAGAATATGTGTCTCCTGCAACCCTTTCCCTTGGTTCTGGATGAACGAACGTCTCTCCACTTGCTCAGTTCTGAGAGATAAGTGTGTGTGAAAGCCGTTCTTCACCTAGCTTGTTGGGAACACAAAGTTACTTTTCAGTTGCAAACTCCATTCCATACATATATATGGGGAGGTACTAGCTCCAACTCGGTTTTACAGTGAAAACTGCAGGAACTTCAACCCGGAACTAGGAAACAGACTAAGAATGCAGAGAAAAAGTGTCTCCTGCAAACCATTCCCTTGGTGCTAGATGAACGAACGTCTCTCCACTTGCTCAGTTCTGAGAGATAAGTGTGTGTGAAAGCCGCCCTTCACTTAGCTTGTTGGGAACACAAAGTTTCTTTTCTGTTGCAAACTCCATTCCATATATATATAGGGGAGGTAGAAGCTCCAACTCGGTTTTACAGTGAAAACTGCAGGAACTTCAAACCGGCACTAGGAAACAGACTGAGAATGCAGAGAAAAAGTGTCTCCTGCAACCCGTTCCCTTGGTGTTAGATGAACGAACGTCTCTCCACTTGCTCAGTTCTGAGAGATAATTCTGTGTGAAAGGCGTCCTTCAGATAGCTTGTTGGGAACACAAAGTTTCTTTTCAGTTGCAAACTCCATTCCATACATATATATGGGGAGATACTAGCTCCAACTCGGTTTTCAAGTGTAAACTGCAGGAACTTCAAACCGGCACTAGGAAACAGACTGAGAAAGCAGAGAAAAAGTGTCTCCTGCAACCCGTTCCCTTGGTGCTAGATGAACGAACGTCTCTCCACTTGCTCAGTTTGAGAGATAAGTGTGTGTGAAAGCCGTCCTTCACCTAGCTTGTTGGGAACACAAAGTTTCTTTTCAGTTGCAAACTCCAATCCATACATATATATGGGGAGGTACTAGCTCCAACTCGGTTTTAGAGTGAAAACTGCAGGAACTTCAAACCGACACTAGGAAACAGACTGAGAAAGCAGAGAAAAAGTGTCTCCTGCAACCCGTTCCCTTGGTGCTAGATGAACGAACGTCTCTCCACTTTCTCAGTTCTGAGAGATATGTGTGTGTGAAAGCCGTCCTTCAGCTAGCTTGTTGGGAACACAAAGTTTCTTTTCAGTTGCAAACTCCATTCCATACATATATATGGGGAGGTAGAAGCTCCAACTCGGTTTTACAGTGAAAACTACAGGAACTTCAAAACGGCAATAGGAAACAGACTGAGTAAGCAGAGAAAATGTTTCTCCTGCAACCCGTTCCCTTGGTGCTAGATGAACGAACATCTCTCCACTTGTTCAGTTCTGAGAGATAAGTGTGTGTGAAAGCCGTCCTTCACTTAGCTTGTTGGGAACACAAAGTTTCTTTTCAGTTGCAAACTAAATTCCATACATATATATAGGGGAGGTACAAGCTCCAACTCGGTTTTACAGTGAAAACTGCAGGAACTTCAAACCGGCACTAGGGAACAGACTGAGAAAGCAGAGAAAAAGTGTCTCCTGCAACCCATTCCCTTGGTGCTAGATGAACGAACGTCTCTCCACTTGCTCAGTTCTGAGAGAAAAGTGTGTGTGAAAGCCGTCCTTCACCTAGCTTGTTGGGAACACAAAGATTCTTTTCAGTTGCAAACTCCATTCCATACATATATATGGGGAGGTAGAAGCTCCAACTCGGTTTTACAGTGAAAACTGCAGGAACTTCAAACCGGCACTAGGAAACAGACTGAGAAAGCAGAGAAAAAGTGTCTCCTGCAACCCGTTCCCTTGGTGCTAGATGAACGAACGTCTCTCCACTTGCTCAGTTCTGAGAGAAAATTGTGTGTGAAAGCCGTCCTTCACCTAGCTTGTTGGGAACACAAAGATTCTTTTCAGTTGCAAACTCCATTCCATACATATATATGGGGAGGTAGAAGCTCCAACTCGGTTTTACAGTGAAAACTGCAGGAACTTCAAACCGGCACTAGGAAACAGACTGAGAATGCAGAGAAAAAGTGTCTCCTGCAACCCGTTCCCTTGGTGATAGATGAACGAATGTTTCTCCAATTGCTAATTTCTGAGGGATAATTGTGTGTGAAAGCCGTCCTTCACCTAGCTTGTTGGGAACACAAAGTTTCTTTTCAGTTTCAAACTCCATTCCATACATATATATGGGGAGGTAGAAGTTCCAACTCGGTTTTACAGTGAAAACTTTAGGTACTTCAAACAGGCACTAGGAAACAGACTGAGAATGCCGAGAAAAAGTGACTCCTGCAACCAGTTCCCCCGGTGCTAGATGAAAGAACGTCTCTCCACTTGCTCAGTTCTGAGAGAGAAGTGTGTGTGAAAGCCGTTCTTCACCTAGCTTGTTGGGAACACAAAGTTCTTTTAAGTTGCACACTCCATACCATACATATATATGGTGAGGTACTAGCTCCAAATCGGTTTTACAGTGAAAACTGCAGGAACTTCAAACCGGCACTAGGAAACAGTCTGAAAAAGCAGAGAAAATGTGTCTCCTGCAACCCGTTCCCTTGGTGCTAGATGAACTAACGTCTTTCCACTTGCTCAGTTCTGAGAGATAAGTGTGTGTGAAAGCCGTTCTTCACCTGGCTTGTTGGGAACTCAAAGTTTCTTTTCAGTTGCAAACTACATTCCATACATATATATGGGGAGGTACTAGCTCCAACTCGGTTTTAGAGTGAAAACTGCAGGAACTTCAAACCGGCACTAGGAAACAGACTGAGAAAGCAGAGAAAAAGTGTCTCCTGCAACCCGTTCCCTTGGTGCTAGATGAACGAACGTCTCTCCACTTGCTCAGTTCTGAGAGAAAAGTGTGTGTGAAAGCCGTCCTTCACCTAGATTGTTGGGAACACAAAGTTTCTTTTCAGTTTCAAACTCCATTCCATACATATATAAGGGGAGGTAGAAGTTCCAACACGGTTTTACAGTGAAAACTTTAGGAACTTCAAACCGGCACTAGGAAACAGACTGAGAATGCAGAGAAAAAGTGACTCCTGAACCCGTTCGCCCGGTGCTAGATGAACGAACGTCTCTCCACTTGTTCAGTTCTGAGAGATAAGTGTGAGGGAAAGCCGTCCTTCACCTAGCTAGTTCGGAACCAAAGTTTCTTTTCAGGTGCAAACTCCATTCCATACATATATATGGGGAGGTACAAGCTCCAACTCGGTTTTACAGTGAAAACTGCAGGAACTTCAAACCGGCACTAGGAAACAGACTGAGAAAGCAGAGAAAATGTGTCTCCTGCAACCCGTTCCCTTGGTGATAGATGAACGAATGTTTCTCCAATTGCTAATTTCTCAGGGATAATTGTGTGTGAAAGCCGTCCTTCACCTAGCTTGTTGGGAACACAAAGTTTCTTTTCAGTTTCAAACTCCATTCCATACATATATATGGGGAGGTAGAAGTTCCAACTCGGTTTTACAGTGAAAACTTTAGGTACTTCAAACCGGCACTAGGAAACAGACTGAGAATGCCGAGTAAAAGTGACTCCTGCAACCAGTTCCCCCGGTGCTAGATGAACGAACGTCTCTCCACTTGCTCAGTTCTGAGAGAGAAGTGTGTGTGAAAGCCTTTTTTCACCTAGCTTGTTGGGAACACAAAGTTCTTTTAAGTTGCACACTCCATTCCATACATATATATGGTGAGGTACTAGCTCCAAATCGGTTTTACAGTGAAAACTGCAGGAACTTCAAACCGGCACTAGGAAACAGTCTGAAAAAGCAGAGAAAATGTGTCTCCTGCAACCCGTTCCCTTGGTGCTAGATGAACGAACGTCTCTCCACTTGCTCAGTTCTGAGAGATAAGTGTGTGTGAAAGCCGTTCTTCACCTGGCTTGTTGGGAACACAAAGTTTCTTTTCAGTTGCAAACTCCATTCCGTACATATATATGGGGAGGTACTAGCTCCAACTCGGTTTTAGAGTGAAAACTGCAGGAACTTCAAACCGGCACTAGGAAACAGACAGAGAAAGCAGAGAAAAAGTGTCTCCTGCAACCCGTTCCCTTGGTGCTAGATGAACGAACGTCTCTCCACTTGCTCAGTTCTGAGAGAAAAGTGTGTGTGAAAGCCGTCCTTCAACTAGCTAGTTCGGAACACAAAGTTCTTTTCAGTTGCAAACTCCATTCCATACATATATATGGGAAGGTACTTGCTCCAAATCGGATTTACAGTGAAAACTGCAGGAATTTCAAACCGGCACTAGGAAACAGTCTGAGAAAGCAGAGAAAAAGTGTCTCCTGCAACCCGTTCCCTTGGTGATAGATGAACGAATGTTTCTCCAATTGCTAAGTTCTGAGGGATAATTGTGTGTGAAAGCCGTCCTTCACCTAGCTTGTTGGGAACACAAAGTTTCTTTTCAGTTGCAAACTCCATTCCATACATATATATGGGTAGGTACTAGCTCTAACTCGATTTTACAGTGAAAACTGCAGGAACTTCAAACCGGCACTAGGAAACAGACTGAGAAAGCAGAGAAAAAGTGTCTCCTGCAACCCGTTCCCTTGGTGCTAGATGAACGAAAGTCTCTCCACTTGCTCAGTTCTGAGAGATAATTGTGTGTGAAAACCGTCCTTTACCTAGCTTGTTGGGAACACAAAGTTTCTTTTCAGTTGCAAACTCCATTCCATACATATATATGGGGAGGTACTAGCTCCAACTCGGTTTTACAGTGAAATCTGCAGGAACTTCAAAACGGCACTAGGAAAAATTCTGAGAAAGCAGAGAAAAAGTGTCCCCTGCAACCCGTTCCATTGGTGCTAAATGAACGAACGTCTCTCCACTTGCACAGTTCTGAGAGATAAGTGTGTGTGAAAGCCGTCCTTCACCTAGCTTGTTGGGAACACAAAGTTTCTTTTCAGTTGCAAAATCCATTCCATACATATATATGGGGAGGTACTAGCTCCAACTCGGTTTTACAGTGAAAACTGCAGGAACTTCAAACCGGCCCTAGGAAACAAATTGAGAAAGCAGAGAAATAGTGTCTCCTGCAACCCGTTCCATTGGTGCTAGATGAACGAACGTCTCTCCACTTGCTCAGTTCTGAGAGATAAGTGTGTGTGAAAGCCGTCCTTCACCTAGCTTGTTGGGAACACAAAGTTTCTTTTCAGTTGCAAACTCCATTCCATACATATATATGGGGAGGTACTAGCTCCAAATCGGTTTTACTGTGAAAACTGCAGGAACTTCAAAACGGCACTAGGAAACAGACTGAGAAAGCAGAGTAAAAGTGTCTCCTCCAACCCGTTCCCTTGGTGCTAGATGAACGAACGTCTCCCCACTTGCTCAGTTCTGAGAGATAATTGTGTGTGAAAGCCGTCCTTCACCTAGCTTGTTGGGAACACAAAGTTTCTTTTCAGTTGCAAACTCCATTCCATACATATATATGGGGAGTTACTAGCTCCAACTGCGTTTTACAGTGAAAACTGCAGGAACTTCAAAACGGCACTAGGAAACAGACTGAGAAAGCAGAGAAAAAGTGTCTCCTGCAACCCGTTCCCTTGGTGCTAGATGAACGAACGTCTCACCACTTGCTCAATTCTGAGAGGTAAGTGTGTGTGAAAGCCGTCCTTCACCTAGCTTGTTGGGAACACAAAGTTTCTTTTCAGTTGCAAACTCCATTCCATACATATATATGGGAGGTACAAACTCCAACTCGGTTTTACAGTGAAAACTGCAGGAACTTCAAACCGGCACTAGGAAACAGACTGAGAAACAGAGAAAAAGTGTCTCCTGCAACCCGTTCCATTGGTCCTAGATGAATGAACGTCTCTCCACTTGCTCAGTTCTGAGAGATAAGTGTGTGTGAAAGCCGTCCTTCACCTAGCTTGTTGGGAACACATACATTCTTTTCATTTGCAAACTCCATTCCATACATATGTATGGGGTGGTACTAGCTCCAAATCGGGTTTACGGTGAAAACTGCAGGAACTTCAAACCGGCACTAGGAAACAGACTGAGAAAGCAGAGAAAATATGTCTCCTCTAAACCGTTCCCTTGGTCCTAGATGAACGAACGTCTCTCCACTTGCTCAGTTCTGAGAGATATGTGTGTGTGAAAGTCGTCCTTCACCTAGCTTGTTGGGAACAAAAAGTTTCTTTTCAGTTGCAAAATATATTTCATACATATATAAGGGGGGGTACTATCTCCAACTCGGTTTTACAGTGAAAACTGCAGGAACTTCAAACCGGAACTAGGAAACAGACTGAGAAAGCAGAGAAAAAGTGTCTCCTGCAACACGTTTCTTTGGTGCTAGATGAACGAACGTCTCTCCACTTGCTCAGTTCTGAGAGATAAGTGTGTGTGAAAGCCGTCCTTCACCTAGCTTGTTGGGAACACAAAGTTTCTTTTAAGTTGCAAACTCCATTCCATACATATATATGGGGAGGTCCTAGCTCCAACTCGGTTTTACGGTGAAAACTGCAGGAACTTCAAACCGGCACTAGGAAACAGACTGAGAAAGCAGAGAAAAAGTGTCTCCTGCAACCCGTTCCCTTGGTGCTAGATGAACGAACGTCTCTCCACTTGCTCAGTTCTGAGAGATAAGTGAGTGTGAAAGCCGTCCTTCACCTAGCTTGTTGGGAACACATAGTTTCTTTTCAGTTGCAAACTCCATTCCATACATATGTATGGGGAGGTACTAGCTCCAAATCGGTTTTACAGTGAAAACTGCAGGAACTTCAAACCGGCACTAGGAAACAGACTGAGAAAGCAAGAGAAAATATGTCTCCTGCAACCTGTTCCCTTGGTGCTAGATGAACGAACGTCTCTCCACTTGCTCAGTTCTGAGAGATAAGTGTGTGTGAAAGCCGTCCTTCACATAGCTTGTTGGGAACACAAAGTTTCTTTTCAGTTGCAAACTCCATTCCATACATATATATGGGGGGGGGTACTAGCTCCAACTCGGTTGTACAGTGAAAACTGCAGGAACTTCAAACCGGCACTAGGAAACAGACTGAGAAAGCAGAGAAATAGTGTCTCCTGAAACCGTTCCCTTGGTTCTAGATGAACGAACGTCTCTCCACTTGCTCAGTTCTGAGATATAAGTGTGTGTGAAAGCCGTCCTTCACCTAGCTTTTTGGGAACACAAAGTTTCTTTTCAGGTACAAACTCAATTCCATACATATATATGGGGAGGTACTAGCTCCAAAACGGTTTTTCAGTGAAAACTGCAGGAACTTCAAACCGGCACTAGGAAGCAGACTGAGAAACAGAGAAAAAGTGTCTCCTGCAACCCGTTCCCTTGGAGCTAGATGAACGAACGTCTCTCCACTTGCTCAGTTCTGAGAGATAAGTGTGAGTAATAGCCGTCCTTCACCTAGCTTGTTGGGAACACAAAGTTTCTCTTCAGTTGCAAACTCCATTCCATACATATATATGGGAAGGTACTAGCTCCAAACAGTTTTTACAGTGAAAACTGCAGGAACTTCAAACCGGCCCTAGGAAACAGACTGAGAAAGCAGAGAAAATGTGTCTCCTGCAACCCGATCCCTTGGTGCTAGATGAACGAACGTCTCACCGCTTGCTCAGTTCTGAGAGATAAGTGTGTGTGAAAGCCGTCCTTCACCTAGCTTGTTGTGAACACAAAGTTTCTTTTCAGTTGCAAACACCATTCCATACATATATATGGCGAGGTACAAGATCCAACTCGGTTTTACAGTGAAAACTGCAGGAACTTCAAACCGGCACTAGGAAACAGACTGAGAAAGCAGAGAAAAAGTGTCTCCTGCAACCCGTTCCCTTGGTTCTAGATGAACGAAAGTCTCTCTACTTGCTCAGTTCTGAGAGATAAGTGTGTGTGAAAGCCGACCTTCACCTAGCTTGTTGGGAACACAAAGTTTCTTTTCAGTTGCAAACTCCATTCCATACATATATATGGGAGGTACAAACTACAACTCGGTTTTACAGTGAAAACTGCAGGAACTTCAAACCGGCACTAAGAAACAGACTGAGAAAGCGGAGAAAAATTGTCTCCTGCAACCCGTTCCCTTGGTGCTAGATGAACGAACGTCTCTCCACTTGCTCAGCTCTGAGAGATAAGTGTGTGTGAAAGCCGTCCTTCACCTAGCTTGTTGGGAATACATACTTTCTTTTCAGTTGCAAACTCCATTCCATACATATGTATGGGGAGGTACTAGCTCCAAAACTGGTTTACGGTGAAAACTGTAGGAACTTCAAACCGGCACTATGAAACAGACTGAGAAAGCAGAGAAATTATGTCTCCTGTAACCCGTTCCCTTGGTGCTAGATGAACGAACGTCTCTCCACTTGCTCAGTTCTGAGAGATAAGTGTGTGTGAAAGCCGTCCTTCACCTAGCTTGTTGGGAACAAAAAGTTTCTTTTCAGTTGCAAAATCCATTCCATACATATATAAGGGGGGGTACTAGCTCCAACTCGGTTTTACAGTGAAAACTGCAGGAACTTCAAAACGGCACTAGGAAACAGACTGAGAAAGTAGAGAAAAAGTGTCTCCTGCAACCCGTTTCCTTGGTGCTAGATGAACGAACGTCTCTCCAATTGCTCAGTTCTGAGAGATAAGTGTGTGTGAAAGCCGTCCTTCACCTAGCTTGTTGGGAACACAAAGTTTCTTTTCAGTTGCAAACTCCATTCCATACATATATATGGGGAGGTACTAGCTCCAACTCGGTTTTACAGTGAAAATTTCAGGAACTTCAAACCGGCCCTAGGAAACAGACTGAGAAAGCAGAGAATTAGTGTCTCCTGCAACCCGTTCCCTTGGTGCTAGATGAACGAACGTCTCTCTACTTGCTCAGTTCTGAGAGATATGTGTGTGTGAAAGCCGTCCTTCACCTAGCTTGTTGGGAACACAAAGTTTCTTTTAAGTTGCAAACTCCATTCCATACATATATATGGGGAGGTCCTAGCTCCAACTCGGTTTTACGGTGAAAACTGCAGGAACTTCAAACCGGCACTAGGAAACAGACTGAGAAAGCAGAGAAAAAGTGTCTCCTGCAACCCGTTCCCTTGGTGCTAGATGAACGAACGTCTCTCCACTTGCTCAGTTCTGAGAGATAAGTGTGTGTGAAAGCCGTCCTTCACCTAGCTTGTTGGGAACACATAGTTTCTTTTCAGTTGCAAACTCCATTCCATACATATGTATGGGGAGGTACTAGCTCCAAATCGGGTTTACAGTGAAAACTGCAGGAACTTCAAACCGGCACTAGGAAACAGACTGAGAAAGCAAGAGAAAATATGTCTCCTGCAACCTGTTCCCTTGGTGCTAGATGAACGAACGTCTCTCCACTTGCTCAGTTCTGAGAGATAAGTGTGTGTGAAAGCCGTCCTTCACATAGCTTGTTGGGAACACAAAGTTTCTTTTCAGTTGCAAACTCCATTCCATACATATATATGGGGGGGTACTAGCTCCAACTCGGTTGTACAGTGAAAACTGCAGGAACTTCAAAACGGCACTAGGAAACAGACTGAGAAAGCAGAGAAATAGTGTCTCCTGCAACCCGTTCCCTTGGAGCTAGATGAACGAACGTCTCTCCACTTGCTCAGTTCTGAGAGATAAGTGTGTGTAATAGCCGTCCTTCACCTAGCTTGTTGGGAACACAAAGTTTCTCTTCAGTTGCAAACTCCATTCCATACATATATATGGGAAGGTACTAGCTCCAAACAGTTTTTACAGTGAAAACTGCAGGAACTTCAAACCGGCCCTAGGAAACAGACTGAGAAAGCAGAGAAAATGTGTCTCCTGCAACTCGATCCCTTGGTGCTAGATGAACGAACGTCTCACCGCTTGCTCAGTTCTGAGAGATAAGTGTGTGTGAAAGCCGTCCTTCACCTAGCTTGTTGTGAAAACAAAGTTTCTTTTCAGTTGCCAACACCATTCCATACATATATATGGCGAGGTACAAGATCCAACTCGGTTTTACAGTGAAAACTGCAGGAACTTCAAACCGGCACTAGGAAACAGACTGAGAAAGCAGAGAAAAAGTGTCTCCTGCAACCCGTTCCCTTGGTTCTAGATGAACGAAAGTCTCTCTACTTGCTCAGTTCTGAGAGATAAGTGTGTGTGAAAGCCGACCTTCACCTAGCTTGTTGGGAACACAAAGTTTCTTTTCAGTTGCAAACTCCATTCCATACATATATATGGGAGGTACAAACTACAACTCGGTTTTACAGTGAAAACTGCAGGAACTTCAAACCGGCACTAGGAAACAGACTGAGAAAGCGGAGAAAAATTGTCTCCTGCAACCCGTTCCCTTGGTGCTAGATGAACGAACGTCTCTCCACTTGCTCAGCTCTGAGAGATAAGTGTGTGTGAAAGCCGTCCTTCACCTAGCTTGTTGGGAACACATACTTTCTTTTCAGTTGCAAACTCCATTCCATACATATGTATGGGGAGGTACTAGCTCCAAAACTGGTTTACGGTGAAAACTGTAGGAACTTCAAACCGGCACTATGAAACAGACTGAGAAATCAGAGAAATTATGTCTCCTGTAACCCGTTCCCTTGGTGCTAGATGAACGAACGTCTCTCCACTTGCTCAGTTCTGAGAGATAAGTGTGTGTGAAAGCCGTCCTTCACCTAGCTTGTTGGGAACAAAAAGTTTCTTTTCAGTTGCAAAATCCATTCCATACATATATAAGGGGGGGTACTAGCTCCAACTCGGTTTTACAGTGAAAACTGCAGGAACTTCAAAACGGCACTAGGAAACAGACTGAGAAAGCAGAGAAAAAGTGTCTCCTGCAACCCGTTTCCTTGGTGCTAGATGAACGAACGTCTCTCCAATTGCTCAGTTCTGAGAGATAAGTGTGTGTGAAAGCCGTCCTTCACCTAGCTTGTTGGGAACACAAAGTTTCTTTTCAGTTGCAAACTCCATTCCATACATATATATGGGGAGGTACTAGCTCCAACTCGGTTTTACAGTGAAAATTGCAGGAACTTCAAACCGGCCCTAGGAAACAGACTGAGAAAGCAGAGAAATAGTGTCTCCTGCAACCCGTTCCCTTGGTGCTAGATGAACGAACGTCTCTCTACTTGCTCAGTTCTGAGAGATAAGTGTGTGTGAAAGCCGTACTTCACCTAGCTTGTTGGGAACACAAAGTTTCTTTTCAGTTGCAAACTCCATTCCATACATATATATGGGGAGGTACTAGCTCCAACTCGGATTTACAGTGAAAACTGCAGGAACTTCAAACCGGCACTAGGAAACAGACTGAGAAAGCAGAGAAAAAGTGTCTCCTGCAACCCTTTCCCTTGGTGCTAGGTGAACGAACGTCTCTCCACTTGCTCTGTTCTGAGAGATAATTGTTGTGAAAGCCGTCCTTCACCTAGCTTGTTGGGAACACAAAGTTTCTTTTCAGTTGCAAACTCCATTCCATACATATATATGGCGTGGTACTAGATCCAACTCGGTTTTACAGTGAAAACTGCAGGAACTTCAAACCGGCACTAGGAAACAGACTGAGAAACAGAGAAAAAGTGTCTCCTGCAACCCGTTCCCTTGGAGCTAGATGAACGAACGTCTCTCCACTTGCTCAGTTCTGAGAGATAAGTGTGTGTAATAGCCGTCCTTCACCTAGGTTGTTGGGAACACAAAGTTTCTCTTCAGTTGCAAACTCCATTCCATACATATATATGGGGAGGTACTAGCTCCAAACCGTTTTTACAGTGAAAACTGCAGGAACTTCAAACCGGCCCTAGGAAACAGACTGAGAAAGCAGAGAAAATGTGTCTCCTGCATCCCGATCAGTTGGTGCTAGATGAACGAACGTCTCACCGCTTGCTCAGTTCTGAGAGATAAGTGTGTGTGAAAGCCGTCCTTCACCTAGCTTGTTGGGAACACAAAGTTTCTTTTCAGTTGCAAACTCCATTCCAAACATATATATGGGGAGTTACTAGCTCCAACTGCGTTTTACAGTGAAAACTGCAGGAACATCAAACCGGCACTAGGAAACAGACTGAGAAAGCAGAGAAAAAGTGTCTCCTGCAACCCGTTCCCTTGGTGCTAGATGAACGAACGTCTCACCACTTGCTCAATTCTGAGAGATAAGTGTGTGTGAAAGCCGTCCTTCACCTAGCTTGTTGGGAACACAAAGTTTCTTTTCAGTTGCAAACTCCATTCCATACATATATATGGGAGGTACAAACTCCAACTCGGTTTTACAGTGAAAACTGCAGGAACTTCAAACCGGCACTAGGAAACAGACTGAGAAACAGAGAAAAAGTGTCTCCTGCAACCCGTTCCCTTGGTCCTAGATGAATGAACGTCTCTCCACTTGCTCAGTTCTGAGAGATAAGTGTGTGTGAAAGCCGTCCTTCACCTAGCTTGTTGGGAACACATACTTTCTTTTCAGTTGCAAACTCCATTCCATACATATGTATGGGGAGGTACTAGCTCCAAATCGGGTTTACGGTGAAAACTGCAGGAACTTCAAACCGGCACTAGGAAACAGACTGAGAAAGCAGAGAAAATATGTCTCCTCTAAACCGTTCCCTTGGTCCTAGATGAACGAACGTCTCTCCACTTGCTCAGTTCTGAGAGATAAGTGTGTGTGAAAGCCGTCCTTCACCTAGCTTGTTGGGAACACAAAGTTTCTTTTCAGTTGCAAAATATATTTCATACATATATAAGGGGGGGTACTAGCTAAAACTCGGTTTTACAGTGAAAACTGCAGGAACTTCAAACCGGCACTAGGAAACAGACTGAGAAAGCAGAGAAAAAGTGTCTCCTGCAACCCTTTCCCTTGGTGCTAGGTGAACGAACGTCTCTCAACTTGCTCTGTTCTGAGAGATAATTGTGTGTGAAAGCCGTCCTTCACCTAGCTTGTTGGGAACACAAAGTTTCTTTTCAGTTGCAAACTCCATTCCATACATATATATGGCGTGGTACTAGATCCAACTCGGTTTTACAATGAAAACTGCAGGAACTTCAAACCGGCACTAGGAAACAGACTGAGAAACAGAGAAAAAGTGTCTCCTGCAACCCGTTCCCTTGGAGCTAGATGAACGAACGTCTCTCCACTTGCTCAGTTCTGAGAGATAAGTGTGTGTAATAGCCGTCCTTCACCTAGCTTGTTGGGAACACAAAGTTTCTCTTCAGTTGCAAACTCCATTCCATACATATATATGGGGAGGTACTAGCTCCAAACCGTTTTTACAGTGAAAACTGCAGGAACTTCAAACCGGCCCTAGGAAACTGACTGAGAAAGCAGAGAAAATGTGTCTCCTGCATCCCGATCCCTTGGTGCTAGATGAACGAACGTCTCACCGCTTGCTCAGTTCTGAGAGATAAGTGTGTGTGAAAGCCGTCCTTCACCTAGCTTGTTGGGAACACAAAGTTTCTTTTCAGTTGCAAACTCCATTCCATACATATATATGGGGAGTTACTAGCTCCAACTGCGTTTTACAGTGAAAACTGCAGGAACATCAAACCGGCACTAGGAAACAGACTGAGAAAGCAGAGAAAAAGTGTCTCCTGCAACCCGTTCCCTTGGTGCTAGATGAACGAACGTCTCACCACTTGCTCAATTCTGAGAGATAAGTGTGTGTGAAAGCCGTCCTTCACCTAGCTTGTTGGGAACACAAAGTTTCTTTTCAGTTGCAAAATCCATTCCATACATATATATGGGAGGTACAAACTCCAACTCGGTTTTACAGTGAAAACTGCAGGAACTTCAAACCGGCACTAGGAAACAGACTGAGAAACAGAGAAAAAGTGTCTCCTGCAACCCGTTCCCTTGGTCCTAGATGAATGAACGTCTCTCCACTTGCTCAGTTCTGAGAGATAAGTGTGTGTGAAAGCCGTCCTTCAACTAGCTTGTTGGGAACACATACTTTCTTTTCAGTTGCAAACTCCATTCCATACATATGTATGGGGAGGTACTAGCTCCAAATAGGGTTTACGGTGAAAACTGCAGGAACTTCAAACCGGCACTAGGAAACAGACTGAGAAAGCAGAGAAAATATGTCTCCTCTAAACCGTTCCCTTGGTCCTAGATGAACGAACGTGTCTCCACTTGCTCAGTTCTGAGAGATATGTGTGTGTGAAAGCCGTCCTTCACCTATCTTGTTGGGAACAAAAAGTTTATTTTCAGTTGCAAAATATATTTCATACATATATAAGGGGGGGTACTAGCTCCAACTCGGTTTTACAGTGAAAACTGCAGGAACTTCAAACCGGCACTAGGAAACAGACTGAGAAAGCAGAGAAAAAGTGTCTCCTGCAACACGTTTCCTTGGTGCTAGATGAACGAACGTCTCTCCACTTGCTCAGTTCTGAGAGATAAGTGTGTGTGAAAGCCGTCCTTCACCTAGCTTGTTGGGAACACAAAGTTTCTTTTAAGTTGCAAACTCCATTCCATACATATATATGGGGAGGTCCTAGCTCCAACTCGGTTTTACGGTGAAAACTGCAGGAACTTCAAACCGGCACTAGGAAACAGACTGAGAAAGCAGAGAAAAAGTGTCTCCTGCAACACGTTCCCTTGGTGCTAGATGAACGAACGTCTCTCCACTTGCTCAGTTCTGAGAGATAAGTGTGTGTGAAAGCCGTCCTTCACCTAGCTTTTTGGGAACACAAAGATTCTTTTCAGTTGCAAACTTGATTCCATACATATATATGGGGAGGTACTAGCTCCAACTGCGTTTTACAGTGAAAACTGCAGGAACATCAAACCGGCACTAGGAAACAGACTGAGAAAGCAGAGAAAATATGACTCCTGTAACCCGTTCCCTTGGTGCTAGATGAATGAACGTCTCTCCACTTGCTCAGTTCTGAGAGATAAGTGTGTGTGAAAGCCGTCCTTCACCTAGCTTGTTGGGAACAAATAGTTTCTTTTCAGTTGCAAAATACATTCCATACATATATAAGGGGGGGTTACTAGCTCCAACTCGGTTTTACAGTGAAAACTGCAGGAACTTCAAAACGGCACTAGGAAACAGACTGAGAAAGCAGAGAAAAATTGTCTCCTGCAACACGTTTCCTTGCTGCTAGATGAACGAACGTCTCTTCACTTGCTCATTTCTGAGAGATAAGTGTGTGTGAAAGCCGTCCTTCACCTAGCTTGTTGGGAACACAAAGTTTCTTTTCAGATGCAAACTCCATTCCATACATATATATGGGGAGGTCCTAGCTCCAACTCGGTTTTACGGTGAAAACTGCAGGAACTTCAAACCGGCACTAGGAAACAGACTGAGAAACAGAGAAAAAGTGTCTCCTGCCACCCGGTCCCTTGGTGCTAGATGAACGAACGTCTCTCCACTTGCTCAGTTCTGAGAGATAAGTGTGTGTGAAAGCCGTCCATCACCTAGCTTGTTGGGAACACAAAGTTTCTTTTCAGTTGCAAACTCCATTCCATACATATATATTTGGAGGTACTAGCTCCAACTCGGTTTTACAGTGAAAACTGCAGGAACTTCAAACCGGCCCTTGGAAACAGACTGAGAAAGCAGAGAAAATGTGTCTCCTGCAACCCGATCCCTTGGTGCTAGATGAACGAACGTCTCACCGCTTGCTCAGTTCTGAGAGATAAGTGTGTGTGAAAGCCGTCCTTCACCTAGCTTGTTGGGAACACAAAGTTTCTTTTCAGTTGCAAACTCCATTCCATACATATATATGGGAGGTACAAACTCCAACTCGGTTTTACAGTGAAAACTGCAGGAACTTCAAAACGGCACTAGGAAAAATTCTGAGAAAGCAGAGAAAAAGTGTCCCCTGCAACCCGTTCCCTTGGTGCTAGATGAACGAACGTCTCTCCACTTGCTCAGTTCTGAGAGATAAGTGTGTGTGAAAGCCGTCCTTCACCTAGCTTGTTGGGAACACAAAGTTTCTTTTCAGTTTCAAACCACATTCCATACATATATATGGGGGGGTACTAGCTCCTACTCGGTTTTACGGAGAAAAATGCAGGAACTTCAAACCGGCACTAGGAAACAGACTGAGAAAGCAGAGAAAAAGTGTCTCCTGCAACCCGTTCCCTTGGTGCTAGATGAACGAACGTCTCTCCACTTGCTCAGTTCTGAGAGATAAGTGTCTGTGAAAGCCGTCCTTCACCTAGCTTGTTGGGAACACAAAGTTTCTTTTCAGTTGCAAACTCCATTCCATGCATATATTTGGGGAGGTACTAGCTCCAAGTTTGTTTTACAGTGAAAACTGCAGGAACTTCAAACCGGCACTAGGAAACAGACTGAGAAAGCAGAGAAAATGTGTCTCCTGCAACCCGATCCCTTGGTGCTAGATGAACGAACGTCTCACCGCTTGCTCAGTTCTGAGAGATAAGTGTGTGTGAAAGCCGTCCTTCACATAGCTTGTTGTGAACACAAAGTTTCTTTTCAGTTGCAAACTCCATTCCATACATATATATGGCGAGGTACAAGATCCAACTCGGTTTTACAGTGAAAACTGCAGGAACTTCAAACCGGCCCTAGGAAACAGACTGAGAAAGCAGAGAAAAAGTGTCTCCTGCAACCCGTTCCCTTGGTTCTAGATGAACGAAAGTCTCTCTACTTGCTCAGTTCTGAGAGATAAGTGTGTGTGAAAGCCGTCCTTCACCTAGCTTGTTGGGAACACAAAGTTTCTTTTCAGTTGCAAACTCCATTCCATACATATATATGGGAGGTACAAACTCCAACTAGGTTTTACAGTGAAAACTGCAGGAACTTCAAACCGGCACTAGGAAACAGACTGAGAAAGCGGAGAAAAATTGTCTCCTGCAACCCGTTCCCTTCGTGCTAGATGAACGAACGTCTCTCCACTTGCTCAGTTCTGAGAGATAAGTGTGTGTGAAAGCCGTCCTTCACCTAGCTTGTTGGGAACACATACTTTCTTTTCAGTTGCAAACTCCATTCCATACATATGTATGGGGAGGTACTAGCTCCAAAACTGGTTTACGGTGAAAACTGCAGGAACTTCAAACCGGCACTAGGAAACAGACTGAGAAAGCAGAGAAAATATGTCTCCTGTAACCCGTTCCCTTGGTGCTAGATGAACGAACGTCTCTCCACTTGCTCAGTTCTGAGAGATAAGTGTGTGTGAAAGCCGTCCTTCACCTAGCTTGTTGGGAACACATAATTTCTTTTCAGTTGCAAAATCCATTCCATACATATATAAGGGGGGGTACTAGCTCCAACTCGGTTTTACAGTGAAAACTGCAGGAACTTCAAAACGGCACTAGGAAACAGACTGAGAAAGCAGAGAAAAAGTGTCTCCTGCAACCCGTTTCCTTGGTGCTAGATGAACGAACGTCTCTCCACTTGCTCAGTTCTGAGAGATAAGTGTGTGTGAAAGCCGTCCTTCACCTAGCTTGTTGGGAACACAAAGTTTCCTTTCAGTTGCAAACTCCATTCCATACATATATATGGGAAGGTCCTAGCTCCAACTCGGTTTTACGGGGAAAACTGCAGGAACTTCAAACCGGCACTAGGAAACAGACTGAGAAACAGAGAAAAAGTGTCTCCTGCAACCCGTTCCCTTGGTTCTAGATGAACGAAAGTCTCTCTACTTGCTCAGTTCTGAGAGATAAGTGTGTGTGAAAGCCGTCCTTCACCTAGCATGTTGGGAACACAAAGTTTCTTTTCAGTTGCATACTCCATTCCATACATATATATGGCGTGGTACTAGATCCAACTCGGTTTTACAGTGAAAACTGCAGGAACTTGAAACCGGCACTAGGAAACAGACTGAGAAAGCAGAGAAAAGTGTCTCCTGCAACCCGTTCCCTTGGTGCTAGATGAACGAAAGTCTCTCTACTTGCTCAGTTCTTAGGGATAAGTGTGTGTGAAAGCCGTCCTTCACCTAGCTTGTTGGGAACACAAAGTTTCTTTTCAGTAGCAAACTCCATTCCATACATATATATGGGAGGTACAAACTCCAACTCGGTTTTACAGTGAAAACTGCAGGAACTTCAAAACGGCACAAGGAAACAGACTGAGAAAGCAGAGAAAAAGTGTCTCCTGCAACCCGTTCCCTTGGTGCTAGATGAACGAACGTCTCCCAACTTGCTCAGTTCTGAGAGATAATTGTGTGTGAAAGCCGTCCTTCACCTAGCTTGTTGGGAACACAAAGTTTCTTTTCAGTTGCAAACTCCATTCCATACATATATATGGGGAGGTACTAGCTCCAACTGCGTTTTACAGTGAAAACTGCAGGAACATCAAACCGGCACTAGGAAACAGACTGAGAAAGCACAGAAAATATGACTCCTGTAACCCGTTCCCTTGGTGCTAGATGAACGAACGTCTCTCCACTTGCTCAGTTCTGAGAGATAAGTGTGTGTGAAAGCCGTCCTTCACCTAGCTTGTTGGGAACACAAAGTTTCTTTTCAGTTTCAAACCCCATTCCATACATATATATGGGGGGGTACTAGCTCCTACTCGGTTTTACGGAGAAAAATGCAGGAACCTCAAACCGGCACTAGGAAACAGACTGAGAAAGCAGAGAAAAAGTGTCTCCTGCAACCCTTTCCCTTGGTGCTAGGTGAACGAACGTCTCTCCACTTGCTCTGTTCTGAGAGATAATTGTGTGTGAAAGCCGTCCTTCAACTAGCTTGTTGGGAACACAAAGTTTCTTTTCAGTTGCAAACTCCATTCCATACATATATATGGCGTGGTACTAGATCCAACTCGGTTTTACAGTGAAAACTGCAGGAACTTCAAACCGGCACTAGGAAACAGACTGAGAAAGCAGAGAAAAGTGTCTCCTGCAACCCGTTCCCTTGGTGCTAGATGAACGAAAGTCTCTCTTCTTGCTCAGTTCTGAGAGATAAGTGTGTGTGAAAGCCGTCCTTCACCTAGCTTGTTGGGAACACAAAGTTTCTTTTCAGTTGCAAACTCCATTCCATACATATATATGGGAGGTACAAACTCCAACTCGGTTTTACAGTGAAAACTGCAGGAAATTCAAAACGGCACAAGGAAACAGACTGAGAAAGCAGAGAAAAAGTGTCTCCTGCAACCCGTTCCCTTGGTGCTAGATGAACGAACGTCTCCCAACTTGCTCAGTTCTGAGAGATAATTGTGTGTGAAAGCCGTCCTTCACCTAGCTTGTTGGGAACACAAAGTTTCTTTTCAGTTGCAAACTCCATTCCATACATATATATGGGGAGGTACTAGCTCCAACTGCGTTTTACAGTGAAAACTGCAGGAACATCAAACCGGCACTAGGAAACAGACTGAGAAAGCACAGAAAATATGACTCCTGTAACCCGTTCCCTTGGTGCTAGATGAACGAACGTCTCTCCACTTGCTCAGTTCTGAGAGATAAGTGTGTGTGAAAGCCGTCCTTCACCTAGCTTGTTGGGAACACAAAGTTTCTTTTCAGTTTCAAACCCCATTCCATACATATATATGGGGGGGTACTAGCTCCTACTCGGTTTTACGGAGAAAAATGCAGGAACTTCAAACCGGCACTAGGAAACAGACTGAGAAAGCAGAGAAAAAGTGTCTCCTGCAACCCTTTCCCTTGGTGCTAGGTGAACGAACGTCTCTCCACTTGCTCTGTTCTGAGAGATAATTGTGTGTGAAAGCCGTCCTTCAACTAGCTTGTTGGGAACACATAGTTTCTTTTCAGTTGCAAACTCCATTCCATACATATATATGGCGTGGTACTAGATCCAACTCGGTTTTACAGTGAAAACTGCAGGAACTTCAAACCGGCACTAGGAAACAGACTGAGAAAGCAGAGAAAAGTGTCTCCTGCAACCCGTTCCCTTGGTGCTAGATGAACGAAAGTCTCTCTTCTTGCTCAGTTCTGAGAGATAAGTGTGTGTGAAAGCAGTCCTTCACCTAGCTTGTTGGGAACAGAAAGTTTCTTTTCAGTAGCAAAATTCATTCCTTACATATATAAGGGGGGGTACTATCTCCAACTCGATTTTACAGTGAAAACTGCAGGAACTTCAAAACGGCACTAGGAAACAGACTGAGAAAGCAGAGAAAAAGTGTCTCCTGCAACCCGTTCCCTTGGTGCTAGATGAACGAACGTCTCTCCACTTGCTCAGTTCTGAGAGATAATTGTGTGTGAAAGCCGTCCTTCACCTAGCTTGTTGGGAACACAAAGTTTCTTTTCAGTTGCAAACTAGATTCCATACATATATATGGGGAGGTACTAGCTCCAACTGCGTTTTACAGTGAAAACTGCAGGAACATCAAACCGGCACTAGGAAACAGACTGAGAAAGCAGAGAAAATATGACCCCTGTAACCCGTTCCCTTCGTGCTAGATGAACGAACGTCTCTCCACTTGCTCAGTTCTGAGAGATAAGTGTGTGTGAAAGCCGTCCTTCACCTAGCTTGTTGGGAACAAATAGTTTCTTTTCAGTTGCAAAATACATTCCATACATATATAAGGGGGGGTTACTAGCTCCAACTCGGTTTTACAGTGAAAACTGCAGGAACTTCAAAACGGCACTAGGAAACAGACTGAGAAAGCAGAGAAAAATTGTCTCCTGCAACACGTTTCCTTGCTGCTAGATGAACGAACGTCTCTTCACTTGCTCATTTCTGAGAGATAAGTGTGTGTGAAAGCCGTCCTTCACCTAGCTTGTTGGGAACACAAAGTTTCTTTTCAGATGCAAACTCCATTCCATACATATATATGGGGAGGTCCTAGCTCCAACTCGGTTTTACGGTGAAAACTGCAGGAACTTCAAACCGGCACTAGGAAACAGACTGAGAAACAGAGAAAAAGTGTCTACTGCCACCCGGTCCCTTGGTGCTAGATGAACGAACGTCTCTCCACTTGCTCAGTTCTGAGAGATAAGTGTGTGTGAAAGCCGTCCTTCACCTAGCTTGTTGGGAACACAAAGTTTCTTTTCAGTTGCAAACTCCATTCCATACTTATATATGGGGAGGTACTAGCTCCAACACGGTTTTACAGTGAAAACTGCAGGAACTTCAAACCGGCCCTAGGAAACAGACTGAGAAAGCAGAGAAAATGTGTCTCCTGCAACCCGATCCCTTGGTGCTAGATGAACGAACGTCTCACCGCTTGCTAAGTTCTGAGAGATAAGTGTGTGTGAAAGCCGTCCTTCACCTAGCTTGTTGGGAACACAAAGTTTCTTTTCAGTTGCAAACTCCATTCCATACATATATATGGGAGGTACAAACTCCAACTCGGTTTTACAGTGAAAACTGCAGGAACTTCAAAACGGCACTAGGAAAAATTCTGAGAAAGCAGAGAAATAGTGTCCCCTGCAACCCGTTCCCTTGGTGCTAGATGAACGAACGTCTCTCCACTTGCTCAGTTCTGAGAGATAAGTGTGTGTGAAAGCCGTACTTCACCTAGCTTGTTGGGAACACAAAGTTTCTTTTCAGTTTCAAACCCCATTCCATACATATATATGGGGGGGTACTAGCTCCTACTCGGTTTTACGGAGAAAAATGCAGGAACTTCAAACCGGCACTAGGAAACAGACTGAGAAAGCAGAGAAAAAGTGTCTCCTGCAACCCGTTCCCTTGGTGCTAGATGAACGAACGTCTCTCCACTTGCTCAGTTCTGAGAGATAAGTGTCTGTGAAAGCCGTCCTTCACCTAGCTTGTTGGGAACACAAAGTTTCTTTTTAGTTGCAAACTCCATTCCATGCATATATTTGGGGAGGTACTAGCTCCAACTTTGTTTTACAGTGAAAACTGCAGGAACTTCAAACCGGCACTAGGAAACAGACTGAGAAACAGAGAAAAAGTATCTCCTGCAACCCGTTCCCTTGGAGCTAGATGAACGAACGTCTCTCCACTTGCTCAGTTCTGAGAGATAAGTGTGTGTGATAGCCGTCCTTCACCTAGCTTGTTGGGAACACAAAGTTTCTCTTCAGTTGCAAACTCCATTCCATACATATATATGGGGAGGTACTAGCTCCAACCCGTTTTTACAGTGAAAACTGCAGGAACTTCAAACCGGCCCTAGGAAACAGACTGAGAAAGCAGAGAAAATGTGTCTCCTGCAACCCGATCCCTTGGTGCTAGATGAACGAACGTCTCACCGCTTGCTCAGTTCTGAGAGATAAGTGTGTGTGAAAGCCGTCCTTCACCTAGCTTGTTGTGAACACAAAGTTTCTTTTCAGTTGCAAACTCCATTCCATACATATATATGGCTAGGTACAAGATCCAACTCGGTTTTACAGTGAAAACTGCAGGAACTTCAAACCGGCACTAGGAAACAGACTGAGAAAGCAGAGAAAAAGTGTCTCCTGCAACCCGTTCCCTTGGTTCTAGATGAACGAAAGTCTCTCTACTTGCTCAGTTCTGAGAGATAAGTGTGTGTGAAAGCCGTCCTTCACCTAGCTTGTTGGGAACACAAAGTTTCTTTTCAGTTGCAAACTCCATTCCATACATATATATGGGGAGGTACTAGCTCCAAAACTGGTTTACGGTGAAAACTGCAGGAACTTCAAACCGGCACTAGGAAACAGACTGAGAAAGCAGAGAAAATATGTCTCCTGTAACCCGTTCCATTGGTGCTAGATGAACGAACGTCTCTCCACTTGCTCAGTTCTGAGAGATAAGTGTGTGTGAAAGCCGTCCTTCACCTAGCTTGTTGGGAACACATAATTTCTTTTCAGTTGCAAAATCCATTCCATACATATATAAGGGGGGGTACTAGCTCCAACTCGGTTTTACAGTGAAAACTGCAGGAACTTCAAAACGGCACTAGGAAACAGACTGAGAAAGCAGAGAAAAAGTGTCTCCTGCAACCTGTTTCCTTGGTGCTAGATGAACGAACGTCTCTCCACTTGCTCAGTTCTGAGAGATAAGTGTGTGTGAAAGCCGTCCTTCACCTAGCTTGTTGGGAACACAAAGTTTCTTTTCAGTTGCAAACTCCATTCCATACATATATATGGGGAGGTCCTAGCTCCAACTCGGTTTTACGGGGAAAACTGCAGGAACTTCAAACCGGCACTAGGAAACAGACTGAGAAACAGAGAAAAAGTGTCTCCTGCATCCCGTTTCCTTGGTGCTAGATGAACGAACGTCTCTCCACTTGCTCAGTTCTGAGAGATAAGTGTGTGTGAAAGCCGTCCATCACCTAGCTTGTTGTGAACACAAAGTTTCTTTTCAGTTGCAAACTCCATTCCATACATATATATGGCGAGGTACAAGATCCAACTCGGTTTTACAGTGAAAACTGCAGGAACTTCAAACCGGCACTAGGAAACAGACTGAGAAAGCAGAGAAATAGTGTCTCCTGCAACCCTTTCCCTTGGTTCTAGATGAACGAAAGTCTCTCTACTTGCTCAGTTCTGAGGGATAAGTGTGTGTGAAAGCCGTCCTTCACCTAGCTTGTTGGGAACACAAAGTTTCTTTTCAGTTTCAAACTCCATTCCATACATATATATGGCGTGGTACTAGATCCAACTCGGTTTTACAGTGAAAACTGCAGGAACTTGAAACCGGCACTAGGAAACAGACTGAGAAAGCAGAGAAAAGTGTCTCCTGCAACCCGTTCCCTTGGTGCTAGATGAACGAAAGTCTCTCTACTTGCTCAGTTCTTAGGGATAAGTGTGTATGAAAGCCGTCCTTCACCTAGCTTGTTGGGAACACAAAGTTTCTTTTCAGTAGCAAACTCCATTCCATACATATATATGGGAGGTACAAACTCCAACTCGGTTTTACAGTGAAAACTGCAGGAACTTCAAAACGGCACAAGGAAACAGACTGAGAAAGCAGAGAAAAAGTGTCTCCTGCAACCCGTTCCCTTGGTGCTAGATGAACGAACGTCTCCCAACTTGCTCAGTTCTGAGAGATAATTGTGTGTGAAAGCCGTCCTTCACCTAGCTTGTTGGGAACACAAAGTTTCTTTTCAGTTGCAAACTCCATTCCATACATATATATGGGGAGGTACTAGCTCCAACTGCGTTTTACAGTGAAAACTGCAGGAACATCAAACCGGCACTAGGAAACAGACTGAGAAAGCAGAGAAAATATGACTCCTGTAACCCTTTCCCTTGGTGCTAGATGAACGAACGTCTCTCCACTTGCTCAGTTCTGAGAGATAAGTGTGTGTGAAAGCCGTCCTTCACCTAGCTTGTTGGGAACACAAAGTTTCTTTTCAGTTTCAAACCCCATTCCATACATATATATGGGGGGGTACTAGCTCCTACTCGATTTTACGGAGAAAAATGCAGGAACTTCAAACCGGCACTAGGAAACAGACTGAGAAAGCAGAGAAAAAGTGTCTCCTGCAACCCGTTCCCTTGGTGCTAGATGAACGAACGTCTCTCCACTTGCTCAGTTCTGAGAGATAAGTGTCTGTGAAAGCCGTCCTTCACCTAGCTTGTTGGGAACACAAAGTTTCTTTTCAGTTGCAAACTCCATTCCATGCATATATTTGGGGAGGTACTAGCTCCAACTTTGTTTTACAGTGAAAACTGCAGGAACTTCAAACCGGCACTAGGAAACAGACTGAGAAACAGAGAAAAAGTATCTCCTGCAACCCGTTCCCTTGGAGCTAGATGAACGAACGTCTCTCCACTTGCTCAGTTCTGAGAGATAAGTGTGTGTGATAGCCGTCCTTCACCTAGCTTGTTGGGAACACAAAGTTTCTCTTCAGTTGCAAACTCCATTCCATACATATATATGGGGAGGTACTAGCTCCAACACGTGTTTACAGTGAAAACTGCAGGAACTTCAAACCGGCCCTAGGAAACAGACTGAGAAAGCAGAGAAAATGTGTCTCCTGCAACCCGATCCCTTGGTGCTAGATGAACGAACGTCTCACCGCTTGCTCAGTTCTGAGAGATAAGTGTGTGTTAAAGCCGTCCTTCACCTAGCTTGTTGTGAACACAAAGTTTCTTTTCAATTGCAAACTCCATTCCATACATATATATGGCGAGGTACAAGATCCAACTCGGTTTTACAGTGAAAACTGCAGGAACTTCAAACCGGCCCTAGGAAACAGACTGAGAAAGCAGAGAAAAAGTGTCTCCTGCAACCCGTTCCCTTGGTTCTAGATGAACGAAAGTCTCTCTACTTGCTCAGTTCTGAGAGATAAGTGTGTGTGAAAGCCGTCCTTCACCTAGCTTGTTGGGAACACAAAGTTTCTTTTCAGTTGCAAACTCCATTCCATACATATATATGGGAGGTACAAACTCCAACTAGGTTTTACAGTGAAAACTGCAGGAACTTCAAACCGGCACTAGGAAACAGACTGAGAAAGCAGAGAAAAATTGTCTCCTGCAAACCGTTCCCTTGGTGCTAGATGAACGAACGTCTCTCCACTTGCTCAGTTCTGAGAGATAAGTGTGTGTGAAAGCCGTCCTTCACCTAGCTTGTTGGGAGCACATACTTTCTTTTCAGTTGCAAACTCCATTCCATACATATGTATGGGGAGGTACTAGCTCCAAAACTGGTTTACGGTGAAAACTGCAGGAACTTCAAACCGGCACTAGGAAACAGACTGAGAAAGCAGAGAATATATGTCTCCTGTAACCCGTTCCCTTGGTGCTAGATGAACGAACGTCTCTCCACTTGCTCAGTTCTGAGAGATAAGTGTGTGTGAAAGCCGACCTTCACCTAGCTTGTTGGGAACACATAATTTCTTTTCAGTTGCAAAATCCATTCCATACATATATAAGGGGGGGGTACTAGCTCCAACTCGGTTTTACAGTGAAAACTGCAGGAACTTCAAAACGGCACTAGGAAACAGACTGAGAAAGCAGAGAAAAAGTGTCTCCTGCAACCTGTTTCCTTGGTGCTAGATGAACGAACGTCTCTCCACTTGCTCAGTTCTGAGAGATAAGTGTGTGTGAAAGCCGTCCTTCACCTAGCTTGCTGGGAACACAAAGTTTCTTTTCAGTTGCAAACTCCATTCCATACATATATATGGGGAGGTCCTAGCTCCAACTCGGTTTTACGGGGAAAACTGCAGGAACTTCAAACCGGCACTAGGAAACAGACTGAGAAACAGAGAAAAAGTGTCTCCTGCATCCCGTTCCCTTGGTGCTAGATGAACGAACGTCTCTCCACTTGCTCAGTTCTGAGAGATAAGTGTGTGTGAAAGCCGTCCATCACCTAGCTTGTTGTGAACACAAAGTTTCTTTTCAGTTGCAAACTCCATTCCATACATATATATGGCGAGGTACAAGATCCAACTCGGTTTTACAGTGAAAACTGCAGGAACTTCAAACCGGCACTAGGAAACAGACTGAGAAAGCAGAGAAAAAGTGTCTTCTGCAACCCGTTCCCTTGGTTCTAGATGAACGAAAGTCTCTCTACTTGCTCAGTTCTGAGAGATAAGTGTGTGTGAAAGCCGTCCTTCACCTAGCTTGTTGGGAACACAAAGTTTCTTTTCAGTTGCAAACTCCATTCCATACATATATATGGCGTGGTACTAGATCCAACTCGGTTTTACAGTGAAAACTGCAGGAACTTGAAACCGGCACTAGGAAACAGACTGAGAAAGCAGAGAAAAGTGTCTCCTGCAACCCGTTCCCTTGGTGCTAGATGAACGAAAGTCTCTCTACTTGCTCAGTTCTTAGGGATAAGTGTGTGTGAAAGCCGTCCTTCACCTAGCTTGTTGGGAACACAAAGTTTCTTTTCAGTAGCAAACTCCATTCCATACATATATATGGGAGGTACAAACTCCAACTCGGTTTTACAGTGAAAACTGCAGGAACTTCAAAACGGCACAAGGAAACAGACTGAGAAAGCAGAGAAAAAGTGTCTCCTGCAACCCGTTCCCTTGGTGCTAGATGAACGAACGTCTCCCAACTTGCTCAGTTCTGAGAGATAATTGTGTGTGAAAGCCGTCCTTCACCTAGCTTGTTGGGAACACAAAGATTCTTTTCAGTTGCAAACTCCATTCCATACATATATATGGGGAGGTACTAGCTCCAACTGCGTTTTACAGTGAAAACTGCAGGAACATCAAACCGGCACTAGGAAACAGACTGAGAAAGCAGAGAAAATATGACTCCTGTAACCCGTTCCCTTGGTGCTAGATGAACGAACGTCTCTCCACTTGCTCAGTTCTGAGAGATAAGTGTGTGTGAAAGCCGTCCTTCACCTAGCTTGTTGGGAACAAATAGTTTCTTTGCAGTTGCAAAATAGATTCCATACATATATAAGGGGGGGTTACTAGCTCCAACTCGGTTTTACAGTGAAAACTGCAGGAACTTCAAAACGGCACTAGGAAACATACTGAGAAAGCAGAGAAAAATTGTCTCCTGCAACACGTTTCCTTGTTGCTAGATGAACGAACGTCTCTTCACTTGCTCATTTCTGAGAGATAAGTGTGTGTGAAAGCCGTCCTTCACCTAGCTTGTTGGGAACACAAAGTTTCTTTTCAGTTGCAAACTCCATTCCATACATATATATGGGAGGTACAAACTCCAACTTGGTTTTACAGTGAAAACTGCAGGAACTTCAAACCGGCACTAAGAAACAGACTGAGAAAGCAGAGAAAAAGTGTCTCCTGCAACCCGTTCCCTTGGTGCTAGATGAACGAACGTCTCTCCACTTGCTCAGTTCTGAGAGATAAGTGTCTGTGAAAGCCGTCCTTCACCTAGCTTGTTGGGAACACAAAGTTTCTTTTCAGTTGCAAACTCCATTCCATGCATATATTTGGGGAGGTACTAGCTCCAACTTTGTTTTACAGTGAAAACTGCAGGAACTTCAAACCGGCACTAGGAAACAGACTGAGAAACAGAGAAAAAGTATCTCCTGCAACCCGTTCCCTTGGAGCTAGATGAACGAACGTCTCTCCACTTGCTCAGTTCTGAGAGATAAGTGTGTGTGATAGCCGTCCTTCACCTAGCTTGTTGGGAACACAAAGTTTCTCTTCAGTTGCAAACTCCATTCCATACATATATATGGGGAGGTACTAGCTCCAACCCGTTTTTACAGTGAAAACTGCAGGAACTTCAAACCGGCCCTAGGAAACAGACTGAGAAAGCAGAGAAAATGTGTCTCCTGCAACCCGATCCCTTGGTGCTAGATGAACGAACGTCTCACCGCTTGCTCAGTTCTGAGAGATTAGTGTGTGTTAAAGCCGTCCTTCACCTAGCTTGTTGTGAACACAAAGTTTCTTTTCAGTTGCAAACTCCAATCCATACATATATATGGCGAGGTACAAGATCCAACTCGGTTTTACAGTGAAAACTGCAGGAACTTCAAACCGGCCCTAGGAAACAGACTGAGAAAGCAGAGAAAAAGTGTCTCCTGCAACCCGTTCCCTTGGTTCTAGATGAACGAAAGTCTCTCTACTTGCTCAGTTCTGAGAGATAAGTGTGTGTGAAAGCCGTCCTTCACCTAGCTTGTTGGGAACACAAAGTTTCTTTTCAGTTGCAAACTCCATTCCATACATATATATGGGAGGTACAAACTCCAACTAGGTTTTACAGTGAAAACTGCAGGAACTTCAAACCGGCACTAGGAAACAGACTGAGAAAGCGGAGAAAAATTGTCTCCTGCAACCCGTTCCCTTGGTGGTAGATGAACGAACGTCTCTCCACTTGCTCAGTTCTGAGAGATAAGTGTGTGTGAAAGCCGTCCTTCACCTAGCTTGTTGGGAACACATACTTTCTTTTCAGTTGCAAACTCCATTCCATACATATATATGGGGAGGTCCTAGCTCCAACTCGGTTTTACGGGGAAAACTGCAGGAACTTCAAACCGGCACTAGGAAACAGACTGAGAAACAGAGAAAAAGTGTCTCCTGCATCCCGTTCCCTTGGTGCTAGATGAACGACCGTCTCTCCACTTGCTCAGTTCTTAGAGATAAGTGTGTGTGAAAGCCGTCCATCACCTAGCTTGTTGTGAACACAAAGTTTCTTTTCAGTTGCAAACTCCATTCCATACATATATATGGCGAGGTACAAGATCCAACTCGGTTTTACAGTGAAAACTGCAGGAACTTCAAACCGGCACTAGGAAACAGACTGAGAAAGCAGAGAAAAAGTGTCTCCTGCAACCCGTTCCCTTGGTTCTAGATGAACGAAAGTCTCTCTACTTGCTCAGTTCTGAGAGATAAGTGTGTGTGAAAGCCGTCCTTCACCTAGCTTGTTGGGAACACAAAGTTTCTTTTCAGTTGCAAACTCCATTCCATACATATATATGGCGTGGTACTAGATCCAACTCGGTTTTACAGTGAAAACTGCAGGAACTTGAAACCGGCACTAGGAAACAGACTGAGAAAGCAGAGAAAAGTGTCTCCTGCAACCCGTTCCCTTGGTGCTAGATGAACGAAAGTCTCTCTACTTGCTCAGTTCTTAGGGATAAGTGTGTGTGAAAGCCGTCCTTCACCTAGCTTGTTGGGAACACAAAGTTTCTTTTCAGTAGCAAACTCCATTCCATACATATATATGGGAGGTACAAACTCCAACTCGGTTTTACAGTGAAAACTGCAGGAACTTCAAAACGGCACAAGGAAACAGACTGAGAAAGCAGAGAAAAAGTGTCTCCTGCAACCCGTTCCCTTGGTGCTAGATGAACGAACGACTCCCAACTTGCTCAGTTCTGAGAGATAATTGTGTGTGAAAGCCGTCCTTCACCTAGCTTGTTGGGAACACAAAGATTCTTTTCAGTTGCAAACTCCATTCCATACATATATATGGGGAGGTAGTAGCTCCAACTGCGTTTTACAGTGAAAACTGCAGGAACATCAAACCGGCACTAGGAAACAGACTGAGAAAGCAGAGAAAATATGACTCCTGTAACCCGTTCCCTTGGTGCTAGATGAACGAACGTCTCTCCACTTGCTCAGTTCTGAGAGATAAGTGTGTGTGAAAGCCGTCCTTCACCTAGCTTGTTGGGAACAAATAGTTTCTTTGCAGTTGCAAAATAGATTCCATACATATATAAGGGGGGGTTACTAGCTCCAACTCGGTTTTACAGTGAAAACTGCAGGAACTTCAAAACGGCACTAGGAAACATACTGAGAAAGCAGAGAAAAATTGTCTCCTGCAACACGTTTCCTTTTTGCTAGATGAACGAACGTCTCTTCACTTGCTCATTTCTGAGAGATAAGTGTGTGTGAAAGCCGTCCTTCACCTAGCTTGTTGGGAACACAAAGTTTCTTTTCAGTTGCAAACTCCATTCCATACATATATATGGGGAGGTCCTAGCTCCAACTCGGTTTTACGGGGAAAACTGCAGGAACTTCAAACCGGCACTAGGAAACAGACTGAGAAACAGAGAAAAAGTGTCCCCTGCATCCCGTTCCCTTGGTGCTAGATGAACGAACGTCTCTCCACTTGCTCAGTTCTGAGAGATAAGTGTGTGTGAAAGCCGTCCATCACCTAGCTTGTTGTGAACACAAAGTTTCTTTTCAGTTGCAAACTCCATTCCATACATATATATGGCGAGGTACAAGATCCAACTCGGTTTTACAGTGAAAACTGCAGGAACTTCAAACCGGCACTAGGAAACAGACTGAGAAAGCAGAGAAAAAGTGTCTCCTGCAACCCGTTCCCTTGGTTCTAGATGAACGAAAGTCTCTCTACTTGCTCAGTTCTGAGAGATAAGTGTGTGTGAAAGCCGTCCTTCACCTAGCTTTTTGGGAACACAAAGTTTCTTTTCAGTTGCAAACTCCATTCCATACATATATATGGCGTGGTACTAGATCCAACTCGGTTTTACAGTGAAAACTGCAGGAACTTGAAACCGGCACTAGGAAACAGACTGAGAAAGCAGAGAAAATGTGTCTCCTGCAACCCGATCCCTTGGTGCTAGATGAACGAACGTCTCACCGCTTGCTCAGTTCTGAGAGATAAGTGTGTGTGAAAGCCTTCCTTCACCTAGCTTGTTGGGAACACAAAGTTTCTTTTCAGTTGCAAACTCCATTCCATACATATATATGGGAGGTACAAACTCCAACTTGGTTTTACAGTGAAAACTGCAGGAACTTCAAACCGGCACTAAGAAACAGACTGAGAAAGCAGAGAAAAATTGTCCCCTGCAACCCGTTCCCTTGGTGCTAGATGAACGAACGTCTCTCCACTTGCTCAGTTCTGAGAGATAAGTGTGTGTGAAAGCCGTCCTTCACCTAGCTTGTTGGGAACACAAAGTTTCTTTTCAGTTGCAAACTCCATTCCATACATATATATGGGGAGGTCCTAGCTCCAACTCGGTTTTACGGGGAAAACTGCAGGAACTTCAAACCGGCACTAGGAAACAGACTGAGAAACAGAGAAAAAGGTTCTCCTGCATCCCGTTCCCTTGGTGCTAGATGAACGAACGTCCCTCCACTTGCTCAGTTCTGAGAGATAAGTGTGTGTGAAAGCCGTCCATCACCTAGCTTGTTGTGAACACAAAGTTTCTTTTCAGTTGCAAACTCCATTCCATACATATATATGGCGAGGTACAAGATCCAACTCGGTTTTACAGTGAAAACTGCAGGAACTTCAAACCGGCACTAGGAAACAGACTGAGAAAGCAGAGAAAAAGTGTCTCCTGCAACCCGTTCCCTTGGTTCTAGATGAACGAAAGTCTCTCTACTTGCTCAGTTCTGAGAGATAAGTGTGTGTGAAAGCCGTCCTTCACCTAGCTTGTTGGGAACACAAAGTTTCTTTTCAGTTGCAAACTCCATTCCATACATATATATGGCGTGGTACTAGATCCAACTCGGTTTTACAGTGAAAACTGCAGGAACTTGAAACCGGCACTAGGAAACAGACTGAGAAAGCAGAGAAAAGTGTCTCCTGCAACCCGTTCCCTTGGTGCTAGATGAACGAAAGTCTCTCTACTTGCTCAGTTCTTAGGGATAAGTGTGTGTGAAAGCCGTCCTTCACCTAGCTTGTTGGGAACACAAAGTTTCTTTTCAGTAGCAAACTCCATTCCATACATATATATGGGAGGTACAAACTCCAACTCGGTTTTACAGTGAAAACTGCAGGAACTTCAAAACGGCACAAGGAAACAGACTGAGAAAGCAGAGAAAAAGTGTCTCCTGCAACCCGTTCCCTTGGTGTTAGATGAACGAACGTCTCTCCACTTGCTCAGTTCTGAGAGATAAGTGTGTGTGAAAGCCGTCCTTCACCTAGCTTGTTGGGAACACAAAGTTTCTTTTCAGTTGCAAACTCTATTCCATGCATATATTTGGTGAGGTACTAGCTCCAACTTTGTTTTACAGTGAAAACTGCAGGAACTTCAAACGGGCACTAGGAATCAGACTGAGAAAGCAGAGAAAAAGTGTCCCCTGCAACCCGTTCCCTTGGTGCTAGATGAACGAACGCCTCTCCACTTGCTCAGTTCTGAGAGATAAGTGTGTGTAAAAGCCGTCCTTCGCCTAGCTTGTTGGGAACACAAAGTTTCTTTTCAGTTGCAAACTCCATTCCATAAATATATATGGGGAGGTACTAGCTCCAACTCGGTTTTACAGTGAAAACTGCAGGAACTTCAAAACGGCACTAGGAAACAGACTGAGAAAGCAGAGGAAAAGTGTCTCCTGCAACCCGTTCCCTTGGTGCTAGATGAACGAACGTCTCTCCACTTGCTCAGTTCTGAGAGATAAGTGTGTGGGAAAGCCGTCTTTCACCTAGCTTGTTGGGAACACAAAGTTTCTTTTCAGTTGCAAACTCCATTCCATACATATATATGACGAGGTACTAGATCCAACTCTGTTTTACAGTGAAAACTGCATTAACTTCAAACCGGCACTAGGAAACCGAATGAGAAAGCAGAGAAAAAGTGTCTCCTGCAACGCGTTCCCTTGGTGCTAGATGAACGAACGTCTGTCCACTTGCACAGTTCTGAGAGATAAGTGTGTGTGAAAGCCGTCCTTCACCTAGCTTGTTGGGAACACAAAGTTTCTTTTCAGTTGCAAACTCCATTCCATACATATATATGGGGAGGTACTAGCTCCAACCCGGTTTTACAGTGAAAACTGCAGGAACTTCAAACCGGCCCTAGGAAACAGACTGAGAAAGCAGAGAAAATGTGTCTCCTGCAACCCGATCCCTTGGTGCTAGATGAAGGAACTTCTCACCGCTTGCTCAGTTCTGAGAGATAAGTGTGTGTGAAAGCCGTCCTTCACCTAGCTTGTTGGGAACACAAAGTTTCTTTTCAGTTGCAAACTCCATTCCATACATATATATGGGGAGGTACTAGCTCCAACACGGTTTTTCAGTGAAAACTACAGGAAGTTCAAACCGGCACTAGGAAACAGACTGAGAAAGCAGAGAAAAAGTGTCTCCTGCAACCCGTTCCCTTGGTGCTAGATGAACGAACGTCTCTCCACTTGCTCAGTTCTGAGAGATAATTGTGTGTGAAAGCCGGCCTTCACCTAGCTTGTTGGGAACACAAAGTTTCTTTTCAGTTGCAAACTCCATTCCATACATATATATGGGGAGGTACTAGCTCCAACTCGATTTTACAGTGAAATCTGCAGGAACTTCAAAACGGCACTAGGAAAAATTCTGAGAAAGCAGAGAAAAAGTGTCCCCTGCAACACGTTCCCTTGGTGCTAGATGAACGAACGTCTCTCCACTTGCTCAGTTCTGAGAGATAAGTGTGTGTGAAAGCCGTCCTTCACCTAGCTTGTTGGAAACACAAAGTTTCTTTTAAGTTTCAAACCCCATTCCATACATATATATGGGGGGGTACTAGCTCCTACTCGGTTTTTCAGTGAAAACTGCAGGAACTTCAAACCGGCACTAGGAAACAGACTGAGAAAGCAGAGAAAAAGTGTCTCCTGCAACCCATTCCCTTGGTGCTAGATGAACGAACGTCTCTCCACTTGCTCAGTTCTGAGAGATAAGTGTGTGTGAAAGCCGTCCTTCGCCTAGCTGCTGGGAACACAAAGTTTCTTTTCAGTTGCAAACTCCATTCCATAAATATATATGGGGAGGTACTAGCTCCAACTCGGTTTTTCAGTGAAAACTGCAGGAACTTCAAACCGGAACTAGGAAACAGACTGAGAAAGCAGAGAAAAAGTGTCTCCTGCAACCCATTCCCTTGGTGCTAGATGAGCGAAAGTCTCTCCACTTGCTCAGTTCTGAGAGATAAGTGTGTGGGAAAGCCGTCCTTCACCTAGCTTGTTGGGAACACAAAGTTTCTTTTCAGTTGCAAACCCCATTCCATACATATATATGACGAGGTACTAGATCCAACACTGTTTTACAGTGAAAACTGCAGGAACTTCAAACGGGCACTAGGAAACAGACTGAGAAAGCAGAGAAACAGTGTCTCCTGCAACCCGTTCCCTTGGTGCTAGATGAACGAACGTCTCTCCACTTGCACAGTTCTGAGAGATAAGTGTGTGTGAAAGCCGTACTTCACCTAGCTTGTTGGGAACACAAAGTTTCTTTTCAGTTGCAAACTCCATTCCATACATATATATGGGGAGGTACTAGCTCCAAATCGGTTTTACAGTGAAATCTGCAGGAACTTCAAAACGGCACTAGGAAAAATTCTGAGAAAGCAGAGAAAAAGTGTCACCTGCAACCCTTTCCCTTGGTGCTAGATGAACGAACGTCTCTCGACTTGCTCAGTTCTGAGAGATAAGTGTGTGTGAAAGCCGTCCTTCACCTAGCTTGTTGGGAACACAAAGTTTCTTTTCAGTTTTAAACCCCATTCCATACATATATATGGGGGGGTACTAGCTCCGACTCGGTTTTACGGTGAAAAATGCAGGAACTTCAAACCGGCACTAGGAAACAGACTGAGAAAGCAGAGAAAAAGTGTCTCCTGCAACCCGTTCCCTTGGTGCTAGATGAACGAACGTCTCTCCACTTGCTCAGTTCTGAGAGATAAGTGTGTGTGAAAGCCGTACTTCACCTAGCTTTTTGGGAACACAAAGTTTCTTTTCAGTTGCAAACTCCATTCCATGCATATATTTGGGGAGGTACTAGCTCCAACTTTGTTTTACAGTGAAAACTGCAGGAACTTCAAACGGGCACTAGGAAACAGACTGAGAAAGCAGAGAAAAAGTGTCTCCTGCAACCCGTTCCCTTGGTGCTAGATGAACGAACGTCTCTCCACTTGCTCAGTTCTGAGAGATAAGTGTGTGGGAAAGCCGTCTTTCACCTAGCTTGTTGGGAACACAAAGTTTCTTTTCAGTTGCAAACTCCATTCCATACATATATATGACGAGGTACTAGATCCAACTCTGTTTTACAGTGAAAACTGCAGGAAATTCAAACCGGCACTAGGAAACCGACTGAGAAAGCAGAGAAAAAGTGTCTCCTGCAACGCGTTCCCTTGGTGCTAGATGAACGAACGTCTGTCCACTTGCACAGTTCTGAGAGATAAGTGTGTGTGAAAGCCGTCCTTCACCTAGCTTGTTGGGAACACAAAGTTTCTTTTCAGTTGCAAACTCCATTCCATACATATATATGGGGAGGTACTAGCTCCAACCCGGTTTTACAGAGAAAACTGCAGGAACTTCAAACCGGCCCTAGGAAACAGACTGAGAAAGCAGAGAAATTGTGTCTCCTGCAACCCGATCCCTTGGTGCTAGATGAAGGAACGTCTCACCGCTTGCTCAGTTCTGAGAGATAAGTGTGTGTGAAAGCCGTCCTTCACCTAGCTTGTTGGGAACACAAAGTTTCTTTTCAGTTGCAAACTCCATTCCATACATATATATGGCGAGGTACTAGATCCAACTCGGTTTTACAGTGAAAACTGCAGGAACTTCAAACCGGCACTAGGAAACAGACTGAGAAAGCAGAGAAAAAGTGTCTCCTGCAACCGGTTCCCTTGGTGCTAGATGAAAGAACGTCTCTCTACTTGCTCAGTTCTGAGAGATAAGTGTGTGTGAAAGCCGTCCTTCACCTAGCTTGTTGGGAACACAAAGTTTCTTTTCAGTTTCAAACCCCATTCCATACATATATATGGGGGGGTACTAGCTCCTACTCGGTTTTACGGTGTAAAATGCAGAAACTTCAAACGGGCACTAGGAAACAGACTGAGAAAGCAGAGAAAAAGTGTCTCCTGCAACCCGTTCCCTTGGTGCTAGATGAACGAACGTCTCTCCACTTGCTCAGTTCTGTGAGATAAGTGTGTGTGAAAGCCGTCCTTCACCTAGCTTGTTGGGAACACAAAGTTTCTTTTCAGCTGCAAACTCAATTCCATGCATATATATGGGGAGGTACAAGCTCCAACTTTGTTTTACAGTGAAAACTGCAGGAACTTCAAACCGGCACTAGGAAACAGACTGAGAAAGCAGAGAAAAAGTGTCTCCTGCAACCCGTTCCCTTGGTGCTAGATGAACGAACGTCTCTCCACTTGCTCAGTTCTGAGAGATAAGTGTGTGGGAAAGCCGTCTTTCACCTAGCTTGTTGGGAACACAAAGTTTCTTTTCAGTTGCTAACTTCATTCCATACATATATATGACGAGGTACTAGATCCAACTCTGTTTTACAGTGAAAACTGCAGGAATTTCAAACCGGCACTAGGAAACCGACTGAGAAAGCAGAGAAAAAGTGTCTCCTGCAACGCGTTCCCTTGGTGGAAGATGAACGAACGTCTGTCCACTTGCACAGTTCTGAGAGTTAAGTGTGTGTGAAAGCCGTCCTTCACCTAGCTTGTTGGGAACACAAAGTTTCTTTTCAGTTGCAAACTCCATTCCATACATATATATGGGGAGGTACTAGCTCGAACCCGGTTTTACAGAGAAAACTGCAGGAACTTCAAACCGGCCCTAGGAAACAGACTGAGAAAGCAGAGAAAATGTGTCTCCTGCAACCCGATCCCTTGGTGCTAGATGAAGGAACGTCTCACCGCTTGCTCAGTTCTGAGAGATAAGTGTGTGTGAAAGCCGTCCTTCACCTAGCTTGTTGGGAACACAAAGTTTCTTTTCAGTTGCAAACTCCATTCCATACATATATATGGCGAGGTACTAGATCCAACTCGGTTTTACAGTGAAAACTGCAGGAACTTCAAACCGGCACTAGGAAACAGACTGAGAAAGCAGAGGAAAAGTGTCTCCTGCAACCGGTTCCCTTGGTGCTAGATGAAAGAACGTCTCTCTACTTGCTCAGTTCTGAGAGATAAGTGTGTGTGAAAGCCGTCCTTCACCTAGCTTGTTGGGAACACAAAGTTTCTTTTCAGTTTCAAACCCCATTCCATACATATATATGGGGGGGTACCAGCTCCTACTCGGTTTTACGGTGAAAAATGCAGAAAATTCAAACGGGCACTAGGAAACAGACTGAGAATGCAGAGAAAAAGTGTCTCCTGCAACCCGTTCCCTTGGTGCTAGATGAACGAACGTCTCTCCACTTGCTCAGTTCTGTGAGATAAGTGTGTGTGAAAGCCGTCCTTCACATAGCTTGTTGGGAACACAAAGTTTCTTTTCAGCTGCAAACTGAATTCCATGCATATATATGGGGAGGTACAAGCTCCAAAATTGTTTTACAGTGAAAACTGCAGGAACTTCAAACCGGCACTAGGAAACAGACTGAGAAAGCAGAGAAAAACTGTCTCCTGAAACCCGTTCCCTTGGTGCTAGATGAACGAACTTCTCTCCACTTGTTCAGTTCTGAGAGATAAGTGTGTGTGAAAGCCGTCCTTCGCCTAGCTTGCTGATAACACAAAGTTTCTTTTCAGTTGCAAACTCCATTCCATAAATATATATGGGGAGGTACTAGCTCCAACTCGGTTTTACAGTGAAAACTGCAGGAACTTCAAAGCGGCACTAGGAAACAGACTGAGAAAGCAGAGAAAAAGTGTCTCCTGCAACCCATTCCCTTGGTGCTAGATGAGCGAAAGTCTCTCCACTTGCTCAGTTCTGAGAGATAAGTGTGTGTGAAAGCCGTCCTTCACCTAGCTTGTTGGGAACATAAAGTTTCTTTTCAGTTGCAAACTCCATTCCATACATATATATGGGGAGGTACTAGCTCCAACTCGGTTTTACAGTGAAATCTGCAGGAACTTCAAAACGGCACTAGGAAAAATTCTGAGAAAGCAGAGAAAAAGTGTCCCCTGCAACTCGTTCCCTTGGTGCTAGATGAACGAACGTCTCTCCACTTGCTCAGTTCTGAGAGATAAGTGTGTGTGAAAGCCGTCCTTCACCTAGCTTGTTGGGAACACAAAGTTTTTTTTCAGTTTCAAACCCCATTCCATACATATATATGGGGAGGTACTAGCTCCAACACGGTTTTTCAGTGAAAACTGCAGGAACTTCAAACCGGCACTAGGAAACAGACTGAGAAAGCAGAGAAAAAGTGTCTCCTGCAACCCGTTCCCTTGGTGCTAGATGAACGAACTTCTCTCCACTTGCTCAGTTCTGAGAGATAATTGTGTGTGAAAGCCGTCCTTCACCTAGCTTGTTGGGAACACAAAGTTTCTTTTCAGTTGCAAACTCCATTCCATACATATATATGGGGAGGTACTAGCTCCAACTAGGTTTTACAGTGAAATCTGCAGGAACTTCAAAACGGCACTAGGAAAAATTCTGAGAAAGCAGAGAAAAAGTGTCCCCTGCAACCCGTTCCCTTGGTGCTAGATGAACGAACGTCTCTCCACTTGCTCAGTTCTGAGAGATAAGTGTGTGTGAAAGCCGTCCTTCTCCTAGCTTGTTGGGAACACAAAGTTTCTTTTAAGTTTCAAACCCCATTCCATACATATATATGGGGGGGTACTAGCTCCTACTCGGTTTTTCAGTGAAAACTGCAGGAACTTCAAACCGGCACTAGGAAACAGACTGAGAAAGCAGAGAAAAAGTGTCTCCTGCAACCCGTTCCCTTGGTGCTAGATGAACGAACGTCTCTCCACTTGCTCAGTTCTGAGAGATAAGTGTGTGTGAAAGCCGTCCTTCACCTAGCTTGTTGGGAACACAAAGTTTCTTTTCAGTTGCAAACTCCATTCCATAAATATATATGGGGAGGTTCTAGCTCCAACTCGGTTTTACAGTGAAAACTGCAGGAACTTCAAACCGGCACTAGGAAACAGACTGAGAAAGCAGAGAAAAAGTGTCTACTGCAACCCATTCCCTTGGTGCTAGATGAGCGAAAGTCTCTCCACTTGCTCAGTTCTGAGAGATAAGTGTGTGGGAAAGCCGTCCTTCACCTAGCTTGTTGGGAACACAAAGTTTCTTTTCAGTTGCAAACTCCATTCCATACATATATATGACGAGGTACTAGATCCAACTCTGTTTTACAGTGAAAACTGCAGGAACTTCAAACGGGCACTAGGAAACAGACTGAGAAAGCAGAGAAACAGTGTCTCCTGCAACCCGTTCCCTTGGTGCTAGATGAACGAACGTCTCTCCACTTGCACAGTTCTGAGAGATAAGTGTGTGTAAAAGCCGTCCTTCACCTAGCTTGTTGGGAACACAAAGTTTCTTTTCAGTTGCAAACTCCATTCCATACATATATATGGGGAGGTACTAGCTCCAACTCGGTTTTACAGTGAAATCTGCAGGAACTTCAAAACGGCACTAGGAAAAATTCTGAGAAATAGAGAAAAAGTGTCCCCTGCAACCCGTTCCCTTGGTGCTAGATGAACGAACGTCTCTCCACTTGCTCAGTTCTGAGAGATAAGTGTGTGTGAAAGCCGTCCTTCACATAGCTTGTTGGGAACACAAAGTTTCTTTTCAGTTTCAAACCGCATTCCATACATATATATGGGGAGGTACTAGCTCCAACACGGTTTTTCAGTGAAAACTGCAGGAACTTCAAACCGGCACTAGGAAACAGACTGAGAAAGCAGAGAAAAAGTGTCTCCTGCAACCCGTTCCCTTGGTGCTAGATGAACGAACGTCTCTCCACTTGCTCAGTTCTGAGAGATAATTGTGTGTGAAAGCCGTCCTTCACCTAGCTTGTTGGGAACACAAAGTTTCTTTTCAGTTGCAAACTCCATTCCATACATATATATGGGGAGGTACTAGCTCCAACTCGGTTTTACAGTGAAATCTGCAGGAACTTCAAAACGGCACTAGGAAAAATTCTGAGAAAGCAGAGAAAAAGTGTCCCCTGCAACCCGTTCCCTTGGTGCTAGATGAACGAACGTCTCTCCACTTGCTCAGTTCTGAGAGATAAGTGTGTGTGAAAGCCGTCCTTCACCTAGCTTGTTGGGAACACAAAGTTTCTTTTAAGTTTCAAACCCCATTCCATACATATATATGGGGGGGTACTAGCTCCTACTCGGTTTTTCAGTGAAAACTGCAGGAACTTCAAACCGGCACTAGGAAACAGACTGAGAAAGCAGAGAAAAAGTGTCTCCTGCAACCCGTTCCCTTGGTGCTAGATGAACGAACGTCTCTCCACTAGCTCAGTTCTGAGAGATAATTGTGTGTGAAAGCCGTCCTTCACCTAGCTTGTTGGGAACACAAAGTTTCTTTTCAGTTGCAAACTCCATTCCATACATATATATGGGGAGGTACTAGCTCCAACTCGGTTTTACAGTGAAATCTGCAGGAACTTCAAAACGGCACTAGGAAAAATTCTGAGAAAGCAGAGAAAAAGTGTCCCCTGCAACCAGTTCCCTTGGTGCTAGATGAACGAACGTCTCTCCACTTGCTCAGTTCTGAGAGATAAGTGTGTGTGAAAGCCGTCCTTCACCTAGCTTGTTGGGAACACAAAGTTTCTTTTAAGTTTCAAACCCCATTCCATACATATATATGGGGGGGTACTAGCTCCTACTCGGTTTTTCAGTGAAAACTGCAGGAACTTCAAACCGGCACTAAGAAACAGACTGAGAAAGCAGAGAAAAAGTGTCTCCTGCAACCCGTTCCCTTGGTGCTAGATGAACGAACGTCTCTCCACTTGCTCAGTTCTGAGAGATAAGTGTGTGTGAAAGCCGTCCTTCGCCTAGCTGCTGGGAACACAAAGTTTCTTTTCAGTTGCAAACTCCATTCCATAAATATATATGGGGAAGTTCTAGCTCCAACACGGTTTTACAGTGAAAACTGCAGGAACTTCAAACCGGCACTAGGAAACAGACTGAGAAAGCAGAGAAAAAGTGTCCCCTGCAACCCGTTCCCTTGGTGCTAGATGAACGAACGTCTCTCCACTTGCTCAGTTCTGAGAGATAAGTGTGTGTGAAAGCCGTCCTTCGCCTAGCTGCTGGGAACACAAAGTTTCTTTTCAGTTGCAAACTCCATTCCATAAATATATATGGGGAGGTTCTAGCTCCAACTCGGTTTTACAGTGAAAACTGCAGGAACTTCAAACCGGCACTAGGAAACAGACTGAGAAAGCAGAGAAAAAGTGTCTCCTGCAACCCATTCCCTTGGTGCTAGATGAGCGAAAGTCTCTCCACTTGCTCAGTTCTGAGAGATAAGTGTGTGGGAAAGCCGTCCTTCACCTAGCTTGTTGGGAACACAAAGTTTCTTTTCAGTTGCAAACTCCATTCCATACATATATATGACGAGGTACTAGATCCAACTCTGTTTTACAGTGAAAACTGCAGGAACTTCAAACGGGCACTAGGAAACAGACTCAGAAAGCAGAGAAACAGTGTCTCCTGCAACCCGTTCCCTTGGTGCTAGATGAACGAACGTCTCTCCACTTGCACAGTTCTGAGAGATAAGTGTGTGTAAAAGCCGTCCTTCACCTAGCTTGTTGGGAACACAAAGTTTCTTTTCAGTTGCAAACTCCATTCCATACATATATATGGGGAGGTACTAGCTCCAACTCGGTTTTACAGTGAAATCTGCAGGAACTTCAAAACGGCACTAGGAAAAATTCTGAGAAATAGAGAAAAAGTGTCCCCTGCAACCCGTTCCCTTGGTGCTAGATGAACGAACGTCTCTCCACTTGCTCAGTTCTGAGAGATAAGTGTGTGTGAAAGCCGTCCTTCACCTAGCTTGTTGGGAACACAAAGTTTCTTTTCAGTTTCAAACCCCATTCCATACATATATATGGGGAGGTACTAGCTCCAACACGGTTTTTCAGTGAAAACTGCAGGAACTTCAAACCGGCACTAGGAAACAGACTGAGAAAGCAGAGAAAAAGTGTCTCCTGCAACCCGTTCCCTTGGTGCTAGATGAACGAACGTCTCTCCACTTGCTCAGTTCTGAGAGATAATTGTGTGTGAAAGCCGCCCTTCACCTAGCTTGTTGGGAACACAAAGTTTCTTTTCAGTTGCAAACTCCATTCCATACATATATATGGGGAGGTACTAGCTCCAACTCGGTTTTACAGTGAAATCTGCAGGAACTTCAAAACGGCACTAGGAAAAATTCTGAGAACGCAGAGAAAAAGTGTCCCCTGCAACCCGTTCCCTTGGTGCTAGATGAACGAACGTCTCTCCACTTGCTCAGTTCTGAGAGATAAATGTGTGTGAAAGCCGTCCTTCACCTAGCTTGTTGGGAACACAAAGTTTCTTTTCAGTTTCAAACCCCATTCCATACATATATATGGGGGGGTACTAGCTCCGACTCTGTTTTACGGTGAAAAATGCAGTAACTTCACACCGGCACTAGGAAACAGACTGAGAAAGCAGAGAAAAATTGTCTCCTGCAACCCGTTCCCTTGGTGTTAGATGAACGAACGTCTCTCCACTTGCTCATTTCTGAGAGATAAGTGTGTGTGAAAGCCGTCCTTCACCTAGCTTTTTGGGAACACAAAGTTTCTTTTCAGTTGCAAACTCCATTCCATGCATATATTTGGGGAGGTACTAGCTCCAACTTTGTTCTACAGTGAAAACTGCAGGAACTTCAAACGGGCACTAGGAAACAGACTGAGAAAGCAGAGAAAAAGTGTCTCCTGCAACCCGTTCCCTTGGTGCTAGATGAACGAACGCCTCTCCACTTGCTCAGTTCTGAGAGATAAGTGTGTGTAAAAGCCGTCCTTCGCCTAGCTTGTTGGGAACACAAAGTTTCTTTTCAGTTGCAAACTCCATTCCATAAATATATATGGGGAGGTACTAGCTCCAACTCGGTTTTACAGTGAAATCTGAAGGAACTTCAAAACGGCACTAGGAAACAGACTGAGAAAGCAGAGAAAAAGTGTCTCCTGCAACCCGTTCCCTTGGTGCTAGATGAAAGAACGTCTCTCTACTTGCTCAGTTCTGAGAGGTAAGTGTGTGTGAAAGCCGTCCTTCACCTAGCTTGTTGGGAACACAAAGTTTCTTTTCAGTTTCAAACCCCATTCCATACATATATATGGGGGGGTACCAGCTCCTACTCGGTTTTACGGTGAAAAATGCAGAAAATTCAAACGGGCACTAGGAAACAGACTGAGAATGCAGAGAAAAAGTGTCTCCTGCAACCCGTTCCCTTGGTGCTAGATGAACGAACGTCTCTCCACTTGCTCAGTTCTGTGAGATAAGTGTGTGTGAAAGCCGTCCTTCACCTAGCTTGTTGGGAACACAAAGTTTCTTTTCAGCTGCAAACTGAATTCCATGCATATATATGGGGAGGTACAAGCTCCAAAATTGTTTTACAGTGAAAACTGCAGGAACTTCAAACCGGCACTAGGAAACAGACTGAGAAAGCAGAGAAAAACTGTCTCCTGAAACCCGTTCCCTTGGTGCTAGATGAACGAACTTCTCTCCACTTGTTCAGTTCTGAGAGATAAGTGTGTGTGAAAGCCGTCCTTCGCCTAGCTTGCTGATAACACAAAGATTCTTTTCAGTTGCAAACTCCATTCCATAAATATATATGGGGAGGTACTAGCTCCAACTCGGTTTTACAGTGAAAACTGCAGGAACTTCAAAGCGGCACTAGGAAACAGACTGAGAAAGCAGAGAAAAAGTGTCTCCTGCAACCCATTCCCTTGGTGCTAGATGAGCGAAAGTCTCTCCACTTGCTCAGTTCTGAGAGATAAGTGTGTGTGAAAGCCGTCCTTCACCTAGCTTGTTGGGAACATAAAGTTTCTTTTCAGTTGCAAACTCCATTCCATACATATATATGGGGAGGTACTAGCTCCAACTCGGTTTTACAGTGAAATCTGCAGGAACTTCAAAACGGCACTAGGAAAAATTCTGAGAAAGCAGAGAAAAAGTGTCCCCTGCAACCCGTTCCCTTGGTGCTAGATGAACGAACGTCTCTCCACTTGCTCAGTTCTGAGAGATAAGTGTGTGTGAAAGCCGTCCTTCACCTAGCTTGTTGGGAACACAAAGTTTTTTTTCAGTTTCAAACCCCATTCCATACATATATATGGGGAGGTACTAGCTCCAACACGGTTTTTCAGTGAAAACTGCAGGAACTTCAAACCGGCACTAGGAAACAGACTGAGAAAGCAGAGAAAAAGTGTCTCCTGCAACCCGTTCCCTTGGTGCTAGATGAACGAACGTCTCTCCACTTGCTCAGTTCTGAGAGATAATTGTGTGTGAAAGCCGTCCTTCACCTAGCTTGTTGGGAACACAAAGTTTCTTTTCAGTTGCAAACTCCATTCCATACATATATATGGGGAGGTACTAGCTCCAACTCGGTTTTACAGTGAAATCTGCAGGAACTTCAAAACGGCACTAGGAAAAATTCTGAGAAAGCAGAGAAAAAGTGTCCCCTGCAACCCGTTCCCTTGGTGCTAGATGAACGAACGTCTCTCCACTTGCTCAGTTCTGAGAGATAAGTGTGTGTGAAAGCCGTCCTTCTCCTAGCTTGTTGGGAACACAAAGTTTCTTTTAAGTTTCAAACCCCATTCCATACATATATATGGGGGGGTACTAGCTCCTACTCGGTTTTTCAGTGAAAACTGCAGGAACTTCAAACCGGCACTAGGAAACAGACTGAGAAAGCAGAGAAAAAGTGTCTCCTGCAACCCGTTCCCTTGGTGCTAGATGAACGAACGTCTCTCCACTTGCTCAGTTCTGAGAGATAAGTGTGTGTGAAAGCCGTCCTTCGCCTAGCTGCTGGGAACACAAAGTTTCTTTTCAGTTGCAAACTCCATTCCATAAATATATATGGGGAGGTTCTAGCTCCAACTCGGTTTTACAGTGAAAACTGCAGGAACTTCAAACCGGCACTAGGAAACAGACTGAGAAAGCAGAGAAAAAGTGTCTACTGCAACCCATTCCCTTGGAGCTAGATGAGCGAAAGTCTCTCCACTTGCCCAGTTCTGAGAGATAAGTGTGTGGGAAAGCCGTCCTTCACCTAGCTTGTTGGGAACACAAAGTTTCTTTTCAGTTGCAAACTCCATTCCATACATATATATGACGAGGTACTAGATTCAAATCTGTTTTACAGTGAAAACTGCAGGAACTTCAAACGGGCACTAGGAAACAGACTGAGAAAGCAGAGAAACAGTGTCTCCTGCAACCCGTTCCCTTGGTGCTAGATGAACGAACGTCTCTCCACTTGCACAGTTCTGAGAGATAAGTGTGTGTAAAAGCCGTCCTTCACCTAGCTTGTTGGGAACACAAAGTTTCTTTTCAGTTGCAAACTCCATTCCATACATATATATGGGGAGGTACTAGCTCCAACTCGGTTTTACAGTGAAATCTGCAGGAACTTCAAAACGGCACTAGGAAAAATTCTGAGAAATAGAGAAAAAGTGTCCCCTGCAACCCGTTCCCTTGGTGCTAGATGAACGAACGTCTCTCCACTTGCTCAGTTCTGAGAGATAAGTGTGTGTGAAAGCCGTCCTTCACCTAGCTTGTTGGGAACACAAAGTTTCTTTTCAGTTTCAAACCCCATTCCATACATATATATGGGGAGGTACTAGCTCCAACACGGTTTTTCAGTGAAAACTGCAGGAACTTCAAACCGGCACTAGGAAACAGACTGAGAAAGCAGAGAAAAAGTGTCTCCTGCAACCCGTTCCCTTGGTGCTAGATGAACGAACGTCTCTCCACTTGCTCAGTTCTGAGAGATAATTGTGTGTGAAAGCCGTCCTTCACCTAGCTTGTTGGGAACACAAAGTTTCTTTTCAGTTGCAAACTCCATTCCATACATATATATGGGGAGGTACTAGCTCCAACTCGGTTTTACAGTGAAATCTGCAGGAACTTCAAAACGGCACTAGGAAAAATTCTGAGAAAGCAGAGAAAAAGTGTCCCCTGCAACCCGTTCCCTTGGTGCTAGATGAACGAACGTCTCTCCACTTGCTCAGTTCTGAGAGATAAGTGTGTGTGAAAGCCGTCCTTCTCCTAGCTTGTTGGGAACACAAAGTTTCTTTTAAGTTTCAAACCCCATTCCATACATATATATGGGGGGGTAATAGCTCCAACTCGGTTTTTCAGTGAAAACTGCAGGAACTTCAAACCGGCACTAGGAAACAGACTGAGAAAGCAGAGAAAAAGTGTCTCCTGCAACCCGTTCCCTTGGTGCTAGATGAACGAACGTCTCTCCACTAGCTCAGTTCTGAGAGATAATTGTGTGTGAAAGCCGTCCTTCACCTAGCTTGTTGGGAACACAAAGTTTCTTTTCAGTTGCAAACTCCATTCCATACATATATATGGGGAGGTACTAGCTCCAACTCGGTTTTACAGTGAAATCTGCAGGAACTTCAAAACGGCACTAGGAAAAATTCTGAGAAAGCAGAGAAAAAGTGTCCCCTGCAACCCGTTCCCTTGGTGCTAGATGAACGAACGTCTCTCCACTTGCTCAGTTCTGAGAGATAAGTGTGTGTGAAAGCCGTCCTTCGCCTAGCTGCTGGGAACACAAAGTTTCTTTTCAGTTGCAAACTCCATTCCATAAATATATATGGGGAGGTTCTAGCTCCAACTCGGTTTTACAGTGAAAACTGCAGGAACTTCAAACCGGCACTAGGAAACAGACTGAGAAAGCAGAGAAAAAGTGTCTCCTGCAACCCATTCCCTTGGTGCTAGATGAGCGAAAGTCTCTCCACTTGCTCAGTTCTGAGAGATAAGTGTGTGGGAAAGCCGTCCTTCACCTAGCTTGTTGGGAACACAAAGTTTCTTTTCAGTTGCAAACTCCATTCCATACATATATATGACGAGGTAATAGATCCAACTCTGTTTTACAGTGAAAACTGCAGGAACTTCAAACGGGCACTAGGAAACAGACTCAGAAAGCAGAGAAACAGTGTCTCCTGCAACCCGTTCCCTTGGTGCTAGATGAACGAACGTCTCTCCACTTGCACAGTTCTTAGAGATAAGTGTGTGTAAAAGCCGTCCTTCACCTAGCTTGTTGGGAACACAAAGTTTCTTTTCAGTTGCAAACTCCATTCCATACATATATATGGGGAGGTACTAGCTCCAACTCGCTTTTACAGTGAAATCTGCAGGAACTTCAAAACGGCACTAGGAAAAATTCTGAGAAATAGAGAAAAAGTGTCCCCTGCAACCCGTTCCCTTGGTGCTAGATGAACGAACGTCTCTCCACTTGCTCAGTTCTGAGAGATAAGTGTGTGTGAAAGCCGTCCTTCACCTAGCTTGTTGGGAACACAAAGTTTCTTTTCAGTTTCAAACCCCATTCCATACATATATATGGGGAGGTACTAGCTCCAACACGGTTTTTCAGTGAAAACTGCAGGAACTTCAAACCGGCACTAGGAAACAGACTGAGAAAGCAGAGAAAAAGTTTCTCCTGCAACCCGTTCCCTTGGTGCTAGATGAACGAACGTCTCTCCACTTGCTCAGTTCTGAGAGATAATTGTGTGTGAAAGCCGTCCTTCACCTAGCTTGTTGGGAACACAAAGTTTCTTTTCAGTTGCAAACTCCATTCCATACATATATATGGGGAGGTACTAGCTCCAACTCGGTTTTACAGTGAAATCTGCAGGAACTTCAAAACGGCACTAGGAAAAATTCTGAGAAAGCAGAGAAAAAGTGTCCCCTGCAACCCGTTCCCTTGGTGCTAGATGAACGAACGTCTCTCCACTTGCTCAGTTCTGAGAGATAAATGTGTGTGAAAGCCGTCCTTCACCTAGCTTGTTGGGAACACAAAGTTTCTTTTCAGTTTCAAACCCCATTCCATACATATATATGGGGGGGTACTAGCTCCGACTCTGTTTTACGGTGAAAAATGCAGTAACTTCACACCGGCACTAGGAAACAGACTGTGAAAGCAGAGAAAAATTGTCTCCTGCAACCCGTTCCCTTGGTGTTAGATGAACGAACGTCTCTCCACTTGCTCAGTTCTGAGAGATAAGTGTGTGTGAAAGCCGTCCTTCACCTAGCTTGTTGGGAACACAAAGTTTCTTTTCAGTTGCAAACTCCATTCCATGCATATATTTGGGGAGGTACTAGCTCCAACTTTGTTCTACAGTGAAAACTGCAGGAACTTCAAACGGGCACTAGGAAACAGACTGAGAAAGCAGAGAAAAAGTGTCTCCTGCAACCCGTTCCCTTGGTGCTAGATGAACGAACGCCTCTCCACTTGCTCAGTTCTGAGAGATAAGTGTGTGTAAAAGCCGTCCTTCGCCTAGCTTGTTGGGAACACAAAGTTTCTTTTCAGTTGCAAACTCCATTCCATAAATATATATGGGGAGGTACTAGCTCCAACTCGGTTTTACAGTGAAATCTGCAGGAACTTCAAAACGGCACTAGGAAAAATTCTGAGAAAGCAGAGAAAAAGTGTCCCCTGCAACCCGTTCCCTTGGTGCTAGATGAACGAACGTCTCTCCACTTGCTCAGTTCTGAGAGATAAATGTGTGTGAAAGCCGTCCTTCACCTAGCTTGTTGGGAACACAAAGTTTCTTTTCAGTTTCAAACACCATTCCATACATATATATGGGGGGGTACTAGCTCCGACTCTGTTTTACGGTGAAAAATGCAGTAACTTCACACCGGCACTAGGAAACAGACTGAGAAAGCAGAGAAAAATTGTCTCCTGCAACCCGTTCCCTTGGTGTTAGATGAACGAACGTCTCTCCACTTGCTCAGTTCTGAGAGATAAGTGTGTGTAAAAGCCGTCCTTCGCCTAGCTTTTTGGGAACACAAAGTTTCTTTTCAGTTGCAAACTCCATTCCATGCATATATTTGGGGAGGTACTAGCTCCAACTTTGTTCTACAGTGAAAACTGCAGGAACTTCAAACGGGCACTAGGAAACAGACTGAGAAAGCAGAGAAAAAGTGTCTCCTGCAACCCGTTCCCTTGGTGCTAGATGAACGAACGCCTCTCCACTTGCTCAGTTCTGAGAGATAAGTGTGTGTAAAAGCCGTCCTTCGCCTAGCTTGTTGGGAACACAAAGTTTCTTTTCAGTTGCAAACTCCATTCCATAAATATATATGGGGAGGTACTAGCTCCAACACGGTTTTAAAGTGAAAACTGCAGGAACTTCAAACCGGCACTAGGAAACAGACTGAGAAAGCAGAGAAAAAGTGTCTCCTGCAACCCGTTCCCTTGGTGCTAGATGAACGAACGTCTCTCCACTTGCTCAGTTCTGAGAGATAAGTGTGTGGGAAAGCCGTCTTTCACCTAGCTTGTTGGGAACACAAAGTTTCTTTTCAGTTGCAAACTCCATTCCATACATATATATGACGAGGTACTAGATCCAACTCTGTTTTACAGTGAAAACTGCAGGAAATTCAAACCGGCACTAGGAAACCGACTGAGAAAGCAGAGAAAAAGTGTCTCCTGCAACGCGTTCCCTTGGTGCTAGATGAACGAACGTCTGTCCACTTGCACAGTTCTGAGAGATAATTGTGTGTGAAAGCCGTCCTTCACCTAGCTTGTTGGGAACACAAAGTTTCTTTTCAGTTGCAAACTCCATTCCATACATATATATGGGGAGGTACTAGCTCCAACCCGGTTTTACAGTGAAAACTGCAGGAACTTCAAACCGGCCCTAGGAAACAGACTGAGAAAGCAGAGAAAATGTGTCTCCTGCAACCCGATCCCTTGGTGCTAGATGAAGGAACGTCTCACCGCTTGCTCAGTTCTGAGAGATAAGTGTGTGTGAAAGCCGTCCTTCACCTAGCTTGTTGGGAACACAAAGTTTCTTTTCAGTTGCAAACTCCATTCCATACATATATATGGCGAGGTACTAGATCCAACTCGGTTTTACAGTGAAATCTGCAGGAACTTCAAAACGGCACTAGGAAAAATTCTGAGAAAGCAGAGAAATAGTGTCCCCTGCAACCCGTTCCCTTGGTGCTAGATGAACGAACGTCTCTCCACTTGCTCAGTTCTGAGAGATAAGTGTGTGTGAAAGCCGTCCTTCACCTAGCTTGTTGGGAACACAAAGTTTCTTTTCAGTTTCAAACCCCATTCCATACATATATATGGGGGGGTACTAGCTCCGACTCGGTTTTACGGTGAAAAATGCAGGAACTTCAAACCGGCACTAGGAAACAGACTGAGAAAGCAGAGAAAAAGTGTCTCCTGCAACCCGTTCCCTTGGTGCTAGATGAACGAAAGTCTCTCCACTTGCTCAGTTCTGAGAGATAAGTGTGTGTGAAAGCCGTCATTCACCTAGCTTTTTGGGAACACAAAGTTTCTTTTCAGTTGCAAACTCCATTCCATGCATATATTTGGGGAGGTACTAGCTCCACCTTTTTTTACAGTGAAAACTGCAGGAACTTCAAACGGGCACTAGGAAACAGACTGAGAAAGCAGAGAAAAAGTGTCTCCTGCAACCCGTTCCCTTGGTGCTAGATGAACGAACGTCTCTCCACTTGCTCAGTTCTGAGAGATAAGTGTGTGTGAAAGCCGTCCTTCACCTAGCTTGTTGGGAACACAAAGTTTCTTTTCAGTTTCAAACCCCATTCCATACATATATATGGGGGGGTACTAGCTCCGACTCTGTTTTACGGTGAAAAATGCAGTAACTTCACACCGGCACTAGGAAACAGACTGTGAAAGCAGAGAAAAATTGTCTCCTGCAACCCGTTCCCTTGGTGTTAGATGAACGAACGTCTCTCCACTTGCTCAGTTCTGAGAGATAAGTGTGTGTGAAAGCCGTCCTTCACCTAGCTTTTTGGGAACACAAAGTTTCTTTTCAGTTGCAAACTCCATTCCATGCATATATTTGGGGAGGTACTAGCTCCAACTTTGTTCTACAGTGAAAACTGCAGGAACTTCAAACGGGCACTAGGAAACAGACTGAGAAAGCAGAGAAAAAGTGTCTCCTGCAACCCGTTCCCTTGGTGCTAGATGAACGAACGCCTCTCCACTTGCTCAGTTCTGAGAGATAAGTGTGTGTAAAAGCCGTCCTTCGCCTAGCTTGTTGGGAACACAAAGTTTCTTTTCAGTTGCAAACTCCATTCCATAAATATATATGGGGAGGTACTAGCTCCAACTCGGTTTTACAGTGAAATCTGCAGGAACTTCAAAACGGCACTAGGAAAAATTCTGAGAAAGCAGAGAAAAAGTGTCCCCTGCAACCCGTTCCCTTGGTGCTAGATGAACGAACGTCTCTCCACTTGCTCAGTTCTGAGAGATAAATGTGTGTGAAAGCCGTCCTTCACCTAGCTTGTTGGGAACACAAAGTTTCTTTTCAGTTTCAAACACCATTCCATACATATATATGGGGGGGTACTAGCTCCGACTCTGTTTTACGGTGAAAAATGCAGTAACTTCACACCGGCACTAGGAAACAGACTGAGAAAGCAGAGAAAAATTGTCTCCTGCAACCCGTTCCCTTGGTGTTAGATGAACGAACGTCTCTCCACTTGCTCAGTTCTGAGAGATAAGTGTGTGTAAAAGCCGTCCTTCGCCTAGCTTTTTGGGAACACAAAGTTTCTTTTCAGTTGCAAACTCCATTCCATGCATATATTTGGGGAGGTACTAGCTCCAACTTTGTTCTACAGTGAAAACTGCAGGAACTTCAAACGGGCACTAGGAAACAGACTGAGAAAGCAGAGAAAAAGTGTCTCCTGCAACCCGTTCCCTTGGTGCTAGATGAACGAACGCCTCTCCACTTGCTCAGTTCTGAGAGATAAGTGTGTGTAAAAGCCGTCCTTCGCCTAGCTTGTTGGGAACACAAAGTTTCTTTTCAGTTGCAAACTCCATTCCATAAATATATATGGGGAGGTACTAGCTCCAACACGGTTTTAAAGTGAAAACTGCAGGAACTTCAAACCGGCACTAGGAAACAGACTGAGAAAGCAGAGAAAAAGTGTCTCCTGCAACCCGTTCCCTTGGTGCTAGATGAACGAACGTCTCTCCACTTGCTCAGTTCTGAGAGATAAGTGTGTGGGAAAGCCGTCTTTCACCTAGCTTGTTGGGAACACAAAGTTTCTTTTCAGTTGCAAACTCCATTCCATACATATATATGACGAGGTACTAGATCCAACTCTGTTTTACAGTGAAAACTGCAGGAAATTCAAACCGGCACTAGGAAACCGACTGAGAAAGCAGAGAAAAAGTGTCTCCTGCAACGCGTTCCCTTGGTGCTAGATGAACGAACGTCTGTCCACTTGCACAGTTCTGAGAGATAATTGTGTGTGAAAGCCGTCCTTCACCTAGCTTGTTGGGAACACAAAGTTTCTTTTCAGTTGCAAACTCCATTCCATACATATATATGGGGAGGTACTAGCTCCAACCCGGTTTTACAGTGAAAACTGCAGGAACTTCAAACCGGCCCTAGGAAACAGACTGAGAAAGCAGAGAAAATGTGTCTCCTGCAACCCGATCCCTTGGTGCTAGATGAAGGAACGTCTCACCGCTTGCTCAGTTCTGAGAGATAAGTGTGTGTGAAAGCCGTCCTTCACCTAGCTTGTTGGGAACACAAAGTTTCTTTTCAGTTGCAAACTCCATTCCATACATATATATGGCGAGGTACTAGATCCAACTCGGTTTTACAGTGAAATCTGCAGGAACTTCAAAACGGCACTAGGAAAAATTCTGAGAAAGCAGAGAAATAGTGTCCCCTGCAACCCGTTCCCTTGGTGCTAGATGAACGAACGTCTCTCCACTTGCTCAGTTCTGAGAGATAAGTGTGTGTGAAAGCCGTCCTTCACCTAGCTTGTTGGGAACACAAAGTTTCTTTTCAGTTTCAAACCCCATTCCATACATATATATGGGGGGGTACTAGCTCCGACTCGGTTTTACGGTGAAAAATGCAGGAACTTCAAACCGGCACTAGGAAACAGACTGAGAAAGCAGAGAAAAAGTGTCTCCTGCAACCCGTTCCCTTGGTGCTAGATGAACGAAAGTCTCTCCACTTGCTCAGTTCTGAGAGATAAGTGTGTGTGAAAGCCGTCATTCACCTAGCTTTTTGGGAACACAAAGTTTCTTTTCAGTTGCAAACTCCATTCCATGCATATATTTGGGGAGGTACTAGCTCCACCTTTTTTTACAGTGAAAACTGCAGGAACTTCAAACGGGCACTAGGAAACAGACTGAGAAAGCAGAGAAAAAGTGTCTCCTGCAACCCGTTCCCTTGGTGCTAGATGAACGAACGCCTCTCCACTTGCTCAGTTCTGAGAGATAAGTGTGTGTAAAAGCCGTCCTTCGCCTAGCTTGTTGGGAACACAAAGTTTCTTTTCAGTTGCAAACTCCATTCCATAAATATATATGGGGAGGTACTAGCTCCAACACGGTTTTACAGTGGAAACTGCAGGAACTTCAAACCGGCACTAGGAAACAGACTGAGAAAGCAGAGAAAAAGTGTCTCCTGCAACCCGTTCCCTTGGTGCTAGATGAACGAACGTCTCTCCACTTGCTCAGTTCTGAGTGATAAGTGTGTGGGAAAGCCGTCTTTCACCTAGCTTGTTGGGAACACAAAGTTTCTTTTCAGTTGCAAACTCCATTCCATACATATATATGACGAGGTACTAGATCCAACTCTGTTTTACAGTGAAAACTGCAGGAATTTCAAACCGGCACTAGGAAACCGAGTGAGAAAGCAGAGAAAAAGTGTCTCCTGCAACGCGTTCCCTTGGTGCTAGATGAACGAACGTCTGTCCACTTTGCACAGTTCTGAGAGATAAGTGTGTGTGAAAGCCGTCCTTCACCTAGCTTGTTGGGAACACAAACTTTCTTTTCAGTTGCAAACTCCATTCCATACATATATATGGGGAGGTACTAGCTCCAACCCGGTTTTACAGTGAAAACTGCAGGAACTTCAAACCGGCCCTAGGAAACAGACTGAGAAAGCAGAGAAAATGTGTCTCCTGCAACCCGATCCCTTGGTGCTAGATGAAGGAACGTCTCACCGCTTGCTCAGTTCTGAGAGATAATTGTGTGTGAAAGCCGTCCTTCACCTAGCTTGTTGGGAACACAAAGTTTCTTTTCAGTTGCAAACTCCATTCCATACATATATATGGCGAGGTACTAGATCCAACTCGGTTTTACAGTGAAAACTGCAGGAACTTCAAACCGGCACTAGGAAACAGACTGAGAAAGCAGAGAAAAAGTGTCTCCTGCAACCGGTTCCCTTGGTGCTAGATGAAAGAACGTCTCTCTACTTGCTCAGTTCTGAGAGATAAGTGTGTGTGAAAGCCGTCCTTCAACTAGCTTGTTGGGAACACAAAGTTTCTTTTCAGTTTCAAACCCCATTCCATACATATATATGGGGGGGTACTAGCTCCTACTCGGTTTTACGGTGAAAAATGCAGAAACTTCAAACGGGCAGTAGGAAACAGACTGAGAAAGCAGAGAAAAAGTGTCTCCTGCAACCCGTTCCCTTGGTGCTAGATGAACGAACGTCTCTCCAATTGCTCAGTTCTGTGAGATAAGTGTGTGTGAAAGCCGTCCTTCACCTAGCTTGTTGGGAACACAAAGTTTCTTTTCAGCTGCAAACTCAATTCCCTGCATATATATGGGGAGGTACAAGCTCCAACTTTGTTTTACAGTGAAAACTGCAGGAACTTCAAACCGGCACTAGGAAACAGACTGAGAAAGCAGAGAAAAAGTGTCTCCTGAAACCCGTTCCCTTGGTGCTAGATGAACGAACGTCTCTCCACTTGTTCAGTTCTGAGAGATAAGTGTGTGTGAAAGCCGTCCTTCGCCTAGCTTGCTGGGAACACAAAGTTTCTTTTCAGTTGCAAACTCCATTCCATAAATATATATGGGGAGGTACTAGCTCCAACTCGGTTTTACAGTGAAATCTGCAGGAACTTCAAAACGGCACTAGGAAAAATTCTGAGAAAGCAGAGAAATAGTGTCCCCTGCAACCCGTTCCCTTGGTGCTAGATGAACGAACGTCTCTCCACTTGCTCAGTTCTGAGAGATAAGTGTGTGTGAAAGCCGTCCTTCACCTAGCTTGTTGGGAACACAAAGTTTCTTTTCAGTTTCAAACCCCATTCCATACATATATATGGGGGGGTACTAGCTCCGACTCGGTTTTACGGTGAAAAATGCAGGAACTTCAAACCGGCACTAGGAAACAGACTGAGAATGCAGAGAAAAAGTGTCTCCTGCAACCCGTTCCCTTGGTGCTAGATGAACGAAAGTCTCTCCACTTGCTCAGTTCTGAGAGATAAGTGTGTGTGAAAGCCGTCATTCATCTAGCTTTTTGGGAACACAAAGTTTCTTTTCAGTTGCAAACTCCATTCCATGCATATATTTGGGGAGGTACTAGCTCCACCTTTTTTTACAGTGAAAACTGCAGGAACTTCAAACGGGCACTAGGAAACAGACTGAGAAAGCAGAGAAAAAGTGTCTCCTGCAACCCGTTCCCTTGGTGCTAGATGAACGAACGCCTCTCCACTTGCTCAGTTCTGAGAGATAAGTGTGTGTAAAAGCCGTCCTTCGCCTAGCTTGTTGGGAACACAAAGTTTCTTTTCAGTTGCAAACTCCATTCCATAAATATATATGGGGAGGTACTAGCTCCAACACGGTTTTACAGTGAAAACTGCAGGAACTTCAAACCGGCACTAGGAAACAGACTGAGAAAGCAGAGAAAAAGTGTCTCCTGCAACCCGTTCCCTTGGTGCTAGATGAACGAACGTCTCTCCACTTGCTCAGTTCTGAGAGATAAGTGTGTGGGAAAGCCGTCTTTCACCTAGCTTGTTGGGAACACAAAGTTTCTTTTCAGTTGCAAACTCCATTCCATACATATATATGACGAGGTACTAGATCCAACTCTGTTTTACAGTGAAAACTGCAGGAATTTCAAACCGGCACTAGGAAACCGACTGAGAAAGCAGAGAAAAAGTGTCTCCTGCAACGCGTTCCCTTGGTGCTAGATGAACGAACGTCTGTCCACTTTGCACAGTTCTGAGAGATAAGTGTGTGTGAAAGCCGTCCTTCACCTAGCTTGTTGGGAACACAAAGTTTCTTTTCAGTTGCAAACTCCATTCCATACATATATATGGGGAGGTACTAGCTCCAACCCGGTTTTACAGTGAAAACTGCAGGAACTTCAAACCGGCCCTAGGAAACAGACTGAGAAAGCAGAGAAAATGTGTCTCCTGCAACCCGATCCCTTGGTGCTAGATGAAGGAACGTCTCACCGCTTGCTCAGTTCTGAGAGATAAGTGTGTGTGAAAGCCGTCCTTCACCTAGCTTGTTGGGAACACAAAGTTTCTTTTCAGTTGCAAACTCCATTCCATACATATATATGGCGAGGTACTAGATCCAACTCGATTTTACAGTGAAAACTGCAGGAACTTCAAACCGGCACTAGGAAACAGACTGAGAAAGCAGAGAAAAAGTGTCTCCTGCAACCGGTTCCCTTGGTGCTAGATGAAAGAACGTCTCTCTACTTGCTCAGTTCTGAGAGATAAGTGTGTGTGAAAGCCGTCCTTCAACTAGCTTGTTGGGAACACAAAGTTTCTTTTCAGTTTCAAACCCCATTCCATACATATATATGGGGGGGTACTAGCTCCTACTCGGTTTTACGGTGAAAAATGCAGAAACTTCAAACGGGCAGTAGGAAACAGACTGAGAAAGCAGAGAAAAAGTGTCTCCTGCAACCCGTTCCCTTGGTGCTAGATGAACGAACGTCTCTCCAATTGCTCAGTTCTGTGAGATAAGTGTGTGTGAAAGCCGTCCTTCACCTAGCTTGTTGGGAACACAAAGTTTCTTTTCAGCTGCAAACTCAATTCCCTGCATATATATGGGGAGGTACAAGCTCCAACTTTGTTTTACAGTGAAAACTGCAGGAACTTCAAACCGGCACTAGGAAACAGACTGAGAAAGCAGAGAAAAAGTGTCTCCTGAAACCCGTTCCCTTGGTGCTAGATGAACGAACGTCTCTCCACTTGTTCAGTTCTGAGAGATAAGTGTGTGTGAAAGCCGTCCTTCACCTAGCTTGTTGGGAACACAAAGTTTCTTTTCAGTTGCAAACTCCATTCCATACATATATGGGGTGGTACTAGCTCCAACTCGGTTTTACAGTGAAATCTGCAGGAACTTCAAAACGGCACTAGGAAAAATTCTGAGAAAGCAGAGAAAAAGTGTCCCCTGCAACCCGTTCCCTTGGTGCTAGATGAACGAACGTCTCTCCACTTGCTCATTTCTGAGAGATAAGTGTGTGGGAAAGCCGTCTTTCACCTAGCTTGTTTGGAACACAAAGTTTCTTTTCAGTTGCAAACTCCATTCCATACATATATATGACGAGGTACTAGATCCAACTCTGTTTTACAGTGAAAACTGCAGGAACTTCAAACCGGCACTAGGAAACAGACTGAGAAAGCAGAGAAAAAGTGTCTCCTGCAACCCGTTCCCTTGGTGCTAGATGAACGAACGTCTCTCCACTTGCTCAGTTCTGAGAGATAAGTGTGTGGGAAAGCCGTCTTTCACCTAGCTTGTTGGGAACACAAAGTTTCTTTTCAGTTGCAAACTCCATTCCATACATATATATGACGAGGTACTAGATCCAACTCTGTTTTACAGTGAAAACTGCAGGAATTTCAAACCGGCACTAGGAAACCGACTGAGAAAGCAGAGAAAAAGTGTCTCCTGCAACGCGTTCCCTTGGTGCTAGATGAACGAACGTCTGTCCACTTTGCACAGTTCTGAGAGATAAGTGTGTGTGAAAGCCGTCCTTCACCTAGCTTGTTGGGAACACAAAGTTTCTTTTCAGTTGCAAACTCCATTCCATACATATATATGGGGAGGTACTAGCTCCAACCCGGTTTTACAGTGAAAACTGCAGGAACTTCAAACCGGCCCTAGGAAACAGACTGAGAAAGCAGAGAAAATGTGTCTCCTGCAACCCGATCCCTTGGTGCTAGATGAAGGAACGTCTCACCGCTTGCTCAGTTCTGAGAGATAAGTGTGTGTGAAAGCCGTCCTTCACCTAGCTTGTTGGGAACACAAAGTTTCTTTTCAGTTGCAAACTCCATTCCATACATATATATGGCGAGGTACTAGCTCCAACTCGGTTTTACAGTGAAAACTGCAGGAACTTCAAACCGGCACTAGGAAACAGACTGAGAAAGCAGAGAAAAAGTGTCTCCTGCAACCGGTTCCCTTGGTGCTAGATGAAAGAACGTCTCTCTACTTGCTCAGTTCTGAGAGATAAGTGTGTGTGAAAGCCGTCCTTCAACTAGCTTGTTGGGAACACAAAGTTTCTTTTCAGTTTCAAACCCCATTCCATACATATATATGGGGGGGTACTAGCTCCTACTCGGTTTTACGGTGAAAAATGCAAAAACTTCAAACGGGCAGTAGGAAACAGACTGAGAAAGCAGAGAAAAAGTGTCTCCTGCAACCCGTTCCCTTGGTGCTAGATGAACGAACGTCTCTCCAATTGCTCAGTTCTGTGAGATAAGTGTGTGTGAAAGCCGTCCTTCACCTAGCTTGTTGGGAACACAAAGTTTCTTTTCAGCTGCAAACTCAATTCCCTGCATATATATGGGGAGGTACAAGCTACAACTTTGTTTTACAGTGAAAACTGCAGGAACTTCAAACCGGCACTAGGAAACAGACTGAGAAAGCAGAGAAAAAGTGTCTCCTGAAACCCGTTCCCTTGGTGCTAGATGAACGAACGTCTCTCCACTTGTTCAGTTCTGAGAGATAAGTGTGTGTGAAAGCCGTCCTTCGCCTAGCTTGCTGGGAACACAAAGTTTCTTTTCAGTTGCAAACTCCATTCCATAAATATATATGGGGAGGTACTAGCTCCAACTCGGTTTTACAGTGAAAACTGCAGGAACTTCAAACCGGCACTAGGAAACAGACTGAGAAAGCAGAGAAAAAGTGTCTCCTGCAACCCATTCACTTGGTGCTAGATGAGCGAAAGTCTCTCCACTTGCTCAGTTCTGAGAGATAAGTGTGTGTGAAAGCCGTCCTTCACCTAGCTTGTTGGGAACACAAAGTTTCTTTTCAGTTGCAAACTCCATTCCATACATATATATGGGGAAGTACTAGCTCCAACACGGTTTTTCAGTGAAAACTGCAGGAACTTCAAACCGGCACTAGGAAACAGACTGAGAAAGCAGAGAAAAAGTGTCTCCTGCAACCCGTTCCCTTGGTGCTAGATGAACGAACGTCTCTCCACTTGCTCAGTTCTGAGAGATAATTGTGTGTGAAAGCCGTCCTTCACCTAGCTTGTTGGGAACACAAAGTTTCTTTTCAGTTGCAAACTCCATTCCATACATATATGGGGTGGTACTAGCTCCAACTCGGTTTTACAGTGAAATCTGCAGGAACTTCAAAACGGCACTAGGAAAAATTCTGAGAAAGCAGAGAAAAAGTGTCCCCTGCAACCCGTTCCCTTGGTGCTAGATGAACGAACGTCTCTCCACTTGCTCAGTTCTGAGAGATAAGTGTGTGTGAAAGCCGTCCTTCACCTAGCTTGTTGGGAACACAAAGTTTCTTTTCAGTTTCAAACCCCATTCCATACATATATACGGGGGGGTACTAGCTCCTACTCGGTTTTACGGTGAAAAATGCAGGAACTTCAAACCGGCACTAGGAAACAGACTGAGAAAGCAGAGAAAAAGTGTCTCCTGCAACCCGTTCCCTTGGTGTTAGATGAACGAACGTCTCTCCACTTGCTCAGTTCTGAGAGATAAGTGTGTGTGAAAGCCGTCCTTCACCTAGCTTGTTGGGAACACAAAGTTTCTTTTCAGTTGCAAACTCCATTCCATGCATATATTTGGGGAGGTACTAGCTCCAACTTTGTTTTACAGTGAAAACTGCAGGAACTTCAAACGGGCACTAGGAAACAGACTGAGAAAGCAGAGAAAAAGTGTCTCCTGCAACCCGTTCCCTTGGTGCTAGATGAACGAACGCCTCTCCACTTGCTCAGTTCTGAGAGATAATTGTGTGTAAAAGCCGTCCTTCGCCTAGCTTGTTGGGAACACAAAGTTTCTTTTCAGTTGCAAACTCCATTCCATAAATATATATGGGGAGGTACTAGCTCCAACTCGGTTTTACAGTGAAAACTGCAGGAACTTCAAACCGGCACTAGGAAACACACTGAGAAAGCAGAGAAAAAGTGTCTCCTGCAACCCGATCCCTTGGTGCTAGATGAACGAACGTCTCTCCACTTGCTCATTTCTGAGAGATAAGTGTGTGGGAAAGCCGTCTTTCACCTAGCTTGTTGGGAACACAAAGTTTCTTTTCAGTTGCAAACTCCATTCCATACATATATATGACGAGGTACTAGATCCAACACTGTTTTACAGTGAAAACTGCAGGAACTTCAAACCGGCACTAGGAAACCGACTGAGAAAGCAGAGAAAAAGTGTCTCCTGCAATGCGTTCCCTTGGTGCTAGATGAACGAACGTCTGTCCACTTGCACAGTTCGGAGAGATAAGTGTGTGTGAAAGCCGTCCTTCACCTAGCTTGTTGGGAACACAAAGTATCTTTTCAGTTGCAAACTCCATTCCATACATATATATGGGGAGGTACTAGCTCCTACCCGGTTTTACAGTGAAAACTGCAGGAACTTCAAACCGGCCCTAGGAAACAGACTGAGAAAGCAGAGAAAATGTGTCTCCTGCAACCCGATCCCTTGGTGCTAGATGAAGGAACGTCTCACCGCTTGCTCAGTTCTGAGAGATAAGTGTGTGTGAAAGCCGTCCTTCACCTAGCTTGTTGGGAACACAAAGTTTCTTTTCAGTTGCAAACACCATTCCATACATATATATGGGGAGGTACTAGCTCCAACCCGGTTTTACGGTGAAAAATGCAGAAACTTCAAACGGGCACTAGGAAACAGACTGAGAAAGCAGAGAAAAAGTGTCTCCTGCAACCCGTTCCCTTGGTGCTAGATGAACGAACGTCTCTCTACTTGCTCAGTTCTGTGAGATAAGTGTGTGTGAAAGCCGTCCTTCACCTAGCTTGTTGGGAACACAAAGTTTCTTTTCAGCTGCAAACTCAATTCCATGCATATATATGGGGAGGTACAAGCTCCAACTTTGTTTTAGAGTGAAAACTGCAGGAACTTCAAACCGGCACTAGGAAACAGACTGAGAAAGCAGAGAAAAAGTGTCTCCTGAAACCCGTTCCCTTGGTGCTAGATGAACGAACGTCTCTCCACTTGTTCATTTCTGAGAGATAAGTGTGTGTGAAAGCCGTCCTTCGCCTAGCTTGCTGGGTACACAAAGTTTCTTTTCAGTTGCAAACTCCATTCCATAAATATATATGGGGAGGTACTAGCTCCAACTCGGTTTTACAGTGAAAACTGCAGGAACTTCAAACCGGCACTAGGAAACAGACTGAGAAAGCAGAGAAATACTGTCTCCTGCAACCCATTCACTTGGTGCTAGATGAGCGAAAGTCTCTCCACTTGCTCAGTTCTGAGAGATAAGTGTGTGTGAAAGCCGTCCTTCACCTAGCTTGTTGGGAACACAAAGTTTCTTTTCAGTTGCAAACTCCATTCCATACATATATATGGGGAAGTACTAGCTATAACACGGTTTTTCAGTGAAAACTGCAGGAACTTCAAACCGGCACTAGGAAACAGACTGAGAAAGCAGAGAAAAAGTCTCTCCTGCAACCCGTTCCCTTGGTGCTAGATGAACGAACGTCTCTCCACTTGCTCAGTTCTGAGAGATAATTGTGTGTGAAAGCCGTCCTTCACCTAGCTTGTTGGGAACACAAAGTTTCTTTTCAGTTGCAAACTCCATTCCATACATATATATGGGGTGGTACTAGCTCCAACTCGGTTTTACAGTGAAATCTGCAGGAACTTCAAAACGGCACTAGGAAAAATTCTGAGAAAGCAGAGAAAAAGTGTCCCCTGCAACCCGTTCCCTTGGTGCTAGATGAACGAACGTCTCTCCACTTGCTCAGTTCTGAGAGATAAGTGTGTGTGAAAGCCGTCCTTCACCTAGCTTGTTGGGAACACAAAGTTTCTTTTCAGTTTCAAACCCCATTCCATACATATATATGGGGGGGTACTAGCTCCTACTCGGTTTTACGGTGAAAAATGCAGGAACTTCAAACCGGCACTAGGAAACAGACTGAGAAAGCAGAGAAAAAGTGTCTCCTGCAACCCGTTCCCTTGGTGTTAGATGAACGAACGTCTCTCCACTTGCTCAGTTCTGAGAGATAAGTGTGTGTGAAAGCCGTCCTTCACCTAGCTTGTTGGGAACACAAAGTATCTTTTCAGTTGCAAACTCCATTCCATGCATATATTTGGGGAGGTACTAGCTCCAACTTTGTTTTACAGTGAAAACTGCAGGAACATCAAACGGGCACTAGGAAACAGACTGAGAAAGCCGAGAAAAAGTGTCTCCTGCAACCCGTTCCCTTGGTGCTAGATGAACGAACGCCTCTCCACTTGCTCAGTTCTGAAAGATAATTGTGTGTAAAAGCCGTCCTTCGCCTAGCTTGTTGGGAACACAAAGTTTCTTTTCAGTTGCAAACTCCATTCCATAAATATATATGGGGAGGTACTAGCTCCAACTCGGTTTTACAGTGAAAACTGCAGGAACTTCAAACCGGCACTAGGAAACAGACTGAGAAAGCAGAGAAAAAGTGTCTCCTGCAACCCGTTCCCTTGGTGCTAGATGAACGAACGTCTCTCCACTTGCTCAGTTCTGAGAGATAAGTGTGTGGGAAAGCCGTCTTTCACCTAGCTTGTTGGGAATACAAAGTTTCTTTTCAGTTGCAAACTCCATTCCATACATATATATGACGAGGTACTAGATCCAACTCAGTTTTACAGTGAAAACTGCAGGAACTTCAAACCGGCACTAGGAAACCGACTGAGAAAGCAGAGAAAAGTGTCTCCTGCAATGCGTTCCCTTGGTGCTAGATGAACGAACGTCTGTCCACTTGCACAGTTCTGAGAGATAAGTGTGTGTGAAAGCCGTCCTTCACCTAGCTTGTTGGGAACACAAAGTATCTTTTCAGTTTCAAACTCCATTCCATACATATATATGGGGAGGTACTAGCTCCAACCCGGTTTTACAGTGAAATCTGCAGGAACTTCAAACCGGCCCTAGGAAACAGACTGAGAAAGCAGAGAAAATGTGTCTCCTGCAACCCGATCCCTTGGTGCTAGATGAAGGAACGTCTCACCGCTTGCTCAGTTCTGAGAGATAAGTGTGTGTGAAAGCCGTCCTTCACCTAGCTTGTTGGGAACACAAAGTTTCTTTTCAGTTGCAAACTCCATTCCATACATATATATGGCGAGGTACTAGATCCAACTCGGTTTTACAGTGAAAACTGCAGGAACTTCAAACGGGCACTAGGAAACAGACTGAGAAAGCAGAGAAAAATTGTCTCCTGCAACCCGTTCCCTTGGTGCTAGATGAAAGAACGTCTCTCCAGTTGCTCATTTCTGAGAGATAAGTGTGTGTGAAAGCCGTCCATCACCTAGGTTGTTGGGAAAACAAAGTTTCTTTTCAGTTGCAAACTCCATTCCATACATATATATGGGGAGGTACTAGCTCCAACTCGGTTTTACAGTGAAAAATGCAGGAACTTCAAACCGGCCCTAGGAAACAGACTGAGAAAGCAGAGAAAAAGTGTCTCCTGCAACCCATTCCCTTGGTGCTAGATGAACGAACGTCTCTCCACTTGCTCAGTTCTGAGAGATAATTGTGTGTGAAAGCCGCACTTCACCTAGCTTGTTGGGAACACAAAGTTTCTTTTCAGTTGCAAACTCCATTCCATACATATATAAGGGGAGGTACTAGCTCCAACTCGGTTTTACAGTGTAAACTGCAGGAACTTCAAACCGGCACTAGGAAACAGACTGAGAAAGCAGAGAAAAAGTGTCTCCTGCAACCCGTTCCCTTGGTGCTAGATGAACGAACGTCTCTCCACTTGCTCAGTTCTGAGAGATAATTGTGTGTGAAAGCCGTCCTTCGCCTTGCTTGTTGGGAACACAAAGTTTCTTTTCAGTTGCAAACTCCATTCCATACATATATATGGGGAGGTACTAGCTCCAACTCGGTTTTACAGTGAAAACTGCAGGAACTTCAAACCGGAACTAGGAAACAGACTGAGAAAGCAGACAAAAAGTGTCTCCTGCAACCCGTTCCCTTAGTGCTAGATGAACGAACGTCTCTCCACTTGCTCAGTTCTGAGAGATAAGTGTGTGTGAAAAGGGACCTTCACCTAGCTTGTTGGGAACACATAGTTTCTTTTCAGTTGCAAACTCCATTCCATACATATGTATGGGGAGGTACTAGCTCCAAATCGGTTTTACAGTGAAAAATGCAGGAACTTCAAACCGGCACTAGGAAACAGACTGAGAAACAGAGAAAATGTGTCTCCTGCAACCCTTTCCTTGGTGCTAGATGAACGAACGTCTCTCCACTTGCTCAGTTCTGAGAGAAAAGTGTGTGTGAAAACCGTCCTTCACCTCGCTTGTTGGGAACACAAAGTTTCTTTTCAGTTGCAAACTCCATTCCATACATATATATGGGGGTGTACTAGCTCCAACTCGGTTGTACTGTGAAAACTGCAGGAACTTCAAACCGGCACTAGGAAACAGACTGAGAAAGCAGAGAAAAAGTGTCACCTGCAACCCGTTCCCTTGGTGCTAGATGAACGAACGTCTCTCCACTTGCTCAGTTCTGAGAGATAAGTGTGTGTGAAAGCCGTCCTTCACCTAGCTTTTTTGGAAAACAAAGTTTCTTTTCAGTTGCAAACTCAATTCCATGCATATATATGGGGAGGTACAAGCTCCAAATTTCTTTTACAGTGAAAACTGCAGGAATTTCAAACCGGCACTAGGAAACAGACTGAGAAAGCAGAGAAAAAGTGTCTCTTGCAACCCGTTCCCTTGGTGCTAGATGAACGAACGTCTCTCCACTTGCTCAGTTCTGAGAGATAAGTGTGTGTGAAAGCCGTCCTTCACCTAGCTTTTTGGGAACACAAAGTTTCTTTTCAGTTACAAACTCAATTCCATACATATATATGGGGAGGTACTAGCTCCAACACGGTTTTTCAGTGAAAACTGCAGGAACTTCAAACCGGCACTAGGAAACAGACTGAGAAAGCAGAGAAAAAGTGTCTCCTGCAACCCGTTCCCTTGGTGCTAGATGAACGAACGTCTCTCCACTTGCTCAGTTCTGAGAGATAATTGTGTGTGAAAGCCGTCCTTCACCTAGCTTGTTGGGAACACAAAGTTTCTTTTCAGTTGCAAACTCCATTCCATACATATATATGGGAGGTACTAGCTCCAACTCGGTTTTACAGTGAAATCTGTAGGAACTTCAAAACGGCACTAGGAAAAATTCTGAGAAAGCAGAGAAAAAGTGTCCCTTGCAACCGGTTCCCTTGGTGCTAGATGAACGAACGTCTCTCCACTTGCTCAGTTCTGAGAGATAAGTGTGTGTGAAAGCCGTCCTTCACCTAGCTTGTTGGGAACACAAAGTTTCTTTTCAGTTTCAAACCACATTCCATACATATATATGGGGGGGTACTAGCTCCTACTCGGTTTTACGGTGAAAAATGCAGGAACTTCAAACCGGCACTAGGAAACAGACTGAGAAACAGAGAAAATGTGTCTCCTGCAACCCGTTCCCCTGGTGCTAGATGAACGAACGTCTCTCCACTTGCTCAGTTCTGAGAGGAAAGTGTGTGTGAAAGCCGTCCTTCACCTCGCTTGTTGGGAACACAAAGTTTCTTTTCAGTTGCAAACTCCATTCCATACATATATATGGGGAGGTACTAGCTCCAACACTGTTTTACGGTGAAAACTGCAGGAACTTCAAACCGGCACTAGGAAACAGACTGAGAAAGCAGAGAAAAAGTGTCTCCTGCAACCAGTTCCCTTGGTGCTAGATGAACGAAAATCTCTCTATTGCTCAGTTCTGAGAGATAAGTGTGTGTGAAAGCCGTCCTTCACCTAGCTTGTTGGGAACACAAAGTTTCTTTTCAGTTGCAAACTCCATTCCATACATATATATGGGGGTGTACTAGCTCCAACTCGGTTGTACAGTGAAAACTGCAGGAACTTCAAACCGGCACTAGGAAACAGACTGAGAAAGCAGAGAAAAAGTGTCTCCTGCAACCCGTTCCCTTGGTGCTAGATGAACGAACGTCTCTCCACTTGCTCAGTTCTGAGAGATAAGTGTGTGTGAAAGCCGTTCTTCACCTAGCTTTTTGGGAACACAAAGTTTCTTTTCAGTTACAAACACAAATCCATACATATATATGGCGAGGTACTAGCTCCACCACGCTTTTTCAGTGAAAACTGCAGGAACTTCAAACCGGCACTAGGAAACAGACTGAGAAAGCAGAGAAAAAGTGTCTCCTGCAACCCGTTCCCTTGGTGCTAGATGAACGAACGTCTCTCCACTAGCTCAGTTCTGAGAGAAAATTGTGTGTGAAAGCCGTCCTTCACCTAGCTTGTTGGGAACACAAAGTTTCTTTTCAGTTGCAAACTCCATGCCATATATATATATGGGAGGTACTAGCTCCAACTCGGTTTTACAGTGAAATCTGTAGGAACTTCAAAACGGCACTAGGAAAAATTCTGAGTAAGCAGAGAAAAAGTGTCCCCTGCATCCCGTTCCCTTGGTGCTAGATGAACGAACGTCTCTTCAATTGCTCAGTTCTGAGAGATAAGTGTGTGTGAAAGCCGTCCTTCACCTAGCTTGTTGGGAACACAAAGTTTCTTTTCAGTTTCAAACCCCATTGCATACATATATATGGGGGGGTACTAGCTCCTACTCGGTTTTACGGTGAAAAATGCAGGAACTTCAAACGTGCACTAGGAAACAGACTGAGAAAGCAGAGAAAAAGTGTCTCCTGCAACCCGTTCCCTTGGTGCTAGATCAACGAACGTCTCTCCACTTGCACAGTTCTGAAAGATAAGTGTGTGTGAAAGCCGTCCTTCACCTAGCTTGTTGGGAACACAAAGTTTCTTTTCAGTTGCAAACTCAATTCCATGCATATATATGGGGAGGTACAAGCTCCAACTTTGTTTTACAGTGAAAACTGCAGGAACTTCAAACCGGCACTAGGAAACAGACTGAGAAAGCAGAGAAAAAGTGTCTCCTGCAACCCGTTCCCTTGGTGCTAGATGAACGAACGTCTCTCCACTTGCTCAGTTCTGAGAGATAAGTGTGTGTGAAAGCCGTCCTTCACCTAGCTTTTTGGGAACACAAAGTTTCTTTTCAGTTACAAACTCAAATCCATACATATATATGGGGAGGTACTAGCTCCAACACGGTTTTTCAGTGAAAACTGCAGGAACTTCAAACCGGCACTAGGAAACAGACTGAGAAAGCAGAGAATAAGTGTCTCCTGCAACCCGTTCCCTTGGTGCTAGATGAACGAACGTCTCTCCACTTGCTCAGTTCTGAGAGATAATTGTGTGTGAAAGCCGTCCTTCACCTAGCTTGTTGGGAACACAAAGTTTCTTTTCAGTTGCAAACCCCATTCCATACATATATATGGGGAGGTACTAGCTCCAACTCGGTTTTACAGTGAAATCTGTAGGAACTTCAAAACGGCACTAGGAAAAATTCTGAGAAAGCAGAGAAAAAGTGTCCCCTGCAAACCGTTCCCTTGGTGCTAGATGAACGAACGACTCTCCACTTGCTCAGTTCTGAGAGATAAGTGTGTGTGAAAGCCGTCCTTCACCTAGCTTGTTGGGAACAAAAAGTTTCTTTTCAGTTTCAAACCCCATTCCATTCATATATATGGGGGTGTACTAGCTCCTACTCGGTTTTACGGTGAAAAATGCAGGAACTTGAAACGGGCACTAGGAAACAGACTGAGAAAGCAGAGAAAAAGTGTCTCCTGCAACCCGTTCCCTTGGTGCTAGATGAACGAACGCCTCTCCACTTGCTCAGTTCTGAGAGATAATTGTGTGTAAAAGCCGTCCTTCGCCTTGCTTGTTGGGAACACAAAGTTTCTTTTCAGTTGCAAACTCCATTCCATAAATATATATGGGGAGGTACTAGCTCCAACTCGGTTTTACAGTGAAAACTGCAGGAACTTCAAACCGGCACTAGGAAACAGACTGAGAAAGCAGAGAAAAAGTGTCTCCTGCAACCCGTTCCCTTGGTGCTAGATGAACGAACGTCTCTCCACTTGCTCAGTTCTGAGAGATAATTGTGTGTGAAAGCCGTCCTTCGCCTTGCTTGTTGGGAACACAAAGTTTCTTTTCAGTTGCAAACTCCATTCCATACATATATATGGGGAGGTACTAGCTCCAACTCGGTTTTACAGTGAAAACTTCAGGAACTTCAAACCGGAACTAGGAAACAGACTGAGAAAGCAGACAAAAAGTGTCTCCTGCAACCCGTTCCCTTAGTGCTAGATGAACGAACGTCTCTCCACTTGCTCAGTTCTGAGAGATAAGTGTGTGTGAAAAGGGTCCTTCACCTAGCTTGTTGGGAACACATAGTTTCTTTTCAGTTGCAAACTCCATTCCATACATATGTATGGGGAGGTACTAGCTCCAAATCGGTTTTACAGTGAAAAATGCAGGAACTTCAAACCGGCACTAGGAAACAGACTGAGAAACAGAGAAAATGTGTCTCCTGCAACCCGTTCCCTTGGTGCTAGATGAACGAACGTCTCTCCACTTGCTCAGTTCTGAGAGATAAGTGTGTGTGAAAGCCGTCCTTCACCTAGCTTTTTTGGAAAACAAAGTTTCTTTTCAGTTGCAAACTCAATTCCATGCATATATATGGGGAGGTACAAGCTCCAACTTTCTTTTACAGTGAAAACTGCAGGAACTTCAAACCGGCACTAGGAAACAGACTGAGAAAGCAGAGAAAAAGTGTCTCCTGCAACCCGTTCCCTTGGTGCTAGATGAACGAACGTCTCTCCACTTGCTCAGTTCTGAGAGATAAGTGTGTGTGAAAGCCGTACTTCACCTAGCTTTTTGGGAACACAAAGTTTCTTTTCAGTTACAAACTCAATTTCCTACATATATATGGGGAGGCACTAGCTCCAACACGGTTTTTCAGTGAAAACTGCAGGAACTTCAAACCGGCACTAGGAAACAGACTGAGAAAGCAGAGAAAAAGTGTCTCCTGCAACCCGTTCCCTTGGTGCTAGATGAACGAACGTCTCTCCACTTGCTCAGTTCTGAGAGATAATTGTGTGTGAAAGCCGTACTTCACCTAGCTTGTTGGGAACACAAAGTTTCTTTTCAGTTGCAAACTCCATTCCATACATATATAATGGGAGGTACTAGCTCCAACTCGGTTTTACAGTGTAAACTGCAGGAACTTCAAACCGGCACTAGGAAACAGACTGAGAAAGCAGAGAAAAAGTGTCCCCTGCAACCCGTTCCCTTGGTGCTAGATGAACGAACGTCTCTCCACTTGCTCAGTTCTGAGAGATAATTGTGTGTGAAAGCCGTCCTTCACCTAGCTTTTTTGGAAAACAAAGTTTCTTTTCAGTTGCAAACTCAATTCCATGCATATATATGGGGAGGTACAAGCTCCAACTTTCTTTTACAGTGAAAACTGCAGGAACTTCAAACCGGCACTAGGAAACAGACTGAGAAAGCAGAGAAAAAGTGTCTCCTGCAACCCGTTCCCTTGGTGCTAGATGAACGAACGTCTCTCCACTTGCTCAGTTCTGAGAGATAAGTGTGTGTGAAAGCCGTCCTTCACCTAGCTTTTTGGGAACACAAAGTTCCTTTTCAGTTACAAACTCAAATCCATACATATATATGGGGAGGTACTAGCTCCAACACGGTTTTTCAGTGAAAACTGCAGGAACTTCAAACCGGCACTAGGAAACAGACTGAGAAAGCAGAGAATAAGTGTCTCCTGCAACCCGTTCCCTTGGTGCTAGATGAACGAACGTCTCTCCACTTGCTCAGTTCTGAGAGATAATTGTGTGTGAAAGCCGTCCTTCACCTAGCTTGTTGGGAACACAAAGTTTCTTTTCAGTTGCAAACCCCATTCCATACATATATATGGGGAGGTACTAGCTCCAACTCGGTTTTACAGTGAAATCTGTAGGAACTTCAAAACGGCACTAGGAAAAATTCTGAGAAAGCAGAGAAAAAGTGTCCCCTGCAAACCGTTCCCTTGGTGCTAGATGAACGAACGACTCTCCACTTGCTCAGTTCTGAGAGATAAGTGTGTGTGAAAGCCGTCCTTCACCTAGCTTGTTGGGAACAAAAAGTTTCTTTTCAGTTTCAAACCCCATTCCATTCATATATATGGGGGTGTACTAGCTCCTACTCGGTTTTACGGTGAAAAATGCAGGAACTTGAAACGGGCACTAGGAAACAGACTGAGAAAGCAGAGAAAAAGTGTCTCCTGCAACCCATTCCCTTGGTGCTAGATGAACGAACGTCTCTCCACTTGCTCAGTTCTGAGAGATAATTGTGTGTGAAAGCCGTACTTCACCTAGCTTGTTGGGAACACAAAGTTTCTTTTCAGTTGCAAACTCCATTCCATACATATATAAGGGGAGGTACTAGCTCCAACTCGGTTTTACAGTGTAAACTGCAGGAACTTCAAACCGGCACTAGGAAACAGACTGAGAAAGCAGAGAAAAAGTGTCTCCTGCAACCCGTTCCCTTGGTGCTAGATGAACGAACGTCTCTCCACTTGCTCAGTTCTGAGAGATAATTGTGTGTGAAAGCCGTCCTTCGCCTTGCTTGTTGGGAACACAAAGTTTCTTTTCAGTTGCAAACTCCATTCCATACATATATATGGGGAGGTACTAGCTCCAACTCGGTTTTACAGTGAAAACTTCAGGAACTTCAAACCGGAACTAGGAAACAGACTGAGAAAGCAGACAAAAAGTGTCTCCTGCAACCCGTTCCCTTAGTGCTAGATGAACGAACGTCTCTCCACTTGCTCAGTTCTGAGAGATAAGTGTGTGTGAAAAGGGTCCTTCACCTAGCTTGTTGGGAACACATAGTTTCTTTTCAGTTGCAAACTCCATTCCATACATATGTATGGGGAGGTACTAGCTCCAAATCGGTTTTACAGTGAAAAATGCAGGAACTTCAAACCGGCACTAGGAAACAGACTGAGAAACAGAGAAAAAGTGTCTCCTGCAACCCGTTCCCTTGGTGCTAGATGAACGAACGTCTCTCCACTTGCTCAGTTCTGAGAGATAAGTGTGTGTGAAAGCCGTCCTTCACCTAGCTTTTTTGGAAAACAAAGTTTCTTTTCAGTTGCAAACTCAATTCCATGCATATATATGGGGAGGTACAAGCTCCAACTTTCTTTTACAGTGAAAACTGCAGGAACTTCAAACCGGCACTAGGAAACAGACTGAGAAAGCAGAGAAAAAGTGTCTCCTGCAACCCGTTCCCTTGGTGCTAGATGAACGAACGTCTCTCCACTTGCTCAGTTCTGAGAGATAAGTGTGTGTGAAAGCCGTACTTCACCTAGCTTTTTGGGAACACAAAGTTTCTTTTCAGTTACAAACTCAATTCCCTACATATATATGGGGAGGCACTAGCTCCAACACGGTTTTTCAGTGAAAACTGCAGGAACTTCAAACCGGCACTAGGAAACAGACTGAGAAAGCAGAGAAAAAGTGTCTCCTGCAACCCGTTCCCTTGGTGCTAGATGAACGAACGTCTCTCCACTTGCTCAGTTCTGAGAGATAATTGTGTGTGAAAGCCGTACTTCACCTAGCTTGTTGGGAACACAAAGTTTCTTTTCAGTTGCAAACTCCATTCCATACATATATAATGGGAGGTACTAGCTCCAACTCGGTTTTACAGTGTAAACTGCAGGAACTTCAAACCGGCACTAGGAAACAGACTGAGAAAGCAGAGAAAAAGTGTCCCCTGCAACCCGTTCCCTTGGTGCTAGATGAACGAACGTCTCTCCACTTGCTCAGTTCTGAGAGATAATTGTGTGTGAAAGCCGTCCTTCACCTAGCTTTTTTGGAAAACAAAGTTTCTTTTCAGTTGCAAACTCAATTCCATGCATATATATGGGGAGGTACAAGCTCCAACTTTCTTTTACAGTGAAAACTGCAGGAACTTCAAACCGGCACTAGGAAACAGACTGAGAAAGCAGAGAAAAAGTGTCTCCTGCAACCCGTTCCCTTGGTGCTAGATGAACGAACGTCTCTCCACTTGCTCAGTTCTGAGAGATAAGTGTGTGTGAAAGCCGTCCTTCACCTAGCTTTTTGGGAACACAAAGTTTCTTTTCAGTTACAAACTCAAATCCAAACATATATATGGGGAGGTACTAGCTCCAACACGGTTTTTCAGTGAAAACTGCAGGAACTTCAAACCGGCACTAGGAAACAGACTGAGAAAGCAGAGAATAAGTGTCTCCTGCAACCCGTTCCCTTGGTGCTAGATGAACGAACGTCTCTCCACTTGCTCAGTTCTGAGAGATAATTGTGTGTGAAAGCCGTCCTTCACCTAGCTTGTTGGGAACACAAAGTTTCTTTTCAGTTGCAAACCCCATTCCATACATATATATGGGGAGGTACTAGCTCCAACTCGGTTTTACAGTGAAATCTGTAGGAACTTCAAAACGGCACTAGGAAAAATTCTGAGAAAGCAGAGAAAAAGTGTCCCCTGCAAACCGTTCCCTTGGTGCTAGATGAACGAACGACTCTCCACTTGCTCAGTTCTGAGAGATAAGTGTGTGTGAAAGCCGTCCTTCACCTAGCTTGTTGGGAACAAAAAGTTTCTTTTCAGTTTCAAACCCCATTCCATTCATATATATGGGGGTGTACTAGCTCCTACTCGGTTTTACGGTGAAAAATGCAGGAACTTGAAACGGGCACTAGGAAACAGACTGAGAAAGCAGAGAAAAAGTGTCTCCTTCAACCCGTTCCCTTGGTGCTAGATGAACGAACGCCTCTCCACTTGCTCAGTTCTGAGAGATAATTGTGTGTAAAAGCCGTCCTTCGCCTTGCTTGTTGGGAACACAAAGTTTCTTTTCAGTTGCAAACTCCATTCCATAAATATATATGGGGAGGTACTAGCTCCAACACGGTTTTACAGTGAAAACTGCAGGAACTTCAAACCGGCACTAGGAAACAGACTGAGAAAGCAGAGAAAAAGTGTCTCCTGCAACCCGTTCCCTTGGTGCTAGATGAACGAACGTCTCTCCACTTGCTCAGTTCTGAGAGATAAGTGTGTGTGAAAGCCGTCCTTCACCTAGCTTTTTGGGAACACAAAGTATCTTTTCAGTTGCAAACTCCATTCCATACATATATATGGGGAGGTACTAGCTCCAACCCGGTTTTACAATGAAAACTGCAGGAACTTCAAACCGGCCCTAGGAAACAGACTGAGAAAGCAGAGAAAATGTGTCTCCTGCAACCCGTTCCCTTGGTGCTAGATGAAGGAACGTCTCACCGCTTGCTCAGTTCTGAGAGATAAGTGTGTGTGAAAGCCGTCCTTCACCTAGCTTGTTGGGAACACAAAGTTTCTTTTCAGTTGCAAACTCCATTCCATACATATATATGGCGAGGTACTAGATCCAACTCGGTTTTACAGTGAAAACTGCAGGAACTTCAAACGGGCACTAGGAAACAGACTGAGAAAGCAGAGAAAAAGTGTCTCCTGCAACCCGTTCCCTTCGTGCTAGATGAAAGAACGTCTCTCCAGTTGCTCAGTTCTGAGAGATAAGTGTGTGTGAAAGTCGTCCATCACCTAGGTTGTTGGGAACACAAAGTTTCTTTTCAGTTGCAAACTCCATTCCATACATATATATGGGGAGGTACTAGCTCCAACTCGGTTTTACAGTGAAAAATGCAGGAACTTCAAACCGGCCCTAGGAAACAGACTGAGAAAGCAGAGAAAAAGTGTCTCCTGCAACCCATTCCCTTGGTGCTAGATGAACGAACGTCTCTCCACTTGCTCAGTTCTGAGAGATAATTGTGTGTGAAAGCCGTACTTCACCTAGCTTGTTGGGAACACAAAGTTTCTTTTCAGTTGCAAACTCCATTCCATACATATATAAGGGGAGGTACTAGCTCCAACTCGGTTTTACAGTGTAAACTGCAGGAACTTCAAACCGGCACTAGGAAACAGACTGAGAAAGCAGAGAAAAAGTGTCTCCTGCAACCCGTTCCCTTGGTGCTAGATGAACGAACGTCTCTCCACTTGCTCAGTTCTGAGAGATAATTGTGTGTGAAAGCCGTCCTTCGCCTTGCTTGTTGGGAACACAAAGTTTCTTTTCAGTTGCAAACTCCATTCCATACATATATATGGGGAGGTACTAGCTCCAACTCGGTTTTACAGTGATAACTTCAGGAACTTCAAACCGGAACTAGGAAACAGACTGAGAAAGCAGACAAAAAGTGTCTCCTGCAACCCGTTCCCTTAGTGCTAGATGAACGAACGTCTCTCCACTTGCTCAGTTCTGAGAGATAAGTGTGTGTGAAAAGGGTCCTTCACCTAGCTTGTTGGGAACACATAGTTTCTTTTCAGTTGCAAACTCCATTCCATACATATGTATGGGGAGGTACTAGCTCCAAATCGGTTTTACAGTGAAAAATGCAGGAACTTCAAACCGGCACTAGGAAACAGACTGAGAAACAGAGAATATGTGTCTCCTGCAACCCGTTCCCTTGGTGCTAGATGAACGAACGTCTCTCCACTTGCTCAGTTCTGAGAGATAAGTGTGTGTGAAAGCCGTCCTTCACCTAGCTTTTTTGGAAAACAAAGTTTCTTTTCAGTTGCAAACTCAATTCCATGCATATATATGGGGAGGTACAAGCTCCAACTTTCTTTTACAGTGAAAACTGCAGGAACTTCAAACCGGCACTAGGAAACAGACTGAGAAAGCAGAGAAAAAGTGTCTCCTGCAACCCGTTCCCTTGGTGCTAGATGAACGAACGTCTCTCCACTTGCTCAGTTCTGAGAGATAAGTGTGTGTGAAAGCCGTACTTCACCTAGCTTTTTGGGAACACAAAGTTTCTTTTCAGTTACAAACTCAATTCCCTACATATATATGGGGAGGCACTAGCTCCAACACGGTTTTTCAGTGAAAACTGCAGGAACTTCAAACCGGCACTAGGAAACAGACTGAGAAAGCAGAGAAAAAGTGTCTCCTGCAACCCGTTCCCTTGGTGCTAGATGAACGAACGTCTCTCCACTTGCTCAGTTCTGAGAGATAATTGTGTGTGAAAGCCGTACTTCACCTAGCTTGTTGGGAACACAAAGTTTCTTTTCAGTTGCAAACTCCATTCCATACATATATAATGGGAGGTACTAGCTCCAACTCGGTTTTACAGTGTAAACTGCAGGAACTTCAAACCGGCACTAGGAAACAGACTGAGAAAGCAGAGAAAAAGTGTCCCCTGCAACCCGTTCCCTTGGTGCTAGATGAACGAACGTCTCTCCACTTGCTCAGTTCTGAGAGATAATTGTGTGTGAAAGCCGTCCTTCGCCTTGCTTGTTGGGAACACAAAGTTTCTTTTCAGTTGCAAACTCCATTCCATACATATATATGGGGAGGTACTAGCTCCAACTCGGTTTTACAGTGAAAACTTCAGGAACTTCAAACCGGAACTAGGAAACAGTCTGAGAAAGCAGACAAAAAGTGTCTCCTGCAACCCGTTCCCTTAGTGCTAGATGAACGAACGTCTCTCCACTTGCTCAGTTCTGAGAGATAAGTGTGTGTGAAAAGGGTCCTTCACCTAGCTTGTTGGGAACACATAGTTTCTTTTCAGTTGCAAACTCCATTCCATACATATGTATGGGGAGGTACTATCTCCAAATCGGTTTTACAGTGAAAAATGCAGGAACTTCAAACCGGCACTAGGAAACAGACTGAGAAACAGAGAAAATGTGTCTCCTGCAACCCGTTCCCTTGGTGCTAGATGAACGAACGTCTCTCCACTTGCTCAGTTCTGAGAGAAAATTGTGTCTGAAAGCCGTCCTTCACCTCGCTTGTTGGGAACACAAAGTTTCTTTTCAGTTGCAAACTCCATTCCATACATATATATGGGGGTGTACTAGCTCCAACTCGGTTGTACAGTGAAAACTGCAGGAACTTCAAACCGGCACTAGGAAACAGACTGAGAAAGCAGAGAAAAAGTGTCTCCTGCAACCCGTTCCCTTGGTGCTAGATGAACGAACGTCTCTCCACTTGCTCAGTTCTGAGAGATAAGTGTGTGTGAAAGCCGTCCTTCACCTAGCTTTTTTGGAAAACAAAGTTTCTTTTCAGTTGCAAACTCAATTCCATGCATATATATGGGGAGGTACAAGCTCCAACTTTCTTTTACAGTGAAAACTGCAGGAACTTCAAACCGGCACTAGGAAACAGACTGAGAAAGCAGAGAAAAAGTGTCTCCTGCAACCCGTTCCCTTGGTGCTAGATGAACGAACGTCTCTCCACTTGCTCAGTTCTGAGAGATAAGTGTGTGTGAAAGCCGTCCTTCACCTAGCTTTTTGGGAACACAAAGTTTCTTTTCAGTTACAAACTCAATTCCATACATATATATGGGGAGGTACTAGCTCCAACACGGTTTTTCAGTGAAAACTGCAGGAACTTCAAACCGGCACTAGGAAACAGACTGAGAAAGCAGAGAAAAAGTGTCTCCTGCAACCCGTTCCCTTGGTGCTAGATGAACGAACGTCTCTCCACTTGCTCAGTTCTGAGAGATAATTGTGTGTGAAAGCCGTCCTTCACCTAGCTTGTTGGGAACACAAAGTTTCTTTTCAGTTGCAAACTCCATTCCATACATATATATGGGAGGTACTAGCTCCAACTCGGTTTTACAGTGAAATCTGTAGGAACTTCAAAACGGCACTAGGAAAAATTCTGAGAAAGCAGAGAAAAAGTGTCCCTTGCAACCGGTTCCCTTGGTGCTAGATGAACGAACGTCTCTCCACTTGCTCAGTTCTGAGAGAAAATTGTGTGTGAAAGCCGTCCTTCACCTAGCTTGTTGGGAACACAAAGTTTCTTTTCAGTTGCAAACTCCATGCCATATATATATATGGGAGGTACTAGCTCCAACTCGGTTTTACAGTGAAATCTGTAGGAACTTCAAAACGGCACTAGGAAAAATTCTGAGAAAGCAGAGAAAAAGTGTCCCCTGCATCCCGTTCCCTTGGTGCTAGATGAACGAACGTCTCTCCAATTGCTCAGTTCTGAGAGATAAGTGTGTGTGAAAGCCGTCCTTCACCTAGCTTGTTGGGAACACAAAGTTTCTTTTCAGTTTCAAACCCCATTGCATACATATATATGGGGGGGTACTAGCTCCTACTCGGTTTTACGGTGAAAAATGCAGGAACTTCAAACGGGCACTAGGAAACAGACTGAGAAAGCAGAGAAAAAGTGTCTCCTGCAACCCGTTCCCTTGGTGCTAGATGAACGAACGTCTCTCCACTTGCACAGTTCTGAAAGATAAGTGTGTGTGAAAGCCGTCCTTCACCTAGCTTGTTGGGAACACAAAGTTTCTTTTCAGTTGCAAACTCAATTCCATGCATATATATGGGGAGGTACAAGCTCCAACTTTGTTTTACAGTGAAAACTGCAGGAACTTCAAACCGGCACTAGGAAACAGACTGAGAAAGCAGAGAAAAAGTGTCTCCTGCAACCCGTTCCCTTGGTGCTAGATGAACGAACGTCTCTCCACTTGCTCAGTTCTGAGAGATAAGTGTGTGTGAAAGCCGTCCTTCACCTAGCTTGTTGGGAACACAAAGTTTCTTTTCAGTTGCAAACTCCATTCCATAAATATATATGGGGAGGTACTAGCTCCAACTCGGTTTTACAGTGAAAACTGCAGGAACTTCAAACCGGCACTAGGAAACAGACTGAGAAAGCAGAGAAAAAGTGTCTCCTGCAACCCGTTCCCTTGGTGCTAGATGAACGAACGTCTCTCCACTTGCTCAGTTCTGAGAGATAAGTGTGTGTGAAAGCCGTCCTTCACCTAGCTTTTTGGGAACACAAAGTATCTTTTCAGTTGCAAACTCCATTCCATACATATATATGGGTAGGTACTAGCTCCAACCCGGTTTTACAATGAAAACTGCAGGAACTTCAAACCGGAACTAGGAAACAGACTGAGAAAGCAGACAAAAAGTGTCTCCTGCAACCCGTTCCCTTAGTGCTAGATGAACGAACGTCTCTCCACTTGCTCAGTTCTGAGAGATAAGTGTGTGTGAAAAGGGTCCTTCACCTAGCTTGTTGGGAACACATAGTTTCTTTTCAGTTGCAAACTCAATTCCATACATATGTATGGGGAGGTACTAGCTCCAAATCGGTTTTACAGTGAAAAATGCAGGAACTTCAAACCGGCACTAGGAAACAGACTGAGAAACAGAGAAAATGTGTCTCCTGCAACCCGTTCCCTTGGTGCTAGATGAACGAACGTCTCTCCACTTGCTCAGTTCTGAGAGATAAGTGTGTGTGAAAGCCGTCCTTCACCTAGCTTTTTTGGAAAACAAAGTTTCTTTTCAGTTGCAAACTCAATTCCATGCATATATATGGGGAGGTACAAGCTCCAACTTTCTTTTACAGTGAAAACTGCAGGAACTTCAAACCGGCACTAGGAAACAGACTGAGAAAGCAGAGAAAAAGTGTCTCCTGCAACCCGTTCCCTTGGTGCTAGATGAACGAACGTCTCTCCACTTGCTCAGTTCTGAGAGATAAGTGTGTGTGAAAGCCGTACTTCACCTAGCTTTTTGGGAACACAAAGTTTCTTTTCAGTTACAAACTCAATTCCCTACATATATATGGGGAGGCACTAGCTCCAACACGGTTTTTCAGTGAAAACTGCAGGAACTTCAAACCGGCACTAGGAAACAGACTGAGAAAGCAGAGAAAAAGTGTCTCCTGCAACCCGTTCCCTTGGTGCTAGATGAACGAACGTCTCTCCACTTGCTCAGTTCTGAGAGATAATTGTGTGTGAAAGCCGTACTTCACCTAGCTTGTTGGGAACACAAAGTTTCTTTTCAGTTGCAAACTCCATTCCATACATATATAATGGGAGGTACTAGCTCCAACTCGGTTTTACAGTGTAAACTGCAGGAACTTCAAACCGGCACTAGGAAACAGACTGAGAAAGCAGAGAAAAAGTGTCTCCTGCAACCCGTTCCCTTGGTGCTAGATGAACGAACGTCTCTCCACTTGCTCAGTTCTGAGAGATAATTGTGTGTGAAAGCCGTCCTTCGCCTTGCTTGTTGGGAACACAAAGTTTCTTTTCAGTTGCAAACTCCATTCCATACATATATATGGGGAGGTACTAGCTCCAACTCGGTTTTACAGTGAAAACTTCAGGAACTTCAAACCGGAACTAGGAATCAGTCTGAGAAAGCAGACAAAAAGTGTCTCCTGCAACCCGTTCCCTTAGTGCTAGATGAACGAACGTCTCTCCACTTGCTCAGTTCTGAGAGATAAGTGTGTGTGAAAAGGGTCCTTCACCTAGCTTGTTGGGAACACATAGTTTCTTTTCAGTTGCAAACTCCATTCCATACATATGTATGGGGAGGTACTATCTCCAAATCGGTTTTACAGTGAAAAATGCAGGAACTTCAAACCGGCACTAGGAAACAGACTGAGAAACAGAGAAAATGTGTCTCCTGCAACCCGTTCCCTTGGTGCTAGATGAACGAACGTCTCTCCACTTGCTCAGTTCTGAGAGAAAATTGTGTCTGAAAGCCGTCCTTCACCTCGCTTGTTGGGAACACAAAGTTTCTTTTCAGTTGCAAACTCCATTCCATACATATATATGGGGGTGTACTAGCTCCAACTCGGTTGTACAGTGAAAACTGCAGGAACTTCAAACCGGCACTAGGAAACAGACTGAGAAAGCAGAGAAAAAGTGTCTCCTGCAACCCGTTCCCTTGGTGCTAGATGAACGAACGTCTCTCCACTTGCTCAGTTCTGAGAGATAAGTGTGTGTGAAAGCCGTCCTTCACCTAGCTTTTTTGGAAAACAAAGTTTCTTTTCAGTTGCAAACTCAATTCCATGCATATATATGGGGAGGTACAAGCTCCAACTTTCTTTTACAGTGAAAACTGCAGGAACTTCAAACCGGCACTAGGAAACAGACTGAGAAAGCAGAGAAAAAGTGTCTCCTGCAACCGGTTCCCTTGGTGCTAGATGAACGAACGTCTCTCCACTTGCTCAGTTCTGAGAGATAAGTGTGTGTGAAAGCCGTCCTTCACCTAGCTTTTTGGGAACACAAAGTTTCTTTTCAGTTACAAACTCAATTCCATACATATATATGGGGAGGTACTAGCTCCAACACGGTTTTTCAGTGAAAACTGCAGGAACTTCAAACCGGCACTAGGAAACAGACTGAGAAAGCAGAGAAAAAGTGTCTCCTGCAACCCGTTCCCTTGGTGCTAGATGAACGAACGTCTCTCCACTTGCTCAGTTCTGAGAGATAATTGTGTGTGAAAGCCGTCCTTCACCTAGCTTGTTGGGAACACAAAGTTTCTTTTCAGTTGCAAACTCCATTCCATACATATATATGGGAGGTACTAGCTCCAACTCGGTTTTACAGTGAAATCTGTAGGAACTTCAAAACGGCACTAGGAAAAATTCTGAGAAAGCAGAGAAAAAGTGTCCCTTGCAACCGGTTCCCTTGGTGCTAGATGAACGAACGTCTCTCCACTTGCTCAGTTCTGAGAGAAAATTGTGTGTGAAAGCCGTCCTTCACCTAGCTTGTTGGGAACACAAAGTTTCTTTTCAGTTGCAAACTCCATGCCATATATATATATGGGAGGTACTAGCTCCAACTCGGTTTTACAGTGAAATCTGTAGGAACTTCAAAACGGCACTAGGAAAAATTCTGAGAAAGCAGAGAAAAAGTGTCCCCTGCATTACGTTCCCTTGGTGCTAGATGAACGAACGTCTCTCCAATTGCTCAGATCTGAGAGATAAGTGTGTGTGAAAGCCGTCCTTCACCTAGCTTGTTGGGAACACAAAGTTTCTTTTCAGTTTCAAACCCCATTGCATACATATATATGGGGGGGTACTAGCTCCTACTCGGTTTTACGGTGAAAAATGCAGGAACTTCAAACGGGCACTAGGAAACAGACTGAGAAAGCAGAGAAAAAGTGTCTCCTGCAACCCGTTCCCTTGGTGCTAGATGAACGAAAGTCTCTCCACTTGCACAGTTCTGAAAGATAAGTGTGTGTGAAAGCCGTCCTTCACCTAGCTTGTTGGGAACACAAAGTTTCTTTTCAGTTGCAAACTCAATTCCATGCATATATATGGGGAGGTACAAGCTCCAACTTTGTTTTACAGTGAAAACTGCAGGAACTTCAAACCGGCACTAGGAAACAGACTGAGAAAGCAGAGAAAAAGTGTCTCCTGCAACCCGTTCCCTTGGTGCTAGATGAACGAACGTCTCTCCACTTGCTCAGTTCTGAGAGATAAGTGTGTGTGAAAGCCGTCCTTCACCTAGCTTGTTGGGAACACAAAGTTTCTTTTCAGTTGCAAACTCCATTCCATACATATATATGGCGAGGTACTAGATCCAACTCGGTTTTACAGTGAAAACTGCAGGAACTTCAAACCGGCACTAGGAAACAGACTGAGAAAGCAGAGAAAAAGTGTCTCCTGCAACCCGTTCCCTTGGTGCTAGATGAACGAACGTCTCTCCACTTGCTCAGTTCTGAGAGATAAGTGTGTGTGAAAGCCGTCCTTCACCTAGCTTTTTGGGAACACAAAGTATCTTTTAAGTTGCAAACTCCATTCTATACATATATATGGGTAGGTACTAGCTCCAACCCGGTTTTACAATGAAAACTGCATGAACTTCAAACCGGCCCTAGGAAACAGACTGAGAAAGCAGAGAAAATGTGTCTCCTGCTACCCGATCCCTTGGTGCTAGATGAAGGAACGTCTCACCGCTTGCTCAGTTCTGAGAGATATGTGTGTGTGAAAGCCGTCCTTCACCTAGCTTGTTGGGAACACAAAGTTTCTTTTCAGTTGCAAACTCCATTCCATACATATATATGGCGAGGTACTAGATCCAACTCGGTTTTACAGTGAAAACTGCAGGAACTTCAAACGGGCACTAGGAAACAGACTGAGAAAGCAGAGAAAAAGTGTCTCCTGCAACCCGTTCCCTTGGTGCTAGATGAACGAACGTCTCTCCACTTGCTCAGTTCTGAGAGATAATTGTGTGTGAAAGCCGTCCTTCACCTAGCTTGTTGGGAACACAAAGTTTCTTTTCAGTTGCAAACTCCATTCCATACATATATATGGGAGGTACTAGCTCCAACTCGGTTTTACAGTGAAATCTGTAGGAACTTCAAAACGGCACTAGGAAAAATTCTGAGAAAGCAGAGAAAAAGTGTCCCTTGCAACCGGTTCCCTTGGTGCTAGATGAACGAACGTCTCTCCACTTGCTCAGTTCTGAGAGAAAATTGTGTGTGAAAGCCGTCCTTCACCTAGCTTGTTGGGAACACAAAGTTTCTTTTCAGTTGCAAACTCCATGCCATATATATATATGGGAGGTACTAGCTCCAACTCGGTTTTACAGTGAAATCTGTAGGAACTTCAAAACGGCACTAGGAAAAATTCTGAGAAAGCAGAGATAAAGTGTCCCCTGCATTACGTTCCCTTGGTGCTAGATGAACGAACGTCTCTCCAATTGCTCAGTTCTGAGAGATAAGTGTGTGTGAAAGCCGTCCTTCACCTAGCTTGTTGGGAACACAAAGTTTCTTTTCAGTTTCAAACCCCATTGCATACATATATATGGGGGGGTACTAGCTCCTACTCGGTTTTACGGTGAAAAATGCAGGAACTTCAAACGGGCACTAGGAAACAGACTGAGAAAGCAGAGAAAAAGTGTCTCCTGCAACCCGTTCCCTTGGTGCTAGATGAACGAAAGTCTCTCCACTTGCACAGTTCTGAAAGATAAGTGTGTGTGAAAGCCGTCCTTCACCTAGCTTGTTGGGAACACAAAGTTTCTTTTCAGTTGCAAACTCAATTCCATGCATATATATGGGGAGGTACAAGCTCCAACTTTGTTTTACAGTGAAAACTGCAGGAACTTCAAACCGGCACTAGGAAACAGACTGAGAAAGCAGAGAAAAAGTGTCTCCTGCAACCCGTTCCCTTGGTGCTAGATGAACGAACGTCTCTCCACTTGCTCAGTTCTGAGAGATAAGTGTGTGTGAAAGCCGTCCTTCACCTAGCTTGTTGGGAACACAAAGTTTCTTTTCAGTTGCAAACTCCATTCCATAAATATATATGGGGAGGTACTAGCTCCAACTCGGTTTTACAGTGAAAACTGCAGGAACTTCAAACCGGCACTAGGAAACAGACTGAGAAAGCAGAGAAAAAGTGTCTCCTGCAACCCGTTCCCTTGGTGCTAGATGAACGAACGTCTCTCCACTTGCTCAGTTCTGAGAGATAAGTGTGTGTGAAAGCCGTCCTTCACCTAGCTTTTTGGGAACACAAAGTATCTTTTAAGTTGCAAACTCCATTCTATACATATATATGGGTAGGTACTAGCTCCAACCCGGTTTTACAATGAAAACTGCATGAACTTCAAACCGGCCCTAGGAAACAGACTGAGAAAGCAGAGAAAATGTGTCTCCTGCTACCCGATCCCTTGGTGCTAGATGAAGGAACGTCTCACCGCTTGCTCAGTTCTGAGAGATAAGTGTGTGTGAAAGCCGTCCTTCACCTAGCTTGTTGGGAACACAAAGTTTCTTTTCAGTTGCAAACTCCATTCCATACATATATATGGCGAGGTACTAGATCCAACTCGGTTTTACAGTGAAAACTGCAGGAACTTCAAACGGGCACTAGGAAACAGACTGAGAAAGCAGAGAAAAAGTGTCTCCTGCAACCCGTTCCCTTGGTGCTAGATGAAAGAACGTCTCTCCAGTTGCTCAGTTCTGAGAGATAAGTGTGTGTGAAAGCCGTCCATCACCTAGGTTTTTGGGAACACAAAGTTTCTTTTCAGTTGCAAACTCCATTCCATACATATATATGGGGAGGTACTAGCTCCAACTCGGTTTTACAGTGAAAAATGCAGGAACTTCAAACCGGCCCTAGGAAACAGACTGAGAAAGCAGAGAAAAAGTGTCTCCTGCAACCCATTCCCTTGGTGCTAGATGAACGAACGTCTCTCCACTTGCTCAGTTCTGAGAGATAATTGTGTGTGAAAGCCTTACTTCACCTAGCTTGTTGGGAACACAAAGTTTCTTTTCAGTTGCAAACTCCATTCCATACATATATAAGGGGAGGTACTAGCTCCAACTCGGTTTTACAGTGTAAACTGCAGGAACTTCAAACCGGCACTAGGAAACAGACTGAGAAAGCAGAGAAAAAGTGTCTCCTGCAACCCGTTCCCTTGGTGCTAGATGAACGAACGTCTCTCCACTTGCTCAGTTCTGAGAGATAATTGTGTGTGAAAGCCTTCCTTCGCCTTGCTTGTTGGGAACACAAAGTTTCTTTTCAGTTGCAAACTCCATTCCATACATATATATGGGGAGGTACTAGCTCCTACTCGGTTTTACAGTGAAAACTTCAGGAACTTCAAACCGGAACTAGGAAACAGACTGAGAAAGCAGACAAGAAGTGTCTCCTGCAACCCGTTCCCTTGGTGCTAGATGAACGAACGTCTCTCCACTTGCTCAGTTCTGAGAGAAAAGTGTGTGTGAAAGCCGTCCTTCACCTCGCTTGTTGGGAACACAAAGTTTCTTTTCAGTTGCAAACTCCATTCCATACATATATATGGGGGTGTACTAGCTCCAACTCGGTTGTACAGTGAAAACTGCAGGAACTTCAAACCGGCACTAGGAAACAGACTGAGAAAGCAGAGAAAAAGTGTCTCCTGCAACCCGTTCCCTTGGTGCTAGATGAACGAACGTCTCTCCACTTGCTCAGTTCTGAGAGATAAGTGTGTGTGAAAGCCGTCCTTCACCTAGCTTTTTTGGAAAACCAAGTTTCTTTTCAGTTGCAAACTCAATTCCATACATATATATGGGGAGGTACAAGCTCCAACTTTCTTTTACAGTGAAAACTGCAGGAACTTCAAACCGGCACTAGGAAACAGACTGAGAAAGCAGAGAAAAAGTGTCTCCTGCAACCCGTTCCCTTGGTGCTAGATGAACGAACGTCTCTCCACTTGCTCAGTTCTGAGAGATAAGTGTGTGTGAAAGCCGTCCTTCACCTAGCTTTTTGGGAACACAAAGTTTCTTTTCAGTTACAAACTCAATTCCCTACATATATATGGGGAGGTACTAGCTCCAACACGGTTTTTCAGTGAAAACTGCAGGAACTTCAAACCGGCACTAGGAAACAGACTGAGAAAGCAGAGAAAAAGTGTCTCCTGCAACCCGTTCCCTTGGTGCTAGATGAACGAACGTTTCTCCACTTGCTCAGTTCTGAGAGATAAGTGTGTGTGAAAGCCGTCCTTCACCTAGCTTGTTGGGAACACAAAGTTTCTTTTCAGTTGCAAACTCCATTCCATACATATATATGGCGAGGTACTAGATCCAACTCGGTTTTACAGTGAAAACTGCAGGAACTTCAAACGGGCACTAGGAAACAGACTGAGAAAGCAGAGAAAAAGTGTCTCCTGCAACCCGTTCCCTTGGTGCTAGATGAAAGAACGTCTCTCCAGTTGCTCAGTTCTGAGAGATAAGTGTGTGTGAAAGCCGTCCATCACCTAAGTTGTTTGGAACACAAAGTTTCTTTTCAGTTGCAAACTCCATTCCATACATATATATGGGGAGGTACTAGCTCCAACTCGGTTTTACAGTGAAAAATGCAGGAACTTCAAACCGGCCCTAGGAAACAGACTGAGAAAGCAGAGAAAAAGTGTCTCCTGCAACCCATTCCCTTGGTGCTAGATGAACGAACGTCTCTCCACTTGCTCAGTTCTGAGAGATAATTGTGTGTGAAAGCCGTACTTCACCTAGCTTGTTGGGAACACAAAGTTTCTTTTCAGTTGCAAACTCCATTCCATACATATATATGGGGAGGTACTAGCTCCAACTCGGTTTTACAGTGTAAACTGCAGGAACTTCAAACCGGCACTAGGAAACAGACTGAGAAAGCAGAGAAAAAGTGTCTCCTGCAACCCGTTCCCTTGGTGCTAGATGAACGAACGTCTCTCCACTTGCTCAGTTCTGAGAGATAATTGTGTGTGAAAGCCGTCCTTCGCCTTGCTTGTTGGGAACACAAAGTTTCTTTTCAGTTGCAAACTCCATTCCATACATATATATGGGGAGGTACTAGCTCCAACTCGGTTTTACAGTGAAAACTTCAGGAACTTCAAACCGGAACTAGGAAACAGACTGAGAAAGCAGACAAAAAGTGTCTCCTGCAACCCGTTCCCTTAGTGCTAGATGAACCAACGTCTCTCCACTTGCTCAGTTCTGAGAGATAAGTGTGTGTGAAAAGGGTCCTTCACCTAGCTTGTTGGGAACACATAGTTTCTTTTCAGTTGCAAACTCCATTCCATACATATGTATGGGGAGTTACTAGCTCCAAATCGGTTTTACAGTGAAAAATGCAGGAACTTCAAACCGGCACTAGGAAACAGACTGAGAAACAGAGAAAATGTGTCTCCTGCAACCCGTTCCCTTGGTGCTAGATGAACGAACGTCTCTCCACTTGCTCAGTTCTGAGAGAAAAGTGTGTGTGAAAGCCGTCCTTCACCTCGCTTGTTGGGAACACAAAGTTTCTTTTCAGTTGCAAACTCCATTCCATACATATATATGGGGGTGTACTAGCTCCAACTCGGTTGTACAGTGAAAACTGCAGGAACTTCAAACCGGCACTAGGAAACAGACTGAGAAAGCAGAGAAAAAGTGTCTCCTGCAACCCGTTCCCTTGGTGCTAGATGAACGAACGTCTCTCCACTTGCTCAGTTCTGAGAGATAAGTGTGTGTGAAAGCCGTCCTTCACCTAGCTTTTTTGGAAAACAAAGTTTCTTTTCAGTTGCAAACTCAATTCCATGCATATGTATGGGGAGGTACAAGCTCCAACTTTCTTTTACAGTGAAAACTGCAGGAACTTCAAACCGGCACTAGGAAACAGACTGAGAAAGCAGAGAAAAAGTGTCTCCTGCAACCCGTTCCCTTGGTGCTAGATGAACGAACGTCTCTCCACTTGCTCAGTTCTGAGAGATAAGTGTGTGTGAAAGCCGTCCTTCACCTAGCTTTTTGGGAACACAAAGTTTCTTTTCAGTTACAAACTCAATTCCCTACATATATATGGGGAGGTACTAGCTCCAACACGGTTTTTCAGTGAAAACTGCAGGAACTTCAAACCAGCACTAGGAAACAGACTGAGAAAGCAGAGAAAAAGTGTCTCCTGCAACCCGTTCCCTTGGTGCTAGATGAACGAACGTCTCTCCACTTGCTCAGTTCTGAGAGATAATTGTGTGTGAAAGCCGTCCTTCACCTAGCTTGTTGGGAACACAAAGTTTCTTTTCAGATGCAAACTCCATTCCATACATATATATGGGAGGTACTAGCTCCAAATCGGTTTTACAGTGAAATCTGTAGGAACTTCAAAACGGCACTAGGAAAAATTCTGAGAAAGCAGAGAAAAAGTGTCCCCTGCAACCGGTTCCCTTGGTGCTAGATGAACGAACGTCTCTCCACTTGCTCAGTTCTGATAGATAAGTGTGTGTGAAAGCCGTCCTTCACCTAGCTTGTTGGGAACACAAAGTTTCTTTTCAGTTTCAAACCACATTCCATACATATATATGGGGGGGTACTAGCTCCTACTCGGTTTTACGGTGAAAAATGCAGGAACTTCAAACCGGCACTAGGAAACAGACTGAGAAACAGAGAAAATGTGTCTCCTGCAACCCGTTCCCTTGGTGCTAGATGAACGAACGTCTCTCCACTTGCTCAGTTCTGAGAGAAAAGTGTGTGTGAAAGCCGTCCTTCACCTCGCTTGTTGGGAACACAAAGTTTCTTTTCAGTTGCATACCCCATTCCATACATATATATGGGGGTGTACTAGCTCCAACTCGGTTGTACAGTGAAAACTGCAGGAACTTCAAACCGGCACTAGGAAACAGACTGAGAAAGCAGAGAAAAAGTGTCTCCTGCAACCCGTTCCCTTGGTGCTAGATGAACGAACGTCTCTCCACTTGCTCAGTTCTGAGAGATAAGTGTGTGTGAAAGCCGTCCTTCACCTAGCTTTTTGGGAACACAAAGTTTCTTTTCAGTTACAAACTCAAATCCATACATATATATGGCGAGGTACTAGCTCCACCACGGTTTTTCAGTGAAAACTGCAGGAACTTCAAACCGGCACTAGGAAACAGACTGAGAAAGCAGAGAAAAAGTGTCTCCTGCAACCCGTTCCCTTGGTGCTAGATGAACGAAAGTCTCTCCACTTGCTCAGTTCTGAGAGATAATTGTGTGTGAAAGCCGTCCTTCACCTAGCTTGTTGGGAACACAAAGTTTCTTTTCAGTTGCAAACTCCATGCCATATATATATATGGGAGGTACTAGCTCCAACTCGGTTTTACAGTGAAATCTGTAGGAACTTCAAAACGGCACTAGGAAAAATTCTGAGAAAGCAGAGAAAAAGTGTCCCCTGCAACCCGTTCCCTTGGTGCTAGATGAACGAACGTCTCTCCAATTGCTCAGTTCTGAGAGATAAGTGTGTGTGAAAGCCGTCCTTCACCTAGCTTGTTGGGAACACAAAGTTTCTTTTCAGTTTCAAACCCCATTGCATACATATATATGGGGGGGTACTAGCTCCTACTCGGTTTTACGGTGAAAAATGCAGGAACTTCAAACCGGCACTAGGAAACAGACTGAGAAAGCAGAGAAAAAGTGTCTCCTGCAACCCGTTCCCTTGGTGCTAGATGAACGAACGTCTCTCCACTTGCTCAGTTCTGAGAGATAAGTGTGTGTGAAAGCCGTCCTTCACCTAGCTTTTTGGGAACACAAAGTTTCTTTTCAGTTACAAACTCAATTCCATACATATATATGGGGAGGTACTAGCTCCAACACGGTTTTTCAGTGAAAACTGCAGGAACTTCAAACCGGCACTAGGAAACAGACTGAGAAAGCAGAGAAAAAGTGTCTCCTGCAACCCGTTCCCTTGGTGCTAGATGAACGAACGTCTCTCCACTTGCTCAGTTCTGAGAGATAATTGTGTGTGAAAGCCGTCCTTCACCTAGCTTGTTGGGAACACAAAGTTTCTTTTCAGTTGCAAACCCCATTCCATACATATATATGGGGAGGTACTAGCTCCAACCCGGTTTTACAGTGAAAACTGCAGGAACTTCAAACCGGCCCTAGGAAACAGACTGAGAAAGCAGAGAAAATGTGTCTCCTGCAACCCGATCCCTTGGTGCTAGATGAAGGAACGTCTCACCGCTTGCTCAGTTCTGAGAGATAAGTGTGTGTGAAAGCCGTCCTTCACCTAGCTTGTTGGGAACACAAAGTTTCTTTTCAGTTGCAAACTCCATTCCATACATATATATGGCGAGGTACTAGATCCAACTCGGTTTTACAGTGAAAACTGCAGGAACTTCAAACGGGCACTAGGAAACAGACTGAGAAAGCAGAGAAAAAGTGTCTCCTGCAACCCGTTCCCTTGGTGCTAGATGAAAGAACGTCTCTCCAGTTGCTCAGTTCTGAGAGATAAGTGTGTGTGAAAGCCGTCCTTCACCTAGCTTGTTGGGAACACATAGTTTCTTTTCAGTTACAAACTCAATTCCATACATATATATGGGGAGGTACTAGCTCCAACACGGTTTTTCAGTGAAAACTGCAGGAACTTCAAACCGGCACTAGGAAACAGACTGAGAAAGCAGAGAAAAAGTGTCTCCTGCAACCCGTTCCCTTGGTGCTAGATGAACGAACGTCTCTCCACTTGCTCAGTTCTGAGAGATAATTGTGTGTGAAAGCCGTCCTTCACCTAGCTTGTTGGGAACACAAAGTTTCTTTTCAGATGCAAACTCCATTCCATACATATATATGGGAGGTACTAGCTCCAACTCGGTTTTACACTGAAATCTGTAGGAACTTCAAAACGGCACTAGGAAAAATTCTGAGAAAGCAGAGAAAAAGTGTCCCCTGCAACCGGTTCCCTTGGTGCTAGATGAACGAACGTCTCTCCACTTGCTCAGTTCTGATAGATAAGTGTGTGTGAAAGCCGTCCTTCACCTAGCTTGTTGGGAACACAAAGTTTCTTTTCAGTTTCAAACCACATTCCATACATATATATGGGGGGGTACAAGCTCCTACTCGGTTTTACGGTGAAAAATGCAGGAACTTCAAACCGGCACTAGGAAACAGACTGAGAAACAGAGAAAATGTGTCTCCTGCAACCCGTTCCCTTGGTGCTAGATGAACGAACGTCTCTCCACTTGCTCAGTTCTGAGAGATAAGTGTGTGTGAAAGCCGTCCTTCACCTAGCTTTTTGGGAACACAAAGTTTCTTTTCAGTTACAAACTCAATTCCATACATATATATGGGGAGGTACTAGCTCCAACACGGTTTTTCAGTGAAAACTGCAGGAACTTCAAACCGGCACTAGGAAACAGACTGAGAAAGCAGAGAAAAAGTGTCTCCTGCAACCCGTTCCCTTGGTGCTAGATGAACGAACGTCTCTCCACTTGCTCAGTTCTGAGAGATAATTGTGTGTGAAAGCCGTCCTTCACCTAGCTTGTTGGGAACACAAAGTTTCTTTTCAGTTGCAAACCCCATTCCATACATATATATGGGGAGGTACTAGCTCCAACCCGGTTTTACAGTGAAAACTGCAGGAACTTCAAACCGGCCCTAGGAAACAGACTGAGAAAGCAGAGAAAATGTGTCTCCTGCAACCCGATCCCTTGGTGCTAGATGAAGGAACGTCTCACCGCTTGCTCAGTTCTGAGAGATAAGTGTGTGTGAAAGCCGTCCTTCACCTAGCTTGTTGGGAACACAAAGTTTCTTTTCAGTTGCAAACTCCATTCCATACATATATATGGCGAGGTACTAGATCCAACTCGGTTTTACAGTGAAAACTGCAGGAACTTCAAACGGGCACTAGGAAACAGACTGAGAAAGCAGAGAAAAATTGTCTCCTGCAACCCGTTCCCTTGGTGCTAGATGAAAGAACGTCTCTCCAGTTGCTCAGTTCTGAGAGATAAGTGTGTGTGAAAGCCGTCCATCACCTAGGTTGTTGGGAACACAAAGTTTCTTTTCAGTTGCAAACTCCATTCCATACATATATATGGGGAGGTACTAGCTCCAACTCGGTTTTACAGTGAAAAATGCAGGAACTTCAAACCGGCCCTAGGAAACAGACTGAGAAAGCAGAGAAAAAGTGTCTCCTGCAACCCATTCCCTTGGTGCTAGATGAACGAACGTCTCTCCACTTGCTCAGTTCTGAGAGATAATTGTGTGTGAAAGCCGTACTTCACCTAGCTTGTTGGGAACACAAAGTTTCTTTTCAGTTGCAAACTCCATTCCATACATATATAAGGGGAGGTACTAGCTCCAACTCGGTTTTACAGTGTAAACTGCAGGAACTTCAAACCGGCACTAGGAAACAGACTGAGAAAGCAGAGAAAAAGTGTCTCCTGCAACCCGTTCCCTTGGTGCTAGATGAACGAACGTCTCTCCACTTGCTCAGTTCTGAGAGATAATTGTGTGTGAAAGCCGTCCTTCGCCTTGCTTGTTGGGAACACAAAGTTTCTTTTCAGTTGCAAACTCCATTCCATACATATATATGGGGAGGTACTAGCTCCAACTCGGTTTTACAGTGAAAACTTCAGGAACTTCAAACCGGAACTAGGAAACAGACTGAGAAAGCAGACAAAAAGTGTCTCCTGCAACCCGTTCCCTTAGTGCTAGATGAACGAACGTCTCTCCACTTGCTCAGTTCTGAGAGATAAGTGTGTGTGAAAGCCGTCCTTCACCTAGCTTTTTTGGAAAACAAAGTTTCTTTTCAGTTGCAAACTCAATTCCATGCATATATATGGGGAGGTACAAGCTCCAACTTTCTTTTACAGTGAAAACTGCAGGAACTTCAAACCGGCACTAGGAAACAGACTGAGAAAGCAGAGAAAAAGTGTCTCCTGCAACCCGTTCCCTTGGTGCTAGATGAACGAACGTCTCTCCACTTGCTCAGTTCTGAGAGATAAGTGTGTGTGAAAGCCGTCCTTCACCTAGCTTTTTGGGAACACAAAGTTTCTTTTCAGTTACAATCTCAATTCCATACATATATATGGGGAGGTACTAGCTCCAACACGGTTTTTCAGTGAAAACTGCAGGAACTTCAAACCGGCACTAGGAAAAAGACTGAGAAAGCAGAGAAAAAGTGTCTCCTGCAACCCGTTCCCTTGGTGCTAGATGAACGAACGTCTCTCCACTTGCTCAGTTCTGAGAGATAATTGTGTGTGAAAGCCGTCCTTCACCTAGCTTGTTGGGAACACAAAGTTTCTTTTCAGATGCAAACTCCATTCCATACATATATATGGGAGGTACTAGCTCCAACTCGGTTTTACACTGAAATCTGTAGGAACTTCAAAACGGCACTAGGAAAAATTCTGAGAAAGCAGAGAAAAAGTGTCCCCTGCAACCGGTTCCCTTGGTGCTAGATGAACGAACGTCTCTCCACTTGCTCAGTTCTGATAGATAAGTGTGTGTGAAAGCCGTCCTTCACCTAGCTTGTTGGGAACACAAAGTTTCTTTTCAGTTTCAAACCACATTCCATACATATATATGGGGGGGTACTAGCTCCTACTCGGTTTTACGGTGAAAAATGCAGGAACTGCAAACCGGCACTAGGAAACAGACTGAGAAACAGAGAAAATGTGTCTCCTGCAACCCGTTCCCTTGGTGCTAGATGAACGAACGTCTCTCCACTTGCTCAGTTCTGAGAGAAAAGTGTGTGTGAAAGCCGTCTTTCACCTCGCTTGTTGGGAACACAAAGTTTCTTTTCAGTTGCAAACTCCATTCCATACATATAAATGGGGGTGTACTAGCTCCAACTCGGTTGTACAGTGAAAACTGCAGGAACTTCAAACCGGCACTAGGAAACAGACTGAGAAAGCAGAGAAAAAGTGTCTCCTGCAACCCGTTCCCTTGGTGCTAGATGAACGAACGTCTCTCCACTTGCTCAGTTCTGAGAGATAATTGTGTGTGAAAGCCGTCCTTCACCTAGCTTGTTGGGAACACAAAGTTTCTTTTCAGTTGCAAACCCCATTCCATACATATATATGGGGAGGTACTAGCTCCAACTCGGTTTTACAGTGAAATCTGTAGGAAATTCAAAACGGCACTAGGAAAAATTCTGAGAAAGCAGAGAAAAAGTGTCCCCTGCAAACCGTTCCCTTGGTGCTAGATGAACGAACGTCTCTCCACTTGCTCAGTTCTGAGAGATAAGTGTGTGTGAAAGCCGTCCTTCACCTAGCTTGTTGGGAACAAAAAGTTTCTTTTCAGTTTCAAACCCCATTCCATTCATATATATGGGGGTGTACTAGCTCCTACTCGGTTTTACGGTGAAAAATGCAGGAACTTGAAACGGGCACTAGGAAACAGACTGAGAAAGCAGAGAAAAAGTGTCTCCTGCAACCCGTTCCCTTGGTGCTAGATGAACGAACGTCTCTCCACCTGCACAGTTCTGAGAGATAAGTGAGTGTGAAAGCCGTCCTTCACATAGCTTGTTGGGAACACAAAGTTTCTTTTCAGTTGCAAACTCCATTCCATACATATATATGGGGAGGTACTAGCTCCAACTCGGTTTTACAGTGAAAACTGCAGGAACTTCAAACCGGCACTAGGAAACAGACTGAGAAAGCAGAGAAAAAGTGTCTCCTGCAACCCGTTCCCTTGGTGCTAGATGAACGAACGTCTCTCTACTTGCTCAATTCTGAGAGATAAGTGTGTGTGAAAGCCGTACTTCACCTATCTTGTTGGGAACACAAAGTTTCTTTTCAGTTGCAAACTCCATTCCATACATATATATGGGTAGGTACAAGCTCCAACACGGTTTTACGGTGAAAACTGCAGGAACTTCTAACCGGCACTAGGAAACAGACTGAGAAAGCCGAGAAATAGTGTCTCCTGCAACCCGTTCTCTTGGTGCTAGATGAAGGAACGTCTCTCCACTTGCTCAGTTCTGAGAGATAAGTGTGTGTGAAAGCCGTACTTCACTTAGCTTGTCGGGAACACATAGTTTCTTTTCAGTTGCAAACTCCATTCCATACATATATATGGGGAGGTACTAGCTCCAAATCGGTTTTACAGTGAAAACTGCAGGAACTTCAAACGGGCACTAGGAAACAGACTGAGAAAGCAGAGGAAAAGTGTCTCCTGCAACCCGTTCCCTTGGTGCTAGATGAACAATCGTCTCTCCACTTGCTCATTTCTGAGAGATAAGTGTGTGTGAAAGCCGTCCTTCACCTAGCTTGTTGGGAACACAAAGTTTCTTTTCAGTTGCAAACTCCATTCCATACATATATATGGGGAGGTACTAGCTCCAACTCCGTTTTACAGTGAAAACTGCAGGAACTTCAAACCGGCACTAGGAAACAGACTGAGAAAGCAGAGAAATTGTGTCTCCTGCAATCCGTTCACTTGGTGCTAGATGAACGAAAGTCCCTCCACTTGCTCAGTTCTGAGAGAAAAGTGTGTGTGAAAGCCGTCCTTCACATAGCTTGTTGGGAACACAAAGTTTCTTTTCAGTTGCAAACTCCATTCCATACATATATATGGGGAGGTACTAGCTCCAACTCTGTTTTACGGTGAAAACTGCAGGAACATCAAACCGGCACTAGGAAACAGACTGAGAAAACAGAGAAAAACTGTCTCCTGCAACCCGTTCCCTTGGTGCTAGATGAACGAACGTCTCTCTACTTGCTCAGTTCTGAGAGATAAGTGTGTGTGAAAGCAGTCCTTCACCTAGTTTGTTGGAAACACAAAGTTTCTTTTCAGTTGCAAACTCCGTTCCATACATATATATGGGGAGGTACTAGTTCCAACTCGGTTTTACAGTGAAAACTGCAGGAACATCAAACCGGCACTAGGAAACAGACTGAGAAAGCAGAGAAAATGTGTCTCCTGCAACCCGTTCCCTTGGTGCTAGATGAACGAACGTCTCTCCACTTGCTCAGTTCTGAGAGATAAGTGTGTGTGAAAGCCGTCCTTCACCAAGCTTGTTGGGAACACAAAGTTTCTTTTCAGTTGCAAACTCCATTCCGTACATATATATGGGGAGGTACTAGCTCCAACTCGGTTTTACAGTGAAAACTGCTTGAACTTCAAACCGGCACTAGGAAACAGACTGAGAAAGCAGAGAAAAAGTGTCTCTTGAAACCCGTTCCCTTGGTGCTAGATGAACGAACGTCTCTCCACTTGCTCAGTTCTGAGAGATAAGTGCGTGTGAAAGCCGTCCTTCACCTAGCTTGTTGGGAACACAAAGTTTCTTTTCAGTTGCAAACTCCATTCCATATATATGTATGGGGAGGTACTAGCTTCAAATCGGTTTTACAGTGAAAACTGTAGGAACTTCAAACCGGCACTAGGAAACAGACTGAGAAAGCAGAGGAAAAGTGTCTCCTGCAACCCGTTCCCTTGGTCCTAGATGAACGAACGTCTCACCACTTTCTCAGTTCTGAGAGATAAGTGTGTGTGAAAGCCTTCCTTCACCTAGCTTGTTGGGAACACAAAGTTTCTTTTCAGTTGCAAACTCCATACCATACATATATATGGGGATGTACTAGCTCCAACACGGTTTTACAGTGAAAACTTCAGGAACTTCAAACCGGAACTAGGAAACAGACTGAGAAAGCAGAGAAAAAGTGTCTCCTGCAACGCGTTCCCTTGGTGCTAAATGAACGAAAGTCTGTCCACTTGCACAGTTCTGAGAGATAAGTTTGTGTGAAAGACTTCCTTCACCTAGCTTGTTGGGAACACAAAGTTTCTTTTCAGTTGCAAACTCCATTCCATACATATATATGGGGAGGTACTAGCTCCAACCCGGTTTTACAGTGAAAACTGCAGGAACTTCAAACCGGCCCTAGGAAACAGACTGAGAAAGCAGAGAAAATCTGTCTCCTGCAACCCGATCCCTTGGTGCTAGATGAACGAACGTCTCACCGCTTGCTCAGTTCTGAGAGATTAGTGTGTGTGAAAGCCGTCCTTCACCTAGCTTGTTGGGAACACAAAGTTTCTTTTCAGTTGCAAACTCCATTCCATACATATATATGGCGAGGTACTAGATCCAACTCGGTTTTACAGTGAAAACTGCAGGAACTTCAAACCGGCACTAGGAAACAGACTGAGAAAGCAGAGAAAAAGTGTCTCCTGCAACCCGTTCCCTTGGTGATAGATGAACGAAAGTCTCTCTACTTGCTCAGTTCTGAGAGATAAGTGTGTGTGAAAGCCGTCCTTCACCTAGCTTGTTGGGAACACAAAGTTTCTTTTAAGCTGCAAACACCATTCCATACATATATATGGGAGGTACAAACTCCAACTCGGTTTTACAGTGAAAACTGCAGGAACTTAAACCCGGCACTAGGAAACAGCTGAGAAAGCAGAGAAAATGTGTCTCCTGCAACCCGTTCCCTTGGTGCTAGATGAACGAAAGTCTCTCCACTTGCTCAGTTCTGAGAGATAAGTGTGTGTGAAAGCCGTCCTTCACCTAGCTTGTTGGGAACACATACTTTCTTTTCAGTTGCAAACTCCATTCCATACATATGTATGGGGAGGTACTAGCTCCAAATCGGGTTTACGGTGAAAACTGCAGGAACTTCAAACCGGCACTAGGAAACAGACTGAGAAAGCAGAGAAAATATGTCTCCTGTAACCCGTTCCCTTGGTGCTAGATGAACGAACGTCTCTCCACTTGCTCAGTTCTGAGAGATAAGTGTGTGTGTAAGCTGTCCTTCACATCGCTTGTTGGGAACAAAAAGTATCTTTTCAGTTGCAAAATCCATTCCATACATATATAAGGAGGGGTACTAGCTCCAACTCGGTTTTACAGTGAAAACTGCAGGAACTTCAAAACGGCACTAGGAAAAAGAGTGAGAAAGCAGAGAAAAAGTGTCTCCTTCAACCCGTTTCCTTGGTGCTAGATGAACGAACGTCTCTCCACTTGCTCAGTTCTGAGAGATAAGTGTGTGTGAAAGCCGTCCTTCACCTAGCTTGTTGGGAACACAAAGTTTCTTTTCAGTTGCAAACTCCATTCCATACATATATATGGGGAGGTCCTACTCCAACTCGGTTTTACGGTGAAAACTGCAGGAACTTCAAACCGGCACTAGGAAACAGACTGAGAAACAGAGAAAAAGTGTCTCCTGCAACCCGTTCCCTTGGTGCTAGATGAACGAACGTCTCTCCACTTGCTCAGTTCTGAGAGATAAGTGTGTGTGAAAGCCGTCCTTCGCCTAGCTTGTTGGGAACACAAAGTTTATTTTCAGTTGCAAACTCCATTCCATACATATATATGGCGAGGTACTAGATCCAACTCGGTTTTACAGTGAAAACTGCAGGAACTTCAAACCGGCACTAGGAAACAGACTGAGAAAGCAGAGAAAAAGTGTCTCCTGCAACGCGTTCCCTTGGTGCTAGATGAACGAACGTCTGTCCACTTGCACAGTTCTGAGAGATATGTGTGTGTGAAAGCCGTACTTCACCTAGCTTGTTGGGAACACAAAGTTTCTTTTCAGTTGCAAACTCCATTCCATACATATATATGGGGAGGTACTAGCTCCAACCCTGTTTTACAGTGAAAACTGCAGGAACTTCAAACCGGCCCTAGGAAAAAGACTGAGAAAGCAGAGAAATTGTGTCTCCTGCAACCCGATCCCTTGGTGCTAGATGAACGAACGTCTCTCCACTTGCTGAGTTCTGAGAGATAAGTGTGTGTGAAAGACGTCCTTCACCTAGCTTGTTGGGAACACAAAGTTTCTTTTCAGTTGCAAACTCCATTCCATACATATATATGGGGAGGTACTAACTCCAACTCGGTTTTACAGTGAAAACTGCAGGAACTTCAAACCGGCACTAGGAAACAGCTGAGAAAGCAGAGAAAAAGTGTCTCCTGCAACCCGTTCCCTTGGTGCTAGATGAACGAACGTCTCTCCACTTGCTCAGTTGTGAGAGATAAGTGTGTGTGAAAGCCGTCCTTCACCTAGCTTGTTGGGAACACATACATTCTTTTCAGTTGCCAACTCCATTCCATACATATGTATGGGGAGGTACTAGCTCCAAATCGGGTTTACGGTGAAAACTGCAGGAACTTCAAACCGGCACTAGGAAACAGACTGAGAAAGCAGAGAAAATATGTCTCCTGTAACCCGTTCCCTTGGTGCTAGATGAACTAACGTCTCTCCACTTGCTCAGTTCTGAGAGATATGTGTGTGTGAAAGCTGTCCTTCACCTAGCTTGTTGGGAATAAAAAGTTTCTTTTCAGTTGCAAACTCCATTCCATACATATATAAGGGGGGGTACTAGCTCCAACTCGGTTTTACAGTGAACTGCAGGAACTTCAAAACGGCACTAGGAAACAGAGTGAGAAAGCAGAGAAAAAGTGTCTCCTGCAACCCGTTTCCTTAGTGCTAGATGAACGAACGTCTCTCCACTTGCTCAGTTCTGAGAGATAAGTGTGTGTGAAAGCCGTCCTTCACCTAGCTTGTTGGGAACACAAAGTTTCTTTTAAGTTGCCAACTCCATTCCATACATATATATGGGAGGTACAAACTCCAAATCGGTTTTACAGTGAAAACTGCAGGAACTTCAAACCGGCACTAGGAAACAGCTGAGAAAGCAGAGAAAAAGTGTCTCCTGCAAACCGTTCCCTTGGTGCTAGATGAACGAACGTCTTTCCACTTGCTCAGTTGTGAGAGATAAGTGTGTGTGAAAGCCGTCCTTCACCTAGCTTGTTGGGAACACATACAATCTTTTCAGTTGCCAACTCTATTCCATACATATGTATGGGGAGATACTAGCTCCAAATCGGGTTTACGGTGAAAACTGCAGGAACTTCAAACCGGCCCTAGGAAACAGACTGAGAAAGCAGAGAAAATATGTCTCCTGTAACCCGTTCCCTTGGTGCTAGATGAACGAACGTCTCTCCACTTGCTCAGTTCTGAGAGATAAGTGTGTGTGAAAGCCGTACTTCACCTAGCTTGTTGGGAACACAAAGTTTCTTTTCAGTTGCAAACTCCATTCCATACATATATATGGGGAGGTACTAGCTCCAACTCGGTTTTACAGTGAAAACTGCAGGAACTTCAAACCGGCACTAGGAAACAGACTGAGAAAGCAGAGAAAAAGTGTCTCATGCAACCCGTTCCCTTGGTGCTAGATGAACGAACGTCTCTCCACTTGCTCAGTTCTGAGAGATAATTGTGTATGAAAGGCGTCCTTCGCCTAGCTTGTTTGGAACACAAAGTTTCTTTTCAGTTGCAAAATCCATTCCATACATATATTTGGGGAGGTACTAGCTCCAACTCGGTTTTACAGTGAAAACTGCAGGAACTTCAAACCGGCCCTAGGAAAAAGACTGAGAAAGCAGAGAAAATGTGTCTCCTGCAACCCGATCCCTTGGTGCTAGATGAACGAACGTCTCACCGCTTGCTGAGTTCTGAGAGATAAGTGTGTGTGAAAGCCGTCCTTCACCTAGCTTGTTGGGAACACAAAGTTTCTTTCCAGTTGCAAACTCCATTCCATACATATATATGGGGAGGTACTAACTCTAACTCGGTTTTACAGTGAAAACTGCAGGAACTTTAAACCGGCACTAGGAAACAGACTGAGAAAGCAGAGAAATAGTGTCTCCTGCAACCCGTTCCCTTGGTGCTAGATGAACGAAAGTCTCTCTACTTGCTCAGTTCTGAGAGATAAGTGTGTGTGAAAGCCGTCCTTCACCTAGCTTGTTGGGAACACAAAGTTTCTTTTAAGTTGCAAACTCCATTCCATACATATATATGGGAGGTACAAACTCCAACTCGGTTTTACAGTGAAAACTGCAGGAACTTCAAACCGGCACTAGGAAACAGCTGAGAAAGCAGAGAAATAGTGTCTCCTGCAACCCGTTCCCTTGGTGCTAGATGAACGAACGTCTCTCCACTTGCTCAGTTCTGAGAGATAAGTGTGTGTGAAAGCCGTCCTTCACCTAGCTTGTTGGGAACACATACTTTCTTTTCAGTTGCCAACTCCATTCCATACATATGTATGGGGAATTACTAGCTCCAAATCGGGTTTACGGTGAAAACTGCCGGAACTTCAATCCGGCACTAGGAAACAGACTGAGAAAGCAGAGAAAATATGTCTCCTGCAACCCGTTTCCTTGGTGCTAGATGAACGAACGTCTCTCCACTTGCTCAGTTCTGAGAGATAAGTGTGTGTGAAAGCCGTCCTTCACCTAGCTTTTTGGGAACACAAAGTTTCTTTTCAGTTGCAAACTCCATTCCATACATATATATGGGTAGGTCCTAGCTCCAACTCGGTTTTACGGTAAAACTGCAGGAACTTCAAACCGGCACTAGGAAACAGACTGAGAAACAGAGAAAAAGTGTCTCCTGCAACCCGTTCCCTTGGTGCTAGATGAACGAACGTCTCTCCACTTGCTCAGTTCTGAGAGATAAGTGTGTGTGAAAGCCGTCCATCACCTAGCTTGTTGGGAACACAAAGTTTCTTTTCAGTTGCAAACTCCAATCCATACATATATATGGGGAGGTACTAGCTCCAACACGGTTTTACTTGAAAACTGCAGGAACTTCAAACCGGCACTAGGAAACAGACTGAGAAAGCAGAGAAATAGTGACTCCTGCAACCCGTTCCCTTGGTGCTAGAAGAACGAACGTCTCTCCACTTGCTCAGTTCTGAGAGATAAGTGTGTGTGAAAGCCGTACTTCACCTAGCTTGTTGGGAACACAAAGTTTCTTTTCAGTTGCAAACTCCATTCCATACATATATATGGGGAGGTACTAGCTCCAACTCGGTTTTACAGTGAAAACTGCAGGAACTTCAAACCGGCACTAGGAAACAGACTGAGAAAGCAGAGAAAAAGTGTCCCCTGCAACCCGTTCCCTTGGTGCTAGATGAACGAACGTCTCTCCACTTGCTCAGTTCTGAGAGATAAGTGAGAGGGAAAGCCGTCCTTAGCCTAGCTTGTTGGGAACACAAAGTTTCTTTTCAGTTGCAAACTCCAGTGCATACATATATTTGGGGAGGTACTAGCTCCAACTCGGTTTTACAGTGAAAACTGCAGGAACTTCAAACCGGCCCTAGGAAAAAGACTGAGAAAGCAGAGAAAATGTGTCTCCTGCAACCCGATCCCTTGGTGCTAGATGAACAAACGTCTCACCGCTTGCTGAGTTCTGAGAGATAAGTGTGTGTGAAAGCCGTCCTTCACCTAGCTTGTTGGGAACACAAAGTTTCTTTTCAGTTGCAAACTCCATTCCATACATATATATGGGGAGGTACTAACTCCAACTCGGTTTTACAGTGAAAACTGCAGGAACTTCAAACCGGCACTAGGAAACAGACTGAGAAAGCAGAGAAATAGTGTCTCCTGCAACCCGTTCCCTTGGTGCTAGATGAACGAAAGTCTCTCTACTTGCTCAGTTCTGAGAGATAAGTGTGTGTGAAAGCCGTCCTTCACCTAGCTTCTTGGGAACACAAAGTTTCTTTTAAGTTGCAAACTCCATTCCATACATATGTAAGGGGAGGTACTAGCTCCAACCCGGTTTTACAGTGAAAACTGCAGGAACTTCAAACCGGAACTAGGAAACAGACTGAGAAAGCAGAGAAAATGTGTCTCCTGCAACCCGTTCCCTTGGTGCTAGATGAACGAACGTCTCTCCACTTGCTCAGTTCTGAGAGATAAGTGCGTGTGAAAGCAGTACTTCACCTACCTTGTTGGGAACACAAAGTTTCTTTTCAGTTGCAAACTCCATTCCATACATATGTAAGGGGAGGTACTAGCTCCAACCCGGTTTTACAGTGAAAACTGCAGGAACTTCAAACCGGCACTAGGAAAAAGAGTGAGAAAGCAGAGAAAAAGTGTCTCCTGCAACCCGTTCCCTTGGTGCTAGATGAACGAACGTCTCTCCACTTGCTCAGTTGTGAGAGATAAGTGTGTGTGAAAGCCGTCCTTCACCTAGCTTGTTGGGAACACATACTTTCTTTTCAGTTGCCAACTCCATTCCATACATATGTATGGGGAATTACTAGCTCCAAATCGGGTTTACGGTGAAAACTGCCGGAACTTCAATCCGGCACTAGGAAACAGACTGAGAAAGCAGAGAAATTATGTCTCCTGCAACCCGTTTCCTTGGTGCTAGATGAACGAACGTCTCTCCACTTGCTCAGTTCTGAGAGATAAGTGTGTGTGAAAGCCGTCCTTCACCTAGCTTTTTGGGAACACAAAGTTTCTTTTCAGTTGCAAACTCCATTCCATACATATATATGGGGAGGTCCTAGCTCCAACTCGGTTTTACGGTGAAAACTGCAGGAACTTCAAACCGGCACTAGGAAACAGACTGAGAAACAGAGAAAAAGTGTCTCCTGAAACCCGTTCCCTTGGTGCTAGATGAACGAACGTCTCTCCACTTGCTCAGTTCTGAGAGATAAGTGAGAGGGAAAGCCGTCCTTCACATAGCTTGTTGGGAACACAAAGTTTCTTTTCAGTTGCAAACTCCAGTGCATACATATATTTGGGTAGGTACTAGCTCCAACTCGGTTTTACAGTGAAAACTGCAGGAACTTCAAACCGGCCCTAGGAAAAAGACTGAGAAAGCAGAGAAAATGTGTCTCCTGCAACCCGATCCCTTGGTGCTAGATGAACAAACGTCTCACCGCTTGCTGAGTTCTGAGAGATAAGTGTGTGTGAAAGCCATCCTTCACCTAGCTTGTTGGGAACACAAAGTTTCTTTTCAGTTGCAAACTCCATTCCATACATATATATGGGGAGGTACTAACTCCAACTCGGTTTTACAGTGAAAACTGCAGGAACTTCAAACCGGCACTAGGAAACAGACTGAGAAAGCAGAGAAATAGTGTCTCCTGCAACCCGTTCCCTTGGTGCTAGATGAACGAAAGTCTCTCTACTTGCTCAGTTCTGAGAGATAAGTGTGTGTGAAAGCCGTCCTTCACCTAGCTTCTTGGGAACACAAAGTTTCTTTTAAGTTGCAAACTCCATTCCATACATATATATGGGAGGTACAAACTCCAACTCGGTTTTACAGTGAAAACTGCAGGAACTTCAAACCGGCACTAGGAAACAGCTGAGAAAGCAGAGAAAAAGTGTCTCCTGCAACCCGTTCCCTTGGTGCTAGATGAACGAACGTCTCTCCACTTGCTCAGTTGTGAGAGAAAAGTGTGTGTGAAAGCCGTCCTTCACCTAGCTTGTTGGGAACACATAATTTCTTTTCAGTTGCCAACTCCATTCCTTACATATGTATGGGGAATTACTAGCTCCAAATCGGGTTTACGGTGAAAACTGCAGGAACTTCAAACCGGCACTAGGAAACAGACTGAGAAAGCAGAGAAAATATGTCTCCTTCAACCCGATCCCTTGGTGCTAGATGAACGAACGTCTCTCCACTTGCTCAGTTCTGAGAGATAAATGTGTGTGAAAGCTGTCCTTCACCTAGCTTGTTGGGAACAAAAAGTTTCTTTTCAGTTGCAAAATCCATTCCATACATATATAAGGGGGGGTACTAGCTCCAACTCGGTTTTACAGTGAAAACTGCAGGAACTTCAAAACGGCACTAGGAAACAGAGTGAGAAAGCAGAGAAAAAGTGTCTCCTGCAACCCGTTTCCTTGGTGCTAGATGAACGAACGTCTCTCCACTTGCTAAGTTCTGAGAGATAAGTGTGTGTGAAAGCCGTCCTTCACCTAGCTTGTTGGGAACACAAAGTTACTTTTCAGTTGCAAACTCCATTCCATACATATATATGGGGAGGTACTAACTCCAACTCGGTTTTACAGTGAAAACTGCAGGAACTTCACACCGGCACTAGGAAACAGACTGAGAAAGCAGAGAAATAGTGTCTCCTGCAACCCGTTCCCTTGGTGCTAGATGAACGAAAGTCTCTCTACTTGCTCAGTTCTGAGAGATAAGTGTGTGTGAAAGCCGTCCTTCACCTAGCTTGTTGGGAACACAAAGTTTCTTTTAAGTTGCAAACTCCATTCCATACATATATATGGGAGGTACAAACTCCAACTCGGTTTTACAGTGAAAACTGCAGGAACTTCAAACCGGCACTAGGAAACAGCTGAGAAAGCAGACAAAAAGTGTCTCCTGCAAACCGTTCCCTTGGTGATAGATGAACGAACGTCTCTCCACTTGCTCAGTTGTGAGAGATAAGTGTGTGTGAAAGCCGTCCTTCACCTAGCTTGTTGGGAACACATACTTTCTTTTCAGTTGTCAACTCCATTCCATACATATGTATGGGGAGGTACTAGCTCCAAATCGGGTTTACGGTGAAAACTGCAGGAATTTCAAACCGGCACTAGGAAACAGACTGAGAAAGCAGAGAAAATATATCTCCTGTAACCCGTTCCCTTAGTGCTAGATGAACGAACGTCTCTCCACTTGCTCAGTTCTGAGAGATAAGTGTGTGTGAAAGCTGTCCTTCACCTAGCTTGTTGGGAACAAAAAGTTTCTTTTCAGTTGCGAAATCAATTCCATACATATATAAGGGGGGGTACTAGCTCCAACTCGGTTTTACAGTGAAAACTGCAGGAACTTCAAAACGGCACTAGGAAACAGAGTGAGAAAGCAGAGAAAAAGTGTCTCCTGCAACCCGTTTCCTTGGTGCTAGATGATCGAACGTCTCTCCACTTGCTCAGTTCTGAGAGATAAGTGTGTGTGAAAGCCGTCCTTCACCTAGCTTGTTGGGAACACAAAGTTTCTTTTCAGTTGCAAACTCCATTCCATACATATATATGGGGAGGTCCTAGCTCCAACTCGATTTTACGGTGAAAACTGCAGGAACTTCAAACCGGCACTAGGAAACAGACTGAGAAACAGAAAAAAAGTGTCTCTTGCAACCCGTTCCCTTGGTGCTAGATGAACGAACGTCTCTCCACTTGCTCAGTTCTGAGAGATAAGTGTGTGTGAAAGCCGTCCATCACCTAGCTTGTTGGGAACACAAAGTTTCTTTTCAGTTGCAAACTCCATTCCATGCATATATTTGGGGAGGTACTATCTCCAACTTTGTTTTACAGTGAAAACTGCAGGAACTTCAAACGGGCACTAGGAAACAGACTGAGAATGCAGAGAAAAAGTGTCTCCTGCAACCCGTTCCCTTGGTGCTAGATGAACGAACGTCTCACCACTTGCTCAGTTCTGAGAGATAAGTGTGTGTGAAAGCCGTCCTTCACCTAGCTTGTTGGGAACAAAAAGTTTCTTTTCAGTTGCAAAATCCATTCCATACATATATAAGGGGGGGTACTAGCTCCAACTCGGTTTTACAGTGAAAACTGCAGGAACTTCAAAACGGCACTAGGAAACATAGTGAGAAAGCAGAGAAAAAGTGTCTCCTGCAACCCGTTTCCTTGGTGCTAGATGAACGAACGTCTCTCCACTTGCTAAGTTCTGAGAGATAAGTGTGTGTGAAAGCCGTCCTTCACCTAGCTTGTTGGGAACACAAAGTTACTTTTCAGTTGCAAACTCCATTCCATACATATATATGGGGAGGTACTAACTCCAACTCGGTTTTACAGTGAAAACTGCAGGAACTTCACACCGGCACTAGGAAACAGACTGAGAAAGCAGAGAAATAGTGTCTCCTGCAACCCGTTCCCTTGGTGCTAGATGAACGAAAGTCTCTCTACTTGCTCAGTTCTGAGAGATAAGTGTGTGTGAAAGCCGTCCTTCACCTAGCTTGTTGGGAACACAAAGTTTCTTTTAAGTTGCAAACTCCATTCCATACATATATATGGGAGGTACAAACTCCAACTCGGTTTTACAGTGAAAACTGCAGGAACTTCAAACCGGCACTAGGAAACAGCTGAGAAAGCAGACAAAAAGTGTCTCCTGCAAACCGTTCCCTTGGTGATAGATGAACGAACGTCTCTCCACTTGCTCAGTTGTGAGAGATAAGTGTGTGTGAAAGCCGTCCTTCACCTAGCTTGTTGGGAACACATACTTTCTTTTCAGTTGTCAACTCCATTCCATACATATGTATGGGGATGTACTAGCTCCAAATCGGGTTTACGGTGAAAACTGCAGGAATTTCAAACCGGCACTAGGAAACAGACTGAGAAAGCAGAGAAAATATATCTCCTGTAACCCGTTCCCTTAGTGCTAGATGAACGAACGTCTCTCCACTTGCTCAGTTCTGAGAGATAAGTGTGTGTGAAAGCTGTCCTTCACCTAGCTTGTTGGGAACAAAAAGTTTCTTTTCAGTTGCAAAATCAATTCCATACATATATAAGGGGGGGTACTAGCTCCAACTCGGTTTTACAGTGAAAACTGCATTAACTTCAAAACGGCACTAGGAAACAGAGTGAGAAAGCAGAGAAAAAGTGTCTCCTGCAACCCGTTTCCTTGGTGCTAGATGATCGAACGTCTCTCCACTTGCTCAGTTCTGAGAGATAAGTGTGTGTGAAAGCCGTCCTTCACCTAGCTTGTTGGGAACACAAAGTTTCTTTTCAGTTGCAAACTCCATTCCATACATATATATGGGGAGGTCCTAGCTCCAACTCGGTTTTACGGTGAAAACTGCAGGAACTTCAAACCGGCACTAGGAAACAGACTGAGAAACAGAAAAAAAGTGTCTCTTGCAACCCGTTCCCTTGGTGCTAGATGAACGAACGTCTCTCCACTTGCTCAGTTCTGAGAGATAAGTGTGTGTGAAAGCCGTCCATCACCTAGCTTGTTGGGAACACAAAGTTTCTTTTCAGTTGCAAACTCCATTCCATGCATATATTTGGGGAGGTACTATCTCCAACTTTGTTTTACAGTGAAAACTGCAGGAACTTCAAACGGGCACTAGGAAACAGACTGAGAATGCAGAGAAAAAGTGTCTCCTGCAACCAGTTCCCTTGGTGCTAGATGAACGAACGTCTCACCACTTGCTCAGTTCTGAGAGATAAGTGTGTGTGAAAGCCGTCCTTCACCTAGCTTGTTGGGAACACAAAGATTCTTTTCAGTTGCAAACTCCATTCCATACATATATATGGGGAGGTACTAGCTCCAACTCGGTTTTACAGTGAAAACTTCAGGAACTTCAAACCGGAACTAGGAAACAGACTGAGAAAGCAGAGAAAAAGTGTCTCCTGCAACCCGTTCCCTTGGTGCTAGATGAACGAACGTCTCTCAACTTGCTCAGTTCTAAGAGATAAGTGTGTGTTAAAGCCGTCCTTCACCTAGCTTGTTGGGAACACAAAGTTTCTTTTCAGTTGCAAACTCCATTCCAAACTTATATATGGGGAGGTACTAACTCCAACCCGGTTTTACAGTGAAAACTGCAGGAACTTCAAACCGGCCCTAGGAAACAGACTGAGAAAGCAGAGAAAATGTGTCTCCTGCAACCCGATCAATTGGTGCTAGATGAACGAAAGTCTCACCGCTTGCTCAGTTCTGAGAGATTAGTGTGTGTGAAAGCCGTCCTTCACCTAGCTTGTTGGGAACACAAAGTTTCTTTTCAGTTGCAAAATCCATTCCATACATATATATGGCGAGGTACTAAATCCAGCTCGGTTTTGCAGTGAAAACTGCAGGAACTTCAAACCGGCACTAGGAAACAGACTGAGAAAGCAGAGAAAAAGTGTCTCCTGCAACCCGTTCCCTTGGTGATAGATGAACGAAAGTCTCTCTAGTTGCTAAGTTCTGAGAGATATGTGTGTGTGAAAGCCTTCCTTCACCTAGCTTGTTGGGAACACAAAGTTTCTTTTAAGCTGCAAACTCCATTCCATACATATATATGGGAGGTACAAACTCCAACTCGGTTTTACAGTGAAAACTGCAGGAACTTCAAACTGGCACTAGGAAACAGCTGAGAAAGCAGAGAAAAAGTGTCTCCTGCAACCCGTTCCCTTGGTGCTAGATGAACGAACGTCTCTCCACTTGCTCAGTTCTGAGAGATAAGTGTGTGTGAAAGCCGTCCTTCACCTAGCTTGTTGGGAACACAAAGTTTCTTTTCAGTTGCAAACTCCATTCCATACATATATATGGGGAGGTACTAGCTCCAACTCGGTTTTACAGTGAAAACTTCAGGAACTTCAAACCGGAACTAGGAAACAGTCTGAGAAAGCAGAGAAAAAGTGTCTCCTGCAACCCGTTCCCTTGGTGCTAGATGAACGAACGTCTATCCACTTGCTCAGTTCTGAGAGATAAGTGTGTGTTAAAGCCGTCCTTCACCTAGCTTGTTGGGAAAACAAAGTTTCTTTTCAGTTTCAAACCCCATTCCATACATATATATGGGGGGGTACTAGCTCCTACTCGGTTTTACGGTGAAAAATGCAGGAACTTCAAACCGGCACTAGGAAACAGACTGAGAAAGCAGAGAAAAAGTGTTTCCTGCAACCCGTTCCCTTGGTGCTAGATGAACGAACGTCTCTCCACTTGCTGAGTTCTGAGAGATAAGTGTGTGTGAAAGCCGCACTTCGCCTAGCTTGTTGTGAACACAAAGTTTCTTTTCAGTTGCAAACTCCATTCCATGCATATATATGGGGAGGTACTAGCTCCAACACTGTTTTACAGTGAAAACTGCAGGAACTTCAAACCGGCCCTAGGAAACAGACTGAGAAAGCTGAGAAATAGTGTCTCCTGCAAACCGTTCCCTTGGTGCTAGATGAACGAACGTCTCTCCACTTGCTCAGTTCTGAGAGATAAGTGTGTGTGAAAGCCGTACTTCACCTAGCTTGTTGGGAACACAAAGTTTCTTTTCAGTTGCAAACTCCATTCCATACATATATATGGGGAGGTACTAGCTCCAACTCGGTTTTACAGTGAAAACTGCAGGAACTTCAAACCGGCACTAGGAAACAGACTGAGAAAGCAGAGAAAAAGTGTCTCCTGCAACCCGTTCCCTTGGAGCTAGATGAACGAACGTCTCTCCACTTGCTCAGTTCTGAGAGATAATTGTGTGTGAAAGCCGTCCTTCGCCTAGCTTGTTGGGAACACAAAGTTTCTTTTCAGTTGCAAACTCCATTCCATACATATATTTGGGGAGGTACTAGCTCCAACTCGGTTTTACAGTGAAAACTGCAGGAACTTCAAACCGGCCCTAGGAAAAAGACTGAGAAAGCTGAGAAAATGTGTCTCCTGCAACCCGATCCCTTGGTGCTAGATGAACGAACGTCTCACCGCTTGCTGAGTTCTGAGAGATAAGTGTGTGTGAAAGCCGTCCTTCACATAGCTTGTTGGGAACACAAAGTTTCTTTTAAGTTGCAAACTCCATTCCATACATATATATGGGAGGTACAAACTCCAACTCGGTTTTACAGTGAAAACTGCAGGAACTTCAAACCGGCACTAGGAAACAGCTGAGAAAGCAGAGAAAAAGTGACTCCTGCAACCCGTTCCCTTGGTGCTAGATGAACGAACGTCTCTCCACTTGCTCAGTTGTGAGAGATAAGTGTGTGTGAAAGCCGTCCTTCACCTAGCTTGTTGGGAACACATACTTTCTTTTCAGTTGCCAACTCCATTCCATACATATGTATGGGTTATTACTAGCTCCAAATCGGGTTTACGTTGAAAACTGCAGGAACTTCAATCCGGCACTAGGAAACAGACTGAGAAAGCAGAGAAAATATGTCTCCTGCAACCCGTTTCCTTGGTGCTAGATGAACGAACGTCTCTCCACTTGCTCAGTTCTGAGAGATAAGTGTGTGTGAAAGCCGTCCTTCACCTAGCTTGTTGGGAAAACAAAGTTGCTTTTCAGTTTCAAACCCCATTCCATACATATATATGGGGGGGTACTAGCTCCTACTCGGTTTTACGGTGAAAAATGCAGGAACTTCAAACCGGCACTAGGAAACAGACTGAGAAAGCAGAGAAAAAGTGTCTCCTGCAACCCGTTCCCTTGGTGCTAGATGAACGAACGTCTCTCCACTTGCTCAGTTCTGAGAGATAAATGTGTGTGAAAGCCGTCCTTCGCCTAGCTTGTTGGGAACACAAAGTTTCTTTTCAGTTGCAAACTCCATTCCATACATATATATGGGGAGGTACAAGCTCCAACTCGGTTTTACAGTGAAAACTGCAGGAACTTCAAACAGGCACTAGGAAACAGACTGAGAAAGCAGAGAAAAAGTGTCTCCTGCAACGCGTTCCCTTGGTGCTAGATGAACGAACGTCTGTCCACTTGCACAATTCTGAGAGATAAGTTTGTGTGAAAGCCGTCCTTCACCTAGCTTTTTGGGAACACAAAGTTTCTTTTCAGTTGCAAACTCCATTCCAAACTTATATATGGGGAGGTACTAGCTCCAACCCGGTTTTACAGTGAAAACTGCAGGAACTTCAAACCGGCACTAGGAAACAGACTGAGAAAGCAGAGAAAATGTGTCTCCTGCAACCCGATCCCTTGGTGCTAGATGAACGAAAGTCTCACCGCTTGCTCAGTTCTGAGAGATTAGTGTGTGTGAAAGCCGTCCTTCACCTAGCTTGTTGGGAACACAAAGTTTCTTTTCAGTTGCAAAATCCATTCCATACATATATATGGCGAGGTACTAGATCCAGCTCGGTTTTACAGTGAAAACTGCAGGAACTTCAAACCGGCACTAGGAAACAGACTGAGAAAGCAGAGAAAAAGTGTCTCCTGCAACCCGTTCCCTTCGTGATAGATGAACGAAAGTCTCTCTAGTTGCTCAGTTCTGAGAGATATGTGTGTGTGAAAGCCTTCCTCCACCTAGCTTGTTGGGAACACAAAGTTTCTTTTAACCTGCAAACTCCATTCCATACATATATATGGGAGGTACAAACTCCAACTCGGTTTTACAGTGAAAACTGCAGGAACTTCAAACCGGCACTAGGAAACAGCTGAGAAAGCAGACAAAAAGTGTCTCCTGCAAACCGTTCCCTTGGTGATAGATGAACGAACGTCTCTCCACTTGCTCAGTTGTGAGAGATAAGTGTGTGTGAAAGCCGTCCTTCACCTAGCTTGTTGGGAACACATACTTTCTTTTCAGTTGTCAACTCCATTCCATACATATGTATGGGGATGTACTAGCTCCAAATCGGGTTTACGGTGAAAACTGCAGGAATTTCAAACCGGCACTAGGAAACAGACTGAGAAAGCAGAGAAAATATATCTCCTGTAACCCGTTCCCTTAGTGCTAGATGAACGAACGTCTCTCCACTTGCTCAGTTCTGAGAGATAAGTGTGTGTGAAAGCTGTCCTTCACCTAGCTTGTTGGGAACAAAAAGTTTCTTTTCAGTTGCAAAATCAATTCCATACATATATAAGGGGGGGTACTAGCTCCAACTCGGTTTTACAGTGAAAACTGCATTAACTTCAAAACGGCACTAGGAAACAGAGTGAGAAAGCAGAGAAAAAGTGTCTCCTGCAACCCGTTTCCTTGGTGCTAGATGATCGAACGTCTCTCCACTTGCTCAGTTCTGAGAGATAAGTGTGTGTGAAAGCCGTCCTTCACCTAGCTTGTTGGGAACACAAAGTTTCTTTTCAGTTGCAAACTCCATTCCATACATATATATGGGGAGGTCCTAGCTCCAACTCGGTTTTACGGTGAAAACTGCAGGAACTTCAAACCGGCACTAGGAAACAGACTGAGAAACAGAAAAAAAGTGTCTCTTGCAACCCGTTCCCTTGGTGCTAGATGAACGAACGTCTCTCCACTTGCTCAGTTCTGAGAGATAAGTGTGTGTGAAAGCCGTCCATCACCTAGCTTGTTGGGAACACAAAGTTTCTTTTCAGTTGCAAACTCCATTCCATGCATATATTTGGGGAGGTACTATCTCCAACTTTGTTTTACAGTGAAAACTGCAGGAACTTCAAACGGGCACTAGGAAACAGACTGAGAATGCAGAGAAAAAGTGTCTCCTGCAACCAGTTCCCTTGGTGCTAGATGAACGAACGTCTCACCACTTGCTCAGTTCTGAGAGATAAGTGTGTGTGAAAGCCGTCCTTCACCTAGCTTGTTGGGAACACAAAGATTCTTTTCAGTTGCAAACTCCATTCCATACATATATATGGGGAGGTACTAGCTCCAACTCGGTTTTACAGTGAAAACTTCAGGAACTTCAAACCGGAACTAGGAAACAGACTGAGAAAGCAGAGAAAAAGTGTCTCCTGCAACCCGTTCCCTTGGTGCTAGATGAACGAACGTCTCTCAACTTGCTCAGTTCTAAGAGATAAGTGTGTGTTAAAGCCGTCCTTCACCTAGCTTGTTGGGAACACAAAGTTTCTTTTCAGTTGCAAACTCCATTCCAAACTTATATATGGGGAGGTACTAACTCCAACCCGGTTTTACAGTGAAAACTGCAGGAACTTCAAACCGGCCCTAGGAAACAGACTGAGAAAGCAGAGAAAATGTGTCTCCTGCAACCCGATCAATTGGTGCTAGATGAACGAAAGTCTCACCGCTTGCTCAGTTCTGAGAGATTAGTGTGTGTGAAAGCCGTCCTTCACCTAGCTTGTTGGGAACACAAAGTTTCTTTTCAGTTGCAAAATCCATTCCATACATATATATGGCGAGGTACTAAATCCAGCTCGGTTTTGCAGTGAAAACTGCAGGAACTTCAAACCGGCACTAGGAAACAGACTGAGAAAGCAGAGAAAAAGTGTCTCCTGCAACCCGTTCCCTTGGTGATAGATGAACGAAAGTCTCTCTAGTTGCTAAGTTCTGAGAGATATGTGTGTGTGAAAGCCTTCCTTCACCTAGCTTGTTGGGAACACAAAGTTTCTTTTAAGCTGCAAACTCCATTCCATACATATATATGGGAGGTACAAACTCCAACTCGGTTTTACAGTGAAAACTGCAGGAACTTCAAACTGGCACTAGGAAACAGCTGAGAAAGCAGAGAAAAAGTGTCTCCTGCAACCCGTTCCCTTGGTGCTAGATGAACGAACGTCTCTCCACTTGCTCAGTTCTGAGAGATAAGTGTGTGTGAAAGCCGTCCTTCACCTAGCTTGTTGGGAACACAAAGTTTCTTTTCAGTTGCAAACTCCATTCCATACATATATATGGGGAGGTACTAGCTCCAACTCGGTTTTACAGTGAAAACTTCAGGAACTTCAAACCGGAACTAGGAAACAGTCTGAGAAAGCAGAGAAAAAGTGTCTCCTGCAACCCGTTCCCTTGGTGCTAGATGAACGAACGTCTATCCACTTGCTCAGTTCTGAGAGATAAGTGTGTGTTAAAGCCGTCCTTCACCTAGCTTGTTGGGAAAACAAAGTTTCTTTTCAGTTTCAAACCCCATTCCATACATATATATGGGGGGGTACTAGCTCCTACTCGGTTTTACGGTGAAAAATGCAGGAACTTCAAACCGGCACTAGGAAACAGACTGAGAAAGCAGAGAAAAAGTGTTTCCTGCAACCCGTTCCCTTGGTGCTAGATGAACGAACGTCTCTCCACTTGCTGAGTTCTGAGAGATAAGTGTGTGTGAAAGCCGCACTTCGCCTAGCTTGTTGTGAACACAAAGTTTCTTTTCAGTTGCAAACTCCATTCCATGCATATATATGGGGAGGTACTAGCTCCAACACTGTTTTACAGTGAAAACTGCAGGAACTTCAAACCGGCCCTAGGAAACAGACTGAGAAAGCTGAGAAATAGTGTCTCCTGCAAACCGTTCCCTTGGTGCTAGATGAACGAACGTCTCTCCACTTGCTCAGTTCTGAGAGATAAGTGTGTGTGAAAGCCGTACTTCACCTAGCTTGTTGGGAACACAAAGTTTCTTTTCAGTTGCAAACTCCATTCCATACATATATATGGGGAGGTACTAGCTCCAACTCGGTTTTACAGTGAAAACTGCAGGAACTTCAAACCGGCACTAGGAAACAGACTGAGAAAGCAGAGAAAAAGTGTCTCCTGCAACCCGTTCCCTTGGAGCTAGATGAACGAACGTCTCTCCACTTGCTCAGTTCTGAGAGATAATTGTGTGTGAAAGCCGTCCTTCGCCTAGCTTGTTGGGAACACAAAGTTTCTTTTCAGTTGCAAACTCCATTCCATACATATATTTGGGGAGGTACTAGCTCCAACTCGGTTTTACAGTGAAAACTGCAGGAACTTCAAACCGGCCCTAGGAAAAAGACTGAGAAAGCTGAGAAAATGTGTCTCCTGCAACCCGATCCCTTGGTGCTAGATGAACGAACGTCTCACCGCTTGCTGAGTTCTGAGAGATAAGTGTGTGTGAAAGCCGTCCTTCACATAGCTTGTTGGGAACACAAAGTTTCTTTTAAGTTGCAAACTCCATTCCATACATATATATGGGAGGTACAAACTCCAACTCGGTTTTACAGTGAAAACTGCAGGAACTTCAAACCGGCACTAGGAAACAGCTGAGAAAGCAGAGAAAAAGTGACTCCTGCAACCCGTTCCCTTGGTGCTAGATGAACGAACGTCTCTCCACTTGCTCAGTTGTGAGAGATAAGTGTGTGTGAAAGCCGTCCTTCACCTAGCTTGTTGGGAACACATACTTTCTTTTCAGTTGCCAACTCCATTCCATACATATGTATGGGTTATTACTAGCTCCAAATCGGGTTTACGTTGAAAACTGCAGGAACTTCAATCCGGCACTAGGAAACAGACTGAGAAAGCAGAGAAAATATGTCTCCTGCAACCCGTTTCCTTGGTGCTAGATGAACGAACGTCTCTCCACTTGCTCAGTTCTGAGAGATAAGTGTGTGTGAAAGCCGTCCTTCACCTAGCTTGTTGGGAAAACAAAGTTGCTTTTCAGTTTCAAACCCCATTCCATACATATATATGGGGGGGTACTAGCTCCTACTCGGTTTTACGGTGAAAAATGCAGGAACTTCAAACCGGCACTAGGAAACAGACTGAGAAAGCAGAGAAAAAGTGTCTCCTGCAACCCGTTCCCTTGGTGCTAGATGAACGAACGTCTCTCCACTTGCTCAGTTCTGAGAGATAAATGTGTGTGAAAGCCGTCCTTCGCCTAGCTTGTTGGGAACACAAAGTTTCTTTTCAGTTGCAAACTCCATTCCATACATATATATGGGGAGGTACAAGCTCCAACTCGGTTTTACAGTGAAAACTGCAGGAACTTCAAACAGGCACTAGGAAACAGACTGAGAAAGCAGAGAAAAAGTGTCTCCTGCAACGCGTTCCCTTGGTGCTAGATGAACGAACGTCTGTCCACTTGCACAATTCTGAGAGATAAGTTTGTGTGAAAGCCGTCCTTCACCTAGCTTTTTGGGAACACAAAGTTTCTTTTCAGTTGCAAACTCCATTCCAAACTTATATATGGGGAGGTACTAGCTCCAACCCGGTTTTACAGTGAAAACTGCAGGAACTTCAAACCGGCACTAGGAAACAGACTGAGAAAGCAGAGAAAATGTGTCTCCTGCAACCCGATCCCTTGGTGCTAGATGAACGAAAGTCTCACCGCTTGCTCAGTTCTGAGAGATTAGTGTGTGTGAAAGCCGTCCTTCACCTAGCTTGTTGGGAACACAAAGTTTCTTTTCAGTTGCAAAATCCATTCCATACATATATATGGCGAGGTACTAGATCCAGCTCGGTTTTACAGTGAAAACTGCAGGAACTTCAAACCGGCACTAGGAAACAGACTGAGAAAGCAGAGAAAAAGTGTCTCCTGCAACCCGTTCCCTTCGTGATAGATGAACGAAAGTCTCTCTAGTTGCTCAGTTCTGAGAGATATGTGTGTGTGAAAGCCTTCCTCCACCTAGCTTGTTGGGAACACAAAGTTTCTTTTAACCTGCAAACTCCATTCCATACATATATATGGGAGGTACAAACTCCAACTCGGTTTTACAGTGAAAACTGCAGGAACTTCAAACTGGCACTAGGAAACAGCTGAGAAAGCAGAGAAAAAGTGTCTCCTGCAACCCGTTCCCTTGGTGCTAGATGAACGAACGTCTCTCCACTTGCTCAGTTCTGAGAGATAAGTGTGTGTGAAAGCCGTCCTTCACCTAGCTTGTTGGAACACAAAGTTTCTTTTCAGTTGCAAACTCCATTCCATACATATATATGGGGAGGTACTAGCTCCAACTCGGTTTTACAGTGAAAACTTCAGGAACTTCAAACCGGAACTAGGAAACAGTCTGAGAAAGCAGAGAAATAGTGTCTCCTGCAACTCGTTCCCTTGGTGCTAGATGAACGAACGTCTCTCCACTTGCTCAGTTCTGAGAGATAAGTGTGTGTTAAAGCCGTCCTTCATCTAGCTTGTTGGGAAAACAAAGATTCTTTTCAGTTTCAAACCCCATTCCATACATATATATGGGGGGGTACTAGCTCCTACTCGGTTTTACGGTGAAAAATGCAGGAACTTCAAACCGGCACTAGGAAACAGACTGAGAAAGCAGAGAAAAAGTGTCTCCTGCAACCCGTTCCCTTGGTGCTAGATGAACGAACGTCTCTCCACTTGCTGAGTTCTGAGAGATAAGTGTGTGTGAAAGCCGCACTTCGCCTAGCTTGTTGGGAACACAAAGTTTCTTTTCAGTTGCAAACTCCATTCCATACATATATATGGGGAGGTACTAGCTCCAACACGGTTTTACAGTGAAAACTGCAGGAACTTCAAACCGGCCCTAGGAAACAGACTGAGAAAGCAGAGAAATAGTGTCTCCTGCAACCCGTTCCCTTGGTGCTAGATGAACGAACGTCTCTCCACTTGCTCAGTTCTGAGAGATAAGTGTGTGTGAAAGCCGTACTTCACCTAGCTTGTTGGGAACACAAAGTTTCTTTTCAGTTGCAAACTCCATTCCATACATATATATGGGGAGGTACTAGCTCCAACTCGGTTTTACAGTGAAAACTGCAGGAACTTCAAACCGGCACTAGGAAACAGACTGAGAAAGCAGAGAAAAAGTGTCTCCTGCAACCCGTTCCCTTGGAGCTAGATGAACGAACGTCTCTCCACTTGCTCAGTTCTGAGAGATAATTGTGTGTGAAAGCCGTCCTTCGCCTAGCTTGTTGGGAACACAAAGTTTCTTTTCAGTTGCAAACTCCATTCCATACATATATTTGGGGAGGTACTAGCTCCAACTCGGTTTTACAGTGAAAACTGCAGGAACTTCAAACCGGCCCTAGGAAAAAGACTGAGAAAGCAGAGAAAATGTGTCTCCTGCAACCCGATCCCTTGGTGCTAGATGAACGAACGTCTCACCGCTTGCTGAGTTCTGAGAGATAAGTGTGTGTGAAAGCCGTCCTTCACCTAGCTTGTTGGGAACACAAAGTTTCTTTTAAGTTGCTAACTCCATTCCATACATATATATGGGAGGTACAAACTCCAACTCGGTTTTACAGTGAAAACTGCAGGAACTTCAAACCGGCACTAGGAAACAGCTGAGAAAGCAGAGAAAGTGTCTCCTGCAACCCGTTCCCTTGGTGATAGATGAACGAACGTCTCTCCACTTGCTCAGTTGTGAGAGATAAGTGTGTGTGAAAGCCGTCCTTCACCTAGCTTGTTGGGAACACATACTTTCTTTTCAGTTGCCAACTCCATTCCATACATATGTATGGGGTATTACTAGCTCCAAATCGGGTTTACGTTGAAAACTGCAGGAACTTCAATCCGGCACTAGGAAACAGACTGAGAAAGCAGAGAAAATATGTATCCTGCAACCCGTTTCCTTGGTGCTAGATGAACGAACGTCTCTCCACTTGCTCAGTTCTGAGAGATAAGTGTGTGTGAAAGCCGTCCTTCACCTAGCTTTTTGGGAACACAAAGTTTCTTTTCAGTTGCAAACTCCATTCCATACATATATATGGGGAGGTCCTAGCTCCAACTCGGTTTTACGGTGAAAACTGCAGGAACTTCAAACCGGCACTAGGAAACAGACTGAGAAACAGAGAAAAAGTGTCTCCTGCAACCCGTTCCCTTGGTGCTAGATGAACGAACGTCTCTCCACTTGCTCAGTTCTGAGAAATAAGTGTGTGTGAAAGCCGTCCATCACCTAGCTTGTTGGGAACACAAAGTTTCTTTTCAGTTGCAAACTCCATTCCATACATATATATGGGGAGGTACTAGCTAAAACACGGTTTTACTTGAAAACTGCAGGAACTTCAAACCGGCACTAGGAAACAGACTGAGAAAGCAGAGAAATAGTGTCTCCTGCAACCCGTTCAGTTGGTGCTAGATGAACGAACGTCTCTCCACTTGCTCAGTTCTGAGAGATAAGTGTGTGTGAAAGCCGTACTTCACCTAGCTTGTTGGGAACACAAAGTTTCTTTTCAGTTGCAAACTCCATTCCATACATATATATGGGGAGGTACTAGCTCCAACTCGGTTTTACAGTGAAAACTGCAGGAACTTCAAACCGGCACTAGGAAACAGACTGAGAAAGCAGAGAAAAAGTGTCCCCTGCAACCCGTTCCCTTGGTGCTAGATGAACGAACGTCTCTCCACTTGCTCAGTTCTGAGAGATAATTGTGTGTGAAAGCCGTCCTTAGCCTAGCTTGATGGGAACACAAAGTTTCTTTTCAGTTGCAAACTCCAGTCCACACATATATTTGGGGAGGTACTAGCTCAAACTCGGTTTTACAGTGAAAACTGCAGGAACTTCAAACCGGCACTAGGAAACAGACTGAGAAAGCAGAGAAAATATGTCTCCTGTAACCCGTTCCCTTGGTGCTAGATGAACGAACGTCTCTCCACTTGCTCAGTTCTGAGAGATAAGTGTGTGTGTAAGCTGTCCTTCACCTAGCTTGTTGGGAACAAAAAGTTTCTTTTCAGTTGCAAAATCCATTCCATACATATATAAGGGGGGGTACTAGCTCCAACTCGGTTTTACAGTGAAAACTGCAGGAACTTCAAAACGGCACTAGGAAACAGAGTGAGAAAGCAGAGAAAAAGTGTCTCCTGCAACCCGTTTCCTTGGTGCTAGATGAACGAAAGTCTCTCCACTTGCTCAGTTCTGAGAGATAAGTGTGTGTGAAAGCCGTCCTTCACCTAGCTTGTTGGGAACACAAAGTTTCTTTTCAGTTGCAAACTCCATTCCATACATATATATGGGGAGGTACTAGCTCCAACTCGGATTTACAGTGAAAACTTCAGGAACTTCAAACCGGAACTAGGAAACAGACTGAGAAAGCAGAGAAAAAGTGTCTCCTGCAACCCGATCCCTTGGTGCTAGATGAACGAACGTCTCTCCACTTGCTCAGTTCTGAGAGATAAGTGTGTGTTAAAGCCGTCCTTCACCTAGCTTGTTGGGAAAACAAAGTTTCTTTTCAGTTTCAAACCCCATTCCACACATATATATGGGGGGGTACTAGCTCCTACTCGGTTTTACGGTGAAAAATGCAGGAACTTCAAAACGGCACTAGGAAACAGACTGAGAAAGCAGAGAAAAAGTGTCTCCTGCAACCCGTTCCCTTGGTGCTAGATGAACGAACGTCTCTCCACTTGCTCAGTTCTGAGAGATAAGTGTGTGTGAAAGCCGCCCTTCGCCTAGCTTGTTGGGAACACAAAGTTTCTTTTCAGTTGCAAACTCCATTCCATACATATATATGGGGAGGTACAAGCTCCAACTCGGTTTTACAGTGAAAACTGCAGGAACTTCAAAACGGCACTAGGAAACAGACTGAGAAAGCAGAGAAAATGTGTCTCCTGCAACGCGTTCCCTTGGTGCTAGATGAACGAACGTCTGTCCACTTGCACAGTTCTGAGAGATAAGTTTGTGTGAAAGCCGTCCTTCACCTAGCTTGTTGGGAACACAAAGTTTCTTTTCAGTTGCAAACTCCATTCCATACATATATATGGGGAGGTACTAGCTCCAACTCGGTTTTACAGTGAAAACTGCAGGAACTTCAAACCGGCCCTAGGAAACAGACTGAGAAAGCAGAGAAAATGTGTCTCCTGCAACCCGATCCCTTGGTGCTAGATGAACGAACGTCTCACCGCTTGCTCAGTTCTGAGAGATAAGTGTGTGTGAAAGCCGTCCTTCACCTAGCTTGTTGGGAACACAAAGTTTCTTTTCAGTTGCAAACCCCATTCCATACATATATAAGGGGGGGTACTAGCTCCAACTCGGTTTTACAGTGAAAACTGCAGGAACTTCAAAACGGCACTAGGAAACAGAGTGAGAAAGCTGAGAAAAAGTGTCCCCTGCAACCCGTTTCCTTGGTGCTAGATGAACGAACGTCTCTCCACTTGCTCAGTTCTGAGAGATAAGTGTGTGTGAAAGCCGTCCTTCACCTAGTTTGTTGGGAACACAAAGTTTCTTTTCAGTTGCAAACTCCATTCCATACATATATATGGGGAGGTCCTACTCCAACTCGGTTTTACGGTGAAAACTGCCGGAACTTCAAACCGGCACTAGGAAACAGACTGAGAAACAGAGAAAAAGTGTCTCCTGCAACCCGTTCCCTTGGTGCTAGATGAACGAACGTCTCTCCACTTGCTCAGTTCTGAGAGATAAGTGTGTGTGAAAGCCGTCCTTCGCCTAGCTTGTTGGGAACACAAAGTTTCTTTTCAGTTGCCAACTCCATTCCATACATATGTATGGGGAGGTACTAGCTCCAAATCGGGTTTACGGTGAAAACTGCAGGAACTTCAAACCGGCACTAGGAAACAGACTGAGAAAGCAGAGAAAATATGTCACCTGTAACCCGTTCCCTTGGTGCTAGATGAACGAACGTCTCTCCACTTGCTCAGTTCTGAGAGATAAGTGTGTGTGAAAGCTGTCCTTCACCTAGCTTGTTGGGAACAAAAAGTTTCTTTTCAGTTGCAAAATCCATTCCATACATATATAAGGGGGGGTACTAGCTCCAACTCGGTTTTACAGTGAAAACTGCAGGAACTTCAAAACGGCACTAGGAAACAGAGTGAGAAAGCAGAGAAAAAGTGTCTCCTGCAACCCGTTTCCTTGGTGCTAGATGAACGAACGTCTCTCCACTTGCTCAGTTCTGAGAGATATGTGTGTGTGAAAGCCGTCCTTCACCTAGCTTGTTGGGAACACAAAGTTTCTTTTCAGTTGCAAACTCCATTCCAAACATATATATGGGGAGGTCCTAGCTCCAACTCGGTTTTACGGTGAAAACTGCAGGAACTTCAAACCGGCACTAGGAAACAGACTGAGAAACAGAGAAAAAGTGTCTCCTGCAACCCGTTCCCTTGGTGCTAGATGAACGTACGTCTCTACACTTGCTCAGTTCTGAGAGATAAGTGTGTGTGAAAGCCGTCCATCACCTAGCTTGTTGGGAACACAAAGATTCTTTTCAGTTGCAAACTCCATTCCATACATATATATATGGAGAGGTACTAGCTCCAACACGGTTTTACAGTGAAAACTGCAGGAACTTCAAACCGGCCCTAAGAAACAGACTGAGAAAGCAGAGAAAAAGTGTCTCCTGCAAACCGTTCCCTTGGTGCTAGATGAACGAACGTCTCTCCACTTGCTCAGTTCTGAGAGATAAGTGTGTGTGAAAGCCGTACTTCACTTAGCTTGTTGGGAACACAAAGTTTCTTTTCAGTTGCAAACTCCATTCCATACATATATATGGGGAGGTACTAGCTCCAACCCGGTTTTACAGTGAAAACTGCAGGAACTTCAAACCGGCACTAGGAAACAGACTGAGAAAGCAGAGAAAAAGTTTCTCCTGCAACCCGTTCCCTTGGTGATAGATGAACGAAAGTATCTCTACTTGCTCAGTTCTGAGAGATAAGTGTGTGTGAAAGCCGTCCTTCACCTAGCTTGTTGGGAACACAAAGTTTCTTTTAAGCTGCAAACTCCATTCCATACATATATATGGGAGGTACAAACTCCAACTCGGTTTTACAGTGAAAACTGCAGGAACTTCAAACCGGCACTAGGAAACAGCTGAGAAAGCAGAGAAAAAGTGTCTCCTGCAACCCGTTCCCTAGGTGCTAGATGAACGAACGTCTCACCGCTTGCTGAGTTCTGAGAGATAAGTGTGTGTGAAAGCCGTCCTTCACCTAGCTTGTTGGGAACACAAAGTTTCTTTTAAGTTGCTAACTCCATTCCATACATATATATGGGAGGTACAAACTCCAACTCGGTTTTACAGTGAAAACTGCAGGAACTTCAAACCGGCACTAGGAAACAGCTGAGAAAGCAGAGAAAAAGTGTCTCCTGCAACCCGTTCCCTTGGTGTTAGATGAACGAACGTCTCTCCACTTGCTCAGTTGTGAGAGATAAGTGTGTGTGAAAGCCGTCCTTCACCTAGCTTGTTGGGAACACATACTTTCTTTTCAGTTGCCAACTCCATTCCATACATATGTATGGGGTATTACTAGCTCCAAATCGGGTTTACGTTGAAAACTGCAGGAACTTCAATCCGGCACTAGGAAACAGACTGAGAAAGCAGAGAAAATATGTCTCCTGCAACCCGTTTCCTTGGTGCTAGATGAACGAACGTCTCTCCACTTGCTCAGTTCTGAGAGATAAGTGTGTGTGAAAGCCGTCCTTCACCTAGCTTTTTGGGAACACAAAGTTTCTTTTCAGTTGCAAACTCCATTCCATACATATATATGGGGAGGTCCTAGCTCCAACTCGGTTTTACGGTGAAAACTGCAGGAACTTCAAACCGGCACTAGGAAACAGACTGAGAAACAGAGAAAAAGTGTCTCCTGCAACCCGTTCCCTTGGTGCTAGATGAACGAACGTCTCTCCACTTGCTCAGTTCTGAGAGATAAGTGTGTGTGAAAGCCGTCCATCACCTAGCTTGTTGGGAACACAAAGTTTCTTTTCAGTTGCAAACTCCATTCCATACATATATATGGGGAGGTACTAGCTAAAACACGGTTTTACTTGAAAACTGCAGGAACTTCAAACCAGCACTAGGAAACAGACTGAGAAAGCAGAGAAATAGTGTCTCCTGCAACCCGTTCAGTTGGTGCTAGATGAACGAACGTCTCTCCACTTGCTCAGTTCTGAGAGATAAGTGTGTGTGAAAGCCGTACTTCACCTAGCTTGTTGGGAACACAAAGTTTCTTTTCAGTTGCAAACTCCATTCCATACATATATATGGGGAGGTACTAGCTCCAACTCGGTTTTACAGTGAAAACTGCAGGAACTTCAAACCGGCACTAGGAAACAGACTGAGAAAGCAGAGAAAAAGTGTCCCCTGCAACCCGTTCCCTTGGTGCTAGATGAACGAACGTCTCTCCACTTGCTCAGTTCTGAGAGATAATTGTGTGTGAAAGCCGTCCTTAGCCTAGCTTGATGGGAACACAAAGTTTCTTTTCAGTTGCAAACTCCAGTCCACACATATATTTGGGGAGGTACTAGCTCAAACTCGGTTTTACAGTGAAAACTGCAGGAACTTCAAACCGGCACTAGGAAACAGACTGAGAAAGCAGAGAAAATATGTCTCCTGTAACCCGTTCCCTTGGTGCTAGATGAACGAACGTCTCTCCACTTGCTCAGTTCTGAGAGATAAGTGTGTGTGTAAGCTGTCCTTCACCTAGCTTGTTGGGAACAAAAAGTTTCTTTTCAGTTGCAAAATCCATTCCATACATATATAAGGGGGGGTACTAGCTCCAACTCGGTTTTACAGTGAAAACTGCAGGAACTTCAAAACGGCACTAGGAAACAGAGTGAGAAAGCAGAGAAAAAGTGTCTCCTGCAACCCGTTTCCTTGGTGCTAGATGAACGAAAGTCTCTAAACTTGCTCAGTTCTGAGAGATAAGTGTGTGTGAAAGCCGTCCTTCACCTAGCTTGTTGGGAACACAAAGTTTCTTTTCAGTTGCAAACTCCATTCCATACATATATATGGGGAGGTACTAGCTCCAACTCGGATTTACAGTGAAAACTTCAGGAACTTCAAACCGGAACTAGGAAACAGACTGAGAAAGCAGAGAAAAAGTGTCTCCTGCAACCCGATCCCTTGGTGCTAGATGAACGAACGTCTCTCCACTTGCTCAGTTCTGAGATATAAGTGTGTGTTAAAGCCGTCCTTCACCTAGCTTGTTGGGAAAACAAAGTTTCTTTTCAGTTTCAAACCCCATTCCACACATATATATGGGGGGGTACTAGCTCCTACTCGGTTTTACGGTGAAAAATGCAGGAACTTCAAAACGGCACTAGGAAACAGACTGAGAAAGCAGAGAAAAAGTGTCTCCTGCAACCCGTTCCCTTGGTGCTAGATGAACGAACGTCTCTCCACTTGCTCAGTTCTGAGAGATAAGTGTGTGTGAAAGCCGCCCTTCGCCTAGCTTGTTGGGAACACAAAGTTTCTTTTCAGTTGCAAACTCCATTCCATACATATATATGGGGAGGTACAAGCTCCAACTCGGTTTTACAGTGAAAACTGCAGGAACTTCAAAACGGCACTAGGAAACAGACTGAGAAAGCAGAGAAAATGTGTCTCCTGCAACGCGTTCCCTTGGTGCTAGATGAACGAACGTCTGTCCACTTGCACAGTTCTGAGAGATAAGTTTGTGTGAAAGCCGTCCTTCACCTAGCTTGTTGGGAACACAAAGTTTCTTTTCAGTTGCAAACTCCATTCCATACATATATATGGGGAGGTACTAGCTCCAAATCGGTTTTACAGTGAAAACTGCAGGAACTTCAAACCGGCCCTAGGAAACAGACTGAGAAAGCAGAGAAAATGTGTCTCCTGCAACCCGATCCCTTGGTGCTAGATGAACGAACGTCTCACCGCTTGCTCAGTTCTGAGAGATAAGTGTGTGTGAAAGCCGTCCTTCACCTAGCTTGTTGGGAACACAAAGTTTCTTTTCAGTTGCAAACCCCATTCCATACATATATAAGGGGGGGTACTAGCTCCAACTCGGTTTTACAGTGAAAACTGCAGGAACTTCAAAACGGCCCTAGGAAACAGAGTGAGAAATCTGAGAAAAAGTGTCTCCTGCAACCCGTTTCCTTGGTGCTAGATGAACGAACGTCTCTCCACTTGCTCAGTTCTGAGAGATAAGTGTGTGTGAAAGCCGTCCTTCACCTAGTTTGTTGGGAACACAAAGTTTCTTTTCAGTTGCAAACTCCATTCCATACATATATATGGGGAGGTCCTACTCCAACTCGGTTTTACGGTGAAAACTGCCGGAACTTCGAACCGGCACTAGGAAACAGACTGAGAAACAGAGAAAAAGTGTCTCCTGCAACCCGTTCCCTTGGTGCTAGATGAACGAACGTCTCTCCACTTGCTCAGTTCTGAGAGATAAGTGTGTGTGAAAGCCGTCCTTCGCCTAGCTTGTTGGGAACACAAAGTTTCTTTTCAGTTGCCAACTCCATTCCATACATATGTATGGGGAGGTACTAGCTCCAAATCGGGTTTACGGTGAAAACTGCAGGAACTTCAAACCGGCACTAGGAAACAGACTGAGAAAGCAGAGAAAATATGTCACCTGTAACCCGTTCCCTTGGTGCTAGATGAACGAACGTCTCTCCACTTGCTCAGTTCTGAGAGATAAGTGTGTGTGAAAGCTGTCCTTCACCTAGCTTGTTGGGAACAAAAAGTTTCTTTTCAGTTGCAAAATCCATTCCATACATATATAAGGGGGGGTACTAGCTCCAACTCGGTTTTACAGTGAAAACTGCAGGAACTTCAAAACGGCACTAGGAAACAGAGTGAGAAAGCAGAGAAAAAGTGTCTCCTGCAACCCGTTTCCTTGGTGCTAGATGAACGAACGTCTCTCCACTTGCTCAGTTCTGAGAGATATGTGTGTGTGAAAGCCGTCCTTCACCTAGCTTGTTGGGAACACAAAGTTTCTTTTCAGTTGCAAACTCCATTCCAAACATATATATGGGGAGGTCCTAGCTCCAACTCGGTTTTACGGTGAAAACTGCAGGAACTTCAAACCGGCACTAGGAAACAGACTGAGAAACAGAGAAAAAGTGTCTCCTGCAACCCGTTCCCTTGGTGCTAGATGAACGTACGTCTCTACACTTGCTCAGTTCTGAGAGATAAGTGTGTGTGAAAGCCGTCCATCACCTAGCTTGTTGGGAACACAAAGAGTCTTTTCAGTTGCAAACTCCATTCCATACATATATATATGGAGAGGTACTAGCTCCAACACGGTTTTACAGTGAAAACTGCAGGAACTTCAAACCGGCCCTAAGAAACAGACTGAGAAAGCAGAGAAAAAGTGTCTCCTGCAAACCGTTCCCTTGGTGCTAGATGAACGAACGTCTCTCCACTTGCTCAGTTCTGAGAGATAAGTGTGTGTGAAAGCCGTACTTCACTTAGCTTGTTGGGAACACAAAGTTTCTTTTCAGTTGCAAACTCCATTCCATACATATATATGGGGAGGTACTAGCTCCAACCCGGTTTTACAGTGAAAACTGCAGGAACTTCAAACCGGCACTAGGAAACAGACTGAGAAAGCAGAGAAAAAGTTTCTCCTGCAACCCGTTCCCTTGGTGATAGATGAACGAAAGTATCTCTACTTGCTCAGTTCTGAGAGATAAGTGTGTGTGAAAGCCGTCCTTCACCTAGCTTGTTGGGAACACAAAGTTTCTTTTAAGCTGCAAACTCCATTCCATACATATATATGGGAGGTACAAACTCCAACTCGGTTTTACAGTGAAAACTGCAGGAACTTCAAACCGGCACTAGGAAACAGCTGAGAAAGCAGAGAAAAAGTGTCTCCTGCAACCCGTTCCCTAGGTGCTAGATGAACGAACGTCTCTCCACTTGCTCAGTTCTGAGAGATAAGTGTGTGTGAAAGCCGTCCTTCACCTAGCTTGTTGGGAACACATACTTTCTTTTCAGTTGCCAACTCCATTCCATACATATGTATGGGGAGGTACTAGCTCCAAATCGGGTTTACGGTGAAAACTGCAGGAACTTCAAACCGGCACTAGGAAACAGACTGAGAAAGCAGAGAAAATATGTCTCCTGTAACCCGTTCCCTTGGTGCTAGATGAACGAACGTCTCTCCACTTGCTCAGTTCTGAGAGATAAGTGTGTGTGTAAGCTGTCCTTCACCTAGCTTGTTGGGAACAAAAAGTTTCTTTTCAGTTGCAAAATCCATTCCATACATATATAAGGGGGGGTACTAGCTCCAACTCGGTTTTACAGTGAAAACTGCAGGAACTTCAAAACGGCACTAGGAAACAGAGTGAGAAAGCAGAGAAAATGTGTCTCCTGCAACCCGTTTCCTTGGTGCTAGATGAACGAACGTCTCTCCACTTGCTCAGTTCTGAGAGATAAGTGTGTGTGAAAACCGTCCTTCACCTAGCTTGTTGGGAACACAAAGTTTCTTTTCAGTTGCAAACTCCATTCCATACATATATACGGGGATGTCCTACTCCAACTCGGTTTTACGGTGAAAACTGCAGGAACTTCAAACCGGCACTAGGAAACAGACTGAGAAACAGAGAAAAAGTGTCTCCTGCAACCCGTTCCCTTGGTGCTAGATGAACGAACGTCTCTCCACTTGCTCAGTTCTGAGAGATAAGTGTGTGTGAAAGCCGTCCTTCGCCAAGCTTGTTGGGAACACAAAGTTTCTTTTCAGTTGCAAACTCCATTCCATACATATATATGGCGAGGTACTAGATCCAACTCGGTTTTACAGTGAAAACTGCAGGAACTTCAAACCGGCACTAGGAAACAGACTGAGAAACAGAGAAAAATGTCACCTGCAACCCGTTCCCTTGGTGCTAGATGAACGAACGTCTCTCCACTTGCTCAGTTCTGAGAGATAATTGTGTGTGAAAGCCGTCCTTCGCCTAGCTTGTTGGGAACACAAAGTTTCTTTTCAGTTGCAAACTCCAATCCATAAATATATATGACGAGGTACTAGATCCAAATATGTTTTACAATGAAAACTGCAGGAACTTCAAACCGGCGCTAGGAAACAGCCTGAAAAAGCAGAGAAAAAGTGTCTCCTGCAACGCGTTCCCTTGGTGCTAGATGAACGAACGTCTGTCCACTTGCACAGTTCTGAGAGATATGTGTGTGTGAAAGCCGTCCTTCACCTAGCTTGTTGGGAACACAAAGTTTCTTTTCAGTTGCAAACTCCATTCCATACATATATATGGTTAGGTACTAGCTCCAACCCTGTTTTACAGTGAAAACTGCAGGAACTTCAAACCGTCCCTAGGAAAAAGCCTGAGAAAGAAGAGAAAATGTGTCTCCTGCAACCCGATCCCTTGGTGCTAGATAAACGAACGTCTCACCGCTTGCTCAGTTCTGAGAGATAAGTGTGTGTGAAAGCCGTCCTTCACCTAGCTTGTTGGGAACACAAAGTTTCTTTTCAGTTGCAAACTCCATTCCATACATATATATGGGGAGGTACTATCTCCAACTCGGTTTTACAGTGAAAACTGCAGGAACTTCAAACCGGCACTAGGAAACAGACTGAGAAATCAGAGAAATAGTGTCTCCTGCAACCCGTTCCCTTGGTGCTAGATGAACGAAAGTCTCTCTACTTGCTCAATTCTGAGAGATAAGTGTGTGTGAAAGCCGTCCTTCAGCTAGCTTGTTGGGAACACAAAGTTTCTTTTAAGTTGCAAACTCCATTCCATACATATATATGGGAGGAACAAACTCCAACTCGGTTTTACAGTGAAAACTGAAGGAACTTCAAACCGGCACTAGGAAACAGCTGAGAAAGCAGAGAAAAAGTGTCTCCTGCAACCCGTTCCCTTGGTGCTAGATGAACGATCGTCTCTCCACTTGCTCAGTTGTGAGAGATAAGTGTGTGTGAAAGCCGTCCTTCACCTAGCTTGTTGGGAACACATACTTTCTTTTCAGTTGCCAACTCCATTCCATACATATGTATGGGGAGGTACTAGCTCCAAATCGGGTTTACGGTGAAAACTGCAGGAACTTCAAACCGGCACTAGGAAACAGACTGAGAAAGCATAGAAAAAATGTCTCCTGTAACCCGTTCACTTGGTGCTAGATGAACGAACGTCTCTCCACTTGCTCAGTTCTGAGAGATAAGTGTGTGTGTAAGCTGTCCTTCACCTAGCTTGTTGGGAACAAAAAGTTTCTTTTCAGTTGCAAAATCCATTCCATACATATATAAGGGGGGGTACTAGCTCCAACTCGGTTTTACAGTGAAAACTGCAGGAACTTCAAAACGGCACTAGGAAACAGAGTGAGAAAGCAGAGAAAATGTGTCTCCTGCAACCCGTTTCCTTGGTGCTAGATGAACGAACGTCTCTCCACTTGCTCAGTTCTGAGAGATAAGTGTGTGTGAAAACCGTCCTTCACCTAGCTTGTTGGGAACACAAAGTTTCTTTTCAGTTGCAAACTCCAATCCATAAATATATATGACGAGGTACTAGATCCAAATATGTTTTACAATGAAAACTGCAGGAACTTCAAACCGGCGCTAGGAAACAGCCTGAAAAAGCAGAGAAAAAGTGTCTCCTGCAACGCGTTCCCTTGGTGCTAGATGAACGAACGTCTGTCCACTTGCACAGTTCTGAGAGATATGTGTGTGTGAAAGCCGTCCTTCACCTAGCTTGTTGGGAACACAAAGTTTCTTTTCAGTTGCAAACTCCATTCCATACATATATATGGTTAGGTACTAGCTCCAACCCTGTTTTACAGTGAAAACTGCAGGAACTTCAAACCGTCCCTAGGAAAAAGCCTGAGAAAGAAGAGAAAATGTGTCTCCTGCAACCCGATCCCTTGGTGCTAGATAAACGAACGTCTCACCGCTTGCTCAGTTCTGAGAGATAAGTGTGTGTGAAAGCCGTCCTTCACCTAGCTTGTTGGGAACACAAAGTTTCTTTTCAGTTGCAAACTCCATTCCATACATATATATGGGGAGGTACTATCTCCAACTCGGTTTTACAGTGAAAACTGCAGGAACTTCAAACCGGCACTAGGAAACAGACTGAGAAATCAGAGAAATAGTGTCTCCTGCAACCCGTTCCCTTGGTGCTAGATGAACGAAAGTCTCTCTACTTGCTCAATTCTGAGAGATAAGTGTGTGTGAAAGCCGTCCTTCAGCTAGCTTGTTGGGAACACAAAGTTTCTTTTAAGTTGCAAACTCCATTCCATACATATATATGGGAGGAACAAACTCCAACTCGGTTTTACAGTGAAAACTGAAGGAACTTCAAACCGGCACTAGGAAACAGCTGAGAAAGCAGAGAAAAAGTGTCTCCTGCAACCCGTTCCCTTGGTGCTAGATGAACGATCGTCTCTCCACTTGCTCAGTTGTGAGAGATAAGTGTGTGTGAAAGCCGTCCTTCACCTAGCTTGTTGGGAACACATACTTTCTTTTCAGTTGCCAACTCCATTCCATACATATGTATGGGGAGGTACTAGCTCCAAATCGGGTTTACGGTGAAAACTGCAGGAACTTCAAACCGGCACTAGGAAACAGACTGAGAAAGCATAGAAAAAATGTCTCCTGTAACCCGTTCACTTGGTGCTAGATGAACGAACGTCTCTCCACTTGCTCAGTTCTGAGAGATAAGTGTGTGTGTAAGCTGTCCTTCACCTAGCTTGTTGGGAACAAAAAGTTTCTTTTCAGTTGCAAAATCCATTCCATACATATATAAGGGGGGGTACTAGCTCCAACTCGGTTTTACAGTGAAAACTGCAGGAACTTCAAAACGGCACTAGGAAACAGAGTGAGAAAGCAGAGAAAATGTGTCTCCTGCAACCCGTTTCCTTGGTGCTAGATGAACGAACGTCTCTCCACTTGCTCAGTTCTGAGAGATAAGTGTGTGTGAAAACCGTCCTTCACCTAGCTTGTTGGGAACACAAAGTTTCTTTTCAGTTGCAAACTCCATTCCATACATATATACGGGGAGGTCCTACTCCAACTCGGTTTTACGGTGAAAACTGCAGGAACTTCAAACCGGCACTAGGAAACAGACTGAGAAACAGAGAAAAAGTGTCTCCTGCAACCCGTTCCCTTGGTGCTAGATGAACGAACGTCTCTCCACTTGCTCAGTTCTGAGAGATAAGTGTGTGTGAAAGCCGTCCTTCGCCAAGCTTGTTGGGAACACAAAGTTTCTTTTCAGTTGCAAACTCCATTCCATACATATATATGGCGAGGTACTAGATCCAACTCGGTTTTACAGTGAAAACTGCAGGAACTTCAAACCGGCACTAGGAAACAGACTGAGAAAGCAGAGAAAAAGTGTCTCCTGCAACCCGTTCCCTTGGTGCTAGATGAACGAACGTCTCTCCACTTGCTCAGTTCTGAGAGATAATTGTGTGTGAAAGCCGTCCTTCGCCTAGCTTGTTGGGAACACAAAGTTTCTTTTCAGTTGCAAACTCCAATCCATAAATATATATGACGAGGTACTAGATCCAAATATGTTTTACAGTGAAAACTGCAGGAACTTCAAACCGGCGCTAGGAAACAGCCTGAAAAGGCAGAGAAAAAGTGTCTCCTGCAACGCGTTCCCTTGGTGCTAGATGAACGAACGTCTGTCCACTTGCACAGTTCTGAGAGATATGTGTGTGTGAAAGCCGTCCTTCACCTAGCTTGTTGGGAACACAAAGTTTCTTTTCAGTTGCAAACTCCATTCCATACATATATATGGGGAGGTACTAGCTCCAACCCTGTTTTACAGTGAAAACTGCAGGAACTTCAAACCGTCCCTAGGAAAAAGACTGAGAAAGAAGAGAAAATGTGTCTCCTGCAACCCGATCCCTTGGTGCTAGATAAACGAACGTCTCACCGCTTGCTCAGTTCTGAGAGATAAGTGTGTGTGAAAGCCGTCCTTCACCTAGCTTGTTGGGAACACAAAGTTTCTTTTCAGTTGCAAACTCCATTCCATACATATATATGGGGAGGTACTATCTCCAACTCGGTTTTACAGTGAAAACTGCAGGAACTTCAAACCGGCACTAGGAAACAGACTGAGAAATCAGAGAAATAGTGTCTCCTGCAACCCGTTCCCTTGGTGCTAGATGAACGAAAGTCTCTCCACTTGCTCAGTTCTGAGAGATAAGTGTGTGTGAAAGCCGTCCTTCGCCTAGCTTGTTGGGAACACAAAGTTTCTTTTCAGTTGCAAAATCCATTCCATACATATATAAGGGGGGGTACTAGCTCCAACTCGGTTTTACAGTGAAAACTGCAGGAACTTCAAAACGGCACTAGGAAACAGAGTGAGAAAGCAGAGAAAAAGTGTCTCCTGCAACCCGTTTCCTTGGTGCTAGATGAACGAACGTCTCTCCACTTGCTCAGTTCTGAGAGATATGTGTGTGTGAAAGCCGTCCTTCACCTAGCTTGTTGGGAACACAAAGTTTCTTTTCAGTTGCAAACTCCATTCCAAACATATATATGGGGAGGTCCTAGCTCCAACTCGGTTTTACGGTGAAAACTGCAGGAACTTCAAACCGGCACTAGGAAACAGACTGAGAAACAGAGAAAAAGTGTCTCCTGCAACCCGTTCCCTTGGTGCTAGATGAACGTACGTCTCTACACTTGCTCAGTTCTGAGAGATAAGTGTGTGTGAAAGCCGTCCATCACCTAGCTTGTTGGGAACACAAAGAGTCTTTTCAGTTGCAAACTCCATTCCATACATATATATATGGAGAGGTACTAGCTCCAACACGGTTTTACAGTGAAAACTGCAGGAACTTCAAACCGGCCCTAAGAAACAGACTGAGAAAGCAGAGAAAAAGTGTCTCCTGCAAACCGTTCCCTTGGTGCTAGATGAACGAACGTCTCTCCACTTGCTCAGTTCTGAGAGATAAGTGTGTGTGAAAGCCGTACTTCACTTAGCTTGTTGGGAACACAAAGTTTCTTTTCAGTTGCAAACTCCATTCCATACATATATATGGGGAGGTACTAGCTCCAACCCGGTTTTACAGTGAAAACTGCAGGAACTTCAAACCGGCACTAGGAAACAGACTGAGAAAGCAGAGAAAAAGTTTCTCCTGCAACCCGTTCCCTTGGTGATAGATGAACGAAAGTATCTCTACTTGCTCAGTTCTGAGAGATAAGTGTGTGTGAAAGCCGTCCTTCACCTAGCTTGTTGGGAACACAAAGTTTCTTTTAAGCTGCAAACTCCATTCCATACATATATATGGGAGGTACAAACTCCAACTCGGTTTTACAGTGAAAACTGCAGGAACTTCAAACCGGCACTAGGAAACAGCTGAGAAAGCAGAGAAAAAGTGTCTCCTGCAACCCGTTCCCTAGGTGCTAGATGAACGAACGTCTCTCCACTTGCTCAGTTCTGAGAGATAAGTGTGTGTGAAAGCCGTCCTTCACCTAGCTTGTTGGGAACACATACTTTCTTTTCAGTTGCCAACTCCATTCCATACATATGTATGGGGAGGTACTAGCTCCAAATCGGGTTTACGGTGAAAACTGCAGGAACTTCAAACCGGCACTAGGAAACAGACTGAGAAAGCAGAGAAAATATGTCTCCTGTAACCCGTTCCCTTGGTGCTAGATGAACGAACGTCTCTCCACTTGCTCAGTTCTGAGAGATAAGTGTGTGTGTAAGCTGTCCTTCACCTAGCTTGTTGGGAACAAAAAGTTTCTTTTCAGTTGCAAAATCCATTCCATACATATATAAGGGGGGGTACTAGCTCCAACTCGGTTTTACAGTGAAAACTGCAGGAACTTCAAAACGGCACTAGGAAACAGAGTGAGAAAGCAGAGAAAATGTGTCTCCTGCAACCCGTTTCCTTGGTGCTAGATGAACGAACGTCTCTCCACTTGCTCAGTTCTGAGAGATAAGTGTGTGTGAAAACCGTCCTTCACCTAGCTTGTTGGGAACACAAAGTTTCTTTTCAGTTGCAAACTCCATTCCATACATATATACGGGGATGTCCTACTCCAACTCGGTTTTACGGTGAAAACTGCAGGAACTTCAAACCGGCACTAGGAAACAGACTGAGAAACAGAGAAAAAGTGTCTCCTGCAACCCGTTCCCTTGGTGCTAGATGAACGAACGTCTCTCCACTTGCTCAGTTCTGAGAGATAAGTGTGTGTGAAAGCCGTCCTTCGCCAAGCTTGTTGGGAACACAAAGTTTCTTTTCAGTTGCAAACTCCATTCCATACATATATATGGCGAGGTACTAGATCCAACTCGGTTTTACAGTGAAAACTGCAGGAACTTCAAACCGGCACTAGGAAACAGACTGAGAAACAGAGAAAAATGTCACCTGCAACCCGTTCCCTTGGTGCTAGATGAACGAACGTCTCTCCACTTGCTCAGTTCTGAGAGATAATTGTGTGTGAAAGCCGTCCTTCGCCTAGCTTGTTGGGAACACAAAGTTTCTTTTCAGTTGCAAACTCCAATCCATAAATATATATGACGAGGTACTAGATCCAAATATGTTTTACAATGAAAACTGCAGGAACTTCAAACCGGCGCTAGGAAACAGCCTGAAAAAGCAGAGAAAAAGTGTCTCCTGCAACGCGTTCCCTTGGTGCTAGATGAACGAACGTCTGTCCACTTGCACAGTTCTGAGAGATATGTGTGTGTGAAAGCCGTCCTTCACCTAGCTTGTTGGGAACACAAAGTTTCTTTTCAGTTGCAAACTCCATTCCATACATATATATGGTTAGGTACTAGCTCCAACCCTGTTTTACAGTGAAAACTGCAGGAACTTCAAACCGTCCCTAGGAAAAAGCCTGAGAAAGAAGAGAAAATGTGTCTCCTGCAACCCGATCCCTTGGTGCTAGATAAACGAACGTCTCACCGCTTGCTCAGTTCTGAGAGATAAGTGTGTGTGAAAGCCGTCCTTCACCTAGCTTGTTGGGAACACAAAGTTTCTTTTCAGTTGCAAACTCCATTCCATACATATATATGGGGAGGTACTATCTCCAACTCGGTTTTACAGTGAAAACTGCAGGAACTTCAAACCGGCACTAGGAAACAGACTGAGAAATCAGAGAAATAGTGTCTCCTGCAACCCGTTCCCTTGGTGCTAGATGAACGAAAGTCTCTCTACTTGCTCAATTCTGAGAGATAAGTGTGTGTGAAAGCCGTCCTTCAGCTAGCTTGTTGGGAACACAAAGTTTCTTTTAAGTTGCAAACTCCATTCCATACATATATATGGGAGGAACAAACTCCAACTCGGTTTTACAGTGAAAACTGAAGGAACTTCAAACCGGCACTAGGAAACAGCTGAGAAAGCAGAGAAAAAGTGTCTCCTGCAACCCGTTCCCTTGGTGCTAGATGAACGATCGTCTCTCCACTTGCTCAGTTGTGAGAGATAAGTGTGTGTGAAAGCCGTCCTTCACCTAGCTTGTTGGGAACACATACTTTCTTTTCAGTTGCCAACTCCATTCCATACATATGTATGGGGAGGTACTAGCTCCAAATCGGGTTTACGGTGAAAACTGCAGGAACTTCAAACCGGCACTAGGAAACAGACTGAGAAAGCATAGAAAAAATGTCTCCTGTAACCCGTTCACTTGGTGCTAGATGAACGAACGTCTCTCCACTTGCTCAGTTCTGAGAGATAAGTGTGTGTGTAAGCTGTCCTTCACCTAGCTTGTTGGGAACAAAAAGTTTCTTTTCAGTTGCAAAATCCATTCCATACATATATAAGGGGGGGTACTAGCTCCAACTCGGTTTTACAGTGAAAACTGCAGGAACTTCAAAACGGCACTAGGAAACAGAGTGAGAAAGCAGAGAAAATGTGTCTCCTGCAACCCGTTTCCTTGGTGCTAGATGAACGAACGTCTCTCCACTTGCTCAGTTCTGAGAGATAAGTGTGTGTGAAAACCGTCCTTCACCTAGCTTGTTGGGAACACAAAGTTTCTTTTCAGTTGCAAACTCCAATCCATAAATATATATGACGAGGTACTAGATCCAAATATGTTTTACAATGAAAACTGCAGGAACTTCAAACCGGCGCTAGGAAACAGCCTGAAAAAGCAGAGAAAAAGTGTCTCCTGCAACGCGTTCCCTTGGTGCTAGATGAACGAACGTCTGTCCACTTGCACAGTTCTGAGAGATATGTGTGTGTGAAAGCCGTCCTTCACCTAGCTTGTTGGGAACACAAAGTTTCTTTTCAGTTGCAAACTCCATTCCATACATATATATGGTTAGGTACTAGCTCCAACCCTGTTTTACAGTGAAAACTGCAGGAACTTCAAACCGTCCCTAGGAAAAAGCCTGAGAAAGAAGAGAAAATGTGTCTCCTGCAACCCGATCCCTTGGTGCTAGATAAACGAACGTCTCACCGCTTGCTCAGTTCTGAGAGATAAGTGTGTGTGAAAGCCGTCCTTCACCTAGCTTGTTGGGAACACAAAGTTTCTTTTCAGTTGCAAACTCCATTCCATACATATATATGGGGAGGTACTATCTCCAACTCGGTTTTACAGTGAAAACTGCAGGAACTTCAAACCGGCACTAGGAAACAGACTGAGAAATCAGAGAAATAGTGTCTCCTGCAACCCGTTCCCTTGGTGCTAGATGAACGAAAGTCTCTCTACTTGCTCAATTCTGAGAGATAAGTGTGTGTGAAAGCCGTCCTTCAGCTAGCTTGTTGGGAACACAAAGTTTCTTTTAAGTTGCAAACTCCATTCCATACATATATATGGGAGGAACAAACTCCAACTCGGTTTTACAGTGAAAACTGAAGGAACTTCAAACCGGCACTAGGAAACAGCTGAGAAAGCAGAGAAAAAGTGTCTCCTGCAACCCGTTCCCTTGGTGCTAGATGAACGATCGTCTCTCCACTTGCTCAGTTGTGAGAGATAAGTGTGTGTGAAAGCCGTCCTTCACCTAGCTTGTTGGGAACACATACTTTCTTTTCAGTTGCCAACTCCATTCCATACATATGTATGGGGAGGTACTAGCTCCAAATCGGGTTTACGGTGAAAACTGCAGGAACTTCAAACCGGCACTAGGAAACAGACTGAGAAAGCATAGAAAAAATGTCTCCTGTAACCCGTTCACTTGGTGCTAGATGAACGAACGTCTCTCCACTTGCTCAGTTCTGAGAGATAAGTGTGTGTGTAAGCTGTCCTTCACCTAGCTTGTTGGGAACAAAAAGTTTCTTTTCAGTTGCAAAATCCATTCCATACATATATAAGGGGGGGTACTAGCTCCAACTCGGTTTTACAGTGAAAACTGCAGGAACTTCAAAACGGCACTAGGAAACAGAGTGAGAAAGCAGAGAAAATGTGTCTCCTGCAACCCGTTTCCTTGGTGCTAGATGAACGAACGTCTCTCCACTTGCTCAGTTCTGAGAGATAAGTGTGTGTGAAAACCGTCCTTCACCTAGCTTGTTGGGAACACAAAGTTTCTTTTCAGTTGCAAACTCCATTCCATACATATATACGGGGAGGTCCTACTCCAACTCGGTTTTACGGTGAAAACTGCAGGAACTTCAAACCGGCACTAGGAAACAGACTGAGAAACAGAGAAAAAGTGTCTCCTGCAACCCGTTCCCTTGGTGCTAGATGAACGAACGTCTCTCCACTTGCTCAGTTCTGAGAGATAAGTGTGTGTGAAAGCCGTCCTTCGCCAAGCTTGTTGGGAACACAAAGTTTCTTTTCAGTTGCAAACTCCATTCCATACATATATATGGCGAGGTACTAGATCCAACTCGGTTTTACAGTGAAAACTGCAGGAACTTCAAACCGGCACTAGGAAACAGACTGAGAAAGCAGAGAAAAAGTGTCTCCTGCAACCCGTTCCCTTGGTGCTAGATGAACGAACGTCTCTCCACTTGCTCAGTTCTGAGAGATAATTGTGTGTGAAAGCCGTCCTTCGCCTAGCTTGTTGGGAACACAAAGTTTCTTTTCAGTTGCAAACTCCAATCCATAAATATATATGACGAGGTACTAGATCCAAATATGTTTTACAGTGAAAACTGCAGGAACTTCAAACCGGCGCTAGGAAACAGCCTGAAAAGGCAGAGAAAAAGTGTCTCCTGCAACGCGTTCCCTTGGTGCTAGATGAACGAACGTCTGTCCACTTGCACAGTTCTGAGAGATATGTGTGTGTGAAAGCCGTCCTTCACCTAGCTTGTTGGGAACACAAAGTTTCTTTTCAGTTGCAAACTCCATTCCATACATATATATGGGGAGGTACTAGCTCCAACCCTGTTTTACAGTGAAAACTGCAGGAACTTCAAACCGTCCCTAGGAAAAAGACTGAGAAAGAAGAGAAAATGTGTCTCCTGCAACCCGATCCCTTGGTGCTAGATAAACGAACGTCTCACCGCTTGCTCAGTTCTGAGAGATAAGTGTGTGTGAAAGCCGTCCTTCACCTAGCTTGTTGGGAACACAAAGTTTCTTTTCAGTTGCAAACTCCATTCCATACATATATATGGGGAGGTACTATCTCCAACTCGGTTTTACAGTGAAAACTGCAGGAACTTCAAACCGGCACTAGGAAACAGACTGAGAAATCAGAGAAATAGTGTCTCCTGCAACCCGTTCCCTTGGTGCTAGATGAACGAAAGTCTCTCTACTTGCTCAGTTCTGAGAGATAAGTGTGTGTGAAAGCCGTCCTTCAGCTAGCTTGTTGGGAACACAAAGTTTCTTTTAAGTTGCAAACTCCATTCCATACATATATATGGGAGGAACAAACTCTAACTCGGTTTTACAGTGAAAACTGAAGGAACTTCAAACCGGCACTAGGAAACAGCTGAGAAAGCAGAGAAAAAGTGTCTCCTGCAACCCGTTCCCTTGGTGCTAGATGAACGATCGTCTCTCCACTTGCTCAGTTGTGAGAGATAAGTGTGTGTGAAAGCCGTCCTTCACCTAGCTTGTTGGGAACACATACTTTCTTTTCAGTTGCCAACTCCATTCCATACATATGTATGGGGAGGTACTAGCTCCAAATCGGGTTTACGGTGAAAACTGCAGGAACTTCAAACCGGCACTAGGAAACAGACTGAGAAAGCATAGAAAAAATGTCTCCTGTAACCCGTTCACTTGGTGCTAGATGAACGAACGTCTCTCCACTTGCTCAGTTCTGAGAGATATGTGTGTGTGAAAGCTGTCCTTCAGCTAGCTTGTTGGGAACAAAAAGTTTCTTTTCAGTTGCAAAATCCATTCCATACATATATAAGGGGGGGTACTAGCTCCAACTCGGTTTTACAGTGAAAACTGCAGGAACTTCAAAACGGCACTAGAAAACAGAGTGAGAAAGCAGAGAAAAAGTGTCTCCTGCAACCCGTTTCCTTGGTGCTAGATGAACGAACGTCTCTCCACTTGCTCAGTTCTGAGAGATAAGTGTGTGTGAAAGCCGTCCTTCACCTAGCTTGTTGGGAACACAAAGTTTCTTTTCAGTTGCAAACTCCATTCCATACATATATATGGGGAGGTCCTAGCTCCAACTCGGTTTTACGGTGAAAACTGCAGGAACTTCAAACCGGCACTAGGAAACAGACTGAGAAACAGAGAAAAAGTGTCTCCTGCAACCCGTTCCCCTGGTGCTAGATGAACGAAAGTCTCTCCACTTGCTCAGTTCTGAGAGATAACTGTGTGTGAAAGCCGTCCATCACCTAGCTTGTTGGGAAAACAAAGTTTCTTTTCAGTTGCAAACTCCATTCCATACATATATATGGGAGGTACTAGCTCCAACACGGTTTTACAGTGAAAACTGCAGGAACTTCAAACCGGCCCTAAGAAACAGACTGATAAAGCAGAAAAATAGTGTCTCCTGCAACCCGTTCCCTTGGTGCTAGATGAACGAACGTCTCTCCACTTGCTCAGTTCTGAGAGATAAGTGTGTGTCAAAGCAGTCCTTCACCTAGCTTGTTGGGAACACATAGTTTCTTTTCAGTTGCAAACTCCTTTCCATACATATATATGGGGAGGTACTAGCTCCAACTCGGTTTTACAGTGAAAACTGCAGGAACTTCAAACCGGCACTAAGAAACAGACTGAGAAAGCAGAGAAAAAGTGTCTCCTGCATCACGTTCCCTTGGTGCTAGATGAACGAACGTCTCTCCACGTGCTCAGTTCTGAGAGATAAGTGTGTGTGAAAGCCGTCCTTCACCTAGTTTGTTGGGAACACAAAGTTTCTTTTCAGTTGCAAACTCCATTGCATACATATATATGGGGAGGTACTAGCTCCAACTCGCTTTTACAGTGAAAACTGCAGGAAATTCAAACCGGCACTAGGAAACAGACTAAGAAAGCAGAGAAAATGTGTCTCCTGCAACCCGTTCCCTTGGTGCTAGATGAACGAACGTCTCTCCACTTGCTCAGTTCTAAGAGATAAGTGTGTGTGAAAGAAGTCCATCACCTAGCTTGTTGGGAACACAAAGTTTCTTTTCAGTTGCAAACTCCATTCCATACAGATATATGGGGAGGTACTAGCTCCAACTCTGTTTTACGGTGAAAACTGCAGGAACTTCAAACCGGCACTAGGAAACAGACTGAGAAAGCAGAGAAAAAGTGTCTCCTGCAACCCGTTCCCTTGGTGCTAGATGAACGAACGTCTCTCAACTTGCTCAGTTCCGAGAGATAAGTGTGTGTGAAAGCCGTCCTTCAACTAGCTTGTTGGGAACACAAAGTTTCTTTTCAGTTGCAAACTCCATTCCATACATATATATGGGGAGGTAGAAGCTCCAACTCGGTTTTACAGTGAAAACTGCAGGAACTTCAAACCGGCACTAGGAAACAGACTGAGAAAGCAGAGAAAAAGTGTCTCCTGCAACCCGTTCCCTTGGTGCTAGATGAACGAACGTCTCTCCACTTGCTCAGTTCTGAGAGATAAGTGTGTGTGAAAGCCGTCCTTCAACTAGCTTGTTGGGAACACAAAGTTTCTTTTCAGTTGCAAACTCCATTCCATACATATATATGGGGAGGTACTAGCTCCAACTCGGTTTTACAGTGAAAACTGCAGGAACTTCAAACCGGCACTAGGAAACAGACTGAGAAAGCAGAGAAAAAGTGTCTCCTGCAACCCGTTCCCTTGGAGCTAGATGAACGAACGTCTCTCCACTTGCTCAGTTCCGAGAGATAAGTGTGTGTAAAAGCCGTCCTTCACCTAGCTTGTTGGGAACACAAAGTTTCTCTTCAGTTGCAAACTCCATTCCATACATATATATGGCGAGGTACTAGATCCAACTCGGTTTTACAGTGAAAACTGCAGGAACTTCAAACCGGCACTAGGAAACAGACTGAGAATGCAGAGAAAAAGTGTCTCCTGCAACCCGTTCCATTGGTGCTAGATGAACGAACGTCTCTCCACTTGCTCAGTTCTGAGAGTAAAGTGTGTGTGAAAGCCGTCCTTCACCTAGCTTGTTGGGAACACAAAGTTTCTTTTCAGTTGCAAACTCCATTACATACATATATATATGGGGAGGTACTAGCTCCAACTCTGTTTTACGGTGAAAACTGCAGGAACTTCAAACCGGCACAAGGAAACAGACTGAGAAAGCAGAGAAAAAGTGTCTCCTGCAAACCGTTCCCTTGGTGCTAGATGAACGAAAGTCTCTCCACTTGCTCAGTTCTGAGAGATAAGTGTGTGTGAAAGCCGTCCTTCACCTAGCTTGTTGGGAACACAAAGTTTCTTTTCAGTTGCAAACTCCATTCCATACATATATATCGGGAGGTACTAGCTCCAACTCTGTTTTACGGGGAAAACTGCAGGAACTTCAAACCGGCACTAGGAAACAGACTGAGAAAGCAGAGAAAAAGTGTCTCCTGCAACCCGTTCCCTTGGTGCTAGATGAACGAAAGTCTCTCTACTTGCTAAGTTCTGAGAGATAAGTGTGTGTGAAAGCCGTCCTTCACCTAGCTTGTTGGGAACACAAAGTTTCTTTTCAGTTGCAAACTCCATTCCATACATATATAAGGGGAGGTACTAGCTCCAACTCGGTTTTACAGTGAAAACTGCAGGAACTTCAAACCGGCACTAGGAAACAGACTGAGAAAGCAGAGAAAAAGTGTCTCCTGCAACCCGTTCCCTTGGTGCTAGATGAACGAACGTCTCTCCGCTTGCTCAGTTCTGAGAGATAAGTGTGTGTGAAAGCCGTCCTTCACCTAGCTTGTTGGGAACACAAAGATTCTTTTAAGTTGCAAACTCCATTCCATACATATATATGGCGAGGTACTAGATCCAACTCGGTTTTACAGTGAAAACTGCAGGAACTTCAAACCGGCACTAGGAAACAGACTGAGAATGCAGAGAAAAAGTGTCTCCTGCAACCCGTTCCCTTGGTGCTAGATGAACGAACGTCTCTCCACTTGCTCAGTTTTGAGAGATAAGTGTGTGTGAAAGCCGTCCTTCACCCAGCTTGTTGGGAACACAAAGTTTCTTTTCAGTTGCAAACTCCATTCCATACATATATATGGGGAGGTACTAGCTCCAACTCTGTTTTACGGTGATAACTGCAGGAACTTCAAACCGGCACTAGGAAACAGACTTAGAAAGCTGAGAAATGTGTCTCCTGCAACCCGTTCCCTTCGTGCTAGATGAACGATAGTCTCTCCACTTGCTCAGTTCTGAGAGATAATTATGTGTGAAAGACGTCCTTCACCTAGCTTGTTGGGAACACAAAGTTTCTTTTCAGTTGAAAACACCATTCCATACATATATATGGGGAGGTACTAGCTCCAACTCCGTTTACACTGAAAACTGCAGGAACTTCAAACCGGCACTAGGAAACATACTGAGAAAGCAGAGAAAATGTGTCTCCTGCATCCCGTTCCCTTGGTGCTAGATGAACGAAAGTCTCTCTACTTGCTCAGTTCTGAGAGTAAATTGTGTGTGAAAGCCGTCCTTCAACTAGCTTGTTGGAACACAAAGTTTCTTTTCAGTTGAAAACTCCATTCCATACATATATATGGGGAGGTACTAGCTCCAACTCCGTTTTACACTGAAAACTGCAGGAACATCAAACCGGCACTAGGAAACAGACTGAGAAAGCAGAGAATTTGTGACTCCTGTAACCCGTTCCCTTGGTGCTAGATGAACGAACGTCTCTCCACTTGCTCAGTTCTGAGAGATAAGTGTGTGTGAAAGCCGTCCTTCACCTAGCTTGTTGGGAACACAAAGTTTCTCTTCAGTTGCAAACTCCATTCCATACATATATATGGGGAGGTACTAGCTCCAACTCGGTTTTACGGTGAAAACTGCAGGAATTTCTAACCGGCACTAGGAAACAGACTGAGAAAGCAGAGAAAAAGTTTCTCCTGCAACCCGTTCCCTTGGTGCTAGATGAAGGAACGTCACTCCACTTGCTCAGTTCTGAGAGATAAGTGTGTGTGAAAGCCGTCCTTCACCTAGCTTGTTGGGAACACAAAGTTTCTTTTCAGTTGAAAACTCCATTCCATACATATATATGGGGAGGTACTAGCTCCAACTCCGTTTTACACTGAAAACTGCAGGAACTTCAAACCGGCACTAGGAAACAGACTGAGAAAGCAGAGAAATTGTGACTCCTGTAACCCGTTCCCTTGGTGCTAGATGAACGAACGTCTCTCTACTTGCTCAGTTCTGAGAGATAAGTGTGTGTGAAAGCCGTCCTTCACCTAGCTTGTTGGGAACACAAAGTTTCTTTTCAGTTGAAAACTCCATTCCATACATATATATGGGGAGGTACTAGCTCCAACTCCGTTTTACAGTGAAAACTGCAGGAACTTCAAACCGGCACTAGGAAACAGACTGAGAAAGCAGAGAAATGTGTCTCCTGCAACCCGTTCCCTTGGTGCTAGATGAACGATAGTCTCTCCTCTTGCTCAGTTCTGAGAGATAATTGTGTGTGAAAGCCGTCCTTCACCTAGCTTGTTGGGAACACAAAGATTCTTTTCTGTTGAAAACACCATTCCATACATATATATGGGGAGGTACTAGCTCCAACTCCGTTTTACACTGAAAACTGCAGGAACTTCAAACCGGCACTAGGAAACAGACCGAGAAAGCAGAGAAATTGTGACTCCTGTAACCCGTTCCCTTGGTGCTAGATGAACGAACGTCTCTCCACTTGCTCAGTTCTGAGAGATAAGTGTGTGTGAATGCCGTCCTTCACCTAGCTTGTTGGAACACAAAGTTTCTCTTCAGTTGCAAACTCAATTCCATCCATATATATGGGGAGGTACTAGCTCCAAATTGGTTTTACGGTGAAAACTGCAGGAACTTCAAACCGGCACTAGGAAACAGACTGAGAAAGCAGAGAAAAAGTGTCTCCTGCAACCCGTTCCCTTGGTGCTAGATGAACGAAAGTCTCTCTACTTGCTCCGTTCTGAGAGTAAAGTGTGTGTGAAAGCCGTCCTTCAACTAGCTTGTTGGAACACTAAGTTTCTTTTCAGTTGAAAACTCCATTCCATACATATATATGGGGAGGTACTAGCTCCTACTCCGTTTTACACTGAAAACTGCAGGAACATCAAACCGGCACTAGGAAACAGACTGAGAAAGCAGAGAAAGTGTGACTCCTGTAACCCGTTACCTTGGTGCTAGATGAACGAAAGTCTCTCTACTTGCTCAGTTCTGAGAGATAAGTGTGTGTGAAAGCCGTCCTTCACCTAGCTTGTTGGGAACACAAAGTTACTTTTCAGTTGAAAACTCCATTCCATACATATATATGGGGAGGTACTAGCTCCAAATCCGTTTTACAATGAAAACTGCAGGAACTTCAAACCGGCACTAGGAAACAGACTGAGAAAGCAGAGAAATTGTGACTCCTGTAACCCGTTCCCTTGGTGCTAGATGAACGAACGTCTCTCCACTTGCTCAGTTCTGAGAGATAAATGTGTGTGAAAGCCGTCCTTCACCCAGCTTGTTGGGAACACAAAGTTTCTTTTCAGTTGCAAACTCCATTCCATACATATATATGGGGAGGTACTAGCTCCAACTCTGTTTTACGGTGATAACTGCAGGAACTTCAAACCGGCACTAGGAAACAGACTGAGAAAGCAGAGAAATGTGTCTCCTGCAACCCGTTCCCTTGGTGCTAGATGAACGATAGTCTCTCCACTTGCTCAGTTCTGAGAGATAATTGTGTGTGAAAGCCGTCCTTCACCTAGCTTGTTGGGAACACAAAGTTTCTTTTCTGTTGAAAACACCATTCCATACATATATATGGTGAGGTACTAGCTCCAACTCCGTTTTACACTGAAAACTGCAGGAACTTCAAACCGGCACTAGGAAACAGACTGAGAAAGCAGAGAAATTGTGACTCCTGTAACCCGTTCCCTTGGTGCTAGATGAACGAACGTCTCTCCACTTGCTCAGTTCTGAGAGATAAGTGTGTGTGAAAGCCGTCCTTCACCTAGCTTGTTGGGAACACAAAGTTTCTTTTCAGTTGAAAACTCCATTCCATACATATATATGGGGAGGTACTAGCTCCAACTCCGTTTTACACTGAAAACTGCAGGAACTTCAAACCGGCACTAGGAAACAGACTGAGAAAGCAGAGAAATTGTGACTCCTGTAACCCGTTCCCTTGGTGCTAGATGAACGAACGTCTCTCCACTTGCTCAGTTCTGAGAGATAATTGTGTGTGAAAGCCGTCCTTCACCTAGCTTGTTGGGAACACAAAGTTTCTTTTCAGTTGAAAACTCCATTCCATACATATATATGGGGAGGTACTAGCTCCAACTCCGTTTTACACTGAAAACTGCAGGAACTTCAAACCGGCACTAGGAAACAGACTGAGAAAGCAGAGAAATTGTGACTCCTGTAACCCGTTCCCTTGGTGCTAGATGAACGAACGTCTCTCCACTTGCTCAGTTCTGAGAGATAATTGTGTGTGAAAGCCGTCCTTCACCTAGCTCGTTGGGAACACAAAGTTTCTTTCCAGTTGAAAACTCCATTCCATACATATATATGGGGAGGTACTATCTCCAACTCCGTTTTACACTGAAAACTGCAGGAACTTCAAACCGGCACTAGGAAACAGACTGAGAAAGCAGAGAAATTGTGACTCCTGTAACCCGTTCCCTTGGTGCTAGATGAACGAACGTCTCTCCACTTGCTCAGTTCTGAGAGATAAGTGTGTGTGAAAGCCGTCCTTCACCTAGCTTGTTGGGAACACAAAGTTTCTTTTGAGTTGCAAACTCCATTCCATACATATATATGGGGAGGTACTAGCTCCAACTCTGTTTTACGTTGAAAACTGTAGGAACTTCAAACCGGCACTAGGAAACAGACTGAGAAAGCAGAGAAAAAGTGTCTCCTGCAACCCGTTCCCTTGGTTCTAGATGAACGAAAGTCTCTCTACTTGCTCAGTTCTGAGAGATAAGTGTGTGTGAAAGCCGTCCTTCACATAGCTTGTTGGGAACACAAAGTTTCTTTTCAGTTGCAAACTCCATTCCATACATATATAAGGGGAGGTACTAGCTACAACTCGGTTTTACAGTGAAAACTGCAGGAACTTCAAACCGGCAGTAGGAAACAGACTGAGAAAACAGAGAAAAAGTGTCTCCTGCAATCCGTTCCCTTGGTGCTAGATGAACGAACGTCTCTCCGCTTGCTCAGTTCTGAGAGATAAGTGTGTGTGAAAGCCGTCCTTCACCTAGCTTGTTGGGAACACAAAGTTTCTTTTAAGTTGCAAACTCCATTCCATACATATATATGGCGAGGTACTAGATCCAACTCGGTTTTACAGTGAAAACTGCAGGAACTTCAAACCGGCACTAGGAAACAGACTGAGAAAGCAGAGAAAAAGTGTCTCCTGCAACCCGTTCCCTTGGTGCTAGATGAACGATAGTCTCTCCACTTGCTAAGTTCTGAGAGATAAGAGTGTGTGAAAGCCGTCCTTCACCTAGCTTGTTGGGAACACAAAGTTTCTTTTCAGTTGAAAACTCCATTCCATACATATATATGGGGAGGTACTAGCTCCAAATCCGTTTTACAATGAAAACTGCAGGAACTTCAAACCGGCACTAGGAAACAGACTGAGAAAGCAGAGAAATGTGTCTCCTGCAACCCGTTCCCTTGGTGCTAGATGAACGATAGTCTCTCCACTTGCTCAGTTCTGAGAGATAATTGTGTGTGAAAGCCGTTCTTCACCTAGCTTGTTGGGAACACAAAGTTTCTTTTCTGTTGAAAACACCATTCCATACATATATATGGGGAGGTACTAGCTCCAACTCCGTTTTACACTGAAAACTGCAGGAACTTCAAACCGGCACTAGGAAACAGACTGAGAAAGCAGAGAAATTGTGACTCCTGTAACACGTTCCCTTGGTGCTAGATGAACGAACGTCTCTCCACTTGCTCAGTTCTGAGAGATAATTGTGTGTGAAAGCCGTCCTTCACCTAGCTTGTTGGGAACACAAAGTTTCTTTTCAGTTGAAAACTCCATTCCATACATATATATGGGGAGGTACTAGCTCCAACTCCGTTTTACACTGAAAACTGCAGGAACTTCAAACCGGCACTAGGAAACAGACTGAGAAAGCAGAGAAATTGTGACTCCTGTAACCCGTTCCCTTGGTGCTAGATGAACGAACGTCTCTCCACTTGCTCAGCTCTGAGAGATAAGTGTGTGTGAAAGCCGTCCTTCACCTAGCTTGTTGGGAACACAAAGTTTCTTTTGAGTTGCAAACTCCATTCCATACATATATATGGGGAGGTACTAGCTCCAACTCTATTTTACGGTGAAAACTGCAGGAACTTCAAACCGTCACTAGGAAACAGACTGAGAAAGCAGAGAAAAAGTGTCTCCTGCAACCCGTTCCCTTGGTTCTAGATGAACGAAAGTCTCTCTACTTGCTCAGTTCTGAGAGATAAGTGTGTGTGAAAGCCGTCCTTCACATAGCTTGTTGGGAACACAAAGTTTCTTTTCAGTTGCAAACTCCATTCCATACATATATAAGGGGAGGTACTAGCTACAACTCGGTTTTACAGTGAAAACTGCAGGAACTTCAAACCGGCAGTAGGAAACAGACTGAGAAAACAGAGAAAAAGTGTCTCCTGCAATCCGTTCCCTTGGTGCTAGATGAACGAACGTCTCTCCGCTTGCTCAGTTCTGAGAGATAAGTGTGTGTGAAAGCCGTCCTTCACCTAGCTTGTTGGGAACACAAAGTTTCTTTTAAGTTGCAAACTCCATTCCATACATATATATGGCGAGTTACTAGATCCAACTCGGTTTTACAGTGAAAACTGCAGGAAATTCAAACCGGCACTAGGAAACAGACTGAGAAAGCAGAGAAAAAGTGTCTCCTGCAAACCGTTCCCTTGGTGCTAGATGAACGAACGTCTCTCCACTTGCTCAGTTCTGATAGATAAGTGTGTGTGAAAGCCGTCATTCACCTAGCTTGTTGGGAACACAAAGGTTCTTTTCAGTTGCAAACTCCATTCCATAAATATATATGGGGAGGTACTAGCTCCAACTCTGTTTTACGGTGAAAACTGCAGGAACTTCAAACCGGCACTAGGAAACAGACTGAGAAAGCAGAGAAAAAGTGTCTCCTGCAACCCGTTCCCTTGGTGCTAGATGAACGATAGTCTCTCCACTTGCTAAGTTCTGAGAGATAAGAGTGTGTGAAAGCCGTCCTTCACCTAGCTTGTTGGGAACACAAAGTTTCTTTTCAGTTGCAAACTCCATTCCATACATATATATGGGGAGGTACTAGCTCCAACTCGGTTTTACGGTGAAAACTGCAGGAACTTCAAGCCGGCACTAGGAAACAGACTGAGAAAGCAGAGAAAAAGTGTCTCCTGCAACCCGTTCCCTTGGTGCTAGATGAACGAACGTCTCTCCACTTGCTCAGTTCTGAGAGATAAGTGTGTGTGAAAGCCTTCCTTCACCTAGCTTGTTGGGAACACAAAGTTTCTTTTAAGTTGCAAACTCCATTCCATACATATTTATGGGGAGGTACTAGCTCCAACTCTGTTTCACGGTGAAAACTGCAGGAACTTCAAACCGGCACTAGGAAACAGACTGAGAAAGCAGAGAAAAAGTGTCTCCTGCAACCCGTTCCCTTGGTGCTAGATGAACGATAGTCTCTCCACTTGCTCAGTTGTGAGAGATAAGTGTGTGTGAAAGCCGTCCTTCACCTAGCTTGTTGGGAACACAAAGTTTATTTTCAGTTGAAAACTCCATTCCATACATATATATGGGGAGGTACTAGCTCCAACTCCGTTTTACACTGAAAACTGCAGGAACTTCAAACAGGCACTAGGAAACAGACTGAGAAAGCAGAGTAATAGTGTCTCCTGCAACCCGTTCCCTTGGTGCTAGATGAACGAACGTCTCTCTACTTGCTCAGTTCTGAGTGATAAGTGTGTGTGAAAGCCGTCCTTCACCTAGCTTGTTGGGAACACAAAGTTTCTTTTCAGTTGCAAACTCCATTCCATACATATATATGGGGAGGTACTAGGTCCAACTCGGTTTTACAGTGAAAACTGCAGGAACTTCAAACCGGCACTAGGAAACAGACTGAGAAAGCAGAGAAATTGTGACTCCTGTAACCCGTTCCCTTGGTGCTAGATGAACGAACGTCTCTCCACTTGCTCAGTTCTGAGAGATAAGTGTGTGTGAAAGCCGTCCTTCACCTAGCTTGTTGGGAACACAAAGTTTCTCTTCAGTTGCAAACTCCATTCCATACATATATATGGGGAGGTACTAGCTCCAACTCGGTTTTAGGTTGAAAACTGCAGGAACTACTAACCGGCACTAGGAAACAGACTGAGAAAGCAGAGAAAAAGTGTCTCTTGCAACCCGTTCCCTTGGTGCTAGATGAAGGAACGTCACTCCACTTGCTCAGTTCTGAGAGATATGTGTGTGTGAAAGCCGTCCTTCACCTAGCTTGTTGGGAAAACATAGTTTCTTTTCAGTTGCAAACTCCATTCCATATATATATATGGGGAGGTACTAGATCCAACTCGGTTTTACAGTGAAAACTGCAGGAACTTCAAACCGGCACTAGGAAACACACTGAGAAAGCAGAGAAAAAGTGTCTCCTGCAACCCGTTCACTTGGTGCTAGATGAACGAACGTCTCTCCACTTGCTCATTTCTGAGAAATATTTGTGTGTGAAAGCCGTCCTTCACCTAGCTTGTTGGGAAAACAAAGTTTCTTTTCAGTTGCAAACTCCAATCCTTACATATATATGGGGAGGTAGAAGCTCCAACTCGGTTTTACAGTGAAAACTGCAGGAACTTCAAACCGTCACTAAGAAACAGACTCAGAAAGCAGAGAAAAAGTGTCTCCTGCAACCCGTTCCCTTGGTGCTAGATGAACGAAAGTCTCTCCACTTGCTCAGTTCTGAGAGATAAGTGTGTGTGAAAGCCGTCCTTCAACTAGCTTGTTGGGAACACAAAGTTTCTTTTCAGTTGCAAACTCCATTCCATACATATATATGGGGAGGTACTAGCTCCAACTCTGTTTTACGGTGAAAACTGCAGGAACTTCAAACCAGCACTAGGAAACAGACTGAGAAAGCAGAGAAAAAGTGTCTCCTGCAACCCGTTCCCTTGGTGCTAGATGAACGAAAGTCTCTCTACTTGCTCAGTTCTGAGAGATAAGTGTGTGTGAAAGCCGTCCTTCACCTAGCTTGTTGGGAACACAAAGTTTCTTTTCAGTTGCAAACTCCATTCCATACATATATAAGGGGAGGTACTAGCTCCAACTCGGTTTTACAGTGAAAACTGCAGGAACTTCAAACCGGCACTAGGAAACAGACTGAGAAAACAGAGAAAAAGTGTCTCCTTCAACCCGTTCCCTTGGTGCTAGATGAACGAACGTCTCTCCGCTTGCTCAGTTCTGAGAGATAAGTGTGTATGAAAGCCGTCTTTCACCTAGCTTGTTGGGAATACAAAGTTTCTGTAAAGTTGAAAACTCCATTCCAAACATATATATGGCGAGGTACTAGATCCAACTCGGCTTACAGTGAAAACTGCAGGAACTTCCAACCGGCACTAGGAAACAGACTGTGAAAGCAGAGAAAAATGTCACCTGCAACAAGTTCCCTTGGTGCTAGATGAACGAACATCTCTCTACTTGCTCAGTTCTGAGAGATAAGTGTGTGTGAAAGCCGTCCTTCACCTAGCTTGTTGGGAACACAAAGTTTCTTTTCAGTTGCAAACTCCATTCCATACATATATATGGGGAGGTACTAGCTCCAACTCGGTTTTACAGTGAAAACTGCAGGAACTTCAAACCGGCACTAGGAAACAGACTGAGAAAACAGAGAAAATGTGTCCCTGCAACCCGTTCCCTTGGTGCTAGATGAACGAACGTCTCTCCACTTGCTCAGTTCTGAGAGATAATTGTGTGTGAAAGCCGTCCTTCACCTAGCTTTTTGGGAACACAAAGTTTCTTTTCAGTTGCAAACTCCATTCCATACATATATATGGGGAGGTACTAGCTCCAAATCGGTTTTACAGTGAAAACTGCAGGAACTTCAAACCGGCACTAGGAAACAGACTGAGAAACAGAGAAAAAGTGTCTCCTGCAACCCGTTCCCTTGGTGCTAGATGAACGAACGTCTCTCCTCTTGCTCAGTTCTGAGAGATATATGTGTGTGAAAGCCGTCCTTCAACTAGCTTGTTGGGAACACAAAGTTTCTTTTCAGTTTCAAACCCCATTCCATACATATATATGGGTAGGTAATAGATCCAACTCGGTTTTACAGTGAAAACTGCAGGAACTTCAAACCGGCACTAGGAAACAGACTGAGAAAGCAGAGAAAAAGTGTCTCCTGCAACCCGTTCCCTTGGTGCTAGATGAACGAAAGTCTCTCTACTTGCTCAGTTCTGAGGGATAAGTGTGTGTGATAGCCGTCCTTCACCTAGCTTGTTGGGAACACAAAGTTTCTTTTCAGTTGCAATCTACATTCCATACATATATATGGGGAGGTACTAGCTCCAACTCGGTTTTACAGTGAAAACTGCAGGAACTTCAAACCGGCACTAGGAAACAGACTGAGAAAGCAGAGAAAATGTGTCTCCTGCAACCCGTTCCCTTGGTGCTAGATGAACGAACGTCTCACCACTTGCTCAGTTCTGAGAAATAAGTGTGTGTGAAAGCCGTCCTTCACCTAGCTTGTTGGGAACACAAAGTTTCTTTTCAGTTGCAAACTCCATTCCATACATATATATGGGGAGGTACTAGCTCCAACTCGGTTTTACAGTGAAAACTGCAGGAACATCAAACCGGCACTAGGAAACAGACTGAGAAAACAGAGAAAATGTGTCTCCTGCAACCCGTTCCCTTGGTGCTAGATGAACGAACGTCTCTCCACTTGCTCAGTTCTGAGAGATAAGTGTGTGTGAAAGCCGTCCTTCAACTAGCTTGTTGGGAACACAAAGTTACTTTTCAGTTGCAAACTCCATTCCATACATATATATGGGGATGTACTAGCTCCAAATCGGTTTTACAGTGAAAACTGCAGGAACTTCAAACCAGCACAAGGAAACAGACTGAGAAAGCAGAGAAAAAGTGTCACCTGCAACCCGTTCCCTTGGTGCTAGATGAACGAACTTCTCTCCTCTTGCTCAGTTCCGAGAGATAAATGTGTGTGAAAGCCGTCCTTCAACTAGCTTGTTGGGAACACAAAGTTTCTTTTCAGTTGCAAACCGCATTCCATACATATATATGGGGAGGTACTAGATCCAACTCGGTTTTACAGTGAAAACTGCAGGAACTTCAAACCGGCACAAGGAAACAGACTGAGAAAGCAGAGAAAAAGTGTCTCCTGCAACCCGTTCCCTTGGTGCTAGATGAACGAAAGTCCCTCCACTTGCTCAGTTCTGAGAGATAAGTGTGTGTGAAAGCCGTCCTTCACCTAGCTTGTTGGGAACACAAAGTTTCTTTTCAGTTGCAAACTCCATTCCATACATATATATGGGGAGGTACTAGCTCCAACTCGGTTTTACAGTGAAAACTGCAGGAACTTCAAACCGGCACTAGGAAACAGACTGAGAAAGCAGAGAAAATGTGTCTCCTGCAACCCGTTCCCTTGGTGCTAGATGAACGAACGTCTCACCACTTGCTCAGTTCTGAGAAATAAGTGTGTGTGAAAGCCGTCCTTCACCTAGCTTGTTGGGAACACAAAGTTTCTTTTCAGTTGCAAACTCCATTCCATACATATATATGGGGAGGTACTAGCCCCAACTCGGTTTTACAGTGAAAACTGCAGGAACTTCAAACCGGCACTAGGAAACAGACTGAGAAAACAGAGAAAATGTGTCTCCTGCAACCCGTTCCCTTGGTGCTACATGAACGAACGTCTCTCCAATTGCTCAGTTCTGAGAGATAATTGTGTGTGAAAGCCGTCCTTCAACTAGATTGTTGGGAACACAAAGTTACTTTTCAGTTGCAAACTCCATTCCATACATATATATGGGGATGTACTAGCTCCAAATCGGTTTTACAGTGAAAACTGCAGGAACTTCAAACCGGCACAAGGAAACAGACTGAGAAAGCAGAGAAAAAGTGTCTCCTGCAACCCGTTCCCTTGGTGCTAGATGAACGAACGTCTCTCCTCTTGCTCAGTTCCGAGAGATAAATGTGTGTGAAAGCCGTCCTTCAACTAGCTTGTTGGGAACACAAAGTTTCTTTTCATTTGCAAACCCCATTCCATACATATATATGGGGTGGTACTAGATCCAACTCGGTTTTACAGTGAAAACTGCAGGAACTTCAAACCGGCACTAGGAAACAGACTGAGGAAGCAGAGAAAAAGTGTCTCCTGCAACCCTTTCCCTTGGTGCTAGATGAACGATCGTCTCTCTTCTTGCTCAGTTCTGAGATAAAAGTGTGTGTGAAAGCCGTCCTTCACCTAGCTTGTTGGGAACACAAAGTTTCTTTTCAGTTGCAAACTCCATTCCATACATATATATGGGGAGGTACTAGCTCCAACTCGGTTTTACAGTGAAAACTGCAGGAACATCAAACCGGCACTAGGAAACAGACTGAGAAAACAGAGAAAATGTGTCTCCTGCAACCCGTTCCCTTGGTGCTAGATGAACGAACGTCTCTCCACTTGCTCAGTTCTGAGAGATAAGTGTGTGTGAAAGCCGTCCTTCAACTAGCTTGTTGGGAACACAAAGTTACTTTTCAGTTGCAAACTCCATTCCATACATATATATGGGGATGTACTAGCTCCAAATCCGTTTTACAGTGAAAACTGCAGGAACTTCAAACCAGCACAAGGAAACAGACTGAGAAAGCAGAGAAAAAGTGTCTCCTGCAACCCGTTCCCTTGGTGCTAGATGAACGAACTTCTACCTCTTGCTCAGTTCCGAGAGATAAATGTGTGTGAAAGCCGTCCTTCAACTAGCTTGTTGGGAACACAAAGTTTCTTTTCAGTTGCAAACCGCATTCCATACATATATATGGGTAGGTACTAGATCCAACTCGGTTTTACAGTGAAAACTGCAGGAACTTCAAACCGGCACAAGGAAACAGACTGAGAAAGCAGAGAAAAAGTGTCTCCTGCAATCCGTTCCCTTGGTGCTAGATGAACGAAAGTCCCTCCACTTGCTCAGTTCTGAGAGATAAGTGTGTGTGAAAGCCGTCCTTCACCTAGCTTGTTGGGAACACAAAGTTTCTTTTCAGTTGCAAACTCCATTCCATACATATATATGGGGAGGTACTAGCTCCAACTCTGTTTTACGGTGAAAACTGCAGGAACTTCAAACCGGCACTAGGAAACAGACTGAGAAAGCAGAGAAAAACTGTCTCCTGCAACCCTTTCCCTTGGTGCTAGATGAACGAACGTCTCTCTACTTGCTCAGTTCTGAGAGAAAAGTGTGTGTGAAAGCCGTCCTTCACCTAGCTTGTTGGGAACACAAAGTTTCTTTTCAGTTGCAAACTCCATTCCATACATATATATGGGGAGGTACTAGCTCCAACTCGGTTTTACAGTGAAAACTTCAGGAACTTCAAACCGGCACTAGGAAACAGACTGAGAAAGCAGAGAAAATGTGACTCCTGTAACCCGTTCCATTGGTGCTAGATAAACGAACGTCTCTCTTCTTGCTCAGTTCTGAGAGATAAGTGTGTGTGAATGCCTTCCTTCACCTAGCTTGTTGGGAACACAAAGTTTCTCTTCAGTTGCAAACTCCATTCCATACATATATATGGGGAGGTACTAGCTCCAACTCGGTTTTACGGTGAAAACTACAGGAACTTCTAACCGGCACTAGGAAACAGACTGAGAAAGCAGAGAAATAGTGTCTCCTGCAATCCGTTCCCTTGGTGCTAGATGAACGAAAGTCTCTCCACTTGCTCAGTTCTGAGAAATATGTGTGTGTGAAAGCCGTCCTTCACCTAGCTTGTTGGGAACACAAAGTTTCTCTTCAGTTGCAAACTCCATTCCATACAAATATATGGGGAGGTACTAGCTCCAACTCGATTTTACGGTGAAAACTACAGGAACTTCTAACCGGCAGTAGGAAACAGACTGAGAAAGCAGAGAAATAGTGTCTCCTGCAATCCTTTCCCTTGGTGCTAGATGAACAAAAGTCTCTCCACTTGCTCAGTTCTGAGAGATAAGTGTGTGTGAAAGCCGTCCTTCACCTAGCTTGTTGGGAACACAAAGTTTCTTTTCAGTTGCAAACTCTATTCCATACATATATATGGGGAGGTACTAGCTCCAACTCTGTTTTACAGTGAAAACTGCAGGAACTTCAAACCGACACTAGGAAACAGACTGAGAAAGCAGAGAAAAAGTGTCCCCTGCAACCCGTTCCCTTGGTGCTAGATGAACGAAAGTCTCTCTACTTGCTCAGTTCTGAGAGATAAGTGTGTGTGAAAGCCGTCCTTCACCTAGACTGTTGGGAACACAAAGTTTCTTTTCAGTTGCAAACTCCATTCCATACATATATATGGGGAGGTACTAGCTCCAACTCGGTTTTACAGTGAAAACTGCAGGAACTTGAAACCGGCACTAGGAAACAGACTGAGAAAACAGAGAAAATGTGTCTCCTGCAACCCGTTCCCTTGGTGCTAGATGATCGAACATCTCTCCACTTGCTCAGTTCTGAGAGATAAGTGTGTGTGAAAGCCGTCCTTCACCTAGCTTGTTGGGAACACAAAGTTTCTTTTCAGTTGCAAACCCCATTCCATAAATATATATGGGGAGGTACTAGCTCCAACTTGGTTTTACAGTGAAAACTGCAGGAACTTCAAACCAACACTAGGAAACAGACTCAGAAAGCAGAGAAAAAGTGTCTCCTGCAACCCGTTCCCTTGGTGCTAGATGAACGAACGTCTCTATTCTTGCTCAATTCTGAGAGATAAGTGTGTGTGAAAGCCGTCCTTCACCTAGCTTGTTGGGAACACAAAGTTTCTTTTCAGTTGCAAACTCCATTCCATACATATATATGGGGAGGTAATAGCTCCAAATCGGTTTTACAGTGAAAACTGCAGGAACTTCAAACCGGCACTTGGAAACAGTCTGAGAAAGCAGAGAAAAAGTGTCTCCTGCAAACCGTTCCCTTGGTGCTAGATGAACGAACATCTCTCCACTTGCTAAGTTCTGAGAGATAAGTGTGTGTGAAAGCCGTCCTTCATCTAGCTTGTTGGGAACACAAAGTTTCTTTTCAGTTGCAAACTCCATTCCATACATATATATGGGGTGGTACTAGCTCCAAATCTATTTTACAGTGAATACTGCAGGAACTTCAAACCGGCAGTAGGAAACAGACTGAGAAAGCAGAGAAAAAGTGTCTCCTGCAACCCGTTCCCTTGGTGCTAGATGAACGAACGTCTCTCCACTTGCTCAGTTCTGAGAGATAAGTGTGTGTGAAAGCCATACTTCACCAAGCTTGTTGGGAAAACAAAGTTTCTTTTCAGTTGCAAACTCCATTCCATACATATATATGGGGAGGTACTAGCTCCAAATCGGTTTTACGGTGAAAACTGCAGGAACTTCAAACCTGCACTAGGAAACAGACTGAGAAAGCAGAGAAAAAGTGTATCCTGCACCCGTTCCCTAAGTGCTAGATGAACGAAAGTCTCTCTACTTGCTCAGTTCTGAGAGATAAGTGTGTGTGAAAGCCGTCCTTCACATAGATTGTTGGGAACACAAAGTTTCTTTTCAGTTGCAAACTCCATTCCATACATATATAAGGGGAGGTACTAGCTCCAACGCGGTTTTACAGTGAAAACTGCAGGAACTTCAAACCGGCACTAGGGAACAGACTGAGAAAGCAGAGAACAAATGTCCCCTGCAACCCGTTCCCTTGGTTCTAGATGAACGAACATCTCTCCAATTGATAAGTTCTGAGAGATAGGTGTGTGTGAAAGCCGTCCTTCACCTAGCTTTTTGGGAACACAAAGTTTCTTTCAGTTGCTTACTCCATTCCATACATATATATGGGGAGGTACTAGCTCCAACTCGGTTTTACAGTGAAAACTGCAGGAACTTCAAACCGGCACTAGGAAACAGACTGAGAATGCAGAGAAAAAGTGTCTACTGCAAACCGTTCCCTTGGTGCTAGATGAACGAACGTCTCTCCACTTGCTCAGTTCCGAGAGATAAGTGTGTGTGAAAGCCGTCCTTCAACTAGCTTGTTGGGAACACTAAGTTTCTTTTCAGTTGCAAACTCCATTCCATACATATATATGGGGAGGTACAAGATCCAACTCGGTTTTACAGTGAAAACTGCAGGAACTTCAAACCGGCACTAGGAAACAGACTGAGAATGCAGAGAAAAAGTGTCTCCTGCAACCCGTTCCCTTGGTGCTAGATGAACGAACGTCTCTCCACTTGCTCATTTCTGAGAGATAAGTGTGTGTGAAAGCCGTCCTTCACCTAGCTTGTTGGGAACACAAAGTTACTTTTCAGTTGCAAACTCCATTCCATACATATATATGGGGAGGTACTAGCTCCAACTCGGTTTTACAGTGAAAACTGCAGGAACTTCAAACCGGCACTAGGAAACAGACTCAGAAAGCAGAGAAAATGTTTCTCCTGCAACCCGATCCCTTGGTGCTAGATGAACGAACGTCTCTCCACTTGCTCAGTTCCGAGAGATAATTGTGTGTGAAAGCCGTCCTTCATTTAGCTTGATGGGAACACTAAGTTTCTTTTCAGTTGCAAACTACATTCCATACATATATATGGGGAGGTACAAACTCCAACTCGGTTTTACAGTGAAAACTGCAGGAACTTCTAACCGGCACTTGGAAACAGACTGAGAAAGCTGAGAAAAAGTGTCTCCTGCAACGCGTTCCCTTGGTGCTAGATGAACGAACGTCTCTCCACTTGCTCATTTCTGAGAGATAATTGTGTGTGAAAGCCGTCCTTCACCTAGGTTGTTGGGAACACAAAGATACTTTTCAGTTGCAAACTCCATTCCATACATATATATGGGGAGGTACTATCTCCAACTCGGTTTTACAGTGAAAACTGGAGGAACTTCAAACAGGCACTAGGAAAAAGACTGAGAAAGCAGAGAAAAAGTGTCTCCTGCAAACCGTTCCCTTGGTGCTAGATGAACGAACTTCTCTCCACTTGCTCATTTCTGAGAGATAGGTGTGTGTGAAAGCCGTCCTACACCTAGCTTGTTGGGAACACAAAGTTTCTTTTCAGTTGCAAACTCCATTCCATACATATATAAGGGGAGGTACTAGCTCCAACTCGGTTTTACAGTGAAAACTGCAGGAACTTCAAACCGGCACTAGGAAACAGACTGAGAAAACAGAGAAAATGTGTCTCCTGCAACCGGTTCCCTTGGTGCTAGATGATCGATCATCTCTCCACTTGCTCAGTTCTGAGAGATAAGTGTGTGTGAAAGCCGTCCTTCACCTAGCTTGTTGGGAACACAAAGTTACTCTTCAGTTGCAAACTCCATTCCATACATATATATGGGGAGGTACTAGCTCCAACTCGGTTTTAGGTTGAAAACTGCAGGAACTACTAACCGGCACTAGGAAACAGACTGAGAAAGCAGAGAAAAAGTGTCTCTTGCAACCCGTTCCCTTGGTGCTAGATGAAGGAACGTCACTCCACTTGCTCAGTTCTGAGAGATATGTGTGTGTGAAAGCCGTCCTTCACCTAGCTTGTTGGGAACACATAGTTTCTTTTCAGTTGCAAACTCCATTCCATATATATATATGGGGAGGTACTAGATCCAACTCGGTTTTACAGTGAAAACTGCAGGAACTTCAAACCGGCACTAGGAAACACACTGAGAAAGCAGTGAAAAAGTGTCTCCTGCAACCCGTTCACTTGGTGCTAGATGAACGAACGTCTCTCCACTTGCTCATTTCTGAGAAATATTTGTGTGTGAAAGCCGTCCTTCACCTAGCTTGTTGGGAAAACAAAGTTTCTTTTCAGTTGCAAACTCCAATCCATACATATATATGGGGAGGTACTAGCTCCAACTCGGTTGTACAGTGAAAACTGCAGGAACTTCAAACCGTCACTAAGAAACAGAAAGCAGAGAAAAAGTGTCTCTTGCAACCCGTTCCCTTGGTGCTAGATGAACGAAAGTCTCTCCACTTGCTCAGTTCTGAGAGATAAGTGTGTGTGAAAGCCGTCCTTCAACTAGCTTGTTGGGAACACAAAGTTTCTTTTCAGTTGCAAACTCCATTCCATACATATATATGGGGAGGTACTAGCTCCAACTCTGTTTTACGGTGAAAATTGCAGGAACTTCAAACCAGCACTAGGAAACAGACTGAGAAAGCAGAGAAAAAGTGTCTCCTGCAACCCGTTCCCTTGGTGCTAGATGAACGAAAGTCTCTCTACTTGCTCAGTTCTGATAGATAAGTGTGTGTGAAAGCCGTCCTTCACCTAGCTTGTTGGGAACACAAAGTTTCTTTTCAGTTGCAAACTCCATTCCATACATATATAAGGGGAGGTACTAGCTCCAACTCGGTTTTACAGTGAAAACTGCAGGAACTTCAAACCGGCACTAGGAAACAGACTGAGAAAACAGAGAAAAAGTGTCTCCTGCAACCCGTTCCCTTGGTGCTAGATGAACGAACGTCTCTCCGCTTGCTCAGTTCTGAGAGATAAGTGTGTGTGAAAGCCGTCTTTCACCTAGCTTGTTGGGAATACAAAGTTTCTTTTAAGTTGAAAACTCCATTCCATACATATATATGGCGAGGTACTAGATCCAACTCGGTTTACAGTGAAAACTGCAGGAACTTCCAACCGGCACTAGGAAACAGACTGAGAAAGCAGAGAAAAATGTCACCTGCAACAATTTCCCTTGGTGCTAGATGAACGAACGTCTCTCTACTTGCTCAGTTCTGAGTGATAAGTGTGTGTGAAAGCCGTCCTTCACCTAGCTTGTTGGGAACACAAAGTTTCTTTTCAGTTGCAAATTCCATTCCATACATATATATGGGGAGGTACTAGGTCCAACTCGGTTTTACAGTGAAAACTGCAGGAACTTCAAACCGGCACTAGGAAACAGACTGAGAAAGCAGAGAAAATGTGTCTCCTGCAACCCGTTCCCTTGGTGCTAGATGAACGAACGTCTCACCACTTGCTCAGTTCTGAGAGATAAGTGTGTGTGAAAGCCGTCCTTCACCTAGCTTGTTGGAAACACAAAGTTTCTTTTCAGTTGCAAACTCCATTCCATACATATATATGGGGAGGTACTAGCTCCAACTCGGTTTTACAGTGAAAACTGCAGGAACTTCAAACCGGCACTAGGAAACAGACTGAGAAAACAGAGAAAATGTGTCCCTGCAACCCGTTCCCTTGGTGCTAGATGAACGAACGTCTCTCCACTTGCTCAGTTCTGAGAGATAATTGTGTGTGAAAGCCGTCCTTCACCTAGCTTTTTGGGAACACAAAGTTTCTTTTCAGTTGCAAACTCCATTCCATACATATATATGGGGAGGTACTAGCTCCAAATCGTTTTTACAGTGAAAACTGCAGGAACTTCAAACCGGCACTAGGAAACAGACTTAGAAACAGAGAAAAAGTGTCTCCTGCAACCCGTTCCCTTGGTGCTAGATGAACGAACGTCTCTCCTCTTGCTCAGTTCTGAGAGATAAGTGTGTGTGAAAGCCGTCCTTCATCTAGCTTGTTGGGAACACAAAGTTTCTTTTCAGTTGCAAACTCCATTCCATACATATATATGGGGTGGTACTAGCTCCAAATCTATTTTACAGTGAATACTGCAGGAACTTCAAATCGGCAGTAGGAAACAGACTGAGAAAGCAGAGAAAAATTGTCTCCTGCAACCCGTTCCCTTGGTGCTAGATGAACGAACGTCTCTCCACTTGCTCAGTTCTGAGAGATAAGTGTGTGTGAAAGCCATACTACACCAAGCTTGTTGGGAAAACAAAGTTTCTTTTCAGTTGCAAACTCCATTCCATACATATATATGGGGAGGTACTAGCTCCAAATCGGTTTTACGGTGAAAACTGCAGGAACTTCAAACCGGCACTAGGAAACAGACTGAGAAACAGAGAAAAAGTGTCTCCTGCAACCCGTTCCCTTGGTGCTAGATGAACGAACGTCTCTCCTCTTGCTCAGTTCTGAGAGATATATGTGTGTGAAAGCCGTCCTTCAACTAGCTTGTTGGGAACACAAAGTTTCTTTTCAGTTTCAAACCCCATTCCATACATATATATGGGGAGGTAATAGATCCAACTCGGTTTTACAGTGAAAACTGCAGGAACTTCAAACCGGCACTAGGGAACAGACTGAGAAAGCAGAGAACAAGTGTCCCCTGCAACCCGTTCCCTTGGTTCTAGATGAACGAACATCTCTCCAATTGATCAGTTCTGAGAGATAGGTGTGTTTGAAAGCCGTCCTTCACCTAGCTTTTTGGGAACACAAAGTTTCTTTTCAGTTGCTTACTCCATTCCATACATATATATGGGGAGGTACTAGCTCCAACTCGGTTTTACAGTGAAAACTGCAGGAACTTCAAACCGGCACTAGGAAACAGACTGAGAATGCAGAGAAAAAGTGTCTCCTGCAAACCGTTCCCTTGGTGCTAGATGAACGAACGTCTCTCCACTTGCTCAGTTCCGAGAGATAAGTGTGTGTGAAAGCCGTCCTTCAACTAGCTTGTTGGGAACACTAAGTTTCTTTTCAGTTGCAAACTCCATTCCATACATATATATGGGGAGGTACAAGATCCAACTCGGTTTTACAGTGAAAACTGCAGGAACTTCAACCCGGCACTAGGAAACAGACTGAGAATGCAGAGAAAAAGTGTCTCCTGCAACCCGTTCCCTTGGTGCTAGATGAACGAACGTCTCTCCACTTGCTCATTTCTGAGAGATAATTGTGTGTGAAAGCCGTCCTTCACCTAGCTTGTTGGGAACACAAAGTTTCTTTTCAGTTTCAAACCCCATTCCATACATATATATGGGGAGGTACTAGCTCCAAATCGGTTTTACAGGGAAAACTGCAGGAACTTCAAACCGGCACTAGGGAACAGACTGAGAAAGCAGAGAACAAGTGTCCCCTGCAACCCGTTCCCTTGGTTCTAGATGAACGAACATCTCTCCAATTGATCAGTTCTGAGAGATAGGTGTGTGTGAAAGCCGTCCTTCACCTAGCTTTTTGGGAACACAAAGTTTCTTTTCAGTTGCTTACTCCATTCCATACATATATATGGGGAGGTACTAGCTCCAACTCGGTTTTACAGTGAAAACTGCAGGAACTTCAAACCGGCACTAGGAAACAGACTGAGAATGCAGAGAAAAAGTGTCTCCTGCAAACCGTTCCCTTGGTGCTAGATGAACGAACGTCTCTCCACTTGCTCAGTTCCGAGAGATAAGTGTGTGTGAAAGCCGTCCTTCAAATAGCTTGTTGGGAACACTAAGTTTCTTTTCAGTTGCAAACTCCATTCCATACATATATATGGGGAGGTACAAGATCCAACTCGGTTTTACAGTGAAAACTGCAGGAACTTCAACCCGGCACTAGGAAACAGACTGATAATGCAGAGAAAAAGTGTCTCCTGCAACCCGTTCCCTTGGTGCTAGATGAACGAACGTCTCTCCACTTGCTCATTTCTGAGAGATAAGTGTGTGTGAAAGCCGTCCTTCACCTAGCTTGTTGGGAACACAAAGTTACTTTTCAGTTGCAAACTCCATTCCATACATATATATGGGGAGGTACTAGCTCCAACTCGGTTTTACAGTGAAAACTGCAGGAACTTCAAACCGGCACTAGGAAACAGACTGAGAAAGCAGAGAAAAAGTGTCTCCTGCAACCCGATCCCTTGGTGCTAGATGAACGAACGTCTCTCCACTTGCTCAGTTCCGAGAGGTAATTGTGTGTGAAAGCCGTCCTTCATCTAGCTTGTTGGGAACACTAAGTTTCTTTTCAGTTGCAAACTACATTCCATACATATATATGGGGAGGTACAAACTCCAACTCGGTTTTACAGTGAAAACTGCAGGAACTTCTAACCGGCACTTGGAAACAGACTGAGGAAGCTGAGAAAAAGTGTCTCCTGCAACGCGTTCCCTTGGTGCTAGATGAACGAACGTCTCTCCACTTGCTCATTTCTGAGAGATAATTGTGTGTGAAAGCCGTCCTTCACCTAGGTTGTTGGGAACACAAAGATACTTTTCAGTTGCAAACTCCATTCCATACATATATATGGGGAGGTACTATCTCCAACTCGGTTTTACAGTGAAAACTGGAGGAACTTCAAACAGGCACTAGGAAAAAGACTGAGAAAGCAGAGAAAAAGTGTCTCCTGCAAACCGTTCCCTTGGTGCTAGATGAACGAACTTCTCTCCACTTGCTCATTTCTGAGAGATAGGTGTGTGTGAAAGCCGTCCTACACCTAGCTTGTTGGGAACACAAAGTTTCTTTTCAGTTGCAAACTCCATTCCATACATATATAAGGGGAGGTACTAGCTCCAACTCGGTTTTACAGTGAAAACTGCAGGAACTTCAAACCGGCACTAGGAAACAGACTGAGAAAACAGAGAAAATGTGTCTCCTGCAACCGGTTCCCTTGGTGCTAGATGATCGATCATCTCTCCACTTGCTCAGTTCTGAGAGATAAGTGTGTGTGAAAGCCGTTCTTCACCTAGCTTGTTGGGAACACAAAGTTTCTCTTCAGTTGCAAACTCCATTCCATACATATATATGGGGAGGTACTAGCTCCAACTCGGTTTTAGGTTGAAAACTGCAGGAACTACTAACCGGCACTAGGAAACAGACTGAGAAAGCAGAGAAAAAGTGTCTCTTGCAACCCGTTCCCTTGGTGCTAGATGAAGGAACGTCACTCCACTTGCTCAGTTCTGAGAGATATGTGTGTGTGAAAGCCGTCCTTCACCTAGCTTGTTGGGAACACATAGTTTCTTTTCAGTTGCAAACTCCATTCCATATATATATATGGGGAGGTACTAGATCCAACTCGGTTTTACAGTGAAAACTGCAGGAACTTCAAACCGGCACTAGGAAACACACTGAGAAAGCAGAGAAAAAGTGTCTCCTGCAACCCGTTCACTTGGTGCTAGATGAACGAACGTCTCTCCACTTGCGCATTTCTGAGAAATATTTGTGTGTGAAAGCCGTCCTTCACCTAGCTTGTTGGGAAAACAAAGTTTCTTTTCAGTTGCAAACTCCAATCCATACATATATATGGGGAGGTACAAGATCCAACTCGGTTTTACAGTGAAAACTGCAGGAACTTCAACCCGGCACTAGGAAACAGACTGAGAATGCAGAGAAAAAGTGTCTCCTGCAACCCGTTCCCTTGGTGCTAGATGAACGAACGTCTCTCCACTTGCTCATTTCTGAGAGATAAGTGTGTGTGAAAGCCGTCCTTCACCTAGCTTGTTGGGAACACAAAGTTACTTTTCAGTTGCAAACTCCATTCCATACATATATATGGGGAGGTACTAGCTCCAACTCGGTTTTACAGTGAAAACTGCAGGAACTTCAAACCGGCACTAGGAAACAGACTGAGAAAGCAGAGAAAAAGTGTCTCCTGCAACCCGATCCCTTGGTGCTAGATGAACGAACGTCTATCCACTTGCTCAGTTCCGAGAGATAATTGTGTGTGAAAGCCGTCCTTCATCTAGCTTGTTGGGAACACTAAGTTTCTTTTCAGTTGCAAACTCCATTCCATACATATATATGGGGAGGTACAAACTCCAACTCGGTTTTACAGTGAAAACTGCAGGAACTTCTAACCGGCACTTGGAAACAGACTGAGGAAGCTGAGAAAAAGTGTCTCCTGCAACGCGTTCCCTTGGTGCTAGATGAACGAACGTCTCTCCACTTGCTCATTTCTGAGAGATAATTGTGTGTGAAAGCCGTCCTTCACCTAGGTTGTTGGGAACACAAAGATACTTTTCAGTTGCAAACTCCATTCCATACATATATATGGGGAGGTACTATCTCCAACTCGGTTTTACAGTGAAAACTGGAGGAACTTCAAACAGGCACTAGGAAAAAGTCTGAGAAAGCAGAGAAAAAGTGTCTCCTGCAAACCGTTCCCTTGGTGCTAGATGAACGAATTTCTCTCCACTTGCTCATTTCTGAGAGATAGGTGTGTGTGAAAGCCGTCCTACACCTAGCTTGTTGGGAACACAAAGTTTCTTTTCAGTTGCAAACTCCATTCCATACATATATAAGGGGAGGTACTAGCTCCAACTCGGTTTTACAGTGAAAACTGCAGGAACTTCAAACCGGCACTAGGAAACAGACTGAGAAAACAGAGAAAATGTGTCTCCTGCAACCGGTTCCCTTGGTGCTAGATGATCGATCATCTCTCCACTTGCTCAGTTCTGAGAGATAAGTGTGTGTGAAAGCCGTCCTTCACCTAGCTTGTTGGGAACACAAAGTTTCTCTTCAGTTGCAAACTCCATTCCATACATATATATGGGGAGGTACTAGCTCCAACTCGGTTTTAGGTTGAAAACTGCAGGAACTACTAACCGGCACTAGGAAACAGACTGAGAAAGCAGAGAAAAAGTGTCTCTTGCAACCCGTTCCCTTGGTGCTAGATGAAGGAACGTCACTCCACTTGCTCAGTTCTGAGAGATATGTGTGTGTGAAAGCCGTCCTTCACCTAGCTTGTTGGGAACACATAGTTTCTTTTCAGTTGCAAACTCCATTCCATATATATATATGGGGAGGTACTAGATCCAACTCGGTTTTACAGTGAAAACTGCAGGAACTTCAAACCGGCACTAGGAAACACACTGAGAAAGCAGAGAAAAAGTGTCTCCTGCAACCCGTTCACTTGGTGCTAGATGAACGAACGTCTCTCCACTTGCTCATTTCTGAGAAATATTTGTGTGTGAAAGCCGTCCTTCACGTAGCTTGTTGGGAAAACAAAGTTTCTTTTCAGTTGCAAACTCCAATCCATACATATATATGGGGAGGTAGAAGCTCCAACTCGGTTTTACAGTGAAAACTGCAGGAACTTCAAACCGGCACTAGGAAACAGACTGAGAAAGCAGAGTAATAGTGTCTCCTGCAACCAGTTCCCTTGGTGCTAGATGAACGAACGTCTCTCCAGTTGCTCAGTTCTGAGAGATAAGTGTGTGTGAAAGCCGTCCTTCAACTAGCTTGTTGGGAACACAAAGTTTCTTTTCAGTTGCAAACTCCATTCCATACATATATATGGGGAGGTACTAGCTCCAACTCGGTTGTACAGTGAAAACTGCAGGAACTTCAAACCGTCACTAAGAAACAGACTCAGAAAGCAGAGAAAAAGTGTCTCTTGCAACCCGTTTCCTTGGTGCTAGATGAACGAAAGTCTCTCCACTTGCTCAGTTCTGAGAGATAATTGTGTGTGAAAGCCGTCCTTCAACTAGCTTGTTGGGAACACAAAGTTTCTTTTCAGTTGCAAACTCCATTCCATACATATATATGGGGAGGTACTAGCTCCAACTCTGTTTTACGGTGAAAACTGCAGGAACTTCAAACCAGCACTAGGAAACAGACTGAGAAAGCAGAGAAAAAGTGTCTCCTGCACCCCGTTCCCTTGGTGCTAGATGAACGAAAGTCTCTCTACTTGCTCAGTTCTGAGAGATAAGTGTGTGTGAAAGCCGTCCTTCACCTAGCTTGTTGGGAACACAAAGTTTCTTTTCAGTTGCAAACTCCATTCCATACATATATAAGGGGAGGTACTAGCTCCAACTCGGTTTTACAGTGAAAACTGCAGGATCTTCAAACCGGCACTAGGAAACAGACTGAGAAAACAGAGAAAAAGTGTCTCCTGCAACCCGTTCCCTTGGTGCTAGATGAACGAACGTCTCTCCGCTTGCTCAGTTCTGAGAGATAAGTGTGTGTGAAAGCCGTCTTTCACCTAGCTTGTTGGGAATACAAAGTTTCTTTTAAGTTGCAAACTCCATTCCATACATATATATGGCGAGGTACTAGATCCAACTCGGTTTACAGTGAAAACTGCAGGAACTTCCAACCGGCACTAGGAAACAGACTGAGAAAGCAGAGAAAAATGTCACCTGCAACAAGTTCCCTTGGTGCTAGATGAACGAAAGTCTCTCTACTTGCTCAGTTCTGAGTGATAAGTGTGTGTGAAAGCCGTCCTTCACCTAGCTTGTTGGGAACACAAAGTTTCTTTTCAGTTGCAAATTCCATTCCATACATATATATGGGGAGGTACTAGGTCCAACTCGGTTTTACAGTGAAAACTGCAGGAACTTCAAACCGGCACTAGGAAACAGACTGAGAAAGCAGAGAATATGTGTCTCCTGCAACCCGTTCCCTTGGTGCTAGATGAACGAACGTCTCACCACTTGCTCAGTTCTGAGAGATAAGTGTGTGTGAAAGCCGTCCTTCACCTAGCTTGTTGGGAACACAAAGTTTCTTTTCAGTTGCAAACTCCATTCCATACATATATATGGGGAGGTACTAGCTTCAAATCGGTTTTACAGTGAAAACTGCAGGAACTTCAAACCGGCACTAGGAAACAGACTGAGAAACAGAGAAAAAGTGTCTCCTGCAACCCGTTCCCTTGGTGCTAGATGAACGAACGTCTCTCCTCTTGCTCAGTTCTGAGAGATATATGTGTGTGAAAGCCGTCCTTCAACTAGCTTGTTGGGAACACAAAGTTTCTTTTCAGTTTCAAACCCCATTCCATAAATATATATGGGGAGGTAATAGATCCAACTCGGTTTTACAGTGAAAACTGCAGGAACTTCTAACCGGCACTAGGAAACAGACTGAGAAAGCAGAGAAAAATTGTCTCCTTCAACCCGTTCCCTTGGTGCTAGATGAACGAAAGTCTCTCTACTTGCTCAGTTCTGAGGGATAAGTGTGTGTGATAGCCGTCCTTCACCTAGCTTGTTGGGAACACAAAGTTTCTTTCAGTTGCAAACTCCATTCCATACATATATATGGGGAGGTACTAGCTCCAACTCGGTTTTACAGTGAAAACTGCAGGAACTTCAAACCGGCACTAGGAAACAGACTGAGAAAGCAGAGAAATTGTGTCTCCTACAACCCGTTCCCTTGGTGCTAGATGAACGAACGTCTCTCCGCTTGCTCAGTTCTGAGAGATAAGTGTGTGTGAAAGCCGTCTTTCACCTAGCTTGTTGGGAATACAAAGTTTCTTTTAAGTTGCAAACTCCATTCCATACATATATATGGCGAGGTACTAGATCCAACTCGGTTTACAGTGAAAACTGCAGGAACTTCCAACCGGCACTAGGAAACAGACTGAGAAAGCAGAGAAAAATGTCACCTGCAACAAGTTCCCTTGGTGCTAGATGAACGAACGTCTCTCTACTTGCTCAGTTCTGAGTGATAAGTGTGTGTGAAAGCCGTCCTTCACCTAGCTTGTTGGGAACACAAAGTTTCTTTTCAGTTGCAAATTCCATTCCATACATATATATGGGGAGGTACTAGGTCCAACTCGGTTTTAAAGTGAAAACTGCAGGAACTTCAAACCGGCACTAGGAAACAGACTGAGAAAGCAGAGAAAATGTGTCTCCTGCAACCCGTTCCCTTGGTGCTAGATGAACGAACGTCTCACCACTTGCTCAGTTCTGAGAGATAATTGTGTGTGAAAGCCGTCCTTCACCTAGCTTTTTGGGAACACAAAGTTTCTTTTCAGTTGCAAACTCCATTCCATACATATATATGGGGAGGTACTAGCTCCAAATCGGTTTTACAGTGAAAACTGCAGGAACTTCAAACCGGCACTAGGAAACAGACTGAGAAACAGAGAAAAAGTGTCTCCTGCAACCCGTTCCCTTGGTGCTAGATGAACGAACGTCTCTCCTCTTGCTCAGTTCTGAGAGATATATGTGTGTGAAAGCCGTCCTTCAACTAGCTTGTTGGGAACACAAAGTTTCTTTTCAGTTTCAAACCCCATTCCATACATATATATGGGGAGGTAATAGATCCAACTCGGTTTTACAGTGAAAACTGCAGGAACTTCAAACCGGCACTAGGAAACAGACTGAGAAAGCGGAGAAAAATTGTCTCCTGCAACCCGTTCCCTTGGTGCTAGATGAACGAAAGTCTCTCTACTTGCTCAGTTCTGAGGGATAAGTGTGTGTGATAGCCGTCCTTCACGTAGCTTGTTGGGAACACAAAGTTTCTTTTCAGTTGCAAACTCCATTCCATACATATATATGGGGAGGTACTAGCTCCAACTCGGTTTTACAGTGAAAACTGCAGGAACTTCAAACCGGCACTAGGAAACAGACTGAGAAAGCAGAGAAAATGTGTCTCCTGCAACCCGTTCCCTTGGTGCTAGATGAACGAACGTCTCTCCGCTTGCTCAGTTCTGAGAGATAAGTGTGTGTGAAAGCCGTCTTTCACCTAGCTTGTTGGGAATACAAAGTTTCTTTTAAGTTGCAAACTCCATTCCATACATATATATGGCGAGGTACTAGATCCAACTCGGTTACAATGAAAACTGCAGGAACTTCCAACCGGCACTAGGAAACAGACTGAGAAAGCAGAGAAAAATGTCACCTGCAACAAGTTCCCTTGGTGCTAGATGAACGAACGTCTCTCTTCTTGCTCAGTTCTGAGTGATAAGTGTGTGTGAAAGCCGTCCTTCACCTAGCTTGTTGGGAACACAAAGTTTCTTTTCAGTTGCAAATTCCATTCCATACATATATATGGGGAGGTACTAGGTCCAACTCGGTTTTACAGTGAAAACTGCAGGAACTTCAAACCGGCACTAGGAAACAGACTGAGAAAGCAGAGAAAATGTGTCTCCTGCAACCCATTCCCTTGGTGCTAGATGAACGAACGTCTCACCACTTGCTCAGTTCTGAGAGATAAGTGTGTGTGAAAGCAGTCCTTCACCTAGCTTGTTGGGAACACAAAGTTTCTTTTCAGTTGCAAACTCCATTCCATACATATATATGGGGAGGTACTAGCTCCAACTCGGTTTTACAGTGAAAACTGCAGGAACTTCAAACCGGCACTAGGAAACAGACTGAGAAAACAGAGAAAATGTGTCCCTGCAACCCGTTCCCTTGGTTCTAGATGAACGAACGTCTCTCCACTTGCTCAGTTCTGAGAGATAATTGTGTGTGAAAGCCGTCCTTCACCTAGCTTTTTGGGAACACAAAGTTTCTTTTCAGTTGCAAACTCCATTCCATACATATATATGGGGAGGTACTAGCTCCAAATCGGTTTTACAGTGAAAACTGCAGGAACTTCAAACCGGCACTAGGAAACAGACTGAGAAACAGAGAAAAAGTGTCTCCTGCAACCCGTTCCCTTGGTGCTAGATGAACGAACGTCTCTCCTCTTGCTCAGTTCTGAGAGATATATGTGTGTGAAAGCCGTCCTTCAACTAGCTTGTTGGAAACACAAAGTTTCTTTTCAGTTTCAAACCCCATTCCATACATATATATGGGTAGGTAATAGATCCAACTCGGATTTACAGTGAAAACTGCAGGAACTTCAAACCGGCACTAGGAAACAGACTGAGAAAGCAGAGAAAAATTGTCTCCTGCAACCCGTTCCCTTGGTGCTAGATGAACGAAAGTCTCTCTACTTGCTCAGTTCTGAGGGATAAGTGTGTGTGATAGCCGTCCTTCACCTAGCTTGTTGGGAACACAAAGTTTCTTTTCAGTTGCAAACTCCATTCCATACATATATATGGGGAGGTACTAGCTCCAACTCGGTTTTACAGTGAAAACTGCAGGAACTTCAAAACGGCACTAGGAAACAGACTGAGAAAGCAGAGATAATGTGTCTCCTGCAACCCGTTCCCTTGGTGCTAGATGAACGAACGTCTCACCACTTGCTCAGTTCTGAGAAATAAGTGTGTGTGAAAGCCGTCCTTCACCTAGCTTGTTGGGAACACAAAGTTTCTCTTCAGTTGCAAACTCCATTCCATACATATATATGGGGAGGTACTAGCCCCAACTCGGTTTTACAGTGAAAACTGCAGGAACTTCAAACCGGCACTAGGAAACAGACTGAGAAAACAGAGAAAATGTGTCTCCTGCAACCCGTTCCCTTGGTGCTACATGAACGAACGTCTCTCCCCTTGCTCAGTTCTGAGAGATAATTGTGTGTGAAAGCCGTCCTTCAACTAGATTGTTGGGAACACAAAGTTACTTTTCAGTTGCAAACTCCATTCCATACATATATATGGGGATGTACTAGGTCCAAATCGGTTTTACAGTGAAAACTGCAGGAACTTCAAACCGGCACAAGGAAACAGACTGAGAAAGCAGAGAAAAAGTGTCTCCTGCAACCCGTTCCCTTGGTGCTAGATGAACGAACGTCTCTCCTCTTGCTCAGTTCTGAGAGATAAATGTGTGTGAAAGCCGTCCTTCAACTAGCTTGTTGGGAACACAAAGTTTCTTTTCAGTTGCAAACCCCATTCCATACATATATATGGGGTGGTACTAGATCCAACTCGGTTTTACAGTGAAAACTGCAGGAACTTCAAACCGGCACTAGGAAACAGACTGAGGAAGCAGAGAAAAAGTGTCTCCGGCAACCCGTTCCCTTGGTGCTAGATGAACGATCGTCTCTCTTCTTGCTCAGTTCTGAGAGAAAAGTGTGTGTGAAAGCCGTCCTTCACCTAGCTTGTTGGGAACACAAAGTTTCTTTTCAGTTGCAAACTCCATTCCATACATATATATGGGGAGGTACTAGCTCCAACTCGGTTTTACAGTGAAAACTGCAGGAACATCAAACTGGCACTAGGAAACAGACTGAGAAAACAGAGAAAATGTGTCTCCTGCAACCCGTTCCCTTGGTGCTAGATGAACGAACGTCTCTCCACTTGCTCAGTTCTGAGAAATAAGTGTGTGTGAAAGCCGTCCTTCAACTAGCTTGTTGGGAACACAAAGTTACTTTTCAGTTGCAAACTCCATTCCATACATATATATGGGGATGTACTAGCTCCAAATCGGTTTTACAGTGAAAACTGCAGGAACTTCAAACCAGCACAAGGAAACAGACTGAGAAAGCAGAGAAAAAGTGTCTCCTGCAACCCGTTCCCTTGGTGCTAGATGAACGAACTTCTCTCCTCTTGCTCAGTTCCGAGAGATAAATGTGTGTGAAAGCCGTCCTTCAACTAGCTTGTTGGGAACACAAAGTTTCTTTTCAGTTGCAAAACGCATTCCATACATATATATGGGGAGGTACTAGATCCAACTCGGTTTTACAGTGAAAACTGCAGGAACTTCAAACCGGCACAAGGAAACAGACTGAGAAAGCAGAGAAAAAGTGTCTCCTGCAATCCGTTCCCTTGGTGCTAGATGAACGAAAGTCTCTCTACTTGCTCAGTTCTGAGGGATAAGTGTGTGTGATAGCCGTCCTTCACCTAGCTTGTTGGGAACACAAAGTTTCTTTTCAGTTGCAAACTCCATTCCATACATATATATGGGGAGGTACTAGCTCCAACTCGGTTTTACAGTGAAAACTGCAGGAACTTCAAAACGGCACTAGGAAACAGACTGAGAAAGCAGAGAAAATGTGTCTCCTGCAACCCGTTCCCTTGGTGCTAGATGAACGAACGTCTCACCACTTGCTCAGTTCTGAGAAATAAGTGTGTGTGAAAGCCGTCCTTCACCTAGCTTGTTGGGAACACAAAGTTTCTTTTCAGTTGCAAACTCCATTCCATACATATATATGGGGAGGTACTAGCCCCAACTCGGTTTTACAGTGAAAACTGCAGGAACTTCAAACCGGCACTAGGAAACAGACTGAGAAAACAGAGAAAATGTGTCTCCTGCAACCCGTTCCCTTGGTGCTACATGAACGAACGTCTCTCCCCTTGCTCAGTTCTGAGAGATAATTGTGTGTGAAAGCCGTCCTTCAACTAGATTGTTGGGAACACAAAGTTACTTTTCAGTTGCAAACTCCATTCCATACATATATATGGGGATGTACTAGGTCCAAATCGGTTTTACAGTGAAAACTGCAGGAACTTCAAACCGGCACAAGGAAACAGACTGAGAAAGCAGAGAAAAAGTGTCTCCTGCAACCCGTTCCCTTGGTGCTAGATGAACGAACGTCTCTCCTCTTGCTCAGTTCCGAGAGATAAATGTGTGTGAAAGCCGTCCTTCAACTAGCTTGTTGGGAACACAAAGTTTCTTTTCAGTTGCAAACCCCATTCCATACATATATATGGGGTGGTACTAGATCCAACTCGGTTTTACAGTGAAAACTGCAGGAACTTCAAACCGGCACTAGGAAACAGACTGAGGAAGCAGAGAAAAAGTGTCTCCTGCAACCCGTTCCCTTGGTGCTAGATGAACGATCGTCTCTCTTCTTGCTCAGTTCTGAGAGAAAAGTGTGTGTGAAAGCCGTCCTTCACCTAGCTTGTTGGGAACACAAAGTTTCTTTTCAGTTGCAAACTCCATTCCATACATATATATGGGGAGGTACTAGCTCCAACTCGGTTTTACAGTGAAAACTGCAGGAACATCAAACTGGCACTAGGAAACAGACTGAGAAAACAGAGAAAATGTGTCTCCTGCAACCCGTTCCCTTGGTGCTAGATGAACGAACGTCTCTCCACTTGCTCAGTTCTGAGAAATAAGTGTGTGTGAAAGCCGTCCTTCAACTAGCTTGTTGGGAACACAAAGTTACTTTTCAGTTGCAAACTCCATTCCATACATATATATGGGGATGTACTAGCTCCAAATCGGTTTTACAGTGAAAACTGCAGGAACTTCAAACCAGCACAAGGAAACAGACTGAGAAAGCAGAGAAAAAGTGTCTCCTGCAACCCGTTCCCTTGGTGCTAGATGAACGAACTTCTCTCCTCTTGCTCAGTTCCGAGAGATAAATGTGTGTGAAAGCCGTCCTTCAACTAGCTTGTTGGGAACACAAAGTTTCTTTTCAGTTGCCAAACGCATTCCATACATATATATGGGGAGGTACTAGATCCAACTCGGTTTTACAGTGAAAACTGCAGGAACTTCAAACCGGCACAAGGAAACAGACTGAGAAAGCAGAGAAAAAGTGTCTCCTGCAATCCGTTCCCTTGGTGCTAGATGAACGAAAGTCCCTCCACTTGCTCAGTTCTGAGAGATAAGTGTGTGTGAAAGCCGTCCTTCACCTAGCTTGTTGGGAACACAAAGTTTCTTTTCAGTTGCAAACTCCATTCCATACATATATATGGGGAGGTACTAGCTCCAACTCGGTTTTACGGTGAAAACTGCAGTAACTTCTAACCGGCACTAGGAAACAGACTGAGAAAGCAGAGAAAAAGTGTCTCCTGCAATCCGTTCCCTTGGTGCTAGATGAACGAAAGTCTCTCCACTTGCTCAGTTCTGAGAAATATGTGTGTGTGAAAGCCGTCCTTCACCTAGCTTGTTGGGAACACAAAGTTTCTTTTCAGTTGCAAACTCCATTCCATACATATATATGGGGAGGTTCTAGCTCCAACTCGGTTTTACAGTGAAAACTGCAGGAACTTCAAACCGGCACTAGGAAACAGACTGAGAAAGCAGAGAAAATGTGTCTCCTGCAACCCGTTCCCTTGGTGCTAGATGAACGAACGTCTCACCACTTGCTCAGTTCTGAGAAATAAGTGTGTGTGAAACCCGTCCTTCACCTAGCTTGTTGGGAACACAAAGTTTCTTTTCAGTTGCAAACTCCATTCCATACATATATATGGGGAGGTACTAGCCCCAACTCGGATTTACAGTGAAAACTGCAGGAACTTCAAACCGGCACTAGGAAACAGACTGAGAAAACAGAGAAAATGTGTCTCCTGCAACCCGTTCCCTTGGTGCTACATGAACGAACGTCTCTCCACTTGCTCAGTTCTGAGAGATTATTGTGTGTGAAAGCCGTCCTTCAACTAGATTGTTGGGAACACATAGTTACTTTTCAGTTGCAAACTCCATTCCATACATATATATGGGGATGTACTAGCTCCAAATAGGTTTTACAGTGAAAACTGCAGGAACTTCAAACCGGCACAAGGAAACAGACTGAGAAAGCAGAGAAAAAGTGTCTCCTGCAACCCGTTCCCTTGGTGCTAGATGAACGAACGTCTCTCCTCTTGCTCAGTTCCGAGAGATAAATGTGTGTGAAAGCCGTCCTTCAACTAGCTTGTTGGGAACACAAAGTTTCTTTTCAGTTGCAAACCCCATTCCATACATATATATGGGGTGGTACTTGATCCAACTCGGTTTTACAGTGAAAACTGCAGGAACTTCAAACCGGCACTAGGAAACAGACTGAGGAAGCAGAGAAAAAGTGTCTCCTGCAACCCGTTCCCTTGGTGCTAGATGAACGATCGTCTCTCTTCTTGCTCAGTTCTGAGAGAAAAGTGTGTGTGAAAGCCGTCCTTCACCTAGCTTGTTGGGAACACAAAGTTTCTTTTCAGTTGCAAACTCCATTCCATACATATATATGGGGAGGTACTAGCTCCAACTCGGTTTTACAGTGAAAACTGCAGGAACATCAAACCGGCACTAGGAAACAGACTGAGAAAACAGAGAAAATGTGTCTCCTGCAACCCGTTCCCTTGGTGCTAAATGAACGAACTTCTCTCCTCTTGCTCAGTTCCGAGAGATAAATGTGTGTGAAAGCCGTCCTTCAACTAGCTTGTTGGGAACACAAAGTTTCTTTTCAGTTGCAAACAGCATTCCATACATATATATGGGGAGGTACTAGATCCAACTCGGTTTTACAGTGAAAACTGCAGGAACTTCAAACCGGCACAAGGAAACAGACTGAGAAAGCAGAGAAAAAGTGTCTCCTGCAATCCGTTCCCTTGGTGCTAGATGAACGAAAGTCCCTCCACTTGCTCAGTTCTGAGAGATAAGTGTGTGTGAAAGCCGTCCTTCACCTAGCTTGTTGGGAACACAAAGTTTCTTTTCAGTTGCAAACTCCATTCCATACATATATATGGGGAGGTACTAGCTCCAACACTGTTTTACGGTGAAAACTGCAGGAACTTCAAACCGGCACTAGGAAACAGACTGAGAAAGCAGAGAAAAACTGTCTCCTGCAACCCTTTCCCTTGGTGCTAGATGAACGAACGTCTCTCTACTTGCTCAGTTCTGAGAGATAAGTGTGTGTGAAAGCCGTCCTTCACCTAGCTTGTTGGGAACACAAAGTTTCTTTTCAGTTGCAAACTCCATTCCATACATATATATGGGGAGGTACTAGCTCCAACTCGGTTTTACAGTGAAAACTGCAGGAACTTCAAACCGGCACTAGGAAACAGACTGAGAAAGCAGAGAAAATGTGACTCCTGTAACCCGTTCCATTGGTGCTAGATAAACGAACGTCTCTCTTCTTGCTCAGTTCTGAGAGATAAGTGTGTGTGAATGCCTTCCTTCACCTAGCTTGTTGGGAACACAAAGTTTCTCTTCAGTTGCAAACTCCATTCCATACATATATATGGGGAGGTACTAGCTCCAACTCGGTTTTACGGTGAAAACTGCAGTAACTTCTAACCGGCACTAGGAAACAGACTGAGAAAGCAGAGAAAAAGTGTCTCCTGCAATCCGTTCCCTTGGTGCTAGATGAACGAAAGTCTCTCCACTTGCTCAGTTCTGAGAAATATGTGTGTGTGAAAGCCGTCCTTCACCTAGCTTGTTGGGAACACAAAGTTTCTCTTCAGTTGCAAACTCCATTCCATACATATATATGGGGAGGTACTAGCTCCAACTCGATTTTACGGTGAAAACTACAGGAACTTCTAACCGGCAGTAGGAAACAGACTGAGAAAGCAGAGAAATAGTGTCTCCTGCAATCCGTTCCCTTGGTGCTAAATGAACAAAAGTCTCTCCACTTGCTCAGTTCTGAGAGATAAGTGTGTGTGAAAGCCGTCCTTCACCTAGCTTGTTGGGAACACAAAGTTTCTTTTCAGTTGCAAACTCTATTCCATACATATATATGGGGAGGTACTAGCTCCAACTCTGTTTTACAGTGAAAACTGCAGGAACTTCAAACCGACACTAGGAAACAGACTGAGAAAGCAGAGAAAAAGTGTCTCCTGCAACCCGCTCCCTTGGTGCTAGATGAACGAAAGTCTCTCTACTTGCTCAGTTCTGAGAGATAAGTGTGTGTGAAAGCCGTCCTTCACCTAGACTGTTGGGAACACAAAGTTTCTTTTCAGTTGCAAACTCCATTCCATACATATATATGGGGAGGTACTAGCTCCAACTCGGTTTTACAGTGAAAACTGCAGGAACTTCAAACCGGCACTAGGAAACAGACTGAGAAAACAGAGAAAATGTGTCTCCTGCAACCCGTTCCCTTGGTGCTAGATGATCGAACATCTCTCCACTTGCTCAGTTCTGAGAGATAAGTGTGTGTGAAAGCCGTCCTTCACCTAGCTTGTTGGGAACACAAAGTTTCTTTTCAGTTGCAAACCCCATTCCATAAATATATATGGGGAGGTACTAGCTCCAACTTGGTTTTACAGTGAAAACTGCAGGAACTTCAAACCAACACTAGGAAACAGACTGAGAAAGCAGAGAAAAAGTGTCTCCTGCAACCCGTTCCCTTGGTGCTAGATGAACGAACGTCTCTATTCTTGCTCAATTCTGAGAGATAAGTGTGTGTGAAAGCCGTCCTTCACCTAGCTTGTTGGGTACACAAAGTTTCTTTTCAGTTGCAAACTCCATTCCATGCATATATATGGGGAGGTAATAGCTCCAAATCGGTTTTACAGTGAAAACTGCAGGAACTTCAAACCGGCACTAGGAAACAGTCTGAGAAAGCAGAGAAAAAGTGTCTCCTGCAAACCGTTCCCTTGGTGCTAGATGAACGAACACCTCTCCACTTGCTAAGTTCTGAGAGATAAGTGTGTGTGAAAGCCGTCCTTCATCTAGCTTGTTGGGAACACAAAGTTTCTTTTCAGTTGCAAACTCCATTCCATACATATATATGGGGTGGTACTAGCTCCAAATCTATTTTACAGTGAATACTGCAGGATCTTCAAACCGGCAGTAGGAAACAGACTGAGAAAGCAGAGAAAAAGTGTCTCCTGCAACCCGTTCCCTTGGTGCTAGATGAACGAACGTCTCTCCACTTGCTCAGTTCTGAGAGATAAGTGTGTGTGAAAGCCGTCCTTCACATAGATTGTTGGGAACACAAAGTTTCTTTTCAGTTGCAAACTCCATTCCATACATATATAAGGGGAGGTACTAGCTCCAACGCGGTTTTACAGTGAAAACTGCAGGAACTTCAAACCGGCACTAGGGAACAGACTGAGAAAGCAGAGAACAAGTGTCCCCTGCAACCCGTTCCCTTGGTTCTAGATTAACGAACATCTCTCCAATTGATCAGTTCTGAGAGATAGGTGTGTGTGAAAGCCGTCCTTCACCTAGCTTTTTGGGAACACAAAGTTTCTTTTCAGTTGCATACTCCATTCCATACATATATATGGGGAGGTACTAGCTCCAACTCGGTTTTACAGTGAAAACTGCAGGAACTTCAAACCGGCACTAGGAAACAGTCTGAGAAAGCAGAGAAAAAGTGTCTCCTGCAAACCGTTCCCTTGGTGCTAGATGAACGAACGTCTCTCCACTTGCTCAGTTCCGAGAGATAAGTGTGTGTGAAAGCCGTCCTTCAACTAGCTTGTTGGGAACACTAAGTTTCTTTTCAGTTGCAAACTCCATTCCATACATATATATGGGGAGGTACAAGATCCAACTCGGTTTTACAGTGAAAACTGCAGGAACTTCAAACCGGCACTAGGAAAGAGACTGAGAATGCAGAGGAAAAGTGTCTCCTGCAACCCGTTCCCTTGGTGCTAGATGAACGAACGTCTCTCCACTTGCTCATTTCTGAGAGATAAGTGTGTGTGAAAGCCGTCCTTCACCTAGCTTGTTGGGAACACAAAGTTACTTTCCAGTTGCAAACCCCATTCCATACATATATATGGGGAGGTAATAGCTCCAACTCGGTTTTACAGTGAAAACTGCAGGAACTTCAAACCGGCACTAGGAAACAGACTGAGAAAGCAGAGAAAAAGTGTCTCCTGCAACCCGATCCCTTGGTGCTGGATGAACGAACGTCTCTCTACTTGCTCAGTTCCGAGAGATAATTGTGTGTGAAAGCCGTCCTTCATCTAGCTTGTTGGGAACACTAAGTTTCTTTTCAGTTGCAAACTCCATTCCATACATATATATGGGGAGGTACAAGCTCCAACTCGGTTTTACAGTGAAAACTGCAGGAACTTCTAACCGGCACTTGGAAACAGACTGAGAAAGCTGAGAAAAAGTGTCTCCTGCAACGCGTTCCCTTGGTGCTAGATGAACGAACGTCTCTCCACTTGCTCATTTCTGAGAGATAATTGTGTGTGAAAGCCGTCCTTCACCTAGGTTGTTGGGAACACAAAGATACTTTTCAGTTGCAAACTCCATTCCATACATATATATGGGGAGGTACTATCTCCAACTCGGTTTACAGTGAAAACTGGAGGAACTTCAAACAGGCACTAGGAAAAAGACTGAGAAAGCAGAGAAAAAGTGTCTCCTGCAAACCGTTCCCTTGGTGCTAGATGAACGAACTTCTCTCCACTTGCTCATTTCTGAGAGATAGGTGTGTGTGAAAGCCGTCCTTCACCTAGCTTGTTGGGAACACAAAGTTTCTTTTCAGTTTCAAACACCATTCCATACATATATATGGGGAGGTACTAGCTCCAACTCGGTTTTACAGTGAAATCTGCAGGAACTTCAAACCGGCACTAGGAAACAGACTGAGAAAACAGAGAAAATGTGTCTCCTGCAACCGGTTCCCTTGGTGCTAGATGATCGATCATCTCTCCACTTGCTCAGTTCTGAGAGATAAGTGTGTGTGAAAGCCGTCCTTCACCTAGCTTGTTGGGAACACAAAGTTTCTTTTCAGTTGCAAACTCCATTCCATAAATATATATGGGGAGGTACTAGCTCCAACTCGGTTTTACAGTGAAAACTGCAGGAACTTCAAACCAACACTAGGAAACAGACTGAGAAAGCAGAGAAAAAGTGTCTCCTGCAACCCGTTCCCTTGGTGCTAGATGAACGAACGTCTCTATTCTTGCTCAATTCTGAGAGATAAGTGTGTGTGAAAACCGTCCTTCACCTAGCTTGTTGGGAACACAAAGTTTCTTTTTAGTTGCAAACTACATTCCATACATATATATGGGGAGGTAATAGCTCCAAATCGGTTTTACAGTGAAAACTGCAGGAACTTCAAACCGGCACTAGGAAACAGTCTGAGAAAGCAGAGAAAAAGTGTCTCCTGCAAACCGTTCCCTTGGTGCTAGATGAACGAACATCTCTCCACTTGCTAAGTTCTGAGAGATAAGTGTGTGTGAAAGCCGTCCTTCACCTAGCTTGTTGGGAACACAAAGTTTCTTTTCAGTTGCAAACTCCATTCCATACATATATATGGGGTGGTACTAGCTCCAAATCTATTTTACAGTGAATACTGCAGGAACTTCAAACCGGCACTAGGAAACAGACTGAGAAAGCAGAGAAAAAGTGTCTCCTGCAACCCGTTCCCTTGGTGCTAGATGAACGAACGTCTCTCCACTTGCTCAGTTCTGAGAGATAAGTGTGTGTGAAAGCCATATTTCACCTAGCTTGTTGGGAAAACAAAGTTTCTTTTCAGTTGCAAACTCCATTCCATACATATATATGGGGAGGTACTAGCTCCAAATCGGTTTTACGGTGAAAACTGCAGGAACTTCAAACCTGCACTAGGAAACAGACTGAGAAAGCAGAGAAAAAGTGTATCCTGCACCCGTTCCCTAAGTGCTAGATGAATGAAAGTCTCTCTACTTGCTCAGTTCTGAGAGATAAGTGTGTGTGAAAGCCGTCCTTCACCTAGATTGTTGGGAACACAAAGTTTCTTTTCAGTTGCAAACTCCATTCCATACATATATAAGGGGAGGTACTAGCTCCAACGCGGTTTTACAGTGATAACTGCAGGAACTTCAAACCGGCACTAGGAAACAGTCTGAGTAAGCAGAGAAAAAGTGTCTCCTGCAAACCGTTCCCTTGGTGCTAGATGAACGAACATCTCTCCACTTGCTAAGTTCTGAGAGATAATTGTGTGTGAAAGCCGTCCTTCACCTAGCTTGTTGGGAACACAAAGTTTCTTTTCAGTTGCAAACTCCATTCCATACATATATATGGGGTGGTACTAGCTCCAAATCTATTTTACAGTGAATACTGCAGGAACTTCAAACCGGCACTAGGAAACAGACTGAGAAAGCAGAGAAAAAATGTCTCCTGCAACCCGTTCCCTTGGTGCTAGATGAACGAACGTCTCTCCACTTGCTCAGTTCTGAGAGATAAGTGTGTGTGAAAGCCATACTTCACCTAGCTTGTTGTGAAAACAAAGTTTCTTTTCAGTTGCAAACTCCATTCCATACATATATATGGGGAGGTACTAGCTCCAAATCGGTTTTACGGTGAAAACTGCAGGAACTTCAAACCTGCACTAGGAAACAGACTGAGAAAGCAGAGAAAAAGTGTATCCTGCACCCGTTCCCTAAGTGCTAGATGAACGAAAGTCTCTCTACTTGCTCTGTTCTGAGAGATAAGTGTGTGTGAAAGCCGTCCTTCACATAGATTGTTGGGAACACAAAGTTTCTTTTCAGTTGCAAACTCCATTCCATACATATATAAGGGGAGGTACTAGCTCCAACGCGGTTTTACAGTGAAAACTGCAGGAACTTCAAACCGGCACTAGGAAACAGACTGAGAAAGCAGAGAACAAGTGTCTCCTGCAACCCGTTCCCTTGGTTCTAGATGAACGAACTTCTCTCCAATTGATCAGTTCTGAGAGATAGGTGTGTGTGAAAGCCGTCCTTCACCTAGCTTTTTGGGAACACAAAGTTTCTTTTCAGTTGCATACTCCATTCCATACATATATATGGGGAGGTACTAGCTCCAACTCGGTTTTACAGTGAAAACTGCAGGAACTTCAAACCGGCACTAGGAAACAGACTGAGAAAGCAGAGAAAAAGTGTCTCTTGCAAACCGTTCCCTTGGTGCTAGATGAACGAACGTCTCTCCACTTGCTCAGTTCCGAGAGATAAGTGTGTGTGAAAGCCGTCCTTCAACTAGCTTGTTGGGAACACTAAGTTTCTTTTCAGTTGCAAACTCCATTCCATACATATATATGGGGAGGTACAAGATCCAACTCGGTTTTACAGTGAAAACTGCAGGAACTTCAAACCGGCACTAGGAAACAGACTGAGAATGCAGAGAAAAAGTGTCTCCTGCAACCCGTTCCCTTGGTGCTAGATGAACGAACGTCTCTCCACTTGCTCATTTCTGAGAGATAAGTGTGTGTGAAAGCCGTCCTTCACCTAGCTTGTTGGGAACACAAAGTTACTTTTCAGTTGCAAACTCCATTCCATACATATATATGGGGAGTTACTAGCTCCAACTCGGTTTTACAGTGAAAACTGCAGGAACTTCAAACCGGCACTAGGAAACAGACTGAGAAAGCAGAGAAAAAGTGTCCCTGCAACCCGATCCCTTGGTGCTAGATGAACGAACGTCTCTCCACTTGCTCAGTTCCGAGAGATAAGTGTGTGTGAAAGCCGTCCTTCAACTAGCTTGTTGGGAACACTAAGTTTCTTTTCAGTTGCAAACTCCATTCCATACATATATATGGGGAGGTACAAGCTCCAACTCGGTTTTACAGTGAAAACTGCAGGAACTTCTAACCGGCACTTGGAAACAGACTGAGAAAGCTGAGAAAAAGTGTCTCCTGCAACGCGTTCCCTTGGTGCTAGATGAACGAACGTCTCTCCACTTGCTCATTTCTGAGAGATAATTGTGTGTGAAAGCCGTCCTTCACCTAGGTTGTTGGGAACACAAAGATACTTTTCAGTTGCAAACTCCATTCCATACATATATATGGGGAGGTACTATCTCCAACTCGGTTTTACAGTGAAAACTGCAGGTACTTCAAACAGGCACTAGGAAAAAGACTGAGAAAGCAGAGAAAAAGTGTCTCCTGCAAACCGTTCCCTTGGTGCTAGATGAACGAACTTCTCTCCACTTGCTCATTTCTGAGAGATAGGTGTGTGTGAAAGCCGTCCTTCACCTAGCTTGTTGGGAACACAAAGTTTCTTTTCAGTTGCAAACTCCATTCCATACATATATAAGGGGAGGTACTAGCTCCAACTCGGTTTTACAGTGAAAACTGCAGGAACTTCAAACCGGCACTAGGAAACAGACTGAGAAAACAGAGAAAATGTGTCTCCGGCAACCCGTTCCCTTGGTGCTAGATGATCGATCATCTCTCCACTTGCTCAGTTCTGAGAGATAAGTGTGTGTGAAAGCCGTCCTTCACCTTGCTTGTTGGGAACACAAAGTTTCTTTTCATTTGCAAACTCCATTCCATAAATATATATGGGGAGGTACTAGCTCCAACTCGGTTGTACAGTGAAAACTGCCGGAACTTCAAACCAACACTAGGAAACAGACTGAGAAAGCAGAGAAAATGTGTCTCCTGCAACCCGTTCCCTTGGTGCTAGATGAACGAACGTCTCTATTCTTGCTCAATGCTGAGAGATATGTGTGTGTGAAAGCCGTCCTTCACCAAGCTTGTTGGGAACACAAAGTTTCTTTTCAGTTGCAAACTACATTCCATACATATATATGGGGAGGTAATAGCTCCAAATCGGTTTTACAGTGAAAACTGCAGGAACTTCAAACCGGCACTAGGAAACAGTCTGAGAAAGCAGAGAAAAAGTGTCTCCTGCAAACCGTTCCCTTGGTGCTAGATGAACGAACATCTCTCCACTTGCTAAGTTCTGAGAGATAAGTGTGTGTGAAAGCCGTCCTTCACCTAGCTTGTTGGGAACACAAAGTTTCTTTTCAGTTGCAAACTCCATTCCATACATATATATGGGGTGGTACTAGCTCCAAATCTATTTTACAGTGAATACTGCAGGAACTTCAAACCGGCACTAGGAAACAGACTGAGAAAGCAGAGAAAAAGTGTCTCCTGCAACCCGTTCCCTTGGTGCTAGATGAACGAACGTCTCTCCACTTGCTCAGTTCTGAGAGATAAGTGTGTGTGAAAGCCATATTTCACCTAGCTTGTTGGGAAAACAAAGTTTCTTTTCAGTTGCAAACTCCATTCCATACATATATATGGGGAGGTACTAGCTCCAAATCGGTTTTACGGTGAAAACTGCAGGAACTTCAAACCTGCACTAGGAAACAGACTGAGAAAGCAGAGAAAAAGTGTATCCTGCACCCGTTCCCTAAGTGCTAGATGAACGAAAGTCTCTCTACTTGCTCAGTTCTGAGAGATAAGTGTGTGTGAAAGCCGTCCTTCACCTAGATTGTTGGGAACACAAAGTTTCTTTTCAGTTGCAAACTCCATTCCATACATATATAAGGGGAGGTACTAGCTCCAACTCGGTTTTACAGTGAAAACTGCAGGAACTTCAAACCGGCACTAGGAAACAGACTGAGAAAGCAGAGAAAAAGTGTCTCCTGCAAACCGTTCCCTTGGTGCTAGATGAACGAACGTCTCTCCACTTGCTCAGTTCCGAGAGATAAGTGTGTGTGAAAGCCGTCCTTCAACTAGCTTGTTGGGAACACTAAGTTTCTTTTCAGTTGCAAACTCCATTCCATACATATATAAGGGGAGGTACAAGATCCAACTCGGTTTTACAGTGAAAACTGCAGGAACTTCAAACCGGCACTAGGAAACAGACTGAGAATGCAGAGAAAAAGTGTCTCCTGCAACCCGTTCCCTTGGTGCTAGATGAACGAACATCTCTCCACTTGCTCATTTCTGAGAGATAAATGTGTGTGAAAGCCGTCCTTCACCTAGCTTGTTGGGAACACAAAGTTACTTTTCAGTTGCAAACTCCATTCCATACATATATATGGGGAGGTACTAGCTCCAACTCGGTTTTACAGTGAAAACTGCAGGAACTTCAAACCGGCACTAGGAAACAGACTGAGAAAGCAGAGAAAAATTGTCTCCTGCAACCCGTTCCATTGATGCTAGATGAACGAACGTCTCTCCACTTGCTCATTTCTGAGAGATAAGTGTGTGTGAAAGCCGTCCTTCACCTAGCTTGTTGGGAACACAAAGTTTCCTTTCAGTTGCAAACTCCATTCCATACATATATATGGGGAGGTACTAGGTCCAACTCGGTTTTACAGTGAAAACTGCAGGAACTTCAAACCGGCACTAGGAAACAGACTGAGAAAGCAGAGAAAAAGTGTCTCCTGCAACCCGTTCCCTTGGTGCTAGATGAACAAACGTCTCTCCACTTGCTCAGTTCCGAGAGATAAGTGTGTGTGAAAGCCGTCCTTCAACAAGCTTGTTGGGAACACTAAGTTTCTTTTCAGTTGCAAACTCCATTCCATACATATATATGGGGAGGTACAAGCTCCAACTCGGTTTTACAGTGAAAACTGCAGGAACTTCAAACCGGCACTAGGAAGCAGACTGAGAATGCAGAGAAAAAGTGTCTCCTGCAACCCGTTCCCTTGGTGCTAGATGAACGAACATCTCTCCACTTGCTCATTTCTGAGAGATAAATGTGTGTGAAAGCCGTCCTTCACCTAGCTTGTTGGGAACACAAAGTTACTTTTCAGTTGCAAACTCCATTCCATACATATATATGGGGAGGTACTAGCTCCAACTCGGTTTTACAGTGAAAACTGCAGGAACTTCAAACCGGCACTAGGAAACAGACTGAGAAAGCAGAGAAAAAGTGTCTCCTGCAACCCGATCCCTTGGTGCTAGATGAACGAACGTCTCTCCACTTGCTCAGTTCTGAGAGATAAGTGTGTGTGAAAGCCATATTTCACCTAGCTTGTTGGGAAAACAAAGTTTCTTTTCAGTTGCAAACTCCATTCCATACATATATATGGGGAGGTACTAGCTCCAAATCGGTTTTACGGTGAAAACTGCAGGAACTTCAAACCTGCACTAGGAAACAGACTGAGAAAGCAGAGAAAAAGTGTATCCTGCACCCGTTCCCTAAGTGCTAGATGAACGAAAGTCTCTCTACTTGCTCAGTTCTGAGAGATAAGTGTGTGTGAAAGCCGTCCTTCACCTAGATTGTTGGGAACACAAAGTTTCTTTTCAGTTGCAAACTCCATTCCATACATATATAAGGGGAGGTACTAGCTCCAACTCGGTTTTACAGTGAAAACTGCAGGAACTTCAAACCGGCACTAGGAAACAGACTGAGAAAGCAGAGAAAAAGTGTCTCCTGCAAACCGTTCCCTTGGTGCTAGATGAACGAACGTCTCTCCACTTGCTCAGTTCCGAGAGATAAGTGTGTGTGAAAGCCGTCCTTCAACTAGCTTGTTGGGAACACTAAGTTTCTTTTCAGTTGCAAACTCCATTCCATACATATATATGGGGAGGTACAAGATCCAACTCGGTTTTACAGTGAAAACTGCAGGAACTTCAAACCGGCACTAGGAAACAGACTGAGAATGCAGAGAAAAAGTGTCTCCTGCAACCCGTTCCCTTGGTGCTAGATGAACGAACATCTCTCCACTTGCTCATTTCTGAGAGATAAATGTGTGTGAAAGCCGTCCTTCACCTAGCTTGTTGGGAACACAAAGTTACTTTTCAGTTGCAAACTCCATTCCATACATATATATGGGGAGGTACTAGCTCCAAATCGGTTTTACAGTGAAAACTGCAGGAACTTCAAACCGGCACTAGGAAACAGACTGAGAAAGCAGAGAAAAAGTGTCTCCTGCAACCCGTTCACTTGATGCTAGATGGACGAACGTCTCTCCACTTGCTCATTTCTGAGAGATAAGTGTGTGTGAAAGCCGTCCTTCACCTAGCTTGTTGGGAACACAAAGTTTCCTTTCAGTTGCAAACTCCATTCCATACATATATATGGGGAGGTACTAGCTCCAACTCGGTTTTACAGTGAAAACTGCAGGAACTTCAAACCGGCACTAGGAAACAGACTGAGAAAGCAGAGAAAAAGTGTCTCCTGCAACCCGTTCCCTTGGTGCTAGATGAACAAACGTCTCTCCACTTGCTCAGTTCCGAGAGATAAGTGTGTGTGAAAGCCGTCCTTCAACTAGCTTGTTGGGAACACTAAGTTTCTTTTCAGTTGCAAACTCCATTCCATACATATATATGGGGAGGTACAAGCTCCAACTCGGTTTTACAGTGAAAACTGCAGGAACTTCAAACCGGCACTAGGAAGCAGACTGAGAATGCAGAGAAAAAGTGTCTCCTGCAACCCGTTCCCTTGGTGCTAGATGAACGAACATCTCTCCACTTGCTCATTTCTGAGAGATAAATGTGTGTGAAAGCCGTCCTTCACCTAGCTTGTTGGGAACACAAAGTTACTTTTCAGTTGCAAACTCCATTCCATACATATATATGGGGAGGTACTAGCTCCAACTCGGTTTTACAGTGAAAACTGCAGGAACTTCAAACCGGCACTAGGAAACAGACTGAGAAAGCAGAGAAAAAGTGTCTCCTGCAACCCGATCCCTTGGTGCTAGATGAACGAACGTCTCTCCACTTGCTCAGTTCCGAGAGATAAGTGTGTGTGAAAGCCGTCCTTCATCTAGCTTGTTGGGAACACTAAGTTTCTTTTCAGTTGCAAACTCCATTCCATACATATATATGGGGATGTACAAGCTCCAACTCGGTTTTACAGTGAAAACTGCAGGAACTTCAAACAGGCACTAGGAAAAAGACTGAGAAAGCAGAGAAAAAGTGTCTCCTGCAAACCGTTCCATTGGTGGTAGATGAACGAACTTCTCTCCACTTGCTCAATTCTGAGAGATAGGTGTGTGTGAAAGCCGTCCTTCAACTAGCTTGTTGGGAACCCAAAGTTTCTTTTCAGTTGCAAACTCCATTCCATACATATATAAGGGGAGGTACTAGCTCCAAATCGGTTTTACAGTGAAAACTGCAGGAAATTCAAACCGGCACTAGGAAACAGACTGAGAATGCAGAGAACAAGTGTCTCCTGCAACCCGTTCCCTTGGTGCTAGATGAACGAACGTCTCTCCACTTGCTAATTTTTGAGAGATAGGTGTGTGTGAAAGCCGTCCTTCAGCTAGCTTGTTGGGAACACAAAGTTTCTTTTCAGTTGCAAACTCCATTCCATACATATATATGGGGAGGTACTAGCTCCAACTCGGTTTTACAGTGAAAACTGCAGGAACTTCAAACCGGCACTAGGAAACAGACTGAGACAGCAGAGAAAAAGTGTCTCCTGCAACCCGTTCCCTTAGTGCTAGATGAACGAACGTCTCTCCACTTGCTCATTTCTGAGAGATAAGTGTGTGTGAAAGCCGTTATTCACCTAGCTTGTTGGGAACACAAAGTTTCTTTTCAGTTGCAAACTCCATTCCATACATATATATGGGGAGGTACTAGCTCCAACTCGGTTTTACAGTGAAAACTGCAGGAACTTCAAACCGGCACTAGGAAACAGACTGAGAAAGCAGAGAAAAAGTGTCTCCTGCAACCCGTTCCCTTGGTGCTAGATGAACAAACGTCTCTCCACTTGCTCAGTTCCGAGAGAAAAGTGTGTGTGAAAGCCGTCCTTCAACTAGCTTGTTGGGAACACTAAGTTTCTTTTCAGTTGCAAACTCCATTCCATACATATATATGGGGAGGTACAAGCTCCAACTCGGTTTTACAGTGAAAACTGCAGGAACTTCTAACCGGCACTAGGAAACAGACTGAGAAAGCAGAGAAAAAGTGTCTCCTGCAACGCGTTCCCTTGGTGCTAGATGAACTAACGTCTCTCCGCTTGCTCAGTTCTGAGAGATAAGTGTGTATGAAAGCCGTCCTTCACCTAGCTGGTTGTGAACACAAAGTTTCTTTTCAGTTGCAAACTCCATTCCATACATATATAAGGGGAGGTACTAGCTCCAACTCGGTTTTACAGTGAAAACTGCAGGAACTTCAAACCGGCACTAGGAAACAGACTGAGAAAGCAGAGAAATTGTGTCTCCTGCAACCCGATCCCTTGGTGCTAGATGAACGAACGTCTCTCCGCTTGCTCAGTTCTGAGAGATAAGTGTGTGTGAAAGCCGTTCTTCACCTAGCTTGTTGGGAACACAAAGTTTCTTTTCAGTTGCAAACTCCATTCCATGCATATATATGGGGAGGTACTAGCTCCAACTCGGTTTTACAGTGAAAACTGCAGGAACTTCAAACCGGCACTAGGAAACAGACTGAGAAAGCAGAGAAAAAGTGTCTCCTGCAACCCGTTCCCTTGGTGCTAGATGAACAAACGTCTCTCCACTTGCTCAGTTCCGAGAGATAAGTGTGTGTGAAAGCCGTCCTTCAACAAGCTTGTTGGGAACACTAAGTTTCTTTTCAGTTGCAAACTCCATTCCATACATATATATGGGGAGGTACAAGCTCCAACTCGGTTTTACAGTGAAAACTGCAGGAACTTCAAACCGGCACTAGGAAGCAGACTGAGAATGCAGAGAAAAAGTGTCTCCTGCAACCCGTTCCCTTGGTGCTAGATGAACGAACATCTCTCCACTTGCTCATTTCTGAGAGATAAATGTGTGTGAAAGCCGTCCTTCACCTAGCTTGTTGGGAACACAAAGTTACTTTTCAGTTGCAAACTCCATTCCATACATATATATGGGGAGGTACTAGCTCCAACTCGGTTTTACAGTGAAAACTGCAGGAACTTCAAACCGGCACTAGGAAACAGACTGAGAAAGCAGAGAAAAAGTGTCTCCTGCAACCCGATCCCTTGGTGCTAGATGAACGAACGTCTCTCCACTTGCTCAGTTCTGAGAGATAAGTGTGTGTGAAAGCCATATTTCACCTAGCTTGTTGGGAAAACAAAGTTTCTTTTCAGTTGCAAACTCCATTCCATACATATATATGGGGAGGTTCTAGCTCCAAATCGGTTTTACGGTGAAAACTGCAGGAACTTCAAACCTGCACTAGGAAACAGACTGAGAAAGCAGAGAAAAAGTGTATCCTGCACCCGTTCCCTAAGTGCTAGATGAACGAAAGTCTCTCTACTTGCTCAGTTCTGAGAGATAAGTGTGTGTGAAAGCCGTCCTTCACCTAGATTGTTGGGAACACAAAGTTTCTTTTCAGTTGCAAACTCCATTCCATACATATATAAGGGGAGGTACTAGCTCCAACTCGGTTTTACAGTGAAAACTGCAGGAACTTCAAACCGGCACTAGGAAACAGACTGAGAAAGCAGAGAAAAAGTGTCTCCTGCAAACCGTTCCCTTGGTGCTAGATGAACGAACGTCTCTCCACTTCCTCAGTTCCGAGAGATAAGTGTGTGTGAAAGCCGTCCTTCAACTAGCTTGTTGGGAACACTAAGTTTCTTTTCAGTTGCAAACTCCATTCCATACATATATATGGGGAGGTAGAAGATCCAACTCGGTTTTACAGTGAAAACTGCAGGAACTTCAAACCGGCACTAGGAAACAGACTGAGAATGCAGAGAAAAAGTGTCTCCTGCAACCCGTTCCCTTGGTGCTAGATGAACGAACATCTCTCCACTTGCTCATTTCTGAGAGATAAATGTGTGTGAAAGCCGTCCTTCACCTAGCTTGTTGGGAACACAAAGTTACTTTTCAGTTGCAAACTCCATTCCATACATATATATGGAGAGGTACTAGCTCCAACTCGGTTTTACAGTGAAAACTGCAGGAACTTCAAACCGGCACTAGGAAACAGACTGAGAAAGCAGAGAAAAAGTGTCTCCTGCAACCCGTTCCCTTGATGCTAGATGAACGAACGTCTCTCCACTTGCTCATTTCTGAGAGATAAGTGTGTGTGAAAGCCGTCCTTCACCTAGCTTGTTGGGAACACAAAGTTTCCTTTCAGTTGCAAACTCCATTCCATACATATATATGGGGAGGTACTAGCTCCAACTCGGTTTTACAGTGAAAACTGCAGGAACTTCAAACCGGCACTAGGAAACAGACTGAGAAAGCAGAGAAAAAGTGTATCCTGCAACCCGTTCCCTTGGTGCTAGATGAACAAACGTCTCTCCACTTGCTCAGTTCCGAGAGATAAGTGTGTGTGAAAGCCGTCCTTCAACTAGCTTGTTGGGAACACTAAGTTTCTTTTCAGTTGCAAACTCCATTCCATACATATATATGGGGAGGTACAAGCTCCAACTCGGTTTTACAGTGAAAACTGCAGGAACTTCAAACCGGCACTAGGAAGCAGACTGAGAATGCAGAGAAAAAGTGTCTCCTGCAACCCGTTCCCTTGGTGCTAGATGAACGAACATCTCTCCACTTGCTCATTTCTGAGAGATAAATGTGTGTGAAAGCCGTCCTTCACCTAGCTTGTTGGGAACACAAAGTTACTTTTCAGTTGCAAACTCCATTCCATACATATATATGGGGAGGTACTAGCTCCAACTCGGTTTTACAGTGAAAACTGCAGGAACTTCAAACCGGCACTAGGAAACAGACTGAGAAAGCAGAGAAAAAGTGTCTCCTGCAACCCGATCCCTTGGTGCTAGATGAACGAACGTCTCTCCACTTGCTCAGTTCCGAGAGATAAGTGTGTGTGAAAGCCGTCCTTCATCTAGCTTGTTGGGAACACTAAGTTTCTTTTCAGTTGCAAACTCCATTCCATACATATATATGGGGAGGTACAAGCTCCAACTCGGTTTTACAGTGAAAACTGCAGGAACTTCAAACAGGCACTAGGAAAAAGACTGAGAAAGCAGAGAAAAAGTGTCTCCTGCAAACCGTTCCATTGGTGGAAGATGAACGAACTTCTCTCCACTTGCTCATTTCTGAGAGATAGGTGTGTGTGAAAGCCGTCCTTCAGCTAGCTTGTTGGGAACCCAAAGTTTCTTTTCAGTTGCAAACTCCATTCCATACATATATAAGGGGAGGTACTAGCTCCAAATCGGTTTTACAGTGAAAACTGCAGGAAATTCAAACCGGCACTAGGAAACAGACTGAGAATGCAGAGAACAAGTGTCTCCTGCAACCCGTTCCCTTGGTGCTAGATGAACGAACGTCTCTCCACTTGCTAATTTTTGAGAGATAGGTGTGTGTGAAAGCCGTCCTTCAGCTAGCTTGTTGGGAACACAAAGTTTCTTTTCAGTTGCAAACTCCATTCCATACATATATATGGGTAGGTACTAGCTCCAACTCGGTTTTACAGTGAAAACTGCAGGAACTTCAAACCGGCACTAGGAAACAGACTGAGAAAGCAGAGAAAAAGTGTCTCCTGCAACCCGTTCCCTTAGTGCTAGATGAACGAACGTCTCTCCACTTGCTCATTTCTGAGAGGTAAGTGTGTGTGAAAGCCGTTATTCACCTAGCTTGTTGGGAACACAAAGTTTCTTTTCAGTTGCAAACTCCATTCCATACATATATATGGGGAGGTACTAGCTCCAACTCGGTTTTACAGTGAAAACTGCAGGAACTTCAAACCGGCACTAGGAAACAGACTGAGAAAGCAGAGAAAAAGTGTCTCCTGCAACCCGTTCCCTTGGTGCTAGATGAACGAACGTCTCTCCACTTGCTCAGTTCCGAGAGATAAGTGTGTGTGAAAGCCGTCCTTCAACTAGCTTGTTGGGAACACTAAGTTTCTTTTCAGTTGCAAACTCCATTCCATACATATATATGGGGAGGTACAAGCTCCAACTCGGTTTTACAGTGAAAACTGCAGGAACTTCTAACCGGCACTAGGAAACAGACTGAGAAAGCAGAGAAAAAGTGTCTCCTGCAACGCGTTCCCTTGGTGCTAGATGAACTAACGTCTCTCCGCTTGCTCAGTTCTGAGAGATAAGTGTGTATGAAAGCCGTCCTTCACCTAGCTTGTTGTGAACACAAAGTTTCTTTTCAGTTGCAAACTCCATTCCATACATATATAAGGGGAGGTATTAGCTCCAACTCGGTTTTACAGTGAAAACTGCAGGAACTTCAAACCGGCACTAGGAAACAGACTGAGAAAGCAGAGAAATTGTGTCTCCTGCAACCCGATCCCTTGGTGCTAGATGAACGAACGTCTCTCCGCTTGCTCAGTTCTGAGAGATAAGTGTGTGTGAAAGCCGTTCTTCACCTAGCTTGTTGGGAACACAAAGTTTCTTTTCAGTTGCAAACTCCATTCCATACATATATATGGGGAGGTACTAGCTCCAACTCGGTTTTACAGTGAAAACTGCAGGAACTTCAAACCGGCACTAGGAAACAGACTGAGAAACAGAGAAAAAGTGTCTCCTGCAACCCGTTCCCTTGGTGCTAGATGAAAAAACGTCTCTCCACTTGCTCATTTCTGAGAGATAAGTGTGTGTGAAAGCCGTCCTTCAACTAGGTTGTTGGGAACACTAAGTTTCTTTTCAGTTGCAAACTCCATTCCATACATATATATGGGGAGGTACTAGCTCCAACTCGGTTTTACAGTGAAAACTGCAGGAACTTCAAACCGGCACTAGGAAACAGACTGAGAAAGCAGAGAAAAAGTGTCTCCTGCAACCCGTTCCCTTGGTGCTAGATGAACGAACGTCTCTCCACTTGCTCAGTTCCGAGAGATAAGTGTGTGTGAAAGCCGTCCTTCAACTAGCTTGTTGGGAACACTAAGTTTCTTTTCAGTTGCAAACTCCATTCCATACATATATATGGGGAGGTACAAGCTCCAACTCGGTTTTACAGTGAAAACTGCAGGAACTTCTAACCGGCACTAGGAAACAGACTGAGAAAGCAGAGAAAAAGTGTCTCCTGCAACGCGTTCCCTTGGTGCTAGATGAACTAACGTCTCTCCGCTTGCTCAGTTCTGAGAGATAAGTGTGTATGAAAGCCGTCCTTCACCTAGCTTGTTGTGAACACAAAGTTTCTTTTCAGTTGCAAACTCCATTCCATACATATATAAGGGGAGGTATTAGCTCCAACTCGGTTTTACAGTGAAAACTGCAGGAACTTCAAACCGGCACTAGGAAACAGACTGAGAAAGCAGAGAAATTGTGTCTCCTGCAACCCGATCCCTTGGTGCTAGATGAACGAACGTCTCTCCGCTTGCTCAGTTCTGAGAGATAAGTGTGTGTGAAAGCCGTTCTTCACCTAGCTTGTTGGGAACACAAAGTTTCTTTTCAGTTGCAAACTCCATTCCATACATATATATGGGGAGGTACTAGCTCCAACTCGGTTTTACAGTGAAAACTGCAGGAACTTCAAACCGGCACTAGGAAACAGACTGAGAAACAGAGAAAAAGTGTCTCCTGCAACCCGTTCCCTTGGTGCTAGATGAAAAAACGTCTCTCCACTTGCTCATTTCTGAGAGATAAGTGTGTGTGAAAGCCGTCCTTCAACTAGGTTGTTGGGAACACTAAGTTTCTTTTCAGTTGCAAACTCCATTCCATACATATATATGGGGAGGTAAAAGCTCCAACTCGGTTTTACAGTGAAAATTGCAGGAACTTCTAACCGGCACTAGGAAACAGACTGAGAAAGCAGAGAAAAAGTGTCTCCTGCAACGCGTTCCCTTGGTGCTAGATGAACTAACGTCTCTCCGCTTGCTCAGTTCTGAGAGATAAGTGTGTATGAAAGCCGTCCTTCACCTAGCTTGTTGTGAACACAAAGTTTCTTTTCAGTTGCAAACTCCATTCCATACATATATAAGGGGAGGTACTAGCTCCAACTCGGTTTTACAGTGAAAACTGCAGGAACTTCAAACCGGCACTAGGAAACAGACTGAGAAAGCAGAGAAATTGTGTCTCCTGCAACCCGATCCCTTGGTGCTAGATGAACGAACGTCTCTCCGCTTGCTCAGTTCTGAGAGATAAGTGTGTGTGAAAGCCGTTCTTCACCTAGCTTGTTGGGAACACAAAGTTTCTTTTCAGTTGCAAACTCAATTCCATACATATATATGGGGTGGTTCTAGCTCCAAATCTATTTTACAGTGAAAACTGCAGGAACTTCAAACCGGCACTAGGAAACAGACTGAGAATGCAGAGAAAAAGTGTCTCCTGCAACCCGTTCCCTTGGTGCTAGATGAAAGAACGTCTCTCCACTTGCTCATTTCTGAGAGATAAATGTGTGTGAAAGCCGTCCTTCACCTAGCTTGTTGGGAACACAAATTTACTTTTCAGTTACAAACTCCATTCCATACATATATATGGGGAGGTACAAGCTCCAACTCGGTTTTACAGTGAAAACTGCAGGAACTTCAAACCGGCACTAGGAAACAGACTGAGAAAGCAGAGAAAAAGTGTCTCCTGCAACCCGATCCCTTGGTGCTAGATGAACGAACGTCTCTCCACTTGCTCATTTCCGAGAGATAAGTGTGTGTGAAAGCCGTCCTTCATCTAGCTTGTTGGGAACACTAAGTTTCTTTTCAGTTGCAAACTCCATTCCATACATATATATGGGGAGGTAAAAGCTCCAACTCGGTTTTACAGTGAAAACTGCAGGAACTTCAAACAGGCACTAGGAAAAAGACTGAGAAAGCAGAGAAAAAGTGTCTCCTGCAAACCGTTCCCTTGGTGCTAGTTGAACGAACTTCTCTCCACTTGCTCATTTCTGAGAGATAGGTGTGTGTGAAAGCCGTCCTTCACCTAGCTTGTTGGGAACACAAAGTTTCTTTTCAGTTGCAAACTCCATTCCATACATATATAAGGGGAGGTACTAGCTCCAACTCGGTTTTACAGTGAAAACTGCAGAAAATTCAAACCGGCACTAGGAAACAGACTGAGAAAGCAGAGAACAAGTGTCTCCTGCAACCCGTTCCCTTGGTGCTAGATGAACGAACGTCTCTCCACTTGCTCATTTTTGAGAGATAGGTGTGTGTGAAAGCCGTCCTTCACCTAGCTTGTTGGGAACACAAAGTTTCTTTTCAGTTGCAAACTCCATTCCATACATATATATGGGGAGGTACTAGCTCCAACTCGGTTTTACAGTGAAAACTGCAGGAACTTCAAACCGGCACTAGGAAACAGACTGAGAAAGCAGAGAAAAAGTGTCTCCTGCAACCCGTTCCCTTGGTGCTAGATGAACGAACGTCTCTCCACTTGCTCATTTCTGAGAGATAAGTGTGTGTGAAAGCCGTCCTTCACCTAGCTTGTTGGGAACACAAAGTTTCTTTTCAGTTGCAAACTCCATTCCATACATATATATGGGGAGGTACTAGCTCCAACTCGGTTTTACAGTGAAAACTGCAGGAACTTCAAACCGGCACTAGGAAACAGACTGAGAAAGCAGAGAAAAAGTGTCTCCTGCAACCCGTTCCCTTGGTGCTAGATGAACAAACGTCTCTCCACTTGCTCAGTTCCGAGAGATAAGTGTGTGTGAAAGCCGTCCTTCAACTAGCTTGTTGGGAACACTAAGTTTCTTTTCAGTTGCAAACTCCATTCCATACATATATATGGGGAGGTACAAGCTACAACTCTGTTTTACAGTGAAAACTGCTGGAACTTCTAACCGGCACTAGGAAACAGACTGAGAAAGCAGAGAAAAAGTGTCTCCTGCAAACCGTTCCCTTGGTGCTAGATGAACGAACTTCTCTCCACTTGCTCATTTCTGAGAGATAGGTGTGTGTGAAAGCCGTCCTTCACCTAGCTTGTTGGGAACACAAAGTTTCTTTTCAGTTGCAAACTCCATTACATATATATATAAGGGGAGGTACTAGCTCCAACTCGGTTTTACAGTGAAAACTGCAGAAAATTCAAACCGGCACTAGGAAACAGACTGAGAAAGCAGAGAACAAGTGTCTCTTGCAACCCGTTCCCTTGGTGCTAGATGAACGAACGTCTCTCCACTTGCTCATTTTTGAGAGATAGGTGTGTGTGAAAGCCGTCCTTCACCTAGCTTGTTGGGAACACAAAGTTTCTTTTCAGTTGCAAACTCCATTCCATACATATATATGGGGAGGTACTAGCTCCAACTCGGTTTTACAGTGAAAACTGCAGGAACTTCAAACCGGCACTAGGAAACAGACTGAGAAAGCAGAGAAAAAGTGTCTCCTGCAACCCGTTCCCTTGGTGCTAGATGAACGAACGTCTCTCCACTTGCTCATTTCTGAGAGATAAGTGTGTGTGAAAGCCGTCCTTCACCTAGCTTGTTGGGAACACAAAGTTTCTTTTCAGTTGCAAACTCCATTCCATACATATATATGGGGAGGTACTAGCTCCGACTCGGTTTTACAGTGAAAACTGCAGGAACTTCAAACCGGCACTAGGAAACAGACTGAGAAAGCAGAGAAAAAGTGTCTCCTGCAACCCGTTCCCTTGGTGCTAGATGAACAAACGTCTCTCCACTTGCTCATTTCTGAGAGATAAGTGTGTGTGAAAGCCGTCCTTCAACTAGGTTGTTGGGAACACTAAGTTTCTTTTCAGTTGCAAACTCCATTCCATACATATATATGGGGAGGTAAAAGCTCCAACTCGGTTTTACAGTGAGAACTGCAGGAACTTCTAACCGGCACTAGGAAACAGACTGAGAAAGCAGAGAAAAAGTGTCTCCTGCAACGCGTTCCCTTGGTGCTAGATGAACTAACGTCTCTCCGCTTGCTCAGTTCTGAGAGATAAGTGTGTATGAAAGCCGTCCTTCACCTAGCTTGTTGTGAACACAAAGTTTCTTTTCAGTTGCAAACTCCATTCCATACATATATAAGGGGAGGTACTAGCTCCAACTCGGTTTTACAGTGAAAACTGCAGGAACTTCAAACCGGCACTAGGAAACAGACTGAGAAAGCAGAGAAATTGTGTCTCCTGCAACCCGATCCCTTGGTGCTAGATGAACGAACGTCTCTCCGCTTGCTCAGTTCTGAGAGATAAGTGTGTGTGAAAGCCGTTCTTCACCTAGCTTGTTGGGAACACAAAGTTTCTTTTCAGTTGCAAACTCAATTCCATACATATATATGGGGTGGTTCTAGCTCCAAATCTATTTTACAGTGAAAACTGCAGGAACTTCAAACCGGCACTAGGAAACAGACTGAGAATGCAGAGAAAAAGTGTCTCCTGCAACGCGTTCCCTTGGTGCTAGATGAACTAACGTCTCTCCGCTTGCTCAGTTCTGAGAGATAAGTGTGTATGAAAGCCGTCCTTCACCTAGCTTGTTGTGAACACAAAGTTTCTTTTCAGTTGCAAACTCCATTCCATACATATATAAGGGGAGGTACTAGCTCCAACTCGGTTTTACAGTGAAAACTGCAGGAACTTCAAACCGGCACTAGGAAACAGACTGAGAAAGCAGAGAAATTGTGTCTCCTGCAACCCGATCCCTTGGTGCTAGATGAACGAACGTCTCTCCGCTTGCTCAGTTCTGAGAGATAAGTGTGTGTGAAAGCCGTTCTTCACCTAGCTTGTTGGGAACACAAAGTTTCTTTTCAGTTGCAAACTCCATTCCATACATATATATGGGGAGGTACTAGCTCCAACTCGGTTTTACAGTGAAAACTGCAGGAACTTCAAACCGGCACTAGGAAACAGACTGAGAAAGCAGAGAAAAAGTGTCTCCTGCAACCCGTTCCCTTGGTGCTAGATGAACAAACGTCTCTCCACTTGCTCATTTCTGAGAGATAAGTGTGTGTGAAAGCCGTCCTTCAACTAGGTTGTTGGGAACACTAAGTTTCTTTTCAGTTGCAAACTCCATTCCATACATATATATGGGGAGGTAAAAGCTCCAACTCGGTTTTACAGTGAAAACTGCAGGAACTTCAAACCGGCACTAGGAAACAGACTGAGAATGCAGAGAAAAAGTGTCTCCTGCAACCCGTTCCCTTGGTGCTAGATGAACGAACGTCTCTCCACTTGCTCATTTCTGAGAGATAAATGTGTGTGAAAGCCGTCCTTCACCTAGCTTGTTGGGAACACAAATTTACTTTTCAGTTACAAACTCCATTCCATACATATATATGGGGAGGTACAAGCTCCAACTCGGTTTTACAGTGAAAACTGCAGGAACTTCAAACCGGCACTAGGAAACAGACTGAGAAAGCAGAGAAAAAGTGTCTCCTGCAACCCGATCCCTTGGTGCTAGATGAACGAACGTCTCTCCACTTGCTCAGTTCCGAGAGATAAGTGTGTGTGAAAGCCGTCCTTCATCTAGCTTGTTGGGAACACTAAGTTTCTTTTCAGTTGCAAACTCCATTCCATACATATATATGGGGAGGTAAAAGCTCCAACTCGGTTTTACAGTGAAAACTGCAGGAACTTCAAACAGGCACTAGGAAAAAGACTGAGAAAGCAGAGAAAAAGTGTCTCCTGCAAACCGTTCCCTTGGTGCTAGATGAACGAACTTCTCTCCACTTGCTCATTTCTGAGAGATAGGTGTGTGTGAAAGCCGTCCTTCACCTAGCTTGTTGGGAACACAAAGTTTCTTTTCAGTTGCAAACTCCATTCCATACATATATAAGGGGAGGTACTAGCTCCAACTCGGTTTTACAGTGAAAACTGCAGAAAATTCAAACCGGCACTAGGAAACAGACTGAGAAAGCAGAGAACAAGTGTCTCCTGCAACCCGTTCCCTTGGTTCTAGATGAACGAACGTCTCTCCACTTGCTCATTTTTGAGAGATAGGTGTGTGTGAAAGCCGTCCTTCACCTAGCTTGTTGGGAACACAAAGTTTCTTTTCAGTTGCAAACTCCATTCCATACATATATATGGGGAGGTACTAGCTCCAACTCGGTTTTACAGTGAAAACTGCAGGAACTTCAAACCGGCACTAGGAAACAGACTGAGAAAGCAGAGAAAAAGTGTCTCCTGCAACCCGTTCCCTTGGTGCTAGATGAACGAACGTCTCTCCACTTGCTCATTTCTGAGAGATAAGTGTGTGTGAAAGCCGTCCTTCACCTAGCTTGTTGGGAACACAAAGTTTCTTTTCAGTTGCAAACTCCATTCCATACATATATATGGGGAGGTACTAGCTCCAACTCGGTTTTACAGTGAAAACTGCAGGAACTTCAAACCGGCACTAGGAAACAGACTGAGAAAGCAGAGAAAAAGTGTCTCCTGCAACCCGTTCCCTTGGTGCTAGATGAACAAACGTCTCTCCACTTGCTCAGTTCCGAGAGATAAGTGTGTGTGAAAGCCGTCCTTCAACTAGCTTGTTGGGAACACTAAGTTTCTTTTCAGTTGCAAACTCCATTCCATACATATATATGGGGAGGTACAAGCTACAACTCGGTTTTACAGTGAAAACTGCTGGAACTTCTAACCGGCACTAGGAAACAGACTGAGAAAGCAGAGAAAAAGTGTCTCCTGCAAACCGTTCCCTTGGTGCTAGATGAACGAACTTCTCTCCACTTGCTCATTTCTGAGAGATAGGTGTGTGTGAAAGCCGTCCTTCACCTAGCTTGTTGGGAACACAAAGTTTCTTTTCAGTTGCAAACTCCATTACATATATATATAAGGGGAGGTACTAGCTCCAACTCGGTTTTACAGTGAAAACTGCAGAAAATTCAAACCGGCACTAGGAAACAGACTGAGAAAGCAGAGAAAAAGTGTCTCCTGCAACCCGTTCCCTTGGTGCTAGATGAACAAACGTCTCTCCACTTGCTCAGTTCCGAGAGATAAGTGTGTGTGAAAGCCGTCCTTCAACTAGCTTGTTGGGAACACTAAGTTTCTTTTCAGTTGCAAACTCCATTCCATACATATATATGGGGAGGTACAAGCTACAACTCGGTTTTACAGTGAAAACTGCTGGAACTTCTAACCGGCACTAGGAAACAGACTGAGAAAGCAGAGAAAAAGTGTCTCCTGCAACGCGTTCCCTTGGTGCTAGATGAACGAACGTCTCTCCACTTGCTCATTTCTGAGAGATAAATGTGTGTGAAAGCCGTCCTTCACCTAGCTTGTTGGGAACACAAATTTACTTTTCAGTTACAAACTCCATTCCATACATATATATGGGGAGGTACTAGCTCCAACTCGGTTTTACAGTGAAAACTGCAGGAACTTCAAACCGGCACTAGGAAACAGACTGAGAAAGCAGAGAAAAAGTGTCTCCTGCAACCCGATCCCTTGGTGCTAGATGAACGAACGTCTCTCCACTTGCTCAGTTCCGAGAGATAAGTGTGTGTGAAAGCCGTCCTTCATCTAGCTTGTTGGGAACACTAAGTTTCTTTTCAGTTGCAAACTCCATTCCATACATATATATGGGGAGGTAAAAGCTCCAACTCGGTTTTACAGTGAAAACTGCAGGAACATCAAACAGGCACTAGGAAAAAGACTGAGAAAGCAGAGAAAAAGTGTCTCCTGCAAACCGTTCCCTTGGTGCTAGATGAACGAACTTCTCTCCACTTGCTCATTTCTGAGAGATAGGTGTGTGTGAAAGCCGTCCTTCACCTAGCTTGTTGGGAACACAAAGTTTCTTTTCAGTTGCAAACTCCATTCCATACATATATAAGGGGAGGTACTAGCTCCAACTCGGTTTTACAGTGAAAACTGCAGAAAATTCAAACCGGCACTAGGAAACAGACTGAGAAAGCAGAGAACAAGTGTCTCCTGCAACCCGTTCCCTTGGTGCTAGATGAACGAACGTCTCTCCACTTGCTCATTTTTGAGAGATAGGTGTGTGTGAAAGCCGTCCTTCACCTAGCTTGTTGGGAAAACAAAGTTTCTTTTCAGTTGCAAACTCCATTCCATACATATATATGGGGAGGTACTAGCTCCAACTCGGTTTTACAGTGAAAACTGCAGGAACTTCAAACCGGCACTGGGAAACAGACTGAGAAAGCAGAGAAAAAGTGTCTCCTGCAACCCGTTCCCTTGGTGCTAGATGAACGAACGTCTCTCCACTTGCTCATTTCTGAGAGATAAGTGTGTGTGAAAGCCGTCCTTCACCTAGCTTGTTGGGAACACAAAGTTTCTTTTCAGTTGCAAACTCCATTCCATACATATATATGGGGAGGTACTAGCTCCAACTCGGTTTTACAGTGAAAACTGCAGGAACTTCAAACCGGCACTAGGAAACAGACTGAGAAAGCAGAGAAAAAGTGTCTCCTGCAACCCGTTCCCTTGGTGCTAGATGAACCAACGTCTCTCCACTTGCTCAGTTCCGAGAGATAAGTGTGTGTGAAAGCCGTCCTTCAACTAGCTTGTTGGGAACACTAAGTTTCTTTTCAGTTGCAAACTCCATTCCATACATATATATGGGGAGGTACAAGCTACAACTCGGTTTTACAGTGAAAACTGCTGGAACTTCTAACCGGCACTAGGAAACAGACTGAGAAAGCAGAGAAAAATTGTCTCCTGCAAACCGTTCCCTTGGTGCTAGATGAACGAACTTCTCTCCACTTGCTCATTTCTGAGAGATAGGTGTGTGTGAAAGCCGTCCTTCACCTAGCTTGTTGGGAACACAAAGTTTCTTTTCAGTTGCAAACTCCATTACATATATATATAAGGTGAAGTACTAGCTCCAACTCGGTTTTACAGTGAAAACTGCAGGAAATTCAAACCGGCACTAGGAAACAGACTGAGAAAGCAGAGAACAAGTGTCTCCTGCAACCCGTTCCCTTGGTGCTAGATGAACGAACGTCTCTCCACTTGCTCATTTTTGAGAGATAGGTGTGTGTGAAAGCCGTCCTTCACCTAGCTTGTTGGGAACACAAAGTTTCTTTTCAGTTGCAAACTCCATTCCATACATATATATGGGGAGGTACTAGCTCCAACTCGGTTTTACAGTGAAAACTGCAGGAACTTCAAACCGGCACTAGGAAACAGACTGAGAAAGCAGAGAAAAAGTGTCTCCTGCAACCCGTTCCCTTGGTGCTAGATGAACGAACGTCTCTCCACTTGCTCATTTCTGAGAGATAAGTGTGTGTGAAAGCCGTCCTTCACCTAGCTTGTTGGGAACACAAAGTTTCTTTTCAGTTGCAAACTCCATTCCATACATATATATGGGGAGGTACTAGCTCCAACTCGGTTTTACAGTGAAAACTGCAGGAACTTCAAACCGGCACTAGGAAACAGACTGAGAAAGCAGAGAAAAAGTGTCTCCTGCAACCCGTTCCCTTGGTGCTAGATGAACAAACGTCTCTCCACTTGCTCAGTTCCGAGAGATAAGTGTGTGTGAAAGCCGTCCTTCAACCAGCTTGTTGGGAACACTAAGTTTCTTTTCAGTTGCAAACTCCATTCCATACATATATATGGGGAGGTACAAGCTACAACTCGGTTTTACAGTGAAAACTGCTGGAACTTCTAACCGGCACTAGGAAACAGACTGAGAAAGCAGAGAAAAAGTGTCTCCTGCAATGCGTTCCCTTGGTGCTAGATGAACTAACGTCTCTCCGCTTGCTCAGTTCTGAGAGATAATTGTGTATGAAAGCCGTCCTTCACCTAGCTTGTTGTGAACACAAAGTTTCTTTTCAGTTGCAAACTCCATTCCATAAATATATAAGGGGAGGTACTAGCTCCAACTCGGTTTTACAGTGAAAACTGCAGGAACATCAAACCGGCACTAGGAAACAGACTGAGAAAGCAGAGAAATTGTGTCTCCTGCAACCCGATCCCTTGGTGCTAGATGAACGAACGTCTCTCCACTTGCTCATTTTTGAGAGATAGGTGTGTGTGAAAGCCGTCCTTCACCTAGCTTGTTGGGAAAACAAAGTTTCTTTTCAGTTGCAAACTCCATTCCATACATATATATGGGGAGGTACTAGCTCCAACTCGGTTTTACAGTGAAAACTGCAGGAACTTCAAACCGGCACTAGGAAACAGACTGAGAAAGCAGAGAAAAAGTGTCTCCTGCAAACTGTTCCCTTGGTGCTAGATGAACGAACGTCTCTCCACTTGCTCATTTCTGAGAGATAAGTGTGTGTGAAAGCCGTCCTTCACCTAGCTTGTTGGGAACACAAAGTTTCTTTTCAGTTGCAAACTCCATTCCATACATATATATGGGGAGGTACTAGCTCCAACTCGGTTTTACAGTGAAAACTGCAGGAACTTCAAACCGGCACTAGGAAACAGACTGAGAAAGCAGAGAAAAAGTGTCTCCTGCAACCCGTTCCCTTGGTGCTAGATGAACAAACGTCTCTCCACTTGCTCAGTTCCGAGAGATAAGTGTGTGTGAAAGCCGTCCTTCACCTAGCTTGTTGGGAACACAAAGTTTCTTTTCAGTTGCAAACTCCATTCCATACATATATATGGGGAGGTACTAGCTCCAACTCGGTTTTACAGTGAAAACTGCAGGAACTTCAAACCGGCACTAGGAAACAGACTGAGAAAGCAGAGAAAAAGTGTCTCCTGCAACCCGTTCCCTTGGTGCTAGATGAACAAACGTCTCTCCACTTGCTCAGTTCCGAGAGATAAGTGTGTGTGAAAGCCGTCCTTCAACTAGCTTGTTGGGAACACTAAGTTTCTTTTCAGTTGCAAACTCCATTCCATACATATATATGGGGAGGTACAAGCTACAACTCGGTTTTACAGTGAAAACTGCTGGAACTTCTAACCGGCACTAGGAAACAGACTGAGAAAGCAGAGAAAAAGTGTCTCCTGCAACGCGTTCCCTTGGTGCTAGATGAACTAACGTCTCTCCGCTTGCTCAGTTCTGAGAGATAATTGTGTATGAAAGCCGTCCTTCACCTAGCTTGTTGTGAACACAAAGTTTCTTTTCAGTTGCAAACTCCATTCCATACATATATAAGGGGAGGTACTAGCTCCAACTCGGTTTTACAGTGAAAACTGCAGGAACTTCAAACCGGCACTAGGAAACAGACTGAGAAAGCAGAGAAATTGTGTCTCCTGCAACCCGATCCCTTGGTGCTAGATGAACGAACGTCTCTCCGCTTGCTCATTTCTGAGAGATAAGTGTGTGTGAAAGCCGTCATTCACCTAGGTTTTTGGGAACACAAAGTTTCTTTTCAGTTGCAAACTCCATTCCATACATATATATGGGGAGGTACTAGCTCCAACTCTGTTTTACAGTGAAAACTGAAGGAACTTCAAACCGGCACTAGGAAACAGACTGAGAAAGCAGAGAAAAAGTGTCTCCTGCAACCCGTTCCCTTGGTGCTAGATGAACGAACATCTCTCCACTTGCTAAGTTCTGAGAGATAAGTGTGTGTGAAAGCCGTCCTTCACCTAGCTTGTTGGGAACACAAAGTTTCTTTTCAGTTGCAAACTCCATTCCATACATATATATGGGGTGGTACTAGCTCCAAATCTATTTTACAGTGAATACTGCAGGAACTTCAAACCGGCACTAGGAAACAGACTGAGAAAGCAGAGAAAAAGTGTCTCCTGCAACCCGTTCCCTTGGTGCTAGATGAACGAACGTCTCTCCACTTGCTCAGTTCTGAGAGATAATTGTGTGTGAAAGCCATACTTCACCTAGCTTGTTGGGAAAACAAAGTATCTTTTCAGTTGCAAACTCCATTCCATACATATATATGGGGAGGTACTAGCTCCAAATCGGTTTTACGGTGAAAACTGCAGGAACTTCAAACCTGCACTAGGAAACAGACTGAGAAAGCAGAGAAAAAGTGTATCCTGCACCCGTTCCCTAAGTGCTAGATGAACGAAAGTCTCTCTACTTGCTCAGTTCTGAGAGATAAGTGTGTGTGAAAGCCGTCCTTCACCTAGATTGTTGGGAACACAAAGTTTCTTTTCAGTTGCAAACTCCATTCCATACATATATAAGGGGAGGTACAAGCTCCAACGCGGTTTTACAGTGAAAACTGCAGGAACTTCAAACCGGCACTAGGAAACAGACTGAGAAAGCAGAGAACAAGTGTCTCCTGCAAACCGTTCCCTTGGTGCTAGATGAACGAACGTCTCTCCACTTGCTCAGTTCTGAGAGATAAGTGTGTGTGAAAGCCGTCCTTCAACTAGCTTGTTGGGAACACTAAGTTTCTTTTCAGTTGCAAACTCCATTCCATACATATATATGGGGAGGTACAAGCTCCAACTCGGTTTTACAGTGAAAACTGCAGGAACTCAAACCGGCACTAGGAAACAGACTGAGAAAGCAGAGAAATTGTGTCTCCTGCAACCCGATCCCTTGGTGCTAGATGAACGAACGTCTCTCCGCTTGCTCAGTTCTGAGAGATAAGTGTGTGTGAAAGCCGTCATTCACCTAGGTTTTTGGGAACACAAAGTTTCTTTTCAGTTGCAAACTCCATTCCATACATATATATGGGGAGGTACTAGCTCCAACTCTGTTTTACAGTGAAAACTGAAGGAACTTCAAACCGGCACTAGGAAACAGACTGAGAAAGCAGAGAAAAAGTGTCTCCTGCAACCCGTTCCCTTGGTGCTAGATGAACGAACATCTCTCCACTTGCTAAGTTCTGAGAGATAAGTGTGTGTGAAAGCCGTCCTTCACCTAGCTTGTTGGGAACACAAAGTTTCTTTTCAGTTGCAAACTCCATTCCATACATATATATGGGGTGGTACTAGCTCCAAATCTATTTTACAGTGAATACTGCAGGAACTTCAAACCGGCACTAGGAAACAGACTGAGAAAGCAGAGAAAAAGTGTCTCCTGCAACCCGTTCCCTTGGTGCTAGATGAACGAACGTCTCTCCACTTGCTCAGTTCTGAGAGATAATTGTGTGTGAAAGCCATACTTCACCTAGCTTGTTGGGAAAACAAAGTATCTTTTCAGTTGCAAACTCCATTCCATACATATATATGGGGAGGTACTAGCTCCAAATCGGTTTTACGGTGAAAACTGCAGGAACTTCAAACCTGCACTAGGAAACAGACTGAGAAAGCAGAGAAAAAGTGTATCCTGCACCCGTTCCCTAAGTGCTAGATGAACGAAAGTCTCTCTACTTGCTCAGTTCTGAGAGATAAGTGTGTGTGAAAGCCGTCCTTCACCTAGATTGTTGGGAACACAAAGTTTCTTTTCAGTTGCAAACTCCATTCCATACATATATAAGGGGAGGTACAAGCTCCAACGCGGTTTTACAGTGAAAACTGCAGGAACTTCAAACCGGCACTAGGAAACAGACTGAGAAAGCAGAGAACAAGTGTCTCCTGCAAACCGTTCCCTTGGTGCTAGATGAACGAACGTCTCTCCACTTGCTCAGTTCTGAGAGATAAGTGTGTGTGAAAGCCGTCCTTCAACTAGCTTGTTGGGAACACTAAGTTTCTTTTCAGTTGCAAACTCCATTCCATACATATATATGGGGAGGTACAAGCTCCAACTCGGTTTTACAGTGAAAACTGCAGGAACTCAAACCGGCACTAGGAAACAGACTGAGAAAGCAGAGAAAATGTGTCTCCTGCAACCCGATCCCTTGGTGCTAGATGAACGAACGTCTCTCCACTTGCTCAGTTCCGAGAGATAAGTGTGTGTGAAAGCCGTCCTTCATCTAGCTTGTTGGGAACACTAAGTTTCTTTTCAGTTGCAAACTCCATTCCATACATATATATGGGGAGGTACAAGCTCCAACTCGGTTTTACAGTGAAAACTGCAGGAACTTCAAACAGGCACTAGGAAAAAGACTGAGAAAGCAGAGAAAAAGTGTCTCATGCAAACCGTTCCCTTGGTGCTAGATGAACGAACTTCTCTCCAATTGCTCATTTCTGAGAGATAGGTGTGTGTGAAAGCCGTCCTTCACCTAGCTTGTTGGGAACACAAAGTTTCTTTTCAGTTGCAAACTCCATTCCATACATATATAAGGGGAGGTACTAGCTCCAACTCGGTTTTACAGTGAAAACTGCAGGAACTTCAAACCGGCACTAGGAAACAGACTGAGAAAGCAGAGAACAAGTGTCTCCTGCAACCCGTTCCCTTGGTGCTAGATGAACGAACGTCTCTCCACTTGCTCATTTTTGAGAGATAGGTGTGTGTGAAAGCCGTCCTTCACCTAGCTTGTTGGGAACACAAAGTCTCTTTTCAGTTGCAAACTCCATTCCATACATATATATGGGGAGGTACTAGCTCCAACTCGGTTTTACAGTGAAACCTGCAGGAACTTCAAACCGGCACTAGGAAACAGACTGAGAAAGCAGAGAAAAAGTGTCTCCTGCAACCCGTTCCCTTGGTGCTAGATGAACGAACGTCTCTCCACTTGCTCATTTCTGAGAGATAAGTGTGTGTGAAAGCCGTCCTTCACCTAGCTTGTTGGGAACACAAAGTTTCTTTTCAGTTGCAAACTCCATTCCATACATATATATGGGGAGGTACTAGCTCCAACTCGGTTTTACAGTGAAAACTGCAGGAACTTCAAACCGGCACTAGGAAACAGACTGAGAATGCAGAGAAAAAGTGTCTCCTGCAACCCGTTCCCTTGGTGCTAGATGAACAAACGTCTCTCCACTTGCTCAGTTCTGAGAGATAAGTGTGTATGAAAGCCGTCCTTCACCTAGCTTGTTGTGAACACAAAGTTTCTTTTCAGTTGCAAACTCCATTCCATACATATATAAGGGGAGGTACTAGCTCCAACTCGGTTTTACAGTGAAAACTGCAGGAACTTCAAACCGGCACTAGAAAACAGACTGAGAAAGCAGAGAAATTGTGTCTCCTGCAACCCAATCCCTTGGTGCTAGATGAACGAACGTCTCTCCGCTTGCTCAGTTCTGAGAGATAAGTGTGTGTGAAAGCCGTCCTTCACCTAGCTTTTTGGGAACACAAAGTTTCTTTTCAGTTGCAAACTCCATTCCATACATATATATGGGGTGGTACTAGCTCCAACTCGGTTTTACAGTGAAAACTGAAGGAACTTCAAACCGGCACTAGGAAACAGACTGAGAAAGCAGAGAAAAAGTGTCTCCTGCAACCCGTTCCCTTGGTGCTAGATGAACGAACTTCTCTCCACTCGCTCATTTCTTAGATATAGGTGTGTGTGAAAGCCGTCCTTCACCTAGCTTGTTGGGAACACAAAGTTTCTTTTCAGTTGCAAACTCCATTCCATACATATATAAGGGGAGGTACTAGCTCCAACTCGGTTTTACAGTGAAAACTGCAGGAACTTCAAACCGGCACTAGGAAACAGACTGAGAAAGCAGAGAACAAGTGTCTCCTGCAACCCGTTGCCTTGGTGCTAGATGAACGAACGTCTCTCCACTTGCTCATTTTTGAGAGATAGGTGTGTGTGAAAGCCGTCCTTCACCTAGCTTGTTGGGAACACAAAGTTTCTTTTCAGTTGCATACTCCATTCCATACATATATATGGGGAGGTACTAGCTCCAACTCGGTTTTACAGTGAAAACTGCAGGAACTTCAAACCGGCACTAGGAAACAGACTGAGAAAGCAGAGAAAAAGTGTCTCCTGCAAACCGTTCCCTTGGTGCTAGATGAACGAACTTCTCTCCACTTGCTCATTTCTGAGAGATAGGTGTGTGTGAAAGCCGTCCTTCACCTAGCTTGTTGGGAACACAAAGTTTCTTTTCAGTTGCAAACTCCATTACATATATATATAAGGGGAGGTACTATCTCCAACACGGTTTTACAGTGAAAACTGCAGAAAATTCAAACCGGCACTAGGAAACAGACTGAGAAAGCAGAGAACAAGTGTCTCCTGCAACCCGTTCCCTTGGTGCTAGATGAACGAACGTCTCTCCACTTGCTCATTTTTGAGAGATAGGTGTGTGTGAAAGCCGTCCTTCACCTAGCTTGTTGGGAACACAAAGTTTCTTTTCAGTTGCAAACTCCATTCCATACATATATATGGGGAGGTACTAGCTCCAACTCGGTTTTACAGTGAAAACTGCAGGAACTTCAAACCGGCACTAGGAAACAGACTGAGAAAGCAGAGAAAAAGTGTCTCCTGCAACGCGTTCCCTTGGTGCTAGATGAACTAACGTCTCTCCGCTTGCTCAGTTCTGAGAGATAAGTGTGTATGAAAGCCGTCCTTCACCTAGCTTGTTGTGAACACAAAGTTTCTTTTCAGTTGCAAACTCCATTCCATACATATATAAGGGGAGGTACTAGCTCCAACTCGGTTTTACAGTGAAAACTGCAGGAACTTCAAACCGGCACTAGGAAACAGACTGAGAAAGCAGAGAAATTGTTTCTCCTGCAACCCGATCCCTTGGTGCTAGATGAACGAACGTCTCTCCGCTTGCTCAGTTCTGAGAGATAAGTGTGTGTGAAAGCCGTCATTCACCTAGCTTTTTGGGAACACAAAGTTTCTTTTCAGTTGCAAACTCCATTCCATACATATATATGGGGAGGTACTAGCTCCAACTCTGTTTTACAGTGAAAACTGAAGGAACTTCAAACCGGCACTAGGAAACAGACTGAGAAAGCAGAGAAATTGTGTCTCCTGCAACCCGTTCCCTTGGTGCTAGATGAACGAACATCTCTCCACTTGCTAAGTTCTGAGAGATAAGTGTGTGTGAAAGCCGTCCTTCACCTAGCTTGTTGGGAACACAAAGTTTCTTTTCAGTTGCAAACTCCATTCCATACATATATATGGGGTGGTACTAGCTCCAAATCTATTTTACAGTGAATACTGCAGGAACTTCAAACCGGCACTAGGAAACAGACTGAGAAAGCAGAGAAAAAGTGTCTCCTGCAACCCTTTCCCTTGGTGCTAGATGAACGAACGTCTCTCCACTTGCTCAGTTCTGAGAGATAAGTGTGTGTGAAAGCCATACTTCACCTAGCTTGTTGGGAAAACAAAGTTTCTTTTCAGTTGAAAACTCCATTCCATACATATATATGGGGAGGTACTAGCTCCAAATCGGTTTTACGGTGAAAACTGCAGGAACTTCAAACCTGCACTAGGAAACAGACTGAGAAAGCAGAGAAAAAGTGTATCCTGCACCCGTTCCCTAAGTGCTAGATGAACGAAAGTCTCTCTACTTGCTCAGTTCTGAGAGATAAGTGTGTGTGAAAGCCGTCCTTCACCTAGATTGTTGGGAACACAAAGTTTCTTTTCAGTTGCAAACTCCATTCCATACATATATAAGGGGAGGTACTAGCTCCAACGCGGTTTTACAGTGAAAACTGCAGGAACTTCAAACCGGCACTAGGAAACAGACTGAGAAAGCAGAGAACAAGTGTCTCCTGCAAACCGTTCCCTTGGTGCTAGATGAACGAACGTCTCTCCACTTGCTCATTTCTGAGAGATAAATGTGTGTGAAAGCCGTCCTTCACCTAGCTTGTTGGGAACACAAAGTTACTTTTCAGTTGCAAACTCCATTCCATACATATATATGGGGAGGTACTATCTCCAACTCGGTTTTACAGTGAAAACTGCAGGAACTTCAAACCGGCACTAGGAAACAGACTGAGAAAGCAGAGAAAATGTGTCTCCTGCAACCCGATCCCTTGGTGCTAGATGAACGAACGTCTCTCCACTTGCTCAGTTCCGAGAGATAAGTGTGTGTGAAAGCCGTCCTTCATCTAGCTTGTTGGGAACACTAAGTTTCTTTTCAGTTGCAAACTCCATTCCATACATATATATGGGGAGGTACAAGCTCCAACTCGGTTTTACAGTGAAAACTGCAGGAACTTCAAACCGGCACTAGGAAACAGACTGAGAAAGCAGAGAAATTGTGTCTCCTGCAACCCAATCCCTTGGTGCTAGATGAACGAACGTCTCTCCGCTTGCTCAGTTCTGAGAGATAAGTGTGTGTGAAAGCCGTCCTTCACCTAGCTTTTTGGGAACACAAAGTTTCTTTTCAGTTGCAAACTCCATTCCATACATATATATGGGGTGGTACTAGCTCCAACTCGGTTTTACAGTGAAAACTGAAGGAACTTCAAACCGGCACTAGGAAACAGACTGAGAAAGCAGAGAACAAGTGTCTCCTGCAACCCGTTGCCTTGGTGCTAGATGAACGAACGTCTCTCCACTTGCTCATTTTTGAGAGATAGGTGTGTGTGAAAGCCGTCCTTCACCTAGCTTGTTGGGAACACAAAGTTTCTTTTCAGTTGCATACTCCATTCCATACATATATATGGGGAGGTACTAGCTCCAACTCGGTTTTACAGTGAAAACTGCAGGAACTTCAAACCGGCACTAGGAAACAGACTGAGAAAGCAGAGAAAAAGTGTCTCCTGCAAACCGTTCCCTTGGTGCTAGATGAACGAACTTCTCTCCACTTGCTCATTTCTGAGAGATAGGTGTGTGTGAAAGCCGTCCTTCACCTAGCTTGTTGGGAACACAAAGTTTCTTTTCAGTTGCAAACTCCATTACATATATATATAAGGGGAGGTACTATCTCCAACACGGTTTTACAGTGAAAACTGCAGAAAATTCAAACCGGCACTAGGAAACAGACTGAGAAAGCAGAGAACAAGTGTCTCCTGCAACCCGTTCCCTTGGTGCTAGATGAACGAACGTCTCTCCACTTGCTCATTTTTGAGAGATAGGTGTGTGTGAAAGCCGTCCTTCACCTAGCTTGTTGGGAACACAAAGTTTCTTTTCAGTTGCAAACTCCATTCCATACATATATATGGGGAGGTACTAGCTCCAACTCGGTTTTACAGTGAAAACTGCAGGAACTTCAAACCGGCACTAGGAAACAGACTGAGAAAGCAGAGAAAAAGTGTCTCCTGCAACGCGTTCCCTTGGTGCTAGATGAACTAACGTCTCTCCGCTTGCTCAGTTCTGAGAGATAAGTGTGTATGAAAGCCGTCCTTCACCTAGCTTGTTGTGAACACAAAGTTTCTTTTCAGTTGCAAACTCCATTCCATACATATATAAGGGGAGGTACTAGCTCCAACTCGGTTTTACAGTGAAAACTGCAGGAACTTCAAACCGGCACTAGGAAACAGACTGAGAAAGCAGAGAAATTGTTTCTCCTGCAACCCGATCCCTTGGTGCTAGATGAACGAACGTCTCTCCGCTTGCTCAGTTCTGAGAGATAAGTGTGTGTGAAAGCCGTCATTCACCTAGCTTTTTGGGAACACAAAGTTTCTTTTCAGTTGCAAACTCCATTCCATACATATATATGGGGAGGTACTAGCTCCAACTCTGTTTTACAGTGAAAACTGAAGGAACTTCAAACCGGCACTAGGAAACAGACTGAGAAAGCAGAGAAATTGTGTCTCCTGCAACCCGTTCCCTTGGTGCTAGATGAACGAACATCTCTCCACTTGCTAAGTTCTGAGAGATAAGTGTGTGTGAAAGCCGTCCTTCACCTAGCTTGTTGGGAACACAAAGTTTCTTTTCAGTTGCAAACTCCATTCCATACATATATATGGGGTGGTACTAGCTCCAAATCTATTTTACAGTGAATACTGCAGGAACTTCAAACCGGCACTAGGAAACAGACTGAGAAAGCAGAGAAAAAGTGTCTCCTGCAACCCTTTCCCTTGGTGCTAGATGAACGAACGTCTCTCCACTTGCTCAGTTCTGAGAGATAAGTGTGTGTGAAAGCCATACTTCACCTAGCTTGTTGGGAAAACAAAGTTTCTTTTCAGTTGAAAACTCCATTCCATACATATATATGGGGAGGTACTAGCTCCAAATCGGTTTTACGGTGAAAACTGCAGGAACTTCAAACCTGCACTAGGAAACAGACTGAGAAAGCAGAGAAAAAGTGTATCCTGCACCCGTTCCCTAAGTGCTAGATGAACGAAAGTCTCTCTACTTGCTCAGTTCTGAGAGATAAGTGTGTGTGAAAGCCGTCCTTCACCTAGATTGTTGGGAACACAAAGTTTCTTTTCAGTTGCAAACTCCATTCCATACATATATAAGGGGAGGTACTAGCTCCAACGCGGTTTTACAGTGAAAACTGCAGGAACTTCAAACCGGCACTAGGAAACAGACTGAGAAAGCAGAGAACAAGTGTCTCCTGCAAACCGTTCCCTTGGTGCTAGATGAACGAACGTCTCTCCACTTGCTCATTTCTGAGAGATAAATGTGTGTGAAAGCCGTCCTTCACCTAGCTTGTTGGGAACACAAAGTTACTTTTCAGTTGCAAACTCCATTCCATACATATATATGGGGAGGTACTAGCTCCAACTCGGTTTTACAGTGAAAACTGCAGGAACTTCAAACCGGCACTAGGAAACAGACTGAGAAAGCAGAGAAAATGTGTCTCCTGCAACCCGATCCCTTGGTGCTAGATGAACGAACGTCTCTCCACTTGCTCAGTTCCGAGAGATAAGTGTGTGTGAAAGCCGTCCTTCATCTATCTTGTTGGGAACACTAAGTTTCTTTTCAGTTGCAAACTCCATTCCATACATATATATGGGGAGGTACAAGCTCCAACTCGGTTTTACAGTGAAAACTGCAGGAACTTCAAACAGGCACTAGGAAAAAGACTGAGAAAGCAGAGAAAAAGTGTCTCATGCAAACCGTTCCCTTGGTGCTAGATGAACGAACTTCTCTCCAATTGCTCATTTCTGAGAGATAGGTGTGTGTGAAAGCCGTCCTTCACCTAGCTTGTTGGGAACACAAAGTTTCTTTTCAGTTGCAAACTCCATTCCATACATATATAAGGGGAGGTACTAGCTCCAACTCGGTTTTACAGTGAAAACTGCAGGAACTTCAAACCGGCACTAGGAAACAGACTGAGAAAGCAGAGAACAAGTGTCTCCTGCAACCCGTTCCCTTGGTGCTAGATGAACGAACGTCTCTCCACTTGCTCATTTTTGAGAGATAGGTGTGTGTGAAAGCCGTCCTTCACCTAGCTTGTTGGGAACACAAAGTCTCTTTTCAGTTGCAAACTCCATTCCATACATATATATGGGGAGGTACTAGCTCCAACTCGGTTTTACAGTGAAACCTGCAGGAACTTCAAACCGGCACTAGGAAACAGACTGAGAAAGCAGAGAAAAAGTGTCTCCTGCAACCCGTTCCCTTGGTGCTAGATGAACGAACGTCTCTCCACTTGCTCATTTCTGAGAGATAAGTGTGTGTGAAAGCCGTCCTTCACCTAGCTTGTTGGGAACACAAAGTTACTTTTCAGTTGCAAACTCCATTCCATACATATATATGGGGAGGTACTAGCTCCAACTCGGTTTTACAGTGAAAACTGCAGGAACTTCAAACCGGCACTAGGAAACAGACTGAGAATGCAGAGAAAAAGTGTCTCCTGCAACCCGTTCCCTTGGTGCTAGATGAACAAACGTCTCTCCACTTGCTCAGTTCCGAGAGATAAGTGTGTGTGAAAGCCGTCCTTCAGCTAGCTTGTTGGGAACACTAAGTTTCTTTTCAGTTGCAAACTCCATTCCATACATATATATGGGGAGGTACAAGCTACAACTCGGTTTTACAGTGAAAACTGCTGGAACTTCTAACCGGCACTAGGAAACAGACTGAGAAAGCAGAGAAAAAGTGTCTCCTGCAACGCGTTCCCTTGGTGCTAGATGAACTAACGTCTCTCCGCTTGCTCAGTTCTGAGAGATAAGTGTGTATGAAAGCCGTCCTTCACCTAGCTTGTTGTGAACACAAAGTTTCTTTTCAGTTGCAAACTCCATTCCATACATATATAAGGGGAGGTACTAGCTCCAACTCGGTTTTACAGTGAAAACTGCAGGAACTTCAAACCGGCACTAGAAAACAGACTGAGAAAGCAGAGAAATTGTGTCTCCTGCAACCCAATCCCTTGGTGCTAGATGAACGAACGTCTCTCCGCTTGCTCAGTTCTGAGAGATAAGTGTGTGTGAAAGCCGTCCTTCACCTAGGTTTTTGGGAACACAAAGTTTCTTTTCAGTTGCAAACTCCATTCCATACATATATATGGGGTGGTACTAGCTCCAACTCGGTTTTACAGTGAAAACTGAAGGAACTTCAAACCGGCACTAGGAAACAGACTGAGAAAGCAGAGAAAAAGTGTCTCCTGCAACCCGTTCCCTTGGTGCTAGATGAACGAACTTCTCTCCACTCGCTCATTTCTTAGAGATAGGTGTGTGTGAAAGCCGTCCTTCACCTAGCTTGTTGGGAACACAAAGTTTCTTTTCAGTTGCAAACTCCATTCCATACATATATAAGGGGAGGTACTAGCTCCAACTCGGTTTTACAGTGAAAACTGCAGGAACTTCAAACCGGCACTAGGAAACAGACTGAGAAAGCAGAGAACAAGTGTCTCCTGCAACCCGTTGCCTTGGTGCTAGATGAACGAACGTCTCTCCACTTGCTCATTTTTGAGAGATAAGTGTGTGTGAAAGCCGTCCTTCACCTAGCTTGTTGGGAACACAAAGTTTCTTTTCAGTTGCATACTCCATTCCATACATATATATGGGGAGGTACTAGCTCCAACTCGGTTTTACAGTGAAAACTGCAGGAACTTCAAACCGGCACTAGGAAACAGACTGAGAAAGCAGAGAAAAAGTGTCTCCTGCAAACCGTTCCCTTGGTGCTAGATGAACGAACTTCTCTCCACTTGCTCATTTCTGAGAGATAGGTGTGTGTGAAAGCCGTCCTTCACCTAGCTTGTTGGGAACACAAAGTTTCTTTTCAGTTGCAAACTCCATTACATATATATATAAGGGGAGGTACTATCTCCAACACGGTTTTACAGTGAAAACTGCAGAAAATTCAAACCGGCACTAGGAAACAGACTGAGAAAGCAGAGAACAAGTGTCTCCTGCAACCCGTTCCCTTGGTGCTAGATGAACGAACGTCTCTCCACTTGCTCATTTTTGAGAGATAGGTGTGTGTGAAAGCCGTCCTTCACCTAGCTTGTTGGGAACACAAAGTTTCTTTTCAGTTGCAAACTCCATTCCATACATATATATGGGGAGGTACTAGCTCCAACTCGGTTTTACAGTGAAAACTGCTGGAACTTCTAACCGGCACTAGGAAACAGACTGAGAAAGCAGAGAAAAAGTGTCTCCTGCAACGCGTTCCCTTGGTGCTAGATGAACTAACGTCTCTCCGCTTGCTCAGTTCTGAGAGATAAGTGTGTATGAAAGCCGTCCTTCACCTAGCTTGTTGTGAACACAAAGTTTCTTTTCAGTTGCAAACTCCATTCCATACATATATAAGGGGAGGTACTAGCTCCAACTCGGTTTTACAGTGAAAACTGCAGGAACTTCAAACCGGCACTAGGAAACAGACTGAGAAAGCAGAGAAATTGTGTCTCCTGCAACCCGATCCCTTGGTGCTAGATGAACGAACGTCTCTCCGCTTGCTCAGTTCTGAGAGATAAGTGTGTGTGAAAGCCATCATTCACCTAGCTTTTTGGGAACACAAAGTTTCTTTTCAGTTGCAAACTCCATTCCATACATATATATGGGGAGGTACTAGCTCCAACTCTGTTTTACAGTGAAAACTGAAGGAACTTCAAACCGGCACTAGGAAACAGACTGAGAAAGCAGAGAAAAAGTGTCTCCTGCAACCCGTTCCCTTGGTGCTAGATGAACGAACATCTCTCCACTTGCTAAGTTCTGAGAGATAAGTGTGTGTGAAAGCCGTCCTTCACCTAGCTTGTTGGGAACACAAAGTTTCTTTTCAGTTGCAAACTCCATTCCATACATATATATGGGGTGGTACTAGCTCCAAATCTATTTTACAGTGAATACTGCAGGAACTTCAAACCGGCACTAGGAAACAGACTGAGAAAGCAGAGAAAAAGTGTCTCCTGCAACCCTTTCCCTTGGTGCTAGATGAACGAACGTCTCTCCACTTGCTCAGTTCTGAGAGATAAGTGAGTGTGAAAGCCATACTTCACCTAGCTTGTTGGGAAAACAAAGTTTCTTTTCAGTTGAAAACTCCATTCCATACATATATATGGGGAGGTACTAGCTCCAAATCGGTTTTACGGTGAAAACTGCAGGAACTTCAAACCTGCACTAGGAAACAGACTGAGAAAGCAGAGAAAAAGTGTATCCTGCACCCGTTCCCTAAGTGCTAGATGAACGAAAGTCTCTCTACTTGCTCAGTTCTGAGAGATAAGTGTGTGTGAAAGCCGTCCTTCAACTAGATTGTTGGGAACACAAAGTTTCTTTTCAGTTGCAAACTCCATTCCATACATATATAAGGGGAGGTACTAGCTCCAACGCGGTTTTACAGTGAAAACTGCAGGAACTTCAAACCGGCACTAGGAAACAGACTGAGAAAGCAGAGAACAAGTGTCTCCTGCAAACCGTTCCCTTGGTGCTAGATGAACGAACGTCTCTCCACTTGCTCATTTCTGAGAGATAAATGTGTGTGAAAGCCGTCCTTCACCTAGCTTGTTGGGAACACAAAGTTACTTTTCAGTTGCAAACTCCATTCCATACATATATATGGGGAGGTACTAGCTCCAACTCGGTTTTACAGTGAAAACTGCAGGAACTTCAAACCGGCACTAGGAAACAGACTGAGAAAGCAGAGAAAATGTGTCTCCTGCAACCCGATCCCTTGGTGCTAGATGAACGAACGTCTCTCCACTTGCTCAGTTCCGAGAGATAAGTGTGTGTGAAAGCCGTCCTTCATCTAGCTTGTTGGGAACACTAAGTTTCTTTTCAGTTGCAAACTCCATTCCATACATATATATGGGGAGGTACAAGCTCCAACTCGGTTTTACAGTGAAAACTGCAGGAACTTCAAACAGGCACTAGGAAAAAGTCTGAGAAAGCAGAGAAAAAGTGTCTCCTGCAAACCGTTCCCTTGGTGCTAGATGAACGAACTTCTCTCCACTTGCTCATTTCTGAGAGATAGGTGTGTGTGAAAGCCGTCCTTCACCTAGCTTGTTGGGAACACAAAGTTTCTTTTCAGTTGCAAACTCCATTCCATACATATATAAGGGGAGGTACTAGCTCCAACTCGGTTTTACAGTGAAAACTGCAGAAAATTCAAACCGGCACTAGGAAACAGACTGAGAAAGCAGAGAACAAGTGTCCCCTGCAACCCGTTCCCTTGGTGCTAGATGAACGAACGTCTCTCCACTTGCTCATTTTTGAGAGATAGTTGTGTGTGAAAGCCGTCCTTCACCTAGCTTGTTGGGAACACAAAGTTTCTTTTCAGTTGCAAACTCCATTCCATACATATATATGGGGAGGTACTAGCTCCAACTCGGTTTTACAGTGAAAACTGCAGGAACTTCAAACCGGCACTAGGAAACAGACTGAGAAAGCAGAGAAAAAGTGTCTCCTGCAACCCGTTCCCTTGGTGCTAGATGAACAAACGTCTCTCCACTTGCTCAGTTCCGAGAGATAAGTGTGTGTGAAAGCCGTCCTTCAACTAGCTTGTTGGGAACACTAAGTTTCTTTTCAGTTGCAAACTCCATTCCATACATATATAAGGGGAGGTACTAGCTCCAACTCGGTTTTACAGTGAAAACTGCAGGAACTTCAAACCGGCACTAGGAAACAGACTGAGAAAGCAGAGAACAAGTGTCTCCTGCAACCCGTTCCCTTGGTGCTAGATGAACGAACTTCTCTCCACTTGCTCATTTTTGAGAGATAGGTGTGTGTGAAAGCCGTTCTTCACCTAGCTTGTTGGGAACACATAGTTTCTTTTCAGTTGCAAACTCCAATCCATACATATATATGGGGAGGTACTAGCTCCAACTCGGTTTTACAGTGAAAACTGCAGGAAATTCAAACCGGCAGTAGGAAACAGACTGAGAAAGCAGAGAAAATGTGTCTCCTGCAAACCGTTCCCTTGGTGCTAGATGAACGAACGTCTCTCCACTTGCTCATTTCTGAGAGATAAGTGTGTGTGAAAGCCGTCCTTCACCTAGCTTGTTGGGAACACAAAGTTTCTTTTCAGTTGCAAACTCCATTCCATACATATATATGGGGAGGTACTAGCTCCAACTCGGTTTTACAGTGAAAACTGCAGGAACTTCAAACCGGCACTAGGAAACAGACTGAGAAAGCAGAGAAAAAGTGTCTCCTGCAACCCGTTCCCTTGGTGCTAGATGAACGAACGTCTCTCCACTTGCTCAGTTCTGAGAGATAAGTGTGTGTGAAAGCCGTCCTTCACCTAGATTTTAGGGAACATAAAGTTTCTTTTCAGTTGCAAACTTCATTCCATACATATATATGGGGAGGTACTAGCTCCAACTCGGTTTTACAGTGAAAACTGAAGGAACTTCAAACCGGCACTAGGAAACAGACTGAGAAAGCAGAGAAAAAGTGTCTCCTGCAACCCGTTCCCTTGGTGCTAGATGAACGAACTTCTCTCCACTTGCTCATTTCTGAGAGATAGTTGTGTGTGAAAGCCGTCCTTCACCTAGCTTGTTGGGAACACAAAGTTTCTTTTCAGTTGCAAACTCCATTCCATACATATATAAGGGGAGGTACTAGCTCCAACTCGGTTTTACAGTGAAAACTGCAGGAACTTCAAACCGGCACTAGGAACAGACTGAGAAAGCAGAGAACAAGTGTCTCCTGCAACCCGTTCCCTTGGTGCTAGATGAACGAACGTCTCTCCACTTGCTCATATTTGAGAGATAGGTGTGTTTGAAAGCCGTCCTTCACCTAGCTTGTTGGGAACACAAAGTTTCTTTTCAGTTGCAAACTCCATTCCATAAATATATATCTGGAGGTACTAGCTCCAACTCGGTTTTACAGTGAAAACTGCAGGAACTTCAAACCGGCACTAGGAAACAGACTGAGAAAGCAGAGAAAAAGTGTCTCCTGCAAACCGTTCCCTTGGTGCTAGATGAACGAACGTCTCTACATTTGCTCATTTCTGAGAGATAATTGTGTGTGAAAGCCGAACTTCACCTAGCTTGTTGGGAACACAAAGTTTCTTTTCAGTTGCATACTCCATTCCATACATATATATGGGGAGGTTCTAGCTCAAACTCGGTTTTACAGTGAAAACTGCAGGAACTTCAAACCGGCACTAGGAAACAGACAGAGAAAGCAGAGAAAAAGTGTCTCCTGCAAACCGTTCCCTTGGTGCTAGATGAACGAACGTCTCTCCATTTGCTCATTTCTGAGAGATAAGTGTGTGTGAAAGCCGAACTTCACCTAGCTTGTTGGGAACACAAAGTTTCTTTTAGGTTGCATACTCCATTCCATACATATATATGGGGAGGTACTAGCTCCAACTCGGTTTTACAGTGAAAACTGCAGGAACTTCAAACCGGCACTAGGAAATAGACTGAGAAAGCAGAGAACAAGTGTCTCCTGCAACACGTTCCCTTGGTGCTAGATGAACGAACGTCTCTCCACTTGCTCATATTTGAGAGATAGGTGTGTTTGAAAGCCGTCCTTCACCTAGCTTGTTGGGAACACAAAGTTTCTTTTCAGTAGCAAACTCCATTCCATAAATATATATGGGGAGGTACTAGCTCCAACTCGGTTTTACAGTGAAAACTGCAGGAACTTCAAACCGGCACTAGGAAACAGACTGAGAAAGCAGAGAAAAAGTGTCTCCTGCAAACCGTTCCCTTGGTGCTAGATGAACGAACGTCTCTACATTTGCTCATTTCTGAGAGATAATTGTGTGTGAAAGCCGAACTTCACCTAGCTTGTTGGGAACACAAAGTTTCTTTTCAGTTGCATACTCCATTCCATACATATATATGGGGAGGTTCTAGCTCAAACTCGGTTTTACAGTGAAAACTGCAGGAACTTCAAACCGGCACTAGGAAACAGACTGAGAAAGCAGAGAAAAAGTGTCTCCTGCAAACCGTTCCCTTGGTGCTAGATGAACGAACGTCTCTCCATTTGCTCATTTCTGAGAGATAAGTGTGTGTGAAAGCCGAACTTCACCTAGCTTGTTGGGAACACAAAGTTTCTTTTAGGTTGCATACTCCATTCCATACATATATATGGGGAGGTACTAGCTCCAACTCGGTTTTACAGTGAAAACTGCAGGAACATCAAACCGGCACTAGGAAATAGACTGAGAAAGCAGAGAAATTGTGTCTCCTGCAACCCGTTCCCTTGGTGCTAGATGAACGAACGTCTCTCCACTTGCTCAGTTCCGAGAGAGAAGTGTGTGTGAAAGCCGTCCTTCAAATACCTTGTTGGGAACACTAAGTTTCTTTTCAGTTGCAAACTCCATTCCATACATATATATGGGGAGGTACAAGCTCCAACTCGGTTTTACAGTGAAAACTGCAGGAACTTCTAACCGGCACTAGGAAAAAGACTGAGAAAGCAGAGAAAAAGTGTCTCCTGCAACGCGTTCCCTTGGTGCTAGATGAACGAACGTCTCTCTTCTTGCTCAGTTCTGAGAGATTAATGTGTTTGAAAGCCGTTCTTGACCTAGCTTGTTGGGAACACAAAGTTTCTCTTCAGTTGCAAACTCCATTCCATAAATATATAAGGGTAGGTACTAGCTCCAACTCGGTTTTACGGTGAAAACTGCAGGAACTTCTAACCGGCACTAGGAAACAGACTGAGAAAGCATAGAAAAAGTGTCTCCTGCAACCTGTTCCCTTGGTGCTAGATGAACGAACGTCTCTCCATTTGCTCAGTTCTGAGAGATAAGTGTGTGTGAAAGCCGTCCTTCACATAGCTTGTTGGGAACACAAAGTTTCTTTTCAGTTGCAAACTCCATTCCATACATATATATGGGGAGGTACTAGCTCCAACTCGGTTTTACAGTGAAAACTGCAGGAAATTCAAACCGGCACTAGGAAACAGACTGAGAAAGCAGAGAAAAAGTGTCCCTGCAACCCGTTCCCTTGGTGCTAGATGAACGAACGTCTCTCCACTTGCTCATTTCTGAGAGATAAGTGTGTGTGAAAGCCCTCCTTCACCTAGCTTGTTGGGAACACAAAGTTTTTTTCAGTTGCAAACTCCATTCCATACATATATATGGGGAGGTACTAGCTCCAACTCGGTTGTACAGTGAAAACTGCAGGAACTTCAAACAGGCACTAGGAAACAGACTGAGAAAGCAGAGAAAAAGTGTCTCCTGCTACCCGTTCCCTTGGTGCTAGATGAAAGAACGTCTCTCAACTTGCTCAGTTCCAAGAGATAAGTGTGTGTGAAAGCCGTCCTTCAACTAGCTTGTTGGGAACACTAAGTTTCTTTTCAGTTGCAAACTCCATTCCATACATATATATGGGGAGGTACTAGATCCAACTCGGTTTTACAGTGAAAACTGCAGGAACTTCTAACCGGCACTAGGAAACAGACTGAGAAAGCAGAGAAAAAGTGTCTCCTGCAAACCGTTCCCTTGGTGCTAGATGAACGAACGTCTCTCCACTTGCTCAGTTCTGAGAGATAAGTGTGTGTGAAATCCGTCCTTCACCTAGCTTGATGGGAACACAAAGTTTCTTTTCAGTTGCAAACTCCATTCCATACATATATATGGGGAGGTACTAGCTCCAACTCGGTTTTACAGTGAAAACTGCAGGAAATTCAAACCGGCAGTAGGAAACAGACTGAGAAAGCAGAGAAAATGTGTCTCCTGCAAACCGTTCCCTTGGTGCTAGATGAACGAACGTCTCTCCACTTGCTCATTTCTGAGAGATAAGTGTGTGTGAAAGCCGTCCTTCACCTAGCTTGTTGGGAACACAAAGTTTCTTTTCAGTTGCAAACTCCATTCCATACATATATATGGGGAGGTACTAGCTCCAACTCGGTTTTACAGTGAAAACTGCAGGAACTTCAAACCGGCACTAGGAAACAGACTGAGAAAGCAGAGAAAAAGTGTCTCCTGCAACCCGTTCCCTTGGTGCTAGATGAACGAACGTCTCTCCACTTGCTCAGTTCTGAGAGATAAGTGTGTGTGAAAGCCGTCCTTCACCTAGCTTTTAGGGAACATAAAGTTTCTTTTCAGTTGCAAACTTCATTCCATACATATATATGGGGAGGTACTAGCTCCAACTCGGTTTTACAGTGAAAACTGAAGGAACTTCAAACCGGCACTAGGAAACAGACTGAGAAAGCAGAGAAAAAGTGTCTCCTGCAACCCGTTCCCTTGGTGCTAGATGAACGAACTTCTCTCCACTTGCTCATTTCTGAGAGATAGTTGTGTGTGAAAGCCGTCCTTCACCTAGCTTGTTGGGAACACAAAGTTTCTTTTCAGTTGCAAACTCCATTCCATACATATATAAGGGGAGGTACTAGCTCCAACTCGGTTTTACAGTGAAAACTGCAGGAACTTCAAACCGGCACTAGGAAACAGACTGAGAAAGCAGAGAACAAGTGTCTCCTGCAACCCGTTCCCTTGGTGCTAGATGAACGAACTTCTCTCCACTTGCTCATTTCTGATAGATAGGTGTGTGTGAAAGCCGAACTTCACCTAGCTTGTTGGGAACACTAAGTTTCTTTTCAGTTGCAAACTCCATTCCATACATATATAAGGGGAGGTACTAGCTCCAACTCGGTTTTACAGTGAAAACTGCAGGAACTTCAAACCGGCACTAGGAAATAGACTGAGAAAGCAGAGAACAAGTGTCTCCTGCAACACGTTCCCTTGGTGCTAGATGAACGAACGTCTCTCCACTTGCTCATATTTGAGAGATAGGTGTGTTTGAAAGCCGTCCTTCACCTAGCTTGTTGGGAACACAAAGTTTCTTTTCAGTTGCAAACTCCATTCCATAAATATATATGGGGAGGTACTAGCTCCAACTCGGTTTTACAGTGAAAACTGCAGGAACTTCAAACCGGCACTAGGAAACAGACTGAGAAAGCAGAGAAAAAGTGTCTCCTGCAAACCGTTCCCTTGGTGCTAGATGAACGAACGTCTCTACATTTGCTCATTTCTGAGAGATAATTGTGTGTGAAAGCCGAACTTCACCTAGCTTGTTGGGAACACAAAGTTTCTTTTCAGTTGCATACTCCATTCCATACATATATATGGGGAGGTTCTAGCTCAAACTCGGTTTTACAGTGAAAACTGCAGGAACTTCAAACCGGCACTAGGAAACAGACTGAGAAAGCAGAGAAAAAGTGTCTCCTGCAAACCGTTCCCTTGGTGCTAGATGAACGAACGTCTCTCCATTTGCTCATTTCTGAGAGATAAGTGTGTGTGAAAGCCGAACTTCACCTAGCTTGTTGGGAACACAAAGTTTCTTTTAGGTTGCATACTCCATTCCATACATATATATGGGGAGGTACTAGCTCCAACTCGGTTTTACAGTGAAAACTGCAGGAACATCAAACCGGCACTAGGAAATAGACTGAGAAAGCAGAGAAATTGTGTCTCCTGCAACCCGTTCCCTTGGTGCTAGATGAACGAACGTCTCTCCACTTGCTCAGTTCCGAGAGAGAAGTGTGTGTGAAAGCCGTCCTTCAAATACCTTGTTGGGAACACTAAGTTTCTTTTCAGTTGCAAACTCCATTCCATACATATATATGGGGAGGTACAAGCTCCAACTCGGTTTTACAGTGAAAACTGCAGGAACTTCTAACCGGCACTAGGAAAAAGACTGAGAAAGCAGAGAAAAAGTGTCTCCTGCAACGCGTTCCCTTGGTGCTAGATGAACGAACGTCTCTCTTCTTGCTCAGTTCTGAGAGATTAATGTGTTTGAAAGCCGTTCTTGACCTAGCTTGTTGGGAACACAAAGTTTCTCTTCAGTTGCAAACTCCATTCCATAAATATATAAGGGTAGGTACTAGCTCCAACTCGGTTTTACGGTGAAAACTGCAGGAACTTCTAACCGGCACTAGGAAACAGACTGAGAAAGCATAGAAAAAGTGTCTCCTGCAACCTGTTCCCTTGGTGCTAGATGAACGAACGTCTCTCCATTTGCTCAGTTCTGAGAGATAAGTGTGTGTGAAAGCCGTCCTTCACATAGCTTGTTGGGAACACAAAGTTTCTTTTCAGTTGCAAACTCCATTCCATACATATATATGGGGAGGTACTAGCTCCAACTCGGTTTTACAGTGAAAACTGCAGGAAATTCAAACCGGCACTAGGAAACAGACTGAGAAAGCAGAGAAAAAGTGTCCCTGCAACCCGTTCCCTTGGTGCTAGATGAACGAACGTCTCTCCACTTGCTCATTTCTGAGAGATAAGTGTGTGTGAAAGCCCTCCTTCACCTAGCTTGTTGGGAACACAAAGTTTTTTTCAGTTGCAAACTCCATTCCATACATATATATGGGGAGGTACTAGCTCCAACTCGGTTGTACAGTGAAAACTGCAGGAACTTCAAACAGGCACTAGGAAACAGACTGAGAAAGCAGAGAAAAAGTGTCTCCTGCTACCCGTTCCCTTGGTGCTAGATGAAAGAACGTCTCTCAACTTGCTCAGTTCCAAGAGATAAGTGTGTGTGAAAGCCGTCCTTCAACTAGCTTGTTGGGAACACTAAGTTTCTTTTCAGTTGCAAACTCCATTCCATACATATATATGGGGAGGTACTAGATCCAACTCGGTTTTACAGTGAAAACTGCAGGAACTTCTAACCGGCACTAGGAAAGAGACTGAGAAAGCAGAGAAAAAGTGTCTCCTGCAAACCGTTCCCTTGGTGCTAGATGAACGAACGTCTCTCCACTTGCTCAGTTCTGAGAGATAAGTGTGTGTGAAATCCGTCCTTCACCTAGCTTGATGGGAACACAAAGTTTCTTTTCATTTGGAAACTCCATTCCATACATATATATGGGGAGGTACTAGCTCCAACTCTGTTTTACGGTGAAAACTGCAGGAACTTCAAACCGGCACTAGGAAACAGACTGAGAAAGCAGAGAAAAAGTGTCTCCTGCAACCCGTTCCCTTGGTGCTAGATGAACGAACGTCTCTCCACTTGCTCAGTTCTAAGTGATAAGTGTGTGTCAAAGCCGTCCTTCATCTAGCTTGTTGGGAACACAAAGTTTCTTTTAAGTTGCAAACCCCATTCCATACATATATATGGGGAGGTACTAGCTTCAACTCGGTTTTACTGTGAGAACTGCAGGAACTTCAAACCGGCACTAGGAAACAGACTGAGAAAGCAGAGAAAAAGTGTCTCCTGCAACCCGTTCCCTTGGTGCTAGATGAACGAACGTCTCTCCGCTTGCTCAGTTCTGAGAGATAAGTGTGTGTGAAAGCCGTACTTCACCTAGCTTGTTGGGAACACAAAGTTTCTTTTCAGTTGCAAACTCCATTCCATACATATATATGGGGAGGTAGTAGCTGCAACTCTGTTTTACGGTGAAAACTGCAGGAACTTCAAACCGGCACTAGGAAACAGACTGAGAAAGCAGAGATAAAGTGTCTCCTGCAACCCGTTCCCTTGGTGCTAGATGAACGAACGTCTCTACACTTGCTCAGTTCTAAGTGATAAGTGTGTGTCAAAGCCGTCCTTCATCTAGCTTGTTGGGAACACAAAGTTTCTTTTAATTTGCAAACTCCTTTCCATACATATATATTGGGAGGTACTAGCTTCAAATCGGTTTTACTGTGAGAACTGCAGGAACTTCAAACCGGCACTAGGAAACAGACTGAGAAAGCAGAGAAAAAGTGTCTCCTGCAACCCGTTCCCTTGGTGCTAGATGAACGAACGTCTCTCTACTTACTCAGTTCTGAGAGATAAATGTGTGTGAATGCCGTTCTTCACCTAGGTTGTTGGGAACACAAAGTTTCTTTTCAGTTGCAAACTCCATTCCTTACATATATATGGGGAGGTACTAGCTCCAACTCTGTTTTACAGTGAAAACTGCAGGAACTTCAAACCGGCACTAGGAAAAGGACTGAGAAAGCAGAGAAAATTGTCTCCTGCAAACCGTTCCCTTGGTGCTAGATGAACGAACGTCTCTCCACTTGCTCAGTTCCGAGAGATAAGTGTGTGTGAAAGCCGTCCTTCAACTAGCTAGTTGGGAACACTAAGTTTCTTTTCAGTTGCAAACTCCATTCCATACATATATAAGGGGAAGTACTAGCTCCAACTCTGTTTTACGGTGAAAACTGCAGGATCATCAAACCGGCACTAGGGAACAGACTGAGAAAGCAGAGAAACAGTGTCTCCTGCAACCCGTTCCCTTGGTGCTAGATGAACGAACGTCTCTCCACTTGCTCAGTTCTGAGAGATACGTGTGTGTCAAAGCCGTCCTTCAACTAGCTTGTTGTGAACACAAAGATTCTTTTCAGTTGCAAATTCCATTCCATACATATATAAGGGGAGGTTCTAGCTCCAACTCGGTTTTACAGTGAAAACTGCAGGAACTTCAAACCGGCACTAGGAAACAGAATGAGAAAGCAGAGAAATTGTGTCCCTGCAACCCGTTCCCTTGGTGCTAGATGAACGAACGTCTCTCCGCTTGCTCAGTTCTGAGAGATAAGTGTGTGTGAAAGCCGTCCTTCACCTAGCTTGTTGGGAACACAATGTTTCTTTTCAGTTGCAAACTCCATTCCATACATATATATGGGGAGGTACTAGCTCCAACTCGGTTTTACAGTGAAAACTGCAGGAACTTCAAACCGGCACTAGGAAACAGACTGAGAAAGCAGAGAAAAAGTGTCACCTGCAAACCGTTCCCTTGGTGCTAGATGAACGAACGTCTCTCTACTTACTCAGTTCTGACAGATAAATGTGTGTGAAAGCCGTTCTTCACCTAGCTTGTTGGGAACACAAAGTTTCTTTTCAGTTGCAAACTCCATTCCTTCCATATATATGGGGAGGTACTAGCTCCAACTCGGTTTTACAGTGAAAACTGCAGGAACTTCAAACCGGCACTAGGAAACAGACTGAGAAAGCAGAGAAAAAGTGTCTCCTGCAACCCGTTCCCTTGGTGCTAGATGAACGAACGTCTCTCCACTTGCTAATTTTTGAGAGATAAGTGTGTTTGAAAGCCGTCCTTCACCTAGCTTGTTGGGAACACAAAGTTTCTTTTCAGTTGCAAACTCCATTCCATACATATATATGGGTAGGTACTAGCTCCAACTCGGTATTACAGTGAAAACTGCAGGAACTTCAAACCGGCACTAGGAAACAGACTGAGAAAGCAGAGAAAAAGTGTCTCCTGCAACCCGTTCCCTTGGTGCTAGATGAACGAACGTCTCTCCATTTGCTCATTTCTGAGAGATAATTGTGTGTGAAAGCCGAACTTCACCTAGCTTGTTGGGAACACAAAGTTTCTTTTCAGTTGCATACTCCATTCCATACATATATATGGGGAGGTACTAGCTCCAACTCGGTTTTACAGTGAAAACTGCAGGAACTTCAAACCGGCACTAGGAAACAGACTGAGAAAGCAGAGAAAAAGTGTCTCCTGCAACGCGTTCCCTTGGTGCTAGATGAACGAACGTCTCTCTTCTTGCTCAGTTCTGAGAGATTAATGTGTTTGAAAGCCGTTCTTCACCTAGCTTGTTGGGAACACAAAGTTTCTCTTCAGTTGCAAACTCCATTCCATAAATATATAAGGGGAGGTACTAGCTCAAACTCGGTTTTACGGTGAAAACTGCAGGAACTTCTAACCGGCACTAGGAAACAGACTGAGAAAGCAGAGAAAAAGTGTCTCCTGCAACCCGTTCCCTTGGTGCTAGATGAACGAACGTCTCTCCACTTGCTCAGTTCTGAGAGATAAGTGTGTGTGAAAGCCGTCCTTCACATAGCTTGTTGGGAACACAAAGTTTCTTTTCAGTTGCAAACTCCATTCCATACATATATATGGGGAGGTACTAGCTCCAACTCGGTTTTACAGTGAAAACTGCAGGAAATTCAAACCGGCACTAGGAAACAGACTGAGAAAGCAGAGAAAAAGTGTCCCTGCAACCCGTTCCCTTGGTGCTAGATGAACGAACGTCTCTCCACTTGCTCATTTCTGAGAGATAAGTTTGTGTGAAAGCCCTCCTTCACCTAGCTTGTTGGGAACACAAAGATTCTTTTCAGTTGCAAACTCCATTCCATACATATATATGGGGAGGTACTAGCTCCAACTCGGTTTTACAGTGAAAACTGCAGGAACTTCAAACCGGCACTAGGAAACAGACTGAGAAAGCAGAGAAAAAGTGTCTCCTGCTACCCGTTCCCTTGGTGCTAGATGAACGAACGTCTCTCAACTTGCTCAGTTCCAAGAGATAAGTGTGTGTGAAAGCCGTCCTTCAACTAGCTTGTTGGGAACACTAAGTTTCTTTTCAGTTGCAAACTCCATTCCATACATATATATGGGGAGGTACTAGATCCAACTCGGTTTTACGGTGAAAACTGCAGGAACTTCTAACCGGCACTAGGAAACAGACTGAGAAAGCAGAGAAAAAGTGTCTCCTGCAACCCGTTCCCTTGGTGCTAGATGAACGAACGTCTCTCCACTTGCTCAGTTCTGAGAGATAAGTGTGTGTGAATCCGTCCTTCACCTAGCTTGATGGGAACACAAAGTTTCTTTTCATTTGGAAACTCCATTCCATACATATATATGGGGAGGTACTAGCTGCAACTCTGTTTTACTGTGAAAACTGCAGGAACTTCAAACCGGCACTAGGAAACAGACTGAGAAAGCAGAGAAAAAGTGTCTCCTGCAACCCGTTCCCTTGGTGCTAGATGAACGAACGTCTCTCCACTTGCTCAGTTCTAAGTGATAAGTGTGTGTCAAAGCCGTCCTTCATCTAGCTTGTTGGGAACACAAAGTTTCTTTTAAGTTGCAAACTCCATTCCATACATATATATGCGGAGGTACTAGCTTCAACTCGGTTTTACTGTGAGAACTGCAGGAACTTCAAACCGGCACTAGGAAACAGACTGAGAAAGCAGAGAAAAAGTGTCTCCTGCAACCCGTTCCCTTGGTGCAAGATGAACGAACGTCTCTCTACTTACTCAGTTCTGGGAGATAAATGTGTGTGAAAGCCGTTCTTCACCTAGGTTGTTGGGAACACAAAGTTTCTTTTCAGTTGCAAACTCCATTCCTTACATATATATGGGGAGGTACTAGGTCCAACTCTGTTTTACAGTGAAAACTGCAGGAACTTCAAACCGGCACTAGGAAACGGACTGAGTAAGCAGAGAAAATTGTCTCCTGCAACCCGTTCCCTTGGTGCTAGATGAACGAACGTCTCTCCACTTGCTCAGTTCTGAGAGATAAGTGTGTGTCAAAGCCGTCCTTCAACTAGCTTGTTGTGAACACAAAGATTCTTTTCAGTTGCAAATTCCATTCCATACATATATAGGGGAGGTTCTAGCTCCAACTCGGTTTTACAGTGAAAACTGCAGGAACTTCAAACCGGCACTAGGAAACAGACTGAGAAAGCAGAGAAATTGTGTCTCCTGCAACCCGTTCCCTTGGTGCTAGATGAACGAACGTCTCTCCGCTTGCTCAGTTCTGAGAGATAAGTGTGTGTGAAAGCCGTCCTTCACCTAGCTTGTTGGGAACACAAAGTTACTTTTCAGTTGCAAACTCCATTCCATACATATATATGGGGAGGTACTAGCTCCAACTCTGTTTTACGGTGAAAACTGCAGGAACTTCAAACCGGCACTAGGAAACAGACTGAGAAAGCAGAGAAAAAGTGTCTCCTGCAACCCGTTCCCTTGGTGCTAGATGAACGAACGTCTCTCCACTTGCTCAGATCTAAGTGATAAGTGTGTGTCAAAGCCGTCCTTCATCTAGCTTGTTGGGAACACAAAGTTTCTTTTAAGTTGCAAACTCCATTCCATACATATATATTGGGAGGTACTAGCTTCAACTCGGTTTTACTGTGAGAACTGCAGGAACTTCAAACCGGCACTAGGAAACAGACTGAGAAAGCAGAGAAAAAGTGTCTCCTGCATCCCGTTCCCTTGGTGCTAGATGAACGAACGTCTCTCTACTTACTCAGTTCTGAGAGATAAATGTGTGTGAAAGCCGTTCTTCACCTAGGTTGTTGGGAACACAAAGTTTCTTTTAAGTAGCAAACTCCATTCCTTACATATATATGGGGAGGTACTAGCTCCAACTCTGTTTTACAGTGAAAACTGCAGGAACTTCAAACCGTCACTAGGAAACGGACTGAGAAAGCAGAGAAAATTGTCTCCTGCAAACCGTTCCCTTGGTGCTAGATGAACGAACGTCTCTCAACTTGCTCAGTTCCGAGAGATAAGTGTGTGTGAAAGCCGTCCTTCAACTAGCTTGTTGGGAACACTAAGTTTCTTTTCAGTTGCAAACTCCATTCCATACATATATATGGGGAGGTACTAGATCCAACTCGGTTTTACAGTGAAAACTGCAGGAACTTCTAACCGGCACTAGGAAACAGACTGAGAAAGCAGAGAAAAAGTGTCTCCTGCAACCCGTTCCCTTGGTGCTAGATGAACGAACGTCTCTCCACTTGCTCAGTTCTGAGAGATAAGTGTGTGTGAAATCCGTCCTTCACCTAGCTTGATGGGAACACAAAGTTTCTTTTCATTTGGAAACTCCATTCCATACATATATATGGGGAGGTACTAGCTCCAACTCTGTTTTACGGTGAAAACTGCAGGAACTTCAAACCGGCACTAGGAAACAGACTGAGAAAGCAGAGAAAAAGTGTCTCCTGCAACCCGTTCCCTTGGTGCTAGATGAACGAACGTCTCTCCACTTGCTCAGTTCTAACTGATAAGTGTGTTTCCAAGCCGTCCTTCATCTAGCTTGTTGGGAACACAAAGTTTCTTTTAAGTTGCAAACTCCATTCCATACATATATATGGGGAGGTACTAGCTTCAACTCGGTTTTACTGTGAGAACTGCAGGAACTTCAAACCGGCACTAGGAAACAGACTGAGAAAGCAGAGAAAAAGTGTCTCCTGCAACCCGTTCCCTTGGTGCAAGATGAACGAACGTCTCTCTACTTACTCAGTTCTGAGAGATAAATGTGTGTGAAAGCCGTTCTTCACCTAGGTTGTTGGGAACACAAAGTTTCTTTTCAGTTGCAAACTCCTTTCCTTACATATATATGGGGAGGTACTAGCTCCAACTCTGTTTTACAGTGAAAACTGCAGGAACTTCAAACCGGCACTAGGAAACGGACTGAGAAAGCAGAGAAAATTGTCTCCTGCAAACCGTTCCCTTGGTGCTAGATGAACGAACGTCTCTCCACTTGCTCAGTTCCGAGAGATAAGTGTGTGTGAAAGCCGTCCTTCAACTAGCTAGTTGGGAACACTAAGATTCTTTTCAGTTGCAAACTCCATTCCATACATATATATGGGGAGGTACTAGCTCCAACTCTGTTTTACGGTGAAAACTGCAGGAACTTCAAACCGGCACTAGGAAACAGACTGAGAAAGCAGAGAAAAAGTGTCTCCTGCAACCCATTCCCTTGGTGCTAGATGAACGAACGTCTCTCCACTTGCTCAGTTCTGAGAGATAAGTGTGTGTCAAAGCCGTCCTTCAACTAGCTTGTTGTAAACACAAAGATTCTTTTCAGTTGCAAATTCCATTCCATACATATATAGGGGAGGTTCTAGCTCCAACTCGGTTTTACAGTGAAAACTGCAGGAACTTCAAACCGGCACTAGGAAACAGACTGAGAAAGCAGAGAAATTGTGTCTCCTGCAACCCGTTCCCTTGGTGCTAGATGAACGAACGTCTCTCCGCTTGCTCAGTTCTGAGAGATAAGTGTGTGTGAAATCCGTCCTTCACCTAGCTTGATGGGAACACAAAGTTTCTTTTCATTTGGAAACTCCATTCCATACATATATATGGGGAGGTACTAGCTCCAACTCTGTTTTACGGTGAAAACTGCAGGAACTTCAAACCGGCACTAGGAAACAGACTGAGAAAGCAGAGAAAAAGTGTCTCCTGCAACCCGTTCCCTTGGTGCTAGATGAACGAACGTCTCTCCACTTGCTCAGTTCTAAGTGATAAGTGTGTGTCAAAGCCGTCCTTCATCTAGCTTGTTGGGAACACAAAGTTTCTTTTAAGTTGCAAACCCCATTCCATACATATATATGGGGAGGTACTAGCTTCAACTCGGTTTTACTGTGAGAACTGCAGGAACTTCAAACCGGCACTAGGAAACAGACTGAGAAAGCAGAGAAAAAGTGTCTCCTGCAACCCGTTCCCTTGGTGCTAGATGAACGAACGTCTCTCCGCTTGCTCAGTTCTGAGAGATAAGTGTGTGTGAAAGCCGTACTTCACCTAGCTTGTTGGGAACACAAAGTTTCTTTTCAGTTGCAAACTCCATTCCATACATATATATGGGGAGGTAGTAGCTGCAACTCTGTTTTACGGTGAAAACTGCAGGAACTTCAAACCGGCACTAGGAAACAGACTGAGAAAGCAGAGATAAAGTGTCTCCTGCAACCCGTTCCCTTGGTGCTAGATGAACGAACGTCTCTACACTTGCTCAGTTCTAAGTGATAAGTGTGTGTCAAAGCCGTCCTTCATCTAGCTTGTTGGGAACACAAAGTTTCTTTTAATTTGCAAACTCCTTTCCATACATATATATTGGGAGGTACTAGCTTCAAATCGGTTTTACTGTGAGAACTGCAGGAACTTCAAACCGGCACTAGGAAACAGACTGAGAAAGCAGAGAAAAAGTGTCTCCTGCAACCCGTTCCCTTGGTGCTAGATGAACGAACGTCTCTCTACTTACTCAGTTCTGAGAGATAAATGTGTGTGAATGCCGTTCTTCACCTAGGTTGTTGGGAACACAAAGTTTCTTTTCAGTTGCAAACTCCATTCCTTACATATATATGGGGAGGTACTAGCTCCAACTCTGTTTTACAGTGAAAACTGCAGGAACTTCAAACCGGCACTAGGAAAAGGACTGAGAAAGCAGAGAAAATTGTCTCCTGCAAACCGTTCCCTTGGTGCTAGATGAACGAACGTCTCTCCACTTGCTCAGTTCCGAGAGATAAGTTGTGTGAAAGCCGTCCTTCAACTAGCTAGTTGGGAACACTAAGTTTCTTTTCAGTTGCAAACTCCATTCCATACATATATAAGGGGAAGTACTAGCTCCAACTCTGTTTTACGGTGAAAACTGCAGGATCATCAAACCGGCACTAGGGAACAGACTGAGAAAGCAGAGAAACAGTGTCTCCTGCAACCCGTTCCCTTGGTGCTAGATGAACGAACGTCTCTCCACTTGCTCAGTTCTGAGAGATACGTGTGTGTCAAAGCCGTCCTTCAACTAGCTTGTTGTGAACACAAAGATTCTTTTCAGTTGCAAATTCCATTCCATACATATATAAGGGGAGGTTCTAGCTCCAACTCGGTTTTACAGTGAAAACTGCAGGAACTTCAAACCGGCACTAGGAAACAGAATGAGAAAGCAGAGAAATTGTGTCCCTGCAACCCGTTCCCTTGGTGCTAGATGAACGAACGTCTCTCCGCTTGCTCAGTTCTGAGAGATAAGTGTGTGTGAAAGCCGTCCTTCACCTAGCTTGTTGGGAACACAATGTTTCTTTTCAGTTGCAAACTCCATTCCATACATATATATGGGGAGGTACTAGCTCCAACTCGGTTTTACAGTGAAAACTGCAGGAACTTCAAACCGGCACTAGGAAACAGACTGAGAAAGCAGAGAAAAAGTGTCACCTGCAAACCGTTCCCTTGGTGCTAGATGAACGAACGTCTCTCTACTTACTCAGTTCTGACAGATAAATGTGTGTGAAAGCCGTTCTTCACCTAGCTTGTTGGGAACACAAAGTTTCTTTTCAGTTGCAAACTCCATTCCTTCCATATATATGGGGAGGTACTAGCTCCAACTCGGTTTTACAGTGAAAACTGCAGGAACTTCAAACCGGCACTAGGAAACAGACTGAGAAAGCAGAGAAAAAGTGTCTCCTGCAACCCGTTCCCTTGGTGCTAGATGAACGAACGTCTCTCCACTTGCTCATTTTTGAGAGATAAGTGTGTTTGAAAGCCGTCCTTCACCTAGCTTGTTGGGAACACAAAGTTTCTTTTCAGTTGCAAACTCCATTCCATACATATATATGGGTAGGTACTAGCTCCAACTCGGTATTACAGTGAAAACTGCAGGAACTTCAAACCGGCACTAGGAAACAGACTGAGAAAGCAGAGAAAAAGTGTCTCCTGCAACCCGTTCCCTTGGTGCTAGATGAACGAACGTCTCTCCATTTGCTCATTTCTGAGAGATAATTGTGTGTGAAAGCCGAACTTCACCTAGCTTGTTGGGAACACAAAGTTTCTTTTCAGTTGCATACTCCATTCCATACATATATATGGGGAGGTACTAGCTCCAACTCGGTTTTACAGTGAAAACTGCAGGAACTTCAAACCGGCACTAGGAAACAGACTGAGAAAGCAGAGAAAAAGTGTCTCCTGCAACGCGTTCCCTTGGTGCTAGATGAACGAACGTCTCTCTTCTTGCTCAGTTCTGAGAGATTAATGTGTTTGAAAGCCGTTCTTCACCTAGCTTGTTGGGAACACAAAGTTTCTCTTCAGTTGCAAACTCCATTCCATAAATATATAAGGGGAGGTACTAGCTCCAACTCGGTTTTACGGTGAAAACTGCAGGAACTTCTAACCGGCACTAGGAAACAGACTGAGAAAGCAGAGAAAAAGTGTCTCCTGCAACCCGTTCCCTTGGTGCTAGATGAACGAACGTCTCTCCACTTGCTCAGTTCTGAGAGATAAGTGTGTGTGAAAGCCGTCCTTCACATAGCTTGTTGGGAACACAAAGTTTCTTTTCAGTTGCAAACTCCATTCCATACATATATATGGGGAGGTACTAGCTCCAACTCGGTTTTACAGTGAAAACTGCAGGAAATTCAAACCGGCACTAGGAAAAAGACTGAGAAAGCAGAGAAAAAGTGTCCCTGCAACCCGTTCCCTTGGTGCTAGATGAACGAACGTCTCTCCACTTGCTCATTTCTGAGAGATAAGTTTGTGTGAAAGCCCTCCTTCACCTAGCTTGTTGGGAACACAAAGATTCTTTTCAGTTGCAAACTCCATTCCATACATATATATGGGGAGGTACTAGCTCCAACTCGGTTTTACAGTGAAAACTGCAGGAACTTCAAACCGGCACTAGGAAACAGACTGAGAAAGCAGAGAAAAAGTGTCTCCTGCTACCCGTTCCCTTGGTGCTAGATGAACGAACGTCTCTCAACTTGCTCAGTTCCAAGAGATAAGTGTGTGTGAAAGCCGTCCTTCAACTAGCTTGTTGGGAACACTAAGTTTCTTTTCAGTTGCAAACTCCATTCCATACATATATATGGGGAGGTACTAGATCCAACTCGGTTTTACGGTGAAAACTGCAGGAACTTCTAACCGGCACTAGGAAACAGACTGAGAAAGCAGAGAAAAAGTGTCTCCTGCAACCCGTTCCCTTGGTGCTAGATGAACGAACGTCTCTCCACTTGCTCAGTTCTGAGAGATAAGTGTGTGTGAATCCGTCCTTCACCTAGCTTGATGGGAACACAAAGTTTCTTTTCATTTGGAAACTCCATTCCATACATATATATGGGGAGGTACTAGCTGCAACTCTGTTTTACTGTTAAAACTGCAGGAACTTCAAACCGGCACTAGGAAACAGACTGAGAAAGCAGAGAAAAAGTGTCTCCTGCAACCCGTTCCCTTGGTGCTAGATGAACGAACGTCTCTCCACTTGCTCAGTTCTAAGTGATAAGTGTGTGTCAAAGCCGTCCTTCATCTAGCTTGTTGGGAACACAAAGTTTCTTTTAAGTTGCAAACTCCATTCCATACATATATATGCGGAGGTACTAGCTTCAACTCGGTTTTACTGTGAGAACTGCAGGAACTTCAAACCGGCACTAGGAAACAGACTGAGAAAGCAGAGAAAAAGTGTCTCCTGCAACCCGTTCCCTTGGTGCAAGATGAACGAACGTCTCTCTACTTACTCAGTTCTGGGAGATAAATGTGTGTGAAAGCCGTTCTTCACCTAGGTTGTTGGGAACACAAAGTTTCTTTTCAGTTGCAAACTCCATTCCTTACATATATATGGGGAGGTACTAGGTCCAACTCTGTTTTACAGTGAAAACTGCAGGAACTTCAAACCGGCACTAGGAAACGGACTGAGTAAGCAGAGAAAATTGTCTCCTGCAACCCGTTCCCTTGGTGCTAGATGAACGAACGTCTCTCCACTTGCTCAGTTCTGAGAGATAAGTGTGTGTCAAAGCCGTCCTTCAACTAGCTTGTTGTGAACACAAAGATTCTTTTCAGTTGCAAATTCCATTCCATACATATATAGGGGAGGTTCTAGCTCCAACTCGGTTTTACAGTGAAAACTGCAGGAACTTCAAACCGGCACTAGGAAACAGACTGAGAAAGCAGAGAAATTGTGTCTCCTGCAACCCGTTCCCTTGGTGCTAGATGAACGAACGTCTCTCCGCTTGCTCAGTTCTGAGAGATAAGTGTGTGTGAAAGCCGTCCTTCACCTAGCTTGTTGGGAACACAAAGTTACTTTTCAGTTGCAAACTCCATTCCATACATATATATGGGGAGGTACTAGCTCCAACTCTGTTTTACGGTGAAAACTGCAGGAACTTCAAACCGGCACTAGGAAACAGACTGAGAAAGCAGAGAAAAAGTGTCTCCTGCAACCCGTTCCCTTGGTGCTAGATGAACGAACGTCTCTCCACTTGCTCAGATCTAAGTGATAAGTGTGTGTCAAAGCCGTCCTTCATCTAGCTTGTTGGGAACACAAAGTTTCTTTTAAGTTGCAAAATCCATTCCATACATATATATTGGGAGGTACTAGCTTCAACTCGGTTTTACTGTGAGAACTGCAGGAACTTCAAACCGGCACTAGGAAACAGACTAGAAAGCAGAGAAAAAGTGTCTCCTGCATCCCGTTCCCTTGGTGCTAGATGAACGAACGTCTCTCTACTTACTCAGTTCTGAGAGATAAATGTGTGTGAAAGCCGTTCTTCACCTAGGTTGTTGGGAACACAAAGTTTCTTTTAAGTAGCAAACTCCATTCCTTACATATATATGGGGAGGTACTAGCTCCAACTCTGTTTTACAGTGAAAACTGCAGGAACTTCAAACCGGCACTAGGAAACGGACTGAGAAAGCAGAGAAAATTGTCTCCTGCAAACCGTTCCCTTGGTGCTAGATGAACGAACGTCTCTCAACTTGCTCAGTTCCGAGAGATAAGTGTGTGTGAAAGCCGTCCTTCAACTAGCTTGTTGGGAACACTAAGTTTCTTTTCAGTTGCAAACTCCATTCCATACATATATATGGGGAGGTACTAGATCCAACTCGGTTTTACAGTGAAAACTGCAGGAACTTCTAACCGGCACTAGGAAACAGACTGAGAAAGCAGAGAAAAAGTGTCTCCTGCAACCCGTTCCCTTGGTGCTAGATGAACGAACGTCTCTCCACTTGCTCAGTTCTGAGAGATAAGTGTGTGTGAAAGCCGTCCTTCACATAGCTTGTTGGGAACACAAAGTTTCTTTTCAGTTGCAAACTCCATTCCATACATATATATGGGGAGGTACTAGCTCCAACTCGGTTTTACAGTGAAAACTGCAGGAAATTCAAACCGGCACTAGGAAACAGACTGAGAAAGCAGAGAAAAAGTGTCCCTGCAACCCGTTCCCTTGGTGCTAGATGAACGAACGTCTCTCCACTTGCTCATTTCTGAGAGATAAGTTTGTGTGAAAGCCCTCCTTCACCTAGCTTGTTGGGAACACAAAGATTCTTTTCAGTTGCAAACTCCATTCCATACATATATATGGGGAGGTACTAGCTCCAACTCGGTTTTACAGTGAAAACTGCAGGAACTTCAAACCGGCACTAGGAAACAGACTGAGAAAGCAGAGAAAAAGTGTCTCCTGCTACCCGTTCCCTTGGTGCTAGATGAACGAACGTCTCTCAACTTGCTCAGTTCCAAGAGATAAGTGTGTGTGAAAGCCGTCCTTCAACTAGCTTGTTGGGAACACTAAGTTTCTTTTCAGTTGCAAACTCCATTCCATACATATATATGGGGAGGTACTAGATCCAACTCGGTTTTACGGTGAAAACTGCAGGAACTTCTAACCGGCACTAGGAAACAGACTGAGAAAGCAGAGAAAAAGTGTCTCCTGCAACCCGTTCCCTTGGTGCTAGATGAACGAACGTCTCTCCACTTGCTCAGTTCTGAGAGATAAGTGTGTGTGAATCCGTCCTTCACCTAGCTTGATGGGAACACAAAGTTTCTTTTCATTTGGAAACTCCATTCCATACATATATATGGGGAGGTACTAGCTGCAACTCTGTTTTACTGTGAAAACTGCAGGAACTTCAAACCGGCACTAGGAAACAGACTGAGAAAGCAGAGAAAAAGTGTCTCCTGCAACCCGTTCCCTTGGTGCTAGATGAACGAACGTCTCTCCACTTGCTCAGTTCTAAGTGATAAGTGTGTGTCAAAGCCGTCCTTCATCTAGCTTGTTGGGAACACAAAGTTTCTTTTAAGTTGCAAACTCCATTCCATACATATATATGCGGAGGTACTAGCTTCAACTCGGTTTTACTGTGAGAACTGCAGGAACTTCAAACCGGCACTAGGAAACAGACTGAGAAAGCAGAGAAAAAGTGTCTCCTGCAACCCGTTCCCTTGGTGCAAGATGAACGAACGTCTCTCTACTTACTCAGTTCTGGGAGATAAATGTGTGTGAAAGCCGTTCTTCACCTAGGTTGTTGGGAACACAAAGTTTCTTTTCAGTTGCAAACTCCATTCCTTACATATATATGGGGAGGTACTAGGTCCAACTCTGTTTTACAGTGAAAACTGCAGGAACTTCAAACCGGCACTAGGAAACGGACTGAGTAAGCAGAGAAAATTGTCTCCTGCAACCCGTTCCCTTGGTGCTAGATGAACGAACGTCTCTCCACTTGCTCAGTTCTGAGAGATAAGTGTGTGTCAAAGCCGTCCTTCAACTAGCTTGTTGTGAACACAAAGATTCTTTTCAGTTGCAAATTCCATTCCATACATATATAGGGGAGGTTCTAGCTCCAACTCGGTTTTACAGTGAAAACTGCAGGAACTTCAAACCGGCACTAGGAAACAGACAGAGAAAGCAGAGAAATTGTGTCTCCTGCAACCCGTTCCCTTGGTGCTAGATGAACGAACGTCTCTCCGCTTGCTCAGTTCTGAGAGATAAGTGTGTGTGAAAGCCGTCCTTCACCTAGCTTGTTGGGAACACAAAGTTACTTTTCAGTTGCAAACTCCATTCCATACATATATATGGGGAGGTACTAGCTCCAACTCTGTTTTACGGTGAAAACTGCAGGAACTTCAAACCGGCACTAGGAAACAGACTGAGAAAGCAGAGAAAAAGTGTCTCCTGCAACCCGTTCCCTTGGTGCTAGATGAACGAACGTCTCTCCACTTGCTCAGATCTAAGTGATAAGTGTGTGTCAAAGCCGTCCTTCATCTAGCTTGTTGGGAACACAAAGTTTCTTTTAAGTTGCAAACTCCATTCCATACATATATATTGGGAGGTACTAGCTTCAACTCGGTTTTACTGTGAGAACTGCAGGAACTTCAAACCGGCACTAGGAAACAGACTGAGAAAGCAGAGAAAAAGTGTCTCCTGCATCCCGTTCCCTTGGTGCTAGATGAACGAACGTCTCTCTACTTACTCAGTTCTGAGAGATAAATGTGTGTGAAAGCCGTTCTTCACCTAGGTTGTTGGGAACACAAAGTTTCTTTTCAGTTGCAAACTCCTTTCCTTACATATATATGGGGAGGTACTAGCTCCAACTCTGTTTTACAGTGAAAACTGCAGGAACTTCAAACCGGCACTAGGAAACGGACTGAGAAAGCAGAGAAAATTGTCTCCTGCAAACCGTTCCCTTGGTGCTAGATGAACGAACGTCTCTCCACTTGCTCAGTTCCGAGAGATAAGTGTGTGTGAAAGCCGTCCTTCAACTAGCTAGTTGGGAACACTAAGATTCTTTTCAGTTGCAAACTCCATTCCATACATATATATGGGGAGGTACTAGCTCCAACTCTGTTTTACGGTGAAAACTGCAGGAACTTCAAACCGGCACTAGGAAACAGACTGAGAAAGCAGAGAAAAAGTGTCTCCTGCAACCCGTTCCCTTGGTGCTAGATGAACGAACGTCTCTCCACTTGCTCAGTTCTGAGAGATAAGTGTGTGTCAAAGCCGTCCTTCAACTAGCTTGTTGTAAACACAAAGATTCTTTTCAGTTGCAAATTCCATTCCATACATATATAGGGGAGGTTCTAGCTCCAACTCGGTTTTACAGTGAAAACTGCAGGAACTTCAAACCGGCACTAGGAAACAGACTGAGAAAGCAGAGAAATTGTGTCTCCTGCAACCCGTTCCCTTGGTGCTAGATGAACGAACGTCTCTCCGCTTGCTCAGTTCTGAGAGATAAGTTTGTGTGAAAGCCGTCCTTCACCTAGCTTGTTGGGAACACAAAGTTACTTTTCAGTTGCAAACTCCATTCCATACATATATATGGGGAGGTACTAGCTCCAACTCTGTTTTACGGTGAAAACTGCAGGAACTTCAAACCGGCACTAAGAAACAGACTGAGAAAGCAGAGAAAAAGTGTCTCCTGCAACCCGTTCCCTTGGTGCTAGATGAACGAACGTCTCTCCACTTGCTCAGTTCTAAGTGATAAGTTTGTGTCAAAGCGTCCTTCACCTAGCTTGTTGGGAACACAAAGTTTCTTTTAAGTTGCAAACTCCATTCCATACATATATATTGGGAGGTACTAGCTTCAACTCGGTTTTACTGTGAGAACTGCAGGAACTTCAAACCGGCACTAGGAAACAGACTGAGAAAGCAGAGAAAAAGTGTCTCCTGCAACCCGTTCCCTTGGTGCTAGATGAACGAACGTCTCTCTACTTACTCAGTTCTGAGAGATAAATGTGTGTGAAAGCCGTTCTTCACCTAGGTTGTTGGGAACACAAAGTTTCTTTTCAGTAGCAAACTCCATTCCTTACATATATATGGGGAGGTACTAGCTCCAACTCTGTTTTACTGTGAAAACTGCAGGAACTTCAAACCGGCACTAGGAAACGGACTGAGAAAGCAGAGAAAATTGTCTCCTGCAAACCGTTCCCTTGGTGCTAGATGAACGAACGTCTCTCCACTTGCTCAGTTCCGAGAGATAAGTGTGTGTGAAAGCCGACCTTCAACTAGCTAGTTGGGAACACTAAGTTTCTTTTCAGTTGCAAACTCCATTCCATACATATATATGGGGAGGTACCAGCTCCAACTCTGTTTTACGGTGAAAACTGCAGGAACTTCAAACCGGCACTAGGAAACAGACTGAGAATGCAGAGCAACAGTGTCTCCTGCAACCCGTTCCCTTGGTGCTAGATGAACGATCGTCTCTCCACTTGCTCAGTTCTGAGAGATAAGTGTGTGTCAAAGCCGTCCTTCAACTAGCTTGTTGTGAACACAAAGATTCTTTTCAGTTGCAAATTCCATTCCATACATATATAAGGGGAGATTCTAGCTCCAACTCGGTTTTACAGTGAAAACTGCAGGAACTTCAAACCGGCACTAGGAAACAGACTGAGAAAGCAGAGAAATTGTGTTCCTGCAACCCGTTCCCTTGGTGCTAGATGAACGAACGTCTCTCCGCTTGCTCAGTTCTGAGAGATAAGTGTGTGTGAAAGCCGTCCTTCACCTAGCTTGTTGGGAACACAAAGTTTCTTTTCAGTTGCAAACTCCATTCCATACATATATATGGGGAGGTACTAGCTCCAACTCGGTTTTACAGTGAAAACTGCAGGAACTTCAAACCGGCACTAGGAAACAGACTGAGAAAGCAGAGAAATTGTGTCTCCTGCAACCCGTTCCCTTGGTGCTAGATGAACGAACGTCTCTCCGCTTGCTCAGTTCTGAGAGTTCAGTGTGTGTGAAAGCGGTATTTCACCTAGCTTGTTGGGAACACAAAGTTTCTTTTCAGTTGCAAACTCCATTCCTTACATATATATGGGGAGGTACTAGCTCCAACTCGGTTTTACAGTGAAAACTGCAGGAACTTCAAACCGGCACTAGGAAACAGACTGAGAAAGCAGAGAAAAAGTGTCTCCTGCAACCCGTTCCCTTGGTGCTAGATGAACGAACGTCTCTCCACTTGCTCAGTTCCGAGAGATAAGTGTGTGTGAAAGCCGTCCTTCAACTAGCTTGTTGGGAACACTAAGTTTCTTTTCAGTTGCCAACTCCATTCCATACATATATATGGGGAGGTACTAGATCCAACTCGGTTTTACAGAGAAAACTGCAGGAACTTCTAACCGGCACTAGGAAACAGACTGAGAAAGCAGAGAAAAAGTGTCTCCTGCAACCCGTTCCCTTGGTGCTAGATGAACGAACGTCTCTCCACTTGCTCAGTTCTGAGAGATAAGTGTGTGTGAAATCCGTCCTTCACTTAGCTTGATGGGAACACAAAGTTTCTTTTCATTTGGAAACTCCATTCCATACATATATATGGGGAGGTACTAGCTCCAACTCTGTTTTACGGTGAAAACTGCAGGAACATCAAACCGGCACTAGGAAACAGACTGAGAAAGCAGAGAAAAAGTGTCTCCTGCAACCCGTTCCCTTGGTGCTAGATGAACGAACGTCTCTCCACTTGCTCAGTTCTAAGTGATAAGTATGTGTCCAAGCCGTCCTTCATCTAGCTTGTTGGGAACACAAAGTTTCTTTTAAGTTGCAAACTCCATTCCATACATATATATGGGGAGGTACTAGCTTCAACTCGGTTTTACTGTGAGAACTGCAGGAACTTCAAACCGGCACTAGGAAACAGACTGAGAAAGCAGAGAAAAAGTGTCTCCTGCAACCCGTTCCCTTGGTGCAAGATGAACGAACGTCTCTCTACTTACTCAGTTCTGAGAGATAAATGTGTGTGAAAGCCGTTCTTCACCTAGGTTGTTGGGAACACAAAGTTTCTTTTCAGTTGCAAACTCCATTCCATACATATATATGGGGAGGTACTAGCTCCAACTCTGTTTTACGGTGAAAACTGCAGGAACTTCAAACCGGCACTAGGAAACAGACTGAGAAAGCAGAGAAAAAGTGTCTCCTGCAACCCGTTCCCTTGGTGCTAGATGAACGAACGTCTCTCCACTTGCTCAGTTCTGAGAGATAAGTGTGTGTCAAAGCCGTTCTTCAACTAGCTTGTTGTGAACACAAAGATTCTTTTCAGTTGCAAATTCCATTCCATACATATATAAGGGGAGGTTCTAGCTCCAACTCGGTTTTACAGTGAAAACTGCAGGAACTTCAAACCGGCACTAGGAAACAGACTGAGAAAGCAGAGAAATTGTGTCTCCTGCAACCCGTTCCCTTGGTGCTAGATGAACGAACGTCTCTCCGCTTGCTCAGTTCTGAGAGATTAGTGTGTGTGAAAGCCGTCCTTCACCTAGCTTGTTGGGAACACAAAGTTTCTTTTCAGTTGCAAACTCCATTCCATACATATATATGGGGAGGTACTAGCTCCAACTCTGTTTTACGGTGAAAACTGCAGGAACTTCAAACCGGCACTAGGAAACAGACTGAGAAAGCAGAGAAAAAGTGTCTCCTGCAACCCGTTCCCTTGGTGCTAGATGAACGAACGTCTCTCCACTTGCTCAGTTCTGAGAGATAAGTGTGTGTGAAAGCCGTTCTTCACCTAGCTTGTTGGGAACACAAAGTTTCTTTTCAGTTGCAAACTCCATTCCTTACATATATATGGGGAGGTACTAGCTCCAACTCTGTTTTACAGTGAAAACTGCAGGAACTTCAAACCGGCACTAGGAAACGGACTGAGAAAGCACAGAAAAAGTTTCTCCTGCAACCCGTTTCCATGGTGCTAGATGAACGAACGTCTCTCCACTTGCTCAGTTCCGAGAGATAAGTGTGTGTGAAAGCCGTCCTTCAACTAGCTTGTTGGGAACACTAAGTTTCTTTTCAGTTGCAAACTCCATTCCATACATATATATGGGGAGGTACAAGATCCAACTCGGTTTTACAGAGAAAAGTGCAGGAACTTCAAACCGGCACTAGGAAACAGACTGAGAAAGCAGAGAAAAAGTGTCTCCTGCATCCCGTTCCCTTGGTGCTAGATGAACGAACGTCTCTCCACTTGCTCAGTTCTGAGAGATAAGTGTGTGTGAAAGCTGTCCTTCACCTAGCTTGATGGGAACACTAAGATTCTTTTCAGTTGCAAACTCCATTGCATACATATATATGGGGAGGTACTAGCTCCAACTCTGTTTTACGGTGAAAACTGCAGGAACTTCAAACCGGCACTAGGAAACAGACTGAGAAAGCAGAGAAAAAGTGTCTCCTGCAACCCGTTCCCTTGGTGCTAGATGAACGAATGTCTCTCCACTTGCTCAGTTCTGAGAGATATGTGTGTGTCAAAGCCGTCCTTCACCTAGCTTGTTGTGAACACAAAGTTTCTTTTAGGTTGCAAACACTATTCCATACATATATAAGGGGAGGTTCTAGCTCCAACTCGGTTTTACAGTGAAAACTGCAGGAACTTCAAATCGGCACTAGGAAACAGACTGAGAAAGCAGAGAAATTGTGTCTTCGGCAACCCGTTCCCTTGGTGCTAGATGAACGAACGTCTCTCCGCTTGCTCAGTTCTGAGAGATAAGTGTGTGTGAAAGCCGTCCTTCACCTAGCTTGTTGGGAACACAAAGTTTCTTTTCACTTGCAAACTCCATTCCATACATATATATGGGGAGGTACTAGCTCCAACTCGGTTTTACAGTGAAAACTGCAGGAACTTCAAACCGGCACTAGGAAACAGACTGAGAATGCAGAGAAAAAGTGTCTCCTGCAACCCGTTCCCTTGGTGCTAGATGAACGAACGTCTCTCCACTTGCTAATTTCTAAGAGATAAGTGTGTGTGAAAGCCGTCCTTCACCTAGCTTGTTGGGAACACAAAGTTCTTTTCAGTTTCAAACTCCATTCCATACATATATATGGGGAGGTACTAGCTCCAACTCTGTTTTACGGTGTAAACTGCAGGAACTTCAAACCGGCACTAGGAAACAGACTGAGAAAGCAGAGAAAAAGTGTCTCCTGCTACCCGTTCTCTTGGTGCTAGATGAACGAACGTCTTTCCACTTGCTCAGTTCCGAAAGATAAGTGTGTGTGAAAGCCGTCCTTCAACTAGATTGTTGGGAACACTAAGTTTCTTTTCAGTTGCAAATTCCATTCCATACATACATATCGGTAGGTACTAGATCCAACTCGGTTTTACAGTGAAAACTGCAGGAACTTCTAACCGGCACTAGGAAACAGACTGAGAAAGCAGAGAAAAAGTGTCTCCTGCAACCCGTTCCCTTGGTGCTAGATGAACGAACGTCTCTCCACTTGCTCATCTCTGAGAGATAATTGTGTGTGAAAGCCGTCCTTCACCTAGCTTGATGGGAACACAAAGTTTCTTTTCATTTGGAAACTCCATTCCATACATATATATGGGGAGGTACTAGCTCCAACTGTGTTTTACGGTGAAATCTGCAGGAACTTCAAACCGGCACTAGGAAACAGACTGAGAAAGCAGAGAAATTGTCTCTCCTGCAACCCGTTCCCTTGGTGCTAGATGAACGAACGTCTCTCCAATTGCTCATTTATGAGAGATAAGTGTGTGTGAAAGCCGAACTTCACCTATCTTGTTGGGAACACAAAGTTTCTTTTCAGTTGCATACTCCATTCCATACATATATATGGGGAGGTACTAGCTCCAACTCGGTTTTACAGTGAAAACTGCAGGAACTTCAAACCGGCACTAGGAAACAGACTGAGAAAGCAGAGAAAAAGTGTCTCCTGCAAACCGTTCCCTTGGTGCTAGATGAACGAACGTCTCTCCATTTGCTCATTTCTGAGAGATAAGTGTGTGTGAAAGCCGAACTTCACCTAGCTTGTTGGGAACACAAAGTTTCTTTTAGGTTGCATACTCCATTCCATACATATATATGTGGTGGTACTAGCTCCAACTCGGTTTTACAGTGAAAACTGCAGGAACTTCAAACCGGCACTAGGAAACAGACTGAGAAAGCAGAGAAATTGTGTCTCCTGCAACCCGTTCCCTTGGTGCTAGATGAACGAACGTCTCTCCACTTGCTCAGTTCCGAGAGATAAGTGTGTGTGAAAGCCGTCCTTCAACTAGCTTGTTGGGAACACTAAGTTTCTTTTCAGTTGCAAACTCCATTCCATACATATATATGGGGAGGTACTAGATCCAACTCGGTTTTACAGAGAAAACTGCAGGAACTTCTAACCGGCACTAGGAAACAGACTGAGAAAGCAGAGAAAAAGTGTCTCCTGCAACCCGTTCCCTTGGTGCTAGATGAACGAACGTCTCTCCACTTGCTCAGTTCTGAGAGATAAGTGTGTGTGAAATCCGTCCTTCACTTAGCTTGATGGGAACACAAAGTTTCTTTTCATTTGGAAACTCCATTCCATACATATATATGGGGAGGTACTAGCTCCAACTCTGTTTTACGGTGAAAACTGCAGGAACTTCAAACCGGCACTAGGAAACAGACTGAGAAAGCAGAGAAAAAGTGTCTCCTGCAACCCGTTCCCTTGGTGCTAGATGAACGAACGTCTCTCCACTTGCTCAGTTCTAAGTGATAAGTGTGTGTCCAAGCCGTCCTTCATCTAGCTTGTTGGGAACACAAAGATTCTTTTAAGTTGCAAACTCCATTCCATACATATATATGGAGAGGTACTAGCTTCAACTCGGTTTTACTGTGAGAACTGCAGGAACTTCAAACCGGCACTAGGAAACAGACTGAGAAAGCAGAGAAAAAGTGTCTCCTGCAACCCGTTCCCTTGGTGCAAGATGAACGAACGTCTCTCTACTTACTCAGTTCTGAGAGATAAATGTGTGTGAAAGCCGTTCTTCACCTAGGTTGTTGGGAACACAAAGTTTCTTTTCAGTTGCAAACTCCATTCCTTACATATATATGGGGAGGTACTAGCTCCAACTCTGTTTTACAGTGAAAACTGCAGGAACTTCAAACCGGCACTAGGAAACGGACTGAGAAAGCAGAGAAAATTGTCTCCTGCAAACCGTTCCCTTGGTGCTAGATGAACGAACGTCTCTCCACTTGCTCAGTTCCGAGAGATAAGTGTGTGTGAAAGCCGTCCTTCAACTAGCTAGTTGGGAACACTAAGTTTCTTTTCAGTTGCAAACTCCATTCCATACATATATATGGGGAGGTACTAGCTCCAACTCTGTTTTACGGTGAAAACTGCAGGAACTTCAAACCGGCACTAGGAAACAGACTGAGAAAGCAGAGAAAAAGTGTCTCCTGCAACCCGTTCCCTTGGTGCTAGATGAACGAACGTCTCTCCACTTGCTCAGTTCTGAGAGATAAGTGTGTGTCAAAGCCGTTCTTCAACTAGCTTGTTGTGAACACAAAGATTCTTTTCAGTTGCAAATTCCATTCCATACATATATAAGGGGAGGTTCTAGCTCCAACTCGGTTTTACAGTGAAAACTGCAGGAACTTCAAACCGGCACTAGGAAACAGACTGAGAAAGCAGAGAAATTGTGTCTCCTGCAACCCGTTCCCTTGGTGCTAGATGAACGAACGTCTCTCCGCTTGCTCAGTTCTGAGAGATAAGTGTGTGTGAAAGCTGTCCTTCACCTAGCTTGATGGGAATACAAAGTTTCTTTTCAGTTGCAAACTCCATTCCATACATATATAAGGGGAGGTTCTAGCTCCAACTCGGTTTTACAGTGAAAACTGCAGGAACATCATACCGGCACTAGGAAACAGACTGAGAAAGCAGAGAAATTGTGTCTCCTGCAACCCGTTCCCTTGGTGCTAGATGAACGAACGTCTCTCCGCTTGCTCAGTTCTGAGAGATAAGTGTGTGTGAAAGCCGTCCTTCACGTAGCTTGTTGGGAACACAAAGTTTCTTTTCAGTTGCAAACTCCATTCCATACATATATATGGGGAGGTACTTGCTCCAACTCGGTTTTACAGTGAAAACTGCAGGAACATCAAACCGGCACTAGGAAACAGACTGAGATAGCAGAGAAAAAGTGTCTCCTGCAACCCGTTCCCTTGGTGCTAGATGAACGAACGTCTCTCTACTTACTCAGTTCTGAGAGATAAATGTGTGTGAAAGCCGTTCTTCACCTAGCTTGTTGGGAACACAAAGTTTCTTTTCAGTTGCAAACTCCATTCCTTACATATATATGGGGAGGTACTAGCTCCAACTCTGTTTTACAGTGAAAACTGCAGGAACTTCAAACCGGCACTAGGAAACGGACTGAGAAAGCAGAGAAAAAGTTTCTCCTGCAACCCGTTTCCATGGTGCTAGATGAACGAACGTCTCTCCACTTGCTCAGTTCCGAGAGATAAGTGTGTGTGAAAGCCGTCCTTCAACTAGCTTGTTGGGAACACTAAATTTCTTTTCAGTTGCAAACTCCATTCCATACATATATATGGGGAGGTACAAGATCCAACTCGGTTTTACAGAGAAAAGTGCAGGAACTTCAAACCGGCACTAGGAAACAGACTGAGAATGCAGAGAAAAAGTTTCTCCTGCATCCCGTTCCCTTGGTGCTAGATGAACGAATGTCTCTCCACTTGCTCAGTTCTGAGAGATAAGTGTGTGTGAAAGCTGTCCTTCACCTAGCTTGATGGGAACACTAAGATTCTTTTCAGTTGCAAACTCCATTGCATACATATATATGGGGAGGTACTAGCTCCAACTCTGTTTTACGGTGAAAACTGCAGGAACTTCAAACCGGCACTAGGAAACAGACTGAGAAAGCAGAGAAAAAGTGTCTCCTGCAACCCGTTCACTTGGTGCTAGATGAACGAATGTCTCTCCACTTGCTCAGTTCTAGAGATATGTGTGTGTCAAAGCCGTCCTTCACCTAGCTTGTTGTGAACACAAAGTTTCTTTTAGGTTGCAAACTCTATTCCATACATATATAAGGGGAGGTTCTAGCTCCAACTCGGTTTTACAGTGAAAACTGCAGGAAATTCAAATCGGCACTAGGAAACAGACTGAGAAAGCAGAGAAATTGTGTCTTCGGCAACGCATTTCCTTTTTGCTAGATGAACGAACGTCTCTCCGCTTGCTCAGTTCTGAGATATAAGTGTGTGTGAAAGCCGTCCTTCACCTAGCTTGTTGGGAACACAAAGTTTCTTTTCAGTTGCAAACTCCATTCCATACATATATATGGGGAGGTACTAGCTCCAACTCGGTTTTACAGTGAAAACTGCAGGAACTTCAAACCGGCACTAGGAAACAGACTGAGAATGCAGAGAAAAAGTGTCTCCTGCAACCCGTTCCCTTGGTGCTAGATGAACGAACGTCTCTCCACTTGCTAATTTCTAAGAGATAAGTGTGTGTGAAAGCCGTCCTTCACCTAGCTTGTTGTGAACACAAAGTTTCTTTTAGGTTGCAAACTCTATTCCATACATATATAAGGGGAGGTTCTAGCTCCAACTCGGTTTTACAGTGAAAACTGCAGGAACTTCAAACCGGCACTAGGAAACAGACTGAGAAAGCAGAGAAATTGTGTCTTCGGCAACGCATTTCCTTTTTGCTAGATGAACGAACGTCTCTCCGCTTGCTCAGTTCTGAGAGATAAGTGTGTGTGAAAGCCGTCCTTCACCTAGCTTGTTGGGAACACAAAGTTTCTTTTCAGTTGCAAACTCCATTCCATACATATATATGGGGAGGTACTAGCTCCAACTCGGTTTTACAGTGAAAACTGCAGGAACTTCAAACCGGCACTAGGAAACAGACTGAGAATGCAGAGAAAAAGTGTCTCCTGCAACCCGTTCCCTTGGTGCTAGATGAACGAACGTCTCTCCACTTGCTAATTTCTAAGAGATAAGTGTGTGTGAAAGCCGTCCTTCACCTAGCTTGTTGGGAACACAAAGTTCTTTTCAGTTGCAAACTCCATTCCATACATATATATGGGGAGGTACTAGCTCCAACTCTGTTTTACGGTGTAAACTGCAGGAACTTCAAACCGGCACTAGGAAACAGACTGAGAAAGCAGGGAAAAAGTGTGTCCTGCTACCCGTTCCCTTGGTGCTAGATGAACGAACGTCTCTCCACTTGCTCAGTTCTGAGAGATAATTGTGTGTGAAAGCCGTCCTTCACCTAGCTTGATGGGAACACAAAGTTTCTTTTCATTTGGAAACTCCATTCCATACATATATATGGGGAGGTACTAGCTCCAACTGTGTTTTACGGTGAAATCTGCAGGAACTTCAAACCGGCACTAGGAAACAGACTGAGAAAGCAGAGAAATTGTGTCTCCTGCATCCCGTTCCCTTGGTGCTAGATGAACGAACGTCTCTCCGCTTGCTCAGTTCTGAGAGATAAGTGTGTGTGAAAGCTGTCCTTCACCTAGCTTGTTGGGAACACAAAGTTTCTTTTCAGTTGCAAACTCCATTCCATACATATATATGGGGAGGTACTACCTCCAACTCGGTTTTACAGTGAAAACTGCAGGAACTTCAAACCGGCACTAGGAAACAGACTGAGAAAGCAGAGAAAAAGTGTCTCCTGCAACCCGTTCCCTTGGTGCTAGATGAACGAACGTCTCTCTACTTACTCAGATCTGAGAGATAAATATGTGTTAAAGCCATTCTTCACCTAGCTTGTTGGGAATACAAAGTTTCTTTTCAGTTGCAAACTCCATTCCTTACAGATATATGGGGAGGTACTAGCTCCAACTCGGTTTTACAGTGAAAACTGCAGGAACTTCAAACCGGCACTAGGAAACAGACTGAGAAAGCAGAGAAAAAGTGTCCCCTGCAACCCGTTCCATTTGTGCTAGATGAACGAACGTCTCTCCACTTGCTCAGTTCTGAGAGATATGTGTGTGTGAAAGCTGTCCTTCACCTAGATTGATGGGAACACAAAGTTTCTTTTCAGTTGCATACTCCATTGCATACATATATATGAGGTGATTCTAGCTCCAACTCTCTTTTACGGTGAAAAGTGCAGGAACTTCAAATCGGCACTAGGAAACAGACTGAGAAAGCAGAGAAATTGTGTCTCCTGCAACGCATTTCCTTGGTGCTAGATGAACGAACGTCTCTCCACTTGCTCAGTTCTGAGAGATAAGTGTGTATGAAAGCCGTCCTTCACCTAGCTTGTTGTGAACACAAAGATTCTTTTCAGTTGCAAACACCATTCCATACATATATAAGGGGAGGTACTAGCTCCAACTCGGTTTTACAGTGAAAGCTGCAGGAACTTCAAACCGGCACTAGGAAACAGACTGAGAAAGCAGAGAAAAAGTGTCTCCTGCAACCCGTTCCCTTGGTGCTAGATGAACGAACGTCTATCCACTTGCTCAGTTCCGAGAGGTAAGAGTGTGTGAAAGCCGTCCTTCAACTAGCTTGTTGGGAACACTAAGATTCTTTTCAGTTGCAAACTCCATTCCATACATATATATGGGGAGGTACTAGATCCAACTCGGTTTTACAGTGAAAACTGCAGGAACTTCAAACCGGCACTAGGAAACAGACTGAGAAAGCAGAGAAAAAGTGTCTCCTGCAACCCGTTCCCTTGGTGCTAGATGAACGAACGTCTCTCCACTTGCTCAGTTCTGAGAGATAAGTGTGTTTGAAAGCTGTCCTTCACCTAACTTGATGGGAACACAAAGTTTCTTTTCAGTTGCAAACTCCATTCCATACATATATAAGGGGAGGTTCTAGCTCCAACTCGGTTTTACAGTGAAAACTGCAGGAACTTCATACCGGCACTAGGAAACAGACCGAGAAAGCAGAGAAATTGTGTCTCCTGCAACCCGTTCCCTTGGTGCTAGATGAACGAACGTCTCTCCGCTTGCTCAGTTCTGAGAGATAAGTGTGTGTGAAAGCCGTCCTTCACATAGCTTGTTGGGAACACAAAGTTTCTTTTCAGTTGCAAACTCCATTCCTTACATATATATGGGGAGGTACTAGCTCCAACTCTGTTTTACAGTGAAAACTGCAGGAACTTCAAACCGGCACTAGGAAACAGACTGAGAAAGCAGAGAAAAAGTTTCTCCTGCAACCCGTTTCCATGGTGCTAGATGAACGAACGTCTCTCCACTTGCTCAGTTCCGAGAGATAAGTGTGTGTGAAAGCCGTCCTTCAACTAGCTTGTTGGGAACACTAAGTTTCTTTTCAGTTGCAAACTCCATTCCATACATATATATGGGGAGGTACTAGATCCAACTCGGTTTTACAGTGAAAACTGCAGGAACTTCAAACCGGCACTAGGAAACAGACTGAGAAAGCAGAGAAAAAGTGTCTCCTGCAACCCGTTCCCTTGGTGCTAGATGAACGAACGTCTCTCCACTTGCTCAGTTCTGAGAGATAAGTGTGTGTGAAAGCAGTCCTTCACCTAGCTTGATGGGAACACAAAGTTTCTTTTAAGTTGCAAACTCCATTCCATATATATATATTGGGAGGTACTAGCTCCAACTCTGTTTTACGGTGAAAACTGCAGGAACTTCAAACCGTCACTAGGAAACAGACTGAGAAAGCAGAGAAAAAGTGTCTCCTGCAACCCGTTCCCTTGGTTCTAGATGAACGAACGTCTCTCCACTTGCTCAGTTCTGAGAGATAAGTGTGTGTCAAAGCCGTCCTTCACCTAGCTTGTTGTGAACACAAAGTTTCTTTTCAGTTGCAAACTCCATTCCATACATATATAAGGGGAGGTTCTAGCTCCAACTCGGTTTTACAGTGAAAACTGCAGGAACTTCAAACCGGCACTAGGAAACAGACTGAGAAAGCAGAGAAATTGTGTCTCCTGCAACCCGTTCTCTTGGTGCTAGATGAACGAAAGTCTCTCCACTTGCTCAGTTCCGAAAGATATGTGTGTGTGAAAGCCGTCCTTCAACTAGATTGTTGGGAACACTAAGTTTCTTTTCAGTTGCAAATTCCATTCCATACATACATATGGGTAGGTACAAGATCCAACACGGTTTTACAGTGAAAACTGCAGGAACTTCTAACCGGCACTAGGAAACAGACTGAGAAAGCAGAGAAAAAGTGTCTCCTGCAACCCGTTCCCTTGGTGCTAGATGAACGAACGTCTCTCCGCTTGCTCAGTTCTGAGAGATAAGTGTGTGTGAAAGCTGTCCTTCACCTAGCTTGTTGGGAACACAAAGTTTCTTTTCAGTTGCAAACTCCATTCCATACATATATTTGGGGAGGTACTAGCACCAACTCGGTTTTACAGTGAAAACTGCAGGAACTTCAAACCGGCACTAGGAAACAGACTGAGAAAGCAGAGAAAAAGTGTCCCCTGCAACCCGTTCCATTTGTGCTAGATGAACGATCGTCTCTCCACTTGCTCAGTTCTGAGAGATAAGTGTGTGTGAAAGCTGTCCTTCACTTAGCTTGATGGGAACACAAAGTTTCTTTTCAGTTGCATACTCCATTGCATACATTTATATGGGGTGGTACTAGCTCCAACTCGGTTTTACGGTGAAAACTGCAGGAACTTCAAACCGGCACTAGGAAACAGACTGAGAAAGCAGAGAAAAAGTGTCTCCTGCAACCCGTTCCCTTGGTTCTAGATGAACGAACGTCTCTCCACTTGCTCAGTTCTGAGAGATAAGTGTGTGTCAAAGCCGTCCTTCACCTAGCTTGTTGTGAACACAAAGTTTCTTTTCAGTTGCAAACTCCATTCCATACATATATAAGGGGAGGTTCTAGCTCCAACTCGGTTTTACAGTGAAAACTGCAGGAACTTCAAACCGGCACTAGGAAACAGACTGAGAAAGCAGAGAAAAAGTGTCTCCTGCAACCCGTTCCCTTGGTGCTAGATGAACGAACGTCTCTCCGCTTGCTCAGTTCTGAGAGATAAGTGTGTGTGAAAGCTGTCCTTCACCTAGCTTGTTGGGAACACAAAGTTTCTTTTCAGTTGCAAACTCCATTCCATACATATATTTGGGGAGGTACTAGCTCCAACTCGGTTTTACAGTGAAAACTGCAGGAACTTCAAACCGGCACTAGGAAACAGACTGAGAAAGCAGAGAAAAAGTGTCCCCTGCAACCCGTTCCATTTGTGCTAGATGAACGATCGTCTCTCCACTTGCTCAGTTCTGAGAGATAAGTGTGTGTGAAAGCTGTCCTTCACCTAGCTTGATGGGAACACAAAGTTTCTTTTCAGTTGCATACTCCATTGCATACATTTATATGGGGTGGTACTAGCTCCAACTCTGTTTTACGGTGAAAACTGCAGGAACTTCAAATCGGCACTAGGAAACAGACTGAGAAAGCAGAGAAATTGTGTCTCCTGCAACGCATTTCCTTGGTGCTAGATGAACGAACGTCTCTCCGCTTGCTCAGTTCTGAGAGATAAGTGTGTATGAAAGCCGTCCTTCACCTACCTTGTTGTGAACACAAAGATTCTTTTCAGTTGCAAACACCATTCCATACATATATAAGGGGAGGTACTAGCTCCAACTCGGTTTTACAGTGAAAGCTGCAGGAACTTCAAACCGGCACTAGGAAACAGACTGAGAAAGCAGAGAAAAAGTGTCTCCTGCAACCCGTTCCCTTGGTGCTAGATGAACGAACGTCTTTCCACTTGCTCAGTTCCGAGAGATAAGTGTGTGTGAAAGCCGTCCTTCAACTAGCTTGTTGGGAACACTAAGATTCTTTTCAGTTGCAAACTCCATTCCATACATATATATGGGTAGGTACTAGATCCAACTCGGTTTTACAGTGAAAACTGCAGGAACTTCAAACCGGCACTAGGAAACAGACTGAGAAAGCAGAGGAAAAGTGTCTCCTGCAACCCGTTCCCTTGGTGCTAGATGAACGAACGTCTCTCCACTTGCTCAGTTCTGAGAGATAAGTGTGTGTGAAAGCTGTCCTTCACCTTGCTTGATGGGAATACAAAGTTTCTTTTCAGTTGCAAACTCCATTCCATACATATATAAGGGGAGGTTCTAGCTCCAACATGGTTTTACAGTGAAAACTGCAGGAACTTCATACCGGCACTAGGAAACAGACTGAGAAAGCAGAGAAATTGTGTCTCCTGCAACCCGTTCCTTTGGTGCTAGATGAACGAACGTCTCTCTACTTACTCAGTTCTGAGAGATAAATGTGTGTGAAAGCCGTTCTTCACCTAGCTTGTTGGGAACACAAAGTTTCTTTTCAGTTGCAAACTCCATTCCATACATATATATGGGGAGGTACTAGCTCCAACACTGTTTTACAGTGAAAACTGCAGGAACTTCAAACCGGCACTAGGAAAAGGACTGAGAAAGCAGAGAAAAAGTTTCTCCTGCAACCCGTTTCCATGGTGCTAGGTGAACGAACGTCTCTCCACTTGCTCAGTTCCGAGAGATAAGTGTGTGTGAAAGCCGTCCTTCAACTAGCTTGTTGGGAACACTAAGTTTCTTTTCAGTTGCAAACTCCATTCCATACATATATATGGGGAGGTACTAGATCCAACTCTGTTTTACGGTGAAAACTGCAGGAACTTCAAACCGGCACTAGGAAACAGACTGAGAAAGCAGAGAAAAAGTGTCTCCTGCAACCCGTTCCCTTGGTGCTAGATGAACGAATGTCTCTCCACTTGCTCAGTTCTGAGAGATATGTGTGTGTCAAAGCCGTCCTTCACCTAGCTTGATGTGAACACAAAGTTTCTTTTAGGTTGCAAACTCCATTCCATACATATATAAGGGGAGGTTCTAGCTCCAACTCGGTTTTACAGTGAAAACTGCAGGAACTTAAAATCGGCACTAGGAAACAGACTGAGAAAGCAGAGAAATTGTGTCTCCTGCAACGCATTTCCTTTTTGCTAGATGAACGAACGTCTCTCCGCTTGCTCAGTTCTGAGAGATAAGTGTGTATGAAAGCCGTCCTTCACCTAGCTTGTTGTGAACACAAAGTTTCTTTTCAGTTGCAAACTCCATTCCATATATATATAAGGGGTGGTACAAGCTCCAACTCGGGTTTACAGTGAAAACTGCAGGAACTTCAAACCGGCACTAGGAAACAGACTGAGAAAGCAGAGAAATAGTGTCTCCTGCAACCCGTTCCCTTGGTGCTAGATGAACGAACGTCTCTCCGCTTGCTCAGTTCTGAGAGATAAGTGTGTGTGAAAGCCGTCCTTCACGTAGCTTGTTGGGAACACAAAGTTTCTTTTCAGTTGCAAACTCCATTCCATACATATATATGGGGAGGTACTAGCTCCAACTCGGTTTTACAGTGAAAACTGCAGGAACTTCAAGCCGGCACTAGGAAACAGACTGAGAATGCAGAGAAAAAGTGTCTCCTGCAACCCGTTCCCTTGGTGCTAGATGAACGAACGTCTCTCCACTTGCTAATTTCTAAGAGATAAGTGTGTGTGAAAGCCGTCCTTCACCTAGCTTGTTGGGAACACAAAGTTCTTTTCAGTTGCAAACACCATTCCATACATATATATGGGGAGGTACTAGCTCCAACCCTGTTTTACGGTGAAAACTGCAGGAACTTCAAACCGGCACTAGGAAACAGACTGAAAAAGCAGAGAAAAAGTGTCTCCTGCTACCCGTTCTCTTGGTGCTAGATGAACGAACGTCTCTCCACTTGATCAGTTCCGAAAGATAAGTGTGTGTGAAAGCCTTCCTTCAACTAGATTGTTGGGAACACTAAGTTTCTTTTCAGTTGCAAATGCCATTCCATACATACATATGGGTAGGTACTAGATCCAACTCGGTTTTACAGTTAAAACTGCAGGAACTTCTAACCGGCACTAGGAAACAGACTGAGAAAGCAGAGAAAAAGTGTCTCCTGCAACCCGTTCCCTTGGTGCTAGATGAACGTACGTCTCTCCACTTGCTCAGTTCTGAGAGATAAGTGTGTGTGAAAGCTGTCCTTCACCTAGCTCGATGGGAATACAAAGTTTCTTTTCAGTTGCAAACTCCATTCCATACATATATAAGGGGAGGTTCTAGCTCCAACTCGGTTTTACAGTGAAAACTGCAGGAACTTCATACCGGCACTAGGAAACAGACTGAGAAAGCAGAGAAATTGTGTCTCCTGCAACCCGTTCCCTTGGTGCTAGATGAACGAACGTCTCTCCGCTTGCTCAGTTCTGAGAGATAAGTGTGTGTGAAAGCCGTCCTTCACATAGCTTGTTGGGAACACAAAGTTTCTTTTCAGTTGCAAACTCCATTCCATACATATATATGGGGAGGTACTAGCTCCAACTCGGTTTTACAGTGAAAACTGCAGGAACTTCAAACCGGCACTAGGAAACAGACTGAGAAAGCAGAGAAAATGTGTCTCCTGCAACCCGTTCCATTGGTGCTAGATGAACGAACGTCTCTCTACTTAGTTCTGAGAGATAAATGTGTGTGAAAGCCGTTCTTCACCTAGCTTGTTGGGAACACAAAGTTTCTTTTCAGTTGCAAACACCATTCCTTACATATATATGGGGAGGTACTAGCTCCAACTCTGTTTTACAGTGAAAACTGCAGGATCTTCAAACCGGCACTAGGAAACGGACTGAGAAAGCAGAGAAAAAGTTTCTCCTGCAACCCGTTTCCATGGTGCTAGATGAACGAACGTCTCTCCACTTGCTCAGTTCCGAGAGATAAGTGTGTGTGAAAGCCGTCCTTCAACTAGCTTGTTGGGAACACTAAGTTTCTTTTCAGTTGCAAACTCCATTCCATACATATATATGGGGAGGTACTAGATCTAACTCGGTTTTACAGTGAAAACTGCAGGAACTTCAAACCGGCACTAGGAAACAGACTGAGAAAGCAGAGAAATAGTGTCTCCTGCAACCCGTTCCGTTGGTGCTAGATGAACGAACGTCTCTCCACTTGCTCAGTTCTGAGAGATATGTGTGTGTGAAAGCTGTCCTTCACCTAGCTTGATGGGAACACTAAGTTTCTTTTCAGTTGCAAACTCCATTGCATACATATATATGGGGAGGTACTAGCTCCAACTCTGTTTTACGGTGAAAACTGCAGGAACTTCAAACCGGCACTAGGAAACAGACTGAGAAAGCAGAGAAAAAGTGTCTCCTGCAACCCGTTCCCTTGGTGCTAGATGAACGAATGTCTCTCCACTTGCTCAGTTCTGAGAGATATGTGTGTGTCAAAGCCGTCCTTCACCAAGCTTGTTGTGAACACAAAGTTTCTTTTAGGTTGCAAACTCCATTGCATACATATATATGGGGAGGTACTAGCTCCAACTCTGTTTTACGGTGAAAACTGCAGGAACTTCAAACCGGCACTAGGAAACAGACTGAGAAAGCAGAGAAAAAGTGTCTCCTGCAACCCGTTCCCTTGGTGCTAGATGAACGAATGTCTCTCCACTTGCTCAGTTCTGAGAGATATGTGTGTGTCAAAGCCGTCCTTCACCAAGCTTGTTGTGAACACAAAGTTTCTTTTCAGTTGCAAACTCCATTCCATATATATATAAGGGGTGGTACAAGCTCCAACTCGGTTTTACAGTGAAAACTGCAGGAACTTCAAACCGGCACTAGGAAACAGACTGAGAAAGCAGAGAAATTGTGTCTCCTGCAACCCGTTCCCTTTGTGCTAGATGAACGAACGTCTCTCCGCTTGCTCAGTTCTGAGAGATAAGTGTGTGTGAAAGCCGTCCTTCACCTAGCTTGTTGGGAACACAAAGTTTCTTTTCAGTTGCAAACTCCATTCCATACATATATATGGGGAGGTACTAGCTCCAACTCGGTTTTACAGTGAAAACTGCAGGAACTTCAAACCGGCACTAGGAAACAGACTGAGAATGCAGAGAAAAAGTGTCTCCTGCAACCCGTTCCCTTGGTGCTAGATGAACGAATGTCTCTCCACTTGCTCAGTTCCGAGAGATAAGTGAGTGTGAAAGCCGTCCTTCAACTAGCTTGTTGAGAACACTAAGTTTCTTTTCAGTTGCAAACTCCATTCCATACATATATATGGGGAGGTACTAGATCCAACTCGGTTTTACAGTGAAAACTGCAGGAACTTCAAACCGGCACTAGGAAACAGACTGAGAAAACAGAGAAAAAGTGTCTCCTGCAACCCGTTCCGTTGGTGCTAGATGAACGAATGTCTCTCCACTTGCTCAGTTCTGAGAGATATGTGTGTGTCAAAGCCGTCCTTCACCAAGCTTGTTGTGAACACAAAGTTTCTTTTAGGTTGCAAACTCCATTCCATACATATATAAGGGGAGGTTCTAGCTCCAACTCGGTTTTACAGTGAAAACTGCAGGAACTTCAAATCGGCACTAGGAAACAGACTGAGAAAGCAGAGAAATTGTGTCTCCTGCAACGCATTTCCTTTTTGCTAGATGAACGAACGTCTCTCCGCTTGCTCAGTTCTGAGAGATAAGTGTGTATGAAAGCCGTCCTTCACCTAGCTTGTTGTGAACACAAAGTTTCTTTTCAGTTGCAAACTCCATTCCATATATATATAAGGGGTGGTACAAGCTCCAACTCGGTTTTACAGTGAAAACTGCAGGAACTTCAAACCGGCACTAGGAAACAGACTGAGAAAGCAGAGAAATTGTGTCTCCTGCAACCCGTTCCCTTGGTGCTAGATGAACGAACGTCTCTCCGCTTGCTCAGTTCTGAGAGATAAGTGTGTGTGAAAGCCGTCCTTCACCTAGCTTGTTGGGAACACAAAGTTTCTTTTCAGTTGCAAACTCCATTCCATACATATATATGGGGAGGTACTAGCTCCAACTCGGTTTTACAGTGAAAACTGCAGGAACTTCAAACCGGCACTAGGAAACAGACTGAGAATGCAGAGAAAAAGTGTCTCCTGCAACCCGTTCCCTTGGTGCTAGATGAACGAACGTCTCTCCACTGGCTAATTTCTAAGAGATATGTGTGTGTGAAAGCCGTCCTTCACCTAGCTTGTTGGGAACACAAAGTTCTTTTCAGTTGAAAACTCCATTCCATACATATATATGGGGAGGTACTAGCTCCAACTCTGTTTTACGGTGAAAACTGCAGGAACTTCAAACCGGCACTAGGAAACAGACTGAAAAAGCAGAGAAAAAGTGTCTCCTGCTACCCGTTCTCTTGGTGCTAGATGAACGAACGTCTCTCCACTTGCTCAGTTCCGAAAGATAAGTGTGTGTGAAAGCCGTCCTTCAACTAGATTGTTGGGAACACTAAGTTTCTTTTCAGTTGCAAATTCCATTCCATACATACATATGGGTAGGTACTAGATCCAACTCGGTTTTACAGTGAAAACTGCAGGAACTTCTAACCGGCACTAGGAAACAGACTGAGAAAGCAGAGAAAAAGTGTCTCCTGCAACCCGTTCCCTTGGTGCTAGATGAACGAACGTCTCTCCACTTGCTCAGTTCTGAGAGATAATTGTGTGTGAAAGCCGTCCTTCACCTAGCTTGATGGGAACACAAAGTTTCTTTTAATTTGGAAACTCCATTCCATACATATATATGGGGAGGTACTAGCTCCAACTCGGTTTTACAGTGAAAACTGCAGGAACTTCAAACCGGCACTAGGAAACGGACTGAGAAAGCAGAGAAAAAGTGTCTCCTGCAACCCGTTCCCTTGGTGCTAGATGAACGAACGTCTCTCCACCTGCTCAATTCCGAGAGATAAGTGTGTGTGAAAGCCGTCCTTCAACTAGCTTGTTGGGAACACTAAGTTTCTTTTCATTTGCAAACTCCATTCCATACATATATATGGGGAGGTACTAGATCCAACTCGGTTTTACAGTGAAAACTGCAGGAACTTCAAACCGGCACTAGGAAACAGACTGAGAAAGCAGAAAAATTGTGTCTCCTGCAACCCGTTCCCTTGGTGCTAGATGAACGAACGTCTCTCCACTTGCTCAGTTCTGAGAGATAAGTGTGTGTGAAAGCTTTCCTTCACCTAGCTTGATGGGAACACAAAGTTTCTTTTCAGTTGCAAACTCCATTGCATACATATATATGGGGAGGTACTAGCTCCAACACTGTTTTACGGTGAAAACTGCAGGAACTTCAAACCGGCACTAGGAAACAGACTGAGAAAGCAGAGAAAAAGTGTCTCCTGCAAACCGTTCCCTTGGTGCTAGATGAACGAATGTCTCTCCACTTGCTCAGTTCTGAGAGATAAGTGTGTGTCAAAGCCGTCCTTCACCTAGCTTGTTGTGAACACAAAGTTTCTTTTCAGTTGCAAACTCCATTCCATACATATATAAGGGGAGGTTCTAGCTCTAACTCGGTTTTACAGTGAAAACTGCAGGAACTTCAAACCGGCACTAGGAAACAGAATGAGAAAGCAGAGAAATTGTGTCCCTGCAACTCATTTCCTTTGTGCTAGATGAACGAACGTCTCTCCGCTTGCTCATTTCTGAGAGATAAGTGTGTATGAAAGCCGTCCTTCACCTAGCTTGTTGTGAACACAAAGTTTCTTTTCAGTTGCAAACTCCATTCCATAAATATATAAGGGGAGGTACTAGCTCCAACTCGGTTTTACAGTGAAAACTGCAGGAACTTCAAATCGGCACTAGGAAACAGACTGAGAAAGCAGAGAAAAAGTGTCTCCTGCAACCCGTTCCCTTGGTGCTAGATGAACGAACGTCTCTCTACTTACTCAGTTCTGAGAGATAAATGTGTGTGAAAGCCGTTCTTCACATAGCTTGTTGGGAACACAAAGTTTCTTTTCAGTTGCAAACACCATTCCTTACATATATATGGGGAGGTACTTGCTCCAACTCGGTTTTACAGTGAAAACTGCAGGAACTTCAAACCGGCACTAGGAATCGGACTGAGAAAGCAGAGAAAAAGTGTCTCCTGCAACCCGTTCCCTTGGTGCTAGATGAACGAACGTCTCTCCACTTGCTCAGTTCTGAGTGATAAGTGTGTGTCAAATCCGTCCTTCATCTAGCTTGTTGGGAACACAAAGATTCTTTTCAGTTGCAAACTCCATTCCGTATATATATAAGGGGAGGTTCTAGCTCCAACTCGGTTTTACAGTGAAAACTGCCGGAACTTCAAACCGGCACTAGGAAACAGACTGAGAAAGCAGAGAAAAAGTGTCTCCTGCAACCCGTTCCCTTGGTGCTAGATGAACGAACGTCTCTCCACTTGCTCAGTTCTGAGAGATAAGTGTGTGTGAAAGCTGTCCTTCACCTAGCTTGATGGGAACACAAAGTTTCTTTTCAGTTGCAAACTCCATTGCATACATATATATGGGGAGGTACTAGCTCCAACTCTGTTTTACGGTGAAAACTGCAGGAACTTCAAACCGGCACTAGGAAACAGACTGAGAAAGCAGAGAAAAAGTGACTCCTGCAACCCGTTCCCTTGGTGCTAGATGAACGAACGTCTCTCCACTTGCTCAGTTCTGAGAGATAAGTGTGTGTGAAAGCCGTCCTTCACCTAGCTTGTTGTGAACACAAAGTTTCTTTTCAGTTGCAAACTCCATTCCATACATATATAAGGGGAGGTTCTATCTCCAACTCGTTTTTACAGTGAAAACTGCAGGAACTTCAAACCGGCACTAGGAAACAGACTGAGAAAGCAGAGAAATTGTGTCTCCCGCAACGCATTTCCTTGGTTCTAGATGAACGAACGTCTCTCCGCTTGCTCAGTTCTGAGAGATAAGTGTGTATGAAAGCCGTCCTTCACCTAGCTTGTTGTGAACACAAAGTTTCTTTTCAGTTGCAAACTCCATTCCATACATATATAAGGGGAGGTACTAGCTCCAACACTGTTTTACAGTGAAAACTGCAGGAACTTCAAACCGGCACTAGGAAACGGACTGAGAAAGCAGAGAAAAAGTTTCTCCTGCAACCCGTTCCCTTGTTGCTAGATGAACGAACGTCTCTCCACTTGCTCAGTTCCGAGAGATAAGTGTGTGTGAAAGCCGTCCTTCAACTAGCTTGTTGGGAACACTAAGTTTCTTTTCAGTTGCAAACTCCATTCCATACATATATATGGGGAGGTACTAGATCCAACTCGGTTTTACAGTGAAAACTGCAGGAACTTCAAACCGGCACTAGGAAACAGACTGAGAAAGCAGAGAATTTGTGTCTCCCGCAACGCATTTCCTTGGTGCTAGATGAACGAACGTCTCTCCGCTTGCTCAGTTCTGAGAGATAAGTGTGTATGAAAGCCGTCCTTCACCTAGCTTGTTGTGAACACAAAGTTTATTTTCAGTTGCAAACCCCATTCCATAAATATTTAAGGGGAGGTACTAGCTCCAACACGGTTTTACAGTGAAAACTGCAGGAACTTCAAACCGGCACTAGGAAACAGACTGAGAAAGCAGAGAAATTGTGTCTCCTGCAACCTGTTCCCTTGGTGCTAGATGAACTAACGTCTCTCTGCTTGCTCAGTTCTGAGAGATAAGTGTGTGTGAAAGCCGTCCTTCACCTAGCTTGTTGGGAACACAAAGTTTCTTTTCAGTTGCAAACTCCATTCCATACATATATATGGGGAGGTACTAGCTCAAACTCTGGTTTACAGTGAAAACTGCAGGGACTTCAAACCGGCAATAGGAAACAGACTGAGAAAGCAGAGGAAAAGTGTCTCCTGCAACCCGTTCCCTTGGTGCTAGATGAACGAACGTCTCTGTACTTACTCAGTTCTGAGAGATAAATGTGTGTGAAAGCCGTTCTTCACCTAGCTTGTTGGGAACACAAAGTTTCTTTTCAGTTGCAAACTCCATTCCTTACATATATATGGGGAGGTACTAGCTCCAACTCTGTTTTACTGTGAAAACTGCAGGAACTTCAAACCGGCACTAGGAAACGGACTGAGAAAGCAGAGAAAAAGTTTCTCCTGCAACCCGTTCCCTTGGTGCTAGATGAACGAACGTCTCTCCACTTGCTCAGTTCCGAGAGATAAGTGTGTGTGAAAGCCATCCTTCAACTAGCTTGTTGGGAACACTAAGTTTCTTTACAGTTGCAAACTCCATTCCATACATATATATGGGGAGGTACTAGATCCAACTCGGTTTTACAGTGAAAACTGCAGGAACTTCAAACCGGCACTAGGAAACAGACTGAGAAAGCAGAGAAAAAGTGTCTCCTGCAACCCGTTCCCTTGGTGCTAGATGAACGAACGTCTCTCCACTTGCTCAGTTCTGAGAGATAAGTGTGTGTGAAAGCTGTCCTTCACCTAGCTTGATGGGAACACAAAGTTTCTTTTCAGTTGCAAACTCCATTGCATACATATATATGGGGAGGTACTAGCTCCAACTCTGTTTTACGGTGAAAACTGCAGGAACTTCAAACCGGCACTAGGAAACAGACTGAGAAAGCAGAGAAAAAGTGTCTCCTGCAACCCGTTCCCTTGGTGCTAGATGAACGAACGTCTCTCCACTTGCTCAGTTCTGAGAGATAAGTGTGTGTCAAAGCCGTCCTTCACCTAGCTTGTTGTGAACACAAAGTTTCTTTTCAGTTGCAAACTCCATTCCATACATATATAAGGGGAGGTTCTAGCTCCAACTCGTTTTTACAGTGAAAACTGCAGGAACTTCAAACCGGCACTAGGAAACAGACTGAGAATGCAGAGAAATTGTGTCTCCCGCAACGCATTTCCTTGGTGCTAGATGAACGAACGTCTCTCCGCTTGCTCAGTTCTGAGAGATAAATGTGTATGAAAGCCGTCCTTCAGCTAGCTTGTTGTGAACACAAAGTTTCTTTTCAGTTGCAAACTCCATTCCATACATATATATGGGGAGGTACTAGCTCCAACTCGTTTTTACAGTGAAAACTGCAGGAACTTCAAACCGGCACTAGGAAACAGACTGAGAAAGCAGAGAAAAAGTGTCTCCTGCAACCCGTTCCCTTGGTGCTAGATGAACGAACGTCTCTCCACTTGCTCATTTCTGAGAGATAAATGTGTGTGAAAGCCGTCCTTCACCTAGCTTGTTGGGAACACAAAGTTTCTTTTCAGTTGCAAACTCCATTCCTTACATATATATGGGGAGGTACAAGCTCCAACTCTGTTTTACTGTGAAAACTGCAGGAACTTCAAACCGGCACTAGGAAACGGACTGAGAAAGCAGAGAAAAAGTTTCTCCTGCAACCCGTTCCCTTGGTGCTAGATGAACGAACGTCTCTCCACTTGCTCATTCCGAGAGATAAGTGTGTGTGAAAGCCATCCTTCAACTAGCTTGTTGGGAACACTAAGTTTCTTTTCAGTTGCAAACTCCATTCCATACATATATATGGGGAGGTACTAGATCCATCTCGGTTTTACAGTGAAAACTGCAGGAACTTCAAACCGGCACTAGGAAACAGACTGAGAAAGCAGAGAAAAAGTGTCTCCTGCAACCCGTTCCCTTGGTGCTAGATGAACGAACGTCTCTCCACTTGCTCAGTTCTGAGAGATAAGTGTGTGTCAAAGCCGTCCTTCACCTAGCTTGTTGTGAACACAAAGTTTCTTTTCAGTTGCAGACTCCATTCCATACATATATAAGGGGAGGTTCTATCTCCAACTCGTTTTTACAGTGAAAACTGCAGGAACTTCAAACCGGCACTAGGAAACAGACTGAGAATGCAGAGAAATTGTGTCTCCCGCAACGCATTTCCTTGGTTCTAGATGAACGAACGTCTCTCCGCTTGCTCAGTTCTGAGAGATAAGTGTGTATGAAAGCCGTCCTTCAACTAGCTTGTTGTGAACACAAAGTTTCTTTTCAGTTGCAAACTCCATTCCATACATATATAAGGGGTGGTACTAGCTCCAAATCTGTTTTACAGTGAAAACTGCAGGAACTTCAAACCGGCACTAGGAAACGGACTGAAAGCAGAGAAAAAGTTTCTCCTGCAACCCGTTCCCTTGGTGCTAGATGAACGAACGTCTCTCCACTTGCTCAGTTCCGAGAGATAAGTGTGTGTGAAAGCCGTCCTTCAACTAGCTTTTTGGGAACACTAAGTTTCTTTTCAGTTGCAAACTCCATTCCATACATATATATGGGGAGGTACTAGATCCAACTCGGTTTTACAGTGAAAACTGCAGGAACTTCAAACCGGCACTAGGAAACAGACTGAGAAAGCAGAGAAAAAGTGTCTCCTGCAACCCGTTCCCTTGGTGCTAGATGAACGAACGTCTCTCCACTTGCTCAGTTCTGAGAGATAAGTGTGTGTGAAAGCTGTCCTTCACCTAGCTTGATGGGAACACAAAGTTTCTTTTCAGTTGCAAACTCCATTGCATACATATATATGGGGAGGTACTAGCTCCAACTCTGTTTTACGGTGAAAACTGCAGGAACTTCAAACCGGCACTAGGAAACAGACTGAGAAAGCAGAGAAAAAGTGTCTCCTGCAACCCGTTCCCTTGGTGCTAGATGAACGAACGTCTCTCCACTTGCTCAGTTCTGAGAGATAAGTGTGTGTCAAAGCCGTCCTTCACCTAGCTTGTTGTGAACACAAAGTTTCTTTTCAGTTGCAAACTCCATTCCATACATATATAAGGGGAGGTTCTAGCTCCAACTCGTTTTTACAGTGAAAACTGCAGGAACTTCAAACCGGCACTAGGAAACAGACTGAGAAAGCAGAGAAATTGTGTCTCCCGCAACGCATTTCCTTGGTGCTAGATGAACGAACGTCTCTCCGCTTGCTCAGTTCTGAGAGATAAGTGTGTATGAAAGCCGTCCTTCACCTAGCTTGTTGTGAACACAAAGTTTCTTTTCAGTTGCAAACTCCATTCCATACATATATAAGGGGTGGTACTAGCTCCAAATCTGTTTTACAGTGAAAACTGCAGGAACTTCAAACCGGCACTAGGAAACGGACTGAAAGCAGAGAAAAAGTTTCTCCTGCAACCCGTTCCCTTGGTGCTAGATGAACGAACGTCTCTCCACTTGCTCAGTTCCGAGAGATAAGTGTGTGTGAAAGCCGTCCTTCAACTAGCTTGTTGGGAACACTAAGTTTCTTTTCAGTTGCAAACTCCATTCCATACATATATATGGGGAGGTACTAGATCCAACTCGGTTTTACAGTGAAAACTGCAGGAACTTCAAACCGGCACTAGGAAACAGACTGAGAAAGCAGAGAAAAAGTGTCTCCTGCAACCCGTTCCCTTGGTGCTAGATGAACGAACGTCTCTCCACTTGCTCAGTTCTGAGAGATAAGTGTGTGTGAAAGCTGTCCTTCACCTAGCTTGATGGGAACACAAAGATTCTTTTCAGTTGCAAACTCCATTGCATACATATATATGGGGAGGTACTAGCTCCAACTCTGTTTTACGGTGAAAACTGCAGGAACTTCAAACCGGCACTAGGAAACAGACTGAGAAAGCAGAGAAAAAGTGTCTCCTGCAACCCGTTCCCTTGGTGCTAGATGAACGAACGTCTCTCCACTTGCTCAGTTCTGAGAGATAAGTGTGTGTCAAAGCCGTCCTTCACCTAGCTTGTTGTGAACACAAAGTTTCTTTTCAGTTGCAAACTCCATTCCATACATATATAAGGGGAGGTTCTAGCTCCAACTCGTTTTTACAGTGAAAACTGCAGGAACTTCAAACCGGCACTAGGAAACAGACTGAGAAAGCAGAGAAATTGTGTCTCCCGCAACGCATTTCCTTGGTGCTAGATGAACGAACGTCTCTCCGCTTGCTCAGTTCTGAGAGATAAATGTGTATGAAAGCCGTCCTTCAGCTAGCTTGTTGTGAACACAAAGTTTCTTTTCAGTTGCAAACTCCATTCCATACATATATATGGGGAGGTACAAGCTCCAACTCGTTTTTACAGTGAAAACTGCAGGAACTTCAAACCGGCACTAGGAAACAGACTGAGAAAGCAGAGAAAAAGTGTCTCCTGCAACGCGTTCCCTTGGTGCTAGATGAACGAACGTCTCTCCACTTGCTCATTTCTGAGAGATAAATGTGTGTGAAAGCCGTCCTTCACCTAGCTTGTTGGGTAAACAAAGTTTCTTTTCAGTTGCAAACTCCATTCCATACATATATATGGGGAGGTACTAGCTCCAACTCGGTTGTACAGTGAAAACTGCAGGAACTTCAAACCGGCACTAGGAAACAGACTGAGAAAGCAGAGAAATTGTGTCTCCCGCAACGCATTTCCTTGGTACTAGATGAACGAACGTCTCTCCGCTTGCTCAGTTCTGAGAGATAAGTGTGTATGAAAGCCGTCCTTCACCTAGCTTGTTGTGAACACAAAGTTTCTTTTCAGTTGCAAACTCCATTCCATACATATATATGGGGAGGTAGTAGCTCCAACTCTGTTTTACGGTGAAAACTGCAGGAACTTCAAAACGGCACTAGGAAACAGACTGAGAAAGCAGAGAAATAGTGTCTCCTGCAACCCGTTCCCTTGGTGCTAGATGAACGAACGTCTCTCCACTTGCTCAGTTCTGAGAGATAAGTGTGTGTCAAAGCCGTCCTTCACCTAGCTTGTTGTGAACACAAAGTTTCTTTTCAGTTGCAAACTCCATTCCATACATATATAAGGGGAGGTACTATCTCCAACACGGTTTTACAGTGAAAACTGCAGGAACTTCAAACCGGCACTAGGAAACAGACTGAGAAAGCAGAGAAATTGTGTCTCCTGCAACCCGTTCCCTTGGTGCTAGATGAACGAACGTCTCTCCGCTTGCTAAGTTCTGAGAGATAAGTGTGTGTGAAAGCCGTCCTTCACCTAGCTTGTTGGGAACACAAAGTTTCTTTTCAGTTGCAAACTCCATTCCATACATATATATGGGGAGGTACTAGCTCCAACTCTGGTTTACAGTGAAAACTGCAGGAACTTCAAACCGGCACTAGGAAACAGACTGAGAAAGCAGAGAAAAAGTGTCTCCTGCAACCCGTTCCCTTGGTGCTAGATGAACGAACGTCTCTCCACTTGCTCAGTTCTGAGAGATAAAAGTGTGTCAAAGCCGTCCTTCACCTAGCTTGTTGTGAACACAAAGTTTCTTTTCAGTTGCAAACTCCATTCCATAAATATATAAGGGGAGGTTCTAGCTCCAACTCGTTTTTACAGTGAAAACTGCAGGAACTTCAAACCGGCACTAGGAAACAGACTGAGAAAGCAGAGAATTTGTGTCTCCCGCAACGCATTTCCTTGGTGCTAGATGAAAGAACGTCTCTCCGCTTGCTCAGTTCTGGGAGATAAGTGTGTATGAAAGCCGTCCTTCACCTAGCTTGTTGTGAACACAAAGTTACTTTTCAGTTGCAAACTCCATTCCATACATTTATAAGGGGAGGTACTAGCTCCAACACGGTTTTACAGTGAAAACTGCAGGAACTTCAGACCGGCACTAGGAAACAGACTGAGAAAGCAGAGAAATTGTGTCTCCTGCAACCTGTTCCCTTGGTGCTAGATGAACGAACATCTCTCCGCTTGCTCAGTTCTGAGAGATAAGTGTGTGTGAAAGCCGTCTTTCATCTAGCTTGTTGGGAACACAAAGTTTCTTTTCAGTTGCAAACTCCATTCCATACATATATATGGGGAGGTACTAGATCCAACTCGGTTTTACAGTGAAAACTGCAGGAACTTCAAACCGGCACTAGGAAACAGACTGAGAAAGCAGAGAAAAAGTGTCTCCTGCAATCCGTTCCCTTGGTGCTAGATGAACGAACGTCTCTCCACTTGCTCAGTTCTGAGAGATAAGTGTGTGTCAAAGCCGTCCTTCACCTAGCTTGTTGTGAACACAAAGTTTCTTTTCAGTTGCAAACTCCATTCCATACATATATAAGGGGAGGTACTAGCTCCAACTCTGTTTTAGGGTGAAAACTGCAGGAACTTAAAACCGGCACTAGGAAACAGACTGAGAAAGCAGAGAAAAAGTGTCTCCTGCAACCCGTTCCCTTGGTGCTAGATGAACGAACGTCTCTCCACTTGCTCAGTTCTGAGAGATAAGTGTGTGTCAAAGCCGTCCTTCACCTAGCTTGTTGTGAACACAAAGTTTCTTTTCAGTTGCAAACTCCATTCCATACATATATAAGGGGAGGTTCTATCTCCAACTCGTTTTTACAGTGAAAACTGCAGGAACTTCAAACCGGCACTAGGAAACAGACTGAGAAAGCAGAGAAATTGTGTCTCCCGCAACGCATTTCCTTGGTGCTAGATGAACGAACGTCTCTCCGCTTGCTCAGTTCTGAGAGATAAGTGTGTATGAAAGCCGTCCTTCACCTAGCTTGTTGTGAACACAAAGTTTCTTTTCAGTTGCAAACTCCATTCCATACATATATAAGGGGAGGTACTAGCTCCAACTCTGTTTTACAGTGAAAACTGCAGGAACGTCAAACCGGCACTAGGAAACGGACTGAGAAAGCAGAGAAAAAGTGTCTCCTGCAACCCGTTCCCTTGGTGCTAGATGAACGAACGTCTCTCCACTTGCTCAGTTCTGAGAGATAAGTGTGTGTCAAAGCCGTCCTTCACCTAGCTTGTTGTGAACACAAAGTTTCTTTTAAGTTGCAAACTCCATTCCATACATATATAAGGGGAGGTTCTATCTCCAACTCGTTTTTACAGTGAAAACTGCAGGAAATTCAAACCGGCACTAGGAAACAGACTGAGAAAGCAGAGAAATTGTGTCTCCCGCAACGCATTTCCTTGGTGCTAGATGAACGAACGTCTCTCCGCTTGCTAAGTTCTGAGAGATAAGTGTGTGTGAAAGCCGTCCTTCACCTAGCTTGTTGGGAACACAAAGTTTCTTTTCAGTTGCAAACTCCATTCCATAAATATATAAGGGGAGGTTCTAGCTCCAACTCGTTTTTACAGTGAAAACTGCAGGAACTTCAAACCGGCACTAGGAAACAGACTGAGAAAGCAGAGAATTTGTGTCTCCCGCAACGCATTTCCTTGGTGCTAGATGAAAGAACGTCTCTCCGCTTGCTCAGTTCTGGGAGATAAGTGTGTATGAAAGCCGTCCTTCACCTAGCTTGTTGTGAACACAAAGTTTCTTTTCAGTTGCAAACTCCATTCCATACATTTATAGGGGAGGTACTAGCTCCAACACGGTTTTACAGTGAAAACTGCAGGAACTTCAGACCGGCACTAGGAAACAGACTGAGAAAGCAGAGAAATTGTGTCTCCTGCAACCTGTTCCCTTGGTGCTAGATGAACGAACATCTCTCCGCTTGCTCAGTTCTGAGAGATAAGTGTGTGTGAAAGCCGTCTTTCATCTAGCTTGTTGGGAACACAAAGTTTCTTTTCAGTTGCAAACTCCATTCCATACATATATATGGGGAGGTACTAGATCCAACTCGGTTTTACAGTGAAAACTGCAGGAAATTCAAACCGGCACTAGGAAACAGACTGAGAAAGCAGAGAAAAAGTGTCTCCTGCAATCCGTTCCCTTGGTGCTAGATGAACGAACGTCTCTCCACTTGCTCAGTTCTGAGAGATAAGTGTGTGTCAAAGCCGTCCTTCACCTAGCTTGTTGTGAACACAAAGTTTCTTTTCAGTTGCAAACTCCATTCCATACATATATAAGGGGAGGTACTAGCTCCAACTCTGTTTTAGGGTGAAAACTGCAGGAACTTAAAACCGGCACTAGGAAACAGACTGAGAAAGCAGAGAAAAAGTGTCTCCTGCAACCCGTTCCCTTGGTGCTAGATGAACGAACGTCTCTCCACTTGCTAAGTTCTGAGAGATAAGTGTGTGTCAAAGCCGTCCTTCACCTAGCTTGTTGTGAACACAAAGTTTCTTTTCAGTTGCAAACTCCATTCCATACATATATAAGGGGAGGTTCTATCTCCAACTCGTTTTTACAGTGAAAACTGCAGGAACTTCAAACCGGCACTAGGAAACAGACTGAGAAAGCAGAGAAATTGTGTATCCCGCAACGCATTTCCTTGGTGCTAGATGAACGAACGTCTCTCCGCTTGCTCAGTTCTGAGAGATAAGTGTGTATGAAAGCCGTCCTTCACCTAGCTTGTTGTGAACACAAAGTTTCTTTTCAGTTGCAAACTCCATTCCATACATATATAAGGGGAGGTACTAGCTCCAACTCTGTTTTACAGTGAAAACTGCAGGAACGTCAAACCGGCACTAGGAAACGGACTGAGAAAGCAGAGAAAAAGTGTCTCCTGCAACCCGTTCCCTTGGTGCTAGATGAACGAACGTCTCTCCACTTGCTCAGTTCTGAGAGATAAGTGTGTGTGAAAGCTGTCCTTCACCTAGCTTGATGGGAACACAAAGTTTCTTTTCAGTTGCAAACTCCATTCCATACATATATAAGGGGAGGTTCAAGCTCCAACTCGGTTTTACAGTGAAAACTGCAGGAACTTCAAACCGGCACTAGGAAACAGACTGAGAAAGCAGAGAAAAAGTGTCTCCTGCAACCCGTTCCCTTGGTGCTAGATGAACGAACGTCTCTCCACTTGCTCAGTTCTGAGAGATAAGTGTGTGTCAAAGCCGTCCTTCACCTAGCTTGTTGTGAACACAAAGTTTCTTTTAAGTTGCAAACTCCATTCCATACATATATAAGGGGAGGTTCTATCTCCAACTCGTTTTTACAGTGAAAACTGCAGGAACTTCAAACCGGCACTAGGAAACAGACTGAGAAAGCAGAGAAATTGTGTCTCCCGCAACGCATTTCCTTGGTGCTAGATGAACGAACGTCTCTCCGCTTGCTCAGTTCTGAGAGATAAGTGTGTATGAAAGCCGTCCTTCACCTAGCTTGTTGTGAACACAAAGTTTCTTTTCAGTTGCAAACTCCATTCCATACATATATAAGGGGAGGTACTAGCTCCAACTCTGTTTTACAGTGAAAACTGCAGGAACGTCAAACCGGCACTAGGAAACGGACTGAGAAAGCAGAGAAAAAGTGTCTCCTGCAACCCGTTCCCTTGGTGCTAGATGAACGAACGTCTCTCCACTTGCTCAGTTCTGAGAGATAAGTGTGTGTGAAAGCTGTCCTTCACCTAGCTTGATGGGAACACAAAGTTTCTTTTCAGTTGCAAACTCCATTGCATACATATATATGGGGAGGTACTAGCTCCAACTCTGTTTTACGGTGAAAACTGCAGGAACTTCAAACCGGCACTAGGAAACAGACTGAGAAAGCAGAGAAAAAGTGTCTCCTGCAACCCGTTCCCTTGGTGCTAGATGAACGAACGTCTCTCCACTTGCTCACTTCTGAGAGATAAGTGTGTGTCAAAGCCGTCCTTCACCTAGCTTGTTGTGAACACAAAGTTTCTTTTCAGTTGCAAACTCCATTCCATACATATATAAGGGGAGGTTCTAGCTCCAACTCGTTTTTACAGTGAAAACTGCAGGAACTTCAAACCGGCACTAGGAAACAGACTGAGAAAGCAGAGAAATTGTGTCTCCCGCAACGCATTTCCTTGGTGCTAGATGAACGAACGTCTCTCCACTTGCTCAGTTCTGAGAGATAAATGTGTATGAAAGCCGTACTTCAGCTAGCTTGTTGTGAACACAAAGTTTCTTTTCAGTTGCAAACTCCATTCCATACATATATATGGGGAGGTACTATCTCCAACTCGTTTTTACAGTGAAAACTGCAGGAACTTCAAACCGGCACTAGGAAACAGACTGAGAAAGCAGAGAAAAAGTGTCTCCTGCAACCCGTTCCCTTGGTGCTAGATGAACGAACGTCTCTCCACTTGCTCATTTCTGAGAGATAAATGTGTGTGAAAGCCGTCCTTCACCTAGCTTGTTGGGTAAACAAAGTTTCTTTTCAGTTGCAAACTCCATTCCATACATATATATGGGGAGGTACTAGCTCCAACTCGGTTGTACAGTGAAAATTGCAGGAACTTCAAACCGGCACTAGGAAACAGACTGAGAAAGCAGAGAAATTGTGTCTCCCGCAACGCATTTCCTTGGTGCTAGATGAACGAACGTCTCTCCGCTTGCTCAGTTCTGAGAGATAAGTGTGTATGAAAGCCGTCCTTCACCTAGCTTGTTGTGAACACAAAGTTTCTTTTCAGCTGCAAACTCCATTCCATACATATATATGGGGAGGTAGTAGCTCCAACTCTGTTTTACGGTGAAAACTGCAGGAACTTCAAAACGGCACTAGGAAACAGACTGAGAAAGCAGAGAAATAGTGTCTCCTGCAACCCGTTTCCTTGGTGCTAGATGAACGAACGTCTCTCCACTTGCTCAGTTCTGAGAGATAAGTGTGTTTCAAAGCCGTCCTTCACCTAGCTTGTTGTGAACACAAAGTTTCTTTTCAGTTGCAAACTCCATTCCATACATATATAAGGGGAGGTACTATCTCCAACACGGTTTTACAGTGAAAACTGCAGGAACTTCAAACCGGCACTAGGAAACAGACTGAGAAAGCAGAGAAATTGTGTCTCCTGCAACCCGTTCCCTTGGTGCTAGATGAACGAACGTCTCTCCGCTTGCTAAGTTCTGAGAGATAAGTGTGTGTGAAAGCCGTCCTTCACCTAGCTTGTTGGGAACACAAAGTTTCTTTTCAGTTGCAAACTCCATTCCATACATATATATGGGGAGGTACTAGCTCCAACTCTGGTTTACAGTGAAAACTGCAGGAACTTCAAACCGGCACTAGGAAACAGACTGAGAAAGCAGAGAAAAAGTGTCTCCTGCAACCCGTTCCCTTGGTGCTAGATGAACGAACGTCTCTCCACTTGCTCAGTTCTGAGAGATAAAAGTGTGTCAAAGCCGTCCTTCACCTAGCTTGTTGTGAACACAAAGTTTCTTTTCAGTTGCAAACTCCATTCCATAAATATATAAGGGGAGGTTCTAGCTCCAACTCGTTTTTACAGTGAAAACTGCAGGAACTTCAAACCGGCACTAGGAAACAGACTGAGAAAGCAGAGAATTTGTGTCTCCCGCAACGCATTTCCTTGGTGCTAGATGAAAGAACGTCTCTCCGCTTGCTCAGTTCTGGGAGATAAGTGTGTATGAAAGCCGTCCTTCACCTAACTTGTTGTGAACACAAAGTTTCTTTTCAGTTGCAAACTCCATTCCATACATTTATAAGGGGAGGTACTAGCTCCAACAAGGTTTTACAGTGAAAACTGCAGGAACTTCAGACCGGCACTAGGAAACAGACTGAGAAAGCAGAGAAATTGTGTCTCCTGCAACCTGTTCCCTTGGTGCTAGATGAACGAACATCTCTCCGCTTGCTCAGTTCTGAGAGATAAGTGTGTGTGAAAGCCGTCTTTCATCTAGCTTGTTGGGAACACAAAGTTTCTTTTCAGTTGCAAACTCCATTCCATACATATATATGGGGAGGTACTAGATCCAACTCGGTTTTACAGTGAAAACTGCAGGAACTTCAAACCGGCACTAGGAAATAGACTGAGAAAGCAGAGAAAAAGTGTCTCCTGCAATCCGTTCCCTTGGTGCTAGATGAACGAACGTCTCTCCACTTGCTCAGTTCTGAGAGATAAGTGTGTGTCAAAGCCGTCCTTCACCTAGCTTGTTGTGAACACAAAGTTTCTTTTCAGTTGCAAACTCCATTCCATACATATATAAGGGAAGGTACTAGCTCCAACTCTGTTTTAGGGTGAAAACTGCAGGAACTTAAAACCGGCACTAGGAAACAGACTGAGAAAGCAGAGAAAAAGTGTCTCCTGCAACCCGTTCCCTTGGTGCTAGATGAACGAACGTCTCTCCACTTGCTCAGTTCTGAGAGATAAGTGTGTGTCAAAGCCGTCCTTCACCTAGCTTGTTGTGAACACAAAGTTTCTTTTCAGTTGCAAACTCCATTCCATACATATATAAGGGGAGGTTCTATCTCCAACTCGTTTTTACAGTGAAAACTGCAGGAACTTCAAACCGGCACTAGGAAACAGACTGAGAAAGCAGAGAAATTGTGTCTCCCGCAACGCATTTCCTTGGTGCTAGATGAACGAACGTCTCTCCGCTTGCTCAGTTCTGAGAGATAAGTGTGTATGAAAGCCGTCCTTCACCTAGCTTGTTGTGAACACAAAGTTTCTTTTCAGTTGCAAACTCCATTCCATACATATATAAGGGGAGGTACTAGCTCCAACTCTGTTTTACAGTGAAAACTGCAGGAACGTCAAACCGGCACTAGGAAACGGACTGAGAAAGCAGAGAAAAAGTGTCTCCTGCAACCCGTTCCCTTGGTGCTAGATGAACGAACGTCTCTCCACTTGCTCAGTTCCGAGAGATAAGTGTGTGTGAAAGCCGTCCTTCAACTAGCTTGTTGGGAACACTAAGTTTCTTTTCAGTTGCAAACTCCATTCCATACATATATATGGGGAGGTGCTAGATCCAACTCGGTTTTACAGTGAAAACTGCAGGAACTTCAAACCGGCACTAGGAAACAAACTGAGAAAGCAGAGAAAAAGTGTCTCCTGCATCCCGTTCCCTCTATGCTAGATGAATGAACGTCTCTCCACTTGCTCAGTTCTGAGAGATAAGTGTGTGTGAAAGCTGTCCTTCACCTAGCTTGATGGGAACACAAAGTTTCTTTTCAGTTGCAAACTCCATTGCATACATATATATGGGGAGGTACTAGCTCCAACTCTGTTTTACAGTGAAAACTGCAGGAACTTCAAACCGGCACTAGGAAACAGACTGAGAAAGCAGAGAAAAAGTGTCTCCTGCAACCCGTTCCCTTGGTGCTAGATGAACGAACGTCTCTCCACTTGCTCAGTTCTGAGAGATAAGTGTGTGTCAAAGCCGTCCTTCACCTAGCTTGTTGTGAACACAAAGTTTCTTTTCAGTTGCAAACTCCATTCCATACATATATAAGGGGAGGTTCTAGCTCCAACTCGTTTTTACAGTGAAAACTGCAGGAACTTCAAACCGGCACTAGGAAACAGACTGAGAAAGCAGAGAAATTGTGTCTCCCGCAACGCATTTCCTTGGTGCTAGATGAACGAACGTCTCTCCGCTTGCTCAGTTCTGAGAGATAAGTGTGTATGAAAGCCGTCCTTCACCTAGCTTGTTGTGAACACAAAGTTTCTTTTCAGTTGCAAACTCCATTCCATAAATATATAAGGGGAGGTACTAGCTCCAACACGGTTTTACAGTGAAAACTGCAGGAACTTCAAACCGGCACTAGGAAACAGACTGAGAAAGCAGAGAAATTGTGTCTCCTGCAACCTTTTCCCTTGGTGCTAGATGAACGAACGTCTCTCTGCTTGCTCAGTTCTGAGAGATAAGTGTGTGTGAAAGCCGTCCTTCACCTAGCTTGTTGGGAACACAAAGTTTCTTTTCAGTTGCAAACTCCATTCCATACATATATATGGGGAGGTACTAGCTCCAAATCTGGTTTACAGTGAAAACTGCAGGAACTTCAAACCGGCACTAGGAAACAGACTGAGAAAGCAGAGAATTTGTGTCTCCCGCAACGCATTTCCTTGGTGCTAGATGAAAGAACGTCTCTCCGCTTGCTCAGTTCTGGGAGATAAGTGTGTATGAAAGCCGTCCTTCACCTAACTTGTTGTGAACACAAAGTTTCTTTTCAGTTGCAAACTCCATTCCATACATTTATAAGGGGAGGTACTAGCTCCAACACGGTTTTACAGTGAAAACTGCAGGAACTTCAGACCGGCACTAGGAAACAGACTGAGAAAGCAGAGAAATTGTGTCTCCTGCAACCTGTTCCCTTGGTGCTAGATGAACGAACATCTCTCCGCTTGCTCAGTTCTGAGAGATAAGTGTGTGTGAAAGCCGTCTTTCATCTAGCTTGTTGGGAACACAAAGTTTCTTTTCAGTTGCAAACTCCATTCCATACATATATATGGGGAGGTACTAGATCCAACTCGGTTTTACAGTGAAAACTGCAGGAACTTCAAACCGGCACTAGGAAACAGACTGAGAAAGCAGAGAAAAAGTGTCTCCTGCAATCCGTTCCCTTGGTGCTAGATGAACGAACGTCTCTCCACTTGCTCAGTTCTGAGAGATAAGTGTGTGTCAAAGCCGTCCTTCACCTAGCTTGTTGTGAACACAAAGTTTCTTTTCAGTTGCAAACTCCATTCCATACATATATAAGGGGAGGTACTAGCTCCAACTCTGTTTTAGGGTGAAAACTGCAGGAACTTAAAACCGGCACTAGGAAACAGACTGAGAAAGCAGAGAAAAAGTGTCTCCTGCAACCCGTTCCCTTGGTGCTAGATGAACGAACGTCTCTCCACTTGCTCAGTTCTGAGAGATAAGTGTGTGTCAAAGCCGTCCTTCACCTAGCTTGTTGTGAACACAAAGTTTCTTTTCAGTTGCAAACTCCATTCCATACATATATAAGGGGAGGTTCTATCTCCAACTCGTTTTTACAGTGAAAACTGCAGGAACTTCAAACCGGCACTAGGAAACAGACTGAGAAAGCAGAGAAATTGTGTCTCCCGCAACGCATTTCCTTGGTGCTAGATGAACGAACGTCTCTCCGCTTGCTCAGTTCTGAGAGATAAGTGTGTATGAAAGCCGTCCTTCACCTAGCTTGTTGTGAACACAAAGTTTCTTTTCAGTTGCAAACTCCATTCCATACATATATAAGGGGAGGTACTAGCTCCAACTCTGTTTTACAGTGAAAACTGCAGGAACGTCAAACCGGCACTAGGAAACGGACTGAGAAAGCAGAGAAAAAGTGTCTCCTGCAACCCGTTCCCTTGGTGCTAGATGAACGAACGTCTCTCCACTTGCTCAGTTCTGAGAGATAAGTGTGTGTGAAAGCTGTCCTTCACCTAGCTTGATGGGAACACAAAGTTTCTTTTCAGTTGCAAACTCCATTCCATACATATATAAGGGGAGGTTCAAGCTCCAACTCGGTTTTACAGTGAAAACTGCAGGAACTTCAAACCGGCACTAGGAAACAGACTGAGAAAGCAGAGAAAAAGTGTCTCCTGCAACCCGTTCCCTTGGTGCTAGATGAACGAACGTCTCTCCACTTGCTCAGTTCTGAGAGATAAGTGTGTGTCAAAGCCGTCCTTCACCTAGCTTGTTGTGAACACAAAGTTTCTTTTCAGTTGCAAACTCCATTCCATACATATATAAGGGGAGGTTCTATCTCCAACTCGTTTTTACAGTGAAAACTGCAGGAACTTCAAACCGGCACTAGGAAACAGACTGAGAAAGCAGAGAAATTGTGTCTCCCGCAACGCATTTCCTTGGTGCTAGATGAACGAACGTCTCTCCGCTTGCTCAGTTCTGAGAGATAAGTGTGTATGAAAGCCGTCCTTCACCTAGCTTGTTGTGAACACAAAGTTTCTTTTCAGTTGCAAACTCCATTCCATACATATATAAGGGGAGGTACTAGCTCCAACTCTGTTTTACAGTGAAAACTGCAGGAACGTCAAACCGGCACTAGGAAACGGACTGAGAAAGCAGAGAAAAAGTGTCTCCTGCAACCCGTTCCCTTGGTGCTAGATGAACGAACGTCTCTCCACTTGCTCAGTTCCGAGAGATAAGTGTGTGTGAAAGCCGTCCTTCAACTAGCTTGTTGGGAACACTAAGTTTCTTTTCAGTTGCAAACTCCATTCCATACATATATATGGGGAGGTGCTAGATCCAACTCGGTTTTACAGTGAAAACTGCAGGAACTTCAAACCGGCACTAGGAAACAAACTGAGAAAGCAGAGAAAAAGTGTCTCCTGCAACCCGTTCCCTTGATGCTAGATGAATGAACGTCTCTCCACTTGCTCAGTTCTGAGAGATAAGTGTGTGTGAAAGCTGTCCTTCACCTAGCTTGATGGGAACACAAAGTTTCTTTTCAGTTGCAAACACCATTGCATACATATATATGGGGAGGTACTAGCTCCAACTCTGTTTTACAGTGAAAACTGCAGGAACTTCAAACCGGCACTAGGAAACAGACTGAGAAACCAGAGAAAAAGTGTCTCCTGCAACCCGTTCCCTTGGTGCTAGATGAACGAACGTCTCTCCACTTGCTCAGTTCTGAGAGATAAGTGTGTGTCAAAGCCGTCCTTCACCTAGCTTGTTGTGAACACAAAGTTTCTTTTCAGTTGCAAACTCCATTCCATACGTATATAAGGGGAGGTTCTAGCTCCAACTCGTTTTTACAGTGAAAACTGCAGGAACTTCAAACCGGCACTAGGAAACAGACTGAGAAAGCAGAGAAATTGTGTCTCCCGCAACGCATTTCCTTGGTGCTAGATGAACGAACGTCTCTCCGCTTGCTAAGTTCTGAGAGATAAGTGTGTATGAAAGCCGTCCTTCACCTAGCTTGTTGTGAACACAAAGTTTCTTTTCAGTTGCAAACTCCATTCCATAAATATATAAGGGGAGGTACTAGCTCCAACACTTTTTTACAGTGAAAACTGCAGGAACTTCAAACCGGCACTAGGAAACAGACTGAGAAAGCAGAGAAATTGTGTCTCCTGCAACCTTTTCCCTTGGTGCTAGATGAACGAACGTCTCTCTGCTTGCTCAGTTCTGAGAGATAAGTGTGTGTGAAAGCCGTCCTTCACCTAGCTTGTTGGGAACACAAAGTTTCTTTTCAGTTGCAAACTCCATTCCATACATATATATGGGGAGGTACTAGCTCCAAATCTGGTTTACAGTGAAAACTGCAGGAACTTCAAACCGGCACTAGGAAACAGACTGAGAAAGCAGAGAAAAAGTGTCTCCTGCAACCCGTTCCCTTGGTGCTAGATGAACGAACGTCTATCCACTTGCTCAGTTCTGAGAGATAAGTGTGTGTGAAAGCTGTCCTTCACCTAGCTTGATGGGAACACAAAGTTTCTTTTCAGTTGCAAACTCCATTCCATACATATATAAGGGGAGGTTCAAGCTCCAACTCGGTTTTACAGTGAAAACTGCAGGAACTTCATACCGGCACTAGGAAACAGACTCAGAAAGCAGAGAAATTGTGTCTCCTGCAACCCGTTCCCTTGGTGCTAGATGAACGAACGTCTCTCCGCTTGCTCAGTTCTGAGAGATAAGTGTGTGTGAAAGCCGTCCTTCACCTAGCTTGTTGGGAACACAAAGTTTCTTTTCAGTTGCAAACTCCATTCCATACATATATATGGGGAGGTACTAGCTCCAACTCGGTTTTACAGTGAAAACGGCAGGAACTTCAAACCGGCACTAGGAAACATACTGAGAAAGCAGAGAAAAAGTGTCTCCTGCAACCCGTTCCCTTGGTGCTAGATGAACGAACGTCTCTCTACTTACTCAGTTCTGAGAGATAAATGTGTGTGAAAGCCGTTCTTCACCTAGCTTGTTGGGAACACAAAGTTTCTTTTCAGTTGCAAACTCCATTCCATACATATATATGGGGAGGTACTAGATCCAACTCGGTTTTACAGTGAAAACTGCAAGAACTTCAAACCGGCACCAGGAAACGGACTGAGAAAGCAGAGAAAAAGTGTCTCCTGCATCCCGTTCCCTTGGTGCTAGATGAACGAACGTCTCTCCACTTGCTCAGTTCCGAGAGATAAGTGTGTGTGAAAGCCGTCCTTCAACTAGCTTGTTGGGAACACTAAGTTTCTTTTCAGTTGCAAACTCCATTCCATACATATATATGGGGAGGTACTAGATCCAACTCGGTTTTACAGTGAAAACTGCAGGAACTTCAAACCGGCACTAGGAAACAGACTGAGAAAGCAGAGAAAAAGTGTCTCCTGCAACCCGTTCCCTTGGTGCTAGATGAACGAACGTCTATCCACTTGCTCAGTTCTGAGAGATAAGTGTGTGTGAAAGCTGTCCTTCACCTAGCTTGATGGGAACACAAAGTTTCTTTTCAGTTGCAAACTCCATTGCCTACATATATATGGGGATGTACTAGCTCCAACTCTGTTTTACGGTGAAAACTGCAGGAACTTCAAACCGGCACTAGGAAACAGACTGAGAAAGCAGAGAAATAATGTCTCCTGCAACCCGTTCCCTTGGTGCTAGATGAACGAACGTCTCTCCACTTGCTCAGTTCTGAGAGATAATTGTGTGTCAAAGCCGTCCTTCACCTAGCTTGTTGTGAACACAAAGTTTCTTTTCAGTTGCAAACTCCATTCCATACATATATAAGGGGAGGTTCTAGCTCCAACTCGTTTTTACAGTGAAAACTGCAGGAACTTCAAACCGGCACTAGGAAACAGACTGAGAAAGCAGAGAAATTGTGTCTCCCGCAACGCATTTCCTTGGTGCTAGATGAAAGAACGTCTCTCCGCTTGCTCAGTTCTGAGAGATAAGTGTGTATGAAAGCCGTCCTTCACCTAGCTTGTTGTGAACACAAAGTTTCTTTTCAGTTGCAAACTCCATTCCATAAATATATAAGGGGAGGTACTAACTCCAACACGGTTTTACAGTGAAAACTGCAGGAACTTCAAACCGGCACTAGGAAACAGACTGAGAAAGCAGAGAAATTGTGTCTCCTGCAACCTGTTACCTTGGTGCTAGATTAACGAACGTCTCTCCACTTGCTCAGTTCTGAGAGATAAGTGTGTGTCAAAGCCGTCCTTCACCTAGCTTGTTGGGAACACAAAGTTTCTTTTCAGTTGCAAACTCCATTCCATACATATATAAGGGGAGGTACTAGCTCCAACACGGTTTTACAGTGAAAACTGCAGGAACTTCAAACCGGCACTAGGAAACAGACTGAGAATGCAGAGAAATTGTGTGTCCTGCAACCTGTTCCCTTGGTGCTAGATGAACGAACGTCTCTCCGCTTGCTCAGTTCTGAGAGATAAGTGTGTGTGAAAGCCGCCCTTCACCTAGCTTGTTGGGAACACAAAGTTTCTTTTCAGTTGCAAACTCCATTCCATACATATATATGGAGATGTACTAGCTCCAACTCTGGTTTACAGTGAAAACTGCAGGAAGTTCAAACCGGCACTACTAAACAGACTGAGAAAGCAGAGAAAAAGTGTCCCCTGCAACCCGTTCCCTTGGTGCTAGATGAACGAACGTCTCTCCACTTGCTCATTTCTGAGAGATAAATGTGTGTGAAAGCCGTCCTTCACCTAGCTTGTTGGGAACACAAAGTTTCTTTTCAGTTGCAAACTCCATTCCATACATATATATGGGGAGGTACTAGCTCCAACTCGGTTTTACAGTGAAAACTGCAGGAACTTCAAACCGGCACTAGGAAACAGACTGAGAAAGCAGAGAAAAAGTGTCTCCTGCAACCCGTTCCCTTGGTGCTAGATGAACGAACGTCTCTCTACTTACTCAGTTCTGAGAGATAAATGTGTGTGAAAGCCGTTCTTCACCTAGCTTGTTGGGAACACAAAGTTTCTTTTCAGTTGCAAACTCCATTCCTTACATATATATGGTGAGGTAATAGCTCCAACTCTGTTTTACAGTGAAAACTGCAGGAACTTCAAACTGGCACTAGGAAACGGACTGAGAAAGCAGAGAAAAAGAGTCTCCTGCAACACGTTCCCTTGGTGCTAGATGAACGAACGTCTCTCCACTTGCTCAGTTCCGAGAGATAAGTGTGTGTGAAAGCCGTCCTTCAACTAGCTTGTTGGGAACACTAAGTTTCTTTTCATTTGCAAACTCCATTCCATACATATATATGGGGAGGTACTAGATCCAACTCGGTTTTACAGTGAAAACTGCAGGAACTTCAAACCGGCACTAGGAAACAGACTGAGAAAGCAGAGAAAAAGTGTCTCCCGCAACGCATTTCCTTGGTGCTAGATGAACGAACGTCTCTCCGCTTGCTCAGTTCTGAGAGATAAGTGTGTATGGAAGCCGTCCTTCACCTAGCTTGTTGTGAACACAAAGTTCTTTTCAGTTGCAAACTCCATTCCATACATATATAAGGGGAGGTACTAGGTCCAACTCGGTTTTACAGTGAAAACTGCAGGACCTTCAAACCGGCACTAGGAAACAGACTGAGAAAGCAGAGAAAAAGTGTCTACTGCAACCCGTTCCCTTGGTGCTAGATGAACGAACGTCTCTCCGCTTGCTCAGTTCTGAGAGATAAGTGTGTGTGAAAGCCGTCCTTCACCTAGCTTGTTGGGAACACAAAGTTTCTTTTCAGTTGCAAACTCCATTCCATACATATATAAGGGGAGGTTCTAGCTCCAACTAGTTTTTACAGTGAAACTGCAGGAACTTCAAACCGGCACTAGGAAACAGACTGAGAAAGCAGAGAATTTGTGTCTCCCGCAACGCATTTCCTTGGGGCTAGATGAACGAACGTCTCTCCGCTTGCTCAGTTCTGGGAGATAAGTGTGTATGAAAGCCGTACTTCACCTAGCTTGTTGTGAACACAAAGTTTCTTTTCAGTTGCAAACTCCATTCCATACATATATAAGGGGAGGTACTAGCTCCAACACGGTTTTACAGTGAAAACTGCAGGAACTTCAAACCGGCACTAGGAAACAGACTGAGAAAGCAGAGAAAAAGTGTCTCCTGCAACCCGTTCCCTTGGTGCTAGATGAACGAACGTCTCTCTACTTACTCAGTTCTGAGAGATAAATGTGTGTGAAAGCCGTTCTTCACCTAGCTTGTTGGGAACACAAAGTTTCTTTTCAGTTGCAAACTCCATTCCATACATATATATGGGGAGGTACTAGATCCAACTCGGTTTTACAGTGAAAACTGCAAGAACTTCAAACCGGCACCAGGAAACGGACTGAGAAAGCAGAGAAAAAGTGTCTCCTGCATCCCGTTCACTTGGTGCTAGATGAACGAACGTCTCTCCACTTGCTCAGTTCCGAGAGATAAGTGTGTGTGAAAGCCGTCCTTCAACTAGCTTGTTGGGAACACTAAGTTTCTTTTCAGTTGCAAACTCCATTCCATACATATATATGGGGAGGTACTAGATCCAACTCGGTTTTACAGTGAAAACTGCAGGAACTTCAAACCGGCACTAGGAAACAGACTGAGAAAGCAGAGAAAAAGTGTCTCCTGCAACCCGTTCCCTTGGTGCTAGATGAACGAACGTCTATCCACTTGCTCAGTTCTGAGAGATAAGTGTGTGTGAAAGCTGTCCTTCACCTAGCTTGATGGGAACACAAAGTTTCTTTTCAGTTGCAAACTCCATTGCCTACATATATATGGGGATGTACTAGCTCCAACTCTGTTTTACGGTGAAAACTGCAGGAACTTCAAACCGGCACTAGGAAACAGACTGAGAAAGCAGAGAAATAATGTCTCCTGCAACCCGTTCCCTTGGTGCTAGATGAACGAACGTCTCTCCACTTGCTCAGTTCTGAGAGATAATTGTGTGTCAAAGCCGTCCTTCACCTAGCTTGTTGTGAACACAAAGTTTCTTTTCAGTTGCAAACTCCATTCCATACATATATAAGGGGAGGTTCTAGCTCCAACTCGTTTTTACAGTGAAAACTGCAGGAACTTCAAACCGGCACTAGGAAACAGACTGAGAAAGCAGAGAAATTGTGTCTCCCGCAACGCATTTCCTTGGTGCTAGATGAAAGAACGTCTCTCCGCTTGCTCAGTTCTGAGAGATAAGTGTGTATGAAAGCCGTCCTTCACCTAGCTTGTTGTGAACACAAAGTTTCTTTTCAGTTGCAAACTCCATTCCATAAATATATAAGGGGAGGTACTAACTCCAACACGGTTTTACAGTGAAAACTGCAGGAACTTCAAACCGGCACTAGGAAACAGACTGAGAAAGCAGAGAAATTGTGTCTCCTGCAACCTGTTACCTTGGTGCTAGATTAACGAACGTCTCTCCACTTGCTCAGTTCTGAGAGATAAGTGTGTGTCAAAGCCGTCCTTCACCTAGCTTGTTGGGAACACAAAGTTTCTTTTCAGTTGCAAACTCCATTCCATACATATATAAGGGGAGGTACTAGCTCCAACACGGTTTTACAGTGAAAACTGCAGGAACTTCAAACCGGCACTAGGAAACAGACTGAGAATGCAGAGAAATTGTGTGTCCTGCAACCTGTTCCCTTGGTGCTAGATGAACGAACGTCTCTCCGCTTGCTCAGTTCTGAGAGATAAGTGTGTGTGAAAGCCGCCCTTCACCTAGCTTGTTGGGAACACAAAGTTTCTTTTCAGTTGCAAACTCCATTCCATACATATATATGGAGATGTACTAGCTCCAACTCTGGTTTACAGTGAAAACTGCAGGAAGTTCAAACCGGCACTACTAAACAGACTGAGAAAGCAGAGAAAAAGTGTCCCCTGCAACCCGTTCCCTTGGTGCTAGATGAACGAACGTCTCTCCACTTGCTCATTTCTGAGAGATAAATGTGTGTGAAAGCCGTCCTTCACCTAGCTTGTTGGGAACACAAAGTTTCTTTTCAGTTGCAAACTCCATTCCATACATATATATGGGGAGGTACTAGCTCCAACTCGGTTTTACAGTGAAAACTGCAGGAACTTCAAACCGGCACTAGGAAACAGACTGAGAAAGCAGAGAAAAAGTGTCTCCTGCAACCCGTTCCCTTGGTGCTAGATGAACGAACGTCTCTCTACTTACTCAGTTCTGAGAGATAAATGTGTGTGAAAGCCGTTCTTCACCTAGCTTGTTGGGAACACAAAGTTTCTTTTCAGTTGCAAACTCCATTCCTTACATATATATGGTGAGGTAATAGCTCCAACTCTGTTTTACAGTGAAAACTGCAGGAACTTCAAACTGGCACTAGGAAACGGACTGAGAAAGCAGAGAAAAAGAGTCTCCTGCAACACGTTCCCTTGGTGCTAGATGAACGAACGTCTCTCCACTTGCTCAGTTCCGAGAGATAAGTGTGTGTGAAAGCCGTCCTTCAACTAGCTTGTTGGGAACACTAAGTTTCTTTTCATTTGCAAACTCCATTCCATACATATATATGGGGAGGTACTAGATCCAACTCGGTTTTACAGTGAAAACTGCAGGAACTTCAAACCGGCACTAGGAAACAGACTGAGAAAGCAGAGAAAAAGTGTCTCCCGCAACGCATTTCCTTGGTGCTAGATGAACGAACGTCTCTCCGCTTGCTCAGTTCTGAGAGATAAGTGTGTATGGAAGCCGTCCTTCACCTAGCTTGTTGTGAACACAAAGTTCTTTTCAGTTGCAAACTCCATTCCATACATATATAAGGGGAGGTACTAGGTCCAACTCGGTTTTACAGTGAAAACTGCAGGAACTTCAAACCGGCACTAGGAAACAGACTGAGAAAGCAGAGAAAAAGTGTCTACTGCAACCCGTTCCCTTGGTGCTAGATGAACGAACGTCTCTCCGCTTGCTCAGTTCTGAGAGATAAGTGTGTGTGAAAGCCGTCCTTCACCTAGCTTGTTGGGAACACAAAGTTTCTTTTCAGTTGCAAACTCCATTCCATACATATATAAGGGGAGGTTCTAGCTCCAACTAGTTTTTACAGTGAAACTGCAGGAACTTCAAACCGGCACTAGGAAACAGACTGAGAAAGCAGAGAATTTGTGTCTCCCGCAACGCATTTCCTTGGGGCTAGATGAACGAACGTCTCTCCGCTTGCTCAGTTCTGGGAGATAAGTGTGTATGAAAGCCGTACTTCACCTAGCTTGTTGTGAACACAAAGTTTCTTTTCAGTTGCAAACTCCATTCCATACATATATAAGGGGAGGTACTAGCTCCAACACGGTTTTACAGTGAAAACTGCAGGAACTTCAAACCAGCACTAGGAAACAGACTGAGAAAGCAGAGAAATTGTGTGTCCTGCAACCTGTTCCCTTGGTGCTAGATGAACGAACGTCTCTCCGCTTGCTCAGTTCTGAGAGAGAAGTGTGTGTGAAAGCCGCCCTTCACCTAGCTTGTTGGGAACACAAAGTTTCTTTTCAGTTGCAAACTCCATTCCATACATATATATGGAGAGGTACTAGCTCCAACTCTGATTTACAGTGAAAACTGCAGGAAGTTCAAACCGGCACTACTAAACAGACTGAGAAAGCAGAGAAAAAGTGTCCCCTGCAACCCGTTCCCTTGGTGCTAGATGAACGAACGTCTCTCCACTTGCTCATTTCTGAGAGATAAATGTGTGTGAAAGCCGTCCTTCACCTAGCTTGTTGGGAACACAAAGTTTCTTTTCAGTTGCAAACTCCATTCCATACATATATATGGGGAGGTACTAGCTCCAACTCGGTTGTACAGTGAAAACTGCAGGAACTTCAAACCGGCACTAGGAAACAGACTGAGAAAGCAGAGAAAAGTGTCTCCTGCTACCCGTTCCCTTGGTGCTAGATGAACGAACGTCTCTCCACTTGCTCAGTTCCGAGAGATAAGTGTGTGTGAAAGCCGTCCTTCAACTAGCTTGTTGGGAACACTAAGTTTCTTTTCAGTTGCAAACTCCATTCCATACATATATAAGGGGAGGTACTAGCTCCAACTCGGTTTTACAGTGAAAACTGCAGGAACTTCAAACCGGCACTAGGAAACAGACTGAGAAAGCAGAGAAAAAGTGTCTCCTGCAACCCGTTCCCTTGGTGCTAGATGAACGAACGTCTCTCCGCTTGCTCAGTTCTGAGAGATAAGTGTGTGTGAAAGCCGTCCTTCACCTAGCTTGTTGGGAACACAAAGTTTCTTTTCAGTTGCAAACTCCATTCCATACATATATATGGGGAGGTACTAGCTCCAACTCGGTTTTACAGTGAAAACTGCAGGAACTTCAAACCGGCACTAGGAAACAGACTGAGAAAGCAGAGAAAAAGTGTCTCCTGCAACCCGTTCCCTTGGTGCTAGATAAACGAACGTCTCTCTACTTACTCAGTTCTGAGAGATAAATGTGTGTGAAAGCCGTTCTTCACCTAGCTTGTTGGGAACACAAAGTTTCTTTTCAGTTGCAAACTCCATTCCTTACATATATATGGTGAGGTAATAGCTCCAACTCTGTTTTACAGTGAAAACTGCAGGAACTTCAAACTGGCACTAGGAAACGGACTGAGAAAGCAGAGAAAAAGTGTCTCCTGCAACCCGTTCCCTTGGTGCTAGATGAACGAACGTCTCTCCACTTGCTCAGTTCCGAGAGATAAGTGTGTGTGAAAGCCGTCCTTCAACTAGCTTGTTGGGAACACTAAGTTTCTTTTCAGTTGCAAACTCCATTCCATACATATATATGGGGAGGTACTAGATCCAACTCGGTTTTACAGTGAAAACTGCAGGAACTTCCAACCGGCACTAGGAAACAGACTGAGAAAGCAGAGAAAAAGTGTCTACCGCAACGCATTTCCTTGGTGCTAGATGAACGAACGTCTCTCCGCTTGCTCAGTTCTGAGAGATAAGTGTGTATGGAAGCCGTCCTTCACCTAGCTTGTTGTGAACACAAAGTTCTTTTCAGTTGCAAACTCCATTCCATACATATATAAGGGGAGGTACTAGGTCCAACTCGGTTTTACAGTGAAAACTGCAGGAACTTCAAACCGGCACTAGGAAACAGACTGAGAAAGCAGAGAAAAAGTGTCTCCTGCAACCCGTTCCCTTGGTGCTAGATGAACGAACGTCTCTCTTCTTGCTCAGTTCTGAGAGATATGTGTGTTTGATAGCCGTCCTTCACCTAGCTTGTTGGGAACACAAAGTTTCTCTTCAGTTGCAAACTCCATTCCATACATATATATGGGGAGGTACTAGATCCAACTCGGTTTTACAGTGAAAACTGCAGGAACTTCAAACCGGCACTAGGAAACAGACTGAGAAAGCAGAGAAAAGTGTCTCCTGCAACCCGTTCCCTTGGTGCTAGATGAACGAACGTCTCTCTTCTTGCTCAGTTCTGAGAGATATGTGTGTTTGATAGCCGTCCTTCACCTAGCTTGTTGGGAACACAAAGTTTCTCTTCAGTTGCAAACTCCATTCCATACATATATATGGGGAGGTACTAGATCCAACTCGGTTTTACAGTGAAAACTGCAGGAACTTCAAACCGGCACTAGGAAACAGACTGAGAAAGCAGAGAAAAGTGTCTCCTGCAACCCGTTCCCGTGGTGCTAGATGAACGAACGTCTCTCCACTTGCTCAGTTCTGAGAGATAAGTGTGTGTCAAAGCCGTCCTTCACCTAACTTGTTGTGAACAAAAAGTTTCTTTTCAGTTGCAAACTCCATTCCATACATATATAAGGGGAGGTTCTAGCTCCAACTCGGTTTTACAGTGAAAACTGCAGGAACTTCAAACCGGCACTAGGAAACAGACTGAGAAAGCAGAGAAATTGTGTCTCCTGCAATGCATTTCCTTGGTGCTAGATGAACGAACGTCTCTCCGCTTGCTCAGTTCTGAAGATAAGTGTGTATGAAAGCCGTCCTTCACCTATCTTGTTGTGAACACAAAGTTTCTTTTAAGTTGCAAACTCCATTCCATACATATATATGGGGAGGTACTATATCCAACTCGGTTTTACAGTGAAAATTGCAGGAACTTCAAACCGGCACTAGGAATCAGACTGAGAAAGCAGAGAAAAAGTGTCTCCTGCAACCCGTTCCCCTGGTGCTAGATGAACGAACGTCTCTCCACTTGCTCAGTTCTGAGAGATAAGTGTGTGTGAAAGCCGTCCTTCACCTAGCTTGATGGGAACACAAAGTTTCTTTTCAGTTGCAAACTCCATTGCATACATATATATGGGGAGGTACTAGCTCCAACTCTGTTTTACGGTGAAAACTGCAGGAACTTCAAACCGGCACTAGGAAACAGACTGAGAAAGCAGATAAAAAGTGTCTCCTACAACCCGTTCCCTTGGTGCTAGATGAACGAACGTCTCTCCGCTTGCTCAGTTCTGAAGATAAGTGTGTATGAAAGCCGTCCTTCACCTATCTTGTTGTGAACACAAAGTTTCTTTTCAGTTGCAAACTCCATTCCATACATATATAAGGGGAGGTACAAGCTCCAACTCGGTTTTACAGTGAAAACTGCAGGAACTTCAAACCGGCACTAGGAAACAGACTGAGAAATCAGAGAAATTGTGTCTCCTGCAACCCGTTCCCTTGGGGCTAGATGAACGAACGTCTCTCCACTTGCTCAGTTCTGAGAGATAAGTGTGTGTGAAAGCCGTCCTTCACCTAGCTTGTTGGGAAAACAAAGTTTCTTTTCAGTTGCAAACTCCATTCCATACATATACATGGGGAGTTACTAGCTCCAACTGGGTTTTACGGTGAAAACTGCAGGAACTTCAAACCGGCACTAGTAAAAAGACTGAGAAAGCAGAGAAAAAGTGTCTCCTGAAACACGTTCCCTTGGTGCTAGATGAACGAACGTCTCTCCACTTGCTCATTTCTGAGAGATAAGTGTGTGTGAAAGCCGTCCTTCACCTAGCTTGTTGGGAACACTAAGTTTCTTTTCAGTTGCAAACTCCATTCCATACATATATATGGGGATATACTAGATCCAACTCGGTTTTACAGTGAAAACTGCAGGAACTTCTAACCGGCACTAGGAAACAGACTGAGAAAGCAGAGAAAAAGTGTCTCCTGCAACCCGTTCCCTTGGTGCTAGATGAACGAACGTCTCTCCACTTGCTCAGTTCTGAGAGATAATTGTGTGTGAAAGCCGTCCTTCACCTAACTTGATGGGAACACAAAGTTTCTTTTCATTTGGAAACTCCAATCCATATATATATATGGGGAGGTACTAGCTCCAACTCTGTTTTACGGTGAAAACTGCAGGAACTTCAAACCGGCACTAGGAAACAGACTGAGAAAGCAGAGAAAAAGTGTCTCCTGCAACCCTTTCCCTTGGCGCTAGATGAACGAAAGTCTCTCCACTTGCTCAGTTCTGAGAGATATGTGTGTGTGAAAGCCGTCCTTCACCTAACTTGTTGGGAACACAAAGTTTCTTTTCAGTTGCAAACTCCATTCCATACATATATAAGGGGAGATACTAGCTCCAACTCGGTTTTACAGTGAAAACTGCAGGAACTTCAAACCGGCACTATTAAACAGACTGAGAAAGCAGAGAAATTGTGTCTCCTGCAACCCGTTCCCTTGGTGCTAGATGAACGAACGTCTCTCCACTTGCTCAGTTCTGAGAGATAAGTGTGTGTGAAAGCCGTTCTTCACCTAGCTTGTTGGGAACACAAAGTTTCTTTTCAGTTGCAAACTCCATTCCATACATATATATGGGGAGGTACTAGCTCCAACTCGGTTTTACAGTGAAAACTGCAGGAACTTCAAACCGGCACTAGGAAACGGACTGAGAAAGCAGAGAAAAACTGTCTTTTGCAACCCGTTCCCTTGGTGCTAGATGAACGAACGTCTCTCCGCTTGCTCAGTTCTGAGAGATAAGTGTGTGTGAAAGCCGTCCTTCACCTAGCTTGTTGGGAACACAAAGTTTCTTTTCAGTTGCAAACTCCATTCCATACATATATAAGGGGGGGTACTAGCTCCAACTCGGTTTTACATTGAAAACTGCAGGAACTTCAAAACGGCACTAGGAAACAGACTGAGAAAGCAGAGAAAAAGTGTCCCCTGCTACCCGTTCCCTTGGTGCTAGATGAACGGACGTCTCTCCACTTGCTCAGTTCCGAGAGATAAGTGTGAGTGAAAGCCGTCCTTCAACTAGCTTGTTGGGAACACTAAGTTTCTTTTCAGTTGCAAACTCCATTCCATACATATATATGGGGATATACAAGATCCAACTCGGTTTTACAGTGAAAACTGCAGGAACTTCTAACCGGCACTAGGAAACAGACTGAGAAAGCAGAGAAATAGTGTCTCCTGCAACCAGTTCCCTTGGTGCTAGATGAACGAACGTCTCTCCACTTGCTCAGTTCTGAGAGATAATTGTGTGTGAAAGCCGTCCTTCACCTAGCTTGATGGGAACACAAAGTTTCTTTTCATTTGGAAACTCCATTCCATATATATATACGGGGAGGTACTAGCTCCAACTCTGTTTTACGGTGAAAACTGCAGGAACTTCAAACCGGCACTAGGAAACAGACTGAGAAAGCAGAGAAAAAGTGTCTCCTGCAACCTTTTCCATTGGCGCTAGATGAACGAATGTCTCTCCACTTGCTCAGTTCTGAGAGATATGTGTGTGTGAAAGCCTTCCTTCACCTAGCTTGTTGGGAACACAAAGTTTCTTTTCAGTTGCAAACTCCATTCCATACATATATAAGGGGAGGTACTAGCTCCAACTCGGTTTTACAGTGAAAACTGCAGGAACTTCAAACCGGCACTATTAAACAGACTGAGAAAGCAGAGAAATTGTGTCTCCTGCAACCCGTTCCCTTGGTGCTAGATGAACGAACGTCTCTCCGCTTGCTCAGTTCTGAGAGATAAGTGTGTGTGAAAGCCGTCCTTCACCTAGCTTGTTGGGAACACAAAGTTTCTTTTCAGTTGCAAACTCCATTCCATACATATATATGGGGAGGTACTAGCTCCAACTCGGTTTTACAGTGAAAACTGCAGGAACTTCAAACCGGCACTAGGAAACAGACTGAGAAAGCAGAGAAAAAGTGTCTCCTGCAACCCGTTCCCTTGGTGCTAGATGAACGAACCTCTCTCCACTTGCTCAGTTCCGAGAGATATGTGTGTGTGAAAGCCGTCCTTCAAATAGCTTGTTGGGAACACAAAGTTTCTTTTCAGTTGCAAACTCCCTTCCATACATATATATGGGGATATACAAGATCCAACTCGGTTTTACAGTGAAAACTGCAGGAACTTCTAACCGGCACTAGGAAACAGACTGAGAAAGCAGAGAAATAGTTTCTCCTGCAACCAGTTCCCTTGGTGCTAGATGAACGAACGTCTCTCCACTTGCTCAGTTCTGAGAGATAATTGTGTGTGAAAGCCGTCCTTCACCTAGCTTGATGGGAACACAAAGTTTCTTTTCATTTGGAAACTCCATTCCATATATATATACGGGGAGGTACTAGCTCCAACTCTGTTTTACGGTGAAAACTGCAGGAACTTCAAACCGGCACTAGGAAACAGACTGAGAAAGCAGAGAAAAAGTGTCTCCTGCAACCTATTCCATTGGCGCTAGATGAACGAATGTCTCTCCACTTGCTCAGTTCTGAGAGATATGTGTGTGTGAAAGCCTTCCTTCACCTAGCTTGTTGGGAACACAAAGTTTCTTTTCAGTTGCAAACTCCATTCCATACATATATAAGGGGAGGTACTAGCTCCAACTCGGTTTTACAGTGAAAACTGCAGGAACTTCAAACCGGCACTATTAAACAGACTGAGAAAGCAGAGAAATTGTGTCTCCTGCAACCCGTTCCCTTGGTGCTAGATGAACGAACGTCTCTCCGCTTGCTCAGTTCTGAGAGATAATTGTGTGAGAAAGCCGTCCTTCACCTAGCTTGTTGGGAACACAAAGTTTCTTTTCAGTTGCAAACTCCATTCCATACATATATATGGGGAGGTACTAGCTCCAACTCGGTTTTACAGTGAAAACTGCAGGAACTTCAAACCGGCACTAGGAAACAGACTGAGAAAGCAGAGAAAAAGTGTCTCCTGCAACCCGTTCCCTTGGTGCTAGATGAACGAACGTCTCTCTACTTACTCAGTTCTGAGAGCTAAATGTGTGTGAAAGCCGTTCTTCACCTAGCTTGTTGGGAACACAAAGTTTCTTTTCAGTGGCAAACTCCATTCCTTACATATATATGGGGAGGTAGTAGCTCCAACTCGGTTTTACAGTGAAAACTGCAGGAACTTCAAACCGGCACTAGGAAACAGACTGAGAACGCAGAGAAAAAGTGTCTCCTGAAACCCGTTCCCTTGGTGCTAGATAAACGGACGTCTCTCCACTTGCTGAGTTCTGAGAGATAAGTGTGTGTGAAAGCTGTCCTTCACCTAGCTTGATGGGAACACAAAGTTTCTTTTCAGTTGCAAACTCCATTGCATACATATATATGGGGAGGTACTAGCTCCAACTCTGTTTTACGGTGAAAACTGCAGGAACTTCAAACCGGCACTAGGAAACAAACTGAGAAAGCAGAGAAAAAGTGTCTCCTGCAACCCGTTCCCTTGGTGCTAGATGAACGAAAGTCTCTCCACTTGCTCAATTCTGAGAGATAATTGTGTGTGAAAGCCGTCCTTCACCTAGCTTGTTGGGAACACAAAGTTTCTTTTCAGTTGCAAACTCCATTCCATACATATATATGGGGAGGTACAAGCTCCAAATGGGTTTTACAGTGAAACTGAAGGAACTTCAAACCGGCACTAGGAAACAGACTGAGAAAGCAGAGAATAAGTGTCTCCTGCAACCAGTTACCTTGGTGCTAGATGAACGAACGTCTCTCTTCTTGCTAAGTTCTGAGAGATAAATGTGTTTGAAAGCCGTTCTTCACCTAGCTTGTTGGGAAAACAAAGTTTCTCTTCAGTTGCAAACTCCATTCCATACATATATATGGTGGGTACTATCTCCAACTCTGTTTTACGGAGAAAACTTCAGGAACTTCAAACCGGCACTAGGAAACAGACTGAGAAAGCAGAGAAAAATTGTCTCCTGCAACGCGTTCCCTTGGTGCTAGATGAACGAACGTCTCTCCACTTGCTCAGTTCTGAGAGATAAGTGTGTGTCAAAGCCGTACTTCAACTAGCTTGTTGGGAACACAAAGTTTTTTTTCAGTTGCAAACTCCATTCCATACATATATAAGGGGAGGTTCTAGCTCCAACTCGATTTTACAGTGAAAACTGCAGGAAATTCAAACCGGCACTAGGAAACAGACTGAGAAAGCAGAGAAATTGTGTCTCCTGCAACGCATTTCCTTGGTGCTAGATGAACGAACGTCTCTCCGCTTGCTCAGTTCTGAGAGATAAGTGTGTATGAAAGCCGTCCTTCACCTAGCTTGTTGTGAACACAAAGTTTCTTTTCAGTTGCAAACTCCATTCCATACATATATAAGGGGAGGTACTAGCTCCAACTCGGTTTTACAGTGAAAACTGCAGGAACCTCAAACCGGCACTAGGAAACAGACTGAGAAAGCAGAGAAATTGTGTCTCCTGCAAACCGTTCCCTTGGTGCTAGATGAACGAACGTCTCTCCACATGCTCAGTTCTGAGAGATAAGTGTGTGTGAAAGCCGTCCTTCACCTAGCTTGTTGGGAACACAAAGTTTCTTTTCAGTTGCAAACTCCATTCCATACATATATATGGGGAGGTACTAGCTCCAACTAGGTTTTACAGTGATAACTGCAGGAACTTCAAAATGGCACTAGGAAACAGACTGAGAAAGCAGAGAAAATGTGTCTCCTGCAACCCGTTCCCTTGGTGCTAGATGAACGAACGTCTTTCCACTTGCTCATTTCTGAGAGATAGGTGTGTGTGAAAGCCGTCCTTCACCTAGCTTGTTGGGAACACAAAGTTTCTTTTCAGTTGCAAACTCCATTCCATACATATATATGGGGAGGTACTAGCTCCAACTCGGTTTTACAGTGAAAACTGCAGGAACTTCAAACCGGCACTAGGAAACAGACTGAGAAAGCAGAGAAAAAGTGTCCCCTGCAACCCGTTCCCTTGGTGCTAGATGAACGAACGTCTCTCCACTTGCTCAGTTCCGAGAGATAAGTGTGTGTGAAAGCCGTCCTTCAACTAGCTTGTTGGGAACACTAAGTTTCTTTTCAGTTGCAAACTCCATTCCATACATATATATGGGGAGGTACTAGATCCAACTCGGTTTTACAGTGAAAACTGCAGGAACTTCAAACCGGCACTAGGAAACAGACTGAGAAAGCAGAGAAAAAGTGTCTCCTGCAACCCGTTCCCTTGGTGCTAGATGAACGAACGTCTCTCCACTTGCTCAGTTCTGAGAGTAAAGTGTGTGTGAAAGCCGTCCTTCACATGCTTGATGGGAACACAAAGATTCTTTTCAGTTGCATACTCCACTCCATACATATATATGGGTAGGTACTAGCTCCAACTATGTTTTACGGAGAAAACTGCAGGAACTTCAAACCGGCACTAGGAAACAGACTGAGAAAGCAGAGAAAAAGTGTCCCCTGCAACCCGTTCCCTTGGTGCTAGATGAACGAACGTCTCTCCACTTGCTCAGTTCTGAGAGATAAGTGTGTGTGAAAGCCGTACTTCACCTAGCTTGTTGGGAACACAAAGTTTCTTTTCAGTTGCAAACTCCATTCCATAAGTATATATGGGGAGTTACTAGATCCAACTCGGTTTTACAGTGAAAACAGCAAGAACTTCAAACCGGCACTAGGAAACAGACTGAGAATGCAGAGAAAAAGTGTCTCCTGCAACCCTTTCCCATGGTGCTAGATGAAGGAATTTCTCTCCACTTGCTCAGTTCTGAGAGATAAGTGTGTGTGAAAGCCGTCCTTCACCTAGCTTGTTGGGAACACAAAGTTTCTTTTCAGTTGCAAACTCCATTCCATACATATATATGGGGAGGTACTAGATCCAACTCGGTTTTACAGTTAAAACTGCAGGAACTTCAAACCGGCACTAGGGAACAGACTGAGAAAGCAGAGAAAAAGTGTCTCCTGCAACCCGTTCCCTTGGTGCTAGATGAACGAACGTCTCTCAACTTGCTCAGTTCCGAGAGATAATTGTGTGTGAAAGCCGTCCTTCACCTAGCTTGTTGGGAACACAAAGTTTCTTTTCAGTTGCAAACTCCATTCCATACATATATATGGGTAGGTACTAGCTCCAACTCGGTTTTACAGTGAAAACTGCAGGAACTTCAAACCGGCACTAGGAAACAGACTGAGAAAGCAGAGAAAAAGTGTCTCCCGCAACCCGTTCCCTTGGTGCTAGATGAACGAACGTTTCTCCACTTGCTCAGTTCCGAGAGATAAGTGTGTCTGAAAGCCGTACTTCAACTAGCTTGTTGGGAACACATAGTTTCTTTTCAGTTGCAAACTCCATTCCATACATATATATGGGTAGGTACTAGATCCAACTCGGTTTTACAGTGAAAACTGCAGGAACTTCAAACCATCACTAGGAAACAGACTGAGAAAGTAGAGAAAGAGTGTCTCCTGCAACCCGTTCCCTTGGTGCTAGATGAACGAAAGTCTCTCCACTTGCTCAGTTCTGAGAGATAAGTGTGTGTGAAAGCCGCCCTTCACCTAGCTTGTTGGGAACACAAAGTTTCTTTTCAGTTGCAAACTCCATTCCATACATATATATGGGGAGGTACTAGCTCCAAATCTGTTTTACGGTGAAAACTGCAGGAACTTCAAACCATCACTAGGAAACAGACTGAGAAAGTAGAGAAAGAGTGTCTCCTGCAACCCGTTCCCTTGGTGCTAGATGAACGAAAGTCTCTCCACTTGCTCAGTTCTGAGAGATAAGTGTGTGTGAAAGCCGCCCTTCACCTAGCTTGTTGGGAACACAAAGTTTCTTTTCAGTTGCAAACTCCATTCCATACATATATATGGGGAGGTACTAGCTCCAAATCTGTTTTACGGTGAAAACTTCAGGAACTTCAAACCGGCACTTGGAAACAGACTGAGAAAGCAGAGAAATAGTGTCTCCTGCAACCCGTTCCCTTGCTGCTAGATGAACGAACGTCTCTCCACTTGCTCAGTTCTGAGAGATAAGTGTGTGTGAAAGCCGTCGTTCACCTAGCTTGATGGGGACACAAAGTTTCTTTTCAGTTGCAAACTCCATTCCATACATATATATGGGGAGGTACTAGCTCCAACTCGGTTTTACAGTGAAAACTGCAGGAACTTCAAACAGGCACTAGGAAACAGACTGAGAAAGCAGAGAAAAAGTGTCTCCTGCAACCCGTTCCCTTGGTGCTAGATGAACGAACGTCTCTCTACTTGCTCAGTTCTGAGAGATAAGTGTGTGTGAAAGCCGTCCTTCACCTAGCTTGATGGGAACACAAAGTTTCTTTCCAGTTGCAAACTCCATTCCATACATATATATGGGGGGGTACTAGCTCCAACTCGGTTTTACAGTGAAAACTGCAGGAACTTCAAACCGGCACTAGGAAACAGACTGAGAAAGCAGAGAAAAAGTGTCTCCTGCAACCCGTTCCCTTGGTGCTAGATGAACGAACGTCTCTCTACTTGCTCAGTTCTGAGAGATAAGTGTGTGTGAAAGCCGTCCTTCACCTAGCTTGTTGGGAACACAAAGTTTCTTTTCAGTTGCAAACTCCATTCCATACATATATATGGGGAGGTACTAGATCCAACTCGGTTTTACAGTGAAAACTGCAGGAACTTCAAACCGGCACTAGGAAACAGACTGAGAAAGCAGAGAAAAAGTGTCTCCTGCAACCCGTTCCCTTGGTGCTAAATGAAGGAACGTCTCTCCACTTGCTCAGTTCTGAGAGATAAGTGTGTGTGAAAGACGTCCTTCACCTAACTTGTTGGTAACACATAGTTTCTTTTCAGTTGCTAACCCCATTCCATACATATATATGGGTAGGTACTAGATCCAACTCTGTTTTACAGTGAAAACTGCAGGAAGTTCAAACCATCACTAGGAAACAGACTGAGAAAGCAGAGAAAAAGTGTCTCCTGCAACCCTTTCCCTTGGTGCTAGATGAACGAAAGTCTCTCCACTTGCTCAGTTCTGAGAGATAAGTGTGTGTGAAAGCCGTCCTTCACCTAGCTTGTTGGGAACACAAAGTTTCTTTTCAGTTGCAGACTCCATTCCATACATATATATGGGGAGGTACTAGCTCCTACTCTATATACGGTGAAAACTGCAGGAACTTCAAACCGGCACTTGGAAACAGACTGAGAAAGCAGAGAAATAGTGTCTCCTGCAACCCGTTCCATTTGTGCTACATGAACGAACGTCTCTCTACTTGCTCAGTTCTGAGAGATAAGTGTGTGTGAAAGCCGTCCTTCACCTAGCTTGTTGGGAACACAAAGTTTCTTTTCAGTTGCAAACACCATTCCATACATATATATGGGGAGGTACTAGCTCCAACTCGGTTTTACAGTGAAAACTGCAGGAACTTCAAACCGGCACTAGGAAACAGACTGAGAAATCAGAGAAATTGTGTCTCCTGCAACCCGTTCCCTTGGTGCTAGATGAACGAACGTCTCTCCACTTGCTCAGTTTTGAGAGATAAGTGTGTGTGAAAGCCGTCGTTCACCTAGCTTGATGGGAACACAAAGTTTCTTTTCAGTTGCAAACTCCATTCCATACATATATATGGGGGGGTACTAGCTCCAACTCGGTTTTACAGTGAAAACTGCAGGAACATCAAACCGGCACTAGGAAACAGACTGAGAAAGAAGAGAAACAGTGTCTCCTGCAACCCGTTCCCTTGGTGCTAGATGAACGAACGTCTCTCCGCTTGCTCAGTTCTGAGAGATAATTGTGTGTGGAAGCCGTCCTTCACCTAGCTTGTTGGGAACACAAAGTTTCTTTTCAGTTGCAAACTCCATTCCATACATATATATGGGGAGGTACTACCTCCAACTCGGTTTTACAGTGAAAACTGCAGGAACTTCAAACCGGCACTAGGAAACAGACTGAGAAAGCAGAGAAAAAGTGTCTCCTGCAACCCGTTCCCTTGGTGCTAGATGAACGAACGTCTCTCCACTTGCTCAGTTCTGAAAGAGAGGTGTGTGTGAAAGCCGTCCTTCACCTAGCTTGTTGGGAACACAAAGTTTCTTTTCAGTTGCAAACTCCATTCCATACATATATATGGGGAGGTACTAGCTCCAACTCGGTTTTACAGTGAAAACTGCAGGAACTTCAAACCGGCACTAGGAAACAGACTGAGAAATCAGAGAAAAAGTGTCTCCTGCTACCCGTTCCCTTTGTGCTAGATGAAAGAACGTCTCTCCACTTGCTCAGTTCTGAGAGATAAGTGTGTGTGAAAGCCGTCCTTCAACAAGCTTGTTGGGAACTCTAAGTTTCTTTTCAGTTGCAAACTCCATTCCATACATATATATGGGGAGGTACTAGATCCAACTCGGTTTTTCAGTGAAAACTGCAGGAACTTCAAACCGGCACTAGGAAACAGACTGAGAAAGCAGAGAAAAAGTGTCTCCTGCAAACCTTTCCCTTGGTGCTAGATGAACGAACGTCTCTCCACTTGCTCAGTTCTGAGAGATAAGTGTGTGTGAAAGCAGTCCTTCACATAGCTTGTTGGGAACACAAAGTTTCTTTTCAGTTGCAAGCTCCATTCAATACATATATATGGGGAGGTTCAAGCTCCAACTCGGTTTTCCAGTGAAAACTGCAGGAACTTCATACCGGCACTAGGAAACAGACTTGGAAAAAGAAAAAGTGTCTCATGCAACCCGTTCCCTTGGTGCTAGATGAACGAACGTCTGTCCACTTGCTCACTTCTGAGGGATATGTGTGAGTGAACGTCGTCCTTCACCTAGCTTATTGGGAACACAAAGTTTCTTTACAGTTGCAACCTCCATTCCATACATATACATGGGGAGGTATGAGCTCCAACTCGGTTTTACAGTGAAAACTGCAGGAACTTCAAACCGGCACTGGGAAACAGACTGAGAAAGCAGAGAAAAAGTGTCTCCTGCAACGCGTTTCCTTGGTGCTAGATGAACGAACGTCTCTCCACTTGCTCAGTTCTGAGGGATGTGTGTGAGTGAAAGCCGTCCTTCACGTTGCTTATTGGGAACACATAGTTTCTTTCCAGTTGCAAACTCCATTCCATACGTATATATGGGGAGGTACTAGCTCCAACTCGGTTGTACAGTGAAAACTGCAGGAACTTCTAACCGGCACTAGGAAACAGAATGAGAAAGCAGAGAAAAAGTGTCTCCTGCAACCCGTTCCCTTGGTGCTAGATGAACGAACGTCTCTCCACTTGCTCATTTCTGAGGGATAAGTGTGTGTGAAATCCGTCCTTCACCTAGCTTGTTGGGAACACAAAGTTTCTTTTCAGTTGCAAACTCCATTCAATACATATATATGGGAGGTACAAGCTCTAATTCGGTTTTCCAGTGAAAACGGCAGGAATTTCAAACCGGCACTAACAAACAGACTGAGAAAGCAGAGAAAAAGTGTCTCCTGCAACCCGTTCCCTTAGTGCTAGATGAACGTACGTCTCTCCACTTGCTCAGTTCCGAGAGATAAGTGTGTGTGAAAGCCGTCCTTCACCTAGCTTGTTGGGAACACAAAGTTTCTCTTCAGTTGCAAACTCCATTCCATACATATATATGGGGAGGTACTTGATCCAACTCGGTTTTACAGTGAAAACTGCAGGAACTTCAAACCGGCACTAGGAAACAGACTGAGAAAGTAGAGAAAAAGTGTCTCCTGCAACCCGTTCCCTTGGTGCTAGATGAACGAACGTCTCTCCACTTGCTCAGTTCCGAGAGATAAGTGTGTGTGAAAGCCGTCCTTCACATTGCTTGTTGGGAACACAAAGTTTCTCTTCAGTTGCAAACTCCATTCCATACATATATATGGTGAGGTACTAGCTCCAACTCGGTTTTACGGTGAAAACTGCAGGAACTTCTAATCGGCACTAGGAAACAGACAGGGAAAGCAGAGAAAAAGTGTCCCTGCAACCCGTTCCCTTGGTGCTAGATGAAGGAACGTCTCTCCACTTGCTCAGTTCTGAGAGATAAGTGTGTGTGAAAGCAGTCCTTCACATAGCTTGTTGGGAACACAAAGTTTCTTTTCAGTTGCAAGCTCCATTCAATACATATATATGGGGAGGTTCAAGCTCCAACTCGGTTTTCCAGTGAAAACTGCAGGAACTTCATACCGGCACTAGGAAACAGACTTGGAAAAAGAAAAAGTGTCTCATGCAACCCGTTCCCTTGGTGCTAGATGAACGAACGTCTGTCCACTTGCTCACTTCTGAGGGATATGTGTGAGTGAACGTCGTCCTTCACCTAGCTTATTGGGAACACAAAGTTTCTTTACAGTTGCAACCTCCATTCCATACATATACATGGGGAGGTATGAGCTCCAACTCGGTTTTACAGTGAAAACTGCAGGAACTTCAAACCGGCACTGGGAAACAGACTGAGAAAGCAGAGAAAAAGTGTCTCCTGCAACGCGTTTCCTTGGTGCTAGATGAACGAACGTCTCTCCACTTGCTCAGTTCTGAGGGATGTGTGTGAGTGAAAGCCGTCCTTCACGTTGCTTATTGGGAACACATAGTTTCTTTCCAGTTGCAAACTCCATTCCATACGTATATATGGGGAGGTACTAGCTCCAACTCGGTTGTACAGTGAAAACTGCAGGAACTTCTAACCGGCACTAGGAAACAGAATGAGAAAGCAGAGAAAAAGTGTCTCCTGCAACCCGTTCCCTTGGTGCTAGATGAACGAACGTCTCTCCACTTGCTCATTTCTGAGGGATAAGTGTGTGTGAAATCCGTCCTTCACCTAGCTTGTTGGGAACACAAAGTTTCTTTTCAGTTGCAAACTCCATTCAATACATATATATGGGAGGTACAAGCTCTAATTCGGTTTTCCAGTGAAAACGGCAGGAATTTCAAACCGGCACTAACAAACAGACTGAGAAAGCAGAGAAAAAGTGTCTCCTGCAACCCGTTCCCTTAGTGCTAGATGAACGTACGTCTCTCCACTTGCTCAGTTCCGAGAGATAAGTGTGTGTGAAAGCCGTCCTTCACCTAGCTTGTTGGGAACACAAAGTTTCTCTTCAGTTGCAAACTCCATTCCATACATATATATGGGGAGGTACTTGATCCAACTCGGTTTTACAGTGAAAACTGCAGGAACTTCAAACCGGCACTAGGAAACAGACTGAGAAAGTAGAGAAAAAGTGTCTCCTGCAACCCGTTCCCTTGGTGCTAGATGAACGAACGTCTCTCCACTTGCTCAGTTCCGAGAGATAAGTGTGTGTGAAAGCCGTCCTTCACATTGCTTGTTGGGAACACAAAGTTTCTCTTCAGTTGCAAACTCCATTCCATACATATATATGGTGAGGTACTAGCTCCAACTCGGTTTTACGGTGAAAACTGCAGGAACTTCTAATCGGCACTAGGAAACAGACAGGGAAAGCAGAGAAAAAGTGTCCCTGCAACCCGTTCCCTTGGTGCTAGATGAAGGAACGTCTCTCCACTTGCTCAGTTCTGAGAGATAAGTGTGTGTGAAAGCAGTCCTTCACATAGCTTGTTGGGAACACAAAGTTTCTTTTCAGTTGCAAGCTCCATTCAATACATATATATGGGGAGGTTCAAGCTCCAACTCGGTTTTCCAGTGAAAACTGCAGGAACTTCATACCGGCACTAGGAAACAGACTTGGAAAAAGAAAAAGTGTCTCATGCAACCCGTTCCCTTGGTGCTAGATGAACGAACGTCTGTCCACTTGCTCACTTCTGAGGGATATGTGTGAGTGAACGTCGTCCTTCACCTAGCTTATTGGGAACACAAAGTTTCTTTACAGTTGCAACCTCCATTCCATACATATACATGGGGAGGTATGAGCTCCAACTCGGTTTTACAGTGAAAACTGCAGGAACTTCAAACCGGCACTGGGAAACAGACTGAGAAAGCAGAGAAAAAGTGTCTCCTGCAACGCGTTTCCTTGGTGCTAGATGAACGAACGTCTCTCCACTTGCTCAGTTCTGAGGGATGTGTGTGAGTGAAAGCCGTCCTTCACGTTGCTTATTGGGAACACATAGTTTCTTTCCAGTTGCAAACTCCATTCCATACGTATATATGGGGAGGTACTAGCTCCAACTCGGTTGTACAGTGAAAACTGCAGGAACTTCTAACCGGCACTAGGAAACAGAATGAGAAAGCAGAGAAAAAGTGTCTCCTGCAACCCGTTCCCTTGGTGCTAGATGAACGAACGTCTCTCCACTTGCTCATTTCTGAGGGATAAGTGTGTGTGAAATCCGTCCTTCACCTAGCTTGTTGGGAACACAAAGTTTCTTTTCAGTTGCAAACTCCATTCAATACATATATATGGGAGGTACAAGCTCTAATTCGGTTTTCCAGTGAAAACGGCAGGAATTTCAAACCGGCACTAACAAACAGACTGAGAAAGCAGAGAAAAAGTGTCTCCTGCAACCCGTTCCCTTAGTGCTAGATGAACGTACGTCTCTCCACTTGCTCAGTTCCGAGAGATAAGTGTGTGTGAAAGCCGTCCTTCACCTAGCTTGTTGGGAACACAAAGTTTCTCTTCAGTTGCAAACTCCATTCCATACATATATATGGGGAGGTACTTGATCCAACTCGGTTTTACAGTGAAAACTGCAGGAACTTCAAACCGGCACTAGGAAACAGACTGAGAAAGTAGAGAAAAAGTGTCTCCTGCAACCCGTTCCCTTGGTGCTAGATGAACGAACGTCTCTCCACTTGCTCAGTTCCGAGAGATAAGTGTGTGTGAAAGCCGTCCTTCACATTGCTTGTTGGGAACACAAAGTTTCTCTTCAGTTGCAAACTCCATTCCATACATATATATGGTGAGGTACTAGCTCCAACTCGGTTTTACGGTGAAAACTGCAGGAACTTCTAATCGGCACTAGGAAACAGACAGGGAAAGCAGAGAAAAAGTGTCCCTGCAACCCGTTCCCTTGGTGCTAGATGAAGGAACGTCTCTCCACTTGCTCAGTTCTGAGAGATAAGTGTGTGTGAAAGCCGTCCTTCACCTAACTTGTTGGGAACACATAGTTTCTTTTCAGTTGCAAACTCCATTCCATACATATATATGGGTAGGTACTAGATCCAACTCGGTTTTACAGTGAAAACTGCAGGAACTTCAAACCATCACTAGGAAACAGACTGAGAAAGTAGAGAAAGAGTGTCTCCTGCAACCCGTTCCCTTGGTGCTAGATGAACGAAAGTCTCTCCACTTGCTCAGTTCTGAGAGATAAGTGTGTGTGAAAGCCGCCCTTCACCTAGCTTGTTGGGAACACAAAGTTTCTTTTCAGTTGCAAACTCCATTCCATACATATATATGGGGAGGTACTAGCTCCAAATCTGTTTTACGGTGAAAACTTCAGGAACTTCAAACCGGCACTTGGAAACAGACTGAGAAAGCAGAGAAATAGTGTCTCCTGCAACCCGTTCCCTTGGTGCTAGATGAACGAACGTCTCTCCACTTGCTCAGTTCTGAGAGATAAGTGTGTGTGAAAGCCGTCGTTCACCTAGCTTGATGGGGACACAAAGTTTCTTTTCAGTTGCAAACTCCATTCCATACATATATATGGGGAGGTACTAGCTCCAACTCGGTTTTACCGTGAAAACTGCAGGAACTTCAAACCGGCACTAGGAAACAGACTGAGAAAGCAGAGAAAAAGTGTCTCCTGCAACCCGTTCCCTTGGTGCTAGATGAACGAACGTCTCTCTACTTGCTCAGTTCTGAGAGATAAGTGTGTGTGAAAGCCGTCCTTCACCTAGCTTGATGGGAACACAAAGTTTCTTTCCAGTTGCAAACTCCATTCCATACATATATATGGGGGGGTACTAGCTCCAACTCGGTTTTACAGTGAAAACTGCAGGAACTTCAAACCGGCACTTGGAAACAGACTGAGAAAGCAGAGAAAAAGTGTCTCCTGCAACCCGTTCCCTTGGTGCTAAATGAAGGAATGTCTCTCCACTTGCTCAGTTCTGAGAGATAAGTGTGTGTGAAAGACGTCCTTCACCTAACTTGTTGGTAACACATAGTTTCTTTTCAGTTGCTAACCCCATTCCAAACATATATATGGGTAGGTACTAGATCCAACTCTGTTTTACAGTGAAAACTGCAGGAAGTTCAAACCATCACTAGGAAACAGACTGAGAAAGCAGAGAAAAAGTGTCTCCTGCAACCCTTTCCCTTGGTGCTAGATGAACGAAAGTCTCTCCACTTGCTCAGTTCTGAGAGATAAGTGTGTGTGAAAGCCGTCCTTCACCTAGCTTGTTGGGAACACAAAGTTTCTTTTCAGTTGCAGACTCCATTCCATACATATATATGGGGAGGTACTAGCTCCTACTCTATATACGGTGAAAACTGCAGGAACTTCAAACCGGCACTTGGAAACAGACTGAGAAAGCAGAGAAATAGTGTCTCCTGCAACCCGTTCCATTGGTGCTAGATGAACGAACGTCTCTCTACTTGCTCAGTTCTGAGAGATAAGTGTGTGTGAAAGCCGTCCTTCACCTAGCTTGTTGGGAACACAAAGTTTCTTTTCAGTTGCAAACTCCATTCCATACATATATATGGGGAGGTACTACCTCCAACTCGGTTTTACAGTGAAAACTGCAGGAACTTCAAACCGGCACTAGGAAACAGACTGAGAAAGCAGAGAAAAAGTGTCTCCTGCAACCCGTTCCCTTGGTGCTAGATGAACGAACGTCTCTCCACTTGCTCAGTTCTGAAAGAGAGGTGTGTGTGAAAGCCGTCCTTCACCTAGATTGTTGGGAACACAAAGTTTCTTTTCAGTTGCAAACTCCATTCCATACATATATATGGGGAGGTACTAGCTCCAACTCGGTTTTACAGTGAAAACTGCAGGAACTTCAAACCGGCACTAGGAAACAGACTGAGAAATCAGAGAAAAAGTGTCTCCTGCTACCCGTTCCCTTTGTGCTAGATGAAAGAACGTCTCTCCACTTGCTCAGTTCTGAGAGATAAGTGTGTGTGAAAGCGGTCCTTCAACAAGCTTGTTGGGAACTCTAAGTTTCTTTTCAGTTGCAAACTCCATTCCATACATATATATGGGGAGGTACTAGATCCAACTCGGTTTTTCAGTGAAAACTGCAGGAACTTCAAACCGGCACTAGGAAACAGACTGAGAAAGCAGAGAAAAAGTGTCTCCTGCAAACCTTTCCCTTGGTGCTAGATGAACGAACGTCTCTCCACCTGCTCAGTTCTGAGAGATAAGTGTGTGTGAAAGCCGTCCTTCACCTAGCTTTTTGGGAACACAAAGTTTCTTTTCAGCTGCAAACTCCATTCCATACATATATATGGGGAGGTATGAGCTCCAACACGGTTTTACAGTGAAAACTGCAGGAACTTCAAACCGGCACTAGGAAACAGACTGAGAAAGCAGAGAAAAAGTGTCTCCTGCAACCCGTTCCCTTGGTGCTAGATGAACGAACGTCTCTCCACTTGCTCAGTTCTGAGAGATAAGTGTGTGTGAAAGCAGTCCTTCACATAGCTTGTTGGGAACACAAAGTTTCTTTTCAGTTGCAAGCTCCATTCAATACATATATATGGGGAGGTTCAAGCTCCAACTCGGTTTTCCAGTGAAAACTGCAGGAACTTCATACCGGCACTAGGAAACAGACTTGGAAAAAGAGAAAAAGTGTCTCATGCAACCCGTTCCCTTGGTGCTAGATGAACGAACGTCTGTCCACTTGCTCAGTTCTGAGGGATATGTGTGAGTGAAAGTCGTCCTTCACCTAGCTTATTGGGAACACAAAGTTTCTTTACAGTTGCAACCTCCATTCCATACATATACATGGGGAGGTATGAGCTCCAACTCGGTTTTACAGTGAAAACTTCAGGAACTTCAAACCGGCACTTGGAAACAGACTGAGAAAGCAGAGAAATAGTGTCTCCTGCAACCCGTTCCCTTGGTGCTAGATGAACGAACGTCTCTCCACTTGCTCAGTTCTGAGAGATAAGTGTGTGTGAAAGCCGTCGTTCACCTAGCTTGATGGGGACACAAAGTTTCTTTTCAGTTGCAAACTCCATTCCATACATATATATGGGGAGGTACTAGCTCCAACTCGGTTTTACAGTGAAAACTGCAGGAACTTCAAACCGGCACTAGGAAACAGACTGAGAAAGCAGAGAAAAAGTGTCTCCTGCAACCCGTTCCCTTGGTGCTAGATGAACGAACGTCTCTCTACTTGCTCAGTTCTGAGAGATAAGTGTGTGTGAAAGCCGTCCTTCACCTAGCTTGATGGGAACACAAAGTTTCTTTCCAGTTGCAAACTCCATTCCATACATATATATGGGGGGGTACTAGCTCCAACTCGGTTTTACAGTGAAAACTGCAGGAACTTCAAACCGGCACTAGGAAACAGACTGAGAAAGCAGAGAAAAAGTGTCTCCTGCAACCCGTTCCCTTGGTGCTAGATGAACGAACGTCTCTCTACTTGCTCAGTTCTGAGAGATAAGTGTGTGTGAAAGCCGTCCTTCACCTAGCTTGTTGGGAACACAAAGTTTCTTTTCAGTTGCAAACTCCATTCCATACATATATATGGGGAGGTACTAGATCCAACTCGGTTTTACAGTGAAAACTGCAGGAACTTCAAACCGGCACTAGGAAACAGACTGAGAAAGCAGAGAAAAAGTGTCTCCTGCAACCCGTTCCCTTGGTGCTAAATGAAGGAAAGTCTCTCCACTTGCTCAGTTCTGAGAGATAAGTGTGTGTGAAAGACGTCCTTCACCTAACTTGTTGGTAACACATAGTTTCTTTTCAGTTGCTAACCCCATTCCATACATATATATGGGTAGGTACTAGATCCAACTCTGTTTTACAGTGAAAACAGCAGGAAGTTCAAACCATCACTTTGAAACAGACTGAGAAAGCAGAGAAAAAGTGTCTCCTGCAACCCTTTCCCTTGGTGCTAGATGAACGAAAGTCTCTCCACTTGCTCAGTTCTGAGAGATAAGTGTGTGTGAAAGCCGTCCTTCACCTAGCTTGTTGGGAACACAAAGTTTCTTTTCAGTTGCAGACTCCATTCCATACATATATATGGGGAGGTACTAGCTCCTACTCTATATACGGTGAAAACTGCAGGAACTTCAAACCGGCACTTGGAAACAGACTGAGAAAGCAGAGAAATAGTGTCTCCTGGAACCCGTTCCATTGGTGCTAGATGAACGAACGTCTCTCTACTTGCTCAGTTCTGAGAGATAAGTGTGTGTGAAAGCCGTCCTTCACCTAGCTTGTTGGGAACACAAAGTTTCTTTTCAGTTGCAAACACCATTCCATACATATATATGGGGAGGTACTAGCTCCAACTCGGTTTTACAGTGAAAACTGCAGGAACTTCAAACCGGCACTAGGAAACAGACTGAGAAATCAGAGAAATTGTGTCTCCTGCAACCCGTTCCCTTGGTGCTAGATGAACGAAAGTCTCTCCTATTGCTCAGTTTTGAGAGATAAGTGTGTGTGAAAGCCGTCGTTCACCTAGCTTGATGGGAACACAAAGTTTCTTTTCAGTTGCAAACTCCATTCCATACATATATATGGGGGGGTACTAGCTCCAACTCGGTTTTACAGTGAAAACTGCAGGAACATCAAACCGGCACTAGGAAACAGACTGAGAAAGAAGAGAAACAGTGTCTCCTGCAACCCGTTCCCTTGGTGCTAGATGAACGAACGTCTCTCCACTTGCTCAGTTCTGAGAGATAAGTGTGTGTGAAAGCCGTCCTTCACCTAGCTTGTTGGGAACACAAAGTTTCTTTTCAGTTGCAAACTCCATTCCATACATATATATGGGGAGGTACTAGCTCCAACTCGGTTTTACAGTGAAAACTGCAGGAACTTCAAACCGGCACTAGGAAACAGACTGAGAATTCAGAGAAAAAGTGTCTCCTGCTACCCGTTCCCTTTGTGCTAGATGAACGAACGTCTCTCCACTTGCTCAGTTCTGAGAGATAAGTGTGTGTGAAAGCCGTCCTTCAACAAGCTTGTTGGGAACTCTAAGTTTCTTTTCAGTTGCAAACTCCATTCCATACATATATATGGGGAGGTACTAGATCCAACTCGGTTTTTCAGTGAAAACTGCAGGAACTTCAAACCGGCACTAGGAAACAGACTGAGAAAGCAGAGAAAAAGTGTCTCCTGCAAACCTTTCCCTTGGTGCTAGATGAACGAACGTCTCTCCACCTGCTCAGTTCTGAGAGATAAGTGTGTGTGAAAGCCGTCCTTCACCTAGCTTTTTGGGAACACAAAGTTTCTTTTCAGCTGCAAACTCCATTCCATACATATATATGGGGAGGTATGAGCTCCAACTCGGTTTTACAGTGAAAACTGCAGGAACTTCAAACCGGCACTAGGAAACAGACTGAGAAAGCAGAGAAAAAGTGTCTCCTGCAACCCGTTCCCTTGGTGCTAGATGAACGAACGTCTCTCCACTTGCTCAGTTCTGAGAGATAAGTGTGTGTGAAAGCAGTCCTTCACATAGCTTGTTGGGAACACAAAGTTTCTTTTCAGTTGCAAACTCCATTCAATACATATATATGGGGAGGTTCAAGCTCCAACTCGGTTTTCCAGTGAAAACTGCAGGAACTTCAAACCGGCACTAGGAAACAGACTTGGAAAAAGAGAAAAAGTGTCTCATGCAACCCGTTCCCTTGGTGCTAGATGAACGAACGTCTGTCCACTTGCTCAGTTCTGAGGGATATGTGTGAGTGAAAGTCGTCCTTCACCTAGCTTATTGGGAACACAAAGTTTCTTTACAGTAGCAACCTCCATTCCATACATATACATGGGGAGGTATGAGCTCCAACTCGGTTTTACAGTGAAAACTGCAGGAACTTCAAACCGGCACTGGGAAACAGACTGAGAAAGCAGAGAAAAGTGTCTCCTGCAACGCGTTTCCTTGGTGCTAGATGAACGAACGTCTCTCCACTTGCTCAGTTCTGAGGGATGTGTGTGAGTGAAAGCCGTCCTTCACGTTGCTTATTGGGAACACATAGTTTCTTTCCAGTTGCAAACTCCATTCCATACGTATATATGAGGAGGTACTAGCTCCAACTCGGTTGTACAGTGAAAACTGCAGGAACTTCTAACCGGCACTAGGAAACAGAATGAGAAAGCAGAGAAAAAGTGTCTCCTGCAACCCGTTCCCTTGTTGCTAGATGAACGAACGTCTCTCCACTTGCTCATTTCTGAGGGATAAGTGTGTGTGAAATCCGTCCTTCACCTAGCTTGTTGGGAACACAAAGTTTCTTTTCAGTTGCAAACTCCATTCAATACATATATATGGGAGGTACAAGCTCTAATTCGGTTTTCCAGTGAAAACGGCAGGAATTTCAAACCGGCACTAACAAACAGACTGAGAAAGCAGAGAAAAAGTGTCTCCTGCAACCCGTTCCCTTAGTGCTAGATGAACGTACGTCTCTCCACTTGCTCAGTTCCGAGAGATAAGTGTGTGTGAAAGCCGTACTTCAACTAGCCTGTTGGGAACACAAAGTTTCTTTTCAGTTGCAAACTCCATTCCATACATATATATGGGGAAGTACTAGCTCCAACTCGGATTTACTGTGAAAACTGCAGGAACTTCATACTGGCACTAGGAAACAGACTGAGACAGCAGAGAAAAAGTGTCTCCTGCAACCCGTTCCCTTGGTGCTAGATGAACGAACGTCTCTCCACTTGCTCAGTACCGAGAGATAAGTGTGTGTGAAAGCCGTCCTTCACCTAGATTGTTGGGAACACAAAGTTTCTTTTCAGTTGCAAACTTCATTCCATACATATATATGGCTAGGTACTAGATAAAACTCGGTTTTACAGTGAAAACTGCAGGAACTTCTAACCGTCACTAGGAAACAGACTGAGAAAGCAGAGAAAAAGTGTCTCCTGAAACCCGTTCCCTTGGTGCTAGATGAACGAACGTCTCTCCACTTGCTCAGTTCTGACAGTTAAGTGTGAGTGAAAGCCGTCCTTCACCTAGCTTGTTGGGAACACAAAGTTTCTTTTCAGTTGCAAACCCCAATCCATACATATATAAGGGGAGATACTAGCTCCAACTCCGTTTTACAGTGAAAACTGCAGGAACTTCAAACCGGCACTAGGAAACAGACTGAGAAAGGAGAGAAAATGTGTCTATTTTAACCCGTTCCCTTGGTGCTAGATGAACGAACGCCTCTCCCCTTGCTCAGTTCTGAGAGATAAGTGTGTGTGAAAGCCGTCCTTCACCTAGCTTGTTGTGAACACAAAGTTTCTTTTCAGTTGCAAACTCCATTCCATACATATATATGGGGAGGTATGAGCTCCAACTCGGTTTTACAGTGAAAACTGCAGGAAATTCAAACCGGCACTAGGAAACAGACTGAGAAAGCAGAGAAAAAATGTCTCCTGCAACCCGTTCCCTTGGTGCTAGATGAACGAACGTCTCTCCACTTGCTCATTTCTGAGAGATAAGTGTGTGTGAAAGCAGTCCTTCACATAGCTTGTTGGGAACACAAAGTTTTTTTTCAGTTGCAAACTCCATTCAATACATATATATGGGGAGGTACAAGCTCCAACTCGGTTTTCCAGTGAAAACTGCAGGAACTTCAAACCGGCACTAGGAAACAGACTGAGAAAGAAGAGAAAAAGTGTCTCATGCAACCCGTTTCCTTGGTGCTAGATGAACGAACGTCTCTCCACTTGCTCAGTTCTGAGGGATATGTGTGAGTGAAAGTCGTCCTTCACCTAGCTTATTGGGAACACAAAGTTTCTTTACAGTTGCAACCTCCATTCCATACATATATATGGGGAGGTATGAGCTCCAACTCGGTTTTACAGTGAAAACTGCAGGAAATTCAAACCGGCACTGGGAAACAGACTGAGAAAGCAGAGAAAAAGTGTCTCCTGCAACGCGTTTCCTTGGTGCTAGATGAACGAACGTCTCTCCACTTGCTCAGTTCTGAGGGATATGTGTGAGTGAAAGCCGTACTTCACGTTGCGTATTGGGTACACAAAGATTCTTTCCAGTTGCAAACTCCATTCCTTACATATATATGGGGAGGTACTAGATCCAAATCGGTTTTACAGTGAAAACTGCAGGAACTTCAAAAAGGCACTAGGAAACAGACTGAGAAAGCAGAGAAAAAGTGTCTCCTGCAACCCGTTCCCTTGGTGCTAGATGAACGAACGTCTCTCCACTTGCTCAGTTCTGAGGGATAAGTGTGTGTGAAAGCAGTCCTTCACATAGCTTGTTGGGAACACAAAGTTTCTTTTCAGTTGCAAACTCCATTCAATACATATATATGGGGAGGTACTAGCTCCAACTCGGTTTTCCAGTGAAAACTGCAGGAACTTCAAACCGGCACTAGGAAACAGACTGAGAAAGAAGAGAAAAAGTGTCTCATGCAACCCGTTCCATTGGTGCTAGATGAACGAACGTCTCTCCACTTGCTCAGTTCTGAGGGATATGTGTGAGTGAAAGTCGTCCTTCACCTAGCTTATTGGGAACACAAAGTTTCTTTACAGTTGCAACCTCCATTCCATACATATATATGGGCAGGTATGAGCTCCAACTCGGTTTTACAGTGAAAACTGCAGGAACTTCAAACCGGCACTAGGAAACAGACTGAGTAAGCAGAGAAAAAGTGTCTCCTGCAACCCGTTCCCTTGGTGCTAGATGAACGAACGTCTCTCCACTTGCTCATTTCTGAGAGATAATTGTGTGTGAAAGCTGTCCTTCACCTAGCTTGTTGGGAACACAAAGTTTCTTTTCAGCTGCCAACTCCATTCCATAAATATATATGGGGAGGTACTAGCTCCAACTCGGTTTGACAGTGAAAATTGCAGGAACTTCAAGCCGGCAATAGGAAACAGACTGAGAAAGCAGAGAAAAAGTGTCTCCTGCAACCCGTTCCCTTGGTGCTAGATGAACGAACGTCTCTCCACTTGCTCAGTTCTGAGAGATAAGTGTGTGTGAAAGCCTTCCTTCACCTAGCTTGTTGGGAACACAAAGTTTCTTTTCAGTTGTAAACTCCATTCCATACATATATATGGGGAGGTACTAGCTCCAACTCGGTTTGACAGTGAAAACTGCAGGAACTTCAATCCGGCACTAGGAAACAGACTGAGAAAGCAGAGAAAAAGTGTCACCTGCAACCCGTTCCCTTGGTGCTAGATGAACGAACGTCTCTCCACTTGCTCAGTTCTGAGAGATAAGTGTGTGTGAAAGCCGTCCTTCAACTAGCTTTTTGGGAACACAAAGTTTCTTTTCAGTTGCAAACTACATTCAATACATATATATGGGGAGGTACAAGCTCCAACTCTGTTTTCAAGTGAAAACTGCAGGAACTTCAAACCGGCACTAGGAAACAGACAGAGAAAACAGAGAAAAAGTGTCTCCTGCAACCCGATCCCTTGGTGCTAGATGAACGAACGTCTCTCCACTTGCTCAGTTCTGAGAGATAAGTGTGTGTTAAAGCCGTCCTTTACCTAGTTTGTTGGTAACACAAAGTTTCTTTTCAGTTGCAAACTCCATTCCATACATATATATTTGGAGGTAGAAGCTCCAACTCGGTTTGACAGTGAAAACTGCAGGAACTTCAAACCGGCACTGGGAAACAGACTGAGAAAGAAGAGAAAAACTGTCTCCTGCAACCCGTTCCCTTGGTGCTAGATGAACGAACGTCTCTCTACTTGCTCAGTTCTGAGAGATAAGTGTGTGTGAAAGCCGTCCTTCACCTAGCTTGTTGGGAACACAAAGTTTGTTTTCAGTTGCAAACTCCATTCCATACATATATATGGGTAGGTACTAGGTCCAACTCGGTTTTACAGTGAAAACTGCAGGAACTTCAAACTGGCACTAGGAAACAGACTGAGAAAGCAGAGAAAATGTGTCTCCTGCAACCCGTTCCCTTGGTGCTAGATGAACGAACGTCTCTCTACTTGCTCAGTTCTGAGAGATAAGTGTGTGTGAAAGCCGTCCTTCACCTAGCTTGTTGGGAACACAAAGTTTGTTTTCAGTGGCAAACTCCATTCCATACTTATATATGGGGAGGTACTAGCTCCAACTCGGTTTTACAGTGAAAACTGCAGGAACTTCAAACCGGCACTAGGAAACAGACTGAGAAAGCAGAGAAAAAGTGTCTCCTGCAACCCGTTCCCTTGGTGCTAGATGAACGAACGTCTCTCCACTTGCTCAGTTCTGAGAGATAAGTGTGTGTGAAAGCCGTCCTTCACCTAGCTTGTTGGGAACACAAAGTTTCTTTTCAGTTGCAAACTCCATTCCATACATATATATGGGGAGGTACTAGCTCCAACTCGGTTTTACAGTGAAAACTGCAGGAAATTCAAACCGGCACTAGGAAACAGAATGAGAAAGCAGAGAAAAAGTGTATCCTGCAACCCATTCCCTTGGTGCTAGATGAACGAACGTCTCTCCACTTGCTCAGTTCCGAGAGATAATTGTGTGTGAAAGCCGTCCTTCAACTAGCTTGTTGGGAACACAAAGTTTATTTTCATTTGCAAACTCCATTCCATACATATATATGGCTAGTTACTAGATCCAACTCGGTTTTACAGAGAAAACTGCAGGAACTTCAAACCGGCACTAGGAAACAGACTGAGAAAGCAGAGAAAAAGTGTCTCCTGCTACCCGTTCCCTTGGTGCTAGATGAACGAACGTCTCTACACTTGCTCATTTCTGAGAGATATGTGTGTGTGAAAGCCGTCCTTCACCTAGCTTGTTGGGAACACAAAGTTTCTTTTCAGTTGCAAACTCCATTCCATACATATATATGGGGAGGTATGAGCTCCAACTCGGTTTTACAGTGAAAACGGCAGGAACTTCAAACCGGCACTAGGAAACAGACTGAGAAAGCAGAGAAAATGTGTCTCCTGCAACCCGTTCCCTTGGTGCTAGATGAACGAACGTCTCTCTACTTGCTAAGTTCTGAGAGATAAGTGTGTGTGAAAGCCGTCCTTCACCTAGCTTGTTGGGAACACAAAGATTGTTTTCAGTTGCAATCTCCATTCCATACTTATATATGGGGAGGTACTAGCTCCAACTCGGTTTTACAGTGAAAACTGCAGGAACTTCAAACCGGCACTAGGAAACAGACTGAGAAATCAGAGAAAATGTGTCTCCTGCAACCCGTTCCCTTGGTGCTAGATGAACGAACGTCTCTCTACTTGCTCATTTCTGAGAGATAAGTGTGTGTGAAAGCCGTCCTTCACCTAGCTTGTTGGGAACACAAAGTTTCTTTTAAGTTGCAAACTCCATTCCATACATATATATGGGGAGGTACTAGCTCCAACTCCGTTTTACAGTGAAAAGTCCAGGAACTTCAAAACGGCACTAGGAAACAGACTGAGAAAGCAGAGAAAAAGTGTCTCCTGCAACCCGTTCCCTTGGTGCTAGATGAACGAACGTCTCTCCACTTGCTCAGTTCTGAGAGATAAGTGTATGTGAAAGCCGTCCTTCAACTAGCTTGTTGGGAACACAAAGTTTCTTTTCACTTGCAAACTCCATTCCATACATATATATGGCTAGTTACTAGATCCAACTCGGTTTTACAGTGAAAACTGCAGGAACTTCAAACCGGCACTAGGAAACAGACTGAGAAAGCAGAGAAAAAGTTTTTCCTGCAACCCGTTCCCTTGGTGCTAGATGAACGAACGTCTCTCCACTTGCTCATTTCTGAGAGATATGTGTGTGTGAAAGCCGTCCTTCACATAGCTTGTTGGGAACACAAAGATTCTTTTCAGTTGCAAACTCCATTCCATACATATATATGGGGAGGTACTAGCTCCAAATCCGTTTTACAGTGAAAACTGCAGGAACTTCAAACCGGCACTAGGAAACATGCTGAGAAAGCAAAGAAAATGTGTCACCTGCAACCCGTTCCTTGGTGCTAGATGAACGATCGTCTCTCCACTTGCTCAGTTCTGAGAGATAAGTGTGTGTGAAAGCAGTCCTTCACATAGCTTGTTGGGAACACAAAGTTCCTTTTCAGTTGCAAACTCCATTCAATACATATATATGGGGAGGTACTAGCTCCAACTCGGTTTTCCAGTGAAAACTGCAGGAACTTCAAACCGACACTAGGAAACAGACTGAGAAAGAAGAGAAAAAGTGTCTCATGCAACCCGTTCCCTTGGTGCTAGATGAACGAACGTCTCTCCACTTGCTCAGTTCTGAGGGATATGTGTGAGTGAAAGTCGTCCTTCACCTAGCTTATTGGGAACACAAAGTTTCTTTACAGTTGCAACCTCCATTCCATACATATATATGGGCAGGTATGAGCTCCAACTCGGTTTTACAGTGAAAACTGCAGGAACTTCAAACCGGCACTAGGAAACAGACTGAGTAAGCAGAGAAAAAGTGTCTCCTGCAACCCGTTCCCTTGGTGCTAGATGAACGAACGTCTCTCCACTTGCTCATTTCTGAGAGATAATTGTGTGTGAAAGCTGTCCTTCACCTAGCTTGTTGGGAACACAAAGTTTCTTTTCAGCTGCCAAATCCATTCCATAAATATATATGGGGAGGTACTAGCTCCAACTCGGTTTGACAGTGAAAATTGCAGGAACTTCAAGCCGGCACTAGGAAACAGACTGAGAAAGCAGAGAAAAAGTGTCTCCTGCAAACCGTTCCCTTGGTGCTAGATGAACGAACGTCTCTCCACTTGCTCAGTTCTGAGAGATAAGTGTGTGTGAAAGCCTTCCTTCACCTAGCTTGTTGGGAACACAAAGTTTCTTTTCAGTTGTAAACTCCATTCCATACATATATATGGGGAGGTACTAGCTCCAACTCGGTTTGACAGTGAAAACTGCAGGAACTTCAATCCGGCACTAGGAAACAGACTGAGAAAGCAGAGAAAAAGTGTCACCTGCAACCCGTTCCCTTGGTGCTAGATGAACGAACGTCTCTCCACTTGCTCAGTTCTGAGAGATAAGTGTGTGTGAAAGCCGTCCTTCAACTAGCTTTTTGGGAACACAAAGTTTCTTTTCAGTTGCAAACTACATTCAATACATATATATGGGGAGGTACAAGCTCCAACTCGGTTTTCAAGTGAAAACTGCAGGAACTTCAAACCGGCACTAGGAAACAGACAGAGAAAACAGAGAAAAAGTGTCTCCTGCAACCCGATCCCTTGGTGCTAGATGAACGAACGTCTCTCCACTTGCTCAGTTCTGAGAGATAAGTGTGTGTTAAAGCCGTCCTTTTCCTAGTTTGTTGGTAACACAAAGTTTCTTTTCAGTTGCAAACTCCATTCCATACATATATATTTGGAGGTAGAAGCTCCAACTCGGTTTGACAGTGAAAACTGCAGGAACTTCAAACCGGCACTGGGAAACAGACTGAGAAAGAAGAGAAAAACTGTCTCCTGCAACCCGTTCCCTTGGTGCTAGATGAAAGAACGTCTCTCTACTTGCTCAGTTCTGAGAGATAAGTGTGTGTGAAAGCCGTCCTTCACCTAGCTTGTTGGGAACACAAAGTTTGTTTTCAGTTGCAAACTCCATTCCATACATATATATGGGTAGGTACTAGCTCCAACTCGGTTTTACAGTGAAAACTGCAGGAACTTCAAACCGGCACTAGGAAACAGACTGAGAAAGCAGAGAAAATGTGTATCCTGCAACCCGTTCCCTTGGTGCTAGATGAACGAACGTCTCTCTACTTGCTCAGTTCTGAGAGATAAGTGTGTGTGAAAGCCGTCCTTCACCTAGCTTGTTGGGAACACAAAGTTTGTTTTCAGTGGCAAACTCCATTCCATACTTATATATGGGGAGGTACTAGCTCCAACTCGGTTTTACAGTGAAAACTGCAGGAACTTCAAACCGGCACTAGGAAACAGACTGAGAAATCAGAGAAAATGTGTCTCCTGCAACCCGTTCCCTTGGTGCTAGATGAACGAACGTCTCTCTACTTGCTCAGTTCTGAGAGATAAGTGTGTGTGAAAGCCGTACTTCACCTAGCTTGTTGGGAACACAAAGTTTCTTTTCAGTTGCAAACTCCATTCCATACATATATATGGGGAGGTACTAGCTCCAACTCGGTTTTACAGTGAAAACTGCAGGAAATTCAAACCGGCACTAGGAAACAGAATGAGAAAGCAGAGAAAAAGTGTATCCTGCAACCCATTCCCTTGGTGCTAGATGAACGAACGTCTCTCCACTTGCTCAGTTCCGAGAGATAATTGTGTGTGAAAGCCGTCCTTCAACTAGCTTGTTGGGAACACAAAGTTTCTTTTCAGTTGCAAACTCCATTCCATACATATATATGGCTAGTTACTAGATCCAACTCGGTTTTACAGAGAAAACTGCAGGAACTTCAAACCGGCACTAGGAAACAGACTGAGAAAGCAGAGAAAAAGTGTCTCCTGCTACCCGTTCCCTTGGTGCTAGATGAACGAACGTCTCTCCACTTGCTCAGTTCTGAGAGATAAGTGTGTGTGAAAGCCGCCCTTCACCTAGCTTGTTGGGAACACAAAGTTTCTTTTCAGTTGCAAACTCCATTCCATACATATATATGGGGAGGTATGAGCTCCAACTCGGTTTTACAGTGAAAAAGGCAGGAACTTCAAACCGGCACTAGGAAACAGACTGAGAAAGCAGAGAAAATGTGTCTCCTGCAACCCGTTCCCTTAGTGCTAGATGAAAGAACTTCTCTCTACTTGCTAATTTCTGAGAGATAAGTGTGTGTGAAAGCCGTCCTTCACCTAGCTTGTTGGGAACACAAAGATTGTTTTCAGTTGCTATCTCCATTCCATACTTATATATGGGGAGGTACTAGCTCCAACTCGGTTTTACAGTGAAAACTGCAGGAACTTCAAACCGGCACTAGGAAACAGACTGAGAAATCAGAGGAAATGTGTCTCCTGCAACCCGTTCCCTTGGTGCTAGATGAACGAACGTCTCTCTACTTGCTCATTTCTGAGAGATAAGTGTGTGTGAAAGCCGTCCTTAACCTAGCTTGTTGGGAACACAAAGTTTCTTTTCAGTTGCAAACTCCATTCCATACATATATATGGGGAGGTACTAGCTCCAACTCCGTTTTACAGTGAAAAGTCCAGGAACTTCAAAACGGCACTAGGAAACAGACTGAGAAAGCAGAGAAAAAGTGTCTCCTGCAACCCGTTCCCTTGGTGCTAGATGAACGAACGTCTCTCCACTTGCTCAGTTCTGAGAGATAAGTGTGTGTGAAAGCCGTCCTTCAACTAGCTTGTTGGGAACACAAAGTTTCTTTTCAGTTGCAAACTCCATTCCATACATATATATGGCTAGTTACTAGATCCAACTCGGTTTTACAGTGAAAACTGCAGGAACTTCAAACCGGCACTAGGAAACAGACTGAGAAAGCAGAGAAAAAGTTTTTCCTGCAACCCGTTCCCTTGGTGCTAGATGAACGAACGTCTCTCCACTTGCTCATTTCTGAGAGATATGTGTGTGTTAAAGCCGTCCTTCACATAGCTTGTTGGGAACACAAAGATTCTTTTCAGTTGCAAACTCCATTCCATACATATATATGGGGAGGTACTAGCTCCAAATCAGTTTTACAGTGAAAACTGCAGGAACTTCAAACCGGCACTAGGAAACATGCTGAGAAAGCAAAGAAAATGTGTCACCTGCAACCCGTTCCCTTGGTGCTAGATGAACGAACGTCTCTCCACTTGCTCATTTCTGAGAGATAAGTGTGTGTGAAAGCCGTCCTTCACCTAGCTTGTTGGGAACACAAAGTTTCTTTTCAGTTGCAAACTCCATTCCATACATATATATGGGGAGGTATGAGCTCCAACTCGGTTTTACAGTGAAAACTGAAGGAACTTCAAACCGGCACTATGAAACAGACTGAGAAAGCAGAGAAAATGTGTCTCCTGCAACCCGTTCCATTGCTGCTAGATGAACGAACGTCTCTCCACTTGCTCACTTCCGAGAGATAAGTGTGTGTGAAAGCCGTCCTTCACCTAGCTTGTTGGGAACACAAAGTTTCTTTTCAGTTGCAAACTCCATTCCATACATATATATGGCTAGTTACTAGATCCAATTCGGTTTTACAGTGAAAACTGCAGGAACTTCAAACCGGCACTAGGAAAAAGACTGAGAAAGCAGAGAAAATGTGTCTCCTGCAACCCGTTCCCTTGCTGCTAGATGAACGAACGTCTCTCCACTTGCTCAGTTCTGAGAGATAAGTGTGTGTGACAGCCGTCCTTCAAATAGCTTGTTGGGAACACAAAGTTTCTTTTCAGTTGCAAACTCCATTCCATACATACATATGGGGAGGTAGTAGCTCCAACTCCGTTATACAGTGAAAACTGCAGGAACTTCAAACCGGCACAAGGAAACAGACTGAGAAAGCAGAGAAAATGTGTCTCCTGTAACTCGTTCCTTTGGTGCTAGATGAACGAACGTCTCTCCACTTGCTCAGTTCTGAGAGATAAGTGTGTGTGAAAACCGTCCTTCACCTAGCTTGTTGGGAACACAAATTTTCTTTTCAGTTGCAAACTCCATTCCATACATATATAAGGGGAGGTACTAGCTCCAACACGGTTTTACGGTGAAAACTGCAGGAACTTCTAAACGGCACTAGGAAACAGACTGAGAAAGCAGAGAAAAAGTGTCTCCTGCAACCCGTTCCCTTGGTGCTAGATGAACGAACGTCTCTCTACTTGCTCAGTTCCGAGAGATAAGTGTATGTGAAAGCCGTCCTTCACCTAGCTTGTTTGGAACACAAAGTTTCTTTTCAGTTGCAAACTCCATTCCATACATATATATGGCTAGTTACTAGATCCAACTCGGTTTGACAGTGAAAACTGCAGGAACTTCAAACCGGCACTAGGAAACAGACTGAGAAAGCAGAGGAAAAATGTCTCCTGCAACCCGTTCCCTTGGTGCTAGATGAACGAACGTCTCTCCACTTGCTCATTTCTGAGAGATAATTGTGTGTGAAAGCCGTCCTTCACCTAGCTTGATGGGAACACAAAGTTTCTTTTCAACTGCAAACTTCATTCCATAAATATATATGGGGAGGTACTAGCTCCAACTCGGTTTGACAGTGAAAACTGCAGGAACTTAAAACCGGCACTAGGAAACAGACTGAGAAAACAGAGAAAAAGTGTCCCTGCAACCCGTTCCCTTGGTGCTAGATGAACGAACGTCTCTCCACTTGCTCAGTTCTGAGAGATAAGTGTGTGTGAAAGCCGTCCTTCACCTAGCTTGTTGGGAACACAAAGTTTCTTTTCAGTTGCAAATTCCATTCCATACATATATATGGGGAGGTACTAGCTCCAACTCCTATTTACAGTGAAAACTTCAGGAACTTCAAACCGGCACTAGGAACAGACTGAGAAAGCACAGAAAATGTGTCTCCTGCAACCCGTTCCCTTGGTGATAGATGAACGAACGTCTCTCCACTTGCTCAGTTCTGAGAGATAAGTGTGTGTGAAAGCCATTCTTCACCTAGCTTGATGGGAACACAAAGTTTCTTTTCAGTTGCAAACTCCATTCCATACATATATATGGGGAGGTACTAGCTCCAACTCGGTTTTACAGCGAAAACTGCAGGAACTTCAAACCGGCACTAGGAAACAGACTGAGAAAGCAGAGAAAAAGTGTCTCCTGCAACCCGTTCCCTTGGTGCTAGATGAACGAACGTCTCTCCACTTGCTCAGTTCTGAGAGATAAGTGTGTGTGAAAGCCGTCCTTCACCTAGCTTATTGGGAACACAAAGTTCCTTTTCAGTTGCAAACTCCATTCCATACATATATATGGGGAGGTATGAGCTCCAACTCGGTTTTACAGTGAAAACTGCAGGAACTTCAAACCGGCACTAGGAAACAGACTGAGAAAGCAGAGAAAAAGTGTCTCCTGCAACTCGTTCCCTTGGTGCTAGATGAACGAACGTCTCTCCACTTGCTCATTTCTGAGAGATAAGTGTGTGTGAAAGCCGTCCTTCAACTAGCTTGTTGTTAACACAAAGTTTCTTTTCAGTTGCAAACTCCATTCCGTACATATATATGGGGAGGTACTAGCTCCAACTCGGTTTTACAGTGAAAACTGCAGGAACTTCAAACCGGCACTACGAAACAGACTGAGAAAGCAGAGAAAAGGTGTCTCCTGCAACCGTTCCCTTGGTGCTAGATGAACGAACGTCTCTCCACTTGCTCATTTCTGAGAGATAAGTGTGTGTGAAAGTCGTCCTTCAACTAGCTTGTTGGGAACAAAAAGTTTCTTTTCAGCAGCAAACTCCATTCCATAAATATATATGGGGAGGTACTAGCTCCAACTGTGTTTGACAGTGAAAACTGAAGGAACTTCCAACCGGCACTAGGAAACAGACTGAGAAAGCAGAGAAAAAGTGTCTCCTGCAAACAGTTCCCTTGCTGCTAGATAAACGAACGTCTCTCCGCTTGCTCAGTTCCGAGAGATAAGTGTGTGTGAAAGTCGTCCTTCACCTAGCTTTTTGGGAACACAAAGTTTCTTTTCAGTTGCAAACTCCATTCCATACATATATATGGCTAGTTATTACATCCAACTCGGTTTTACAGTGAAAACTGCAGGAACTTCAAACCGGCACTAGGAAACAGACTGAGAAAGCAGAGAAAACGTGTCTCCTGCAACCTTTCCCTTGGTGCTAGATGAACGAACGTCTCTCCACTTGCTCATTTCTCAGAGATAAGTGTGTGTGAAAGTCGTCCTTCAACTAGCTTGTTGGGAACACAAAGTTTCTTTTCAGCTGCAAACTCCATTCCATAAATATATATGGGGAGGTACTAACTCCAACTGGTTTTGACAGTGAAAACTGAAGGAACTTCAAACCGGCACTAGGAAACAGACTGAGAAAGCAGAGAAAAAGTGTCTCCTGCAAACAGTTCCCTTGCTGCTAGATGAACGAAAGTCTCTCCGCTTGCTCAGTTCCGAGAGATAAGTGTGTGTGAAAGCCGTCCTTCGCCTAGCTTGTTGGGAACACAAAGTTTCTTTTCAGTTGCAAACTCCATTCCATACATATATATGGGGAGGTACTAGCTCCAACTCGGTTTTACAGTGAAAACTGCAGGAACTTCAAACCGGCACTAGGAAACAGACTGAGAAAGCAGAGAAAAAGTGTCTCCTGCAACCCGTTTTCTTGGTGCTAGATGAACGAACGTCTCTCCACTTGCTCAGTTCTGAGAGATAAGTGTGTGTGAAAGCCGTCCTTCAACTAGCTTGTTGGGAACACAAAGTTTCTTTTCAGTTGCAAACTCCATTCCATACTTATATATGGGGAGGTATTAGCTCCAACTCCGTTTTACAGTGAAAACTGCAGGAACTTCAAACCGGCACAAGGAAACAGACTGAGAAAGCAGAGAAAATGTGTCTCCTGTAACTCGTTCCTTTTGTGCTAGATGAACGAACGTCTCTCCACTTGCTCAGTTCTGAGAGATAAGTGTGTGTCAAAGCCGTCCTTCACCTAGCTTGTTGGGAACACAAAGTTTCTTTTCAGTTGCAAACTCCATTCCATACATATATATGGGGAGGTACAAGCTCCAACACGAATTTTCAGTGAAAACTTCAGGAACTTGAAACCGGTACTGGGAAACAGACTGAGAAAGCAGAGAAAAAGTGACTCCTGCAACGCGTTCCCTTTGTGCTAGATGAACGAACGTCTCTCCACTTGCTCAGTTCTGAGGGATATGTGTGAGTGAAAGCCGTCCTTCACCTTGCTTATTGGGAACACAAAGTTTCTTTTCAGTTGCAAACTCCATTCCAAACATATATATGGGGAGGTACTAGATCCAACTCGGTTTTACAGTGAAAACTGCACTAACTTCAAAACGGCACTAGGAAACAGACTGAGAAAGCAGAGAAAAACTGTCTCCTGCAAACCGTTCCCTTGGTGCTAGATGAACGAACGTCTCTCCACTTGCTCAGTTCCGAGAGATAAGTGTGTGTGAAAGCCGTCCTTCAACTAGCTTGTTGGGAACACAAAGTTTCTTTTCAGTTGCAAACTCCATTACATACATATATATGGGGAGGTACTAGCTCCAACTCGGTTTTACAGTGAAAACTGCAGGAACTTCAAACCGGCACTAGGAAACAGACTGAGAAAGCAGAGAAAAAGTGTCTCCTGCAAACCGTTCCCTTGCTGCTAGATGAACGAACGTCTCTCCACTTGCTCAGTTCTGAGAGATAAGTGTGTGTGAAAGCCGTCCTTCAACTAGCTTCTTGGGAACACAAAGTTTCTTTTCAGTTGCAAGCTCCAAACCATACATATATATGGGGAGGTAGTAGCTCCAACCCCGTTTTACAGTGAAAACTGCAGGAACTTCAAACCGGCACTAGGAAACAGACTGAGAAAACACAGGAAAAGTGTCTCCTGTAACCCGTTCCTTTGGTGCTAGATGAACGAACGTCTCTCCACTTGCTAAGTTCTGAGAGATAAGTGTGTGTGAAAGCCTTCCTTCACCTAGCTTGTTGGGAACACAAAGTTTCTTTTCAGTTGCAAACTCCATTCCATACATATATATGGGGTGGTACTAGCTCCAACTCGGTTTTACAGTGAAAACTGCAGGAACTTCAAACCGGAACTAGGAAACAGACTGAGAAAGCAGAGAAAAAGTGTCTCCTGCAACCCGTTCCCTTGCTGCTAGATGAATGAACGTCTCTCCACTTGCTCAGTTCCGAGAGATATGTGTGTGTGAAAGCCGTCCTTCACATAGCTTTTTGGGAACACAAAGTTTCTTTTCAGTTGCAAACTCCATTCCATACATATATATGGCTAGGTACTAAATCCAACTCGGTTTTACAGTGAAAACTGCAGGAAATTCAAACCGGCACTAGGAAACAGACTGAGAAAGCAGAGAAATAGTGTCTCCTGCAACCCGTTCCCTTGGTGCTAGATGAACGAACGTCTCTCCACTTGCTCAGTTCTGAGAGATAAGTGTGTGTGAAAGCCGTCCTTCACCTAGCTTATTGGGAACACAAAGTTTCTTTTAAGTTGCAAACTCCATTCCATACATATATATGGGGAGGTTCTAGCTCCAACTCGGTTTTAGAGTGAAAACTGCAGGAACTTCAAACCGGCACTAGGAAACAGACTGAGAAAGCAGAGAAAAAGTGTCTCCTGCAACCCGTTCCCTTGCTGATAGATGAACGAACGTCTCTCCACTTGCTCATTTCTGAGAGATAAGTGTGTGTGAAAGTCGTCCTTCAACTAGCTTTTTGGGAACACAATGTTTCTTTTCAGCTGCAAACTCCATTCCATACATATATATGGGGAGGTACTAGCTCCAGCTGGGTTTGACAGTGAAAACTGAAGGAACTTCAAACCGGCACTAGGAAACAGACTGAGAAAGCAGAGAAATAGTGTCTCCTGCAACCCGTTCCCTTGGTGCTAGATGAACGAACGTCTATCCACTTGCTCAGTTCCGAGAGATAAGTGTGTGTGAAAGCCGTCCTTCACCTAGCTTGTTGGGAACACAAAGTTTCTTTTCAGTTGCAAACTCCATTCCATACATATATATGGGGAGGTACTAGCTCCAACTCGGTTTTACAGTGAAAACTGCAGGAACTTCAAACCGGCACTAGGAAACAGACTGAGAAAGCAGAGAAAAAGTGTCTCCTGCAACCCGTTCCCTTGGTGCTAGATGAACGAACGTCTCTCCACTTGCTCAGTTCTGAGAGATATGTGTGTGTGAAAGCCGTCCTTCACCTAGCTTGTTGGGAACACAAAGTTTCTTTTCAGTTGCAAACTCCATTCCAAAAATATATATGGGGAGGTACTAACTCCAACTCATTTTTACAGTGAAAACTGCAGGAACTTCAAACCGGCACTAGGAAACAGACTGAGAAAGCAAAGAAAATGTGTCTCCTGCAACACGTTCCCTTGGTGCTAGATGAACGAACGTCTCTCCACTTGCTCAGTTCTGAGAGATAAGTGTGTGTGAAAGCCGTCATACACCTAGCTGGATGGGAACACAAAGTTTCTTTTCAGTTGCAAACTCCATTCCATACATATATATGGGGAGGTACTACCTCCAACTCCGTTTTACAGTGAAAACTGCAGGAACTTCAAACCGGCACTAGGAAAAAGACTGAGAAAGCAGAGAAAAAGTGTCTCCTGCAACCCGTTCCCTTGCTGCTAGATGAATGAACGTCTCTCCACTTGCTAATTTCTGAGAGATAAGTGTGTGTGAAAGTCGTCCTTCAACTAGCTTGTTGGGAACACAAAGTTTCTTTTCAGCTGCAAACTCCATTCCATACATATATATGGGGAGGTACTAGCTCCAACTGGGTTTGACAGTGAAAACTGAAGGAACTTCAAACCGGCACTAGGAAACAGACTGAGAAAGCAGAGAAAAAGTGTCTCCTGCAACCCGTTCCCTTGGTGCTAGATGAACGAACGTCTCTCCACTTGCTCAGTTCCGAGAGTTAAGTGTGTGTGAAAGCCGTCCTTCACCTAGCTTGTTGGGAACACAAAGTTTCTTTTCAGTTGCAAACCACATTCCATACATATATATGGCTAGTTACTAGATCCAACTCGGTTTGACAGTGAAAACTGCAGGAACTTCAAACCGGCACTAGGAAACAGACTGAGAAAGCAGAGAAAAAGTGTCTCCTGCAACCCGTTCCCTTGGTGCTAGATGAACGAACGTCTCTCCATTTGCTCAGTTCTGAGAGATAAGTGTGTGTGAAAGCCGTCCTTCACCTAGCTTGTTGGGAACACAAAGTTTCTTTTCAGTTGCAAACTCCATTCCATAAATATATATGGGGAGGTACTAGCTCCAACTCGTTTTTACAGTGAAAACTGCAGGAACTTCAAACCGGCACTAGGAAACATACTGAGAAGCAGAGAATAAGTGTCTCCTGCAACCCGTTCCCTTGGTGCTAGATGAACGAACGTCTCTCTTCTTGCTCAGTTCTGAGAGATAAGTGTGTGTGAAAGCCGTCCTTCAACTAGCTTGTTGGGAACACAAAGTTTCTTTTCAGTTGCAAATTCCATTCCATACATATATATGGGGAGGTACTAGCTCCAACTCGGTTTTACAGTGAAAACTGCAGGAACTTCAAACCGGCACTAGGAAACAGACTGAGAATGCACAGAAAATGTGTCTCCTGCAACCCGTTCCCTTGGTGCTAGATGAACGAACGTCTCTCCACTTGCTCAGTTCTGAGAGATAAGTGTGTGTGAAAGCCGTCCTTCACCTAGCTTGATGGGAACACAAAGTTTCTTTTCAGTTGCAAACTCCATTCCATACATATATATGGGGAGGTACAAGCTCCAACACTGTTTTACAGCGAAAACTGCAGGAACTTCAAACCGGCACTAGGAAACAGACTGAGAAAGCAGAGAAAAAGTGTCTCCTGCAACCCGTTCCATTGGTGCTAGATGAAAGAAATTCTCTCCACTTGCTCAGTTCTGAGAGATAAGTGTGTGTGAAAGCCGTCCTTCACCTAGCTTGTTGGGAACACAAAGTTTCTTTTCAGTTGCAAACTCCATTCCATACATATATATGGGGAGGTACAAGCTCCAACTCGATTTTTCAGTGAAAACTTCAGGAACTTGAAACCGGTACTGGGAAACAGACTGAGAAAGCAGAGAAAAACTGTCTCCTGCAACCCGTTCCCTTGGTGCTAGATGAACGAACGTCTCTCCACTTGCTCAGTTCCGAGAGATAAGTGTGTGTGAAAGCCGTCCTTCAACTAGCTTGTTGGGAACACAAAGTTTCTTTTCAGTTGCAAACTCCATTACATACATATATATGGGGAGGTACTAGCTCCAACTCGGTTTTACAGTGAAAACTGCAGGAACTTCAAACCGGCACTAGGAAACAGACTGAGAAAGCAGAGAAAAAGTGTCTCCTGCAACCCGTTCCCTTGCTGCTAGATGAACGAACGTCTCTCCACTTGCTCAGTTCTGAGAGATAAGTGTGTGTGAAAGCCGTCCTTCAACTAGCTTCTTGGGAACACAAAGTTTCTTTTCAGTTGCAAGCTCCAAACCATACATATATATGGGGAGGTAGTAGCTCCAACCCCGTTTTACAGTGAAAACTGCAGGAACTTCAAACCGGCACTAGGAAACAGACTGAGAAAACAGAGGAAATGTGTCTCCTGTAACCCGTTCCTTTGGTGCTAGATGAACGAACGTCTCTCCACTTGCTAAGTTCTGAGAGATAAGTGTGTGTGAAAGCCTTCCTTCACCTAGCTTGTTGGGAACACAAAGTTTCTTTTCAGTTGCAAACTCCATTCCATACATATATATGGGGTTTTACTAGCTCCAACTCGGTTTTACAGTGAAAACTGCAGGAACTTCAAACCGGCACTAGGAAACAGACTGAGAAAGCAGAGAAAAAGTGTCTCCTGCAACCCGTTCCCTTGCTGCTAGATGAATGAACGTCTCTCCACTTGCTCAGTTCCGAGAGATATGTGTGTGTGAAAGCCGTCCTTCACATAGCTTGTTGGGAACACAAAGTTTCTTTTCAGTTGCAAACTCCATTCCATACATATATATGGCTAGGTACTAAATCCAACTCGGTTTTACAGTGAAAACTGCAGGAAATTCAAACCGGCACTAGGAAACAGACTGAGAAAGCAGAGAAATAGTGTCTCCTGCAACCCGTTCCCTTGGTGCTAGATGAACGAACGTCTCTCCACTTGCTCAGTTCTGAGAGATAAGTGTGTGTGAAAGCCGTCCTTCACCTAGCTTATTGGGAACACAAAGTTTCTTTTCAGTTGCAAACTCCATTCCATACATATATATGGGGAGGTACTAGCTCCAACTCGGTTTTACAGTGAAAACTGCAGGAACTTCAAACCGGCACTAGGAAACAGACTGAGAAAGCAGAGAAAAAGTGTCTCCTGCAACCCGTTCCCTTGCTGCTAGATGAACGAACGTCTCTCCACTTGCTCAGTTCCGAGAGATAAGTGTGTGTGAAAGCCGTCCTTCACATAGCTTGTTGGGAACACAAAGTTTCTTTTCAGTTGCAAACTCCATTCCATCCATATATATGGGGAGGTACTAGTTAAAACTGGGTTTGACAGTGAAAACTGCAGGAACTTCAAACCGGCACTAGGAAACAGACTGAGAAAGCAGAGAAAAAGTGTCTCCTGCAACCCGTTCCCTTGCTGTTAGATGAACGAACGTCTCTCCACTTGCTCATTTCTGAGAGATAAGTGTGTGTGAAAGTCGTCCTTCAACTAGCTTGTTGGGAACACAATGTTTCTTTTCAGCTGCAAACTCCATTCCATACATATATATGGGGAGGTACTAGCTCCAGCTGGGTTTGACAGTGAAAACTGAAGGAACTTCAAACCGGCACTAGGAAACAGACTGAGAAAGCAGAGAAATAGTGTCTCCTGCAACCCGTTCCCTTGGTGCTAGATGAACGAACGTCTATCCACTTGCTCAGTTCCAAGAGATAAGTGTGTGTGAAAGCCGTCCTTCACCTAGCTTGTTGGGAACACAAAGTTTCTTTTCAGTTGCAAACTCCATTCCATACATATATATGGCTAGTTACTAGATCCAACTCGGTTTTACAGTGAAAACTGCAGGAACCTCAAACCGGCACTAGGAAACAGACTGAGAAAGCAGAGAAAAAGTGTCTCCTGCAACCCGTTCACTTGGTGCTAGATGAACGAACGTCTCTCCACTTGCTCAGTTCTGAGAGATAAGTGTGTGTGAAAGCCGTCCTTCAACTAGCTTGTTGGGAACACTAAGTTTCTTTTCAGTTGCAAACTCCATTCCATACATATATATGGGGAGGTAATAGCTCCAACTTCGTTTTACAGTGAAAACTGCATGAACTTCAAACCGGCACAAGGAAACAGACTGAGAAAGCAGAGAAAATGTGTCTCCTGTAACTCGTTCCTTTGGTGCTAGATGAACGAACGTCTCTCCATTTGCTCAGTTCTGAGAGATAAGTGTGTGTGAAAGCCGTCCTTCACCTAGCTTGTTGGGAACACAAAGTTTCTTTTCAGTTGCAAACTCCATTCCATACATATATATGGGGAGGTACTAGCTCCAACTCGGTTTTACAGTGAAAACTGCAGGAACTGCAAACCGGCACTAGGAAACAGACTGAGAAAGCAGAGAAAAAGTGTCTCCTGCAACCCGTTCCCTTGGTGCTAGATGAACGAACGTCTCTCCACTTGCTCAGTTCTGAGAGATATGTGTGTGTGAAAGCCGTCCTTCACCTAGCTTGTTGGGAACACAAAGTTTCTTTTCAGTTGCAAACTCCATTCCAAAAATATATATGGGGAGGTACTAGCTCCAACTCATTTTTACAGTGAAAACTGCAGGAACTTCAAACCGGCACTAGGAAACAGACTGAGAAGCAGAGAAAAGTGTCTCCTGCAACCCGTTCCCTTGGTGCTAGGTGAACGAACGTCTCTCTTCTTGCTCAGTTCTGAGAGATAAGTGTGTGTGAAAGCCGTCCTTCACCTAGCTTGTTGGGAACACAAAGTTTCTTTTCAGTTGCAAACTCCATTCCATACATATATATGGGGAGGTACAAGCTCCAACTCGATTTTACAGTGAAAACTGCAGGAACTTGAAACCGGCACTGGGAAACAGACTGAGAAAGCAGAGAAAAATTGTCTCCTGCAACACGTTCCCTTGGTGCTAGATGAACGAACGTCTATCCACTTGCTCAGTTCTGAGGGATATGTGTGAGTGAAAGCCGTCCTTCACCTTGCTTATTGGGAACACAAAGTTTCTTTTCAGTTGCAAACTCCATTCCATACATATATATGGGGAGGTACTAGCTCCAACTCGGTTTTACAGTGAAAACTGCAGGAACTTCAAACCGGCACTAGGAAACAGACTGAGAAGCAGAGAAAAAGTTTCTCCTGCAACCCGTTCCCTTGGTGCTAGATGAACGAACGTCTCTCCACTTGCTCAGTTCCGAGAGATAAGTGTGTGTGAAAGCCGTCCTTCAACTGGCTTGTTGGGAACACAAAGTTTCTTTTCAGTTGAAAACTCCAATCCATACATATATATGGGGAGGTACTAGCTCCAACTCTGTTTTATAGTGAAAACTGCAGGAACTTCAAACCGGCACTAGGAAACAGACTGAGAAAGCAGAGGAAATGTGTCTCCTGTAACCCGTTCCTTTGGTGCTAGATGAACGAACGTCTCTCCACTTTCTAAGTTCTGAGAGATAAGTGTGTGTGAAAGCCTTCCTTCACCTAGCTTGTTGGGAATACAAAGTTTCTTTTCAGTTGCAAACTCCATTCCTTACATATATATGGGGAGGTATTAGCTCCAAATCGGTTTTACGGTGAAAACTGCAGGAACTTCTAACCGGCACTAGGAAAGAGACAGAGAAAACAGAGAAAAAGTGTCCCCTGCAACACGTTCCCTTGGTGCTAGGTGAACGAACGTCTCTCCACTTGCTCAGTTCTGAGAGATAAGTGTGTGTGAAAGCCGTCCTTCACCTAGCTTGTTGGGAACACAAAGTTTCTTTTCAGTTGCAAACTCCATTCCATACATATATATGGGGAGGTACTAGCTCCAACTCGGTTTTACAGTGAAAACTGCAGGAAATTCAAACCGGCACTAGGAAACAGACTGAGAAAGCAGAGAAAATCTGTCCTCTGCAACCCGTTCCCTTGGTGCTAGATGAACGAACGTCTCTCCACTTGCTCAGTTCCGAGAGATAAGTGTGTGTGAAAGCCGTCCTTCACCTACCTTGTTGGGAACACAAAGTTTCTTTTCAGGTGCAAACTCCTTTCCATACATATATATGGGGAGGTACTAGCTCCAACTCGGTTTTACAGTGAAAACTGCAGGAACTTCAAACCGGCACTAGGAAACAGACTGAGAAAGCAAAGAAAATGTGTCTCCTGCAACACGTTCCCTTGGTGCTAGATGAACGAACGTCTCTCCACTTGCTCAGTTCTGAGAGATATGTGTGTGTGAAAGCCGTCATTCACCTAGCTGGATGGGAACACAAAGTTTCTTTTCAGTTGCAAACTCCATTCCATACATATATATGGGGAGGTACTACATCCAACTCCGTTTTACAGTGAAAACTGCAGGAACTTCAAACCGGCACTAGGAAAAAGACTGAGAAAGCAGAGAAAAAGTGTATCCTGCAACCCGTTCCCTTGGTGCTAGATGAACGAACGTCTCTCCACTTGCTCAGTTCCGAGAGATAAGTGTGTGTGAAAGCCGTCCTTCACCTAGCTTGTTGGGGACACAAAGTTTCTTTTCAGTTGCAAACTCCATTCCATACATATATATGGCTAGTTACTAGATCCAACACGGATTTACAGTGAAAACTGCAGGAACTTCAAACCGGCACTAGGAAACAGACTGAGAAAGCAGAGAAAAAGTGTCTCCTGCAACCCGTTCCCTTGGTGCTAGATGAACGAACGTCTCACCACTTGCTCAGTTGTGAGAGATAATTGTGTGTGAAAGCCGTCCTTCAACTAGCTTGTTGGGAACACTAAGTTTCTTTTCAGTTGCCAACTCCATTCCATACATATATATGGGAAGGTAGGAGCTCCAACTCCGTTTTACAGTGAAAACTGCATGAACTTCAAACCAGCACAAGGAAACAGACTGAGAAAGCAGAGAAAATGTGTCTCCTGCAACCCGTTCCCTTGGTGCTAGATGAACGAACGTCTCTCCACTTGCTCAGTTCTGAGAGATAATTGTGTGTGAAAGCCGTCCTTCACCTAGCTTGATGGGAACACAAAGTTTCTTTTCAGTTGCAAACTCCCTTCCATACATATATATGGGGAGGTACTAGCTACAACTTGGTTTTACAGTGAAAACTGCAGGAACTTCAAACCGGCACTAGGAAACAGACTGAGAAAGCAAAGAAAATGTGTCTCCTGCCACACGTTCCCTTGGTGCTAGATGAACAAACGTCTCTCCACTTGCTCAGTTCTGAGAGATAAGTGTGTGTGAAAGCCGTCCTTCACCTAGCTTGATGGGAACACAAAGTTTCTTTTCAGTTGCAAACTCCATTCCATACATATATATGGGTAGGTACTAGCTCCAACTCGGTTTTACAGTGAAAACTGCAGGAACTTCAAACCGGCACTAGGAAAAAGACTGAGAAAGCAGATAAAAAGTGTCTCCTGCAACCCGTTCCCTTGGTGCTAGATGAAAGAACGTCTCTCCACTTGCTCAGTTCTGAGAGATAAGTGTGTGTGAAAGCCGTCCTTCACCTAGCTTGTTGTGAACACAAAGTTTCTTTTCAGTTGCAAACTCCATTCCATACATATATATGGGGAGGTATTAGCTCCAACTCGGTTTTACAGTTAAAACTGCAGGAACTTCAAACCAGCACTAGGAAACAGAGTGAGAAAGCAGAGAAAAAGTGTCTCCTGCAACACGTTCCCTTGGTGCTAGATGAACGAACGACTCTCCACTTGCTCATTTCTGAGAGATAAGTGTGTGTGAAAGCCGCCCTTCACCTAGCTTGATGGGAACACAAAGATTCTTTTCAGCTGCAAACTTCATTCCATAAATATATATGGGGAGGTACTAGCTCCAACTCGGTTTGACAGTGAAAACTGCAGGAACTTCAAACCGGCACTAGGAAACAGACTGAGAAAGCAGAGAAAAAGTGTCTCCTGCAACCCGTTCCCTTGGTGCTAGATGAACGAACGTCTCTCCACTTGCTCAGTTCTGAGAGATAAGTGTGTGTGAAAGCCGTCCTTCACCTAGCTTGTTGGGAACACAAAGTTTCTTTTCAGTTGCAAACTCCATTCCATATATATATATGGGGAGGTACAAGCTCCAAATCGGTTTTACAGTGAAAACTGCAGGAACTTCAAACCGGCACTAGGAAACAGACTGAGAAAGCAGAGAAAAAGTGTCTCCTGCAACCCGTTCCCTTGGTGCTAGATGAACGAACGTCTCTCCACTTGCTCAGTTCTGAGAGATAAGTGTGTGTGAAAGCCGTCCTTCACCTAGCTTGATGGGAACACAAAGTTTCTTTTCAGTTGCAAACTCCATTCCATACATATATATGGGGAGGTTCTAGCTCCAACTCGGTTTTACAGCGAAAACTGCAGGAACTTCAAACAGGCACTAGGAAACAGACTGAGAAAGCAGAGAAAAAGTGTCTCCTGCAACCCGTTCCCTTGGTGCTAGATGAAAGAACGTCTCTCCACTTGCTCAGTTCTGAGAGATAAGTGTGTGTGAAAGCCGTCCTTCACCTAGCTTGTTGGGAACACAAAGTTTCTTTTCAGTTGCAAACTCCATTCCATACATATATATGGGGAGTTACAAGCTCCAACTCGATTTTACAGTGAAAACTTCAGGAACTTGAAACCGGCACTGGAAACAGACTGAGAAAGCAGAGAAAAAGTGTCTCCTGCAACCCGTTCCCTTGGTGCTAGATGAAAGAAATTCTCTCCACTTGCTCAGTTCCGAGAGATAAGCGTGTGTGAAAGCCGTCCTTCACCTACCTTGTTGGGAACACAAAGTTTCTTTTCAGTAGCAAACTCCATTCCATTCATATATATGGGGAGGTACTAGCTCCAACTCGGTTTTACAGTGAAAACTGCAGGAACTTCAAACCGGCACTCCGAAACAGACTGAGAAAGCAGAGGAAATGTGTCTCCTGTAACCCGTTCCTTTGGTGCTAGATGAACGAACGTCTCTCCACTTGCTCAGTACTGAGAGATTAGTGTGTGTGAAAGATATCCTTCACCTAGCTTGTTGGGAACACAAAGTTTCTTTTCAGTTGCAAACTCCATTCCATACATATATATGGGGAGGTACTAGCTCCAACTCGGTTTTACGGTGAAAACTGCAGGAATTACTAACCGGCACTAGGAAACAGACTGAGGAAGCAGAGAAAAAGTGTCTCCTGCAACACGTTCCCTTGGTGCTAGGTGAACGAACGTCTCTCCACTTGCTCAGTTCTGAGAGATAAGTGTGTGTGAAAGCCGTCCTTCACCTAGCTTGATGGGAACACAAAGTTTCTTTTCAGTTGCAAACTCCATTCCATACATATATATGGGGAGGTTCTAGCTCCAACTCGGTTTTACAGCGAAAACTGCAGGAACTTCAAACAGGCACTAGGAAACAGACTGAGAAAGCAGAGAAAAAGTGTCTCCTGCAACCCGTTCCCTTGGTGCTAGATGAAAGAACGTCTCTCCCCTTGCTCAGTTCTGAGAGATAAGTGTGTGTGAAAGCCGTCCTTCACCTAGCTTGTTGGGAACACAAAGTTTCTTTTCAGTTGCAAACTCCATTCCATACATATATATGGGGAGTTACAAGCTCCAACTCGATTTTACAGTGAAAACTTCAGGAACTTGAAACCGGCACTGGACACAGACTGAGAAAGCAGAGAAAAAGTGTCTCCTGCAACCCGTTACCTTGGTGCTAGATGAAAGAACTTCTCTCCACTTGCTCAGTTCCGAGAGATAAGCGTGTGTGAAAGCCGTCCTTCACCTACCTTGTTGGGAACACAAAGTTTCTTTTCAGTTGCAAACTCCATTCCATTCATATATATGGGGAGGTACTAGCTCCAACTCGGTTTTACAGTGAAAACTGCAGGAACTTCAAACCGGCACTCCGAAACAGACTGAGAAAGCAGAGGAAATGTGTCTCCTGTAACCCGTTCCTTTGGTGCTAGATGAACGAACGTCTCTCCACTTGCTCAGTACTGAGAGATTAGTGTGTGTGAAAGATGTCCTTCACCTAGCTTGTTGGGAACACAAAGTTTCTTTTCAGTTGCAAACTCCATTCCATACATATATATGGGGAGGTACTAGCTCCAACTCGGTTTTACGGTGAAAACTGCAGGAATTACTAACCGGCACTAGGAAACAGACTGAGGAAGCAGAGAAAAAGTGTCTCCTGCAACACGTTCCCTTGGTGCTAGGTGAACGAACGTCTCTCCACTTGCTCAGTTCTGAGAGATAATTGTGTGTGAAAGCCGTCCTTCACCTAGCTTGTTGGGAACACAAAGTTTCTTTTCAGTTGCAAACTCCATTCCATACATATATATGGGGAGGTACTAGCTCCAACTCGGTTTTACAGTGAAAACTGCAGGAACTTAAAACCGGCACTAGGAAACAGAATGAGAAAGCAGAGAAAAAGTGTCTCCTGCAACCCGTTCCCTTGGTGCTAGATGAACGAACGTATCTCCACTTGCTCGGTTCCGAGAGATAAGTGTGTGTGAAAGCCGTCCTTCACCTACCTTGTTGGGAACACAAAGTTTCTTTTCAGTTGCAAACTCCATTCCATACATATATATGGGGAGGTAGAAGCTCCAAATCGGTTTGACAGTGAAAACTGCAGGAACTTCAAACCGGCACTAGGAAATAGACTGAGAAAGCAGAGGAAATGTGTTTCCTGCAACCCGTTCCCTTGGTGCTAGATGAACGAACGTCTCTCCACTTGCTCAGTTCTGAGAGATAAGTGTGTGTGAAAGCCGTCCTTCACCTAGCATGATGGGAACACAAAGTTTCTTTTCAGTTGCAAACTCCATTCCATACATATATATGGGGAGGTACTACCTCCAACTCCGTTTTACAGTGAAAACTGCAGGAACTTCAAACCGGCACTAGGAAAAAGACTGAGAAAGCAGAGAAAAAGTGTCTCCTGCAACCCGTTCCCTTGGTGCTAGATGAACGAACGTCTCTCCACTTGCTCAGTTCTGAGAGATAAGTGTGTGTGAAAGCCGTCCTTCACCTTGCTTGTTGTGAACACAAAGTTTCTTTTCAGTTGCAAACTACATTCCATACCTATATATGGGGAGGTATTAGCTCCAACTCTGTTTTACAGTGAAAACTGCAGGAATTTCAAACCAGCACTAGGAAACAGACTGAGAAAGCAGAGAAAAAGTGTCTCCTGCAACCCGTTCCCTTGGTGCTAGATGAACGAACGTCTCTCCACTTGCTCAGTTCCGAGAGATAAGTGTGTGTGAAAGCCGTCCTTCACCTAGCTTGTTGGGAACACAAAGTTTCTTTTCAGTTGCAAAATCCATTCCATAGATATATATGGGGAGGTACTAGCTCCAACTCGGTTTTACAGTGAAAACTGCAGGAACTTCAAACCGGCACTAGGAAACAGACTGAGAAACCAGAGAAAAAGTGTCTCCTGCAACCCGTTCCCTTGGGGCTAGATGAACGAAAGTCTCTCCACTTGCTCAGTTCCGGGAGATAAGTGTGTGTGAAAGCCGTCCTTCACCTAGCTTGTTGGGAACACAAAGTTTCTTTTCAGTTGCAAACTCCATTCCATACATAGATATGGGGAGGTACTAGCTCCAACTCGGTTTTACAGTGAAAACTGCAGGAACTTCAAACCGGCACTAGGAAACAGACTGAGAAAGCAGAGAAAAAGTGTCTCCTGCAACCCGTTCCCTTGCTGCTAGATGAACGAACGTCTCTCCACTTGCTCAGTTCCGAGAGATAAGTGTGTGTGAAAGCCGTCCTTCACCTAGCTTGTTGGGAACACAAAGTTTCTTTTCAGTTGCAAAATCCATTCCATAGATATATATGGGGAGGTACTAGCTCCAACTCGGTTTTACAGTGAAAACTGCAGGAACTTCAAACCGGCACTAGGAAACAGACTGAGAAACCAGAGAAAAAGTGTCTCCTGCAACCCGTTCCCTTGGGGCTAGATGAACGAAAGTCTCTCCACTTGCTCAGTTCCGAGAGATAAGTGTGTGTGAAAGCCGTCCTTCACCTAGCTTGTTGGGAACACAAAGTTTCTTTTCAGTTGCAAACTCCATTCCATACATAGATATGGGGAGGTACTAGCTCCAACTCGGTTTTACAGTGAAAACTGCAGGAACTTCAAACCGGCACTAGGAAACAGACTGAGAAAGCAGAGAAAAAGTGTCTCCTGCAACCCGTTCCCTTGCTGCTAGATGAACGAACGTCTCTCCAATTGCTCAGTTCTGAGAGATAAGTGTGTGTGAAAGCCGTCCTTCAACTAGCTTGTTGGGAACACAAAGTTTCTTTTCAGTTGCAAACTCCATTCCATACATAGATATGGTGAGGTAGTAGCTCCAACTCCTTTTTACAGTGAAAACTGCAGGAACTTCAAACCGGCACTAGGAAACAGACTAAGAAATCAGAGGAAATGTGTCTCCTGTAACCCGTTCTTTGGTGCTAGATGAACGAACGTCTCTACACTTGCTCAGTTCTGAGAGATAAGTGTGTGTGAAAGCCGTCCTTCACCTAGCTTGTTGGGAACACAAAGTTTCTTTTCAGTTGCAAACTCCATTCCATACATATATATGGGGAGGTACTAGCTCCAACTCGGTTTTACGGTGAAAACTGCAGGAACTTCTAACCGGCACTAGGAAACAGACTGAGAAAGCAGAGAAAAAGTGTCTCCTGCAACCCGTTCCTTTGGTGCTAGATGAACGAACGTCTCTCCACTTGCTCAGTTCTGAGAGATAAGTGTGTGTGAAAGCCGTCCTTCACCTAGCTTGTTGGGAACACAAAGTTTCTTTTCAGTTGCAAACTCCATTCCATACATAGATATGGGAGGTAGTAGCTCCAACTCCGTTTTACAGTGAAAACTGCAGGAATTTCAAACCGGCATTAGGAATCAGCCTGAGAAAGCAGAGGAAATGTGTCTCCTGTAACCCGTTCTTTGGTGCTAGATGAACGAACGTCTCTACACTTGCTCAGTTCTGAGAGATAAGTGTGTGTGAAAGCCGTCCTTCACCTAGCTTGTTGGGAACACAAAGTTTCTTTTCAGTTGCAAACTCCATTCCATACATATATATGGGGAGGTACTAGCTCCAACACGGTTTTACGGTGAAAACTGCAGGAACTTCTAACCGGCACTAGGAAACAGACTGAGAAAGCAGAGAAAAAGTGTCTCCTGCAACCCGTTCCTTTGGTGCTAGATGAACGAACGTCTCTCCACTTGCTCAGTTCTGAGAGATAAGTGTGTGTGAAAGCCGTCCTCAACTAGCTTGTTGGGAACACAAAGTTTCTTTTCAGTTGCAAACTCCATTACATACATATATATGGGGAAGTACTAGCTCCAACTCGGTTTTACAGTGAAAACTGCAGGAACTTCAAACCGGCACTAGGAAACAGACTGAGAAAGCAGAGAAAAAGTGTCTCCTGCAACCCGTTCCCTTGCTGCTAGATGAACGAACGTCACTCCAATTGCTAAGTTCTGAGAGATAATTGTGTGTGAAAGCCGTCCTTCATCTAGCTTGTTGGGAACACAAAGTTTCTTTTCAGTTGCAAACTCCATTCCATACATAGATATGGGAGGTAGTAGCTCCAACTCCGTTTTACAGTGAAAACTGCAGGAATTTCAAACCGGCATTAGGAAACAGACTGAGAAAGCAGAGGAAATGTGTCTCCTGTAACCCATTACTTTGGTGCTAGATGAACGAAAGTCTCTCCACTTGCTCAGTTCCGAGAGATAAGTGTGTGTGAAAGCCGTCCTTCATCTACCTTGTTGGGAACACAAAGTTTCTTTTCAGTTGCAAACTCCATTCCATACATATATATGGGGAGGTAGTAGCTCCAACTCGGTTTTACAGTGAAAACTGAAGGAACTTCAAACCGGCACTAGGAAACAGACTGAGAAAGCAGAGAAAATGTGTCTCCTGTAACCCGTTTATTTGGTGCTAGATGAACGAACGTCTCTCCACTTGCTCAGTACTGAGAGATAAGTGTGTGTGAAAGCCGTCCTTCACCTAGCTTGTAGGGAACACAAAGTTTCTTTTCAGTTGCAAACTCCATTCCATACATATATAAGGGGAGGTACTAGCTCCAACTCGGTTTTACAGTGAAAACTGCAGGAACTTCAAACCGGCACTAGGAAATAGACTGAGAAAGCAGAGGAAATGTGTCTCCTGTAACCCATTCCTTTGGTGCTAGATGAACGAAAGTCTCTCCACTTGCTCAGTTCTGAGAGATAAGTGTGTGTGAAAGCCGTCCTTCACCTAGCTTGTTGGGAACACAAAGTTTCTTTTCAGTTGCAAACTCCATTCCATACATATATATGGGGAGGTACTAGCTCCAACTCGGTTTTACAGTGAAAACTGCAGGAACTTCAAACCGGCACTAGGAAACAGAATGAGAAACCAGAGAAAAAGTGTCTCCTGCAACCCGTTCCCTTGGTGCTACATGAACGAACGTCTCTCCACTTGCTCAGTTCCGAGAGATAAGTGTGTGTGAAAGCCGTCCTTCACCTACCTTGTTGGGAACACAAAGTTTCTTTTAAGTTGCAAACTCCATTCCATACATATATATGGGGAGGTACAAGCTCCAACTTGGTTTTACAGTGAAAACTGCAGGAACTTCAAACCGGCACTAGGAAACAGACTGAGAAAGCAGAGGAAATGTGTCCCCTGCAACACGTTCCCTTGGTGCTAGGTGAACGAACGTCTCTCCACTTGCTCAGTTCTGAGAGATAAGTGTGTGAAAGCCGTCCTTCCACTAGCTTGTTGTGAACACAAATTTTCTTTTCAGTTGCAAACTCCATTCCATACATATATATGGCTAGTTACTAGATCCAAATCGGTTTTACAGTGAAAACTGCAGGAACTTCAAACCGGCACAAGGAAACTGACTGAGAAAGCAGAGAAAATGTGTCTACTGTAACTCGTTCCTTTGGTGCTAGATGAACGAACGTCTCTCCACTTGCTCAGTTCTGAGAGATAAGTGTGTGTGAAAGCCGTCCTTCACCTAGCTTGTTGGGAACACAAAGTTTCTTTTCAGTAGCAAACACCATTCCATACATATATATGGGGAGGTACTAGCTCCAACTCGATTTTACGGTGAAAACTGCAGGAACTTCTAACCGGCACTAGGAAACAGATTGAGAAAGCAGAGAAAAAGTGTCTCCTGCAACCCGTTCCCTTGGTGCTAGATGAACGAAAGTCTCTCCACTTGCTCATTTCTGAGAGATAAGTGTGTGTGAAAGCCGTCCTTCACCTAGCTTGATGGGAACACAAAGTTTCTTTTCAGTTGCAAACTCCATTCCATACATAGATATGGGGAAGTACTAGCTCCAACTCGGTTTTACAGTGAAAACTGCAGGAACTTCAAACCGGCACTAGGAAACAGACTGAGAAAGCAGAGAAAAAGTGTCTCCTGCAACCCGTTCCCTTGCTGCTAGATGAACGAACGTCTCTCCAATTGCTCAGTTCTGAGAGATAAGTGTGTGTGAAAGCCGTCCTTCACCTAGCTTGTTGGGAACACAAAGTTTCTTTTCAGTTGCAAACTCCATTCCATACATTGATATGGGGAGGTAGTAGCTCCAAATCCTTTTACAGAGAAAACTGCAGGAACTTCAAACCGGCACTAGGAAACAGACTAAGAAACCAGAGGAAATGTGTCTCCTGTAACCCGTTCTTTGGTGCTAGATGAACGAACGTCTCTACACTTGCTCAGTTCTGAGAGATAAGTGTGTGTGAAGGCCGTACTTCACCTAGCTTGTTGGGAACACAAAGTTTCTTTTCAGTTGCAAACTCCATTCCATACATATATATGGGGAGGTACTAGCTCCAACTCGGTTTTACGGTGAAAACTGCAGGAACTTCTAACCGGCACTAGGAAACAGACTGAGAAAGCAGAGAAAAAGTGTCTCCTGCAACCCGTTCCTTTGGTGCTAGATGAACGAACGTCTCTCCACTTGCTCAGTTCTGAGAGATAAGTGTGTGTGAAAGCCGTCCTTCACCTAGCTTGTTGGGAACACAAAGTTTCTTTTCAGTTGCAAACTCCATTCCATACATATATATGGGGAGGTACTAGCTCCAACTCGGTTTTACAGTGAAAACTGCAGGAACTTCAAACCGGCACTAGGAAACAGACTGAGAAAGCAGAGAAAAAGTGTCTCCTGCAACCCGTTCCCTTGCTGCTAGATGAACGAACGTCACTCCAATTGCTCAGTTCTGAGAGATAAGTGTGTGTGAAAGCCGTCCTTCATCTAGCTTGTTGGGAACACAAAGTTTCTTTTCAGTTGCAAACTCCATTCCATAAATAGATATGGGAGGTAGTAGCTCCAACTCCGTTTTACAGTGAAAACTGCAGGAATTTCAAACCGGCATTAGGAAACAGACTGAGAAAGCAGAGGAAATGTGTCTCCTGTAACCCATTACTTTGGTGCTAGATGAACGAAAGTCTCTACACTTGCTCAGTTCTGAGAGATAAGTGTGTGTGAAAGCCGTCCTTCACCTAGCTTGTAGGGAACACAAAGTTTCTTTTCAGTTGCAAACTCAATTCCATACATATATAAGGGGAGGTACAAGCTCCAACTCGGTTTTACAGTGAAAGCTGCAGGAACTTCAAACCGGCACTAGGAAACAGACTGAGAATGCAGAGGAAATGTGTCTCCTGTAACCCATTCCTTTGGTGCTAGATGAACGAAAGTCTCTCCACTTGCTCAGTTCTGAGAGATAAGTGTGTGTGAAAGCCGTCCTTCACCTAGCTTGTTGGGAACACAAAGTTTCTTTTCAGTTGCAAACTCCATTCCATACATATATATGGGGAGGTACTAGCTCCAACTCGGTTTTACAGTGAAAACTGCAGGAACTTCAAACCGGCACTAGGAAACAGAATGAGAAACCAGAGAAAAAGTGTCTCCTGCAACCCGTTCCCTTGGTGCTACATGAACGAACGTCTCTCCACTTGCTCAGTTCCGAGAGATAAGTGTGTGTGAAAGCCGTCCTTCACCTACCTTGTTGGGAACACAAAGTTTCTTTTAAGTTGCAAACTCCATTCCATACATATATATGGGGAGGTACTAGCTCCAACTCGGTTTTACAGTGAAAACTGCAGGAACTTCAAACCGGCACTAGGAAACAGACTGAGAAAGCAGAGGAAATGTGTCCCCTGCAACACGTTCCCTTGGTGCTAGGTGAACGAACCTCTCTCCACTGGCTCAGTTCTGAGAGATAAGTGTGTGTGAAAGCCGTCCTTCCACTAGCTTGTTGTGAACACAAAGTTTCTTTTCAGTTGCAAACTCCATTCCATACATATATATGGCTTGTTACTAGATCCAAATCGGTTTTACAGTGAAAACTGCAGGAACTTCAAACCGGCACAAGGAAACTGACTGAGAAAGCAGAGAAAATGTGTCTCCTGTAACTCGTTCCTTTGGTGCTAGATGAACGAACGTCTCTCCACTTGCTCAGTTCTGAGAGATAAGTGTGTGTGAAAGCCGTCCTTCACCTAGCTTGTTGGGAACACAAAGTTTCTTTTCAGTTGCAAACACCATTCCATACATATATATGGGGAGGTACTAGCTCCAACTCGATTTTACGGTGAAAACTGCAGGAACTTCTAACCGGCACTAGGAAACAGATTGAAAAAGCAGAGAAAAAGTGTCCCCTGCAACCCGTTCCCTTGGTGCTAGATGAACGAACGTCTCTCCACTTGCTCATTTCTGAGAGATAAGTGTGTGTGAAAGCCGTCCTTCACCTAGCTTGATGGGAACACAAAGTTTCTTTTCAGCTGCAAACTTCATTCCATAAATATATATGGGGAGGTACTAGCTCCAACTCGGTTTGACAGTGAAAACGGCAGGAACTTCAAACCGGCACTAGGAAACAGACTGATAAAGCAGAGAAAAAGTGTCTCATGCAACCCGTTCCCTTGCTGCTAGATGAACGAACGTCTCTCCAATTGCTCAGTTCTGAGAGATATTTGTGTGTGAAAGCCGTCCTTCAACTAGCTTGTTGGGAACACAAAGTTTCTTTTCAGTTGCAAACTCCATTCCATACATAGATATGGGGAATTAGTAGCTCCAACTCCGTTTTACAGTGAAAACTGCAGGAATTTCAAACCGGCATTAGGAAACAGACTGAGGAAGCAGAGGAAATGTGTCTCCTGTAACCCATTCCTTTGGTGCTAGATGAACGAAAGTCTCTCCACTTGCTCAGTTCTGAGAGATAAGTGTGTGTGAAAGCCGTCCTTCAACTAGCTTGTTGGGAACACAAAGTTTCTTTTCAGTTGCAAACTCAATTCCATACATATATAAGGGGAGGTACAAGCTCCAACTCGGTTTTACAGTGAAAACTGCAGGAACTTCAAACCGGCACTAGGAAACAGACTGAGAAAGCAGAGGAAATGTGTCTCCTGTAACCCATTCCTTTGGTGCTAGATGAACGAAAGTCTCTCCACTTGCTCAGTTCTGAGAGATAAATGTGTGTGAAAGTCGTCCTTCACCTAGCTTGTTGGGAACACAAAGTTTCTTTTCAGTTGCAAACTCCATTCCATACATATATATGGGGAGGTACTAGCTCAAACTGGGTTTTACAGTGAAAACTGCAGGAACTTCAAACCGGCACTAGGAAACAGAATGAGAAAGCAGAGAAAAAGTGTCTCCTGCAACCCGTTCCCTTGGTGCTACATGAACGAACGTCTCTCCACTTGCTCAGTTCCGAGAGATAAGTGTGTGTGAAAGCCGTCCTTCACCTACCTTGTTGGGAACACAAAGTTTCTTTTAAGTTGCAAACTCCATTCCATACATATATATGGGGAGGTACTAGCTCCAACTCGGTTTTACAGTGAAAACTGCAGGAACTTCAAACCGGCACTAGGAAACAGACTGAGAAAGCAGAGGAAATGTGTCCCCTGCAACACGTTCCCTTGGTGCTAGGTGAACGAACCTCTCTCCACTGGCTCAGTTCTGAGAGATAAGTGTGTGTGAAAGCCGTCCTTCCACTAGCTTGTTGTGAACACAAAGTTTCTTTTCAGTTGCAAACTCCATTCCATACATATATATGGCTAGTTACTAGATCCAAATCGGTTTTACAGTGAAAACTGCAGGAACTTCAAACCGGCACAAGGAAACTGACTGAGAAAGCAGAGAAAATGTGTCTCCTGTAACTCGTTCCTTTGGTGCTAGATGAACGAACGTCTCTCCACTTGCTCAGTTCTGAGAGATAAGTGTGTGTGAAAGCCGTCCTTCACCTAGCTTGTTGGGAACACAAAGTTTCTTTTCAGTTGCAAACACCATTCCATACATATATATGGGGAGGTACTAGCTCCAACTCGATTTTACGGTGAAAACTGCAGGAACTTCTAACCGGCACTAGGAAACAGATTGAGAAAGCAGAGAAAAAGTGTCTCCTGCAACCCGTTCCCTTGGTGCTAGATGAACGAACGTCTCTCCACTTGCTCATTTCTGAGAGATAAGTGTGTGTGAAAGCCGTCCTTCACCTAGCTTGATGGGAACACAAAGTTTCTTTTCAGCTGCAAACTTCATTCCATAAATATATATGGGGAGGTACTAGCTCCAACTCGGTTTGACAGTGAAAACGGCAGGAACTTCAAACCGGCACTAGGAAACAGACTGATAAAGCAGAGAAAAAGTGTCTCCTGCAACCCGTTCCCTTGCTGCTAGATGAACGAACGTCTCTCCAATTGCTCAGTTCTGAGAGATATTTGTGTGTGAAAGCCGTCCTTCAACTAGCTTGTTGGGAACACAAAGTTTCTTTTCAGTTGCAAACTCCATTCCATACATAGATATGGGGAATTAGTAGCTCCAACTCCGTTTTACAGTGAAAACTGCAGGAATTTCAAACCGGCATTAGGAAACAGACTGAGAAAGCAGAGGAAATGTGTCTCCTGTAACCCATTCCTTTGGTGCTAGATGAACGAAAGTCTCTCCACTTGCTCAGTTCTGAGAGATAAGTGTGTGTGAAAGCCGTCCTTCAACTAGCTTGTTGGGAACACAAAGTTTCTTTTCAGTTGCAAACTCAATTCCATACATATATAAGGGGAGGTACAAGCTCCAACTCGGTTTTACAGTGAAAACTGCAGGAACTTCAAACCGGCACTAGGAAACAGACTGAGAAAGCAGAGGAAATGTGTCTCCTGTAACCCATTCCTTTGGTGCTAGATGAACGAAAGTCTCTCCACTTGCTCAGTTCTGAGAGATAAATGTGTGTGAAAGCCGTCCTTCACCTAGCTTGTTGGGAACACAAAGTTTCTTTTCAGTTGCAAACTCCATTCCATACATATATATGGGGAGGTACTAGCTCCAACTGGGTTTTACAGTGAAAACTGCAGGAACTTCAAACCGGCACTAGGAAACAGAATGAGAAACCAGAGAAAAAGTGTCTCCTGCAACCCGTTCCCTTGGTGCTACATGAACGAACGTCTCTCCACTTGCTCAGTTCCGAGAGATAAGTGTGTGTGAAAGCCGTCCTTCAGCTACCTTGTTGGGAACACAAAGTTTCTTTTAAGTTGCAAACTCCATTCCATACATATATATGGGGAGGTACTAGCTCCAACTCGGTTTTACAGTGAAAACTGCAGGAACTTCAAACCGGCACTAGGAAACAGACTGAGAAAGCAGAGGAAATGTCTCCCCTGCAACACGTTCCCTTGGTGCTAGGTGAACGAACCTCTCTCCACTGGCTCAGTTCTGAGAGATAAGTGTGTGTGAAAGCCGTCCTTCCACTAGCTTGTTGTGAACACAAAGTTTCTTTTCAGTTGCAAACTCCATTCCATACATATATATGGCTAGTTACTAGATCCAAATCGGTTTTACAGTGAAAACTGCAGGAACTTCAAACCGGCACAAGGAAACTGACTGAGAAAGCAGAGAAAAAGTGTCTCCTGCAACCCGTTCCCTTGGTGCTAGATGAACGAACGTCTCTCCACTTGCTCATTTCTGAAAGATAAGTGTGTGTGAAAGCCGTCCTTCACCTAGCTTGATGGGAACACAAAGTTTCTTTTCAGCTGCAAACTTCATTCCATAAATATATATGGGGAGGTACTAGCTCCAACTCGGTTTGACCTTGAAAACGGCAGGAACTTCAAACCGGCACTAGGAAACAGACTGATAAAGCAGAGAAAAAGTGTCTCCTGCAACCCGTTCCCTTGCTGCTAGATGAACGAACGTCTCTCCAATTGCTCAGTTCTGAGAGATAAGTGTGTGTGAAAGCCGTCCTTCAACTAGCTTGTTGGGAACACAAAGTTTCTTTTCAGTTGCAAACTCCATTCCATACATAGATATGGGGAGGTAGTAGCTCCAACTCCGTTTTACAGTGAAAACTGCAGGAATTTCAAACCGGCATTAGGAAACAGACTGAGAAAGCAGAGGAAAAGTGTCTCCTGTAACCCATTCCTTTGGTGCTAGATGAACGAAAGTCTCTCCACTTGCTCAGTTCTGAGAGATAAGTGTGTGTGAAAGCCGTCCTTCAACTAGCTTGTTGGGAACACAAAGTTTCTTTTCAGTTGCAAACTCCATTCCATACATAGATATGGGGAGGTAGTAGCTCCAACTCGGTTTTACAGTGAAAACTGCAGGAACTTCTAACCGGCACTAGGAAACAGATTGAGAAAGCAGAGAAAAAGTGTCTCCTGGAACACGTTCCGTTGGTGCTAGGTGAACGAAAGGCTCTCCACTTGCTCATTTCTGAGAGATAAGTGTGTGTGAAAGCCGTCCTTCACCTAGCTTGTTGGGAACACAAAGTTTCTTTTCAGTTGCAAACTCCATTCCATACATATATATGGGGAGGTACTAGCTCCAACTCGGTTTTACAGTGAAAACTGCAGGAACTTCAAACCTGCACTAGGAAACAGACTGAGAAACCAGAGAAAAAGTGTCTCCTGCAACCCGTTTCCTTGGTGCTAGATGAACGAACGTCTCTCCACTTGCAGAGTTCCGAGAGATAAGTGTGTGTGAAAGCCGTCCTTCACCTACCTTGTTGGGAACACAAAGTTTCTTTTCAGTTGCAAACTCCATTCCATACATATATATGGGGAGGTACTAGCTCCAACTCGGTTTTACAGTGAAAACTGCAGGAACTTCACACCGGCACTAGGAAACAGACTGAGAAACGAGAGAAAAAGTGTCTCCTGCAACCCGTTCCCTTGGTGCTACATGAACGAACGTCTCTCCACTTGCTCAGTTCCGAGAGATAAGTGTGTGTGAAAGCCGTCCTTCACCTACCTTGTTGGGAACACAAAGTTTCTTTTAAGTTGCAAACTCCATTCCATACATATATATGGGGAGGTACTAGCTCAAACTCGGTTTTACAGTGAAAACTGCAGGAACTTCAAACCGGCACTAGGAAACAGACTGAGAAAGCAGAGGAAATGTGTCTCCTGCAACACGTTCCCTTGGTGCTAGGTGAACGAACGTCTCTCCACTTGCTCAGTTCTGAGAGATAAGTGTGTGTGAAAGCCGTCCTTCACCTAGCTTGATGGGAACACAAAGTTTCTTTTCAGCTGCAAACTTCATTCCATAAATATATATGGGGAGGTACTAGCTCCAACTCGGTTTGACAGTGAAAACTGCAGGAACTTCAAACCGGCACTAGGAAACAGACTGATAAAGCAGAGAAAAAGTGTCTCCTGCAACCCGTTCCCTTGCTGCTAGATGAACGAACGTCTCTCCAATTGCTCAGTTCTGAGAGATAATTGTGTGTGAAAGCCGTCCTTCAACTAGCTTGTTGGGAACACAAAGTTTCTTTTCAGTTGCAAACTCCATTCCATACAGAGATATGGGGAGGTAGTAGCTCCAACTCCGTTTTATAGTGAAAACTGCAGGAATTTTAAACCGGCATTAGGAAACAGACTGAGAAAGCAGAGGAAATATGTCTCCTGTAACCCATTCCTTTGGTGCTAGATGAACGAAAGTCTCTCCACTTGCTCAGTTCTGAGAGATAAGTGTGTGTGAAAGCCGTCCTTCACCTAGCTTGTTGGGAACACAAAGTTTCTTTTCAGTTGCAAACTCCATTCCATACATATATATGGGGAGGTACTAGCTCCAACTCGGTTTTACGGTGAAAACTGCAGGAACTTCTAACCGGCACTAGGAAACAGATTGAGAAAGCAGAGAAAAAGTGTCTCCTGCAACACGTTCCCTTGGTGCTAGGTGAACGAAAGGCTCTCCCCTTGCTCAGTTCTGAGAGATAAGTGTGTGTGAAAGCCGTCCTTCACCTAGCTTGTTGGGAACACAAAGTTTCTTTTCAGTTGCAAACTCCATTCCATACATATATATGGGGAGGTACTAGCTCCAACTCGGTTTTACAGTGAAAACTGCAGGAACTTCAAACCGGCATTAGGAAACAGACTAAGAACCCAGAGAAAAAGTGTCTCCTGCAACCCGTTCCCTTGGTGCTAGATGAACGAACGTCTCTCCACTTGCACATTTCCGAGAGATAAGTGTGTGTGAAAGCCGTCCTTCACCTACCTTGTTGGGAACACAAAGTTTCTTTTCAGTTGCAAACTCCATTCCATACATATATATGGGGAGGTACTAGCTCCAACTCGGTTTTACAGTGAAAACTGCAGGAACTTCAAACCGGCACTAGGAAACAGACTGAGAAAGCAGAGGAAATGTGTCTCCTGTAACCCGTTCCTTTGGTTGTAGATGAACGAACGTCTCTCCACTTGCTCAGTTCTGAGAGATAAGTGTGTGTGAAAGCCGTCCTTCACCTAGCTTGTTGGAACACAAAGTTTCTTTTCAGTTACAAACTCCATTCCATACATATATATGGGGAGGTACTAGCTCCAACTCGGTTTTACAGTGAAAACTGCAGGAACTTCAAACCGGCACTAGGAAACAGACTGAGAAACCAGAGAAAAAGTGTCTCCTGCAACCCGTTCCCTTGGTGCTACATGAACGAACGTCTCTCCACTTGCTCAGTTCCGAGAGATAAGTGTGTGTGAAAGCCGTCCTTCACCTACCTTGTTGGGAACACAAAGTTTCTTTTAAGTTGCAAACTCCATTCCATACATATATATGGGGAAGTACTAGCTCCAACTCGGTTTTACAGTGAAAACTGCAGGAAATTCAAACCGGCACTACGAAACAGACTGAGAAAGCAGAGGAAATGTGTCTCCTGCAACACGTTCCCTTGGTGCTAGGTGAACGAACCTCTCTCCACTTCCTCAGTTCTGAGAGATAAGTGTGTGTGTGAAAGCCGTCCTTCAACTAGCTTGTTGTGAACACAAAGTTTCTTTTCAGTTGCAAACTCCATTCCATACATATATATGGGGAGGTACTAGCTCCAACTCGGGTTTACGGTGAAAACTGCAGGATCTTCTAACCGGCACTAGGAAACAGATTGAGAAAGCAGAGAAAAAGTGACCCCTGCAACCCGTTCCTTTGGTGCTAGATGAACGAACCTCTCTCCACTTGCTCAGTTCTGAGAGATAAGTGTGTGTGAATGCCGTGCTTCACCTAGCTTGTTGGGAACACAAAGTTTCTTTTCAGTTGCAAACTCCATTACATACATATATATGGGGAGGTTCTAGCTCCAACTCGGTTTTACAGTGAAAACTGCAGGAACTTCAAACCGGCACTAGGAAACAGACTGAGAAAGCAGAGAAAAAGTGTCTCCTGCAACCCGTTCCCTTGCTGCTAGATGAACGAACCTCTCTCCAATTGCTCAGTTCTGAGAGATAAGTGTGTGTGAAAGCCGTCCTCAACTAGCTTGTTGGGAACACAAAGTTTCTTTTTAGTTGCAAACTCCATTCCATACATAGATATGGGGAGGTAGTAGCTCCAACTCCGTTTTACAGTGAAAAATGCAGGAACTTCAAACCGGCACTAGGAAACAGATTGAGAAAGCAGAGAAAAAGTGTCTCCTGCAACACGTTCCTTTGGTGCTAGGTGAACGAAAGGCTATCCACTTGCTCAGTTCTGAGAGATAAATGTGTGTGAAAGCCGTCCTTCACCTAGCTTGTTGGGAACACAAAGTTTCTTTTCAGTTGCAAACTCCATTCCATACATATATATGGGGAGGTACTAGCTCCAACTCGGTTTTACAGTGAAAACTGCAGGAACTTCAAACCGGCACTACGAAACAGACTGAGGAAGCAGAGAAAAAGTGTCTCCTGCAACACGTTCCCTTGGTGCTAGGTGAACGAACGTCTCTCCACTTGCTCAGTTCTGAGAGATAAGTGTGTGTGAAAGCCGTCCTTCACCTAGCTTGTTGGGAAAACAAAGATTCTTTTCAGTTGCAAACTCCATTCCATACATATATATGGGGAGGTACTAGCTCCAACACGGTTTTACAGTGAAAACTGCAGGAATTTCAAACCGGCACTAGGAAACAGACTGAGAAAGCAGAGAAAAAGTGTCTCCTGCAACCCGTTCCCTTGGTGCTAGATGAACGAACGTCTCTCCACTTGCTCGTTTCCGAGAGATAATTGTGTGTGAAAGCCGTCCTTCACCTACCTTGTTGGGAACACAAAGTTTCTTTTCAGTTGCAAACTCCATTCCATACATATATATGGGGAGGTACTAGCTCCAACTCGGTTTTACAGTGAAAACTGCAGGAACTTCAAACCGGCACTAGGAAACAGACTGAGAAAGCAGAGAAAAAGTGTCTCCTGCAACCCGTTCCCTTGCTGCTAGATGAACGAACGTCTCTCCACTTGCTCAGTTCTGAGAGATAAGTGTGTGTGAAAGCCGTCCTCAACTAGCTTGTTGGGAACACAAAGTTTCTTTTAAGTTGCAAACTCCATTCCATACATATATATGGGGAGGTACTAGCTCCAACTCGGTTTTACAGTGAAAACTGCAGGAAATTCAAACCGGCACTACGAAACAGACTGAGAAAGCAGAGGAAATGTGTCTCCTGCAACACGTTCCCTTGGTGCTAGGTGAACGAACCTCTCTCCACTTGCTCAGTTCTGAGAGATAAGTGTGTGTGAATGCCGTGCTTCACCTAGCTTGTTGGGAACACAAAGTTTCTTTTCAGTTGCAAACTCCATTACATACATATATATGGGGAGGTTCTAGCTCCAACTCTGGTTTACGGTGAAAACTGCAGGATCTTCTAACCGGCACTAGGAAACAGATTGAGAAAGCAGAGAAAAAGTGTCTCCTGCAACCCGTTCCCTTGGTGCTAGATGAACGAACGTCTCTCCAATTGCTCGGTTCCGAGAGATAATTGTGTGTGAAAGCCGCCTTCACCTACCTTGTTGGGAACACAAAGTTTCTTTTCAGTTGCAAACTCCATTCCATACATATATATGGGGAGGTACTAGCTCCAACTCGGTTTTACAGTGAAAACTGCAGGAACTTCAAACCGGCACTAGGAAACAGACTGAGAAAGCAGAGAAAAAGTGTCTCCTGCAACCCGTTCCCTTGCTGCTAGATGAACGAACGTCTCTCCAATTGCTAAGTTCTGAGAGATAAGTGTGTGTGAAAGCCGTCCTCAACTAGCTTGTTGGGAACACAAAGTTTCTTTTCAGTTGCAAACTCCATTCCATACATAGATATGGGGAGGTAGTAGCTCCAACTCCGTTTTACAGTGAAAACTGCAGGAACTTCAAACCGGCACTAGGAAACAGACTGAGAAAGCAGAGGAAATGTGTCTCCTGTAACCCATTCCTTTGGTGCTAGATGAACGAACGTCTCTCCACTTGCTCAGTTCTGAGAGATAAGTGTGTGTGAAAGCCGTCCTTCACCTAGCTTGTTGGGAACACAAAGTTTCTTTTCAGTTGCAAACTCCATTCCATACATATATATTGGGAGGTACTAGCTCCAACTCGGTTTTACAGTGAAAACTGCAGGAACTTCTAACCGGCACTAGGAAACAGATTGAGAAAGCAGAGAAAAAGTGTCTCCTGCAACACGTTCCCTTGGTGCTAGGTGAACGAAAGGCTCTCCACTTGCTCAGTTCTGAGAGATAAGTGTGTGTGAAAGCCGTACTTCACCTAGCTTGTTGGGAACACAAAGTTTCTTTTCAGTTGCAAACTCCATTCCATATATATATATGGGGAGGTACTAGCTCCAACTCGGTTTTACAGTGAAAACTGCAGGAACTTCAAACCGGCACTAGGAAACAGACTGAGAAACAAGAGAAAAAGTGTCCCCTGCAACCCGTTCCCTTGGTGCTAGATGAACGAAAGTCTCTCCACTTGCTCATTTCCGAGAGATAAGTGTGTGTGAAAGCCGTCCTTCACCTACCTTGTTGGGAACACAAAGTTTCTTTTCAGTTGCAAACTCCATTCCATACATATATATGGGGAGGTACTAGCTCCAAATCGGTTTTACAGTGAAAACTGCAGGAACTTCAAACCGGCACTACGAAACAGACTGAGGAAGCAGAGAAAAATTGTCTCCTGCAACACGTTCCATTGGTGCTAGGTGAACGAACGTCTCTCCACTTGCTCAGTTCTGAGAGATAAGTGTGTGTGAAAGCCGTCCTTCAACTAGCTTGTTGGGAACACAAAGTTTCTTTTCAGTTGCAAACTCCATTCCATAAATATATATGGGGAGGTACTAGCTCCAACACGGTTTTACAGTGAAAACTGCAGGAACTTCAAACCGGCACTAGGAAAAAGACTGAGAAAGCAGAGAAAAAGTTTCTCCTGCAACCCGTTCCCTTGGTGCTAGATGAAAGAACGTCTCTCCACTTGCTCAGTTCTGAGAGATAAGTGTGTTTTAAAGCCGTCCTTCACCTAGGTTGTTGTGAACACAAAGTTTCTTTTCACTTGCAAACTCCATTCCATACATATATATGGGGAGGTATTAGCTCCAACTCTGTTTCACAGTGAAAACTGCAGGAATTTCAAACCAGCACTAGGAAACAGACTGAGAAAGCAGAGAAAAAGTTTCTCCTGCAACCCGTTCCATTGGTGCTAGATGAACGAACGTCTCTCCACTTGCTCAGTTCTGAGAGATAAGTGTGTGTGAAAGCCGTACTTCACCTAGCTTGTTGGGAACACAAAGTTTCTTTTCAGTTGCAAACTCCATTCCATACATATATATGGGGAGGTACTAGCTCCAACTCGGTTTTACGCTGAAAACTGCAGGAATTTCTAACCGGCACGAGGAAACAGACTGAGGAAGCAGAGAAAAAGTGTCTCCTGCAACACGTTCCCTTGGTGCTAGGTGAACGAAAGTCTCTCCACTTGCTCAGTTCTGAGAGAAAAGTGTGTGTGAAAGCCGTCCTTCACCTAGCTTGTTGGGAACACAAAGTTTCTTTTCAGTTGCAAACTCCATTCCATACATAAATATGGGGAGGTACTAGCTCCAACTCGGTTTTACAGTGAAAACTGCAGGAACTTCAAACCGGCACTAGGAAACAGACTGAGAAAGCAGAGAAAAAGTGTCTCCTGCAACCCGTTCCCTTGGTGCTAGATGAACGAACGTCTCTCCAATTGCTCGGTTCCGAGAGATAATTGTGTGTGAAAGCCGTCCTTCACCTACCTTGTTGGGAACACAAAGTTTCTTTTCAGTTGCAAACTCCATTCCATACATATATATGGGGAGGTACTAGCTCCAACTCGTTTTTACAGTGTAAACTGCAGGAACTTCAAACCGGCACTAGGAAACAGACTGAGAAAGCAGAGGAAAAGTGTCTCCTGCAAACCGTTCCCTTGGTGCTAGATGAACGAACGTCTCTCCACTTGCTCAGTTCTGAGAAATAAGTGTGTGTGAAAGCCGTTCTTCAATTAGCTTGATGGGAACACAAAGTTTCTTTTCAGTTGCAAACTCCATTCCATACATATATATGGGGAGGTACTAGCTCCAACTCGGTTTTACAGTGAAAACTGCAGGAACTTCAAACCGGCAGTAGGAAAAAGACTGAGAAAGCAGAGAAAAAGTGTCTCCTGCAACCCTTTCCCTTGGTGCTAGATGAAAGAACTTCTCTCCACTTGCTCAGTTCTGAGAGATAAGTGTGTGTGAAAGCCGTCCTTCACCTAGCTTGTTGGGAACACAAAGTTTCTTTTCAGTTGCAAACTCCATTCCATACATATATATGGGGAGGTACTAGCTCCAAATCGGTTTTACAGTGAAAACTGCAGGAACTTCAAACCGGCACTACGAAACAGACTGAGGAAGCAGAGAAAAATTGTCTCCTGCAACACGTTCCCTTGGTGCTAGGTGAACGAACGTCTCTCCACTTGCTCAGTTCTGAGAGATAAGTGTGTGTGAAAGCCGTCCTTCAACTAGCTTGTTGGGAACACAAAGTTTCTTTTCAGTTGCAAACTCCATTCCATACATATATATGGGGAGGTACTAGCTCCAACTCGGTTTTACGGTGAAAACTGCAGGAACTTCTAACCGGCACGAGGAAACAGACTGAGAAAGCAGAGAAAAAGTGTCTCCTGCAACCCGTTCCATTGGTGCTAGATGAACGAACGTCTCTCCACTTGCTCAGTTCTGAGAGATAAGTGTGTGTGAAAGCCGTACTTCACCTAGCTTGTTGGGAACACAAAGTTTCTTTTCAGTTGCAAACTCCATTCCATACATATATATGGGGAGGTATTAGCTCCAACTCTGTTTTACAGTGAAAACTGCAGGAATTTCCAACCAGCACTAGGAAACAGAGTGAGAAAGCAGAGAAAAAGTGTCTCCTGCATCCCGTTCCCTTGGTGCTAGATGAACGAACGTCTCTCCACTTGCTAATTTCCGAGAGATAATTGTGTGTGAAAGCCGTCCTTCACCTAGCTTGTTGGGAACACAAATTTTCTTTTCAGTTGCAAACTCCATTCCATACATATATATGGGGAGGTACTAGCTCCAACTCGGTTTTACATTGAAAACTGCAGGAACTTCAAACCGGCACTAGGAAACAGACTGAGAAAACAGAGAAAATGTGTCTCCTGCAACCCGTTCCCTTGGTGCTAAGTGAACGAACGTCTCTCCACTTGCTCAGTTCTGAGAGATAATTGTGTGTGAAAGCCGTCCTTCACCTAGCTTGTTGGGAACACAAAGTTTCTTTTCAGTTGCAAACTCCATTACATACATATATATGGGGAGGTACTAGCTCCAACTCGGTTTTACAGTGAAAACTGCAGGAACTTCAAACCGGCACTAGGAAACAGACTGAGAAAGCAGAGAAAAAGTGTCTCCTGCAACCCGTTCCCTTGCTGCTAGATGAACGAACGTCTCTCCAATTGCTCAGTTCTGAGAGATAAGTGTGTGTGAAAGCCGTCCTCAACTAGCTTGTTGGAAACACAAAGTTTCTTTTCAGTTGCAAACTCCATTCCATACATAGATATGGGAGGTAGTAGCTCCAACTCCGTTTTACAGTGAAAACTGCAGGAAATTCAAACCGGCACTAGGAAACAGACTGAGAAAGCAGAGGAAATGTGTCTCCTGTAACCCATTCCTTTGGTGCTAGATGAACGAACGTCTCTCCACTTGCTCATTTCCGAGAGATAATTGTGTGTGAAAGCCGTCCTTCACCTAGCTTGTTGGGAACACAAATTTTCTTTTCAGTTGCAAACTCCATTCCATACATATATATGGGGAGGTACTAGCTACAACTCGGTTTTACAGTGAAAACTTTAGGAACTTCAAACCGGCTCTAGGAAACAGATTGAGAAAGCAGAGGAAAAGTGTCTCCTGCAACCCGTTCCCTTGGTGCTAGATGAACGAACGTCTCTCCACTTGCTAAGTTCAGAGTGATAAGTGTGTGTGAAAGCCGTCCTTCACATAGCTTGTTGGGAACACAAAGTTTCTTTTCAGTTGCAAACTCCATTCCATACATATATATGGGGAGGTACTAGCTCCAACTCGGTTTTACATTGAAAACTGCAGGAACTTCAAACCGGCACTAGGAAACAGACTGAGAAAACAGAGAAAATGTGTCTCCTGCAACCCGATCCCTTGGTGCTAAGTGAACGAACGTCTCTCCACTTGCTCAGTTCTGAGAGATAATTGTGTGTGAAAGCCGTCCTTCACCTAGCTTGTTGGGAACACAAAGTTTCTTTTCAGTTTCAAACTCCATTACATACTTATATATGGGGAGGTACTAGCTCCAACTCGGTTTTACAGTGAAAACTGCAGGAACTTCAAACCGGCACTAGGAAACAGACTGAGAAAGCAGAGATAAAGTGTCTCCTGCAACCCGTTCCCTTGCTGCTAGATGAACGAACGTCTCTCCACTTGCTCAGTTCTGAGAGATAAGTGTGTGTGAAAGCCGTCCTTCACCTAGCTTGTTGGGAACACAAAGTTTCTTTTCAGTTGCAAACTCCATTACATACATATATATGGGGAGGTACTAGCTCCAACTCGGTTTTACAGTGAAAACTGCAGGAACTTCAAACCGGCACTAGGAAACAGACTGAGAAAGCAGAGAAAAAGTGTCTCCTGCAACCCGTTCCCTTGCTGCTAGATGAACGAACGTCTCTCCAATTGCTCAGTTCTGAGAGATAAGTGTGTGTGAAAGCCGTCCTCAACTAGCTTGTTGGAAACACAAAGTTTCTTTTCAGTTGCAAACTCCATTCCATACATAGATATGGGGAGGTAGTAGCTCCAACTCCGTTTTACAGTGAAAACTGCAGGAACTTCAAACCGGCACTAGGAAACAGACTGAGAAAGCAGAGGAAATGTGTCTCCTGTAACCCATTCCTTTGGTGCTAGATGAACGAACGTCTCTCCACTTGCTCAGTTCTGAGAGATAAGTGTGTGTGAAAGCCGTCCTTCACCTAGCTTGTTGGGAACACAAAGTTTCTTTTCAGTTGCAAACTCCATTCCATACATATATATTGGGAGGTACTAGCTCCAACACGGTTTTACAGTGAAAACTGCAGGAACTTCTAACCGGAACTAGGAAACAGATTGAGAAAGCAGAGAAAAAGTGTCTCCTGCAACACGTTCCCTTGGTGCTAGGTGAACGAAACGCTCTCCACTTGCTCAGTTCTGAGAGATAAGTGTGTGTGAAAGCCGTCCTTCACCTAGCTTGTTGGGAACACAAAGTTCTTTTCAGTTGCAAATTCCATTCCATACATATATATGGGGAGGTACTAGCTCCAACTCGGTTTTACAGTGAAAACTGCAGGAACTTCAAACCGGCACTAGGAAACAGACTGAGAAACCAGAAAAAAAGTGTCTCCTGCAACCCGTTCCCTTGGTGCTAGATGAACGAAAGTCTCTCCACTTGCTCAGTTCCGAGAGTTAAGTGTGTGTGAAAGCCGTCCTTCACCTAGCTTGTTGGGAACACAAAGTTTCTTTTCAGTTGCAAACTCCATTACATACATATATATGGGGAGGTACTAGCTCCTACTCTATTTTACAGTGAAAACTGCAGGAACTTCAAACCGGCACTAGGAAACAGACTGAGAAAGCAGAGAAAAAGTGTCTCCTGCAACCCGTTCCCTTGCTGCTAGATGAACGAACGTCTCTCAGATTGCTCAGTTCTGAGAGATAAGTGTGTGTGAAAGCCGTCCGCAACTAGCTTGTTGGGAACACAAAGTTTCTTTTAAGTTGCAAACTCCATTTCATACATAGATATGGGTAGGTAGTAGCTCCAACTCCGTTTTACAGTGAAAACTGCAGGAACTTCAAACCGGCACTAGGAAACAGACTGAGAAAGCAGAGGAAATGTGTCTCCTCTAACACATTCCTTTGGTGCTAGATGAACGAACGTCTCTCCACTTGCTCAGTTCTGAGAGATAAGTGTGTGTGAAAGCCGTCCTTCACCTAGCTTGTTGGGAACACAAAGTTTCTTTTCAGTTGCAAACTCCATTCCATACATATATATTGGGAGGTACTAGCTCCAACTCGGTTTTACAGTGAAAACTGCAGGAACTTCTAACCGGCACTAGGAAACAGATTGAGAAAGCAGAGAAAAAGTGTCTCCTGCAACACGTTCCCTTGGTTCTAGATGAACGAACGTCTCTCCAATTGCTCAGTTCTGAGAGATAAGTGTGTGTGAAAGCGGTCCTTCACCTAGCTTGTTGGGAACACAAAGTTCTTTTCAGTTGCAAATTCCATTCCATACATATATATGGGGAGGTACTAGCTCCAACTCGGTTTTACAGTGAAAACTGCAGGAACTTCAAACCGGCACTAGGAAACAGACTGAGAAACCAGAGAAAAAGTGTCTCCTGCAACCCGTTCCCTTGGTGCTAGATGAACGAAAGTCTCTCCACTTGCTCAGTTCCGAGAGATAAGTGTGTGTGAAAGCCGTCCTTCACCTAGCTTGTTGGGAACACAAAGTTTCTTTTCAGTTGCAAACTCCATTACATACATATATATGGGGAGGTACTAGCTCCAACTCGGTTTTACAGTGAAAACTGCAGGAACTTCAAACCGGCACTAGGAAACAGACTGAGAAAGCAGAGAAAAAGTGTCTCCTGCAACCCGTTCCCTTGCTGCTAGATGAACGAACGTCTCTCCAATTGCTCAGTTCTGAGAGATAAGTGTGTGTGAAAGCCGTCCTCAACTAGCTTGTTGGGAACACAAAGTTTCTTTTAAGTTGCAAACTCCATTCCATACATAGATATGGGGAGGTAGTAGCTCCAACTCCGTTTTACAGTTAAAACTGCAGGAACTTCAAACCGGCACTAGGAAACAGACTGAGAAAGCAGAGGAAATGTGTCTCCTGTAACACATTCCTTTGGTGCTAGATGAACGAACGTCTCTCCACTTGCTCAGTTCTGAGAGATAAGTGTGTGTGAAAGCCGTCCTTCACCTAGCTTGTTGGGAACACAAAGTTTCTTTTCAGTTGCAAACTCCATTCCATACATATATATTGGGAGGTACTAGCTCCAACTCGGTTTTACAGTGAAAACTGCAGGAACTTCTAACCGGCACTAGGAAACAGACTGAGAAAGCAGAGAAAAAGTGTCTCCTGCAACACGTTCCCTTGGTGCTAGATGAACGAACGTCTCTCCAATTGCTCAGTTCTGAGAGATAAGTGTGTGTGAAAGCCGTCCTTCAACTAGCTTGTTGGGAACACAAAGTTTCTTTTCAGTTGCAAACTCCATTCCATACATATATATGGGGAGGTACTAGCTACAACTCGGGTTTACAGTGAAAACTGCAGGAACTTCAAACCGGCACTAGGAAACAGACTGAGAAAGCAGAGGAAATGTGTCTCCTGTAACCCGATCTTTGGTGCTAGATGAACGAACGTCTCTCCACTTGCTCAGTTCTGAGAGATAAGTGTGTGTGAAAGCCGTCCTTCACCTACCTTGTTGGGAACACAAAGTTTCTTTTCAGTTGCAAACTCCATTCCATACATATATATGGGGAGGTACTAGCTCCAACTCGGTTTTACGGTGAAAACTGCAGGATCTTCTAACCGGCACTAGGAAACAGATTGAGAAAGCAGAGAAAAAGTGTCTCCTGCAACCCGTTCCTTTGGTGCTAGATGAACGAACGTCTCTCCACTTGCTCAGTTCTGAGAGATAAGTGTGTGTGAAAGCCGTCCTTCACCTAGCTTGTTGGGAACACAAAGTTTCTTTTCAGTTGCAAACCCCATTACATACATATATATGGGGAGATACTAGCTCCAACTCTGTTTTACAGTGAAAACTGCAGGAACTTCAAACCGGCACTAGGAAACAGACTGAGAAAGCAGAGAAAAAGTGTCTCCTGCAACCCGTTCCCTTGCTGCTAGATGAACGAACGTCTCTCCACTTGCTCAGTTCTGAGAGATAAGTGTGTGTGAAAGCCGTCCTTCACCTAGCTTGTTGGGAACACAAAGTTTCTTTTCAGTTGCAAACCCCATTCCATACATATATATTGGGAGGTACTAGCTCCAACTCGGTTTTACAGTGAAAACTGCAGGAACTTCTAACCGGCACTAGGAAACAGATTGAGAAAGCAGAGAAAAAGTGTCTCCTGCAACACGTTCCCTTGGTGCTAGATGAACGAACGTCTCTCCAATTGCTCAGTTCTGAGAGATAAGTGTGTGTGAAAGCCGTCCTTCACCTAGCTTGTTGGGAACACAAAGTTCTTTTCAGTTGCAAATTCCATTCCATACATATATATGGGGAGGTACTAGCTCCAACTCGGTTTTACAGTGAATACTGCAGGAACTTCAAACCGGCACTAGGAAACAGACTGAGAAACCAGAGAAAAAGTGTCTCCTGCAACCCGTTCCCTTGGTGCTAGATGAACGAAAGTCTCTCCACTTGCTCAGTTCCGAGAGATAAGTGTGTGTGAAAGCCGTCCTTCACCTAGCTTGTTGGGAACACAAAGTTTCTTTTCAGTTGCAAACTCCATTACATACATATATATGGGGAGGTACTAGCTCCAACTCTCTTTTACAGTGAAAACTGCAGGAACTTCAAACCGGCACTAGGAAACAGACTGAGAAAGCAGAGAAAAAGTGTCTCCTGCAACCCGTTCCCTTGCTGCTAGATGAACGAACGTCTATCCAATTGCTCAGTTCTGAGAGATAAGTGTGTGTGAAAGCCGTCCTCAACTAGCTTGTTGGGAACACAAAGTTTCTTTTAAGTTGCAAACTCCATTCCATACATAGATATGGGGAGGTAGTAGCTCCAACTCCGTTTTACAGTTAAAACTGCAGGAACTTCAAACCGGCACTAGGAAACAGACTGAGAAAGCAGAGGAAATGTGTCTCCTGTAACACATTCCTTTGGTGCTAGATGAACGAACGTCTCTCCACTTGCTCAGTTCTGAGAGATAAGTGTGTGTGAAAGCCGTCCTTCACCTAGCTTGTTGGGAACACAAAGTTTCTTTTCAGTTGCAAACTCCATTCCATACATATATATTGGGAGGTACTAGCTCCAACTCGGTTTTACAGTGAAAACTGCAGGAACTTCTAACCGGCACTAGGAAACAGACTGAGAAAGCAGAGAAAAAGTGTCTCCTGCAACACGTTCCCTTGGTGCTAGATGAACGAACGTCTCTCCAATTGCTCAGTTCTGAGAGATAAGTGTGTGTGAAAGCCGTCCTTCAACTAGCTTGTTGGGAACACAAAGTTTCTTTTCAGTTGCAAACTCCATTCCATACATATATATGGGGAGGTACTAACTACAACTCGGGTTTACAGTGAAAACTGCAGGAACTTCAAACCGGCACTAGGAAATAGACTGAGAAAGCAGAGGAAATGTGTCTCCTGTAACCCGTTCTTTGGTGCTAGATGAACGAACGTCTCTCCACTTGCTCAGTTCTGAGAGATAAGTGTGTGTGAAAGCCGTCCTTCACCTAGCTTGTTGGGAACACAAAGTTTCTTTTCAGTTGCAAACTCCATTCCATACATATATATGGGGAGGTACTAGCTCCAACTCGGTTTTACGGTGAAAACTGCAGGATCTTCTAACCGGCACTAGGAAACAGATTGAGAAAGCAGAGAAAAAGTGTCTCCTGCAACCCGTTCCTTTGGTGCTAGATGAACGAACGTCTCTCCACTTGCTCAGTTCTGAGAGATAAGTGTGTGTGAAAGCCGTCCTTCACCTAGCTTGTTGGGAACACAAAGTTTCTTTTCAGTTGCAAACTCCATTACATACATATATATGGGGAGATACTAGCTCCAACTCTGTTTTACAGTGAAAACTGCAGGAACTTCAAACCGGCACTAGGAAACAGACTGAGAAAGCAGAGAAAAAGTGTCTCCTGCAACCCGTTCCCTTGCTGCTAGATGAACGAACGTCTCTCCACTTGCTCAGTTCTGAGAGATAAGTGTGTGTGAAAGCCGTCCTTCACCTAGCTTGTTGGGAACACAAAGTTTCTTTTCAGTTGCAAACCCCATTCCATACATATATATTGGGAGGTACTAGCTCCAACTCGGTTTTACAGTGAAAACTGCAGGAACTTCTAACCGGCACTAGGAAACAGATTGAGAAAGCAGAGAAAAACTGTCTCCTGCAACACGTTCCCTTGGTGCTAGATGAACGAACGTCTCTCCAATTGCTCAGTTCTGAGAGATAAGTGTGTGTGAAAGCCGTCCTTCACCTAGCTTGTTGGGAACACAAAGTTCTTTTCAGTTGCAAATTCCATTCCATACATATATATGGGGAGGTACTAGCTCCAACTCGGTTTTACAGTGAATACTGCAGGAACTTCAAACCGGCACTAGGAAACAGACTGAGAAACCAGAGAAAAAGTGTCTCCTGCAACCCGTTCCCTTGGTGCTAGATGAACGAAAGTCTCTCCACTTGCTCAGTTCCGAGAGATAAGTGTGTGTGAAAGCCGTCCTTCACCTAGCTTGTTGGGAACACAAAGTTTCTTTTCAGTTGCAAACTCCATTACATACATATATATGGGGAGGTACTAGCTCCAACTCTCTTTTACAGTGAAAACTGCAGGAACTTCAAACCGGCACTAGGAAACAGACTGAGAAAGCAGAGAAAAAGTGTCTCCTGCAACCCGTTCCCTTGCTGCTAGATGAACGAACGTCTCTCCAATTGCTCAGTTCTGAGAGATAAGTGTGTGTGAAAGCCGTCCTCAACTAGCTTGTTGGGAACACAAAGTTTCTTTTAAGTTGCAAACTCCATTCCATACATAGATATGGGGAGGTAGTAGCTCCAAATCCATTTTACAGTTAAAACTGCAGGAACTTCAAACCGGCACTAGGAAACAGACTGAGAAAGCAGAGGAAATGTGTCTCCTGTAACACATTCCTTTGGTGCTAGATGAACGAACGTCTCTCCACTTGCTAAGTTCTGAGAGATAAGTGTGTGTGAAAGCCGTCCTTCACCTAGCTTGTTGGGAACACAAAGTTTCTTTTCAGTTGCAAACTCCATTCCATACATATATATTGGGAGGTACTAGCTCCAACTCGGTTTTACAGTGAAAACTGCAGGAACTTCTAACCGGCACTAGGAAACAGATTGAGAAAGCAGAGAAAAAGTGTCTCCTGCAACACGTTCCCTTGGTGCTAGATGAACGAACGTCTCTCCAATTGCTCAGTTCTGAGAGATAAGTGTGTGTGAAAGCCGTCCTTCACCTAGCTTGTTGGGAACACAAAGTTTCTTTTCAGTTGCAAACTCCATTCCATACATATATATGGGGAGGTACTAGCTCCAACACGGTTTTACAGTGAAAACTGCAGGAACTTCAAACAGGCACTAGGAAACAGACTGAGAAAGCAGAGAAAAAGTGTCTCCTGCAACCCGTTCCCTTGGTGCTAGATGAACGAACGTCTCTCCAATTGCTCGGTTCCGAGAGATAATTGTGTGTGAAAGCCGCCTTCACCTACCTTGTTGGGAACACAAAGTTTCTTTTCAGTTGCAAACTCCATTCCATACATATATATGGGGAGGTACTAGCTCCAACTCGGTTTTACAGTGAAAACTGCAGGAACTTCAAACCGGCACTAGGAAACAGACTGAGAAAGCAGAGAAAAAGTGTCTCCTGCAACCCGTTCCCTTGCTGCTAGATGAACGAACGTCTCTCCAATTGCTAAGTTCTGAGAGATAAGTGTGTGTGAAAGCCGTCCTCAACTAGCTTGTTGGGAACACAAAGTTTCTTTTCAGTTGCAAACTCCATTCCATACATAGATATGGGGAGGTAGTAGCTCCAACTCCGTTTTACAGTGAAAACTGCAGGAACTTCAAACCGGCACTAGGAAACAGACTGAGAAAGCAGAGGAAATGTGTCTCCTGTAACCCATTCCTTTGGTGCTAGATGAACGAACGTCTCTCCACTTGCTCAGTTCTGAGAGATAAGTGTGTGTGAAAGCCGTCCTTCACCTAGCTTGTTGGGAACACAAAGTTTCTTTTCAGTTGCAAACTCCATTCCATACATATATATTGGGAGGTACTAGCTCCAACTCGGTTTTACAGTGAAAACTGCAGGAACTTCTAACCGGCACTAGGAAACAGATTGAGAAAGCAGAGAAAAAGTGTCTCCTGCAACACGTTCCCTTGGTGCTAGGTGAACGAAAGGCTCTCCACTTGCTCAGTTCTGAGAGATAAGTGTGTGTGAAAGCCGTACTTCACCTAGCTTGTTGGGAACACAAAGTTTCTTTTCAGTTGCAAACTCCATTCCATATATATATATGGGGAGGTACTAGCTCCAACTCGGTTTTACAGTGAAAACTGCAGGAACTTCAAACCGGCACTAGGAAACAGACTGAGAAACAAGAGAAAAAGTTTCCCCTGCAACCCGTTCCCTTGGTGCTAGATGAACGAAAGTCTCTCCACTTGCTCAGTTCCGAGAGATAAGTGTGTGTGAAAGCCGTCCTTCACCTACCTTGTTGGGAACACAAAGTTTCTTTTCAGTTGCAAACTCCATTCCATATATATATATGGGGAGGTACTAGCTCCAAATCGGTTTTACAGTGAAAACTGCAGGAACTTCAAACCGGCACTACGAAACAGACTGAGGAAGCAGAGAAAAATTGTCTCCTGCAACACGTTCCATTGGTGCTAGGTGAACGAACGTCTCTCCACTTGCTCAGTTCTGAGAGATAAGTGTGTGTGAAAGCCGTCCTTCAACTAGCTTGTTGGGAACACAAAGTTTCTTTTCAGTTGCAAACTCCATTCCATAAATATATATGGGGAGGTACTAGCTCCAACACGGTTTTACAGTGAAAACTGCAGGAACTTCAAACCGGCACTAGGAAAAAGACTGAGAAAGCAGAGAAAAAGTTTCTCCTGCAACCCGTTCCCTTGGTGCTAGATGAAAGAACGTCTCTCCACTTGCTCAGTTCTGAGAGATAAGTGTGTTTTAAAGCCGTCCTTCACCTAGCTTGTTGTGAACACAAAGTTTCTTTTCACTTGCAAACTCCATTCCATACATATATATGGGGAGGTATTAGCTCCAACTCTGTTTCACAGTGAAAACTGCAGGAATTTCAAACCAGCACTAGGAAACAGACTGAGAAAGCAGAGAAAAAGTGTCTCCTGCAACCCGTTCCATTGGTGCTAGATGAACGAACGTCTCTCCACTTGCTCAGTTCTGAGAGATAAGTGTGTGTGAAAGCCGTACTTCACCTAGCTTGTTGGGAACACAAAGTTTCTTTTCAGTTGCAAACTCCATTCCATACATATATATGGGGAGGTACTAGCTCCAACTCGGTTTTACGCTGAAAACTGCAGGAATTTCTAACCGGCACGAGGAAACAGACTGAGGAAGCAGAGAAAAAGTGTCTCCTGCAACACGTTCCCTTGGTGCTAGGTGAACGAAAGTCTCTCCACTTGCTCAGTTCTGAGAGAAAAGTGTGTGTGAAAGCCGTCCTTCACCTAGCTTGTTGGGAACACAAAGTTTCTTTTCAGTTGCAAACTCCATTCCATACATAAATATGGGGAGGTACTAGCTCCAACTCGGTTTTACGGTGAAAACTGCAGGAATTTCTAACCGGCACGAGGAAACAGACTGAGAAAGCAGAGAAAAAGTGTCTCCTGCAACCCGTTCCATTGGTGCTAGATGAACGAACGTCTCTCCACTTGCTCAGTTCTGAGAGATAAGTGTGTGTGAAAGCCGTACTTCACCTAGCTTGTTGGGAACACAAAGTTTCTTTTCAGTTGCAAACTCCATTCCATACATATATATGGGGAGGTATTAGCTCCAACTCTGTTTTACAGTGAAAACTGCAGGAATTTCCAACCAGCACTAGGAAACAGAGTGAGAAAGCAGAGAAAAAGTGTCTCCTGCATCCCGTTCCCTTGGTGCTAGATGAACGAACGTCTCTCCACTTGCTCATTTCCGAGAGATAATTGTGTGTGAAAGCCGTCCTTCACCTAGCTTGTTGGGAACACAAATTTTCTTTTCAGTTGCAAACTCCATTCCATACATATATATGGGGAGGTACTAGCTACAACTCGGTTTTACAGTGAAAACTTTAGGAACTTCAAACCGGCTCTAGGAAACAGATTGAGAAAGCAGAGGAAAAGTGTCTCCTGCAACCCGTTCCCTTGGTGCTAGATGAACGAACGTCTGTCCACTTGCTAAGTTCAGAGTGATAAGTGTGTGTGAAAGCCGTCCTTCACATAGCTTGTTGGGAACACAAAGTTTCTTTTCAGTTGCAAACTCCATTCCATACATATATATGGGGAGGTACTAGCTCCAACTCGGTTTTACATTGAAAACTGCAGGAACTTCAAACCGGCACTAGGAAACAGACTGAGAAAACAGAGAAAATGTGTCTCCTGCAACCCGTTCCCTTGGTGCTAAGTGAACGAACGTCTCTCCACTTGCTCAGTTCTGAGAGATAATTGTGTGTGAAAGCCGTCCTTCACCTAGCTTGTTGGGAACACAAAGTTTCTTTTCAGTTGCAAACTCCATTACATACATATATATGGGGAGGTACTAGCTCCAACTCGGTTTTACAGTGAAAACTGCAGGAACTTCAAACCGGCACTAGGAAACAGACTGAGAAAGCAGAGAAAAAGTGTCTCCTGCAACCCGTTCCCTTGCTGCTAGATGAACGAACGTCTCTCCAATTGCTCAGTTCTGAGAGATAAGTGTGTGTGAAAGCCGTCCTCAACTAGCTTGTTGGAAACACAAAGTTTCTTTTCAGTTGCAAACTCCATTCCATACATAGATATGGGAGGTAGTAGCTCCAACTCCGTTTTACAGTGAAAACTGCAGGAACTTCAAACCGGCACTAGGAAACAGACTGAGAAAGCAGAGAAAAAGTGTCTCCTGCAACCCGTTCCCTTGCTGCTAGATGAACGAACGTCTCTCCACTTGCTCAGTTCTGAGAGATAAGTGTGTGTGAAAGCCGTCCTTCACCTAGCTTGTTGGGAACACAAAGTTTCTTTTCAGTTGCAAACTCCATTACATACATATATATGGGGAGGTACTAGCTCCAAGTCGGTTTTACAGTGAAAACTGCAGGAACTTCAAACCGGCACTAGGAAACAGACTGAGAAAGCAGAGAAAAAGTGTCTCCTGCAACCCGTTCCCTTGCTGCTAGATGAACGAACGTCTCTCCAATTGCTCAGTTCTGAGAGATAAGTGTGTGTGAAAGCCGTCCTCAACTAGCTTGTTGGAAACACAAAGTTTCTTTTCAGTTGCAAACTCCATTCCATACATAGATATGGGGAGGTAGTAGCTCCAACTCCGTTTTACAGTGAAAACTGCAGGAACTTCAAACCGGCACTAGGAAACAGACTGAGAAAGCAGAGGAAATGTGTCTCCTGTAACCCATTCCTTTGGTGCTAGATGAACGAACGTCTCTCCACTTGCTCAGTTCTGAGAGATAAGTGTGTGTGAAAGCCGTCCTTCACCTAGCTTGTTGGGAACACAAAGTTTCTTTTCAGTTGCAAACTCCATTCCATACATATATATTGGGAGGTACTAGCTCCAACTCGGTTTTACAGTGAAAACTGCAGGAACTTCTAACCGGAACTAGGAAACAGATTGAGAAAGCAGAGAAAAAGTGTCTCCTGCAACACGTTCCCTTGGTGCTAGGTGAACGAAACGCTCTCCACTTGCTCAGTTCTGAGAGATAAGTGTGTGTGAAAGCCGTCCTTCACCTAGCTTGTTGGGAACACAAAGTTCTTTTCAGTTGCAAATTCCATTCCATACATATATATGGGGAGGTACTAGCTCCAACTCGGTTTTACAGTGAAAACTGCAGGAACTTCAAACCGGCACTAGGAAACAGACTGAGAAAGCAAAGAAAAAGTGTCTCCTGCAACCCGTTCCCTTGCTGCTAGATGAACGAACGTCTCTCCAATTGCTCAGTTCTGAGAGATAAGTGTGTGTGAAAGCCGTCCGCAACTAGCTTGTTGGGAACACAAAGTTTCTTTTAAGTTGCAAACTCCATTTCATACATAGATATGGGTAGGTAGTAGCTCCAACTCCGTTTTACAGTGAAAACTGCAGGAACTTCAAACCGGCACTAGGAAACAGACTGAGAAAGCAGAGGAAATGTGTCTCCTCTAACACATTCCTTTGGTGCTAGATGAACGAACGTCTCTCCACTTGCTCAGTTCTGAGAGATAAGTGTGTGTGAAAGCCGTCCTTCACCTAGCTTGTTGGGAACACAAAGTTTCTTTTCAGTTGCAAACTCCATTCCATACATATATATTGGGAGGTACTAGCTCCAACTCGGTTTTACAGTGAAAACTGCAGGAACTTCTAACCGGCACTAGGAAACAGATTGAGAAAGCAGAGAAAAAGTGTCTCCTGCAACACGTTCCCTTGGTTCTAGATGAACGAACGTCTCTCCAATTGCTCAGTTCTGAGAGATAAGTGTGTGTGAAAGCCGTCCTTCACCTAGCTTGTTGGGAACACAAAGTTCTTTTCAGTTGCAAATTCCATTCCATACATATATATGGGGAGGTACTAGCTCCAACTCGGTTTTACAGTGAAAACTGCAGGAACTTCAAACCGGCACTAGGAAACAGACTGAGAAACCAGAGAAAAAGTGTCTCCTGCAACCCGTTCCCTTGGTGCTAGATGAACGAAAGTCTCTCCACTTGCTCAGTTCCGAGAGATAAGTGTGTGTGAAAGCCGTCCTTCACCTAGCTTGTTGGGAACACAAAGTTTCTTTTCAGTTGCAAACTCCATTACATACATATATATGGGGAGGTACTAGCTCCAACTCGGTTTTACAGTGAAAACTGCAGGAACTTCAAACCGGCACTAGGAAACAGACTGAGAAAGCAGAGAAAAAGTGTCTCCTGCAACCCGTTCCCTTGCTGCTAGATGAACGAACGTCTCTCCAATTGCTCAGTTCTGAGAGATAAGTGTGTGTGAAAGCCGTCCTCAACTAGCTTGTTGGGAACACAAAGTTTCTTTTAAGTTGCAAACTCCATTCCATACATAGATATGGGGAGGTAGTAGCTCCAACTCCGTTTTACAGTTAAAACTGCAGGAACTTCAAACCGGCACTAGGAAACAGACTGAGAAAGCAGAGGAAATGTGTCTCCTGTAACACATTCCTTTGGTGCTAGATGAACGAACGTCTCTCCACTTGCTCAGTTCTGAGAGATAAGTGTGTGTGAAAGCCGTCCTTCACCTAGCTTGTTGGGAACACAAAGTTTCTTTTCAGTTGCAAACTCCATTCCATACATATATATTGGGAGGTACTAGCTCCAACTCGGTTTTACAGTGAAAACTGCAGGAACTTCTAACCGGCACTAGGAAACAGACTGAGAAAGCAGAGAAAAAGTGTCTCCTGCAACACGTTCCCTTGGTGCTAGATGAACGAACGTCTCTCCAATTGCTCAGTTCTGAGAGATAAGTGTGTGTGAAAGCCGTCCTTCAACTAGCTTGTTGGGAACACAAAGTTTCTTTTCAGTTGCAAACTCCATTCCATACATATATATGGGAGGTACTAGCTACAACTCGGGTTTACAGTGAAAACTGCAGGAACTTCAAACCGGCACTAGGAAACAGACTGAGAAAGCAGAGGAAATGTGTCTCCTGTAACCCGTTCTTTGGTGCTAGATGAACGAACGTCTCTCCACTTGCTCAGTTCTGAGAGATAAGTGTGTGTGAAAGCCGTCCTTCACCTAGCTTGTTGGGAACACAAAGTTTCTTTTCAGTTGCAAACTCCATTCCATACATATATATGGGGAGGTACTAGCTCCAACTCGGTTTTACGGTGAAAACTGCAGGATCTTCTAACCGGCACTAGGAAACAGATTGAGAAAGCAGAGAAAAAGTGTCTCCTGCAACCCGTTCCTTTGGTGCTAGATGAACGAACGTCTCTCCACTTGCTCAGTTCTGAGAGATAAGTGTGTGTGAAAGCCGTCCTTCACCTAGCTTGTTGGGAACACAAAGTTTCTTTTCAGTTGCAAACTCCATTACATACATATATATGGGGAGATACTAGCTCCAACTCTGTTTTACAGTGAAAACTGCAGGAACTTCAAACCGGCACTAGGAAACAGACTGAGAAAGCAGAGAAAAAGTGTCTCCTGCAACCCGTTCCCTTGCTGCTAGATGAACGAACGTCTCTCCACTTGCTCAGTTCTGAGAGATAAGTGTGTGTGAAAGCCGTCCTTCACCTAGCTTGTTGGGAACACAAAGTTTCTTTTCAGTTGCAAACCCCATTCCATACATATATATTGGGAGGTACTAGCTCCAACTCGGTTTTACAGTGAAAACTGCAGGAACTTCTAACCGGCACTAGGAAACAGATTGAGAAAGCAGAGTATAAGTGTCTCCTGCAACACGTTCCCTTGGTGCTAGATGAACGAACGTCTCTCCAATTGCTCAGTTCTGAGAGATAAGTGTATGTGAAAGCCGTCCTTCACCTAGCTTGTTGGGAACACAAAGTTCTTTTCAGTTGCAAATTCCATTCCATACATATATATGGGGAGGTACTAGCTCCAACTCGGTTTTACAGTGAATACTGCAGGAACTTCAAACCGGCACTAGGAAACAGACTGAGAAACCAGAGAAAAAGTGTCTCCTGCAACCCGTTCCCTTGGTGCTAGATGAACGAAAGTCTCTCCACTTGCTCAGTTCCGAGAGATAAGTGTGTGTGAAAGCCGTCCTTCACCTAGCTTGTTGGGAACACAAAGTTTCTTTTCAGTTGCAAACTCCATTACATACATATATATGGGGAGGTACTAGCTCCAACTCTCTTTTACAGTGAAAACTGCAGGAACTTCAAACCGGCACTAGGAAACAGACTGAGAAAGCAGAGAAAAAGTGTCTCCTGCAACCCGTTCCCTTGCTGCTAGATGAACGAACGTCTCTCCAATTGCTCAGTTCTGAGAGATAAGTGTGTGTGAAAGCCGTCCTCAACTAGCTTGTTGGGAACACAAAGTTTCTTTTCAGTTGCAAACTCCATTCCATACATAGATATGGGGAGGTAGTAGCTCCAACTCCGTTTTACAGTTAAAACTGCAGGAACTTCAAACCGGCACTAGGAAACAGACTGAGAAAGCAGAGGAAATGTGTCTCCTGTAACACATTCCTTTGGTGCTAGATGAACGAACGTCTCTCCACTTGCTAAGTTCTGAGAGATAAGTGTGTGTGAAAGCCGTCCTTCACCTAGCTTGTTGGGAACACAAAGTTTCTTTTCAGTTGCAAACTCCATTCCATACATATATATTGGGAGGTACTAGCTCCAACTCGGTTTTACAGTGAAAACTGCAGGAACTTCTAACCGGCACTAGGAAACAGATTGAGAAAGCAGAGAAAAAGTGTCTCCTGCAACACGTTCCCTTGGTGCTAGATGAACGAACGTCTCTCCAATTGCTCAGTTCTGAGAGATAAGTGTGTGTGAAAGCCGTCCTTCAACTAGCTAGTTGGGAACACAAAGTTTCTTTTCAGTTGCAAACTCCATTCCATACATATATATGGGAAGGTACTAGCTACAACTCGGGTTTACAGTGAAAACTGCAGGAACTTCAAACCGGCACTAGGAAACAGACTGAGAAAGCAGAGGAAATGTGTCTCCTGTAACCCGTTCTTTGGTGCTAGATGAACGAACGTCTCTCCACTTGCTCAGTTCTGAGAGATAAGTGTGTGTGAAAGCCGTCCTTCACCAAGCTTGTGGGAACACAAAGTTTCTTTTCAGTTGCAAACTCCATTCCATACATATATATGGGGAGGTACTAGCTCCAACTCGGTTTTACGGTGAAAACTGCAGGATCTTCTAACCGGCACTAGGAAACAGATTGAGAAATCAGAGAAAAAGTGTCTCCTGCAACCCGTTCCTTTGGTGCTAGATGAACGAACGTCTCTCCACTTGCTCAGTTCTGAGAGATAAGTGTGTGTGAAAGCCGTCCTTCACTTAGCTTGTTGGGAACACAAAGTTTCTTTTCAGTTGCAAACTCCATTACATACATATATATGGGGAGATACTAGCTCCAACTCTGTTTTACAGTGAAAACTGCAGGAACTTCAAACCGGCACTAGGAAACAGACTGAGAAAGCAGAGAAAAAGTGTCTCCTGCAACCCGTTCCCTTGCTGCTAGATGAACGAACGTCTCTCCAATTGCTCAGTTCTGAGAGATAAGTGTGTGTGAAAGCCGTCCTCAACTAGCTTGTTGGGAACACAAAGTTTCTTTTCAGTTGCAAACTCCATTCCATACATATATATGGGGAGGTACTAGCTACAACTCGGTTTTACAGTGAAAACTGCAGGAACTTCAAACCGGCACTAGGAAACAGACTGAGAAAGCAGAGGAAATGTGTCTCCAGTAACCCGTTCTTTGGTGCTAGATGAACGAACGTCTCTCCACTTGCTCAGTTCTGAGAGATAAGTGTGTGTGAAAGCCGTCCTTCACCTAGCTTGTTGGGAACAAAAAGTTTCTTTTCAGTTGCAAACTCTATTCCATACATATATATGGGGAGGTACTAGCTCCAACTCGGTTTTACGGTGAAAACTGCAGGATCTTCTAACCGGCACTAGGAAACAGATTGAGAAAGCAGAGAAAAAGTGTCTCCTGCAACCCGTTCCTTTGGTGCTAGATGAACGAACGTCTCTCCACTTGCTCAGTTCTGAGAGATAAGTGTGTGTGAAAGCCGTCCTTCACCTAGCTTGTTGGGAACAGAAAGTTTCTTTTCAGTTGCAAACTCCATTACATACATATATATGGGGAGATACTAGCTCCAACTCTGTTTTACAGTGAAAACTGCAGGAACATCAAACCGGCACTAGGAAACAGACTGAGAAAGCAGAGAAAAAGTGTCTCCTGCAACCCGTTCCCTTGCTGCTATATGAACGAACGTCTCTCCAATTGCTCAGTTCTGAGAGATAAGTGTGTGTGAAAGCCGTCCTCAACTAGCTTGTTGGGAACACAAAGTTTCTTTTCAGTTGCAAACTCCATTCCATACATAGATATGGGGAGGTAGTAGCTCCAACTCCGTTTTACAGTGAAAACTGCAGGAACTTCAAACCGGCACTAGGAAACAGACTGAGAAAGCAGAGGAAATATGTCTCCTGTAACCCATTCCTTTGGTGCTAGATGAACGAACGTCTCTCCACTTGCTCAGTTCTGAGAGATAAGTGTGTGTGAAAGCCGACCTTCACCTAGCTTGTTGGGAACACAAAGTTTCTTTTCAGTTGCAAACTCCATTCCATACATATATATTGGGAGGTACTAGCTCCAACTCGGTTTTACAGTGAAGACTGCAGGAAGTTCTAACCGGCACTAGGAAACAGATTGAGAAAGCAGAGAAAATGTGTCTCCTGCAACACGTTCCCTTGGTGCTAGGTGAACGAAAGGCTCTCCACTTGCTCAGTTCTGAGAGATAAGTGTGTGTGAAAGCCGTCCTTCACCTAGCTTGTTGGGAACACAAAGTTTCTTTTCAGTTGCAAACTCCATTCCATACATATATATGGGGAGGTACTAGCTCCAACTCGGTTTTACAGTGAAAACTGCAGGAACTTCAAACCGGCACTAGGAAACAGACTGAGAAACCAGAGAAAAAGTGTCCCCTGCAACCCGTTCCCTTGGTGCTAGATGAACGAAAGTCTCTCCACTTGCTCAGTTCCGAGAGATAAGTGTGTGTGAAAGCCGTCCTTCACCTACCTTGTTGGGAACACAAAGTTTCTTTTCAGTTGCAAACTCCATTCCATACATATATATGGGGAGGTACTAGCTCCAACTCGGTTTTACAGTGAAAACTGCAGGAACTTCAAACCGGCACTACGAAACAGACTGAGGAAGCAGAGAAAAAGTGTCTCCTGCAACACGTTCCCTTGGTGCTAGGTGAACGAACGTCTCTCCACTTGCTCAGTTCTGAGAGATAAGTGTGTGTGAAAGCCGTCCTTCACCTAGCTTGTTGGGAACACAAAGTTTCTTTTCAGTTGCAAACTCCATTCCATACATATATATTGGGAGGTACTAGCTCCAACTCGGTTTTACAGTGAAAACTGCAGGAACTTCTAACCGGCACTAGGAAACAGATTGAGAAAGCAGAGAAAAAGTGTCTCCTGCAACACGTTCCCTTGGTGCTAGATGAACGAACGTCTCTCTAATTGCTCAGTTCTGAGAGATAAGTGTGTGTGAAAGCCGTCCTTCACCTAGCTTGTTGGGAACACAAAGTTCTTTTCAGTTGCAAATTCCATTCCATACATATATATGGGGAGGTACTAGCTCCAACTCGGTTTTACAGTGAAAACTGCAGGAACTTCAAACCGGCACTAGGAAACAGACTGAGAATCCAGAGAAAAAGTGTCTCCTGCAACCCGTTCCCTTGGTGCTAGATGCACGAAAGTCTCTCCACTTGCTCAGTTCCGAGAGATAAGTGTGAGTGAAAGCCGTCCTTCACCTAGCTTGTTGGGAACACAAAGTTTCTTTTCAGTTGCAAACTCCATTACATACATATATATGGGGAGGTACTAGCTCCAACTCTGTTTTACAGTGAAAACTGCAGGAACTTCAAACCGGCACTAGGAAACAGACTGAGAAAGCAGAGAAAAAGTGTCTCCTGCAACCCGTTCCCTTGCTGCTAGATGAACGAACGTCTTTCCAATTGCTCAGTTCTGAGAGATAAGTGTGTGTGAAAGCCGTCCTCAACTAGCTTGTTGGGAACACAAAGTTTCTTTTAAGTTGCAAACTCCATTCCATACATAGATATGGGGAGGTAGTAGCTCCAACTCCGTTTTACAGTGAAAACTGCAGGAACTTCAAACCGGCACTAGGAAACAGACTGAGAAAGCAGAGGAAATGTGTCTCCTGTAACACATTCCTTTGGTGCTAGATGAACGAAAGTCTCTCCACTTGCTCAGTTCTGAGAGATAAGTGTGTGTGAAAGCCGCCCTTCACCTAGCTTGTTGGGAACACAAAGTTTCTTTTCAGTTGCAAACTCCATTCCATACATATATATTGGGAGGTACTAGCTCCAACTCGGTTTTACAGTGAAAACTGCAGGAAGTTCTAACCGGCACTAGGAAACAGATTGAGAAAGCAGAGAAAAAGTGTCTCCTGCAACACGTTCCCTTGGTGCTAGATGAACGAACGTCTCTCCAATTGCTCAGTTCTGAGAGATAAGTGTGTGTGAAAGCCGTCCTTCAACTAGCTTGTTGGGAACACAAAGTTTCTTTTCAGTTGCAAACTCCATTCCATACATATATATGGGGAGGTACTAGCTACAACTCGGGTTTACAGTGAAAACTGCAGGAACTTCAAACCGGCACTAGGAAACAGACTGAGAAAGCAGAGGAAATGTGTCTCCTGTAACCCGTTCTTTGGTGCTAGATGAACGAACGTCTCTCCACTTGCTCAGTTCTGAGAGATAAGTGTGTGTGAAAGCCGTCCTTCACCTAGCTTGTTGGGAACACAAAGTTTCTTTTCAGTTGCAAACTCCATTCCATACATATATATTGGGAGGTACTAGCTCCAACTCGGTTTTACAGTGAAAACTGCAGGAACTTCTAACCGGCACTAGGAAACAGATTGAGAAAGCAGAGAAAAAGTGTCTCCTGCAACACGTTCCCTTGGTGCTAGATGAACGAAAGTCTCTCCAATTGCTCAGTTCTGAGAGATAAGTGTGTGTGAAAGCCGTCCTTCACCTAGCTTGTTGGGAACACAAAGTTCTTTTCAGTTGCAAATTCCATTCCATACATATATATGGGGAGGTACTAGCTCCAACTCGGTTTTACAGTGAAAACTGCAGGAACTTCAAACCGGCACTAGGAAACAGACTGAGAATCCAGAGAAAAAGTGTCTCCTGCAACCCGTTCCCTTGCTGCTAGATGAACGAACGTCTCTCCAATTGCTCAGTTCTGAGAGATAAGTGTGTGTGAAAGCCGTCCTCAACTAGCTTGTTGGGAACACAAAGTTTCTTTTAAGTTGCAAACTCCATTCCATACATAGATATGGGGAGGTAGTAGCTCCAACTCCGTTTTACAGTGAAAACTGCAGGAACTTCAAACCGGCACTAGGAAACAGACTGAGAAAGCAGAGGAAATGTGTCTCCTGTAACACATTCCTTTGGTGCTAGATGAAAGAACGTCTCTCCACTTGCTCAGTTCTGAGAGATAAGTGTGTGTGAAAGCCGCCCTTCACCTAGCTTGTTGGGAACACAAAGTTTCTTTTCAGTTGCAAACTCCATTCCATACATATATATTGGGAGGTACTAGCTCCAACTCGGTTTTACAGTGAAAACTGCAGGAAGTTCTAATCGGCACTAGGAAACAGATTGAGAAAGCAGAGAAAAAGTGTCTCCTGCAACACGTTTCCTTGGTGCTAGATGAACGAACGTCTCTCCAATTGCTCAGTTCTAAGAGATAAGTGTGTGTGAAAGCCGTCCTTCAACTAGCTTGTTGGGAACACAAAGTTTCTTTTCAGTTGCAAACTCCATTCCATACATATATATGGGGAGGTACTAGCTACAACTCGGGTTTACAGTGAAAACTGCAGGAACTTCAAACCGGCACTAGGAAACAGACTGAGAAAGCAGAGGAAATGTGTCTCCTGTAACCCGTTCTTTGGTGCTAGATGAACGAACGTCTCTCCACTTGCTCAGTTCTGAGAGATAAGTGTGTGTGAAAGCCGTCCTTCACATAGCTTGTAGGGAACACAAAGTTTCTTTTCAGTTGCAAACTCCATTCCATACATATATATTGGGAGGTACTAGCTCGAACTCGGTTTTACAGTGAAAACTGCAGGAACTTCTAACCGGCACTAGGAAACAGATTGAGAAAGCAGAGAAAAAGTGTCTCCTGCAACACGTTCCCTTGGTGCTAGATGAACGAACGTCTCTCCAATTGCTCAGTTCTGAGAGATAAGTGTGTGTGAAAGCCGTCCTTCACCTAGCTTGTTGGGAACACAAAGTTCTTTTCAGTTGCAAATTCCATTCCATACATATATATGGGGAGGTACTAGCTCCAACTCGGTTTTACAGTGAAAACTGCAGGAACTTCAAACCGGCACTAGGAAACAGACTGAGAATCCAGAGAAAAAGTGTCTCCTGCAACCCGTTCCCTTGGTGCTAGATGAACGAAAGTCTCTCCACTTGCTCAGTTCCGAGAGATAAGTGTGTGTGAAAGCCGTCCTTCACCTAGCTTGTTGGGAACTCAAAGTTTCTTTTCAGTTGCAAACTCCATTACATACATATATATGGGGAGGTACTAGCTCCAACTCTGTTTTACAGTGAAAACTGCAGGAACTTCAAACCGGCACTAGGAAACAGACTGAGAAAGCAGAGAAAAAGTGTCTCCTGCAACCCGTTCCCTTGCTGCTAGATGAACGAACGTCTCTCCAATTGCTCAGTTCTGAGAGATAAGTGTGTGTGAAAGCCGTCCTCAACTAGCTTGTTGGGAACACAAAGTTTCTTTTAAGTTGCAAACTCCATTCCATACATAGATATGGGGAGGTAGTAGCTCCAACTCCGTTTTACAGTGAAAACTGCAGGAACTTCAAACCGGCACTAGGAAACAGACTGAGAAAGCAGAGGAAATGTGTCTCCTGTAACACATTCCTTTGGTGCTAGATGAACGAACGTCTCTCCACTTGCTCAGTTCTGAGAGATAAGTGTGTGTGAAAGCCGTCCTTCACCTAGCTTGTTGGGAACACAAAGTTTCTTTTCAGTTGCAAACTCCATTCCATACATATATATGGGGAGATACTAGCTCCAACTCTGTTTTACAGTGAAAACTGCAGGAACTTAAAACCGGCACTAGGAAACAGACTGAGAAAGCAGAGAAAAAGTGTCTCCTGCAACCCGTTCCCTTGCTGCTAGATGAACGAACGTCTCTCCAATTGCTCAGTTCTGAGAGATAAGTGTGTGTGAAAGCCGTCCTCAACTAGCTTGTTGGGAACACAAAGTTTCTTTTCAGTTGCAAACTCCATTCCATACATAGATATGGGGAGGTAGTAGCTCCAAATCCTTTTTACAGTGAAAACTGCAGGAACTTCAAACCGGCACTAGGAAACAGACTGAGAAAGCAGAGGAAATATGTCTCCTGTAACCCATTCCTTTGGTGCTAGATGAACGAACGTCTCTCCACTTGCTCAGTTCTGAGAGATAAGTGTGTGTGAAAGCCGACCTTCACCTAGCTTGTTGGGAACACAAAGTTTCTTTTTAGTTGCAAACTCCATTCCATACATATATATTGGGAGGTACTAGCTCCAACTCGGATTTACAGTGAAAACTGCAGGAAGTTCTAACCGGCACTAGGAAACAGATTGAGAAAGCAGAGAAAAAGTGTCTCCTGCAACACGTTCCCTTGGTGCTAGGTGAACGAAAGGCTCTCCACTTGCTCAGTTCTGAGAGATAAGTGTGTGTGAAAGCCGTCCTTCACCTAGCTTGTTGGGAACACAAAGTTTCTTTTCAGTTGCAAACTCCATTCCATACATATATATGGGGAGGTACTAGCTCCAACTCGGTTTTACAGTGAAAACTGCAGGAACTTCAAACCGGCACTAGGAAACAGACTGAGAAACCAGAGAAAAAGTGTCCCCTGCAACCCGTTCCCTTGGTGCTAGATGAACGAAAGTCTCTCCACTTGCTCAGTTCCGAGAGATAATTGTGTGTGAAAGCCGTCCTTCACCTACCTTGTTGGGAACACAAAGTTTCTTTTCAGTTGCAAACTCCATTCCATACATATATATGGGGAAGTACTAGCTCCAACTCGGTTTTACAGTGAAAACTGCAGGAACTTCAAACCGGCACTACGAAACAGACTGAGGAAGCAGAGAAAAAGTGTCTCCTGCAACACGTTCCCTTGGTGCTAGGTGAACGAACGTCTCTCCACTTGCTCAGTTCTGAGAGATAAGTGTGTGTGAAAGCCGTCCTTCACCTAGCTTGTTGGGAACACAAAGTTTCTTTTCAGTTGCAAACTCCATTCCATACATATATATGGGGAGGTACTAGCTCCAACTCGGTTTTACAGTGAAAACTGCAGGAACTTCAAACCGGCACTAGGAAACAGACTGAGAAAGCAGAGGAAATGTGTCTTCTGCAAACCGTTCCCTTGGTGCTAGATGAACGAACGTCTCTCCACTTGCTCAGTTCTGAGAGATAAGTGTGTGTGAAAGCCGTTCTTCACCTAGCTTGATGGGAACACAAAGTTTCTTTTCAGTTGCAAACTCCATTCCATACATATATATGGGGAGGTACTAGCTCCAACTCTGTTTTACAGTGAAAACTGCAGGAAATTCAAACCGGCACTAGGAAAAAGACTGAAAAAGCAGAGAAAAAGTGTCTCCTGCAACCCGTTCCCTTGGTGCTAGATGAAAGAACGTCTCTCCACTTGCTCAGTTCTGAGAGATAAGTGTGTTTGAAAGCCGTCCTTCACCTAGCTTGTTGTGAACACAAAGTTTCTTTTCAGTTGCAAACTCCATTCCATACATATATATGGGGAGGTATTAGCTCCAACTCTGTTTCACAGTGAAAACTGCAGGAATTTCAAACCAGCACTAGGAAACAGACTGAGAAAGCAGAGAAAAAGTGTCTCCTGCAACCCGTTCCATTGGTGCTAGATGAACGAACGTCTCTCCACTTGCTCAGTTCTGAGAGATAAGTGTGTGTGAAAGCCGTCCTTCACCTAGCTTGTTGGGAACACATAGTTTCTTTTCAGTTGCAAACTCCATTCCATACATATATATGGGGATGTACTAGCTACAACTCGGTTTTACAGTGAAAACTTTAGGAACTTCAAACCGGCTCTAGGAAACAGATTGAGAAAGCAGAGGAAAAGTGTCTCCTTCAACCCTTTCCCTTGGTGCTAGATGAACGAACGTCTCTCCACTTGCTAAGTTCTGAGTGATAAGTGTGTGTGAAAGCCGTCCTTCAAATAGCTTGTTGGGAACACAAAGTTTCTTTTCAGTTGCAAACTCCATTCCATACATATATATGGGGAGGTACTAGCTCCAACTCGGTTTTACAGTGAAAATTGCAGGAACTTCTAACCGGCACTAGGAAACAGACTGAGAAAGCAGAGAAAATGTGTCTCCTGCAACCCGTTCCCTTGTTGCTAGGTGAACGAACGTCTCTCCACTTGCTAAGTTCTGAGAGATAAGTGTGTGTGAAAGCCGTCCTTCACCTAGCTTGTTGGGAACACAAAGTTTCTTTTCAGTTGCAAACTCCATTCCATACATATATATGGGGAGGTACTAGCTCCAACTCGGTTTTACAGTGAGAACTGCAGGAACTTCAAACCGGCACTAGGAAACAGACTGAGAAAGCAGAGAAAAAGTGTCTCCTTCAACCCGTTCCCTTGGTGCTAGATGAACGAACGTCTCTACAATTGCTCAGTTCTGAGAGATAAGTGTGTGTGAGAGCCGTCCTTCACCTAGCTTGATGGGAACACAAAGTTTCTTTTCAGTTGCAAACTCCATTCCATACATATATATGGGGAGGTACTAGCTCCAACTCGGTTTTACAGTGAAAACTGCAGGAACTTCAAACCGGAACTAGGAAACAGACTGAGAAAGCAGAGAAATAGTGTCTCCTGCAACCCGTTCCCTTGGTGATAGATGAACGAACGTCTCTCCACTTGCTCAATTCTGAGAGATAAGTGTGTGTGAAAGCCGTCCTTCACCTAGCTTGTTGGGAACACAAAGTTTCTTTTCAGTTGCGAACTCCATTCCATACATATGTATGGGGAGGTATTAGCTCCAACTCGGTTTTACAGTGAAAACTGCAGGAACTTCAAACCGGCAATAGGAAACAGACTGAGAAAGCAGAGAAAAAGTTTCTCCTTCAACCCGTTCCCTTGGTGCTAGATGAACGAACGTCTCTCCACTTGCTCAGTTCTGAGAGATAAGTGTGTGTGAAAGCCGTCCTTCACCTAGCGTGTTGGGAACACAAAGTTTCTTTTCAGTTGCAAACTCCATTTCATACATATATATGGGGAGGTACTTGCTCCAACTCGGTTTTACAGTGAAAACTGCAGGAACTTCAAACCGGAACTAGGAAACAGACTGAGAAAGCCGAGAAAAAGTGTCTCCTGCAACCCGTTCCCTTGGTGCTAGATGAACGAACGTCTCTCCACTTGCTCAGTTCTGAGAGATAAGTGTGTGTGAAAGCCGTCCTTCACCTAGCTTGATGGGAACACCAAGTATCTTTTCAGTTGCAAACTCCATTCCATACATATATATGGGGAGGTACTAGCTCCAACTCGGTTTTACAGTGAAAACTGCAGGAACTTCAAACCGGCACTAGGAAACAGACTGAGAAAGCAGAGAAATAGTGTCTCCTGCAACCCGTTCCCTTGGTGCTAGATGAACGAACGTCTCTCCACTTGCTAAGTTATGAGAGATAAGTGTGTGTGAAAGCCGTCCTTCACCTAGCTTGTTGGGAACACAAAGTTTCTTTTCAGTTGCAAACTCCATTCCATACATATATATGGGGAGGTACTAGCTCCAAATCGGTTTTACAGTGAAAACTGCAGGAACTTCAAACCGGCACTAGGAAACAGACTGAGAAAGCAGAGAAAAAGTGTCTCCTTCAACCCGTTCCCTTGGTGCTAGATGAACGAACGTCTCTACAATTGCTCAGTTCTGAGAGATAAGTGTGTGTGAAAGCCGTCCTTCACCTAGCTTGATGGGAACACAAAGTTTCTTTTCAGTTGCAAACTCCATTCCATACATATATATGGGGAGGTACTAACTCCAACTCGGTTTTACAGTGAAAACTGCAGGAACTTCAAACCGGAACTAGGAAACAGACTGAGAAAGCAGAGAAAAAGTGTCTCCTGCAACCCGTTCCCTTGGTGATAGATGAACGAACGTCTCTCCACTTGCTCAATTCTGAGAGATAAGTGTGTGTGAAAGCCGTCCTTCACCTAGCTTGTTGGGAACACAAAGTTTCTTTTCAGTTGCAAACTCCATTCCATACATATATATGGGGAGGTATTAGCTCCAACTCGGTTTTACAGTGAAAACTGCAGGAACTTCAAGCAGGCAATAGGAAACAGACTGAGAAAGCAGAGAAAAAGTGTCTCCTTCAACCCGTTCCCTTGGTGCTAGATGAACGAACGTCTCTCCACTTGCTCAGTTCTGAGAGATAAGTGTGTGTGAAAGCCGTCCTTCACCTAGCGTGTTGGGAACACAAAGTTTCTTTTCAGTTGCAAACTCCATTTCATACATATATACGGGGAGGTACTTGCTCCAACTCGGTTTTACAGTGAAAACTGCAGGAACTTCAAACCGGCACTAGGAAACAGACTGAGAAAGCAGAGAAAAAGTGTCTCCTGCAACCCGTTCCCTTGGTGCTAGATGAACGAACGTCTCTCCACTTGCTCACTTCTGAGAGATAAGTGTGTGTGAAAGCCGTCCTTCACCTAGCTTGATGGGAACACCAAGTTTCTTTTCAGTTGCAAACTCCATTCCATACATATATATGGGGAGGTACTAGCTCCAACTCGGTTTTACAGTGAAAACTGCAGGAACTTCAAACCGGCACTAGAAACAGACTGAGAAAGCAGAGAATAAGTGTCTCCTTCAACCCGTTCCCTTGGTGCTAGATGAACGAACGTCTCTACAATTGCTCAGTTCTGAGAGATAAGTGTGTGTGAAAGCCGTCCTTCACCTAGCTTGATGGGATCACAAAGTTTCTTTTCAGTTGCAAACTCCATTCCATACATATATATGGGGAGGTACTAGCTCCAACTCGGTTTTACAGTGAAAACTGCAGGAACTTCAAACCGGAACTAGGAAACAGACTGAGAAAGCAGAGAAAAAGTGTCTCCTGCAACCCGTTCCCTTGGTGATAGATGAACGAACGTCTCTCCACTTGCTCAATTCTGAGAGATAAGTGTGTGTGAAAGCCGTCCTTCACCTAGCTTGTTGGGAACACAAAGTTTCTTTTCAGTTGCAAACTCCATTCCATACATATATATGGGGAGGTATTAGCTCCAACTCGGTTTTACAGTGAAAACTGCAGGAACTTCAAACCGGCAATAGGAAACAGACTGAGAAAGCAGAGAAAAAGTTTCTCCTTCAACCCGTTCCCTTGGTGCTAGATGAACGAACGTCTCTCCACTTGCTCAGTTCTGAGAGATAAGTGTGTGTGAAAGCCGTCCTTCACCTAGCGTGTTGGGAACACAAAGTTTCTTTTCAGTTGCAAACTCCATTTCATACATATATATGGGAAGGTACTTGCTCCAACTCGGTTTTACAGTGAAAACTGCAGGAACTTCAAACCGGAACTAGGAAACAGACTGAGAAAGCAGAGAAAAAGTGTCTCCTGCAACCCGTTCTCTTGGTGCTAGATGAACGAACGTCTCTCCACTTGCTCAGTTCTGAGAGATAAGTGTGTGTGAAAGCCGTCCTTCACCTAGCTTGATGGGAACACCAAGTAGCTTTTCAGTTGCAAACTCCATTCCATACATATATATGGGGAGGTACTAGCTACAACTCGGTTTTACAGTGAAAACTGCAGGAACTTCAAACCGGCACTAGGAAACAGACTGAGAAAGCAGAGAAATAGTGTCTCCTGCAACCCGTTCCCTTTGTGCTAGATGAACGAACGTCTCTCCACTTGCTAATTTATGAGAGATAAGTGTGTGTGAAAGCCGTCCTTCACCTACCTTGTTGGGAACACAAAGTTTCTTTTCAGTTGCAAACTCCATTCCATACATATATATGGGGAGGTACTAGCTCCAACTCGGTTTTACAGTGAAAACTGCAGGAACTTCAAACCGGCACTAGGAAACAGACTGAGAAAGCAGAGAAAATGTGTCTCCTTCAACCCGTTCCCTTGGTGCTAGATAAACGAACGTCTCTACAATTGCTCAGTTCTGAGAGATAAGTGTGTGTGAAAGCCGTTCTTCAACTAGCGTGTTGGGAACACAAAGTTTCTTTTCAGTTGCAAACTCCATTTCATACATATATATGGGGAGGTACTTGCTCCAACTCGGTTTTACAGTGAAAACTGCAGGAACTTCAAACCGGCACTAGGAAACAGACTGAGAAAGCAGAGAAAAAGTGTCTCCTGCAACCCGTTCCCTTGGTGCTAGATGAACGAACGTCTCTCCACTTGCTCAGTTCTGAGAGATAAGTGTGTGTGAAAGCCGTCCTTCACCTAGCTTGATGGGAACACCAAGTTTCTTTTCAGTTGCAAACTCCATTCCATACATATATATGGGGAGGTACTAGCTCCAACTCGGTTTTACAGTGAAAACTGCAGGAAATTCAAACCGGCACTAGGAAACAGACTGAGAAAGCAGAGAAATAGTGTCTCCTGCAACCCGTTCCCTTGGTGCTAGATGAACGAACGTCTCTCCACTTGCTCAGTTCTGAGAGATAAGTGTGTGTGAAAGCCGTACTTCACCTAGCTTGATGGGAACACCAAGTTTCTTTTCAGTTGCAAACTCCATTCCATACATATATATGGGGAGGTACTAGCTCCAACTCGGTTTTACAGTGAAAACTGCAGGAAATTCAAACCGGCACTAGGAAACAGACTGAGAAAGCAGAGAAATAGTGTCTCCTGCAACCCGTTCCCTTGGTGCTAGATGAACGAACGTCTCTCCACTTGCTAAGTTATGAGAGATAAGTGTGTGTGAAAGCCGTCCTTCACCTAGCTTGTTGGGAAAACAAAGTTTCTTTTCAGTTGCAAACTCCATTACGTACATATATATGGGGAGGTACTAGCTCCAACTCGGTTTTACAGTGAAAACTGCAGGAACTTCAAACCGGCACTAGGAAAAAGACTGAGAAAGCAGAGAAAAAGTGTCTCCTGCAACCCGTTCCCTTGGTGCTAGATGAACAATCGTCTCTCCACAAGCTCATTTCTGAGAGATAAGTGTGTGTGAAAGCCGCCCTTCACCTAGCTTGATGGGAACACAAAGTTTCTTTTCAGTTGCAAACTCCATTCCATACATATTTATGTGGAGGTACTAGCTCCAACTGGGTTTTACAGTGAAAACTGCAGGAACTTCAAACCGGAACTAGGAAACAGACTGAGAAAGCAGAGAAAAAGTGTCTCCTGCAACCCGTTCCCTTGGTGATAGATGAACGAACGTCTCTCCACTTGCTCAATTCTGAGAGATAAGTGTGTGTGAAAGCCGTCCTTCACCTAGCTTGTTGGGAACACAAAGTTTCTTTTCAGTTGCAAACTCCATTCCATACATATATATGGGGAGGTATTAGCTCCAACTCGGTTTTACAGTGAAAACTGCAGGAACTTCAAGCCGGCACTAGGAAACAGACTGAGAAAGCAGAGAAAAAGTGTCTCCTTCAACCCGTTCCCTTGGTGCTAGATGAACGAACGTCTCTCCACTTGCTCAGTTCTGAGAGATAAGTGTGTGTGAAAGCCGTCCTTCACCTAGCGTGTTGGGAACACAAAGTTTCTTTTCAGTTGCAAACTCCATTTCATACATATATACGGGGAGGTACTTGCTCCAACTCGGTTTTACAGTGAAAACTGCAGGAACTTCAAACCGGCACTAGGAAACAGACTGAGAAAGCAGAGAAAAAGTGTCTCCTGCAACCCGTTCCCTTGGTGCTAGATGAACGAACGTCTCTCCACTTGCTCACTTCTGAGAGATAAGTGTGTGTGAAAGCCGTCCTTCACCTAGCTTGATGGGAACACCAAGTTTCTTTTCAGTTGCAAACTCCATTCCATACATATATATGGGGAGGTACTAGCTCCAACTCGGTTTTACAGTGAAAACTGCAGGAACTTCAAACCGGCACTAGAAACAGACTGAGAAAGCAGAGAATAAGTGTCTCCTTCAACCCGTTCCCTTGGTGCTAGATGAACGAACGTCTCTACAATTGCTCAGTTCTGAGAGATAAGTGTGTGTGAAAGCCGTCCTTCACCTAGCTTGATGGGATCACAAAGTTTCTTTTCAGTTGCAAACTCCATTCCATACATATATATGGGGAGGTACTAGCTCCAACTCGGTTTTACAGTGAAAACTGCAGGAACTTCAAACCGGAACTAGGAAACAGACTGAGAAAGCAGAGAAAAAGTGTCTCCTGCAACCCGTTCCCTTGGTGATAGATGAACGAACGTCTCTCCACTTGCTCAATTCTGAGAGATAAGTGTGTGTGAAAGCCGTCCTTCACCTAGCTTGTTGGGAACACAAAGTTTCTTTTCAGTTGCAAACTCCATTCCATACATATATATGGGGAGGTATTAGCTCCAACTCGGTTTTACAGTGAAAACTGCAGGAACTTCAAACCGGCAATAGGAAACAGACTGAGAAAGCAGAGAAAAAGTTTCTCCTTCAACCCGTTCCCTTGGTGCTAGATGAACGAACGTCTCTCCACTTGCTCAGTTCTGAGAGATAAGTGTGTGTGAAAGCCGTCCTTCACCTAGCGTGTTGGGAACACAAAGTTTCTTTTCAGTTGCAAACTCCATTTCATACATATATATGGGGAGGTACTTGCTCCAACTCGGTTTTACAGTGAAAACTGCAGGAACTTCAAACCGGAACTAGGAAACAGACTGAGAAAGCAGAGAAAAAGTGTCTCCTGCAACCCGTTCCCTTGGTGCTAGATGAACGAACGTCTCTCCACTTGCTCAGTTCTGAGAGATAAGTGTGTGTGAAAGCCGTCCTTCACCTAGCTTGATGGGAACACCAAGTAGCTTTTCAGTTGCAAACTCCATTCCATACATATATATGGGGAGGTACTAGCTACAACTCGGTTTTACAGTGAAAACTGCAGGAACTTCAAACCGGCACTAGGAAACAGACTGAGAAAGCAGAGAAATAGTGTCTCCTGCAACCCGTTCCCTTTGTGCTAGATGAACGAACGTCTCTCCACTTGCTAATTTATGAGAGATAAGTGTGTGTGAAAGCCGTCCTTCACCTACCTTGTTGGGAACACAAAGTTTCTTTTCAGTTGCAAACTCCATTCCATACATATATATGGGGAGGTACTAGCTCCAACTCGGTTTTACAGTGAAAACTGCAGGAACTTCAAACCGGCACTAGGAAACAGACTGAGAAAGCAGAGAAAATGTGTCTCCTTCAACCCGTTCCCTTGGTGCTAGATAAACGAACGTCTCTACAATTGCTCAGTTCTGAGAGATAAGTGTGTGTGAAAGCCGTCCTTCACCTAGCGTGTTGGGAACACAAAGTTTCTTTTCAGTTGCAAACTCCATTTCATACATATATATGGGGAGGTACTTGCTCCAACTCGGTTTTACAGTGAAAACTGCAGGAACTTCAAACCGGCACTAGGAAACAGACTGAGAAAGCAGAGAAAAAGTGTCTCCTGCAACCCGTTCCCTTGGTGCTAGATGAACGAACGTCTCTCCACTTGCTCAGTTCTGAGAGATAAGTGTGTGTGAAAGCCGTCCTTCACCTAGCTTGATGGGAACACCAAGTTTCTTTTCAGTTGCAAACTCCATTCCATACATATATATGGGGAGGTACTAGCTCCAACTCGGTTTTACAGTGAAAACTGCAGGAAATTCAAACCGGCACTAGGAAACAGACTGAGAAAGCAGAGAAATAGTGTCTCCTGCAACCCGTTCCCTTGGTGCTAGATGAACGAACGTCTCTCCACTTGCTCAGTTCTGAGAGATAAGTGTGTGTGAAAGCCGTCCTTCACCTAGCTTGATGGGAACACCAAGTTTCTTTTCAGTTGCAAACTCCATTCCATACATATATATGGGGAGGTACTAGCTCCAACTCGGTTTTACAGTGAAAACTGCAGGAAATTCAAACCGGCACTAGGAAACAGACTGAGAAAGCAGAGAAATAGTGTCTCCTGCAACCCGTTCCCTTGGTGCTAGATGAACGAACGTCTCTCCACTTGCTAAGTTATGAGAGATAAGTGTGTGTGAAAGCCGTCCTTCACCTAGCTTGTTGGGAACACAAAGTTTCTTTTCAGTTGCAAACTCCATTACATACATATATATGGGGAGGTACTAGCTCCAACTCGGTTTTACAGTGAAAACTGCAGGAACTTCAAACCGGCACTAGGAAAAAGACTGAGAAAGCAGAGAAAAAGTGTCTCCTGCAACCCGTTCCCTTGGTGCTAGATGAACAATCGTCTCTCCACAAGCTCATTTCTGAGAGATAAGTGTGTGTGAAAGCCGCCCTTCACCTAGCTTGATGGGAACACAAAGTTTCTTTTCAGTTGCAAACTCCATTCCATACATATTTATGTGGAGGTACTAGCTCCAACTGGGTTTTACAGTGAAAACTGCAGGAAATTCAAACCGGCACTAGGAAACAGACTGAGAAAGCAGAGAAAAAGTGTCTCCTGCAACCCGATCCCTTGGTGATAGATGAACGAACGTCTCTCCACTTGCTCAGTTCTGAGAGATAAGTGTGTGTGAAAGCCGTCCTTCACCTAGCTTGATGGGAACACAAAGTTTCTTTTAAGTTGCAAACTCCATTCCATACATATATATGGGGAGGTACTAGCTCCAACTCGGTTTTACAGTGAAAACTTCAGGAACTTCAAACCGGAACTTGGAAACAGATTGAGAAAGCAGAGAAAAAGTGTCTCCTGCAACCCGTTCCCTTGGTGCTAGATGAACAATCGTCTCTCCACTTGCTCAGTTTTGAGAGATAAGTGTGTGTGAAAGCCGTCCTTAACCTAGCTTGTTGGGAACACAAAGTTTCTTTTCAGTTGCAAACTCCATTCCATACATATATATGGGGAGGTATTAGCTCCAAGTCGGTTTTACATTGAAAATTGCGGGAACTTCAAACCGGCACTAGGAAACAGATTGAGAAAGCAGAGAAAAAGTGTCTCCTTCAACCCGTTCCCTTGGTGCTAGATGAACGAACGTCTCTCCACTTGCTCAGTTCTGAGAGATAAGTGTGTGTGAAAGCCGTTCTTCACCTAGCTTGATGGGAACACAAAGTTTCTTTTCAGTTGCAAACCCCATTTCATACATATATATGGGGAGGTACTTGCTCCAACTCGGTTTTACAGTGAAAACTGCAGGAACTTCAAACCGGCACTAGGAAACAGACTGAGAAAGCAGAGAAAAAGTGTCTCCTGCAACCCGTTCCCTTGGTGCTAGATGAACGAACGTCTCTCCACTTGCTCAGTTCTGAGAGTTAAGTGTGTGTGAAAGCCGTCCTTCACCTAGCTTGATGGGAACACCAAGTTTTTTTTCAGTTGCAAACTCCATTCCATACATATATATGGGGAGGTACTAGCTCCAACTCTGTTTTACAGTGAAAACTGCAGGAACTTCAAACCGGCACTAGGAAACAGACTGAGAAAGCAGAGAAATAGTGTCTCCTGCAACCCGTTCCCTTGGTGCTAGATGAACGAACGTCTCTCCACTTGCTAAGTTCTGAGAGATAAGTGTGTGTGAAAGCCGTCCTTCACCTAGCTTGTTGGGAACACAAAGTTTCTTTTCAGTTGCAAACTCCATTCCATACATATATATGGGGAGGTACTAGCTCCAACTCGGTTTTACAGTGAAAACTGCAGGAACATCAAACCGGCACTAGGAAACAGACTGAGAAAGCAGAGAAAAAGTGTCACCTGCAACCCGTTCCCTTGGTGCTAGATGAACGAACGTCTCTCCACTTGCTCAGTTCTGAGAGATAAATGTGTGTGAAAGCCGTCCTTCACCTAGCGTGTTGGGAACACAAAGTTTCTTTTCAGTTGCAAACTCCATTGCATACATATATATGGGTAGGAACTAGCTCCAACTCGGTTTTACAGTGAAAACTGCAGGAAATTCAAACCGGCACTAGGAAACAGACTGAGAAAGCAGAGAAATAGTGTCACCTGCAACACGTTCCCTTGGTGCTAGATGAACGAACGTCTCTCTACTTGCTCAGTTCTGAGAGATAAATGTGTGTGAAAGCCGTCCTTCACCTAGCGTGTTGGGAACACAAAGTTTCTTTTCAGTTGCAAACTCCATTCCATACATATATATGGGTAGGTACTAGCTCCAACTCGGTTTTACAGTGAAAACTGCAGGAAATTCAAACCGGCACTAGGAAACAGACTGAGAATCCAGAGAAAATGTGTCTCCTGCAACCCGTTCCCTTGGTGATAGATGAACGAACGTCTCTCCACTTGCTCCATTCTGAGAGATAAGTGTGTGTGAAAGCCGTCCTTCACCTAGCTTGTTGGGAACACAAAGTTTCTTTTCAGTTGCAAAATCCATTCCATACATATATATGGGGAGGTATTAGCTCCAACTCGTTTTTACAGTGAAAAATGCAGGAACTTCAAACCGGCAATAGGAAACAGACTGAGAAAGCAGAGAAAAAGTGTCTCCTTCAACCCGTTAACTTGGTGCTAGATGAACGAACGTCTCTCCACTTGCTCAGTTCTGAGAGATAAGTGTGTGTGAAAGCCGTCCTTCACCTAGCTTGATGGGAACACAAAGTTTCTTTTAATTTGCAAACTCCATTCCATACATATATATGGGGAGGTACTAGCTCCAACTCGGTTTTACAGTGAAAACTGCAGGAACTTCAAACCGGAACTAGGAAACAGACTGAGAAAGCAGAGAAAAAGTGTCTCCTGCAACCCGTTCCCTTGGTGATAGATGAACGAACGTCTCTCCACTTGCTCAATTCTGAGAGATAAGTGTGTGTGAAAGCCGTCCTTCACCTAGCTTGTTGGGAACACAAAGTTTCTTTTCAGTTGCAAACTCCATTCCATACATATATATGGGGAGGTATTAGCTCCAACTCGGTTTTACAGTGAAAACTGCAGGAACTTCAAACCGGCAATAGGAAACAGACTGAGAAAGCAGAGAAAAAGTGTCTCCTTCAACCCGTTCCCTTGGTGCTAGATGAACGAACGTCTCTCCACTTGCTCAGTTCTGAGAGATAAGTGTGTGTGAAAGCCGTCCTTCACCTAGCGTGTTGGGAACACAAAGTTTCTTTTCAGTTGCAAACTCCATTTCATACATATATATGGGGAGGTACTTGCTCCAACTCGGTTTTACAGTGAAAACTGCAGGAACTTCAAACCGGCACTAGGAAACAGACTGAGAAAGCAGAGAAAAAGTGTCTCCTGCAACCCGTTCCCTTGGTGCTAGATGAACGAACGTCTCTCCACTTGCTCAGTTCTGAGAGATAAGTGTGTGTGAAAGCCGTCCTTCACCTAGCTTGATGGGAACACCAAGTTTCTTTTCAGTTGCAAACTCCATTCCATACATATATATGGGGAGGTACTAGCTCCAACTCGGTTTTACAGTGAAAAATGCAGGAAATTCAAACCGGCACTAGGAAACAGACTGAGAAAGCAGAGAAATAGTGTCTCCTGCAACCCGTTCCCTTGGTGCTAGATGAACGAACGTCTCTCCATTTGCTAAGTTCTGAGAGATAAGTGTGTGTGAAAGCCGTCCTTCACCTAGCTTGTTGGGAACACAAAGTTTCTTTTCAGTTGCAAACTCCATTCCATACATATATATGGGGAGGTACTAGCTCCAACTCGGTTTTACAGTGAAAACTGCAGGAACTTCAAACCGGAACTAGGAAACAGACTGAGAAAGCAGAGAAAAAGTGTCTCCTGCAACCCGTTCCCTTGGTGCTAGATGAACAATCGTCTCTGCACTTGCTCAGTTCTGAGAGATAAGTGTGTGTGAAAGCCGTCCTTCACCTAGCTTGATGGGAACACAAAGTTTCTTTTCAGTTGCAAACTCCATTCCATACATATATATGTGGAGGTACTAGCTCCAACTCGGTTTTACAGTGAAAACTTCAGGAAATTCAAACCGGCACTAGGAAACAGACTGAGAAAGCAGAGAAAAAGTGTCTCCTGCAACCCGATCCCTTGGTGATAGATGAACGAACGTCCCTCCACTTGCTCCATTCTGAGAGATAAGTGTGTGTGAAAGCCGTCCTTCACAAAGCTTGTTGGGAACACAAAGTTTCTTTTCAGTTGCAATCTCCATTCCATACATATATATGGGGAGGTATTAGCTCCAACTCGGTTTTACAGTGAAAACTGCAGGAACTTCAAACCGGCAATAGGAAACAGACTGAGAAAGCAGAGAAAAAGTGTCCCTTCAACCCGTTCCCTTGGTGCTAGATGAACGAACGTCTCTCCACTTGCTCAGTTCTGAGAGATAAGTGTGTGTGAAAGCCGTCCTTCACCTAGCTTGATGGGAACACAAAGTTTCTTTTAAGTTGCAAACTCCATTCCATACATATATATGGGGAGGTACTAGCTCCAACTCGGTTTTACAGTGAAAACTGAAGGAACTTCAAACCGGAACTAGGAAACAGATTGTGAAAGCAGAGAAAAAGTGTCTCCTGCAACCAGTTCCCTTGGTGCTAGATGAACAATCGTCTCTCCACTTGCTCAGTTCTGAGAGATAAGTGTGTGTGAAAGCCGTACTTAACCTAGCTTGTTGGGAACACAAAGTTTCTTTTCAGTTGTAAACTCCATTCCATACATATATATGGGGAGGTACTAGCTCCAACTCGGTTTTACAGTGAAAACTGCAGGAACTTCAAACCGGAACTAGGAAAAAGACTGAGAAAGCAGAGAAAAAGTGTCTCCTGCAACCCGTTCCCTTGGTGCTAGATGAACAATCGTCTCTCCACTTGCTCAGTTCTGAGAGATAAGTGTGTGTGAAATGCGTCCTTCAACTAGCTTGATGGGAACACAAAGTTTCTTTTCAGTTGCAAACTCCATTCCATACATATATATGGGGAGGTACTAGCTCCAACTCGGTTTTACAGTGGAAACTGCAGGAACTTCAAACCGGCACTAGGAAACAGACTGAGAAAGCAGAGAAAAAGTGTCTCCTGCAACCGGTTCCCTTGGTGCTAGATGAACGAACGTCTCTCCACTTGCTCAGTTCTGAGAGTTAAGTGTGTGTGAAAGCCGTCCTTCACCTAGCTTGATGGGAACACCAAGTTTTATTTCAGTTGCAAACTCCATTCCATACATATATATGGGGAGGTACTAGCTCCAACTCTGTTTTACAGTGAAAACTGCAGGAACTTCAAACCGGCACTAGGAAACAGACGAGAAAGCAGAGAAAAAGTGTCTCCTGCAACCCGTTCTCTTGGTGCTAGACGAACGAACGTCTCTCCACTTGCTCAGTTCTGAGAGATAAGTGTGTGTGAAAGCCGTTCTTCACCTAGCTTGATGGGAACACCAAGTAGCTTTTCAGTTGCAAACTCCATTCCATACATATATATGGGGAGGTACTAGCTCCAACTCGGTTTTACAGTGAAAACTGCAGGAACTTCAAAACGGCACTAGGAAACAGACTGAGAAAGCAGAGAAATTGTGTCTCCTGCAACCCGTTCCCTTTGTGCTAGATGAACGAACGTCTCTCCCCTTGCTAATTTATGAGAGATAAGTGTGTGTGAAAGCCGTCCTTCACCTAGCTTGTTGGGAACACAAAGTTTCTTTTCAGTTGCAAACTCCATTCCATACATATATATGGGGAGGTACTAGCTCCAACTCGGTTTTACAGTGAAAACTGCAGGAACTTCAAACCGGCACTAGGAAACAGACTGAGAAAGCAGAGAAAAAGTGTCTCCTTCAACCCGTTCCCTTGGTGCTAGATGAACGAACGTCTCTACAATTGCTCAGTTCTGAGAGATAAGTGTGTGTGAAAGCCGTCCTTCACCTAGCTTGATGGGAACACAAAGTTTCTTTTCAGTTGCAAACTCCATTCCATACATATATATGGGGAGGTACTAGCTCCAACTCGGTTTTACAGTGAAAACTGCAGGAACTTCAAACCGGAACTAGGAAACAGACTGAGAAAGCAGAGAAAAAGTGTCTCCTGCAACCCGTTCCCTTGGTGATAGATGAACGAACGTCTCTCCACTTGCTCAATTCTGAGAGATAATTGTGTGTGAAAGCCGTCCTTCACCTACCTTGTTGGGAACACAAAGTTTCTTTTCAGTTGCAAACTCCATTCCATACATATATATGGGGAGGTATTAGCTCCAACTCGGTTTTACAGTGAAAACTGCAGGAACTTCAAACCGGCAATAGGAAACAGACTGAGAAAGCAGAGAAAAAGTGTCTCCTTCAACCCGTTCCCTTGGTGCTAGATGAACGAACGTCTCTCCACTTGCTCAGTTCTGAGAGATAAGTGTGTGTGAAAGCCGTCCTTCACCTAGCGTGTTGGGAAAACAAAGTTTCTTTTCAGTTGCAAACTCCATTTCATACATATATATGGGGAGGTACTTGCTCCAACTCGGTTTTACAGTGAAAACTGCAGGAACTTCAAACCGGCACTAGGAAACAGACTGAGAAAGCAGAGAAAAAGTGTCTCCTGCAACCCGTTCCCTTGGTGCTAGATGAACGAACGTCTCTCCACTTGCTCAGTTCTGAGAGATAAGTGTGTGTGAAAGCCGACCTTCACCTAGCTTGATGGGAACACCAAGTTTCTTTTCAGTTGCAAACTCCATTCCATACATATATATGGGGAGGTACTAGCTCCAACTCGGTTTTACAGTGAAAACTGCAGGAAATTCAAACCGGCACTAGGAAACAGACTGAGAAAGCAGAGAAATAGTGTCTCCTGCAACCCGTTCCCTTGGTGCTACATGAACGAACGTCTCTCCACTTGCTAAGTTATGAGAGATAAGTGTGTGTGAAAGCCGTCCTTCACCTAGCTTGTTGGGAACACAAAGTTTCTTTTCAGTTGCAAACTCCATTCCATACATAAATATGGGGAGGTACTAGCTCCAACTCGGTATTACAGTGAAAACTGCAGGAACTTCAAACCGGCACTAGGAAAAAGACTGAGAAAGCAGAGAAAAAGTGTCTCCTGCAACCCGTTCCCTTGGTGCTAGATGAACAATCGTCTCTCCACAAGCTCATTTCTGAGAGATAAGTGTGTGTGAAAGCCGCCCTTCACCTAGCTTGATGGGAACACAAAGTTTCTTTTCAGTTGCAAACTCCATTCCATACATATATATGTGGAGGTACTAGCTCCAACTGGGTTTTACAGTGAAAACTGCAGGAAATTCAAACCGGCACTAGGAAACAGACTGAGAAAGCAGAGAAAAAGTGTCTCCTGCAACCCGATCCCTTGGTGATAGATGAACGAACGTCTCTCCACTTGCTCAGTTCTGAGAGATAAGTGTGTGTGAAAGCCGTCATTCACCTAGCTTGATGGGAACACAAAGTTTCTTTTAAGTTGCAAACTCCATTCCATACATATATATGGGGAGGTACTAGCTCCAAATCGGTTTTACAGTGAAAACTTCAGGAACTTCAAAAAGGAACTTGGAAACAGATTGAGAAAGCAGAGAAAAAGTTTCTCCTGCAACCCGTTCCCTTGGTGCTAGATGAACAATCGTCTCTCCACTTGCTCAGTTCTGAGAGATAAGTGTGTGTGAAAGCCGTCCTTAACCTAGCTTGTTGGGAACACAAAGTTTCTTTTCAGTTGCAAACTCCATTCCATACATATATATGGGGAGGTATTAGCTCCAACTCGGTTTTACATTGAAAATTGCGGGAACTTCAAACCGGCACTAGGAAACAGACTGAGAAAGCAGAGAAAAAGTGTCTCCTGCAACCCGTTCCCTTGGTGCTAGATGAACGAACGTCTCTCCACTTGCTCAGTTCTGAGAGTTAAGTGTGTGTGAAAGCCGTCCTTCACCTAGCTTGATGGGAACACCAAGTTTTTTTTCAGTTGCAAACTCCATTCCATACATATATATGGGGAGGTACTAGCTCCAACTCTGTTTTACAGTGAAAACTGCAGGAACTTCAAACCGGCACTAGGAAACAGACTGAGAAAGCAGAGAAATAGTGTCTCCTGCAACCCGTTCCCTTGGTGCTAGATGAACGAACGTCTCTCCACTTGCTAAGTTCTGAGAGATAAGTGTGTGTGAAAGCCGTCCTTCACCTAGCTTGTTGGGAACACAAAGTTTCTTTTCAGTTGCAAACTCCATTCCATACATATATATGGGGAGGTACTAGCTCCAACTCGGTTTTACAGTGAAAACTGCAGGAACTTCAAACCGGAACTAGGAAACAGATTGTGAAAGCAGAGAAAAAGTGTCTCCTGCAACCAGTTCCCTTGGTGCTAGATGAACGAACGTCTCTCTACTTGCTCAGTTCTGAGAGATAAATGTGTGTGAAAGCCGTCCTTCACCTAGCGTGTTGGGAACACAAAGTTTCTTTTCAGTTGCAAACTCCATTGCATACATATATATGGGTAGGAACTAGCTCCAACTCGGTTTTACAGTGAAAACTGCAGGAACTTCAAACCGGCAATAGGAAACAGACTGAGAAAGCAGAGAAAAAGTGTCTCCTGCAACCCGTTCCCTTGGTGATAGATGAACGAACGTCTCTCCACTTGCTCAATTCTGAGAGATAAGTGTGTGTGAAAGCCGTCCTTCACCTAGCTTGTTGGGAACACAAAGTTTCTTTTCAGTTGCAAACTCCATTCCATACATATATATGGGGAGGTATTAGCTCCAACTCGGTTTTACAGTGAAAACTGGAGGAACTTCAAACCGGCAATAGGAAACAGACTGAGAAAGCAGAGAAAAAGTGTCTCCTTCAACCCGTTCCCTTGGTGCTAGATGAACGAACGTCTCTCCACTTGCTCAGTTCTGAGAGATAAGTGTGTGTGAAAGCCGCCCTTCACCTAGCGTGTTGGGAACACAAAGTTTCTTTTCAGTTGCAAACTCCATTTCATACATATATATGGGGAGGTACTTGCTCCAACTCGGTTTTACAGTGAAAACTGCAGGAACTTCAAACCGGCACTAGGAAACAGACTGAGAAAGCAGAGAAAAAGTGTCTCCTGCAACCCGTTCCCTTGGTGCTAGATGAACGAACGTCTCTCCACTTGCTCAGTTCTGAGAGATAAGTGTGTGTGAAAGCCGTCCTTCACCTAGCTTGATGGGAACACCAAGTTTCTTTTCAGTTGCAAACTCCATTCCATACATATATATGGGGAGGTACTAGCTCCAACTCGGTTTTACAGTGAAAAATGCAGGAACTTCAAACCGGCACTAGGAAACAGACTGAGAAAGCAGAGAAATAGTGTCTCCTGCAACCCGTTCCCTTGGTGCTAGATGAACGAACGTCTCTCCACTTGCTAAGTTCTGAGAGATAAGTGTGTGTGAAAGCCGTCCTTCACCTAGCTTGTTGGGAACACAAAGTTTCTTTTCAGTTGCAAACTCCATTCCATACATATATATGGGGAGGTACTAGCTCCAACTCGGTTTTACAGTGAAAACTGCAGGAACTTCAAACCGGAACTAGGAAACAGACTGAGAAAGCAGAGAAAAAGTGTCTCCTGCAACCCGATCCCTTGGTGATAGATGAACGAACGTCTCACCACTTGCTCCATTCTGAGAGATAAGTGTGTGTGAAAGCCGTCCTTCACAAAGCTTGTTGGGAACACAAAGTTTCTTTTCAGTTGCAATCTCCATTCCATACATATATATGGGGAGGTATTAGCTCCAACTCGGTTTTACAGTGAAAACTGCAGGAACTTCAAACCGGCAATAGGAAACAGACTGAGAAAGCAGAGAAAAAGTGTCCCTTCAACCCGTTCCCTTGGTGCTAGATGAACGAACGTCTCTCCACTTGCTCAGTTCTGAGAGATAAGTGTGTGTGAAAGCCGTCATTCACCTAGCTTGATGGGAACACAAAGTTTCTTTTAAGTTGCAAACTCCATTCCATACATATATATGGGGAGGTACTAGCTCCAACTCGGTTTTACAGTGAAAACTGCAGGAACTTCAAACCGGAACTAGGAAACAGATTGTGAAAGCAGAGAAAAAGTGTCTCCTGCAACCAGTTCCCTTGGTGCTAGATGAACAAACGTCTCTCCACTTGCTCAGTTCTGAGAGATAAGTGTGTGTGAAAGCCGTCCTTAACCTAGCTTGTTGGGAACACAAAGTTTCTTTTCAGTTGCAAACTCCATTCCATACATATATATGGGGAGGTATTAGCTCCAACTCGGTTTTACATTGAAAATTGCGGGAACTTCAAACCGGCACTAGGAAACAGATTGAGAAAGCAGAGAATAAGTGTCTCCTTCAACCCGTTCCCTTGGTGCTAGATGAACGAACGTCTCTTCACTTGCTCAGTTCTGAGAGATAAGTGTGTGTGAAAGCTGTCCTTCACCTAGCTTGATGGGAACACAAAGTTTCTTTTCAGTTGTAAACTCCATTCCATACATATATATGGGGAGGTACTAGCTCCAACTCGGTTTTACAGTGAAAACTGCAGGAACTTCAAAACGGAACTAGGAAACAGACTGAGAAAGCAGAGAAAAAGTGTCTCCTGCAACCCGTTCCCTTGGTGCTAGATGAACAATCGTCTCTCCACTTGCTCAGTTCTGAGAGATAAGTGTGTGTGAAAGGCGTCCTTCAACTAGCTTGTTGGGAACACAAAGTTTCTTTTTAGTTGCAAACTCCATTCCATACATATATATTGGGATGTACTAGCTCCAACTCGGTTTTACGGTGAAAACTACAGGAACTTCAAACCGCCACTAGGAAACAGACTGAGAAAGCAGAGAAAATGTGTCTCCTGCAACCCATTCCCTTAGTACTAAGTGAACGATAGTCTCTCCACTTGCTCAATTCTGAGAGATAACTGTGTGTGAAAGCCGTCCTTCACCTATCTTGTTGGGAACACAAAGTTTCTTTTCAGTTGCAAACTACATTCCATACATATATATGGGGAGGTACAAGCTCCAACTCGATTTTACAGTGAAAACTGCAGGAACTTCAAACCGGCACTAGGAAACAGACTGAGAAAGCAGAGAAAAATTGTCTCCTGCAACCAGTTCCCTTGGAGCTAGATGAACGAACGTCCCTCCACTTGCTCAGTTCTGAGAGATAAGTGTGTGTGAAAGCCGTCCTTCAAATAGCTTGATGGGAACACAAAGTTTCTTTTCAGTTGCAAACTCCATTCCATACATATATATGGGGAGGTACTAGCTCCAACTCGGTTTTACAGTGGAAACTGCAGGAACTTCAAACCGGCACTAGGAAACAGACTGAGAAAGCAGAGAAAAAGTGTCTCCTGCAACCCGTTCCCTTGGTGCTAGATGAACGAACGTCTCTCCACTTGCTCAGTTCTGAGAGTTAAGTGTGTGTGAAAGCCGTACTTCACCTAGCTTGATGGGAACACCAAGTTTTATTTCAGTGGCAAACTCCATTCCATACATATATATGGGGAGGTACTAGCTCCAACTCTGTTTTACAGTGAAAACTGCAGGAACTTCAAACCGGCACTAGGAAACAGACTGAGAAAGCAGAGAAATAGTGTCTCCTGCAACCCGTTCCCTTGGTGCTAGATGAACGAACGTCTCTCCACTTGCTAAGTTCTGAGAGATAAGTGTGTGTGAAAGCCGTCCTTCACCTAGCTTGTTGGGAACACAAAGTTTCTTTTCAGTTGCAAACTCCATTCCATACATATATATGGGGAGGTACTAGCTCCAACTCGGTTTTAAAGTGAAAACTGCAGGAACTTCAAACCGGCACTAGGAAACAGACTGAGAAAGCAGAGAAAAAGTGTCACCTGCAACCCGTTCCCTTGGTGCTAGATGAACGAACGTCTCTCTACTTGCTCAGTTCTGAGAGATAAATGTGTGTGAAAGCCGTCCTTCACCTAGCGTGTTGGGAACACAAAGTTTCTTTTAAGTTGCAAACTCCATTCCATACATATATATGGGGAGTTACTAGCTCCAACTCGGTTTTACAGTGAAAACTGCAGGAACTTCAAACCGGAACTAGGAAACAGACTGAGAAAGCAGAGAAAAGTGTCTCCTGCAACCCGTTCCCTTGGTGCTAGATGAACAATCGTCTCTCCACTTGCTCAGTTCTGTGAGATAAGTGTGTGTGAAAGCTGTCCTTAATCTAGCTTGTTGGGAACACAAAGTTTCTTTTCAGTTGCAAACTCCATTCCATACATATATATGGGGATGTACTAGCTCCAACTCGGTTTTACGGTGAAAACTGCAGGAACTTCAAACCGGCACTAGGAAACAGATTGAGAAAGCAGAGGAAAAGTGTCTCCTGCAACCCGTTCCCTTGGTGCTAGATGAACAATCGTCTCTCCACTTGCTCAGTTCTGAGAGATAAGTGTGTGTGAAAGGCGTCCTTCAACTAGCTTGTTGGGAACACAAAGTTTCTTTTTAGTTGCAAACTCCATTCCATACATATATATTGGGATGTACTAGCTCCAACTCGGTTTTACGGTGAAAACTGCAGGAACTTCAAACCGGCACTAGGAAACAGACTGAGAAAGCAGAGAAAATGTGTCTCCTGCAACCCATTCCCTTAGTACTAAGTGAACGATAGTCTCTCCACTTGCTCAATTCTGAGAGATAACTGTGTGTGAAAGCCGTCCTTCACCTATCTTGTTGGGAACACAAAGTTTCTTTTCAGTTGCAAACTACATTCCATACATATATATGGGGAGGTACAAGCTCCAACTCGATTTTACAGTGAAAACTGCAGGAACTTCAAACCGGCACTAGGAAACAGACTGAGAAAGCAGAGAAAAATTGTCTCCTGCAACCAGTTCCCTTGGAGCTAGATGAACGAACGTCCCTCCACTTGCTCAGTTCTGAGAGATAAGTGTGTGTGAAAGCCGTCCTTCAAATAGCTTGATGGGAACACAAAGTTTCTTTTCAGTTGCAAACTCCATTCCATACATATATATGGGGAGGTACTAGCTCCAACTCGGTTTTACAGTGGAAACTGCAGGAACTTCAAACCGGCACTAGGAAACAGACTGAGAAAGCAGAGAAAAAGTGTCTCCTGCAACCCGTTCCCTTGGTGCTAGATGAACGAACGTCTCTCCACTTGCTCAGTTCTGAGAGTTAAGTGTGTGTGAAAGCCGTACTTCACCTAGCTTGATGGGAACACCAAGTTTTATTTCAGTGGCAAACTCCATTCCATACATATATATGGGGAGGTACTAGCTCCAACTCTGTTTTACAGTGAAAACTGCAGGAACTTCAAACCGGCACTAGGAAACAGACTGAGAAAGCAGAGAAATAGTGTCTCCTGCAACCCGTTCCCTTGGTGCTAGATGAACGAACGTCTCTCCACTTGCTAAGTTCTGAGAGATAAGTGTGTGTGAAAGCCGTCCTTCACCTAGCTTGTTGGGAACACAAAGTTTCTTTTCAGTTGCAAACTCCATTCCATACATATATATGGGGAGGTACTAGCTCCAACTCGGTTTTAAAGTGAAAACTGCAGGAACTTCAAACCGGCACTAGGAAACAGACTGAGAAAGCAGAGAAAAAGTGTCACCTGCAACCCGTTCCCTTGGTGCTAGATGAACGAACGTCTCTCTACTTGCTCAGTTCTGAGAGATAAATGTGTGTGAAAGCCGTCCTTCACCTAGCGTGTTGGGAACACAAAGTTTCTTTTAAGTTGCAAACTCCATTCCATACATATATATGGGGAGTTACTAGCTCCAACTCGGTTTTACAGTGAAAACTGCAGGAACTTCAAACCGGAACTAGGAAACAGACTGAGAAAGCAGAGAAAAGTGTCTCCTGCAACCCGTTCCCTTGGTGCTAGATGAACAATCGTCTCTCCACTTGCTCAGTTCTGTGAGATAAGTGTGTGTGAAAGCTGTCCTTAATCTAGCTTGTTGGGAACACAAAGTTTCTTTTCAGTTGCAAACTCCATTCCATACATATATATGGGGATGTACTAGCTCCAACTCGGTTTTACGGTGAAAACTGCAGGAACTTCAAACCGGCACTAGGAAACAGATTGAGAAAGCAGAGGAAAAGTGTCTCCTGCAACCCGTTCCCTTGGTGCTAGATGAACGAACGTCTCTCCACTTTCTCAGTTCTGAGAGATAAGTGTGTGTGAAAGCCGTCCTTCAACTAGCTTGTTGGGAACACAAAGTTTCTTTTCAGTTGCAAACTCCATTCCATACATATATATGGGGAGGTACTAGCTCCAACTCTGTTTTACAGTGAAAACTGCAGGAATTTCAAACCGGCACTAGGAAACAGACTGAGAAAGCAGAGAAATAGTGTCTCCTGCAACCCGTTCCCTTGGTGCTAGATGAACGAACGTCTCTCCACTTGCTAATTTCTGAGAGATAAGTGTGTGTGAAAGCCGTCCTTCACCTAGCTTGTTGGGAACACAAAGTTTCTTTTCAGTTGCAAACTCCATTCCATACATATATATGGGGAGGTACTAGCTCCAACTCGGTTTTAATGTGAATACTGCAGGAACTTCAAACCGGCACTAGGAAACAGACTGAGAAAGCAGAGAAAAAGTGTCACCTGCAACCCGTTCCCTTGGTGCTAGATGAACGAACGTCTCTCTACTTGCTCAGTTCTGAGAGATAAATGTGTGTGAAAGCCGTCCTTCACCTAGCGTGTTGGGAACACAAAGTTTCTTTTCAGTTGCAAACTCCATTCCATACATATATATGGGTAGGTACTAGCTCCAACTCGGTTTTACAGTGAAAACTGCAGGAAATTCAAACCGGCACTAGGAAACAGACTGAGAAACCAGAGAAAAAGTGTCTCCTGCAACCCGTTCCCTTGGTGATAGATGAACGAACATCTCTCCACTTGCTCCATTCTGAGAGATAAGTGTGTGTGAAAGCCGTCCTTCACTTAGCTTGATGGGAACACAAAGTTTCTTTTAAGTTGCAAACTCCATTCCATACATATATATGGGGAGGTACTAGCTCCAACACGGTTTTACAGTGAAAACTGCAGGAACTTCAAACCGGAACTTGGAAACAGACTGAGAAAGCAGAGAAAAGTGTCTCCTGCAACCCGTTCCCTTGGTGCTAGATGAACAATCGTCTCTCCACTTGCTCAGTTCTGTGAGATAAGTGTGTGTGAAAGCTGTCCTTAACCTAGCTTGTTGGGAACACAAAGTTTCTTTTCAGTTGCAAACTCCATTCCATACATATATATGGGGATGTACTAGCTCCAACTCGGTTTTACGGTGAAAACTGCAGGAACTTCAAACCGGCACTAGGAAACAGATTGAGAAAGCAGAGGAAAAGTGTCTCCTGCAACCCGTTCCCTTGGTGCTAGATGAACGAACGTCTCTCCACTTGCTCAGTTCTGAGAGATAAGTGTGTGTGAAAGCCGTCCTTCAACTAGCTTGTTGGGAACACAAAGTTTCTTTTCAGTTGCAAACTCCATTCCATACATATATATGGGGAGGTACTAGCTCCAACTCTGTTTTACAGTGAAAACTGCAGGAACTTCAAACCGGCACTAGGAAACAGAATGAGAAAGCAGAGAAATAGTGTCTCCTGCAACCCGTTCCCTTGGTGCTAGATGAACGAACGTCTCTCCACTTGCTAAGTTCTGAGAGATAAGTGTGTGTGAAAGCCGTCCTTCACCTAGCTTGTTGGGAACACAAAGTTTCTTTTCAGTTGCAAACTCCATTCCATACATATATATGGGGAGGTACTAGCTCCAACTCGGTTTTAATGTGAATACTGCAGGAACTTCAAACCGGCACTAGGAAACAGACTGAGAAAGCAGAGAAAAAGTGTCACCTGCAACCCGTTCCCTTGGTGCTAGATGAACGAACGTCTCTCTACTTGCTCAGTTCTGAGAGATAAATGTGTGTGAAAGCCGTCCTTCACCTAGCGTGTTGGGAACACAAAGTTTCTTTTCAGTTGCAAACTCCATTCCATACATATATATGGGTAGGTACTAGCTCCAACTCGGTTTTACAGTGAAAACTGCAGGAAATTCAAACCGGCACTAGGAAACAGACTGAGAAACCAGAGAAAAAGTGTCTCCTGCAACCCGTTCCCTTGGTGATAGATGAACGAACATCTCTCCACTTGCTCCATTCTGAGAGATAAGTGTGTGTGAAAGCCGTCCTTCACCTAGCTTGTTGGGAACACAAAGTTTCTTTTCAGTTGCAAACTCCATTCCATACATATATATGGGGAGGTATTAGCTCCAACTCGGTTTTACAGTGAAAACTGCAGGAACTTCAAACCCGCAATAGGAAACAGACTGAGAAAGCAGAGAAAAAGTGTCTCCTTCAACCCGTTAACTTGGTGCTAGATGAACGAACGTCTCTCCACTTGCTCAGTTCTGAGAGATAAGTGTGTGTGAAAGCCGTCCTTCACTTAGCTTGATGGGAACACAAAGTTTCTTTTAAGTTGCAAACTCCATTCCATACATATATATGGGGAGGTACTAGCTCCAACACGGTTTTACAGTGAAAACTGCAGGAACTTCAAACCGGAACTTGGAAACAGACTGAGAAAGCAGAGAAAAGTGTCTCCTGCAACCCGTTCCCTTGGTGCTAGATGAACAATCGTATCTCCACTTGCTCAGTTCTGTGAGATAAGTGTGTGTGAAAGCTGTCCTTAACCTAGCTTGTTGGGAACACAAAGTTTCTTTTCAGTTGCAAACTCCATTCCATACATATATATGGGGATGTACTAGCTCCAACTCGGTTTTACGGTGAAAACTGCAGGAACTTCAAACCGGCACTAGGAAACAGATTGAGAAAGCAGAGGAAAAGTGTCTCCTGCAACCCGTTCCCTTGGTGCTAGATGAACGAACGTCTCTCCACTTGCTCAGTTCTGAGAGATAAGTGTGTGTGAAAGCCGTCCTTCAACTAGCTTGTTGGGAACACAAAGTTTCTTTTCAGTTGCAAACTCCATTCCATACATATATATGGGGAGGTACTAGCTCCAACTCTGTTTTACAGTGAAAACTGCAGGAACTTCAAACCGGCACTAGGAAACAGAATGAGAAAGCAGAGAAATAGTGTCTCCTGCAACCCGTTCCCTTGGTGCTAGATGAACGAACGTCTCTCCACTTGCTAAGTTCTGAGAGATAAGTGTGTGTGAAAGCCGTCCTTCACCTAGCTTGTTGGGAACACAAAGTTTCTTTTCAGTTGCAAACTCCATTCCATACATATATATGGGGAGGTACTAGCTCCAACTCGGTTTTAATGTGAATACTGCAGGAACTTCAAACCGGCACTAGGAAACAGACTGAGAAAGCAGAGAAAAAGTGTCACCTGCAACCCGTTCCCTTGGTGCTAGATGAACGAACGTCTCTCTACTTGCTCAGTTCTGAGAGATAAATGTGTGTGAAAGCCGTCCTTCACCTAGCGTGTTGGGAACACAAAGTTTCTTTTCAGTTGCAAACTCCATTCCATACATATATATGGGTAGGTACTAGCTCCAACTCGGTTTTACAGTGAAAACTGCAGGAAATTCAAACCGGCACTAGGAAACAGACTGAGAAACCAGAGAAAAAGTGTCTCCTGCAACCCGTTCCCTTGGTGATAGATGAACGAACATCTCTCCACTTGCTCCATTCTGAGAGATAAGTGTGTGTGAAAGCCGTCCTTCACCTAGCTTGTTGGGAACACAAAGTTTCTTTTCAGTTGCAAACTCCATTCCATACATATATATGGGGAGGTATTAGCTCCAACTCGGTTTTACAGTGAAAACTGCAGGAACTTCAAACCCGCAATAGGAAACAGACTGAGAAAGCAGAGAAAAAGTGTCTCCTTCAACCCGTTAACTTGGTGCTAGATGAACGAACGTCTCTCCACTTGCTCAGTTCTGAGAGATAAGTGTGTGTGAAAGCCGTCCTTCACTTAGCTTGATGGGAACACAAAGTTTCTTTTAAGTTGCAAACTATATTCCATACATATATATGGGGAGGTACTAGCTCCAACACGGTTTTACAGTGAAAACTGCAGGAACTTCAAACCGGAACTTGGAAACAGACTGAGAAAGCAGAGAAAAGTGTCTCCTGCAACCCGTTCCCTTGGTGCTAGATGAACAATCGTCTCTCCACTTGCTCAGTTCTGTGAGATAAGTGTGTGTGAAAGCTGTCCTTAACCTAGCTTGTTGGGAACACAAAGTTTCTTTTCAGTTGCAAACTCCATTCCATACATATATATGGGGATGTACTAGCTCCAACTCGGTTTTACGGTGAAAACTGCAGGAACTTCAAACCGGCACTAGGAAACAGATTGAGAAAGCAGAGGAAAAGTGTCTCCTGCTACCCGTTCCCTTGGTGCTAGATGAACGAACGTCTCTCCACTTGCTCAGTTCTGAGAGATAAGTGTGTGTGAAAGCCGTCCTTCAACTAGCTTGTTGGGAACACAAAGTTTCTTTTCAGTTGCAAACTCCATTCCATACATATATATGGGGAGGTACTAGCTCCAACTCTGTTTTACAGTGAAAACTGCAGGAACTTCAAACCGGCACTAGGAAACAGACTGAGAAAGCAGAGAAATAGTGTCTCCTGCAACCCGTTCCCTTGGTGCTAGATGAACGAACGTCTCTCCACTTGCTAAGTTCTGAGAGATAAGTGTGTGTGAAAGCCGTCCTTCACCTAGCTTGTTGGGAACACAAAGTTTCTTTTCAGTTGCAAACTCCATTCCATACATATATATGGGGAGGTACTAGCTCCAACTCGGTTTTAATGTGAATACTGCAGGAACTTCAAACCGGCACTAGGAAACAGACTGAGAAAGCAGAGAAAAAGTGTCACCTGCAACCCGTTCCCTTGGTGCTAGATGAACGAACGTCTCTCTACTTGCTCAGTTCTGAGAGATAAATGTGTGTGAAAGCCGACCTTCACCTAGCGTGTTGGGAACACAAAGTTTCTTTTCAGTTGCAAACTCCATTCCATACATATATATGGGTAGGTACTAGCTCCAACTCGGTTTTACAGTGAAAACTGCAGGAAATTCAAACCGGCACTAGGAAAAAGACTGAGAATCCAGAGAAAAAGTGTCTCCTGCAACCCGTTCCCTTGGTGATAGATGAACGAACATCTCTCCACTTGCTCAGTTCTGAGAGATAAGTGTGTGTGAAAGCCGTCCTTCACTTAGCTTGATGGGAACACAAAGTTTCTTTTAAGTTGCAAACTCCATTCCATACATATATATGGGGAGGTACTAGCTCCAACACGGTTTTACAGTGAAAACTGCAGGAACTTCAAACCGGCACTAGGAAACAGTCTGAGAAAGCAGAGAAAAAGTCTCCTGCAACCCGTTCCATTGGTGCTAGATGAACAATCGTCTCTCCACTTGCTCAGTTCTGAGAGATAAGTGTGTGTGAAAGCCGTCCTTCAACTAGCTTGTTGGGAACACAAAGTTTCTTTTCAGTTGCAAACTCCATTCCATACATATATATGGGGATGTACTAGCTCCAACTCGGTTTTACGGTGAAAACTGCAGGAACTTCAAACCGGCACTAGGAAACAGACTGAGAAAGCAGAGAAAATGTGTCTCCTGCAACCCGTTCCCTTAGTGCTAAGTGAACGATAGTCTCTCCACTTGCTCAATTCTGAGAGATAAGTGTGTGTGAAAGCCATCCTTCACATATCTTGTTGGGAACACAAAGTTTCTTTTCAGTTGCAAACTCCATTCCATACATATATATGGGGAGGTACAAGCTCCAACTCGGTTTTACAGTGAAAACTGCAGGAACTTCAAACCGGCACTAGGAAACAGACTGAGAAAGCAGAGAAAAATTGTCTCCTGCAACCATTTCCCTTGGAGCTAGATGAACGAACGTCCCTCCACTTGCTCATTTCTGAGAGATAAGTGTGTGTGAAAGCCGTCCTTCAAATAGCTTGATTGGAACACAAAGTTTCTTTTCAGTTGCAAACTCCATTCCATACATATATATGGGGAGGTACTAGCTCCAACTCGGTTTTACAGTGGAAACTGCAGGAACTTCAAACCGGCACTAGGAAACAGACTGAGAAAGCAGAGAAAAAGTGTCTCCTGCAACCCGTTCCCTTGGTGCTAGAGGAACGAACGTCTCTCTACTTGCTCAGTTCTGAGAGATAAATGTGTGTGAAAGCCGTCCTTCACCTAGCGTGTTGGGAACACAAAGTTTCTTTTCAGTTGCAAACTCCATTCCATACATATATATGGGGAGGTACTAGCTCCAACTCTGTTTTACAGTGAAAACTGCAGGAACTTCAAACCGGCACTAGGAAACAGACTGAGAAAGCAGAGAAATAGTGTCTCCTGCAACCCGTTCCCTTGGTGCTAGATGAACGAACGTCTCTCCACTTGCTCAGTTCTGAGAGATAAGTGTGTGTGAAAGCCGTCCTTCACCTAGCTTGTTGGGAACACAAAGTTTCTTTTCAGTTGCAAACTCCATTCCATACATATATATGGGGAGGTACTAGCTCCAACTCGGTTTTACAGTGAAAACTGCAGAAACTTCAAACCGGAACTAGGAAACAGACTGAGAAAGCAGAGAAAAAGTTTCCCTGCATCCCGTACCCTTGGTGCTAGATGAACAATCGTCTCTCCACTTGCTGAGTTCTGAGAGATATGTGTGTGTGAAAGCCGTCCTTCACCTAGCTTCTTGGGAACACAAATTTTCTTTTCAGTTGCAAACTCCATTCCATACATATATATGGGGTGGTACTAGCTCCAACTCTGTTTTACATTGAAAACTAAAGGAACTTCGAACCGGCACTAGGAAACAGATTGAGAAAGCAGAGGAAAAGTGTCTCCTGCAACCCATTCCCTTGGTGCTAGATGAACGAACGTCTCTCCAATTGCTCAGTTCTGAGGGATAATTGTGTGTGAATGCCGTCCTTCACCTAGCTTGTTGGGAACACAAAGTTTCTTTTCAGTTGCAAACTCCATTCCATAAATATACATGGGGAGTTACTAGCTCCAACACGGTTTTACGGTGAAAACTGCAGGAACTTCAAACCGGCACTAGGAAACAGACTGAGAAAGCAGAGAAAATGTGTCTCCTGCAACCCGTTCCCTTGGTGCTAGATGAACGAACGTCTCTCCACTTGCTAAGTTCTGAGAGATAAGTGTGTGTGAAAGCCTTCCTTCACCAAACTTGTTGGGAACACAAAGTTTCTTTTCAGTTGCAAACTCCATTCCATACATATATATGGGGAGGTACAAGCTCCAACTCGGTTTTACAGTGAAAACTGCAGGAACTTCAAACCGGCACTAGAAAACATACTGAGAAAGCAGAGAAATAGTGTCTCCTGCAACCCGTTCCTTTGGTGCTAGATGAACGAACGTCTCTCCACTTGCTCAGTTCTGAGAGATAAGTGTGTGTGAAAGCCGTCCTTCAAATAGCTTGATGGGAACACAAAGTTTCTTTTCAGTTGCAAACTCCATTCCATACATATATATGGGGAGGTACTAGCTCCAACTCGGTTTTACAGTGGAAACTGCAGGAACTTCAAACCGGCACTAGGAAACAGACTGAGAAAGCAGAGAAAAAGTGTCTCCTGCAACCCGTTCCCTTGGTGCTAGATGAACGAACGTCTCTCCACTTGCTCAGTTCTGAGAGTTAAGTGTGTGTGAAAGCCGTCCTTCACCTAGCTTGATGGGAACACCAAGTTTTTTTTCAGTTGCAAACTCCATTCCATACATATATATGGGGAGGTACTAGCTCCAACTCTGTTTTACAGAGAAAACTGCAGGAACTTCAAACCGGCACTAGGAAACAGACTGAGAAAGCAGAGAAATAGTGTCTCCTGCAACCCGTTCCCTTGGTGCTAGATGAACGAAAGTCTCTCTACTTGCTCAGTTCTGAGAGATAAATGTGTGTGAAAGCCGTCCTTCACCTAGCGTGTTGGGAACACAAAGTTTCTTTTCAGTTGCAAACTCCATTCCATACATATATATGGGTAGGTACTAGCTCCAAATCGGTTTTACAGAGAAAACTGCAGGAAATTCAAACCGGCACTAGGAAACAGACTGAGAAACCAGAGAAAAAGTGTCTCCTGCAACCCGTTCCCTTGGTGATAGATGAACGAACGTCTCTCCACTTGCTCCATTCTGAGAGATAAGTGTGTGTGAAAGCCGTCCTTCACCTATCTTGTTGGGAACACAAAGTTCCTTTTCAGTTGCAAACTCCATTCCATACATATATATGGGGAGGTTCAAGCTCCAACTCTGTTTTACAGTGAAAACTGCAGGAACTTCAAACCGGCACTAGGAAACAGACTGAGAAAGCAGAGAAAAAGTGTCTCCTGCAACCAGTTCCCTTGGTGCTAGATGAACGAACGTCCCTCCACTTGCTCAGTTCTGAGAGATATGTGTGGGTGAAAGCCGTCCTTCAACTAGCTTGATGAGAACACAAAGTTTCTTTTCAGTTGCAAACTCCATTCCATACATATATATGGGGAGGTACTAGCTCCAACTCGGTTTGACAGTGAAAACTGCAGGAAATTCAAACCGGCACTAGGAAACAGACTGAGAAAGCAGAGAAAAAGTGTCTCCTGCAACCCGTTCCCTTGGTGCTAGATGAACGAACGTCTCTCCACTTGCTCAGTTCTGAGAGATAAGTGTGTGTGAAAGCCGTCCTTCACCTAGCTTGTTGGGAACACAAAGTTTCTTTTCAGTTGCAAACTCCATTCCATACATATATATGGGGAGGTACTAGCTCCAACTCGGTTTTACAGTGAAAACTGCAGAAACTTCAAACCGGAACTAGGAAACAGACTGAGAAAGCAGAGAAAAAGTTTCCCTGCATCCCGTACCCTTGGTGCTAGATGAACAATCGTCTCTCCACTTGCTGAGTTCTGAGAGATATGTGTGTGTGAAAGCCGTCCTTCACCTAGCTTCTTGGGAACACAAATTTTCTTTTCAGTTGCAAACTCCATTCCATACATATATATGGGGAGGTACTAGCTCCAACTCTGTTTTACATTGAAAACTAAAGGAACTTCGAACCGGCACTAGGAAACAGATTGAGAAAGCAGAGGAAAAGTGTCTCCTGCAACCCATTCCCATGGTGCTAGATGAACGAACGTCTCTCCACTTGCTCAGTTCTGAGGGATAAGTGTGTGTGAATGCCGTCCTTCACCTAGCTTGTTGGGAACACAAAGTTTCTTTTCAGTTGCAAACTCCATTCCATACATATACATGGGGAGGTACTAGCTCCAACACGGTTTTACGGTGAAAACTGCAGGAACTTCAAACCGGCACTAGGAAACAGACTGAGAAAGCAGAGAAAATGTGTCTCCTGCAACCCGTTCCCTTGGTGCTAGATGAACGAACGTCTCTCCACTTGCTAAGTTCTGAGAGATAAGTGTGTGTGAAAGCCTTCCTTCACCTAACTTGTTGGGAACACAAAGTTTCTTTTCAGTTGCAAACTCCATTCCTTACATATATATGGGGAGGTACAAGCTCCAACTCGGTTTTACAGTGAAAACTGCAGGAACTTCAAACCGCCACTAGGAAACATACTGAGAAAGCAGAGAAATAGTGTCTCCTGCAACCCGTTCCCTTGGTGCTAGATGAACGAACGTCTCTCCACTTGCTCAGTTCTGAGAGATAAGTGTGTGGTAAAGCCGTCCTTCACCTAGCTTGATGGGAACACAAAGTTTCTTTTCAGTTGCAAACTCCATTCCATACATATATATGGGGAGGTACTAGCTCCAACTCGGTTTTACAGTGAAAACTGCAGGAACTTCAAACCGGCACTAGGAAACAGAATGAGAAAGCAGAGAAATAGTGTCTCCTGCAAACCGTTCCCTTGGTGATAGATGAACGAACGTCTCTCAACTTGCTCCGTTCTGAGAGAAAAGTGTGTGTGAAAGCCGTCCTTCACCTAGCTTGTTGGGAACACAAAGTTTCTTTTCAGTTGCAAACTCCATTCCATACATATATATGGGGAGGTACAAGCTCCAACTCGGTTTTACAGTGTAAATTGCAGGAACTTCAAACCGGCACTAGGAAACAGACTGAGAAAACAGAGAAAAAGTGTCTCCTGCAACCCGTTCCCTTGGTGCTAGATGAACGAACGTCTCTCCACTTGCTCAGTTCTGAGAGATAAGTGTGTGTGAAAGCCGTCCTTCACCTTGCTTGATGGGAACACAAAGTTTCTTTTCAGTTGCAAACTCCATTCCATACATATATATGGGGAGGTTCTAGCTCCACTCGGTTTTACGGTGAAAACTGCAGGAACTTCAAACCGGCACTAGGAAACAGACTCAGAAAGCAGAGAAAAAGTGTCCCCTGCAACACGTTCCCTTGGTGCTAGATGAACGAACGTCTCTCTACTTGCTCAGTTCTGAGAGATAAGTGTGTGTGAAAGCCGTCCTTCACCTAGCTTGTTGGGAACACAAAGTTTCTTTTCAGTTGCAAACTCCATTCCATACATATATATGGGGAGGTACTAGCTCCAACTCTGTTTTACAGTGAAAACTGCAGGAACTTCAAACCGGCACTAGGAAACAGACTGAGAAAGCAGAGAAAATGTGTCTCCTGCAACCCGTTCCCTTGGTGCTAGATGAACGAACGTCTCTCCACTTGCTGAGTTCTGAGAGTTAAGTGTGTGTGAAAGCCGTCCTTCACTTAGCTTGTTGGGAACACAAAGTTTCTTTTCAGTTGCAAACCCCATTCCATACATATATATGGGGAGGTACAAGCTCCAACTCGGTTTTACAGTGAAAACTGCAGGAACTTCAAACCGGCACTAGGAAACAGACTGAGAAAGCAGAGAAAATGTGTCTCCTGCAACCCGTTCCCTTGGTGCTAGATGAACGAACGTCTCTCCACTTGCTCAGTTCTGAGAGATAAGTGTGTGTGAAAGCCGTCCTTCATTTAGCTTGTTGGGAACACAAAGTTTCTTTTCAGTTGCAAACCCCATTCCATACATATATATGGGGAGGTACAAGCTCCAACTCGGTTTTACAGTGAAAACTGCAGGAACTTCAAACCGGCACTAGGAAACAGACTGAGAAAGCAGAGAAAAAGTGTCTCCTGCAACCCGTTCCCTTGGTGCTAGATGAACGAACGTCTCTCCAATTGCTCAGTTCTGAGAGATAAGTGTGTGTGAAAGCCGTCCTTCACCTAGCTTGTTGGGATCACAAAGCTTATTTTCAGTTGCAAACTCCATTCCATACATATATATGGGGAGGTACTAGCTCCAACTCGGTTTTACAGTGAAAACTGCAGGAACTTCAAACCGGCACTAGGAAACAGACTGAGAAAGCAGAGAAAAAATGTCTCCTGCAACCCGTTCCCTTGGTGCTAGATGAACGAACGTCTCTCCACTTGCTCAATTCTGAGAGATAAGTGTGTGGTAAAGCCGTCCTTCACTTAACTTGTTGGGAACACAAAGTTTCTTTTCAGTTGCAAACCCCATTCCATACATATATATGGGGAGGTACAAGCTCCAACTCGGTTTTACAGTGAAAACTGCAGGAACTTCAAACCGGCACTAGGAAACAGACTGAGAAAGCAGAGAAAAAGTGTCTCCTGCAACCCGTTCCCTTGGTGCTAGATGAACGAACGTCTCTCCAATTGCTCAGTTCTGAGAGATAAGTGTGTGTGAAAGCCGTCCTTCACCTAGCTTGTTGGGATCACAAAGCTTCTTTTCAGTTGCAAACTCCATTCCATACATATATATGGGGAGGTACCAGCTCCAACTCGGTTTTACAGTGAAAATTGCAGGAACTTCAAACCGGCACTAGGAAACAGACTGAGGAAGCAGAGAAAAAGTGTCTCCTGCAACCCGTTCCCTTGGTGCTAGATGAACGAACGTCTCTCCACTTGCTCCGTTCTGAGAGATAAGTGTGTGTGAAAGCCGTCCTTCACCTAGCTTGTTGGGAACACAAAGTTTCTTTTCAGTTGCAAACTCCATTCCATACATATATATGGGGAGGTACAAACTTCAACTCGGTTTTACAGTGAAAACTGCAGGAACTTCAACCCGGCACTAGGAAACAGACTGAGAAAGCAGAGAAAAAGTGTCTCCTGCATCCCGTTCCCTTGGTGCTAGATGAACGAACGTCTCTCCACTTGCTCAGTTCTGAGAGATAAGTGTGTGTGAAAGCCGTCCTTCACCTTGCTTGATGGGAACACAAAGTTTCTTTTCAGTTGCAAACTCCATTCCATACATATATATGGGGAGGTTCTAGCTCCACTCGGTTTTACGGTGAAAACTGCAGGAACTTCAAACCGGCACTAGGAAACAGACTCAGAAAGCAGAGAAAAAGTGTCCCCTGCAACACGTTCCCTTGGTGCTAGATGAACGAACGTCTCTCTACTTGCTCAGTTCTGAGAGATAAGTGTGTGTGAAAGCCGTCCTTCACCTAGCTTGTTGGGAACACAAAGTTTCTTTTCAGTTGCAAACTCCATTCCATACATATATATGGGGAGGTACTAGCTCCAACTCTGTTTTACAGTGAAAACTGCAGGAACTTCAAACCGGCACTAGGAAACAGACTGAGAAAGCAGAGAAAATGTGTCTCCTGCAACCCGTTCCCTTGGTGCTAGATGAACGAACGTCTCTCCACTTGCTGAGTTCTGAGAGTTAAGTGTGTGTGAAAGCCGTCCTTCACTTAGCTTGTTGGGAACACAAAGTTTCTTTTCAGTTGCAAACCCCATTCCATACATATATATGGGGAGGTACAAGCTCCAACTCGGTTTTACAGTGAAAACTGCAGGAACTTCAAACCGGCACTAGGAAACAGACTGAGAAAGCAGAGAAAATGTGTCTCCTGCAACCCGTTCCCTTGGTGCTAGATGAACGAACGTCTCTCCACTTGCTCAGTTCTGAGAGATAAGTGTGTGTGAAAGCCGTCCTTCATTTAGCTTGTTGGGAACACAAAGTTTCTTTTCAGTTGCAAACCCCATTCCATACATATATATGGGGAGGTACAAGCTCCAACTCGGTTTTACAGTGAAAACTGCAGGAACTTCAAACCGGCACTAGGAAACAGACTGAGAAAGCAGAGAAAAAGTGTCTCCTGCAACCCGTTCCCTTGGTGCTAGATGAACGAACGTCTCTCCAATTGCTCAGTTCTGAGAGATAAGTGTGTGTGAAAGCCGTCCTTCACCTAGCTTGTTGGGATCACAAAGCTTATTTTCAGTTGCAAACTCCATTCCATACATATATATGGGGAGGTACTAGCTCCAACTCGGTTTTACAGTGAAAACTGCAGGAACTTCAAACCGGCACTAGGAAACAGACTGAGAAAGCAGAGAAAAAATGTCTCCTGCAACCCGTTCCCTTGGTGCTAGATGAACGAACGTCTCTCCACTTGCTCAATTCTGAGAGATAAGTGTGTGGTAAAGCCGTCCTTCACTTAACTTGTTGGGAACACAAAGTTTCTTTTCAGTTGCAAACCCCATTCCATACATATATATGGGGAGGTACAAGCTCCAACTCGGTTTTACAGTGAAAACTGCAGGAACTTCAAACCGGCACTAGGAAACAGACTGAGAAAGCAGAGAAAAAGTGTCTCCTGCAACCCGTTCCCTTGGTGCTAGATGAACGAACGTCTCTCCAATTGCTCAGTTCTGAGAGATAAGTGTGTGTGAAAGCCGTCCTTCACCTAGCTTGTTGGGATCACAAAGCTTCTTTTCAGTTGCAAACTCCATTCCATACATATATATGGGGAGGTACCAGCTCCAACTCGGTTTTACAGTGAAAATTGCAGGAACTTCAAACCGGCACTAGGAAACAGACTGAGGAAGCAGAGAAAAAGTGTCTCCTGCAACCCGTTCCCTTGGTGCTAGATGAACGAACGTCTCTCCACTTGCTCCGTTCTGAGAGATAAGTGTGTGTGAAAGCCGTCCTTCACCTAGCTTGTTGGGAACACAAAGTTTCTTTTCAGTTGCAAACTCCATTCCATACATATATATGGGGAGGTACAAACTTCAACTCGGTTTTACAGTGAAAACTGCAGGAACTTCAACCCGGCACTAGGAAACAGACTGAGAAAGCAGAGAAAAAGTGTCTCCTGCATCCCGTTCCCTTGGTGCTAGATGAACGAACGTCTCTTCACTTGCTCAGTTCTGAGAGAAAATTGTGTGTGAAAGCCGTCCTTCACCTAGCTTGTTGGGAACACAAAGTTTCTTTTCAGTTGCAAACTCCATTCCATACATATATATGGGGAGGTACTAGCTCCAACTCGGTTTTACAGTGAAAACTGCAGGAACATAAAACCGGCAATAGGAAACGGACTGAGAAAGCAGAGAAAAAGTGTCTCCTGTAACCCGTTCCCTTGGTGCTTGATGAACGAAATTCTCTCCACTTGCTCAGTTCTGAGAGAGAAGTGTGTGTGAAAGCCGTCCTTCACCTAGCTTGTTGGGAACACAAAGTTTCTTTTCAGATGCAAACTCCATTCCATACATATATATGGGGTGGTACTAGCTCCAACTCGTATTTACAGTGAAAACTGCAGGAACTTCAAACCGGCACTAGGAAACAGACTGAGAATGCCGAGAAAATGTGTCTCCTGCAATGCGTTCCCTTGGTGCTAGATGAACGAACGTCTCTCCAGTTGCTCAGTTCTGAGAGATAAGTGTGTGTGAAAGCCGTCCTTCACCTAGCTTGTTGGGAACACAAAGTTTCTTTTCAGTGGAAAACTCCATTCCATACATATATATGGGGAGGTACAAGCTCCAACTCGGTTTTACAGTGAAAACTGCAGGAACATAAAACCGGCACTAGGAAACAGACTGAGAAAGCAGAGAAAAAGTGTCTCCTGCAAACCGTTCCCTTGGTGCTAGATGAACGAACGTCTCTTCACTTGCTCAGTTCTGAGAGATAAGTGTGTGTGAAAGCCGTCCTTCACCTAGCTTGTTGGGAACACCAAGTTTCTTTTCAGTTGCAAACTCCATTCCATACATATATATGGGGAGGTACTAGCTCCAACTCGGTTTTACAGTGAAAACTGCAGGAACTTCAAACCGGCACTAGGAAACAGACTGAGAAAGCAGAGAAAAAGTGTCTCCTTCAACCCGTTCCCTTGGAGCTAGATGAACGAAAGTCTCTCCACTTGCTCAGTTCTGAGAGATAAGTGTGTGTGAAAGCCGTACTTCACATAGCTTGTTGGGAACACAAAGTTTCTTTTCAGTTGCAAACTCCATTCCATACATATATATGGGGAGGTACTAGCTCCTACTCGGTTTTACAGTGAAAACTGCAGGAACTTCAAACCGACACTAGGAAACAGACTGAGACAGCAGAGAAAAAGTGTCTCCTGCAACCAGTTCCCTTGGTGCTAGATGAACGAACGTCTCTCCACTTGCTCAGTTCTGAGAGATAAGTGTGTGTGAAAGCCGTCCTTCACCTAGCTTGTTGGGAACACAAAGTTTCTTTTCAGTTGCAAACTCCATTCCATACATATATATGGGGAGTTACTAGCTCCAAATCGGTTTTACAGTGAAAACTGCAGGAACTTCAAACCGGCACTAGGAAACAGACTGAGAAAGCAGATAAAAAGTGTCTCCTGCAACCCGTTCCCTTGGTGCTAGATGAACGAACGTCTCTCCACTTGCTCAGTTCTGAGAGATAAGTGTGTGTGAAAGCCGTCCTTCACCTAGCTTGTTGGGAACACAAAGTTTCTTTTCAGTTGCAAACTCCATTCCATACATATATATGGGGAGGTACTAGCTCCAACTCGGTTTTACAGTGAAAACTGCAGGAACTTCAAACCGGCACTAGGAAACAGAATGAGAAAGCAGAGAAAAAGTGTCTCCTGCAACCCGTTCCCTTGGTGCTAGATGAACGAACGTCTCTCCACTTGCTCAGTTCTGAGAGATAAGTGTGTGTGAAAGCCGTCCTTCACCTAGCTTGTTGGGAACACAAAGTTTCTTTTCAGTTGCAAACTCCATTCCATACATATATATGGGGAGGTACAAGCTCCTACTCTGTTTTACAGTGAAAACTGCAGCAACTTCAAACCGGCACTAGGAAAAATTCTGAGAAAGCAGAGAAAAAGTGTCTCCTGCAACCCGTTCCCTTGGTGCTAGATGAACGAACGTCTCTCCACTTGCTCAGTTCTGAGACATAAGTGTGTGTGAAAGCCGTCCTTCACCTAGCTTGTTGGGAACACAAAGTTTCTCTTCAGATGCAAACTCCATTCCGTACATATATATGGGGAGGTACTAGCTCCAACTCGGTTTTAGAGTGAAAACTGCAGGAACTTCCAACCGGCACTAGGAAACAGAATGAGAAAGCAGAGAAAAAGTGTCTCCTGCAACCCGTTTCCTTGGTGCTAGATGAACGAACGTCTCTCCACTTGCTCAGTTCTGAGAGATTAGTGTGTGTGAAAGCCGTGCTTCACCTAGCATGTTGGGAACACAAAGTTTCTTTTCAGTTGCAAACTCCATTCCTTACATATATATGGGGAGGTACAAGCTCCTACTCGGTTTTACAGTGAAAACTGCAGCAACTTCAAACCGGCACTAGGAAACAGACTGAGAAAGCAGAGAAAAAGTGTCTCCTGCAACCCGTTCCCTTGGTGCTAGATGAACGAACGTCTCTCCACTTGCTCAGTTCTGAGTGATAAGTGTGTGTGAAAGCCGTGCTTCACCTAGCTTGTTGGGAACACAATGTTTCTTTTCAGTTGCAAACTCCATTCCATACATATATATGGGGATGTACTAGCTCCAACTAGGTTTTACAGTGAAAACTGCAGGAACATCAAACCGGAACTAGGAAAAATTCTGAGAAAGTAGAGAAAATGTGTCTACTGCAACCCGATCCCTTGGTGATAGATGAACGAACGTCTCTCCACTTACTCAGTTCTGAGAGATAAGTGTGTGTGAAAGCCGTCTTTCACCTAGCTTGTTGGGAAGACAATGTTTCTTTTCAGTTGCAAACTCCATTCCATACATATATATGGGGAGGTACTAGCTCCAACTAGGTTTTACAGTGAAAACTGCAGGAACTTCAAACCGGCACTAGGAAAAATTCTGAGAAAGCAGAGAAAATGTGTCTACTGCAACCCGTTCCCTTGGTGCTAGATGAACGAACGTCTCTCCACTTGCTCAGTTCTGAGAGATAAGTGTGTGTGAAAGCCGTCCTTCACCTAGCTTGTTGGGAACACAAAGTTTCTTTTCAGTTGCAAACTCCATTCCATACATATATATGTGGAGGTACTAGCTCCAAATCGGTTTTACAGTGAAAACTGAAGGAACTTCAAACCGGCACTAGGAAACAGACTGTGAAAGCAGAGAAAATGTGTCTCCTGCAACCCGTTCCCTTGGTGCTAGATGAACGAACGTCTCTCCACTTGCTCAGTTCTGAGACATAAGTGTGTGTGAAAGCCGTCCTTCACCTAGCTTGTTGGGAACACAAAGTTTCTTTTCAGTTGCTAACTCCATTCCATACATATATATGGGGAGGTACTAGCTCCAACACGGTTTTAGAGTGAAAACTGCAGGAACTTCCAACCGGCACTAGGAAACAGAATGAGAAAGCAGAGAAAAAGTGTCTCCTGCAACCCGTTTCCTTGGTGCTAGATGAACGAACGTCTCTCCACTTGCTCAGTTCTGAGAGATAAGTGTGTGTGAAAGCCGTCCTTCACCTAGATTGTTGGGAACACAAAGTTTCTTTTCAGTTGCAAACCCCATTCCTTACATATATATGGGGAGGTACAAGCTCCTACTCGGTTTTACAGTGAAAACTGCAGCAACTTCAAACCGGCACTAGGAAAAATTCTGAGAAAGCAGAGAAAAAGTGTCTCCTGCAACCCGTTCCCTTGGTGCTAGATGAACGAACGTCTCTCCACTTGCTCAGTTCTGAGAGATAAGTGTGTGTGAAAGCCGTCCTTCACCTAGCTTGTTGGGAACACAATGTTTCTTTTCAGTTGCAAACACCATTCCATACATATATATGGGGAGGTACTAGCTCCAAATCGGTTTTACAGTGAAAACTGCAGGAACTTCAAACCGGCACTAGGAAACAGACTGAGAAAGCAGATAAAAAGTGTCTCCTGCAACCCGTTCCCTTGGTCCTAGATGAACGAACGTCTCTCCACTTGCTCAGTTCTGAGAGATAATTGTGTGTGAAAGCCGTCCTTCACATAGCTTGTTGGGAACACAAAGTTTCTTTTCATTTGCAAACTCCATTCCATACATATATATGGGGAGGTACTAGCTCCAACTCGGTTTTACAGTGAAAACTGCAGGAACTTCAAACCGGCACTAGGAAACAGAATGAGAAAGCAGAGAAAAGTGTCTCCTGCAACCCGTTTCCTTGGTGCTAGATGAACGAACGTCTCTCCACTTGCTCAGTTCTGAGAGATGTGTGTGTGAAAGCCGTCCTTCACCTAGCTTGTTGGGAACACAAATTTTCTTTTCAGTTGCAAACTCCATTCCTTACATATGTATGGGGAGGTACAAGCTCCAACCAGGTTTTACAGTGAAAACTGCAGGAACTTCAAACCGGAACTAGGAAAAATTCTGAGAAAGCAGAGAAAATGTGTCTACAGCAACCCGTTCCCTTGGTGCTAGATGAACGAACGTCTCTCCACTTGCTCAGTTCTGAGAGATAAGTGTGTGTGAAAGCCGTACTTCAACTAGCTTGTTGGGAACACAAAGTTTCTTTTCTGTTGCAAACTCCATTCCATACATATATATGGGGAGGTACAAGCTCCAACTCGTTTTTACAGTGAAAACTGCAGGAACATCAAACCGGCACTAGGAAACAGACTGAGAAACAGAGAAAAAGTGTCTCCTGCAACCCGTTCCCTTGGTGCTAGATGAACGAACGTCTGTAAACTTACTCAGTTCCGAGAGATAAGTGTGTGTGAAAGCCGTTCTTCGCCTAGCTTGTTGGGAACACCAAGTTTCTTTTCAGTTGCAAAATCCATTCCATACATATATATGGGTAGGTACTAGCTCCAACTCGGTTTTAGAGTGAAAACTGCAGGAACTTCAAACCGGCACTAGGAAACAGACTGAGAAAGCAGAGAAAAAGTGTCTCCTGCAACCCGTTTCCTTGGTGCTAGATGAACGAAAGTCTCTTCACTTGCTCAGTTCTGAGAGATAAGTGTGTGTGAAAGCCGTCCTTAATCTAGCTTGTTGAGAACACAAAGTTTCTTTTCAGTTGCAAACTCCATTCCTTACATATATATGGGGAGGTAATAGCTCCAAATCGGTTTTACAGTGAAAACTGCAGGAACTTCAAACCGACACTAGGAAAGAGACTGAGAAAGCAGAGAAAAAGGGTCCCCTGCAACCCGTTCCATTGGTGCTAGATGAACGAACGTTTCTCCACTTGCTCAGTTCTGAGAGATAAGTGTGTGTGAAAGCCGTCCTTCACCTAGCTTGTTGGGAACAAAAAGTTTCTTTTCAGTTGCAAACTCCATTCCAAACATATATATGGGGAAGTACTAGCTCCAACTCGGTTTTAAAGTGAAAACTTCAGGAACTTCAAACCAGCACTAGGAAATAGACTAAGAAAACAGAGAAAAAGTGTCTCCTGCAACCCGTTCCCTAGGTGCTAGATGAATGAACGTCTGTCCACTTGCTCAGTTCTGAGAGATAATTGTGTGGAAAGCCGTCCTTCGAAAAGCTTGTTGGGAACACCAAGTTTCTTTTCAGTTGCAAACTCCATTCCATACATATATATGGGGATGTACTAGCTCCAACTCGGTTTTACAGTGAAAACTGCAGGAACTTCAAACCGGCACTAGGAAACAGAATGAGAAAGCAGAGAAAAAGTGTCTCCTGCAACCCGTTCCCTTGGTGCTAGATGAACGAACGTCTCTCCACTTGCTCAGTTATGAGAGATAAGTGTGTGTGAAAGCCTTCCTTCTCCTAGCTTGTTGGGAACACCAAGTTTCTTTTCAGTTGCAAACTCCATTCCATACATATATATGGGTAGGTACTATATCCAAAACGGTTTTACAGTGAAAACTGGAGGAACTTCAAACCGGCACTAGGAAACAGACTGAGAAAGCAGAGAAAAAGTGTCTCCTGTAACCCGTTCCCTTGGTGCTAGATGAACGAACGTCTCTCCGCTTGCTCAGTTCTGAGAGATAAGTGTGTGTGAAAGCCGTCCTTCACCTAGCTTGTTGGGAACACAAAGTTTCTTTTCAGTTGCAAACTCCCTTCCATACATATATATGGGGATGTACTAGCTCCAACTCGGTTTTAGAGTGAAAACTGCAGGAACTTCAAACCGGCACTAGGAAACAGAATGAGAAAGCAGAGAAAAAGTGTCTCCTGCAACCCGTTTCCTTGGTGCTAGATGAACGAACGTCTCTCCACTTGCTCAGTTCTGAGAGATAAGTGTGTGTGAAAGCCGTCCTTCACCTAGCTTGTTGGGAACACAAAGTTTCTTTTCAGTTGCAAACTCCATACCATACATATATATGGGGAGGTACAAGCTCCAAATCGGTTTTACAGTGAAAACTGCAGGAACTTCAAACCGACACTAGGAAAGAGACTGAGAAAGCAGAGAAAAAGTGTCCCCTGCAACCCGTTCCCTTGGTGCAAGATGAACGAACGTCTCTCCACTTGCTCAGTTCTGAGAGATAAGTGTGTGTGAAAGCCGTCCTTCACCTAGCTTGTTGGGAACACAAAGTTTCTTTTCAGTTGCAAACTCCATTCCATACATATATATGGGGAGGTACTAGCTCCAACTCGGTTTTACAGTGAAAACTGCAGGAACTTCAAAACGGCACTAGGAAATAGACTAAGAAAACAGAGAAAAAGTGTTTCCTGCAACCCGTTCCCTTGGTGCTAGATGAACGAACGTCTCTCCACTTGCTCAGTTCTGAGAGATAAGTGTGTTTGAAAGCCGTCCTTCACCTAGCTTGTTGGGAACCAAAGTTTTTTTCAGTTGCAAACTCCATTCCATACATATATATGGGGAGGTACTAGCTCCAAATCGGTTTTACAGTGAAAACTGCAGGAACTTCAAACCGAAACTAGGAAAGAGACTGAGAAAGCAGAGAAAAGTGTCTCCTGCAACCCGTTCCCTTGGTGCTAGATGAACGAACGTCTCTCCACTTGCTCAGTTCTGAGAGATAATTGTGTGTGAAAGCCGTCCTTCACCTAGCTTGTTGGGAACACAAAGTTTCTTTTCAGTTGCAAACTCCATTCCATACATATATATGGGGAGGTACTAGCTCCAAATCGGTTTTACAGTGAAAACTGCAGGAACTTCAAACCGACACTAGGAAAGAGACTGAGAAAGCAGAGAAAAAGTGTCTCCTGCAAACCGTTCCCTTGGCTAGATGAACGAACGTCTCTCCACTTGCTAAGTTCTGAGAGATAAGTGTGTGTGAAAGCCGTCCTTCACCTAGCTTGTTGGGAACACAAAGTTTCTTTTCAGTTGCAAACTCCATTCCATACATATATATGGGGAGGTACAAGCTCCAACTCGGTTTTACAGTGAAAACTGCAGGAACTTCCAACCGGCACTAGGAAAAAGAATGAGAAAGCAGAGAAAAAGTGTCTACTGCAACCCGTTCCCTTGGTGCTAGATGAACGAACGTCTCTCAACTTGCTCAGTTCTAGACATAAGTGTGTGTGAAAGCCGTTCTTCACCTAGCTTGTTGGGAACACAAAGTTTCTTTTCAGTTGCAAACTCCATTCCATACATATATATGGGGAGGTACTAGCTCCAACTCGTTTTACAGTGAAAACTGCAGGAACTTCAACCCGGCACTAGGAAACAGACTGAGAAAGCAGAGAAAATGTGTCTCCTGCAACCCGTTCCCCCGGTGCTAGATGAACGAACATCTCTCCCCTTGCTCAGTTCTGACACATAAGTGTGTGTGAAAGCCGTCCTTCACCTAGCTTGTTGGGAACACAAAGTTTCTTTTCATTTGCAAACTCCATTCCATACATATATATGGGGAGGTAATAGCTCCAACTAGTTTTACAGAGAAAACTGCAGGAACTTGAAACCGGCACTAGGAAACAGACTGAGAAAGCAGAGAAAAAGTGTCTCCTGCAACCTGTTCCATTGGTGCTAGATGAACGAACGTCTCTCCACTTGCTCAGTTCTGAGAGATAAGTGTGTGTGAAATCAGTACTTCACCTAGCTTGTTGGGAACACAAAGATTCTTTTCAGTTGCATACTCCATTCCATACATATATATGGGGAGGTACAAGCTCCAACTCGTTTTTACAGTGAAAACTGCAGGAACTTCAACCCGGCACTAGGAAACAGACTGAGAAAGCAGAGAAAATGTGTCTCCTGCAACCCGTTCCCCCGGTGCTAGATGAACGAACATCTCTCCCCTTGCTAAGTTCTGACACATAAGTGTGTGTGAAAGCCGTCCTTCACCTAGCTTGTTGGGAACACAAAGTTTCTTTTCATTTGCAAACTCCATTCCATACATATATATGGGGAGGTAATAGCTCCAACTAGTTTTACAGAGAAAACTGCAGGAACTTCAAACCGGCACTAGGAAACAGACTGAGAAAGCAGAGAAAAAGTGTCTCCTGCAACCTGTTCCCTTGGTGCTAGATGAACGAACGTCTCTCCACTTGCTCAGTTCTGAGAGATAAGTGTGTGTGAAATCAGTACTTCAACTAGCTTGTTGGGAACACAAAGCTTCTTTTCTGTTGCAAACTCCATTCCATACATATATATGGGGAGGTACAAGCTCCAACTCGTTTTTACAGTGAAAACTGCAGGAACATCAAACCGGCACTAGGAAACATACTGAGAAAACAGAGAAAAAGTGTCTCCTGCAACCCGTTCCCTTGGTGCTAGATGAACGTACGACTGTAAACTTACTCAGTTCCGAGAGATAAGTGTGTGTGAAAGCCGTTCTTCGCCTAGCTTGTTGGGAACACCAAGTTTCTTTTCAGTTGCAAAATCCATTCCATACATATATATGGGTAGGTACTAGCTCCAACTCGGTTTTAGAGTGAAAACTGCAGGAACTTCAAACCGGCACTAGGAAACAGACTGAGAAAGCAGAGAAAAAGTGTCTCCTGCAACCCGTTTCCTTGGTGCTAGATGAACGAAATTCTCTCCACTTGCTCAGTTCTGAGAGATAAGTGTGTGTGAAAGCCGTCCTTAATCTAGCTTGTTGAGAACACAAAGTTTCTTTTCAGTTGCAAACTCCATTCCTTACATATATATGGGGAGGTACTAGCTCCAAATCGGTTTTACAGTGAAAACTGCAGGAACTTCAAACCGACACTAGGAAAGAGACTGAGAAAGCAGAGAAAAAGGGTCCCCTGCAACCCGTTCCATTGGTGCTAGATGAACGAACGTTTCTCCACTTGCTCAGTTCTGAGAGATAAGTGTGTGTGAAAGCCGTCCTTCACCTAGCTTGTTGGGAACAAAAAGTTTCTTTTCAGTTGCAAACTCCATGCCAAACATATATATGGGGAAGTACTAGCTCCAACTCGGTTTTAAAGTGAAAACTTCAGGAACTTCAAACCAGCACTAGGAAATAGACTAAGAAAACAGAGAAAAAGTGTCTCCTGCAACCCGTTCCCTAGGTGCTAGATGAATGAACGTCTGTCCACTTGCTCAGTTCTGAGAGATAATTGTGTGGAAAGCCGTCCTTCGAAAAGCTTGTTGGGAACACCAAGTTTCTTTTCAGTTGCAAACTCCATTCCATACATATATATGGGGATGTACTAGCTCCAACTCGGTTTTACAGTGAAAACTGCAGGAACTTCAAACCGGCACTAGGAAACAGAATGAGAAAGCAGAGAAAAAGTGTCTCCTGCAACCCGTTCCCTTGGTGCTAGATGAACGAACGTCTCTCCACTTGCTCAGTTATGAGAGATAAGTGTGTGTGAAAGCCTTCCTTCTCCTAGCTTGTTGGGAACACCAAGTTTCTTTTCAGTTGCAAACTCCATTCCATACATATATATGGGTAGGTACTATATCCAAAACGGTTTTACAGTGAAAACTGGAGGAACTTCAAACCGGCACTAGTAAACAGACTGAGAATGCAGAGAAAAAGTGTCTCCTGTAACCCGTTCCCTTGGTGCTAGATGAACGATCGTCTCTCCGCTTGCTCAGTTCTGAGAGATAAGTGTGTGTGAAAGCCGTCCTTCACCTAGCTTGTTGGGAACACAAAGTTTCTTTTCAGTTGCAAACTCCCTTCCATACATATATATGGGGATGTACTAGCTCCAACTCGGTTTTAGAGTGAAAACTGCAGGAACTTCAAACCGGCACTAGGAAACAGAATGAGAAAGCAGAGAAAAAGTGTCTCCTGCAACCCGTTTCCTTGGTGCTAGATGAACGAACGTCTCTCCACTTGCTCAGTTCTGAGAGATAAGTGTGTGTGAAAGCCGTCCTTCACCTAGCTTGTTGGGAACACAAAGTTTCTTTTCAGTTGCAAACTCCATACCATACATATATATGGGGAGGTAAAAGCTCCAAATCGGTTTTACAGTGAAAACTGCAGGAACTTCAAACCGACACTAGGAAAGAGACTGAGAAAGCAGAGAAAAAGTGTCCCCTGCAACCCGTTCCCTTGGTGCTAGATGAACGAACGTCTCTCCACTTGCTCAGTTCTGAGAGATAAGTGTGTGTGAAACCGTCCTTCACCTAGCTTGTTGGGAACACAAAGTTTCTTTTCAGTTGCAAACTCCATTCCATACATATATATTGGGAGGTACTAGCTCCACCTCGGTTTTACAGTGAAAACTGCAGGAACTTCAAAACGGCACTAGGAAATAGACTAAGAAAACAGAGAAAAAGTGTTTCCTGCAACCCGTTCCCTTGGTGCTAGATGAACGAACGTCTCTCCACTTGCTCAGTTCTGAGAGATAAGTGTGTTTGAAAGCCGTCCTTCACCTAGCTTGTTGGGAACCAAAGTTTTTTTCAGTTGCAAACTCCATTCCATACATATATATGGGGATGTACTAGCTCCAAATCGGTTTTACAGTGAAAACTGCAGGAACTTCAAACCGAAACTAGGAAAGAGACTGAGAAAGCAGAGAAAAGTGTCTCCTGCAACCCGTTCCCTTGGTGCTAGATGAACGAACGTCTCTCCACTTGCTCAGTTCTGAGAGATAAGTGTGTGTGAAAGCCGTCCTTCACCTAGCTTGTTGGGAACCAAAAGTTTCTTTTCAGTTGCAAACTCCATTCCATACATATATATGGGGAGGTACTAGCTCCAAATCGGTTTTACAGTGAAAACTGCAGGAACTTCAAACCGACACTAGGAAAGAGACTGAGAAAGCAGAGAAAAAGTGTCTCCTGCAAACCGTTCCCTTGGCTAGATGAACGAACGTCTCCCACTTGCTAAGTTCTGAGAGATAAGTGTGTGTGAAAGCCGTCCTTCACCTAGCTTGTTGGGAACACAAAGTTTCTTTTCAGTTGCAAACTCCATTCCATACATATATATGGGGAGGTACAAGCTCCAACTCGGTTTTACAGTGAAAACTGCAGGAACTTCCAACCGGCACTAGGAAAAAGGATGAGAAAGCAGAGAAAAAGTGTCTACTGCAACCCGTTCCCTTGGTGCTAGATGAACGAACGTCTCTCAACTTGCTCAGTTCTAGACATAAGTGTGTGTGAAAGCCGTTCTTCACCTAGCTTGTTGGGAACACAAAGTTTCTTTTCAGTTGCAAACTCCATTCCATACATATATATGGGGAGGTACTAGCTCCAACTCGTTTTACAGTGAAAACTGCAGGAACTTCAACCCGGCACTAGGAAACAGACTGAGAAAGCAGAGAAAATGTGTCTCCTGCAACCCATTCCCCCGGTGCTAGATGAACGAACATCTCTCCCCTTGCTCAGTTCTGACACATAAGTGTGTGTGAAAGCCGTCCTTCACCTAGCTTGTTGGGAACACAAAGTTTCTTTTCATTTGCAAACTCCATTCCATACATATATATGGGGAGGTAATAGCTCCAACTAGTTTTACAGAGAAAACTGCAGGAACTTCAAACCGGCACTAGGAAACAGACTGAGAAAGCAGAGAAAAAGTGTCTCCTGCAACCTGTTCCCTTGGTGCTAGATGAACGAACGTCTCTCCACTTGCTCAGTTCTGAGAGATAAGTGTGTGTGAAATCAGTACTTCACCTAGCTTGTTGGGAACACAAAGATTCTTTTCAGTTGCATACTCCATTCCATACATATATATGGGGAGGTACAAGCTCCAACTCGTTTTTACAGTGAAAACTGCAGGAACTTCAACCCGGCACTAGGAAACAGACTGAGAAAGCAGAGAAAATGTGTCTCCTGCAACCCGTTCCCCCGGTGCTAGATGAACGAACATCTCTCCCCTTGCTCAGTTCTGACACATAAGTGTGTGTGAAAGCCGTCCTTCACCTAGCTTGTTGGGAACACAAAGTTTCTTTTCATTTGCAAACTCCATTCCATACATATATATGGGGAGGTACTAGCTCCAACTAGGTTTTACAGTGAAAACTGCAGGAACTTCAAACCGGCACTAGGAAACAGACTGAGAAAGCAGAGAAATAGTGTCTCCTGCAACCAGTTCCCTTGGTGCTAGATGAACGAACGTCTCTCCACTTGCTCAGTTCTGAGAGTTAAGTGTGTGTGAAAGCCGTCCTTCACCTAGCTTGTTGGGAACACAAAGTTTCTTTTCAGTTGCAAACTCCATTCCATACATATATATGGGGAGGTACTAGCTCCAAATCGGTTTTACAGTGAAAACTGCAGGAACTTCAAACCGGCACTAGGAAACAGACTGAGAAAGCAGATAAAAAGTGTCTCCTGCAACCCGTTCCCTTGGTGCTAGATGAACGAACGTCTCTCCACGTGCTCAGTTCTGAGAGATAAGTGTGTGTGAAAGCCGTCCTTCACCTAGCTTGTTGGGAACACAAAGTTTCTTTTCAGTAGCAAACTCCATTCCTTACATATATATGGGGAGGTACAAGCTCCTACTCTGTTTTACAGTGAAAACTGCAGCAACTTCAAAACGGCACTAGGAAAAATTCTGAGAAAGCAGAGAAAACGTGTCTCCTGCAACCCGTTCCCTTGGTGCTAGATGAACGAACGTCTCTCCACTTGCTCAGTTCTGAGAGATAAGTGTGTGTGAAAGCCGTACTTCACCTAGCTTGTTGGGAACACAATGTTTCTTTTCAGTTGCAAACTCCATTCCATACATATATATGGGGAGGTACTAGCTCCAACTAGGTTTTACAGTGAAAACTGCAGGAACTTCAAACCGGAACTAGGAAAAATTCTGAGAAAGCAGAGAAAATGTGTCTACAGCAACCCGTTCCCTTGGTGCTAGATGAACGAACGTCTCTCCACTTGCTCAGTTCTGAGAGATAAGTGTGTGTGAAAGCCGTACTTCAACTAGCTTGTTGGGAACACAAATTTTCTTTTCTGTTGCAAACTCCATTCCATACATATATATGGGGAGGTACAAGCTCCAACTCGTTTTTACAGTGAAAACTGCAGGAACATCAAACCGGCACTAGGAAACAGACTGAGAAAGCAGAGAAAAAGTGTCTCCTGCAACCCGTTCCCTTGGTGCTAGATGAACGAACGTCTGTAAACTTGCTCAGTTCCGAGAGATAAGTGTGTGTGAAAGCCGTCCTTCACCTAGCTTGTTGGGAACACAAAGTTTCTTTTCAGTTGCAAACTCCATTCCATACATATATATGAGGAGGTACTAGCTCCAAATCGGTTTTACAGTGAAAACTGCAGGAACTTCAAACCAACACTAGGAAACAGACTGAGAAAGCAGAGAAAAAGTGTCTCCTGCAACCCGTTCCCTTGGTGCTAGATGAACGAACGTCTCTCCACTTGCTCAGTTCTGAGAGATAAGTGTGTGTGAAAGCCGTCCTTCACCTAGCTTGTTGGGAACACAAAGTTTCTTTTCAGTTGCAAACTCCATTCCATACATATATATGGGGAGGTACTAGCTCCAACTCGGTTTTAGAGTGAAAACTGCAGGAACTTCAAACCGGCACTAGGAAACAGAATGAGAAAGCAGAGAAAAAGTGTCTCCTGCAACCCGTTTCCTTGGTGCTAGATGAACGAAAGTCTCTCCACTTGCTCAGTTCTGAGAGATAAGTGTGTGTGAAAGCCGTCCTTCATCTAGCTTGTTGGGAACACAAAGTTTCTTTTCAGTTGCAAACTCCATTCCTTACATATATATGGGGAGGTACTAGCTCCAAATCGGTTTTACAGTGAAAACTGCAGGAACTTCAAACCGACACTAGGAAAGAGACTGAGAAAGCAGAGAAAAAGTGTCCCCTGCAACCCGTTCCATTGGTGCTAGATGAACGAACGTTTCTCCACTTGCTCAGTTCTGAGAGATAAGTGTGTGTGAAAGCCGTCCTTCACCTAGCTTGTTGGGAACACAAAGTTTCTTTTCAGATGCAAACTCCATTCCATACATATATATGGGGAAGTACTAGCTCCAACTCGGTTTTAAAGTGAAAACTTCAGGAACTTCAAACCCGCACTAGGAAATAGACTAAGAAAACAGAGAAAAAGTGTCTCCTGCAACCCGTTCCCTAGGTGCTAGATGAATGAACGTCTGTCCACTTGCTCAGTTCTGAGAGATAAGTGTGTGTGAAAGCCGTCCTTCGAAAAGCTTGTTGGGAACACCAAGTTTCTTTTCAGTTGCAAACTCCATTCCATACATATATATGGGGATGTACTAGCTCCAACTCGGTTTTACAGTGAAAACTGCAGGAACTTCAAACCGGCACTAGGAAACAGAAGGAGAAAGCAGAGAAAAAGTATCCCCTGCAACCCGTTCCCTTGGTGCTAGATGAACGAACGTCTCTCCACTTGCTCAGTTATGAGAGATATGTGTGTGTGAAAGCCTTTCTTCTCCTAGCTTGTTGGGAACACCAAGTTTCTTTTCAGTTGCAAACTCCATTCCATACATATATATGGGTAGGTAATATATCCAAAACGGTTTTACAGTGAAAACTGGAGGAACTTCAAACCGGCACTAGGAAACAGACTGAGAAAGCAGAGAAAAATTTTCTCCTGTAACCCGTTCCCTTGGTGCTAGATGAACGAACGTCTCTCCGCTTGCTCAGTTCTGAGAGATAAGTGTGTGTGAAAGCCGTTCTTCACCTAGCTTGTTGGGAACACAAAGTTTCTTTTCAGTTGAAAACTCCATTCCATACATATATAAGGGGAGGTACAAGCTCCAACTCGGTTTGACAGTGAAAACTGCAGGAACTTCAAACCGGCACTAGGAAACAGACTGAGAAAGCAGAGAATAAGTGTCCCCTGCAACCCGTTCCCTTGGTGCTAGATGAACGAACGTCTCTCCACTTGCTCAGTTCTGAGAGATAAGTGTGTGTGAAAGCCGTCCTTCACCTAGCTTGTTGGGAACATAAAGTTTCTTTTCAGTTGCAAACTCCCTTCCATACATATATATGGGGAGGTACTAGCTCCAACGCGGTTTTAGAGTGAAAACTGCAGGAACTTCAAACCGGCACTAGGAAACAGAATGAGAAAGCAGAGAAAAAGTGTCTCCTGCAACCCGTTTCCTTGGTGCTAGATGAACGAACGTCTCTCCACTTGCTCAGTTCTGAGAGATAAATGTGTGTGAAAGCAGTCCTTCACCTAGCTTGTTGGGAACACAAAGTTTCTTTTCTGTTGCAAACTCCATTCCATACATATATATGGGTAGGTACAAGCTCCAACTCGTTTTTACAGTGAAAACTGCAGGAATATCAAACCGGCACTAGGAAACAGACTGAGAAAACAGAGAAAAAGTGTCTCCTGCAAACCGTTCCCTTGGTGCTAGATGAACGAACGTCTGTAAGCTTGCTCAGTTCCGAGAGATAAGTGTGTGTGAAAGCCGTTCTTCGCCTAGCTTGTTGGGAACACCAAGTTTCTTTTCAGTTGCAAACTCCATTCCATACATATATATGGGTAGGTACTAGATCCAACTCGTTTTTACAGTGAAAACTGCAGGAACATCAAACCGGCACTAGGAAACAGACTGAGAAAGCAGAGAAAAAGTGTCTCCTGCAACCCGTTCCCTTGGTGCTAGATGAACGAACGTCTCTCCACTTGCTCAGTTCTGAGAGATTAGTGTGTGTGAAAGCCGTCCTTCACCTAGCTTGTTGGGAACACAAAGTTTCTTTTCAGTTGCAAACTCCATTCCATACATATATATGGGGAGGTACTAGCTCCAAATCGGTTTTACAGTGAAAACTGCAGGAACTTCAAACCGGCACTAGGAAACAGACTGAGAAAGCAGATAAAAAGTGTCTCCTGCAACCCGTTCCCTTGGTGCTAGATGAACGAACGTCTCTCCACGTGCTCAGTTCTGAGAGATAAGTGTGTGTGAAAGCCTTCCTTCACCTAGCTTGTTGGGAACACAAAGTTCCTTTTCAGTTGCAAACTCCCTTCCATACATATATATGGGGAGATACTAGCTCCAACTCGGTTTTAGAGTGAAAACTGCAGGAACTTCAAACCGGCACTAGGAAACAGAATGAGAAAGCAGAGAAAAACTGTCTCCTGCAACCCGTTCCCTTGGTGCTAGATGAACGAACGTCTCTCCACTTGCTCAGTTCTGAGAGATAAGTGTGTGTGAAAGCCGTCCTTCACATAGCTTGTTGGGAACACAATGTTTCTTTTCAGTTGCAAACTCCATTCCATACATATATATGGGGAGGTAGTAGCTCCAACTAGGTTTTACAGTGAAAACTGCAGGAACTTCAAACCGGAACTAGGAAAAATTCTGAGAAAGCAGAGAAAATGTGTCTACAGCAACCCGTTCCCTTGGTGCTAGATGAACGAACGTCTCTCCACTTGCTCAGTTCTGAGAGATAAGTGTGTGTGAAAGCCATACTTCAACTAGCTTGTTGGGAACACAAATTTTCTTTTCTGTTGCAAACTCCATTCCATACATATATATGGGGAGGTACTAGCTCCAACTCGGTTTTAGAGTGAAAACTGCAGGAACTTCAAACCGGCACTAGGAAACAGAATGAGAAAGCAGAGAAAAAGTGTCTCCTGCAACCCGTTTCCTTGGTGCTAGATGAACGAAAGTCTCTCCACTTGCTCAGTTCTGAGAGATAAGTGTGTGTGAAAGCCGCCCTTCATCTAGCTTGTTGGGAACACAAAGTTTCTTTTCAGTTGCAAACTCCATTCCTTACATATATATGGGGAGGTACTAGCTCCAAATCGGTTTTACAGTGAAAACTGCAGGAACTTCAAACCGACACTAGGAAAGAGACTGAGAAAGCAGAGAAAAAGTGTCCCCTGCAACCCGTTCCATTGGTGCTAGATGAACGAACGTTTCTCCACTTGCTCAGTTCTGAGAGATAAGTGTGTGTGAAAGCCGTCCTTCACCTAGCTTGTTGGGAACACAAAGTTTCTTTTCAGATGCAAACTCCATTCCATACATATATATGGGGAAGTACTAGCTCCAACTCGGTTTTAAAGTGAAAACTTCAGGAACTTCAAACCCGCACTAGGAAAAGGACTAAGAAAACAGAGAAAAAGTGTCTCCTGCAACCCGTTCCCTAGGTGCTAGATGAATGAACGTCTGTCCACTTGCTCAGTTCTGAGAGATAAGTGTGTGTGAAAGCCGTCCTTCGAAAAGCTTGTTGGGAACACCAAGTTTCTTTTCAGTTGCAAACTCCATTCCATACATATATATGGGGATGTACTAGCTCCAACTCGGTTTTACAGTGAAAACTGCAGGAACTTCAAACCGGCACTAGGAAACAGAAGGAGAAAGCAGAGAAAAAGTATCCCCTGCAACCCATTCCCTTGGTGCTAGATGAACGAACGTCTCTCCACTTGCTCAGTTATGAGAGATAAGTGTGTGTGAAAGCCTTTCTTCTCCTAGCTTGTTGGGAACACCAAGTTTCTTTTCAGTTGCAAACTCCATTCCATACATATATATGTGTAGGTAATATATCCAAAACGGTTTTACAGTGAAAACTGGAGGAACTTCAAACCGGCACTAGGAAACAGACTGAGAAAGCAGAGAAAAATTGTCTCGTGTAACCCGTTCCCTTGGTGCTAGATGAACGAACGTCTCTCCGCTTGCTCAGTTCTGAGAGATAAGTGTGTGTGAAAGCCGTTCTTCACGTAGCTTGTTGGGAACACAAAGTTTCTTTTCAGTTGAAAACTCCATTCCATAAATATATAAGGGGAGGTACTAGCTCCAACTCGGTTTGACAGTGAAAACTGCAGGAACTTCAAACCGGCACTAGGAAACAGACTGAGAAAGCAGAGAATAAGTGTCCCCTGCAACCCGTTCCCTTGGTGCTAGATGAACGAACGTCTCTCCACTTGCTCAGTTCTGAGAGATAAGTGTGTGTGAAAGCCGTCCTTCACCTAGCTTGTTGGGAACATAAAGTTTCTTTTCAGTTGCAAACTCACTTCCATACATATATATGGGGAGGTACTAGCTCCAACGCGGTTTTAGAGTGAAAACTGCAGGAACTTCAAACCGGCACTAGGAAACAGAATGAGAAAGCAGAGAAAAAGTGTCTCCTGCAACCCGTTTCCTTGGTGCTAGATGAACGAAAGTCTCTCCACTTGCTCAGTTCTGAGAGATAAGTGTGTGTGAAAGCCGTCCTTCATCTAGCTTGTTGGGAACACAAAGTTTCTTTTCAGTTGCAAACTCCATTCCTTACATATATATGGGGAGGTACTAGCTCCAACTCGGTTTTAAAGTGAAAACTTCAGGAACTTCAAACCCGCACTAGGAAATAGACTAAGAAAACAGAGAAAAAGTGTCTCCTGCAACCCGTTCCCTAGGTGCTAGATGAATGAACGTCTGTCCACTTGCTCAGTTCTGAGAGATAAGTGTGTGTGAAAGCCGTCCTTCGAAAAGCTTGTTGGGAACACCAAGTTTCTTTTCAGTTGCAAACTCCATTCCATACATATATATGGGGATGTACTAGCTCCAACTCGGTTTTACAGTGAAAACTGCAGGAACTTCAAACCGGCACTAGGAAACAGAAGGAGAAAGCAGAGAAAAAGTATCCCCTGCAACCCGTTCCCTTGGTGCTAGATGAACGAACGTCTCTCCACTTGCTCAGTTATGAGAGATAAGTGTGTGTGAAAACCTTTCTTCTCCTAGCTTGTTGGGAACACCAAGTTTCTTTTCAGTTGCAAACTCCATTCCATACATATATATGGGTAGGTAATATATCCAAAACGGTTTTACAGTGAAAACTGGAGGAACTTCAAACCGGCACTAGGAAACAGACTGAGAAAGCAGAGAATAAGTGTCCCCTGCAACCCGTTCCCTTGGTGCTAGATGAACGAACGTCTCTCCACTTGCTCAGTTCTGAGAGATATGTGTGTGTGAAAGCCGTCCTTCACCTAGCTTGTTGGGAACATAAAGTTTCTTTTCAGTTGCAAACTCCCTTCCATACATATATATGGGGAGGTACTAGCTCCAACGCGGTTTTAGAGTGAAAACTGCAGGAACTTCAAACCGGCACTAGGAAACAGAATGAGAAAGCAGAGAAAAAGTGTCTCCTGCAACCCGTTCCCTTGGTGCTAGATGAACGAACGTCTCTCCACTTGCTCAGTTCTGAGAGATAAGTGTGTGTGAAAGCCGTCCTTCACCTAGTTTGTTGGGAACACAAAGTTTCTTTTCAGTTGCAAAATCCATTCCATACATATATATGGGGAGGTACTAGCTCCAAATCGGTTTTACAGTGAAAACTGCAGGAACATCAAACCGACACTAGGAAAGAGACTGAGAAAGCAGAGAAAAAGTGTCCCCTGCAACCCGTTCCCTTGGTGCTAGATGAACGAACGTCTCTCCACTTGCTCAGTTCTGAGAGATAAGTGTGTGTGAAAGCCGTCCTTCACCTAGCTTGTTGGGAACACAAAGTTTCTTTTCAGTTGCAAACTCCATTCCATACATATATATGGGGAGGTACTAGCTCCAACTCGGTTTTACAGTGAAAACTGCAGGAACTTCAAACCGGCACTAGGAAATAGACTAAGAAAACAGAGAAAAAGTGTTTCCTGCAACCCGTTCCCTAGGTGCTAGATGAATGAACGTCTGTCCACTTGCTCAGTTCTGAGAGATATGTGTGTGTGAAAGCCGTCCTTCGACTAGCTTGTTGGGAACACAAAGTTTCTTTTCAGTTTCAAACTCCATTCCATACATATATATGGGGAGGTACTAGCTCCAACTCGGTTTTACAGTGAAAACTGCAGGAACTTCAAACCGGCACTAGGAAACAGAATGAGAAAGCAGAGAAAAAGTGTCTCCTGCAACCCGTTCCCTTGGTGCTAGATGAACGAACGTCTCTCCACTTGCTCAGTTCTGAGAGATAAGTGTGTGTGAAATCAGTACTTCACCTAGCTTGTTGGGAACACAAAGTTTCTTTTCAGTTGCAAACTCCATTCAATACATATATATGGGGAGGTACAAGCTCCAACTCTTTTTTACAGTGAAAACTGCATGAACTTCAAACCGGCACTACGAAACAGACTGAGAAAACAGAGAAAAAGTGTCTCCTGCAACCCGTTCCCTAGGTGCTAGATGAATGAACGTCTGTCCACTTGCTCAGTTCTGAGAGATAAGTGTGTGTGAAAGCCGTCCTTCGCCTAGCTTGTTGGGAACACCAAGTTTCTTTTCAGTTGCAAACCCCATTCCATACATATATATGGGTAGGTACTAGATCCAACACGGTTTTACAGTGAAAACTGCAGGAACTTCAAACCGGCACTAGGAAACAGACTGAGAAAGCAGAGAAAAATTGTCTCCTGCAAACCGTTCCCTTGGTGCTAGATGAACGAACATCTCTCCACTTTCTCAGTTCTGAGAGATAAATGTGGGTGAATGCCGTACTTCGCCTAGCTTGTTGGGAACACAAAGTTTCTTTTCAGTTGCAAACTCCATTCCATACATATATATGGGGAGGTACAAGCTCCAACTCTGTTTTACAGTGAAAACTGCAGGAACTTCAAACCGGCACTAGGAAACAGACTGAGAAAGCAGAGAAAAATTGTCTCCTGCAACCCGTTCCCTTGGTGCTAGATGAACGAACGTCTCTCCACTTGCTCAGTTCTGAGAGATAAGTTTGTTTGAAAGCCGTCCTTCACCTAGCTTGTTGGGAACCAAAGTTTCTTTTCAGTTGCAAACTCCATTCCATACATATATAAGGTGAGATACTAGCTCCAAATCGGTTTTACAGTGAAAACTGCAGGAACTTCAAACCGACACTAGGAAAGAGACTGAGAGAGCAGAGAAAAGTGTCTCCTGCAACCCGTTCCATTGGTGCTAGATGAACGAACGTCTCTCCACTTGCTCAGTTCTGAGAGATATGTGTGTGTGAAAGCCGTCCTTCACCTAGCTTGTTGGGAACACAAAGTTTCTTTTCAGTTGCAAACTCCATTCCATACATATATATGGGGAGGTACTAGCTCCAAATCGGTTTTACAGTGAAAACTGCAGGAACTTCAAACCGACACTAGGAAAGAGACTGAGAAAGCAGAGAAAAAGTGTCTCCTGCAACCCGTTCCCTTGGCTAGATGAACGAACGTCTCCCACTTGCTCAGTTCTGAGAGATAAGTGTGTGTGAAAGCCGACCTTCACCTAGCTTGTTGGGAACACAAAGTTTCTTTTCAGTTGCAAACTCCATTCCATACATATATATGGGGAGGTACAAGCTCCAACTCGGTTTTACAGTGAAAACTGCAGGAACTTCAAACCGGCACTAGGAAACAGACTGAGAAAGCAGAGAAAATGTGTCTCCTGCAACCCGTTCCCCCGGTGCTAGATGAACGAACATCTCTCCCCTTGCTCAGTTCTGACACATAATTGTGTGTGAAAGCCGTCCTTCACCTAGCTTGTTGGGAACACAAAGTTTCTTTTCATTTGCAAACTCCATTCCATACATATATATGGGGAGGTAATAGCTCCAACTAGTTTTACAGTGAAAACTGCAGGAACTTCAAACCGGCACTATTAAACAGACTGAGAAAGCAGAGAAAAAGTGTCTCCTGCAACCTGTTCCCTTGGTGCTAGATGAACGAACGTCTCTCCACTTGCTCAGTTCTGAGAGATAAGTGTGTGTGAAATCAGTACTTCACCTAGCTTGTTGGGAACACAAAGTTTCTTTTCAGTTGCAAACTCCATTCCATACATATATATGGGGAGGTTCAAGCTCCAACTCGTTTTACAGTGAAAACTGCATGAACTTCAAACCGGCACTAGGAAACAGACTGAGAAAACAGAGAAAAAGTGTCTCCTGCAACACGTTCCCTAGGTGCTAGATGAATGAACGTCTGTCCACTTGCTCAGTTCTGAGAGATAAGTGTGTGTGAAAGCCGTCCTTCGCCTAGCTTGTTGGGAACACCAAGTTTGTTTTCAGTTGCAAACCCCATTCCATACATATATATGGGTAGGTACTAGATCCAACACGGTTTTACAGTGAAAACTGCAGGAACTTCAAACCGGCACTAGGAAACAGACTGAGAAAGCAGAGAAAAAGTGTCTCCTGCAACCCGTTCCCTTGGTGCTAGATGAACGAACGTCTCTCCACTTGCTCAGTTCTGAGAGATAAGTTTGTTTGAAAGCCGTCCTTCACCTAGCTTGTTGGGAACCAAAGTTTCTTTTCAGTTGCAAACTCCATTCCATACATATATATGGGGAGGTACTATCTCCAAATCGGTTTTACAGTGAAAACTGCAGGAACTTCAAACCGACACTAGGAAAGAGACTGAGAAAGCAGAGAAAAGTGTCTCCTGTAACCCGTTCCCTTGGTGCTAGATGAACGAACGTCTCTCCACTTGCTCAGTTCTGAGATATAAGTGTGTGTGAAAGCCGTCCTTCACCTAGCTTGTTGGGAACACAAAGTTTCTTTTCAGTTGAAACTCCATTCCATACATATATATGGGGAGGTACTAGCTCCAAATCGGTTTTACAGTGAAAACTGCAGGAACTTCAAACCGACACTAGGAAAGAGACTGAGAAAGCAGAGAAAAAGTGTCTCCTGCAACCCGTTCCCTTGGCTAGATGAACGAACGTCTCCCACTTGCTAAGTTCTGAGAGATAAGTGTGTGTGAAAGCCGTCCTTCACCAAGCTTGTTGGGAACACAAAGTTTATTTTCAGTTGCAAACTCCATTCCATACATATATATGGGGAGGTACAAGCTCCAACTCGGTTTTACAGTGAAAACTGCAGGAACTTCAAACCGGCACTAGGAAAAAGAATGAGAAAGCAGAGAAAAAGTGTCTCCTGCAACCCGTTCCCTTGGTGCTAGATGAACGAACATCTCTCCCCTTGCTCAGTTCTGACACATAAGTGTGTGTGAAAGCCGTCCTTCACCTAGCTTGTTGGGAACACAAAGTTTCTTTTCATTTGCAAACTCCATTCCATACATATATATGGGGAGGTAATAGCTCCAACTAGTTTTACAGTGAAAACTGCAGGAACTTCAAACCGGCACTAGGAAACAGACTGAGAAAGCAGAGAAAAAGTGTCTCCTGCAACCTGTTCCCTTGGTGCTAGATGAACGAACGTCTCTCCACTTGCTCAGTTCTGAGAGATAAGTGTGTGTGAAATCAGTACTTCACCTAGCTTGTTGGGAACACAAAATTTCTTTTCAGTTGCAAACTCCATTCCATACATATATATGGGGAGGTACAAGCTCCAACTCTTTTTTACAGTTAAAACTGCATGAACTTCAAACCGGCACTAGGAAACAGACTGAGAAAACAGAGAAAAAGTGTCTCCTGCAACACGTTCCCTAGGTGCTAGATGAATGAACGTCTCTCCACTTGCTCAGTTCTGAGAGATAAGTGTGTGTGAAAGCCGTCCTTCGCCTTGCTTGTTGGGAACACCAAGTTTCTTTTCAGTTGCCAACCCCATTCCATACATATATATGGGTAGGTACTAGATCCAACACGGTTTTACAGTGAAAACTGCAGGAACTTCAAACCGGCACTAGGAAACAGACTGAGAAAGCAGAGAAAAAGTGTCTCCTGCAACCCGTTCCCTTGGTTCTAGATGAACGAACGTCTCTCCACTTGCTCAATTCTGAGAGTTAAGTGTGTTTGAAAGCCGTCCTTCACCTAGCTTGTTGGGAACCAAAGTTTCTTTTCTGTTGCAAACTCCATTCCATACATATATATGGGGAGGTACTAGCTCCAAATCGGTTTTACAGTGAAAACTGCAGGAACTTCAAACCGACACTAGGAAAGAGACTGAGAAAGCAGAGAAAAGTGTCTCCTGCAACCCGTTCCCTTGGTGCTAGATGAACGAACGTCTCTCCACTTGCTCAGTTCTGAGAGATAAGTGTGTGTGAAAGCCGCCCTTCACCTAGCTTGTTGGGAACACAAAGTTTCTTTTCAGTTGCAAACTCCTTTCCATACATATATATGGGGAGGTACTAGCTCCAACTCGGTTTTACAGTGAAAACTGCAGGAACTTCAAACCGACACTAGGAAAGAGACTGAGAAAGCAGAGAAAAAGTGTCTCCTGCAACCCGTTCCCTTGGCTAGATGAACGAACGTCTCCCACTTGCTAAGTTCTGAGAGATAAGTGTGTGTGAAAGCCGTCCTTCACCTAGCTTGTTGGGAACACAAAGTTTCTTTTCAGTTGCAAACTCCATTCCATACATATATATGGGGAGGTACAAGCTCCAACTCGGTTTTACAGTGAAAACTGCAGGAACTTCAAACCGGCACTAGGAAAAAGAATGAGAAAGCAGAGAAAAAGTGTCTACTGCAACCCGTTCCCTTGGTGCTAGATGAACGAACGTCTCTCATCTTGCTCAGTTCTAGACATAAGTGTGTGTGAAAGCCGTTCTTCAACTAGCTTGTTGGGAACACAAAGTTTCTTTTCAGTTGCAAACTCCATTCCATACATATATATGGGGAGGTACTAGCTCCAACTCGTTTTACAGTGAAAACTGCAGGAACTTCAAACCGGCACTAGGAAACAGACTGAGAAAGCAGAGAAAATGTGTCTCCTGCAACCCGTTCCCCCGGTGCTAGATGAACGAACGTCTCTCCCCTGCTCAGTTCTTACACATAAGTGTGTGTGAAAGCCGTCCTTCACCTAGCTTGTTGGGAACACAAAGTTTCTTTTCATTTGCAAACTCCATTCCATATATATATATGGGGAGGTACTAGCTCCAACTAGTTTTACAGTGAAAACTGCAGGAACTTCAAACCGGCACTAGGAAACAGACTGAGAAAGCAGAGAAAAAGTGTCTCCTGCAACCCGTTCTCACGGTGCTAGATGAACGAACGTCTCTCCTCTTGCTCAGTTCTGAGAGATAAGTGTGTGTGAAAGCCGCCCTTCACCTAGCTTGTTGGGAACACAAAGTTTCTTTTCAGTTGCAAACTCCATTCCATACAAATATATGGGGAGGTACTAGCTCAAACTCAGTTTTACAGTGAAAACTGCAGGAACTTCAAACCGGCACTAGGAAACAGGTTGAGAAAGCAGAGAAAAAGTGTCTCCTGCAACCCGTTCCCTTGGCTAGATGAACGAACGTCTCCCACTTGCTAAGTTCTGAGAGATAAGTGTGTGTGAAAGCCGTCCTTCACCTAGCTTGTTGGGAACACAAAGTTTCTTTTCAGTTGCAAACTCCATTCCATACATATATAGGGGGAGGTACAAGCTCCAACTCGGTTTTACAGTGAAAACTGCAGGAACTTCCAACCGGCACTAGGAAAAAAATGAGAAAGCAGAGAAAAAGTGTCTACTGCAACCCGTTCCCTTGGTGTTAGATGAACGAACGTCTCTCAACTTCCTCAGTTCTAGACATAAGTGTGTGTGAAAGCCGTTCTTCACCTAGCTTGTTGGGAACACAAAGTTTCTTTTCAGTTGCAAACACCATTCCATACATATATATGGGGCGGTACTAACTCCAACTCCTTTTACAGTGAAAACTGCAGGAACTTCAACCCGGCACTAGGAAACAGACTGAGAAAGCAGAGAAAATGTGTCTCCTGCAACCCGTTCCCCCAGTGCTAGATGAACGAACATCTCTCCCCTTGCTCAGTTCTGACACATAAGTGTGTGTGAAAGCCGTACTTCACCTAGCTTGTTGGGAACACATAGTTTCTTTTCATTTGCAAACTCCATTCCATACATATATATGGGGAGGTAATATCTCCAACTAGTTTTACAGTGAAAACTGCAGGAACTGCAAACCGGCACTAGGAAACAGACTGAGAAAGCAGAGAAAAAGTGTCTCCTGCAACCTGTTCCCTTGGTGCTAGATGAACGAACGTCTCTCCACTTGCTCAGTTCTGAGAGATAAGTGTGTGTGAAATCAGTACTTCACCTAGCTTGTTGGGAACACAAAGATTCTTTTCAGTTGCATACTCCATTCCATACATATATAAGGGGAGGTACAAGCTCCAACTCGTTTTTACAGTGAAAACTGCATGAACTTCAAACCGGCACTAGGAAACAGACAGAGAAAACAGAGAAAAAGTGTCTCCTGCATCCCGTTCCCTAGGTGCTAGATGAATGAACGTCTGTCCACTTGCTCATTTCTGAGAGATAAGTGTGTGTGAAAGCCGTCCTTCGCCTAGCTTGTTGGGAACACCAAGTTTCTTTTCAGTTGCAAACCCCATTCCATACATATATATGGGTAGGTACTAGATCCAACACGGTTTTACAGTGAAAACTGCAGGAACTTCAAACCGGCACTAGGAAACAGACTGAGAAAGCAGAGAAAAAGTGTCTCCTGCAACCCGTTCCCTTGGTGCTAGATGAACGAACGTCTCTCCACTTGCTCAGTTCTGAGAGATAAGTGTGTGTGAAAGCCGTCCTTCACCTAGCTTGTTGGGAACACAATGTTTCTTTTCAGTTGCAAACTCCATTCCATACATATATATGGGGAGGTACTAGCTCCAACTAGGTTTTACAGTGAAAACTGCAGGAACTTCAAACCGGAACTAGGAAAAATTCTGAGAAAGCAGAGAAAATGTGTCTACTGCAACCCGTTCCATTGGTGCTAGATGAACGAACGTCTCTCCACTTGCTCAGTTCTGAGAGATAAGTGTGTGTGAATGCCGTACTTCAACTAGCTTGTTGTGAACACATAGTTTCTTTTCTGTTGCAAACTCCATTCCATACATATATATGGGGAGGTACAAGCTCCAACTCGTTTTTACAGTGAAAACTGCAGGAACATCAAACCGGCACTAGGAAACAGACTGAGAAAACAGAGAAAAAGTTTCTCCTGCAACCCGTTCCATTGGTGCTAGATGAACGAACGTCTGTAAACTTGCTCAGTTCCGAGAGATAAGTGTGTGTGAAAGCCGTACTTCGCCTAGCTTGTTGGGAACACCAAGTTTCTTTTCAGTTGCAAACTCCATTCCATACATATATATGGGTAGGTACTAGATCCAACACGGTTTTAGAGTGAAAAATGCAGGAACTTCAAACCGGCACTAGGAAACAGACTGAGAAAGCAGAGAAAAAGTGTCTCCTGCAACCAGTTCCCTTGGTGCTAGATGAACGAACGTCTCTCCACTTGCTCAGTTCTGAGAGATAAGTGTGTGTGAAAGCCGTCCTTCACCTAGCTTGTTGGGAACACAAAGTTTCTTTTCAGTTGCAAACTCCATTCCATACATATATATGGGGAGGTACTAGCTCCAAATCGGTTTTACAGTGAAAACTGCAGGAACTTCTAACAGGAACTAGGAAACAGACTGAGAAAGCAGAGAAAAGTGTCTCCTGCAACCCGTTCCCTTGGTGCTAGATGAACGAACGTCTCTCCACTTGCTCAGTTCTGAGAGATAAGTGTGTGTGAAAGCCGTCCTTCAATTAGCTTGTTGGTAACACAAAGTTTCTTTTCAGTTGCAAACTCCTTTCCATACATATATATGGGGAGGTACTAGCTCCAACTCGGTTTTAGAGTGAAAACTGCAGGAACTTCAAACCGACACTAGGAAAGAGACTGAGAAAGCAGAGAAAAAGTGTCTCCTGCAACCCGTTCCCTTGGCTAGATGAACGAACGTCTCCCACTTGCTAAGTTCTGAGAGATAAGTGTGTGTGAAAGCCGTCCTTCATCTAGCTTGTTGGGAACACAAAGTTTCTTTTCAGTTGCAAACTCCATTCCATACATATATATGGGGAGGTACAAGCTCCAACTCGGTTTTACAGTGAAAACTGCAGGAACTTCAAACCGGCACTAGGAAAAAGAATGAGAAAGCAGAGAAAAAGTGTCTACTGCAACCCGTTCCCTTGGTGCTAGATGAACGAACGTCTCTCATCTTGCACAGTTCTAGACATAAGTGTGTGTGAAAGCCGTTCTTCAACTAGCTTGTTGGGAACACAAAGTTTCTTTTCAGTTGCAAACTCCATTCCATACATATATATGGGGAGGTACTAGCTCCAACTCTTTTTACAGTGAAAACTGCAGGAACTTCAAACCGGCACTAGGAAACAGACTGAGAAAGCAGAGAAAATGTGTCTCCTGCAACCCGTTCCCCCGGTGCTAGATGAACGAACGTCTCTCCCCTTGCTCAGTTCTGACACATAAGTGTGTGTGAAAGCCGTCCTTCACCTAGCTTGTTGGGAACACAAAGTTTCTTTTCATTTGCAAACTCCATTCCATACATATATATGGGGAGGTACTAGCTCCAACTAGTTTTACAGTGAAAACTGCAGGAACTTCAAACCGGCACTAGGAAACAGACTGAGAAAGCAGAGAAAAAGTGTCTCCTGCAACCCGTTCTCACGGTGCTAGATGAACGAACGTCTCTCCTCTTGCTCAGTTCTGAGAGATAAGTGTGTGTGAAAGCCGCCCTTCACCTAGCTTGTTGGGAACACAAAGTTTCTTTTCAGTTGCAAACTCCATTCCATACATATATATGGGGAGGTACTAGCTCCAACTCAGTTTTACAGTGAAAACTGCAGGAACTTCAAACCGGCACTAGGAAACAGGTTGAGAAAACAGGGAAATAGTGTCTCCTGCAACCCGTTCCCTTGGCTAGATGAACGAACGTCTCCCACTTGCTAAGTTCTGAGAGATAAGTGTGTGTGAAAGCCGTCCTTCACCTAGCTTGTTGGGAACACAAAGTTTCTTTTCAGTTGCAAACTCCATTCCATACATATATATGGGGTGGTACAAGCTCCAACTCGGTTTTACAGTGAAAACTGCAGGAACTTCCAACCGGCACTAGGAAAAAGAATGAGAAAGCAGAGAAAAAGTGTCTACTGCAACCCGTTCCCTTGGTGTTAGATGAACGAACGTCTCTCAACTTCCTCAGTTCTAGACATAAGTGTGTGTGAAAGCCGTTCTTCACCTAGCTTGTTGGGAACACAAATTTTCTTTTCAGTTGCAAACACCATTCCATACATATATATGGGGCGGTACTAGCTCCAACTCGGTTTTACAGTGAAAACTGCAGGAACTTCAACCCGGCACTAGGAAAGAGACTGAGAAAGCAGAGAAAATGTGTCTCCTGCAACCCGTTCCCCCGGTGCTAGATGAACGAACATCTCTCCCCTTGCTCAGTTCTGACACATAAGTGTGTGTGAAAGCCGTACTTCACCTAGCTTGTTGGGAACACAAAGTTTCTTTTCATTTGCAAACTCCATTCCATACATATATATGGGGAGGTAATATCTCCAACTAGTTTTACAGTGAAAACTGCAGGAACTGCAAACCGGCACTAGGAAACAGACTGAGAAAGCAGAGAAAAAGTGTCTCCTGCAACCTGTTCCCTTGGTGCTAGATGAACGAACGTCTCTCCACTTGCTCAGTTCTGAGAGATAAGTGTGTGTGAAAGCCGTCCTTCGCCTAGCTTGTTGGGAACACCAAGTTTCTTTACAGTTGCAAACCCCATTCCATACATATATATGGGTAGGTACTAGATCCAACACGGTTTTACAGTGAAAACTGCAGGAACTTCAAACCGGCACTAGGAAACAGACTGAGAAAGCAGAGAAAAAGTGTCTCCTGCAACCCGTTCCCTTGGTGCTAGATGAACGAACGTCTCTCCACTTGCTCAGTTCTGAGAGATAAGTGTGTGTGAAAGCCGTCCTTCACCTAGCTTGTTGGGAACACAATGTTTCTTTTCAGTTGCAAACTCCATTCCATACATATATATGGGGAGGTACAAGCTCCAAATCGGTTTTACAGTGAAAACTGCAGGAACTTCAAACCGACACTAGGAAAGAGACTGAGAAAGCAGAGAAAAATGTCTCCTGCAACCTGTTCCCTTGGTGCTAGATGAACGAACGTCTCTCCACTTGCTCAGTTCTGAGAGATAAGTGTGTGTGAAATCAGTACTTCACCTAGCTTGTTGGGAACACAAAGTTTCTTTTCAGTTGCAAACTCCATTCCATACATATATATGGGGAGGTACAAGCTCCAACTCGTTTTTACAGTTAAAACTGCATGAACTTCAAACCGGCACTAGGAAACAGACTGAGAAAACAGAGAAAAGTGTCTCCTGCAACACGTTCCCTAGGTGCTAGATGAATGAACGTCTCTCCACTTGCTCAGTTCTGAGAGATAAGTGTGTGTGAAAGCCGTCCTTCGCCTTGCTTGTTGGGAACACCAAGTTTCTTTTCAGTTGCAAACCCCATTCCATACATATATATGGGTAGGTACTAGATCCAACAAGGTTTTACAGTGAAAACTGCAGGAACTTCAAACCGGCACTAGGAAACAGACTGAGAACGCAGAGAAAAAGTGTCTCCTGCAAACCGTTCCCTTGGTGCTAGATGAACGAACATCTCTCCACTTGCTCAGTTCTGAGAGATAAGTGTGGGTGAAAGCCGTCCTTCACCTAGCTTGTTGGGAACACAAAGTTTCTTTTCAGTTGCAAACTCCATTCCATACATATATATGGGGAGGTACTAGCTCCAACTCGGTTTTACAGTGAAAACTGCAGGAACTTCAAACCGGCACTAGGAAACAGACTGAGAAAGCAGAGAAAAAGTGTCTCCTGCAACCCGTTCCCTTGGTGCTAGATGAACGAACGTCTCTCCACTTGCTCAGTTCTGAGAGTTAAGTGTGTTTGAAAGCCGTCCTTCACCTAGCTTGTTGGGAACCAAAGTTTCTTTTCAGTTGCAAACTCCATTCCATACATATATATGGGGAGGTACTAGCTCCAAATCGGTTTTACAGTGAAAACTGCAGGAACTTCAAACCGACACTAGGAAAGAGACTGAGAAAGCAGAGAAAAGTGTCTCCTGCAACCCGTTCCCTTGGTGCTAGATGAACGAACGTCTCTCCACTTGCTCAGTTCTGAGAGATAAGTGTGTGTGAAAGCCGTCCTTCACCTAGCTTGTTGGGAACACAAAGTTTCTTTTCAGTTGCAAACTCCTTTCCATACATATATATGGGGAGGTACTAGCTCCAACTCGGTTTTAGAGTGAAAACTGCAGGAACTTCAAACCGACACTAGGAAAGAGACTGAGAAAGCAGAGAAAAAGTGTCTCCTGCAACCCGTTCCCTTGGCTAGATGAACGAACGTCTCCCACTTGCTAAGTTCTGAGAGATAAGTGTGTGTGAAAGCCGTCCTTCACCTAGCTTGTTGGGAACACAAACTTTCTTTTCAGTTGCAAACTCCATTCCATACATATATATGGGGAGGTACAAGCTCCAACTCGGTTTTACAGTGAAAACTGCAGGAACTTCAAACCGGCACTAGGAAAAAGAATGAGAAAGCAGAGAAAAAGTGTCTACTGCAACCCGTTCCCTTGGTGCTAGATGAACGAACGTCTCTCATCTTGCACAGTTCTAGACATAAGTGTGTGTGAAAGCCGTTCTTCAACTAGCTTGTTGGGAACACAAAGTTTCTTTTCAGTTGCAAACTCCATTCCATACATATATATGGGGAGGTACTAGCTCCAACTCGTTTTACAGTGAAAACTGCAGGAACTTCAAACCGGCACTAGGAAACAGACTGAGAAAGCAGAGAAAATGTGTCTCCTGCAACCCGATCCCCCGATGCTAGATGAACGAACGTCTCTCCCCTTGCTCAGTTCTGACACATAAGTGTGTGTGAAAGCCGTCCTTCACCTAGCTTGTTGGGAACACAAAGTTTCTTTTCATTTGCAAACTCCATTCCTTACATATATATGGGGAGGTACTAGCTCCAACTAGTTTTACAGTGAAAACTGCAGGAACTTCAAACCGGAACTAGGAAACAGACTGAGAAAGCAGAGAAAAAGTGTCTCCTGCAACCCGTTCTCACGGTGCTAGATGAACGAACGTCTCTCCTCTTGCTCAGTTTTGAGAGATAAGTGTGTGTGAAAGCCGCCCTTCACCTAGCTTGTTGGGAACAGAAAGTTTCTTTTCAGTTGCAAACTCCATTCCATACATATATATGGGGAGGTACTAGCTCCAACTCAGTTTTACAGTGAAAACTGCAGGAACTTCAAACCGGCACTAGGAAACAGGTTGAGAAAGCAGAGAAAAAGTGTCTCCTGCAACCCGTTCCCTTGGCTAGATGAACGAACGTCTCCCACTTGCTAAATTCTGAGAGATAAGTGTGTGTGAAAGCCGTCCTTCACCTAGCTTGTTGGGAACACAAAGTTTCTTTTCAGTTGCAAACTCCATTCCATACATATATATGGGGAGGTACAAGCTCCAACTCGGTTTTACAGTGAAAACTGCAGGAACTTCCAACCGGTACTAGGAAAAAGAATGAGAAAGCAGAGGAAAAGTGTCTACTGCAACCCGTTCCCTTGGTGTTAGATGAACGAACGTCTCTCAACTTCCTCAGTTCTAGACATAAGTGTGTGTGAAAGCCGTTCTTCACATAGCTTGTTGGGAACACAAAGTTTCTTTTCAGTTGCAAACACCATTCCATACATATATATGGGGCGGTACTAGCTCCAACACGTTTTACAGTGAAAACTGCAGGAACTTCAACCCGGCACTAGGAAACAGACTGAGAAAGCAGAGAAAATGTGTCTCCTGCAACCCGTTCCCCCGGTGCTAGATGAACGAACGTCTCTCCCCTTGCTCAGTTCTGACACATAAGTGTGTGTGAAAGCCGTACTTCACCTAGCTTGATGGGAACACAAAGTTTCTTTTCATTTGCAAACTCCATTCCATACATATATATGGGGAGGTAATATCTCCAACTAGTTTTACAGTGAAAACTGCAGGAACTGCAAACCGGCACTAGGAAACAGACTGAGAAAGCAGAGAAAAAGTGTCTCCTGCAACCTGTTCCCTTGGTGCTAGATGAACGAACGTCTCTCCACTTGCTCAGTTCTGAGAGATAAGTGTGTGTGAAATCAGTACTTCACCTAGCTTGTTGGGAACACAAAGATTCTTTTCAGTTGCATACTCCATTCCATACATATATAAGGGGAGGTACAAGCTCCAACTCGTTTTTACAGTGAAAACTGCATGAACTTCAAACCGGCACTAGGAAACAGACTGAGAAAACAGAGAAAAAGTGTCTCCTGCATCCCGTTCCCTAGGTGCTAGATGAATGAACGTCTGTCCACTTGCTCAGTTCTGAGAGATAAGTGTGTGTGAAAGCCGTCCTTCGCCTAGCTTGTTGGGAACACCAAGTTTCTTTTCAGTTGCAAACCCCATTCCATACATATATATGGGTAGGTACTAGATCCAACACGGTTTTACAGTGAAAACTGCAGGAACTTCAAACCGGCACTAGGAAACAGACTGAGAAAGCAGAGAAAAAGTGTCTCCTGCAACCCGTTCCCTTGGTGCTAGATGAACGAACGTCTCTCCACTTGCTCACTTCTGAGAGATAAGTGTGTGTGAAAGCCGTCCTTCACCTAGCTTGTTGGGAACACAATGTTTCTTTTCAGTTGCAAACTCCATTCCATACATATATATGGGGAGGTACTAGCTCCAACTAGGTTTTACAGTGAAAACTGCAGGAACTTCAAACCGGAACTAGGAAAAATTCTGAGAAAGCAGAGAAAATGTGTCTACTGCAACCCGTTCCCTTGGTGCTAGATGAACGAACGTCTCTCCACTTACTCAGTTCTGAGAGTTAAGTGTGTGTGAATGCCGTACTTCAACTAGCTTGTTGTGAACACATAGTTTCTTTTCTGTTGCAAACTCCATTCCATACATATATATGGGGAGGTACAAGCTCCAACTCGTTTTTACAGTGAAAACTGCAGGAACATCAAACCGGCACTAGGAAAAAGACTGAGATAACAGAGAAAAAGTGTCTCCTGCAACCCGTTCCATTGGTGCTAGATGAACGAACGTCTGTAAACTTGCACAGTTCCGAGAGATAAGTGTGTGTGAAAGCCGTCCTTCACCTAGCTTGTTGGGAACACCAAGTTTCTTTTCAGTTGCAAACTCCATTCCATACATATATATGGGGAGGTACTAGCTCCAAATCGGTTTTACAGTGAAAACTGCAGGAACTTCAAACCGACACTAGGAAAGAGACTGAGAAAGCAGAGAAAAGTGTCTCCTGCAACCCGTTCCCTTGGTGCTAGATGAACGAACGTCTCTCCACTTGCTCAGTTCTGAGAGATAAGTGTGTGTGAAAGCCGTCCTTCACCTAGCTTGTTGGGAACACAAAGTTTCTTTTCAGTTGCAAACTCCTTTCCATACATATATATGGGGAGGTACTAGCTCCAACTCGGTTTTAGAGTGAAAACTGCAGGAACTTCAAACCGACACTAGGAAAGAGACTGAGAAAGCAGAGAAAAAGTGTCTCCTGCAACCCGTTCCCTTGGCTAGATGAACGAACGTCTCCCACTTGCTAAGTTCTGAGAGATAAGTGTGTGTGAAAGCCGTCCTTCACCTAGCTTGTTGGGAACACAAACTTTCTTTTCAGTTGCAAACTCCATTCCATACATATATATGGGGAGGTACAAGCTCCAACTCGGTTTTACAGTGAAAACTGCAGGAACTTCAAACCGGCACTAGGATAAAGAATGAGAAAGCAGAGAAAAAGTGTCTACTGCAACCCGTTCCCTTGGTGCTAGATGAACGAACGTCTCTCATCTTGCACAGTTCTAGACATAAGTGTGTGTGAAAGCCGCCCTTCAACTAGCTTGTTGGGAACACAAAGTTTCTTTTCAGTTGCAAACTCCATTCCATACATATATATGGGGAGGTACTAGCTCCAACTCAGTTTTACAGTGAAAACTGCAGGAACTTCAAACCGGAACTAGGAAACAGACTGAGAAAGCAGAGAAAAAGTGTCTCCTGCAACCCGTTCCCTTGGCTAGATGAACGAACGTCTCCCACTTGCTAAATTCTGAGAGATAAGTGTGTGTGAAAGCCGTCCTTCACCTAGCTTGTTGGGAACACAAAGTTTCTTTTCAGTTGCAAACTCCATTCCATATATATATATGGGGAGGTACAAGCTCCAACTCGGTTTTACAGTGAAAACTGCAGGAACTTCCAACCGGCACTAGGAAAAAGAATGAGAAAGCAGAGGAAAAGTGTCTACTGCAACCCGTTCCCTTGGTGTTAGATGAACGAACGTCTCTCAACTTCCTCAGTTCTAGACATAAGTGTGTGTGAAAGCCGTTCTTCACCTAGCTTGTTGGGAACACAAAGTTTCTTTTCAGTTGCAAACACCATTCCATACATATATATGGGGCGGTACTAGCTCCAACACGTTTTACAGTGAAAACTGCAGGAACTTCAACCCGGCACTAGGAAACAGACTGAGAAAGCAGAGAAAATGTGTCTCCTGCAACCCGTTCCCCCGGTGCTAGATGAACGAACGTCTCTCCCCTTGCTCAGTTCTGACACATAAGTGTGTGTGAAAGCCGTACTTCACCTAGCTTGTTGGGAACACAAAGTTTCTTTTCATTTGCAAACTCCATTCCATACATATATATGGGGAGGTAATATCTCCAACTAGTTTTACAGTGAAAACTGCAGGAACTGCAAACCGGCACTAGGAAACAGACTGAGAAAGCAGAGAAAAAGTGTCTCCTGCAACCTGTTCCCTTGGTGCTAGATGAACGAACGTCTCTCCACTTGCTCAGTTCTGAGAGATAAGTGTGTGTGAAATCAGTACTTCACCTAGCTTGTTGGGAACACAAAGATTCTTTTCAGTTGCATACTCCATTCCATACATATATAAGGGGAGGTACAAGCTCCAACTCGTTTTTACAGTGAAAACTGCATGAACTTCAAACCGGCACTAGGAAACAGACTGAGAAAACAGAGAAAAAGTGTCTCCTGCATCCCGTTCCCTAGGTGCTAGATGAATGAACGTCTGTCCACTTGCTCAGTTCTGAGAGATAAGTGTGTGTGAAAGCCGTCCTTCGCCTAGCTTGTTGGGAACACCAAGTTTCTTTTCAGTTGCAAACCCCATTCCATACATATATATGGGTAGGTACTAGATCCAACACGGTTTTACAGTGAAAACTGCAGGAACTTCAAACCGGCACTAGGAAACAGACTGAGAAAGCAGAGAAAAAGTGTCTCCTGCAACCCGTTCCCTTGGTGCTAGATGAACGAACGTCTCTCCACTTGCTCAGTTCTGAGAGATAAGTGTGTGTGAAAGCCGTCCTTCACCTAGCTTGTTGGGAACACAATGTTTCTTTTCAGTTGCAAACTCCATTCCATACATATATATGGGGAGGTACTAGCTCCAACTAGGTTTTACAGTGAAAACTGCAGGAACTTCAAACCGGAACTAGGAAAAATTCTGAGAAAGCAGAGAAAATGTGTCTACTGCAACCCGTTCCATTGGTGCTAGATGAACGAACGTCTCTCCACTTACTCAGTTCTGAGAGTTAAGTGTGTGTGAATGCCGTACTTCAACTAGCTTGTTGTGAACACATAGTTTCTTTTCTGTTGCAAACTCCATTCCATACATATATATGGGGAGGTACAAGCTCCAACTCGTTTTTACAGTGAAAACTGCAGGAACATCAAACCGGCACTAGGAAAAAGACTGAGATAACAGAGAAAAAGTGTCTCCTGCAACCCGTTCCATTGGTGCTAGATGAACGAACGTCTGTAAACTTGCACAGTTCCGAGAGATAAGTGTGTGTGAAAGCCGTCCTTCACCTAGCTTGTTGGGAACACCAAGTTTCTTTTCAGTTGCAAACTCCATTCCATACATATATATGGGGAGGTACTAGCTCCAAATCGGTTTTACAGTGAAAACTGCAGGAACTTCAAACCGGAACTAGGAAACAGACTGAGAAAGCAGATAAAAAGTGTCTCCTGCAACCCGTTCCCTTGGTGCTAGATGAACGAACGTCTCTCCACTTGCTCAGTTCTGAGAGATAAGTGTGTGTGAAAGCCGTCCTTCACCTAGCTTGTTGGGAACACAAAGTTTCTTTTCAGTTGCAAACTCCATTCCATACATATATATGGGGAGGTACTAGCTCCAACTCGGTTTTACAGTGAAAACTGCAGGAACTTCAAACCGGCACTAGGAAACAGATTGAGAAAGCAGAGAAAAAGTGTCTCCTGCAACCCGTTTCCTTGGTGCTAGATGAACGAACGTCTCTCCACTTGCTCAGTTCTGAGAGATAAGTGTGTGTGAAAGCCGTCCTTCAACTAGCTTGTTGGGAACACAAAGTTTCTTTTCAGTTGCAAACTCCATTCCTTACATATATATGGGGAGGTACAAGCTCCTACTCGGTTTTACAGTGAAAACTGCAGCAACTTCAAACCGGCACTAGGAAAAATTCTGAGAAAGCAGAGAAAAAGTGTCTCCTGCAACCCGTTCCATTGGTGCTAGATGAACGAACGTCTCTCCACTTGCTCAGTTCTGAGAGATAAGTGTGTGTGAAAGCCGTCCTTCACCTAGCTTGTTGGGAACACAAAGTTTCTTTTCAGTTGCAAACTCCATTCCATACGTATATATGGGGAGGTACAAGCTCCAACTCGGTTTTACAGTGAAAACTGCAGGAACTTCAAACCGGCACTAGGAAAAAGAATGAGAAAGCAGAGAAAAAGTGTCCCCTGCAACCCGTTCCCTTGGTGCTAGATGAACGAACGTCTCTCAACTTGCTCAGTTCTAGAAATAAGTGTGTGTGAAAGCCGTTCTTCACCTAGCTTGTTGGGAACACAAACTTTCTTTTCAGTTGCAATCTCCATTCCATACATATATATGGGGAGGTACAAGCTCCAACTCGTTTTACAGTGAAAACTGCAGGAACTTCAAACCGGCACTAGGAAACAGACTGAGAAAGCAGAGAAAATGTGTCTCCTGCAACCCGTTCCCCCAGTGCTAGATGAACGAACATCTCTCCCCTTGCTCAGTTCTGACACATAAGTGTGTGTGAAAGCCGTCCTTCACCTAGCTTGTTGGGAACACAAAGTTTCTTTTCATTTGCAAACTCCATTCCATACATATATATGGGGAGGTAATAGCTCCAACTAGTTTTACAGTGAAAACTGCAGGAACTTCAAACCGGCACTAGGAAACAGACTGAGAAAGCAGAGAAAAAGTGTCTCCTGCAACCTGTTCCCTTGGTGCTAGATGAACGAACGTCTCTCCACTTGCTCAGTTCTGAGAGATAAGTGTGTGTGAAATCAGTACTTCACCTAGCTTGTTGGGAACACAAAGTTTCTTTTCAGTTGCAAACTCCATTCCATACATATATATGGGGAGGTACAAGCTCCAACTCGTTTTTACAGTTAAAACTGCATGAACTTCAAACCGGCACTAGGAAACAGACTGAGAAAACAGAGAAAAAGTGTCTCCTGCAACACGTTCCCTAGGTGCTAGATGAATGAACGTCTCTACACTTGCTCTGTTCTGAGAGATAAGTGTGTGTGAAAGCCGTCCTTCGCTTTGCTTGTTGGGAACACCAAGTTTCTTTTCAGTTGCAAACCCCATTCCATACATATATATGGGTAGGTACTAGATCCAACACGGTTTTACAGTGAAAACTGCAGGAACTTCAAACCGGCACTAGGAAACAGACTGAGAAAGCAGAGAAAAAGTGTCTCCTGCAAACCGTTCCCTTGGTGCTAGATGAACGAACATCTCTCCACTTGCTCAGTTCTGAGAGATAAGTGTGGGTGAAAGCCGTCCTTCACCTAGCTTGTTGGGAACACAAAGTTTCTTTTCAGTTGCAAACTCCATTCCATACATATATATGGGGAGGTACTAGCTCCAACTCGGTTTTACAGTGAAAACTGCAGGAACTTCAAACCGGCACTAGGAAACAGACTGAGAAAGCAGAGAAAAAGTGTCTCCTGCAACCCGTTCCCTTGGTGCTAGATGAACGAACGTCTCTCCACTTGCTCAGTTTTGAGAGTTAAGTGTGTTTGAAAGCCGTCCTTCACCTAGCTTGTTGGGAACCAAAGTTTCTTTTCAGTTGCAAACTCCATTCCATACATATATATGGGGAGGTACTAGCTCCAAATCGGTTTTACAGTGAAAACTGCAGGAACTTCAAACCGACACTAGGAAAGAGACTGAGAAAGCAGAGAAAAGTGTCTCCTGCAACCCGTTCCCTTGGTGCTAGATGAACGAACGTCTCTCCACTTGCTCAGTTCTGAGAGATAAGTGTGTGTGAAAGCCGTCCTTCACCTAGCTTGTTGGGAACACAAAGTTTCTTTTCAGTTGCAAACTCCTTTCCATACATATATATGGGGAGGTACTAGCTCCAACTCGGTTTTACAGTGAAAACTGCAGGAACTTCAAACCGACACTAGGAAAGAGACTGAGAAAGCAGAGAAAAAGTGTCTCCTGCAACCCGTTCCCTTGGCTAGATGAACGAACGTCTCCCACTTGCTAAGTTCTGAGAGATAAGTGTGTGTGAAAGCCGTCCTTCAACTAGCTTGTTGGGAACACAAAGTTTCTTTTCAGTTGCAAACTCCATTCCATACATATATATGGGGAGGTACAAGCTCCAACTCGGTTTTACAGTGAAAACTGCAGGAACTTCAAACCGGCACTAGGAAAAAGAATCAGAAAGCAGAGAAAAAGTGTCTACTGCAACCCGTTCCCTTGGTGCTAGATGAACGAACGTCTCTCATCTTGCTCAGTTCTAGACATAAGTGTGTGTGAAAGCCGTTCTTCAACTAGCTTGTTGGGAACACAATGTTTCTTTTCAGTTGCAAACTCCATTCCATACATATATATGGGGAGGTACTAGCTCCAACTCGTTTTACAGTGAAAACTGCAGGAACTTCAAACCGGCACTAGGAAACAGACTGAGAAAGCAGAGAAAATGTGTCTCCTGAAACCCGTTCCCCCGGTGCTAGATGAACGAACGTCTCTCCCCTTGCTCAGTTCTGACACATAAGTGTGTGTGAAAGCCGTCCTTCAACTAGGTTGTTGGGAACACAAAGTTTCTTTTCATTTGCAAACTCCATTCCATACATATATATGGGGAGGTACTAGCTCCAACTAGTTTTACAGTGAAAACTGCAGGAACTTCAAACCGGCACTAGGAAACAGACTGAGAAAGCAGAGAAAAAGTGTCTCCTGCAACCCGTTCTCACGGTGCTAGATGAACGAACGTCTCTCCTCTTGCTCAGTTCTGAGAGATAAGTGTGTGTGAAAGCCGCCCTTCACCTAGCTTGTTGGGAACACAAAGTTTCTTTTCAGTTGCAAACTCCATTCCATACATATATATGGGGAGGTACTAGCTCCAACTCAGTTTTACAGTGAAAACTGCAGGAACTTCAAACCGGCACTAGGAAACAGGTTGTGAAAGCAGAGAAAAAGTGTCTCCTGCAACCCGTTCCCATGGCTAGATGAACGAACGTCTCCCACTTGCTAAGTTCTGAGAGATAAGTGTGTGTGAAAGCCGTCCTTCACCTAGCTTGTTGGGAACACAAAGTTTCTTTTCAGTTGCAAACTCCATTCCATACATATATATGGGGAGGTACAAGCTCCAACTCGGTTTTACAGTGAAAACTGCAGGAACTTCCAACCGGCACTAGGAAAAAGAATGAGAAAGCAGAGAAAAAGTGTCTACTGCAACCCGTTCCCTTGGTGTTAGATGAACGAACGTCTCTCAACTTCCTCAGTTCTAGACATAAGTGTGTGTGAAAGCCGTTCTTCACCTAGCTTGTTGGGAACACAAAGTTTCTTTTCAGTTGCAAACACCATTCCATACATATATATGGGGCGGTACTAGCTCCAACTCGTTTTACAGTGAAAACTGCAGGAACTTCAACCCGGCACTAGGAAACATACTGAGAAAGCAGAGAAAATGTGTCTCCTGCAACCCGTTCCCCCGGTGCTAAATGAACGAACATCTCTCCCCTTGCTCAGTTCTGACACATAAGTGTGTGTGAAAGCCGTACTTAACCTAGCTTGTTGGGAACACAAAGTTACTTTTCATTTGCAAACTCCATTCCATACATATATATGGGGAGGTAATATCTCCAACTAGTTTTACAGTGAAAACTGCAGGAACTGCAAACCGGCACTAGGAAACAGACTGAGAAAGCAGAGAAAAAGTGTCTCCTGCAACCTGTTCCCTTGGTGCTAGATGAACAAACGTCTCTCCACTTGCTCAGTTCTGAGAGATAAGTGTGTGTGAAATCAGTACTTCACCTAGCTTGTTGGGAACACAAAGATTCTTTTAAGTTGCATACTCCATTCCATACATATATATGGGGAGGTAAAAGCTCCAAATCGGTTTTACAGTGAAAACTGCAGGAACTTCAAACCGACACTAGGAAAGAGACTGAGAAAGCAGAGAAAAGTGTCTCCTGCAACCCGTTCCCTTGGTGCTAGATGAACGAACGTCTCTCCACTTGCTCAGTTCTGAGAGATAAGTGTGTGTGAAAGCCGTCCTTCACCTAGCTTGTTGGGAACACAAAGTTTCTTTTCAGTTGCAAACTCCATTCCATACATATATATGGGGAGGTACTAGCTCCAACTCGGTTTTACAGTGAAAACTGCAGGAACTTCAAACCGGCACTAGGAAACAGACTGAGAAAGCAGAGAAAAAGTGTCTCCTGCAACCCGTTCCCTTGGTGCTAGATGAACGAACATCTCTCCACTTGCTCAGTTCTGAGAGATAAGTGTGTATGAAAGCCGTCCTTCACCTAGCTTGTTGGGAACACAAAGTTTCTTTTCAGTTGCAAACTCCATTCCATACATATATAAGGGGAGGTACTAGCTCCAACTCGGTTTGACAGTGAAAACTGCAGGAACTTCAAACCGGCACTAGGAAAGAGACTGAGAAAGCAGAGAATAAGTGTCTCCTGCAACCCGTTCCCTTGGTGCTAGATGAAAGAACGTCTCTCCACTTGCTCAGTTCTGAGAGATATGTGTGTGTGAAAGCCGTCCTTCACCTAGCTTGTTGGGAACACAAAGTTTCTTTTCAGTTGCAAACTCCATTCCATACATATATATGGGGAGGTACTAGCTCCAACTCGGTTTTACAGTGAAAACTGCAGGAACTTCAAACAGGCACTAGGAAACAGAATGAGAAAGCAGAGAAAAAGTGTCTCCTGCAACCCGTTCCCTTGGTGCTAGATGAACGAACGTCTCTCCACTTGCTCAGTTCTGAGAGATAAGTGTGTGTGAAAGCCGTCCTTCATCAAGCTTGTTGGGAACACAAAGTTTCTTTTCAGTTGCAAACTCCATTCCTTACATATATATGGGGAGGTACTAGCTCCAAATCGGTTTTACAGTGAAAACTGCAGGAACTTCAAACTGACACTAGGAAAGAGACTGAGAAAGCAGAGAAAAAGTGTCCCCTGCAACCCGTTCCATTGGTGCTAGATGAACGAACGTTTCTCCACTTGCTCAGTTCTGAGAGATTAGTGTGTGTGAAAGCCGTCCTTCACCTAGCTTGTTGGGAACACAAAGTTTCTTTTCAGTTGCAAACTCCATTCCATACATATATATGGGGAAGTACTAGCTCCAACTCGGTTTTAAAGTGAAAACTTCAGGAACTTCAAACCAGCACTAGGAAATAGACTAAGAAAACAGAGAAAAAGTGTCTCCTGCAACCCGTTCCCTAGGTGCTAGATGAATGAACGTCTGTCCACTTGCTCAGTTCTGAGAGATAATTGTGTGTGAAAGCCGTCCTTCGAAAAGCTTGTTGGGAACACCAAGTTTCTTTTCAGTTGCAAAACCATTCCATACATATATATGGGGATGTACTAGCTCCAACTCGGTTTTACAGTGAAAACTGCAGGAACTTCTAACCGGCACTAGGAAACAGAATGAGAAAGCAGAGAAAAAGTGTCTCCTGCAACCCGTTCCCTTGGTGCTAGATGAACGAACGTCTCTCCACTTGCTCAGTTATGAGAGATAAGTGTGTCTGAAAGCCTTTCTTCTCCTAGCTTGTTGGGAACACCAAGTTTCTTTTCAGTTGCAAACTCCATTCCATACATATATATGGGTAGGTACTATATCCAAAACGGTTTTACAGTGAAAACTGGAGGAACTTCAAACCGGCACTAGGAAACAGACTGAGAAAGCAGAGAAAAAGTGTCTCCTGTAACCCGTTCCCTTGGTGCTAGATGAACGAACGTCTCTCCGCTTGCTCAGTTCTGAGAGATAAGTGTGTGTGAAAGCCGTTCTTCACCTAGCTTGTTGGGAACACAAAGTTTCTTTTCAGTTGAAAACCCAATTCCATACATATATAAGGGGAGGTACTAGCTCCAACTCGGTTTGACAGTGAAAACTGCAGGAACTTCAAACCGGCACTAGGAAACAGACTGAGAAAGCAGAGAATAAGTGTCTCCTGCAACCCGTTCCCTTGGTGCTAGATGAACGAACGTCTCTCCACTTGCTCAGTTCTGAGTGATAAGTGTGTGTGAAAGCCGTACTTCACCTAGCTTGTTGGGAACACAAAGTTTCTTTTCAGTTGCAAACTCACTTCCATACATATATATGGGGATGTACTAGCTCCAACTCGGTTTGAGAGTGAAAACTGCAGGAACTTCAAACCGGCACTAGGAAACAGAATGAGAAAGCAGAGAAAAAGTGTCTCCTGCAACCCGTTTCCTTGGTGCTAGATGAACGAACGTCTCTCCACTTGCTCAGTTCTGAGAGATAAGTGTGTGTGAAAGCCGTCCTTCACCAAGCTTGTTGGGAACACAAAGTTTCTTTTCAGTTGCAAACTCCATTCCATACATATATATGGGGAGGTACAAGCTCCAAATCGGTTTTACAGTGAAAACTGCAGGAACTTCAAACCGACACTAGGAAAGAGACTGAGAAAGCAGAGAAAAAGTGTCCCCTGCAACCCGTTCCCTTGGTGATAGATGAAAGAACGTCTCTCACTTGCTCAGTTCTGAGAGATAAGTGTGTGTGAAAGCCGTCCTTCACCTAGCTTGTTGGGAACACAAAGTTTCTTTTCAGTTGCAAACTCCATTCCATACATATATATGGGGAGGTACTAGCTCCAACTCGGTTTTACAGTGAAAACTGCAGGAACTTCAAAACAGCACTAGGAAATAGACTAAGAAAACAGAGAAAAAGTGTCTCCTGCAACCCGTTCCCTTGGTGCTAGATGAACGAACGTCTCTCCACTTGCTCAGTTATGAGAGATAAGTGTGTGTGAAAGCCTTTCTTCTCCTAGCTTGTTGGGAACACCAAGTTTCTTTTCAGTTGCAAACTCCATTCCATACATATATATGGGTAGGTACTAGCTCCAACTCGGTTTTACAGTGAAAACTGCAGGAACTTCAAACCGGCACTAGGAAACAGACTGAGAAAGCAGAGAAAAAGTGTCTCCTGCAGCCCGTTCCCTTGGTGCTAGATGAACGAACGTCTCTCCACTTGCTCAGTTATGAGAGATAAGTGTGTGTGAAAGCCGTTCTTCACCTAGCTTGTTGGGAACACAAAGTTTCTTTTCAGTTGAAAACCCAATTCCATACATATATAAGGGGAGGTACTAGCTCCAACTCGGTTTGACAGTGAAAACTGCAGGAACTTCAAACCGGCACTACGAAAAAGACTGAGAAAGCAGAGAATAAGTGTCTCCTGCAACCCGTTTCCTTGGTGCTAGATGAACGAACGTCTCTCCACTTGCTCAGTTCTGAGAGATAAGTGTGTGTGAAAGCCGTCCTTCACCTAGATTGTTGGGAACACAATGTTTCTTTTCAGTTGCAAACTCCATTCCATACATATATATGGGGAGGTACAAGCTCCAAATCGGTTTTACAGTGAAAACTGCAGGAACTTCAAACCGACACTAGGAAAGAGACTGAGAAAGCAGAGAAAAAGTGTCCCCTGCAACCCGTTCCCTTGGTGCTAGATGAACGAACGTCTCTCCACTTGCTCAGTTCTGAGAGATATGTGTGTGTGAAAGCCGTCCTTCACCTAGCTTGTTGGGAACACAAAGTTTCTTTTCAGTTGCAAACTCCATTCCATACATATATATGGGGAGGTTCTAGCTCCAACTCGGTTTTACAGTGAAAACTGCAGGAACTTCAAAACGGCACTAGGAAATAGACTAAGAAAACTGAGAAAAAGTGTTTCCTGCAACCCGTTCCCTTGGTGCTAGATGAACAAACGTCTCTCCACTTGCTCAGTTCTGAGAGATAAGTGTGTTTGAAAGCCGTCCTTCACCTAGCTTGTTGGGAACCAAAGTTTCTTTTCAGTTGCAAACTCCATTCCATACATATATATGGGGAGGTACTAGCTACAAATCGGTTTTACAGTGAAAACTGCAGGAACTTCTACCCGAAACTAGGAAAGAGACTGAGAAAGCAGAGAAAAGTGTCTCCTGCAACCCGTTCCCTTGGTGCTAGATGAACGAACGTCTCTCCCCTTGCTCAGTTCTGAGAGATAAGTGTGTGTGAAAGCCGTCCTTCACCTAGCTTGTTGGGAACACAAAGTTTCTTTTCAGTTGCAAACTCCATTCCATACATATATATGGGGAGGTACTAGCTCCAAATCGGTTTTACAGTGAAAACTGCAGGAACTTCAAACCGACACTAGGAAGGAGACTGAGAAAGCAGAGAAAAAGTGTCTCCTGCAACCCGTTCCCTTGGCTAGATGAACGAACGTCTCCCACTTGCTAAGTTCTGAGAGATAAGTGTGTGTGAAAGCCGTCCTTCACCTAGCTTGTTGGGAACACAAAGTTTCTTTTCAGTTGCAAACTCCATTCCATACATATATATGGGGAGGTACAAGCTCCAACTCGGTTTTACAGTGAAAACTGCAGGAACTTCCAACCGGCACTAGGAAAAAGAATGAGAAAGCAGAGAAAAAGTGTCTACTGCAACCCGTTCCCTTGGTGCTAGATGAACGAACGTCTCTCAACTTGCTCAGTTCTAGACATAAGTGTGTGTGAAAGCCGTTCTTCACCTAGCTTGTTGGGAACACAAAGTTTCTTTTCATTTGCAAACTCCATTCCATACATATATATGGGGAGGTACTAGCTCCAACTCGTTTTACAGTGAAAACTGCAGGAACTTCAACCCGGCACTAGGAAACAGACTGAGAAAGCAGAGAAAATGTGTCCCCTGCAACCCGTTCCCCCGGTGCTAGATGAACGAACATCTCTCCCCTTGCTCAGTTCTGACACATAAGTGTGTGTGAAAGCCGTCCTTCACCTAGCTTGTTGGGAACACAAAGTTTCTTTTCATTTGCAAACTCCATTCCATACATATATATGGGGAGGTAATAGCTCCAACTCGTTTTACAGTGAAAACTGCAGGAACTTCAAACCGGCACTAGGAAACAGACTGAGAAAGCAGAGAAAAAGTGTCTCCTGCAACCTGTTCCCTTGGTGCTAGATGAACGAACGTCTCTCCACTTGCTCAGTTCTGAGAGATAAGTGTGTGTGAAATCAGTACTTCACCTAGCTTGTTGGGAACACAAAGATTCTTTTCAGTTGCATACTCCATTCCATACATATATATGGGGAGGTACAAGCTCCAACTCGTTTTTACAGTGAAAACTGCATGAACTTCAAAACGGCACTAGGAAACAGACTGAGAAAACAGAGAAAAAGTGTCTCCTGCATCCCGTTCCCTAGGTGCTAGATGAATGAACGTCTGTCCACTTGCTCAGTTCTGAGAGATAAGTGTGTGTGAAAGCCGTCCTTCGCCTAGCTTGTTGGGAACACCAAGTTTCTTTTCAGTTGCAAACCCCATTCCATACATATATATGGGTAGGTACAAGATCCAACACGGTTTTACAGTGAAAACTGCAGGAACTTCAAACCGGCACTAGGAAACAGACTGAGAAAGCAGAGAAAAAGTGTCTCCTGCAACCCGTTCCCTTGGTGCTAGATGAACGAACGTCTCTCCACTTGCTCAGTTCTGAGAGATAATTGTGTGTGAACGCCATCCTTCACCTAGCTTGTTGGGAACACAATGTTTCTTTTCAGTTGCAAACTCCATTCCACACATATATATGGGGAGGTACTTGCTCCAACTAGGTTTTACAGTGAAAACTACAGGAACTTCAAACCGGAACTAGCAAAAATTCTGAGAAAGCAGAGAAAATGTGTCTACTGCAACCCGTTCCCTTGGTGCTAGATGAACGAACGTCTCTCCACTTGCTCAGGTCTGAGAGATAAGTGTGTGTGAATGCCGTACTTCAACTAGCTTGTTGGGAACACGAAGTTTCTTTTCTGTTGCAAACACCATTCCATACATATATATGGGGAGGTACAAGCTCCAACTCATTTTTACAGTGAAAACTGCAGGAACATCAAACCGGCACTAGGAAACAGACTGAGAAAACAGAGAAATAGTGTCTCCTGCAAACCGTTCCCTTGGTGCTAGATGAACGAACGTCTGTAAACTTGCTCAGTTCCGAGAGTTAAGTGTGTGTGAAAGCCGTTCTTCGCCTAGCTTGTTGGGAACACCAATTTCTTTTCAGTTGCAATCTCCATTCCATACATATATATGGGTAGGTACTAGATCCAACACGGTTTTACAGTGAAAACTGCAGGAACTTCAAACCAGCACTAGGAAACAGACTGAGAAAGCAGAGAAAAAGTGTCTCCTGCAAACATTTCCCTTGGTGCTAGATGAACGAACGTCTCTCCACTTGCTCAGTTCTGAGAGATAAGTGTGTGTGAAAGCCGTCCTTCACCTAGCTTGTTGGGAACACAAAGTTTCTTTTCAGTTGCAAACTCCATTCCATACATATATATGGGGAGGTACTAGCTCCAACTCGGTTTTACAGTGAAAACTGCAGGAACTTCAAACCGGCACTAGGAAACATACTGAGAAAGCAGATAAAAAGTGTCACCTGCAACCCGTTCCCTTGGTGCTAGATGAACGAACGTCTCTCCACGTGCTCAGTTCTGAGAGATAAGTGTGTGTGAAAGCCTTCCTTCACCTAGCTTGTTGGGAACACAAAGTTTCTTTTCAGTTGCAAACTCCCTTCCATACATATATATGGGGAGGTACTAGCTCCAACTCGGTTTTAGAGTGAAAACTGCAGGAACTTCAAACCGGCACTAGGAAACAGAATGAGAAAGCAGAGAAAAAGTGTCACCTGCAACCCGTTTCCTTGGTGCTAGATGAACGAACGTCTCTCCACTTGCTCAGTTCTGAGAGATAAGTGTGTGTGAAAGCCGTCCTTCACCTAGCTTGTTGGGAACACAAAGTTTCTTTTCAGTTGCAAACTCCATTCCTTACATATATATGGGGAGGTACAAGCTCCTACTCGGTTTTACAGTGAAAACTGCAGCAACTTCAAACCGGCACTAGGAAAAATTCTGAGAAAGCAGAGAAAAAGTGTCTCCTGCAACCCGTTCCCTTGGTGCTAGATGAACGAACGTCTCTCCACTTGCTCAGTTCTGAGAGATAAGTGTGTGTGAAAGCCGTCCTTCACCTAGCTTGTTGGGAACACAATGTTTCTTTTCAGTTGCAAACTCCATTCCATACATATATATGGGGAGGTACTAGCTCCAACTAGGTTTTACAGTGAAAACTGCAGGAACTTCAAACCGGAACTAGGAAAAATTCTGAGAAAGCAGAGAAAATGTGTCTACAGCAACCCGTTCCCTTGGTGCTAGATGAACGAACGTCTCTCCACTTGCTCAGTTCTGAGAGATAAGTGTGTGTGAAAGCCGTACTTCAACTAGCTTGTTGGGAACACAAAGTTTCTTTTCTGTTGCAAACTCCATTCCATACATATATATGGGGAGGTACAAGCTCCAACTCGTTTTTACAGTGAAAACTGCAGGAACATCAAACCGGCACTAGGAAACAGACTGAGAAAGCAGAGAAAAAGTGTCTCCTGCAACCCGTTCCCTTGGTGCTAGATGAACGAACGTCTGTAAACTTGCTCAGTTCCGAGAGATAAGTGTGTGTGAAAGCCGTTCTTCGCTCAGCTTGTTGGGAACACCAAGTTTCTTTTCAGTTGCAAAATCCATTCCATACATATATATGGGTAGGTACTAGATCCAACACGGTTTTACAGTGAAAACTGCAGGAACTTCAAACCGGCACTAGGAAACAGACTGAGAAAGCAGAGAAAAAGTTTCTCCTGCAACCAGTTCCCTTGGTGCTAGATGAACGAACGTCTCTCCACTTGCTCAGTTCTGAGAGATAAGTGTGTGTGAAAGCCGTCCTTCACCTAGCTTGTTGGGAACACAAAGTTTCTTTTCAGTTGCAAACTCCATTCCATACATATATATGAGGAGGTACTAGCTCCAAATCGGTTTTACAGTGAAAACTGCAGGAACTTCAAACCAACACTAGGAAACAGACTGAGAAAGCAGAGAAAAAGTGTCTCCTGCAACCCGTTCCCTTGGTGCTAGATGAACGAACGTCTCTCCACTTGCTCAGTTCTGAGAGATAAGTGTGTGTGAAAGCCGTCCTTCACCTAGTTTGTTGGGAACACAAAGTTTCTTTTCAGTTGCAAACTCCATTCCATACATATATATTGGGAGGTACTAGCTCCAACTCGGTTTTAGAGTGAAAACTGCAGGAACTTCAAACCGGCACTAGGAAACAGACTGAGAAAGCAGAGAAACAGTGTCTCCTGTAACCCGTTCCCTTGGTGCTAGATGAACGAAAGTCTCTCCGCTTGCTCAGTTCTGAGAGATAAGTGTGTGTGAAAGCCGTTCTTCACCTAGCTTGTTGGGAACACAAAGTTTCTTTTCAGTTGAAAACTCCATTCCATACATATATAAGGGGAGGTACTAGCTCCAACTCGGTTTGACAGTGAAAACTGCAGGAACTTCAAACCGGCACTAGGAAACAGACTGAGAAAGCAGAGAATAAGTGTCTCCTGCAAACCGTTCCCTTGGTGCTAGATGAACGAACGTCTCTCCACTTGCTCAGTTCTGAGAGATAAGTTTGTTTGAAAGCCGTCCTTCACCTAGCTTGTTGGGAACCAAAGATTCTTTTCAGTTGCAAACTCCATTCCATACATATATATGGGGAGGTACTAGCTCCAAATCGGTTTTACAGTGAAAACTGCAGGAACTTCAAACCGACACTAGGAAAGAGACTGAGAAAGCAGAGAAAAGTGTCTCCTGCAACCCGTTCCCTTGGTGCTAGATGAACGAACGTCTCTCCACTTGCTCAGTTCTGAGAGATAAGTGTGTTTGAAAGCGGTCCTTCACCTAGCTTGTTGGGAACACAAAGTTTCTTTTCAGTTGCAAACTCCATTCCATACATATATATGGGGAGGTACTAGCTCCAAATCGGTTTTACAGTGAAAACTGCAGGAACTTCAAACCGACACTAGGAAAGAGACTGAGAAAGCAGAGAAAAAGTGTCTCCTGCAACCCGTTCCCTTGGCTAGATGAACGAACGTCTCCCACTTGCTCAGTTCTGAGAGATAAGTGTGTGTGAAACCCGTTCTTCACCTAGCTTGTTGGGAACACAAAGTTTCTTTTCAATTGCAAACTCCATTCCATACATATATATGGGGAGGTACAAGCTCCAACTCGGTTTTACAGTGAAAACTGCAGGAACTTCAAACTGGCACTAGGAAAAAGAATGAGAAAGCGGAGAAAAAGTGTCTACTGCAACCCGTTCCCTTGGTGCTAGATGAACGAACGTCTCTCAACTTGCTCAGTTCTAGACATAAGTGTGTGTGAAAGCCGTTCTTCACCTAGCTTGTTGGGAACACAAAGTTTCTTTTCAGTTGGAAACTCCATTCCATACATATATATGGGGAGGTACTAGCTCCAACTCGTTTTACAGTGAAAATTGCAGGAACTTCAAACCGGCACTAGGAAACAGACTGAGAAAGCAGAGAACATGTGTCTCCTGCAACCCGTTCCCCCGGTGCTAGATGAACGAACATCTCTCCCCTTGCTCAGTTCTGACACATAAGTGTGTGTGAAAGCCGTCCTTCATCTAGCTTGTTGGGAACACAAAGTTTCTTTTCATTTGCAAACTCCATTCCATACATATATATGGGGAGGTAATAGCTCTAACTAGTTTTACAGTGAAAACTGCAGGAACTTCAAACCGGCACTAGGAAACAGACTGAGAAAGCAGAGAAAAAGTGTCTCCTGCAACCTGTTCCCTTGGTGCTAGATGAACGAACGTCTCTCCACTTGCTCAGTTCTGAGAGATAAGTGTGTGTGAAATCAGTACTTCACCTAGCTTGTTGGGAACACAAAGATTCTTTTCAGTTGCATACTCCATTCCATACATATATAAGGGGAGGTACAAGCTCCAACTCGTTTTTACAGTGAAAACTGCATGAACTTCAAACCGGCACTAGGAAACAGACTGAGAAAACAGAGAAAAAGTGTCTCCTGCAACACGTTCCCTAGGTGCTAGATGAATGAACGTCTGTCCACTTGCTCAGTTCTGAGAGATAAGTGTGTGTGAAAGCCGTGTTCACCTAGCTTGTTGGGAAGACCAAGTTTGTTTTCAGTTGCAAACCCCATTCCATACATATATATGGGTAGGTACTAGATCCAACACGGTTTTACAGTGAAAACTGCAGGAACTTCAAACCGGCACTAGGAAACAGACTGAGAAAGCAGAGAAAAATGTCCCCTGCAACGCGTTCCCTTGGTGCTAGATGAACGAACGTCTCTCCACTTGCTCAGTTCTGAGAGATAAGTTTGTTTGAAAGCCGTCCTTCACCTAGCTTGTTGGGAACCAAAGTTTCTTTTCAGTTGCAAACTCCATTCCATACAGATATATGGGGAGGTACTAGCTCCAAATCGGTTTTACAGTGAAAACTGCAGGAACTTCAAAAAGACACTAGGAAAGAGACTGAGAAAGCAGAGAAAAGTGTCTCCTGCAACCCGTTCCCTTGGTGCTGGATGAACGAACGTCTCTCCACTTGCTCAGTTCTGAGAGATAAGTGTGTGTGAAAGCCGTCCTTCACCTAGCTTGTTGGGAACACAAAGTTTCTTTTCAGTTGCAAACTCCATTCCATACATATATATGGGGAGGTACTAGCTCCAAATCGGTTTTACAGTGAAAACTGCAGGAACTTCAAACAGACACTAGGAAAGAGACTGAGAAAGCAGAGAAAAAGTGTCTCCTGCAACCCGTTCCCTTGGCTAGATGAACGAACGTCTCCCACTTGCTAAGTTCTGAGAGATAAGTGTGTGTGAAAGCCGTCCTTCACCTAGCTTGTTGGGAACACAAAGTTTCTTTTCAGTTGCAAACTCCATTCCATACATATATATGGGGAGGTACAAGCTCCAACTCGGTTTTACAGTGAAAACTGCAGGAACTTCAAACCGGCACTAGGAAAAAGAATGAGAAAGCAGAGAAAAAGTGTCTCCTGCAACCCGTTCCCTTGGTGCTAGATGAACGAACGTCTCTCAACTTGCTCAGTTCTAGACATAAGTGTGTGTGAAAGCCGTTCTTCACCTAGCTTGTTGGGAACACAAAGTTTCTTTTCAGTTGCAAACTCCATTCCATACATATATATGGGGAGGTACTAGCTCCAACTCGTTTTACAGTGAAAACTGCAGGAACTTCAAACAGGCACTAGGAAACAGACTGAGAAAGCAGAGAAAATGTGTCTCCTGCAACCCGTTCCCCCGGTGCTAGATGAACGAACATCTCTCCCCTTGCTCAGTTCTGACACATAAGTGTGTGTGAAAGCCGTCCTTCACCTAGCTTGTTGGGAACACAAAGTTTCTTTTCATTTGCAAACTCCATTCCATACATATATATGGGGAGGTAATAGCTCCAACTAGTTTTACAGTGAAAAGTGCAGGAACTTCAAACCGACACTAGGAAACAGACTGAGAAAGCAGAGAAAAAGTGTCTCCTGCAACCTGTTCCCTTGGTGCTAGATGAACGAACGTCTCTCCACTTGCTCAGTTCTGAGAGATAAGTGTGTGTGAAATCAGTACTTCACCTAGCTTGTTGGGAACACAAAGTTTCATTTCAGTTGCAAACTCCATTCCATACATATATATGGGGAGGTACAAGCTCCAACTCGTTTTTACAGTGAAAAATGCATGAACTTCAAACCGGCACTAGGAAACAGACTGAGAAAACAGAGAAAAAGTGTCTCCTGCAACACGTTCCCTAGGTGCTAGATGAATGAACGTCTGTCCACATGCTCAGTTCTGAGAGATAAGTGTGTGTGAAAGCCGTCCTTCGCCTAGCTTGTTGGGAATACCAAGTTTCTTTTCAGTTGCAAACCCCATTCCATACATATATATGGGTAGGTACTAGATCCAACACGGTTTTACAGTGAAAACTGCAGGAACTTCAAACCGGCACTAGGAAACAGACTGTGAAAGCAGAGAAAAAGTGTCTCCTGCAAACCGTTCCCTTGGTGCTAGATGAACGAACATCTCTCCACTTGCTCAGTTCTGAGAGATAAGTGTGGGTGAAAGCCGTCCTTCACCTAGCTTGTTGGGAACACAAAGTTTCTTTTCAGTTGCAAACTCCATTCCATACATATATATGGGGAGGTACTAGCTCCAACTCGGTTTTACAGTGAAAACTGCAGGAACTTCAAACCGGCACTAGGAAACAGACTGAGAAAGCAGAGAAAAACTGTCTCCTGCAACCCGTTCCCTTGGTGCTAGATGAACGAACGTCTCTCCACTTGCTCAGTTCTGAGAGATAAGTGTGTTTGAAAGCCGTCCTTCACCTAGCTTGTTGGGAACACAAAGTTTTTTTTCAGTTGCAAACTCCATTCCATACATATATATGGGGAGGTACTGGCTCCAAATCGGTTTTACAGTGAAAACTGCAGGAACTTCAATCCGACACTAGGAAAGAGACTGAGAAAGCAGAGAAAAGTGTCTCCTGCAACCCGTTCCCTTGGTGCTAGATGAACGAACGTCTCTCCACTTGCTCAGTTCTGAGAGATAAGTGTGTGTGAAAGCCGTCCTTCACCTAGCTTGTTGGGAACACAAAGTTTCTTTTCAGTTGCAAAATCCTTTCCATACATATATATGGGGAGGTACTAGCTCCAACTCGGTTTTACAGTGAAAACTGCAGGAACTTCAAACCGACACTAGGAAAGAGACTGAGAAAGCAGAGGAAAAGTGTCTCCTGCAACCCGTTCCCTTGGTGCTAGATGAACGAAAGTCTCTCAACTTGCTCAGTTCTAGACATAAGTGTGTGTGAAAGCCGTTCTTCACCTAGCTTGTTGGGAACACAAAGTTTCTTTTCAGTTGCAAACTCCATTCCATACATATATATGGGGAGGTACTAGCTCCAACTCGTTTTACAGTGAAAACTGCAGGAACTTCAAACAGGCACTAGGAAACAGACTGAGAAAGCAGAGAAAATGTGTCTCCTGCAACCCGTTCCCCCGGTGCTAGATGAACGAACATCTCTCCCCTTGCTCAGTTCTGACACATAAGTGTGTGTGAAAGCCGTCCTTCACCTAGCTTGTTGGGAACACAAAGTTTCTTTTCATTTGCAAACTCCATTCCATACATATATATGGGGAGGTAATAGCTCCAACTAGTTTTACAGTGAAAAGTGCAGGAACTTCAAACCGGCACTAGGAAACAGACTGAGAAAGCAGAGAAAAAGTGTCTCCTGCAACCTGTTCCCTTGGTGCTAGATGAACGAACGTCTCTCCACTTGCTCAGTTCTGAGAGATAAGTGTGTGTGAAATCAGTACTTCACCTAGCTTGTTGGGAACACAAAGTTTCATTTCAGTTGCAAACTCCATTCCATACATATATATGGGGAGGTACAAGCTCCAACTCGTTTTTACAGTGAAAAATGCATGAACTTCAAACCGGCACTAGGAAACAGACTGAGAAAACAGAGAAAAAGTGTCTCCTGCAACACGTTCCCTAGGTGCTAGATGAATGAACGTCTGTCCACTTGCTCAGTTCTGAGAGATAAGTGTGTGTGAAAGCCGTCCTTCGCCTAGCTTGTTGGGAATACCAAGTTTCTTTTCAGTTGCAAACCCCATTCCATACATATATATGGGTAGGTACTAGATCCAACACGGTTTTACAGTGAAAACTGCAGGAACTTCAAACCGGCACTAGGAAACAGACTGTGAAAGCAGAGGAAAAGTGTCTCCTGCAAACCGTTCCCTTGGTGCTAGATGAACGAACATCTCTCCACTTGCTCAGTTCTGAGAGATAAGTGTGGGTGAAAGCCGTCCTTCACCTAGCTTGTTGGGAACACAAAGTTTCTTTTCAGTTGCAAACTCCATTCCATACATATATATGGGGAGGTACTAGCTCCAACTCGGTTTTACAGTGAAAACTGCAGGAACTTCAAACCGGCACTAGGAAACAGACTGAGAAAGCAGAGAAAAACTGTCTCCTGCAACCCGTTCCCTTGGTGCTAGATGAACGAACGTCTCTCCACTTGCTCAGTTCTGAGAGATAAGTGTGTTTGAAAGCCGTCCTTCACCTAGCTTGTTGGGAACCAAAGTTTCTTTTCAGTTGCAAACTCCATTCCATACATATATATGGGGAGGTACTGGCTCCAAATCGGTTTTACAGTGAAAACTGCAGGAACTTCAATCCGACACTAGGAAAGAGACTGAGAAAGCAGAGAAAAGTGTCTCCTGCAACCCGTTCCCTTGGTGCTAGATGAACGAACGTCTCTCCACTTGCTCAGTTCTGAGAGATAAGTGTGTGTGAAAGCCGTCCTTCACCTAGCTTGTTGGGAACACAAAGTTTTGTTTCAGTTGCAAACTCCATTCCATACATATATATGGGGAGGTACAAGCTCCAACACGGTTTTACAGTGAAAACTGCAGGAACTTCAAACCGACACTAGGAAAGAGACTGAGAAAGCAGAGAAAAAGTGTCTCCTGCAACCCGTTCCCTTGGCTAGATGAACGAACGTCTCCCACTTGCTAAGTTCTGAGAGATACGTGTGTGTGAAAGCCGTCCTTCACCTAGCTTGTTGGGAACACAAAGTTTCTTTTCAGTTGCAAACACCATTCCATACATATATATGGGGAGGTACAAGCTCCAACTCGGTTTTACAGTGAAAACTGCAGGAACTTCAAACCGGCACTAGGAAAAAGAATGAGAAAGCAGAGAAAAAGTGTCTACTGCAACCCGTTCCCTTGGTGCTAGATGAACGAACGTCTCTCATCTTGCTCAGTTCTAGACATAAGTGTGTGTGAAAGCCGTTCTTCAGCTAGCTTGTTGGGATCACAAAGTTTCTTTTCATTTGCAAACTCCATTCCATACATATATATGGGGAGGTACTAGCTCCAACTCGTTTTACAATGAAAACTGCAGGAACTTCAAACCGGCACTAGGAAACAGACTGAGAAAGCAGAGAAAATGTGTCTCCTGCAACCCGTTCCCCCGGTGCTAGATGAACGAACGTCTCTCCCCTTGCTAAGTTCTGACACATAAGTGTGTGTGAAAGCCGTCCTTCACCTAGCTTGTTGGGAACAGAAAGTTTCTTTTCAGTTGCAAACTCCATTCCTTACATATATATGGGGAGGTACAAGCTCCTACTCGGTTTTACAGTGAAAACTGCAGCAACTTCAAACCGGCACTAGGAAAAATTCTGAGAAGGCAGAGAAAAAGTGTCTCCTGCAACCCGTTCCCTTGGTGCTAGATGAACGAACGTCTCTCCACTTGCTCAGTTCTGAGAGATAAGTGTGTGTGAAAGCCGTCCTTCACCTAGCTTGTTGGGAACACAATGTTTCTTTTCAGTTGCAAACTCCATTCCATACATATATATGGGGAGGTACTAGCTACAACTAGGTTTTACAGTGAAAACTGCAGGAACTTCAAACCGGAACTAGGAAAAATTCTGAGAAACAGAGAAAAAGTGTCTCCTGCAACCCGTTCCCTTGGTGCTAGATGAACGAACGTCTCTCCACTTGCTCAGTTCTGAGAGATAAGTGTGTGTGAAAGCCGTCCTTCGAAAATCTTGTTGTGAACACCAAGTTTCTTTTCAGTTGCAAATTCCATTCCATACATATATATGGGGATGTACTAGCTCCAACTCGCTTTTACAGTGAAAACTGCAGGAACTTCAAACCGGCACTAGGAAACAGAAGGAGAAAGCAGAGAAAAAGTGTCTCCTGCAACCAGTTCCCTTGGTGCTAGATGAACGAACTTCTCTCCACTTGCTCAGTTATGAGAGATAAGTTTGTGTGAAAGCCTTACTTCTCCTTGCTTGTTGGGAACACCAAGTTTCTTTTCAGTTGCAAACTCCATTCCATACATATATATGGGTAGGTACTATATCCAAAAAGGTTTTACAGTGAAAACTGGAGGAACTTCAAACCGGCACTAGGAAACAGACTAAGAAAGCATAGAAAAAGTGTCTCCTGTAACCCGTTCCCTTGGTGCTAGATGAACGAACGTCTCTCCGCTTGCTCAGTTCTGAGAGATAAGTGTGTGTGAAAGCCGTTCTTCAACTAGCTTGTTGGGAACACAAAGTTTCTTTTCAGTTGCAAACTCCATTCCATACATATATATGGGGAGGTACAAGCTCCAACTCGTTTTTACAGTGAAAACTGCATGAACTTCAAACCGGCACTAGGAAACAGACTGAGAAAACAGAGAAAAAGTGTCTCCTGCAACCCGTTCCCTAGGTGCTAGATGAATGAAAGTCTGTCCACTTGCTCAGTTCTGAGAGATAAGTGTGTGTGAAAGCCGTCCTTCGCCTAGCTTGTTGGGAACACCAAGTTTCTTTTCAGTTGCAAACCCCATTCCATACATATATATGGGTAGGTACTAGATCCAACACGGTTTTACAGTGAAAACTGCAGGAACTTCAAACCGGCACTAGGAAAAAGAATGAGAAAGCAGAGAAAAAGTGTCTCCTGCAAACCGTTCCCTTGGTGCTAGATGAACGAACATCTCTCCACTTGCTCAGTTCTGAGAGATAAGTGTGGGTGAAAGCCGTCCTTCACCTAGCTTGTTGGGAACACAAAGTTTCTTTTCAGTTGCAAACTCCATTCCATACATATATAAGGGGAGGTACTAGCTCCAACTCGGTTTGACAGTGAAAACTGCAGGAACTTCAAACCGGCACTAGGAAACAGACTGAGAAAGCAGAGAATAAGTGTCTCCTGCAAACCGTTCCCTTGGTGCTAGATGAACGAACGTCTCTCCACTTGCTCAGTTCTGAGAGATAAGTGTGTGTGAAATCTGTACTTCACCTAGCTTGTTGGGAACACAAAGTTTCATTTCAGTTGCAAACTCCATTCCATACATATATATGGGGAGGTACAAGCTCCAACTCGTTTTTACAGTGAAAAATGCATGAACTTCAAACCGGCACTAGGAAACAGACTGAGAAAACAGAGAAAAAGTGTCTCCTGCAACACGTTCCCTAGGTGCTAGATGAATGAACGTCTGTCCACTTGCTCAGTTCTGAGAGATAAGTGTGTGTGAAAGCCGTCCTTCGCCTAGCTTGTTGGGAACACCAAGTTTCTTTTCAGTTGCAAACACCATTCCATACATATATATGGGGAGGTACAAGCTCCAACTCGGTTTTACAGTGAAAACTGCAGGAACTTCAAACCGGCACTAGGAAAAAGAATGAGAAAGCAGAGAAAAAGTGTCTGCTGCAACCCGTTCCCTTGGTGCTAGATGAACGAACGTCTCTCATCTTGCTCAGTTCTAGACATAAGTGTGTGTGAAAGCCGTTCTTCAACTAGCTTGTTGGGATCACAAAGTTTCTTTTCATTTGCAAACTCCATTCCATACATATATATGGGGAGGTACTAGCTCCAACTCGTTTTACAATGAAAACTGCAGGAACTTCAAACCGGCACTAGGAAACAGACTGAGAAAGCAGAGAAAATGTGTCTCCTGCAACCCGTTCCCCCGGTGCTAGATGAACGAACGTCTCTCCCCTTGCTAAGTTCTGACACATAAGTGTGTGTGAAAGCCGTCCTTCACCTAGCTTGTTGGGAACACAAAGTTTCTTTTCATTTGCAAACTCCATTCCATACATATATATGGGGAGGTACTAGCTCCAACTAGTTTTACAGTGAAAACTGCAGGAACTTCAAACCGGCACTAGGAAACAGACTGAGAAAGCAGAGAAAAAGTGTCTCCTGCAACCCGTTCTCACGGTGCTAGATGAACGAATGTCTCTCCTCTTGCTCAGTTCTGAGAGATAAGTGTGTGTGAAAGCCGCCCTTCACCTAGCTTGTTGGGAACACAAAGTTTCTTTTCAGTTGCAAACTCCATTCCATACATATATATGGGGAGGTACTAGCTCCAACTCAGTTTTACAGTGAAAACTGCAGGAACTTCAAACCGGCACTAGGAAACAAGTTGAGAAAGCAGAGAAAAAGTGTCTCCTGCAACCCGTTCCCTTGGCTAGATGAACGAACGTCTACCACTTGCTAAGTTCTGAGAGATAAGTGTGTGTGAAAGCCGTCATTCACCTAGCTTGTTGGGAACACAAAGTTTCTTTTCAGTTGCAAACTCCATTCCATACATATATATGGGGAGGTACAAGCTCCAACTCGGTTTTACAGTGTAAACTGCAGGAACTTCCAACCGGCACTAGGAAAAAGAATGAGAAAGCAGAGGAAAAGTGTCTACTGCAACCCGTTCCCTTGCTGCTAGATGAACGAACGTCTCTCAACTTGCTCAGTTCTAGACATAAGTGTGTGTGAAAGCCGTTCTTCACCTAGCTTGTTGGGAACACAAAGTTTCTTTTCAGTTGCAAACACCATTCCATACATATATATGGGGCGGTACTAGCTCCAACTCGTTTTACAGTGAAAACTACAGGAACTTAAACCCGGCACTAGGAAACAGACTGAGAAAGCAGAGAAAATGTGTCTCCTGCAACCCGTTCCCCCGGTGCTAGATGAACGAACATCTCTCCCCTTGCTCAGTTCTGACACATAAGTGTGTGTGAAAGCCGTCATTCACCTAGCTTGTTGGGAACACAAAGTTTCTTTTCATTTGCAAACTCCATTCCATACATATATATGAGGAGGTAATATCTCCAACTAGTTTTACAGTGAAAACTGCAGGAAATTCAAACCGGCACTAGGAAACAGACTGAGAAAGCAGAGAAAAAGTGTCTCCTGCAACCTGTTCCCTTGGTTCTAGATGAACGAACGTCTCTCCACTTGCTCAGTTCTGAGAGATAAGTGTGTGTGAAATCAGTACTTCACCTAGCTTGTTGGGAACACAAAGATTCTTTTCAGTTGCATACTCCATTCCATACATATATAAGGGGAGGTACAAGCTCCAACTCGTTTTTACAGTGAAAACTGCATGAAATTCAAACCGGCACTAGGAAACAGACTGAGAAAACAGAGAAAAAGTATCTCCTGCATCCCGTTCCCTAGGTGCTAGATGAATGAACGTCTGTCCACTTGCTCAGTTCTGAGAGATAACTGTGTGTGAAAGCCGTCCTTCGCCTAGCTTGTTGGGAACACCAAGTTTCTTTTCAGTTGCAAACCCCATTCCATACATATATATGGGTAGGTACTAGATCCAACACGGTTTTACAGTGAAAACTGCAGGAACTTCAAACCGGCACTAGGAAACAGACTGAGAAAGCAGAGAAAAAGTGTCTCCTGCAACCCGTTCCCTTGGTGCTAGATGAACGAACGTCACTCCACTTGCTCAGTTCTGAGAGATAAGTGTGTGTGAAAGCCGTCCTTCACCTAGCTTGTTGGGAACACAATGTTTCTTTTCAGTTGCAAACTCCATTCCATACATATATATGGGGAGGTACTAGCTCCAACTAGGTTGTACAGTGAAAACTGCAGGAACTTCAAACCGGAACTAGGAAAAATTCTGAGAAAGCAGAGAAAATGTGTCTACTGCAACCCGTTCCCTTGGTGCTAGATGAACGAACGTCTCTCCACTTGCTCAGATCTGAGAGATAAGTGTGTGTGAATGCCGTACTTCAACTAGCTTGTTGTGAACACATAGTTTCTTTTCTGTTGCAAACTCCATTCCATACATATATATGGGGAGGTACAAGCTCCAACTCGTTTTTACAGTGAAAACTGCAGGAACATCAAACCGGCACTAGGAAACAGACTGAGAAAACAGAGAAAAAGTGTCTCCTGCAACCCGTTCCCTTGGTGCTAGATGAACGAACGTCTGTAAACTTGCTCAGTTCCGAGAGATAAGTGTGTGTGAAAGCCGTTCTTCGCCTAGCTTGTTGGGAACACCAAGTTTCTTTTCAGTTGCAAACTCCATTCCATACATATATATGGGTAGGTAGAAGCTCCAACTCGGTTTTACAGTGAAAACTGCAGGAACTTCAAACCGGCACTAGGAAACAGACTGAGAAAGCAGAGAAAAGGTGTCTCCTGCAAACAGTTCCCTTGGTGCTAGATGAACGAACGTCTCTCCACTTGCTCAGTTCTGAGAGATAAGTGTGTGTGAAAGCCGTCCTTCACCTAGCTTGTTGGGAACACAAAGTTTCTTTTCAGTTGCAAACTCCATTCCATACATATATATGGGGAGGTACTAGCTCCAAATCGGTTTTACAGTGAAAACTGCAGGAACTTCAAACCGGCACTAGGAAACAGACTGAGAAAGCAGATAAAAAGTGTCTCCTGCAACCCGTTTCCTTGGTGCTAGATGAACGAACGTCTCTCCACTTGCTCAGTTCTCAGAGATAAGTGTGTGTGAAAGCCGTCCTTCACCTAGCTTGTTGGGAACAGAAAGTTTCTTTTCAGTTGCAAACTCCATTCCTTACATATATATGGGGAGGTACAAGCTCCTACTCGGTTTTACAGTGAAAACTGCAGCAACTTCAAACCGGCACTAGGAAAAATTCTGAGAAAGCAGAGAAAAAGTGTCTCCTGCAACCCGTTCCCTTGGTGCTAGATGAACGAACGTCTCTCCACTTGCTCAGTTCTGAGAGATAAGTGTGTGTGAAAGCCGTCCTTCACCTAGCTTGTTGGGAACACAAGGTTTCTTTTCAGTTGCAAACTACATTCCATACATATATATGGGGAGGTACTAGCTACAACTAGGTTTTACAGTGAAAACTGCAGGAACTTCAAACCGGAACTAGGAAAAATTCTGAGAAAGCAGAGAAAAAGTGTCTCCTGCAACCCGTTCCCTTGGTGCTAGATGAACGAACGTCTCTCCACTTGCTCAGTTCTGAGAGATAAGTGTGTGTGAAAGCCGTCCTTCGAAAATCTTGTTGGGAACACCAAGTTTCTTTTCAGTTGCAAACTCCATTCCATACATATATATGGGGATGTACTAGCTCCAACTCGGTTTTACAGTGAAAACTGCAGGAACTTCAAACCGGCACTAGGAAACAGAAGGAGAAAGCAGAGAAAAAGTGTCTCCTGCAACCAGTTCCCTTGGTGCTAGATGAACGAACTTCTCTCCACTTGCTCAGTTATGAGAGATAAGTGTGTGTGAAAGCCTTACTTCTCCTTGCTTGTTGGGAACACCAAGTTTCTTTTCAGTTGCAAACTCCATTCCATACATATATATGGGTAGGTACTATATCCAAAACGGTTTTACAGTGAAAACTGGAGGAACTTCAAACCGGCACTAGGAAACAGACTAAGAAAGCAGAGAAAAAGTGTCTCCTGTAACCCGTTCCCTTGGTGCTAGATGAACGAACGTCTCTCCGCTTGCTCAGTTCTGAGAGATAAGTGTGTGTGAAAGCCGTTCTTCAACTAGCTTGTTGGGAACACAAAGTTTCTTTTCAGTTGCAAACTCCATTCCATACATATATATGGGGAGGTACAAGCTCCAACTCGTTTTTACAGTGAAAACTGCATGAACTTCAAACCGGCACTAGGAAACAGTCTGAGAAAACAGAGAAAAAGTGTTTCCTGCAACCCGTTCCCTAGGTGCTAAATGAATGAACGTCTGTCCACTTGCTCAGTTCTGAGATATAAGTGTGTGTGAAAGCCGTCCTTCGCCTAGCTTGTTGGGAACACCAAGTTTCTTTTCAGTTGCAAACCCCATTCCATACATATATATGGGTAGGTACTAGATCCAACACGGTTTTACAGTGAAAACTGCAGGAACTTCAAAAAGGCACTAGGAAACAGACTGAGAAAGCAGAGAAAAAGTGTCTCCTGCAAACCGTTCCCTTGGAGCTAGATGAACGAACATCTCTCCACTTGCTCAGTTCTGAGAGATAAGTGTGTGTGAAAGCCGTCCTTCACCTAGCTTGTTGGGAACACAAAGTTTCTTTTCAGTTGCAAACTCCATTCCATACATATATAAGGGGAGGTACTAGCTCCAACTCGGTTTGACAGTGAAAACTGCAGGAACTTCAAACCGGCACTAGGAAACAGACTGAGAAAGCAGAGAATAAGTGTCTCCTGCAAACCGTTCCCTTGGTGCTAGATGAACGAACGTCTCTCCACTTGCTCAGTTCTGAGAGATAAGTGTGTGTGAAATCAGTACTTCACCTAGCTTATTGGGAACCAAAGTTTCTTTTCAGTTGCAAACTCCATTCCATACATATATATTGGGAGGTACTAGCTCCAAATCGGTTTTACAGTGAAAACTGCAGGAACTTCAAACCGACACTAGGAAAGAGACTGAGAAAGCAGAGAAAAGTGTCTACTGCAACCCGTTCCCTTGGTGCTAGATGAACGAACGTCTCTCAACTTGCTCAGTTCTAGACATAAGTGTGTGTGAAAGCCGTTCTTCACCTAGCTTGTTGGGAACACAAAGTTTCTTTTCAGTTGCAAACTCCATTCCATACATATATATGGGGAGGTACTAGCTCCAACTCGTTTTACAGTGAAAACTGCAGGAACTTCAAACCGGCACTAGGAAACAGACTGAGAAAGCAGAGAAAATGTGTCTCCTGCAACCCGTTCCCCCGGTGCTAGATGAACGAACATCTCTCCCCTTGCTCAGTTCTGACACAAAAGTGTGTGTGAAAGCCGTCCTTCAGCTAGCTTTTGGGAACACAAAGTTTCTTTTCATTTGCAAACTCCATTCCATACATATATATGGGGAGGTAATAGCTCCAACTAGTTTTACAGTGAAAACTGCAGGAACTTCAAACCGGCACTAGGAAACAGACTGAGAAAGCAGAGAAATAGTGTCTCCTGCAACCTGTTCCCTTGGTGCTAGATGAACGAACGTCTCTCCACTTGCTCAGTTCTGAGAGATAAGTGTGTGTGAAATCAGTACTTCACCTAGCTTGTTGGGAACACAAAGTTTCTTTTCAGTTGCAAACTCCATTCCATACATATATATGGGGAGGTACAAGCTCCAACTCGTTTTTACAGTGAAAACTGCATGAACTTCAAACCGGCACTAGGAAACAGACTGAGAAAACAGAGAAAAAGTGTCTCCTGCAACACGTTCCCTAGGTGCTAGATGAATGAACGTCTGTCCACTTGCTCAGTTCTGAGAGATAAGTGTGTGTGAAAGCCGTCCTTCGCCTAGCTTGTTGGGAACACCAAGTTTCTTTTCAGTTGCAAACCCCATTCCATACATATATATGGGTAGGTACTAGATCCAACACGGTTTTACAGTGAAAACTGCAGGAACTTCAAACCGGCACTAGGAAACAGACTGAGAATACAGAGAAAAAGTGTCTCCTGCAAACCGTTCCCCTGGTGCTAGATGAACGAACATCTCTCCACTTGCTCAGTTCTGAGAGATAAGTGTGGGTGAAAGCCGTCCTTCACCTAGCTTGTTGGGAACACAAAGTTTCTTTTCAGTTGCAAACTCCATTCCATACATATATATGGGGAGGTACTAGCTCCAACTCGGTTTTACAGTGAAAACTGCAGGAACTTCAAACCGGCACTAGGAAACAGACTGAGAAAGCAGAGAAAAAGTGTCTCCTGCAAACCGTTCCCTTGGTGCTAGATGAACGAACGTCTCTCCACTTGCTCAGTTCTGAGAGATAAGTGTGTTTGAAAGCCGTCCTTCACCTAGCTTGTTGGGAACCAAAGTTTCTTTTCAGTTGCAAACTCCATTCCATACATATATATGGGGAGGTACTAGCTCCAACTCGGTTTTACAGTGAAAACTGCAGGAATTTCAAACCGACACTAGGAAAGAGACTGAGAAAGCAGAGAAAAGTGTCTCCTGCAACCCGTTCCCTTGGTGCTAGATGAACGAACGTCTCTCCTCTTGCTCAGTTCTGAGAGATAAGTGTGTGTGAAAGCCGTCCTTCACCTAGCTTGTTGGGAACACAAAGTTTCTTTTCAGTTGCAAACTCCATTCCATACATATATATGGGGATGTACTAGCTCCAAATCGGTTTTACAGTGAAAACTGCTGGAACTTCAAACCGACACTAGGAAAGAGACTGAGAAAGCAGAGAAAAAGTGTCTCCTGCAACCCGTTCCCTTGGCTAGATGAACGAACGTCTCCCACTTGCTAAGTTCTGAGACATAAGTGTGTGTGAAAACCGTCCTTCACCTAGCTTGTTGGGAACACAAAGTTTCTTTTCAGTTGCAAACTCCATTCCATACATATATATGGGGAGGTACAAGCTCCAACTCGGTTTTACAGTGAAAACTGCAGGAACTTCAAACCGGCACTAGGAAAATGAATGAGAATGCAGAGAAAAAGTGTCTACTGCAACCCGTTCCCTTGGTGCTAGATGAACGAACGTCTCTCAACTTGCTCAGTTCTAGACATAAGTGTGTGTGAAAGCCGTTCTTCAACTAGCTTGTTGGGAACACAAAGTTTCTTTTCAGTTGCAAACTCCATTCCATACATATATATGGGGAGGTACAAGCTCCAACTCGTTTTTACAGTGAAAACTGCATGAACTTCAAACCGGCACTAGGAAACAGTCTGAGAAAACAGAGAAAAAGTGTTTCCTGCAACCCGTTCCCTAGGTGCTAGATGAATGAACGTCTGTCCACTTGCTCAGTTCTGAGAGATAAGTGTGTGTGAAAGCCGTCCTTCGCCTAGCTTGTTGGGAACACCAAGTTTCTTTTCAGTTGCAAACCCCATTCCATACATATATATGGGTAGGTACTAGATCCAACACGGTTTTACAGTGAAAACTGCAGGAACTTCAAACCGGCACTAGGAAACAGACTGAGAAAGCAGAGAAAAAGTGTCTCCTGCAAACCGTTCCCTTGGTGCTAGATGAACGAACATCTCTCCACTTGCTCAGTTCTGAGAGATAAGTGTGTGTGAAAGCCGTCCTTCAACTAGCTTGTTGGGAACACAAAGTTTCTTTTCAGTTGCAAACTCCATTCCATACATATATAAGGGGAGGTACTAGCTCCAACTCGGTTTGACAGTGAAAACTGCAGGAACTTCAAACCGGCACTAGGAAACAGACTGAGAAAGCAGAGAATAAGTGTCTCCTGCAAACCGTTCCCTTGGTGCTAGATGAACGAACGTCTCTCCACTTGCTCAGTTCTGTGAGATAAGTGTGTGTGAAATCAGTACTTCACCTAGCTTATTGGGAACCAAAGTTTCTTTTCAGTTGCAAACTCCATTCCATACATATATATTGGGAGGTACTAGCTCCAAATCGGTTTTACAGTGAAAACTGCAGGAACTTCAAACCGACACTAGGAAAGAGACTGAGAAAGCAGAGAAAAGTCTCTACTGCAACCCGTTCCCTTGGTGCTAGATGAACGAACGTCTCTCAACTTGCTCAGTTCTAGACATAAGTGTGTGTGAAAGCCGTTCTTCACCTAGCTTGTTGGGAACACAAAGTTTCTTTTCAGTTGCAAACTCCATTCCATACATATATATGGGGATGTACTAGCTCCAACTCGTTTTACAGTGAAAACTGCAGGAACTTCAAACCGGCACTAGGAAACAGACTGAGAAAGCAGAGAAAATGTGTCTCCTGCAACCCGTTCCCCCGGTGCTAGATGAACGAACATCTCTCCCCTTGCTCAGTTCTGACACAAAAGTGTGTGTGAAAGCCGTCCTTCACCTAGCTTTTGGGAACACAAAGTTTCTTTTCATTTGCAAACTCCATTCCATACATATATATGGGGAGGTAATAGCTCCAACTAGTTTTACAGTGAAAACTGCAGGAACTTCAAACCGGCACTAGGAAACAGACTGAGAAAGCAGAGAAATAGTGTCTCCTGCAACCTGTTCCCTTGGTGCTAGATGAACGAACGTCTCTCCACTTGCTCAGTTCTGAGAGATAAGTGTGTGTGAAATCAGTACTTCACCTAGCTTGTTGGGAACACAAAGTTTCTTTTCAGTTGCAAACTCCATTCCATACATATATATGGGGAGGTACAAGCTCCAACTCGTTTTTACAGTGAAAACTGCATGAACTTCAAACCGGCACTAGGAAACAGACTGAGAAAACAGAGAAAAAGTGTCTCCTGCAACACGTTCCCTAGGTGCTAGATGAATGAACGTCTGTCCACTTGCTCAGTTCTGAGAGATAAGTGTGTGTGAAAGCCGTCCTTCGCCTAGCTTGTTGGGAACACCAAGTTTCTTTTCAGTTGCAAACCCCATTCCATACATATATATGGGTAGGTACTAGATCCAACACGGTTTTACAGTGAAAACTGCAGGAACTTCAAACCGGCACTAGGAAACAGACTGAGAATACAGAGAAAAAGTGTCTCCTGCAAACCGTTCCCTTGGTGCTAGATGAACGAACATCTCTCCACTTGCTCAGTTCTGAGAGATAAGTGTGGGTGAAAGCCGTCCTTCACCTAGCTTGTTGGGAACACAAAGTTTCTTTTCAGTTGCAAACTCCATTCCATACATATATATGGGGAGGTACTAGCTCCAACTCGGTTTTACAGTGAAAACTGCAGGAACTTCAAACCGGCACTAGGAAACAGACTGAGAAAGCAGAGAAAAAGTGTCTCCTGCAACCCGTTCCCTTGGTGCTAGATGAACGAACGTCTCTCCACTTGCTCAGTTCTGAGAGATAAGTGTGTTTGAAAGCCGTCCTTCACCTAGCTTGTTGGGAACCAAAGTTTCTTTTCAGTTGCAAACTCCATTCCATACATATATATGGGGAGGTACTAGCTCCAACTCGGTTTTACAGTGAAAACTGCAGGAACTTCAAACCGGCACTAGGAAACAGACTGAGAAAGCAGAGAAAAGTGTCTCCTGCAACCCGTTCCCTTGGTGCTAGATGAACGAACGTCTCTCCTCTTGCTCAGTTCTGAGAGATAAGTGTGTGTGAAAGCCGTCCTTCACCTAGCTTGTTGGGAACAGAAAGTTTCTTTTCAGTTGCAAACTCCATTCCTTACATATATATGGGGAGGTACAAGCTCCTACTCGGTTTTACAGTGAAAACTGCAGCAACTTCAAACCGGCACTAGGAAAAATTCTGAGAAAGCAGAGAAAAAGTGTCTCCTGCAACCCGTTCCCTTGGTGCTAGATGAACGAACGTCTCTCCACTTGCTCAGTTCTGAGAGATAAGTGTGTGTGAAAGCCGTCCTTCACCTAGCTTGTTGGGAACACAAGGTTTCTTTTCAGTTGCAAACTACATTCCATACATATATATGGGGAGGTACTAGCTACAACTAGGTTTTACAGTGAAAACTGCAGGAACTTCAAACCGGAACTAGGAAAAATTCTGAGAAAGCAGAGAAAAAGTGTCTCCTGCAACCCGTTCCCTTGGTGCTAGATGAACGAACGTCTCTCCACTTGCTCAGTTCTGAGAGATAAGTGTGTGTGAAAGCCGTCCTTCGAAAATCTTGTTGGGAACACCAAGTTTCTTTTCAGTTGCAAACTCCATTCCAAACATATATATGGGGATGTACTAGCTCCAACTCGGTTTTACAGTGAAAACTGCAGGAACTTCAAACCGGCACTAGGAAACAGAAGGAGAAAGCAGAGAAAAAGTGTCTCCTGCAACCAGTTCCCTTGGTGCTAGATGAACGAACTTCTCTCCACTTGCTCAGTTATGAGAGATAAGTGTGTGTGAAAGCCTTACTTCTCCTTGCTTGTTGGGAACACCAAGTTTCTTTTCAGTTGCAAACTCCATTCCATACATATATATGGGTAGGTACTATATCCAAAACGGTTTTACAGTGAAAACTGGAGGAACTTCAAACCGGCACTAGGAAACAGACTAAGAAAGCAGAGAAAAAGTGTCACCTGTAACCCGTTCCCTTGGTGCTAGATGAACGAACGTCTCTCCGCTTGCTCAGTTCTGAGAGATAAGTGTGTGTGAAAGCCGTTCTTCAACTAGCTTGTTGGGAACACAAAGTTTCTTTTCAGTTGCAAACTCCATTCCATACATATATATGGGGAGGTACAAGCTCCAACTCGTTTTTACAGTGAAAACTGCATGAACTTCAAACCGGCACTAGGAAACAGTCTGAGAAAACAGAGAAAAAGTGTTTCCTGCAACCCGTTCCCTAGGTGCTAGATGAATGAACGTCTGTCCACTTGCTCAGTTCTGAGATATAAGTGTGTGTGAAAGCCGTCCTTCGCCTAGCTTGTTGGGAACACCAAGTTTCTTTTCAGTTGCAAACCCCATTCCATACATATATATGGGTAGGTACTAGATCCAACACGGTTTTACAGTGAAAACTGCAGGAACTTCAAACCGGCACTAGGAAACAGACTGAGAAAGCAGAGAAAAAGTGTCTCCTGCAAACCGTTCCCTTGGAGCTAGATGAACGAACATCTCTCCACTTGCTCAGTTCTGAGAGATAAGTGTGTGTGAAAGCCGTCCTTCACCTAGCTTGTTGGGAACACAAAGTTTCTTTTCAGTTGCAAACTCCATTCCATACATATATAAGGGGAGGTACTAGCTCCAACTCGGTTTGACAGTGAAAACTGCAGGAACTTCAAACCGGCACTAGGAAACAGACTGAGAAAGCAGAGAATAAGTGTCTCCTGCAAACCGTTCCCTTGGTGCTAGATGAACGAACGTCTCTCCACTTGCTCAGTTCTGAGAGATAAGTGTGTGTGAAATCAGTACTTCACCTAGCTTATTGGGAACCAAAGTTTCTTTTCAGTTGCAAACTCCATTCCATACATATATATTGGGAGGTACTAGCTCCAAATCGGTTTTACAGTGAAAACTGCAGGAACTTCAAACCGACACTAGGAAAGAGACTGAGAAAGCAGAGAAAAGTGTCTACTGCAACCCGTTCCCTTGGTGCTAGATGAACGAACGTCTCTCAACTTGCTCAGTTCTAGACATAAGTGTGTGTGAAAGCCGTTCTTCACCTAGCTTGTTGGGAACACAAAGTTTCTTTTCAGTTGCAAACTCCATTCCATACATATATATGGGGAGGTACTAGCTCCAACTCGTTTTACAGTGAAAACTGCAGGAACTTCAAACCGGCACTAGGAAACAGACTGAGAAAGCAGAGAAAATGTGTCTCCTGCAACCCGTTCCCCCGGTGCTAGATGAACGAACATCTCTCCCCTTGCTCAGTTCTGACACAAAAGTGTGTGTGAAAGCCGTCCTTCACCTAGCTTTTGGGAACACAAAGTTTCTTTTCATTTGCAAACTCCATTCCATACATATATATGGGGAGGTAATAGCTCCAACTAGTTTTACAGTGAAAACTGCAGGAACTTCAAACCGGCACTAGGAAACAGACTGAGAAAGCAGAGAAATAGTGTCTCCTGCAACCTGTTCCCTTGGTGCTAGATGAACGAACGTCTCTCCACTTGCTCAGTTCTGAGAGATAAGTGTGTGTGAAATCAGTACTTCACCTAGCTTGTTGGGAACACAAAGTTTCTTTTCAGTTGCAAACTCCATTCCATACATATATATGGGGAGGTACAAGCTCCAACTCGTTTTTACAGTGAAAACTGCATGAACTTCAAACCGGCACTAGGAAACAGACTGAGAAAACAGAGAAAAAGTGTCTCCTGCAACACGTTCCCTAGGTGCTAGATGAATGAACGTCTGTCCACTTGCTCAGTTCTGAGAGATAAGTGTGTGTGAAAGCCGTCCTTCGCCTAGCTTGTTGGGAACACCAAGTTTCTTTTCAGTTGCAAACACCATTCCATACATATATATGGGTAGGTACTAGATCCAACACGGTTTTACAGTGAAAACTGCAGGAACTTCAAACCGGCACTAGGAAACAGACTGAGAATACAGAGAAAAAGTGTCTCCTGCAAACCGTTCCCCTGGTGCTAGATGAACGAACATCTCTCCACTTGCTCAGTTCTGAGAGATAAGTGTGGGTGAAAGCCGTCCTTCACCTAGCTTGTTGGGAACACAAAGTTTCTTTTCAGTTGCAAACTCCATTCCATACATATATATGGGGAGGTACTAGCTCCAACTCGGTTTTACAGTGAAAACTGCAGGAACTTCAAACCGGCACTAGGAAACAGACTGAGAAAGCAGAGAAAAAGTGTCTCCTGCAACCCGTTCCCTTGGTGCTAGATGAACGAACGTCTCTCCACTTGCTCAGTTCTGAGAGATAAGTGTGTTTGAAAGCCGTCCTTAACCTAGCTTGTTGGGAACCAAAGTTTCTTTTCAGTTGCAAACTCCATTCCATACATATATATGGGGAGGTACTAGCTCCAACTCGGTTTTACAGTGAAAACTGCAGGAATTTCAAACCGACACTAGGAAAGAGACTGAGAAAGCAGAGAAAAGTGTCTCCTGCAACCCGTTCCCTTGGTGCTAGATGAACGAACGTCTCTCCTCTTGCTCAGTTCTGAGAGATAAGTGTGTGTGAAAGCCGTCCTTCACCTAGCTTGTTGGGAACACAAAGTTTCTTTTCAGTTGCAAACTCCATTCCATACATATATATGGGGATGTACTAGCTCCAAATCGGTTTTACAGTGAAAACTGCTGGAACTTCAAACCGACACTAGGAAAGAGACTGAGAAAGCAGAGAAAAAGTGTCTCCTGCAACCCGTTCCCTTGGCTAGATGAACGAACGTCTCCCACTTGCTAAGTTCTGAGACATAAGTGTGTGTGAAAGCCGTCCTTCACCTAGCTTGTTGGGAACACAAAGTTTCTTTTCAGTTGCAAACTCCATTCCATACATATATATGGGGAGGTACAAGCTCCAACTCGGTTTTACAGTGAAAACTGCAGGAACTTCAAACCGGCACTAGGAAAATGAATGAGAATGCAGAGAAAAAGTGTCTACTGCAACCCGTTCCCTTGGTGCTAGATGAACGAACGTCTCTCAACTTGCTCAGTTCTAGACATAAGTGTGTGTGAAAGCCGTTCTTCAACTAGCTTGTTGGGAACACAAAGTTTCTTTTCAGTTGCAAACTCCATTCCATACATATATATGGGGAGGTACAAGCTCCAACTCGTTTTTACAGTGAAAACTGCATGAACTTCAAACCGGCACTAGGAAACAGTCTGAGAAAACAGAGAAAAAGTGTTTCCTGCAACCCGTTCCCTAGGTGCTAGATGAATGAACGTCTGTCCACTTGCTCAGTTCTGAGAGATAAGTGTGTGTGAAAGCCGTCCTTCGCCTAGCTTGTTGGGAACACCAAGTTTCTTTTCAGTTGCAAACCCCATTCCATACATATATATGGGTAGGTACTAGATCCAACACGGTTTTACAGTGAAAACTGCAGGAACTTCAAACCGGCACTAGGAAACAGACTGAGAAAGCAGAGAAAAAGTGTCTCCTGCAAACCGTTCCCTTGGTGCTAGATGAACGAACATCTCTCCACTTGCTCAGTTCTGAGAGATAAGTGTGTGTGAAAGCCGTCCTTCAACTAGCTTGTTGGGAACACAAAGTTTCTTTTCAGTTGCAAACTCCATTCCATACATATATAAGGGGAGGTACTAGCTCCAACTCGGTTTGACAGTGAAAACTGCAGGAACTTCAAACCGGCACTAGGAAACAGACTGAGAAAGCAGAGAATAAGTGTCTCCTGCAAACCGTTCCCTTGGTGCTAGATGAACGAACGTCTCTCCACTTGCTCAGTTCTGAGAGATAAGTGTGTGTGAAATCAGTACTTCACCTAGCTTATTGGGAACCAAAGTTTCTTTTCAGTTGCAAACTCCATTCCATACATATATATTGGGAGGTACTAGCTCCAAATCGGTTTTACAGTGAAAACTGCAGGAACTTCAAACCGACACTAGGAAAGAGACTGAGAAAGCAGAGAAAAGTCTCTACTGCAACCCGTTCCCTTGGTGCTAGATGAACGAACGTCTCTCAACTTGCTCAGTTCTAGACATAAGTGTGTGTGAAAGCCGTTCTTCACCTAGCTTGTTGGGAACACAAAGTTTCTTTTCAGTTGCAAACTCCATTCCATACATATATATGGGGAGGTACTAGCTCCAACTCGTTTTACAGTGAAAACTGCAGGAACTTCAAACCGGCACTAGGAAACAGACTGAGAAAGCAGAGAAAATGTGTCTCCTGCAACCCGTTCCCCCGGTGCTAGATGAACGAACATCTCTCCCCTTGCTCAGTTCTGACACAAAAGTGTGTGTGAAAGCCGTCCTTCACCTAGCTTGTTGGGAACCAAAGTTTCTTTTCAGTTGCAAACTCCATTCCATACATATATATGGGGAGGTAATAGCTCCAACTAGTTTTACAGTGAAAACTGCAGGAACTTCAAACCGGCACTAGGAAACAGACTGAGAAAGCAGAGAAATAGTGTCTCCTGCAACCTGTTCCCTTGGTGCTAGATGAACGAACGTCTCTCCACTTGCTCAGTTCTGAGAGATAAGTGTGTGTGAAATCAGTACTTCACCTAGCTTGTTGGGAACACAAAGTTTCTTTTCAGTTGCAAACTCCATTCCATACATATATATGGGGAGGTACAAGCTCCAACTCGTTTTTACAGTGAAAACTGCATGAACTTCAAACCGGCACTAGGAAACAGACTGAGAAAACAGAGAAAAAGTGTCTCCTGCAACACGTTCCCTAGGTGCTAGATGAATGAACGTCTGTCCACTTGCTCAGTTCTGAGAGATAAGTGTGTGTGAAAGCCGTCCTTCGCCTAGCTTGTTGGGAACACCAAGTTTCTTTTCAGTTGCAAACCCCATTCCATACATATATATGGGTAGGTACTAGATCCAACACGGTTTTACAGTGAAAACTGCAGGAACTTCAAACCGGCACTAGGAAACAGACTGAGAATACAGAGAAAAAGTGTCTCCTGCAAACCGTTCCCTTGGTGCTAGATGAACGAACATCTCTCCACTTGCTCAGTTCTGAGAGATAAGTGTGGGTGAAAGCCGTCCTTCACCTAGCTTGTTGGGAACACAAAGTTTCTTTTCAGTTGCAAACTCCATTCCATACATATATATGGGGAGGTACTAGCTCCAACTCGGTTTTACAGTGAAAACTGCAGGAACTTCAAACCGGCACTAGGAAACAGACTGAGAAAGCAGAGAAAAAGTGTCTCCTGCAACCCGTTCCCTTGGTGCTAGATGAACGAACGTCTCTCCACTTGCTCAGTTCTGAGAGATAAGTGTGTTTGAAAGCCGTCCTTCACCTAGCTTGTTGGGAACCAAAGTTTCTTTTCAGTTGCAAACTCCATTCCATACATATATATGGGGAGGTACTAGCTCCAACTCGGTTTTACAGTGAAAACTGCAGGAACTTCAAACCGGCACTAGGAAACAGACTGAGAAAGCAGAGAAAAGTGTCTCCTGCAACCCGTTCCCTTGGTGCTAGATGAACGAACGTCTCTCCTCTTGCTCAGTTCTGAGAGATAAGTGTGTGTGAAAGCCGTCCTTCACCTAGCTTGTTGGGAACACAAAGTTTCTTTTCAGTTGCAAACTCCATTCCATACATATATATGGGGATGTACTAGCTCCAAATCGGTTTTACAGTGAAAACTGCTGGAACTTCAAACCGACACTAGGAAAGAGACTGAGAAAGCAGAGAAAAAGTGTCTCCTGCAACCCGTTCCCTTGGCTAGATGAACGAACGTCTCCCACTTGCTAAGTTCTGAGACATAAGTGTGTGTGAAAGCCGTCCTTCACCTAGCTTGTTGGGAACACAAAGTTTCTTTTCAGTTGCAAACTCCATTCCATACATATATATGGGGAGGTACAAGCTCCAACTCGGTTTTACAGTGAAAACTGCAGGAACTTCAAACCGGCACTAGGAAAATGAATGAGAAAGCAGAGAAAAAGTGTCTACTGCAACCCGTTCCCTTGGTGCTAGATGAACGAACGTCTCTCAACTTGCTCAGTTCTAGACATAAGTGTGTGTGAAAGCCGTTCTTCAACTAGCTTGTTGGGAACACAAAGTTTCTTTTCAGTTGCAAACTCCATTCCATACATATATATGGGGAGGTACTAGCTCCAACTCGTTTTACAGTGAAAACTGCAGGAACTTCAAAGCGGCACTAGGAAACAGAATGAGAAAGCAGAGAAAATGTGTCTCCTGCAACCCGTTCCCCCGGTGCTAGATGAACGAACGTCTCTCCCCTTGCTCAGTTCTGACACATAAGTGTGTGTGAAAGCCGTCCTTCACCTAGCTTGTTGGGAACACAAAGTTTCTTTTCATTTGCAAACTCCATTCCATACATATATATGGGGAGGTACTAGCTCCAACTAGTTTTACAGTGAAAACTGCAGGAACTTCAAACCGGCACTAGGAAACAGACTGAGAAAGCAGAGAAAAAGTTTCTCCTGCAACCCGTTCTCACGGTGCTAGATGAACGAACGTCTCTCCTCTTGCTCAGTTCTGAGAGATAAGTGTGTGTGAAAGCCGCCCTTCACCTAGCTTGTTGGGAACACAAAGTTTCTTTTCAGTTGCAAACTCCATTCCATACATATATATGGGGAGGTACTAGCTCCAACTCAGTTTTACAGTGAAAACTGCAGGAACTTCAAACCGGCACTAGGAAACAGGCTGAGAAAGCAGAGAAAAAGTGCCTCCTGCAACCCGTTCCCTTGGTGCTAGATGAACCAACGTCTCTCCACTTGCTCAGTTCTGAGAGATAAGTGTGTGTGAAAGGTGTCCTTCACCTAGCTTGTTGGGAACACAAAGTTTCTTTTCAGTTGCAAACTCCATTCCATATATATATATGGGGAGGTAGAAGCTCCAAATCGCTTTTACAGTGAAAACTGCAGGAAATTCAAACCGGCACTGGGAATCAGACTGAGAAAGCAGAGAAAAAGTGTCTCCTGCAACCCGTTCCCTTGGTGCTAGATGAACGAACGTCTCTCTACTTGCTCAGTCCTGAGGGATATGTGTGAGTGAAAGCCGTCCTTCACCTTGCTTATAGGGAACACAAAGTTTCTTTTCAGTTGCAAACTCCATTCCATACATATATATGGGGAGGTACTTGATCCACCTCGGTTTTACAGTGAAAACTGCAGGAACTTAAACCGGCACTAGGAAACAGACTGAGAAAGCAGAGAAAAAGTGTCTCCTGCAACCCGTTCCCTTGGTGCTAGATGAACGAAAGTCTATCCCCTTGCTCAGTTCTGACAGAGAAGTGTATGTGAAAGCCGTCCTTCACCTAGCTTGTTGGGAACACAAAGTTTCTTTTCAGTTGCAAACTCCATTCCATACATATATAAGGGGAGGTACAAGCTCCAACTCGGTTTTACAATGAAAACTGCAGGAACTTCAAACCGGCACTAGGAAACCGACTGAGAAAGCAGAGAAAAAGTGTCTCCTGCAACCCGTTCCCGCGGTGCAAGATGAAAGAACGTCTCTCCCCTTGCTCAGTTATGACAGATAAGTGTGTGTGAAAGCCGTCCTTCACCTAGCTTCTTGGGAACACAAAGTTTCTTTACAATTGCAAACTCCATTCCATACATATATATGGGGAGGTACAAGCTCCAACTCGGTTTTACAGTGAAAACTGCAGGAAATTCAACCCGGCACTAGGAAACAGATTGAGAAAGCAGACAAAAAGTGTCTCCTGCAACCCGTTCCCTTGGTGCTTGATGAACGAACGTCTCTCCACTTGCTCCGTTCTGAGAGATAAGTGTGTGTGAAAGCCGTCCTTCACATACCTTGTTGGGAACACAAAGTTTCTTTTCAGTTTTAAACTCCATTCCATACATATATATGGGGAGGTACAAGCTCCAACTCGTTTTACAGTGAAAACTGCAGGAACTTCAAACCGGCACTAGGAAACAGACTGAGAAAGCAGAGAAATAGTGTCTCCTGCAACCCGTTCCCTTGGTGCTAGATGAACGAAAGTCTCTCCACTTCCTCAGTTCTGAGAGATAAGTGTGTGTGAAAGCCGTCCTTCACCTAGCTTGTTGGGAACACAAAGTTTCTTTTCAGTTGCAAACTCCATTCCATACATATATATGGGGAGGTACTAGCTCCAATTCGGTTTTACAGTGAAAACTGCAGGAAATTCAAACCGGCACTACCAAACAGACTGAGAAAGCAGAGAAAAAGTGTCTCCTGCAACCCGTTCCCCCGGTGCTAGATGAACGAACGTCTCTCCATTTGCTCAGTTCTGAGATATAAGTGTGTGTGAAAGCCGTCCTTCACCTAGCTTGTTGGGAAAACATAGTTTCTTTTCAGTTGCAAACTCCATTCCATACATATATATGGGGAGGTACAAGCTCCAACTCGGTTTTACAGTGAAAACTGCAGGAATTTCAAACCGGCACTAGGAAACAGACTGAGAAAGCAGAGAAAAAGTGTCTCCTGCAACCCGTTCCCCCGGTGCTAGATGAACGAACGTCTCTCCACTTGCTCAGTTCCGAGAGGTAATTGTGTGTGAAAGCCGTCCTTCACCTAGCTTGTTGGGAACACATAGTTTCTTTACAGTTGCAAACTCCATTCCATACATATATATGGGGAGGTACAAGCTCCAACTCGGTTTTACAGTGAAAACTGCAGGAACTTCAAACCGGCACTAGGAAACAGACTGAGACAGCAGAGAAAAAGTGTCTCCTGCAACCCGTTCCCTTGGTGCTAGATGAACGAACGTCTCTCCACTTGCTCAGTTCTGAGAGATAAGTGTGTGTGAAAGTCGCCCTTCAAATAGCTTGTTGGGAACACAAAGTTTCTTTTCAGTTACAAACTCTATACCATACATATGTATGGGGAGGTACTAGCTCCAACTCGGTTTTACAGTGAAAACTGCAGGAACTTCAAACCGGCACTAGGAAACAGACTGAGAAAGCAGAGAAAAAGTGTCTCCTGCATTTCGTTCCCTTGGTGCTAGATGAACGAACGTCTCACCACTTGCTCAGTTCCGAGAGATAACTGTGTGTGAAAGCCGCCCTTCACCTAGCTTGTTGGGAACACAAAGTTTCTTTTCAGTTGCAAACTCCATTCCATACATTTATATGGGGAGGTACAAGCTCCAACTCGGTTTTACAGTGAAAACTGCAGGAACTTTAAACCGGAACTAGGAAACAGACTGAGAAAGCAGAGAAAAAGTGTCTCCTGCAACCCGTTCCCTTGGTGCTAGATGAACGAACGTCTCTCCACTTGCTCATTTCTGAGAGATAAGTGTGTGTGAAAGACGTCCTTCAACTTGCTTGTTGGGAACACATAGTTTCTTTTAGGTGGCAAACTCCATTCCATACATATATATGGGTAGGTACAAGCTCCAACTCGGTTTTACAGTGAAAACTGCAGGAATTTCAAACCGGCACTAGGAAACAGACTGAGAAAGCAGAGAAAAAGTGTCTCCTGCAACCCGTTCTCTTGGTGCTAGATGAACGAACGTCTCTCCACTTGCTCAGTTCTGTGAGATAAATGTGTGTGAAAGCCGTCATTCACCTAGCTTGTTGGGAACACAAAGTTTCTTTTCAGTTGCAAACTCCATTCCATAAATATATATGGGGAGGTACAAGCTCCAACTCGGTTTTACAGAGAAAACTGCAGGAATTTGAAACCGGCACTAGGAAACAGACTGAGAAAGCAGAGAAAAAGTGTCTCCTGCAACCCGTTACCCCGGTGCTAGATGAACGAACATCTCTCCACTTGCTAAGTTCTGAGAGATAAGTGTGTGTGAAAGCCGTCCTTCACCTAGCTTGTTGGGAACACAAAGTTTCTTTTCAGTTGCAAACTCCATTCCATACATATATATGGGGAGTTACAAGTTCCAACTCGGTTTTACAGTGAAAACTGCAGGAACTTCAAACCGGCACTACGAAACAGACTGAGAAAGCAGAGAAAAAGTGTCTCCTGCAATCCGTTCCCCCGGTGCTAGATGAACGAACGTATCATCACTTGCTCAGTTCTGAGAGATAATTGTGTGTGAAAGCCGTCCTTCACCTAGCTTGTTGGGAACACATAGTTTCTTTACAGTTGCAAAATCCATTCCATACATATATATGGGGAGGTACAAGCTCCAACACTGTTTTACTGTGAAAACTGCAGGAACTTCAAACCGGCACTAGGAAACAGACTGAGAAAGCAGAGAAAAAGTGTCTCCTGCAACCTGTTCCCCCGGTGCTAGATGAACGAACATCTCTCCACTTGCTAAGTTCTGAGAGATAAGTGAGTGTGAAACCCGTCCTTCACTTAGCTTGTTGGGAACACAAAGTTTCTTTTCAGTTGCAAACTCCATTCCATACATATATATGGGGAGTTACGAGCTCCAACTCGGTTTTACAGTGAAAACTGCAGGAACTTCAACCCGGCACTAGGAAACAGTCTGAGAAAGCAGAGAAAAAGTATCTCCTGCAACCCGTTCCCTTGGTGCTAGATGAACGAACGTCTCTCCACTTGCTCAGTTCTGAGAGATAATTGTGTGTGAAAGTCGTCCTTCAACTAGCTTGTTGGGAACACAAAGTTTCTTTTCAGTTGCAAACTCTATTCCATACATATATATGGGGAGGTACTAGCTCCAACTCGGTTTTACAGTGAAAACTGCAGGAACTTCAAACCGGCACTAGGAAACAGACTGAGAAAGCAGAGAAAAAGTGTCTCCTGCGTCCCGTTCCCTTGGTGCTAGATGAACGAACGTCTCTCCACTTGCTCAGTTCCGAGAGATAACTGTGTGTGAAAGCCGCCCTTCACCTAGCTTGTTGGGAACACAAAGTTTCTTTTCAGTTGCAAACTCCATTCCATACGTTTATATGGGGAGGTACAAGCTCCAACTCGGTTTTACAGTGAAAACTGCAGGAACTTCAAACCGGCACTAGGAAACAGACTGAGAAAGCAGAGAAAAAGTGTCTCCTGCAACCCGTTCCCTTGGTGCTAGACAAACGAACGTCTCTCCACTTGCTCAGTCTGAGAGATAAGTGGGTTTGAAAGCCGTCCTTCACCTAGCTTGTAGGGAACACAAAGTTTCTTTTAAGTTGCAAACTCCATTCCATACTTATATATGGTGAGGTACAAGCTCCAACTGGTTTTACAGTGAAAACTGCAGGAACTTCAAACCGGCACTAGGAAACAGACTGAGAAAGCAGAGAAAAAGTGTCTCCTGCAACCCGTTCCCTTGGTGCTAGATGAACGAACGTCTCTCCACTTGCTCAGTTCCGAGAGATAACTGTGTGTGAAAGCCGTCCTTCACCTAGCTTGTTGGGAACACAAAGCTTCTTTTCAGTTGCAAACTCCATTCCATACATATATATGGGGAGGTACAAGCTCCAACTCTGTTTTACAGTGAAAACTGCAGGAACTTCAAACCGGCACTAAGAAACAAACTGAGAAAGCAGAGAAAAGTGTCTCCTGCAACCCGTTCACTTGGTGCTAGATGAACGAACGTCTCTCCACTTGCTAAATTCTGAGAGATAAGTGTGTGTGAAAGCCGTCCTTCAACTAGCTTTTTGGGAACACATAGTTTCTTTTCAGTGGAAAACTCCATTCCATACATATATATGGGGAGGTACTAGATCCAACACGGTTTTACAGTGAAAACTGCAGGAACTTCAAACCGGCACTAGGAAACAGACTGAGAAAGCAGAGAAAAAGTGTCTCCTGCAACCCGTTCCCTTGGTGCTAGATGAACGAACGTCTCTCCACTTGCTCAGTTCTGAGAGATATTTGTGTGTGAAAGCCGTCCTTCAACTATCTTGTTGGGAACACATAGTTTCTTTTAGGTGGCAAACTCCATTCCATACATATATATGGGTAGGTACAAGCTCCAACTCGGTTTTACAGTGAAAACTGCAGGAACTTCAAACCGGCACTAGGAAACAGACTGAGAAAGCAGAGAAAAAGTGTCTCCTGCAACCCGTTCCCCCAGTGCTAGATGAACGAACGTCTCTCCACTTGCTCAGTTCTGAGAGATAAGTGTGTGTGAAAGCCGTCCTTCACCTAGCTTGTTGGGAACACAAAGTTTCTTTTCAGTTGCAAACTCCATTCCATACATATATATGGGGAGGTACAAGCTCCAACTCTGTTTTACAGTGAAAACTGCAGGAACTTCAAACCGGCACTAAGAAAAAAACTGAGAAAGCAGAGAAAAGTGTCTCCTGCAACCCGTTCCCTTGGTGCTAGATGAACGAACGTCTCTCCACTTGCTAAATTCTGAGAGATAAGTGTGTGTGAAAGCCGTCCTTCAACTAGCTTTTTGGGAACACATAGTTTCTTTTCAGTGGAAAACTCCATTCCATACATATATATGGGGAGGTACTAGATCCAACACGGTTTTACAGTGAAAACTGCAGGAACTTCAAACCGGCACTAGGAAACAGACAGAGAAAGCAGAGAAAAAGTGTCTCCTGCAACCCGTTCCCTTGGTGCTAGATGAACGAACGTCTCTCCACTTGCTCAGTTCTGAGAGATATTTGTGTGTGAAAGCCGTCCTTCACCTAGCTTGTTGGGAACACAAAGTTTCTTTTCAGTTGCAAACTCCATTCCATACATATATATGGGGAGGTAGAAGCTCAAACTCGGTTTGACAGTGAAAACTGCAGGAACTTCAAACCGGCACTAGGAAAGAGAATGAGAAAGCCGAGAAAAAGTGTCTCCTGCAAACCGTTCCCTTGGTGCTAGATGAACGAACGTCTCTCCACTTTCTGAGTTCTGAGAGATAAGTGTGAGGGAAAGCCGTCCTTCAACTAGCTTGTTGGGAACACAAAGTTTCTTTTCAGTTGCAAACTCCATTGCATACATTTATATGGGGAGGTACAAGCTCCAACTCGGTTTTACAGTGAAAACTGCAGGAACTTTAAACCGGAACTAGGAAACAGACTGAGAAAGCAGAGAAAAAGTGTCTCCTGCAACCCGTTCCCTTGGTGCTAGATGAACGAACGTCTATTCACTTGCTCATTTCTGAGAGATAAGTGTGTGTGAAAGACGTCCTTCAACTAGCTTGTTCGGAACACATAGTTTCTTTTAGGTGGCGAACTCCATTCCATACATATATATGGGTAGGTACAAGCTCCAACTCGGTTTTACAGTGAAAACTGCAGGAATTTCAAACCGGCACTAGGAAACAGACTGAGAAAGCAGAGAAAAAGTGTCTCCTGCAACCCGTTCTCTTGGTGCTAGATGAACGAACGTCTCTCCACTTGCTCAGTTCTGTGAGATAAATGTGTGTGAAAGCCGTCATTCACCTAGCTTGTTGGGAACACAAAGTTTCTTTTCAGTTGCAAACTCCATTCCATAAATATATATGGGGAGGTACAAGCTCCAACTCGGTTTTACAGTGAAAACTGCAGGAACTTCAACCCGGCACTAGGAAACAGTCTGAGAAAGCAGAGAAAAAGTGTCTCCTGCAACCCGTTCCCTTGGTGCTAGATGAACGAACGTCTCTCCACTTGCTCAGTTCTGAGAGATAATTGTGTGTGAAAGTCGTCCTTCAACTAGCTTGTTGGGAACACAAAGTTTCTTTTCAGTTGCAAACTCTATTCCATACATATATATGGGGAGGTACTAGCTCCAACTCGGTTTTACAGTGAAAACTGCAGGAACTTCAAACCGGCACTAGGAAACAGACTGAGAAAGCAGAGAAAAAGTGTCTCCTGCGTCCCGTTCCCTTGGTGCTAGATGAACGAACGTCTCTCCACTTGCTCAGTTCCGAGAGATAACTGTGTGTGAAAGCCGCCCTTCACCTAGCTTGTTGGGAACACAAAGTTTCTTTTCAGTTGCAAACTCCATTCCATACGTTTATATGGGGAGGTACAAGCTCCAACTCGGTTTTACAGTGAAAACTGCAGGAACTTCAAACCGGCACTAGGAAACAGACTGAGAAAGCAGAGAAAAAGTGTCTCCTGCAACCCGTTCCCTTGGTGCTAGACAAACGAACGTCTCTCCACTTGCTCAGTCTGAGAGATAAGTGGGTTTGAAAGCCGTCCTTCACCTAGCTTGTAGGGAACACAAAGTTTCTTTTAAGTTGCAAACTCCATTCCATACTTATATATGGTGAGGTACAAGCTCCAACTGGTTTTACAGTGAAAACTGCAGGAACTTCAAACCGGCACTAGGAAACAGACTGAGAAAGCAGAGAAAAAGTGTCTCCTGCAACCCGTTCCCTTGGTGCTAGATGAACGAACGTCTCTCCACTTGCTCAGTTCCGAGAGATAACTGTGTGTGAAAGCCGTCCTTCACCTAGCTTGTTGGGAACACAAAGCTTCTTTTCAGTTGCAAACTCCATTCCATACATATATATGGGGAGGTACAAGCTCCAACTCTGTTTTACAGTGAAAACTGCAGGAACTTCAAACCGGCACTAAGAAACAAACTGAGAAAGCAGAGAAAAGTGTCTCCTGCAACCCGTTCACTTGGTGCTAGATGAACGAACGTCTCTCCACTTGCTAAATTCTGAGAGATAAGTGTGTGTGAAAGCCGTCCTTCAACTAGCTTTTTGGGAACACATAGTTTCTTTTCAGTGGAAAACTCCATTCCATACATATATATGGGGAGGTACTAGATCCAACACGGTTTTACAGTGAAAACTGCAGGAACTTCAAACCGGCACTAGGAAACAGACTGAGAAAGCAGAGAAAAAGTGTCTCCTGCAACCCGTTCCCTTGGTGCTAGATGAACGAACGTCTCTCCACTTGCTCAGTTCTGAGAGATATTTGTGTGTGAAAGCCGTCCTTCAACTATCTTGTTGGGAACACATAGTTTCTTTTAGGTGGCAAACTCCATTCCATACATATATATGGGTAGGTACAAGCTCCAACTCGGTTTTACAGTGAAAACTGCAGGAACTTCAAACCGGCACTAGGAAACAGACTGAGAAAGCAGAGAAAAAGTGTCTCCTGCAACCCGTTCCCCCAGTGCTAGATGAACGAACGTCTCTCCACTTGCTCAGTTCTGAGAGATAAGTGTGTGTGAAAGCCGTCCTTCACCTAGCTTGTTGGGAACACAAAGTTTCTTTTCAGTTGCAAACTCCATTCCATACATATATATGGGGAGGTACAAGCTCCAACTCTGTTTTACAGTGAAAACTGCAGGAACTTCAAACCGGCACTAAGAAACAAACTGAGAAAGCAGAGAAAAGTGTCTCCTGCAACCCGTTCCCTTGGTGCTAGATGAACGAACGTCTCTCCACTTGCTAAATTCTGAGAGATAAGTGTGTGTGAAAGCCGTCCTTCAACTAGCTTTTTGGGAACACATAGTTTCTTTTCAGTGGAAAACTCCATTCCATACATATATATGGGGAGGTACTAGATCCAACACGGTTTTACAGTGAAAACTGCAGGAACTTCAAACCGGCACTAGGAAACAGACTGAGAAAGCAGAGAAAAAGTGTCTCCTGCAACCCGTTCCCTTGGTGCTAGATGAACGAACGTCTCTCCACTTGCTCAGTTCTGAGAGATATTTGTGTGTGAAAGCCGTCCTTCACCTAGCTTGTTGGGAACACAAAGTTTCTTTTCAGTTGCAAACTCCATTCCATACATATATATGGGGAGGTAGAAGCTCAAACTCGGTTTGACAGTGAAAACTGCAGGAACTTCAAACCGGCACTAGGAAAGAGAATGAGAAAGCCGAGAAAAAGTGTCTCCTGCAAACCGTTCCCTTGGTGCTAGATGAACGAACGTCTCTCCACTTTCTGAGTTCTGAGAGATAAGTGTGAGGGAAAGCCGTCCTTCAACTAGCTTGTTGGGAACACAAAGTTTCTTTTCAGTTGCAAACTCCATTGCATACATTTATATGGGGAGGTACAAGCTCCAACTCGGTTTTACAGTGAAAACTGCAGGAACTTTAAACCGGAACTAGGAAACAGACTGAGAAAGCAGAGAAAAAGTGTCTCCTGCAACCCGTTCCCTTGGTGCTAGATGAACGAACGTCTATCCACTTGCTCATTTCTGAGAGATAAGTGTGTGTGAAAGACGTCCTTCAACTAGCTTGTTCGGAACACATAGTTTCTTTTAGGTGGCGAACTCCATTCCATACATATATATGGGTAGGTACAAGCTCCAACTCGGTTTTACAGTGAAAACTGCAGGAATTTCAAACCGGCACTAGGAAACAGACTGAGAAAGCAGAGAAAAAGTGTCTCCTGCAACCCGTTCTCTTGGTGCTAGATGAACGAACGTCTCTCCACTTGCTCAGTTCTGTGAGATAAATGTGTGTGAAAGCCGTCATTCACCTAGCTTGTTGGGAACACAAAGTTTCTTTTCAGTTGCAAACTCCATTCCATAAATATATATGGGGAGGTACAAGCTCCAACTCGGTTTTACAGTGAAAACTGCAGGAACTTCAAACCGGAACTAGGAAACAAACTGAGAAATCAGAGAAAAAGTGTCTCCTGCAACCCGTTCCCTTGGTTCTAGATGAACGAACGTCTCTCCACTTGCTCAGTTCTGAGAGATAAGTGTGTGTGAAAGCCGTCCTTCAACTATCTTGTTGGGAACACATAGTTTCTTTTAGGTGGCAAACTCCATTCCATACATATATATGGGTAGGTACAAGCTCCAACTCGATTTTACAGTGAAAACTGCAGGAACTTCAAACAGGCACTAGGAAACAGACTGAGACAGCAGAGAAAAAGTGTCTCCTGCAACCCGTTCCCTTGGTGCTAGATGAACGAACGTCTCTCCACTTGCTCAGTTCTGAGAAATAATTGTGTGTGAAAGCCCTCCTTCACCTAGCTTGTTGGGAACACAAAGTTTCTTTTCAGTTGCAAACTCCATTCCATACATATATATGGGGAGATACTAGCTCCAACTCGGTTTTAGAGTGAAAACTGCAAGAACATCAAACCGGCACTAGGAAACAGACTGAGAAACAGAGAAAAAGTTTCTCCTGCAATCCGTTCCCTTGGTTCTAGATGAACGAACGTCTCTCCACTTGCTCAGTTCTGAGAGATAAGTGTGTGTGAAAGCCGTCCTTCACCTAGCTTGTTGGGAACACAAAGTTTCTTTTCAGTTGCAAACTCCATTCCATACTTATATATGGGGAGGTACAAGCTCCAACTCGGTTTTACAGAGAAAACTGCAGGAACTTCAAACCGGCACTAGGAAACAGACTGAGAAAGCAGAGAAAAAGTGTCTCCTGCAACGCGTTCCCTTGGTGCTAGATGAACAACGTCGCTCCACTTGCTCAGTTCCGAGAGATAAGTGTGTGTGAAAGCCGTCCTTCAACTAGCTTGTTTGGAACACAAAGTTTCTTTTCAGATGCAAACTCCATTCCATACATATATATGGGGAGGTACTAGCTCCAACTCGGTTTTACAGTGAAAACTGCAGGAACTTCAAACCGGCACTAGGAAATATACTGAGAAAGCAGAGAAAAAGTGTCTCCTGCAACCCGTTCCCTTGGTGCTAGATGAACGAACGTCTCTCCACTTGCTCAGTTCTGAGAGATAAGTGTGTGTGAAAGCCGTCCTTCACCTAGCTTGTTGGGAACACAAAGTTTCTTTTCAGTTGCAAACTCCATTCCATACATATATATGGGGAGGTACTAACTCCAACTCTGTTTTACAGTGAAAACTGCAGGAACTTCAAACCGGCAATAGGAAACAGAATGAGAAAGCAGAGAAAAAGTGTCTCCTTCAAACCGTTCCCTTGGTGCTAGATGAACGAACGTCTCTCCACTTGTTCAGTTCTGAGAGATAAGTGTGTGTGAAAGCCGTCCTTCACCTAGCTTGTTGGGAACACAAAGTTTCTTTTCAGTTGCAAACTCCATTCCATACATATATATGGGGAGGTACAAGCTCCAACTTGGTTTTACAGTGAAAACTGCAGGAACTTCACACCGCACTAGGAAACAGACTGAGAAAGCAGAGAAATAGTGTCTCCTGCAACCCGTTCACTTGGTGCTAGATGAACGAACGTTTCTCCACTTGCTCAGTCTGAGAGATAAGTGGGTTTGAAAGCCGTCCTTCACCTAGCTTGTTGGGAACACAAAGTTTCTTTTAAGTTTCAAACTCCATTCCAAACTTATATATGGTGAGGTACAAGCTCCAACTGGTTTTACAGTGAAAACTGCAGGAACTTCAAACCGGCACTAGGAAACAGACTGAGAAAGCAGAGAAAATGTGTCTCCTGCAACCCGTTCCCTTGGTGCTAGATGAACGAACGTTTCTCCACTTGCTCAGTCTGAGAGATAAGTGGGTTTGAAAGCCGTCCTTCACCTAGCTTGTTGGGAACACAAAGTTTCTTTTAAGTTGCAAACTCCATTCCAAACTTATATATGGTGAGGTACAAGCTCCAACTGGTTTTACAGTGAAAACTGCAGGAACTTCAAACCGGCACTAGGAAACAGACTGAGAAAGCAGAGAAAAGTGTCTCCTGCAACCCGTTCCCTTGGTGCTAGATGAACGAACGTCTCTCCACTTGCTCAGTTCCGAGAGATAACTGTGTGTGAAAGCCGTCCTTCACCTAGCTTGTTGGGAACACAAAGTTTCTTTTCAGTTGCAAACTCCATTCCATACATATATATGGGGAGGTACAAGCTCCAACTCGGTTTTACAGTGAAAACTGCAGGAACTTCAAACCGGCACTAGGAAACAGACTGAGACAGCAGAGAAAAAGTGTCTCCTGCAACCCGTTCCCTTGGTGCTAGATGAACGAACGTCTCTCCACTTGCTCAGTTCTGAGAAATAATTGTGTGTGAAAGCCCTCCTTCACCTAGCTTGTTGGGAACACAAAGTTTCTTTTCAGTTGCAAACTCCATTCCATACATATATATGGGGAGGTACTAGCTCCAACTCGGTTTTAGAGTGAAAACTGCAAGAACATCAAACCGGCACTAGGAAACAGACTGAGAAACAGAGAAAAGTTTCTCCTGCAATCCGTTCCCTTGGTTCTAGATGAACGAACGTCTCTCCACTTGCTCAGTTCTGAGAGATAAGTGTGTGTGAAAGCCGTCCTTCACCTAGCTTGTTGGGAACACAAAGTTTCTTTTCAGTTGCAAACTCCATTCCATACTTATATATGGGGAGGTACAAGCTCCAACTCGGTTTTACAGAGAAAACTGCAGGAACTTCAAACCGGCACTAGGAAACAGACTGAGAAAGCAGAGAAAAAGTGTCTCCTGCAACGCGTTCCCTTGGTGCTAGATGAACGAACGTCTCTCCACTTGCTAAATTCTGAGAGATAAGTGTGTGTGAAAGCCGTCCTTCAACTAGCTTTTTGGGAACACATAGTTTCTTTTCAGTGGAAAACTCCATTCCATACATATATATGGGGAGGTACTAGATCCAACACGGTTTTACAGTGAAAACTGCAGGAACTTCAAACCGGCACTAGGAAACAGACTGAGACAGCAGAGAAAAAGTGTCTCCTGCAACCCGTTCCCTTGGTGCTAGATGAACGAACGTCTCTCCACTTGCTCAGTTCTGAGAGATATTTGTGTGTGAAAGCCGTCCTTCACCTAGCTTGTTGGGAACACAAAGTTTCTTTTCAGTTGCAAACTCCATTCCATACATATATATGGGGAGGTAGAAGCTCAAACTCGGTTTGACAGTGAAAACTGTAGGAACTTCAAACCGGCACTAGGAAAGAGAATGAGAAAGCCGAGAAAAGTGTCTCCTGCAAACCGTTCCCTTGGTGCTAGATGAACGAACGTCTATCCACTTTCTGAGTTCTGAGAGATAAGTGTGAGGGAAAGCCGTCCTTCAACTAGCTTGTTGGGAACACAAAGTTTCTTTTCAGTTGCAAACTCCATTCCATACATATATAAGGGGAGGTACAAGCTCCAACTCGGTTTTACAGTGAAAACTGCAGGAACTTCAAACCGGCACTAGGAAACAGACTGAGAAAGCAGAGAAAATGTGTCTCCTGCAACCCGTTCCCTTGGTGCTAAATGAACGAACGTCTCTCTACTTGCTCATTTCTGAGAGATATGTGTGTGTGAAAGCCGTTATTAAAATAGCTTGTTGGGAACACAAAGTTTCTTTTCAGTTGCAAACTACATTCCATACATATATATGGGGAGGTAGAAGCTCCAACTCGGTTTTACAGTGAAAACTGCAGGAACTTCAAACCGGCACTAGGAAACAGACTGAGAAAGCAGAGAAAAGGTGTCTCCTGAAACCCGTTCCCCCGGTGCTAGATGAACGAACGTCTCTCCACTTGCTCAGTTGTGAGAGATAAATGTGTGTGAAAGCCGTTATTAAACTAGCTTGTTGGAAACACAAAGTTTCTTTTCAGTTGCAAACTACATTCCATACATATATATGGGGAGGTAGAAGCTCCAACTCGGTTTTACAGTGAAAACTGCAGGAACTTCAAACCGGCACTAGGAAACAGACTGAGAAAGCAGAGAAAATGTGTCTCCTGCAACCCGTTCCCTTGGTGCTAGATGAACGAACGTTTCTCCACTTGCTCAGTCTGAGAGATAAGTGGGTTTGAAAGCCGTCCTTCACCTAGCTTGTTGGGAACACAAAGTTTCTTTTAAGTTGCAAACTCCATTCCAAACTTATATATGGTGAGGTACAAGCTCCAACTGGTTTTACAGTGAAAACTGCAGGAACTTCAAACCGGCACTAGGAAACAGACTGAGAAAGCAGAGAAAAGTGTCTCCTGCAACCCGTTCCCTTGGTGCTAGATGAACGAACGTCTCTCCACTTGCTCAGTTCTGAGAGATAACTGTGTGTGAAAGCCGTCCTTCACCTAGCTTGTTGGGAACACAAAGTTTCTTTTCAGTTGCAAACTCCATTCCATACATATATATGGGGAGGTACAAGCTCCAACTCTGTTTTACAGTGAAAACTGCAGGAACTTCAAACCGGCACTAAGAAACAAACTGAGAAAGCAGAGAAAAATGTCCCCTGCAACACGTTCCCTTGGTGCTAGATGAACGAAAGTCTCTCCACTTGCTAAATTCTGAGAGATAAGTGTGTGTGAAAGCCGTCCTTCAACTAGCTTTTTGGGAACACATAGTTTCTTTTCAGTGGAAAACTCCATTCCATACATATATATGGGGAGGTACTAGATCCAACACGGTTTTACAGTGAAAACTGCAGGAACTTCAAACCGGCACTAGGAAACAGACTGAGACAGCAGAGAAAAAGTGTCTCCTGCAACCCGTTCCCTTGGTGCTAGATGAACGAACGTCTCTCCACTTGCTCAGTTCTGAGAGATATTTGTGTGTGAAAGCCGTCTTTCACCTAGTTTGTTGGGAACACAAAGTTTCTTTTCAGTTGCAAACTCCATTCCATACATATATATGGGGAGGTAGAAGCTCAAACTCGGTTTGACAGTGAAAACTGTAGGAACTTCAAACCGGCACTAGGAAAGAGAATGAGAAAGCCGAGAAAAGTGTCTCCTGCAAACCGTTCCCTTGGTGCTAGATGAACGAACGTCTATCCACTTTCTGAGTTCTGAGAGATAAGTGTGAGGGAAAGCCGTCCTTCAACTAGCTTGTTGGGAACACAAAGTTTCTTTTCAGTTGCAAACTCCATTCCATACATATATAAGGGGAGGTACAAGCTCCAACTCGGTTTTACAGTGAAAACTTCAGGAACTTCAAACCGGCACTAGGAAACAGACTGAGAAAGCAGAGAAAAGGTGTCTCCTGAAACCCGTTCCCCCGGTGCTAGATGAACGAACGTCTCTCCACTTGCTCAGTTGTGAGAGATAAATGTGTGTGAAAGCCGTTATTAAACTAGCTTGTTGGGAACACAAAGTTTCTTTTCAGTTGCAAACTACATTCCATACATATATATGGGGAGGTAGAAGCTCCAACTCGGTTTTACAGTGAAAACTGCAGGAACTTCAAACCGGCACTAGGAAACAGACTGAGAAAGCAGAGAAAATGTGTCTCCTGCAACCCGTTCCCTTGGTGCTAGATGAACGAACGTTTCTCCACTTGCTCAGTCTGAGAGATAAGTGGGTTTGAAAGCCGTCCTTCACCTAGCTTGTTGGGAACACAAAGTTTCTTTTAAGTTGCAAACTGCATTCCAAACTTATATATGGTGAGGTACAAGCTCCAACTGGTTTTACAGTGAAAACTGCAGGAACTTCAAACCGGCACTAGGAAACAGACTGAGAAAGCAGAGAAAAGTGTCTCCTGCAACACGTTCCCTTGGTGCTAGATGAACGAAAGTCTCTCCACTTGCTAAATTCTGAGAGATAAGTGTGTGTGAAAGCCGTCCTTCAACTAGCTTTTTGGGAACACATAGTTTCTTTTCAGTGGAAAACTCCATTCCTTACATATATATGGGGAGGTACTAGATCCAACACGGTTTTACAGTGAAAACTGCAGGAACTTCAAACCGGCACTAGGAAACAGACTGAGACAGCAGAGAAAAAGTGTCTCCTGCAACCCGTTCCCTTGGTGCTAGATGAACGAACGTCTCTCCACTTGCTCAGTTCTGAGAGATATTTGTGTGTGAAAGCCGTCCTTCACCTAGCTTGTTGGGAACACAAAGTTTCTTTTCAGTTGCAAACTCCATTCCATACATATATATGGGGAGGTAGAAGCTCAAACTCGGTTTGACAGTGAAAACTGTAGGAACTTCAAACCGGCACTAGGAAAGAGAATGAGAAAGCCGAGAAAAGTGTCTCCTGCAAACCGTTCCCTTGGTGCTAGATGAACGAACGTCTCTCTACTTGCTCATTTCTGAGAGATATGTGTGTGTGAAAGCCGTTATTAAAATAGCTTGTTGGGAACACAAAGTTTCTTTTCAGTTGCAAACTACATTCCATACATATATATGGGGAGGTAGAAGCTCCAACTCGGTTTTACAGTGAAAACTGCAGGAACTTCAAACCGGCACTAGGAAACAGACTGAGAAAGCAGAGAAAAGGTGTCTCCTGAAACCCGTTCCCCCGGTGCTAGATGAACGAACGTCTCTCCACTTGCTCAGTTGTGAGAGATAAATGTGTGTGAAAGCCGTTATTAAACTAGCTTGTTGGGAACACAAAGTTTCTTTTCAGTTGCAAACTACATTCCATACATATATATGGGGAGGTAGAAGCTCCAACTCGGTTTTACAGTGAAAACTGCAGGAACTTCAAACCGGCACTAGGAAACAGACTGAGAAAGCAGAGAAAATGTGTCTCCTGCAACCCGTTCCCTTGGTGCTAGATGAACGAACGTTTCTCCACTTGCTCAGTCTGAGAGATAAGTGGGTTTGAAAGCCGTCCTTCACCTAGCTTGTTGGGAACACAAAGTTTCTTTTAAGTTTCAAACTCCATTCCAAACTTATATATGGTGAGGTACAAGCTCCAACTGGTTTTACAGTGAAAACTGCAGGAACTTCAAACCGGCACTAGGAAACAGACTGAGAAAGCAGAGAAAATGTGTCTCCTGCAACCCGTTCCCTTGGTGCTAGATGAACGAACGTTTCTCCACTTGCTCAGTCTGAGAGATAAGTGGGTTTGAAAGCCGTCCTTCACCTAGCTTGTTGGGAACACAAAGTTTCTTTTAAGTTGCAAACTCCATTCCAAACTTATATATGGTGAGGTACAAGCTCCAACTGGTTTTACAGTGAAAACTGCAGGAACTTCAAACCGGCACTAGGAAACAGACTGAGAAAGCAGAGAAAAGTGTCTCCTGCAACCCGTTCCCTTGGTGCTAGATGAACGAACGTCTCTCCACTTGCTCAGTTCCGAGAGATAACTGTGTGTGAAAGCCGTCCTTCACCTAGCTTGTTGGGAACACAAAGTTTCTTTTCAGTTGCAAACTCCATTCCATACATATATATGGGGAGGTACAAGCTCCAACTCGGTTTTACAGTGAAAACTGCAGGAACTTCAAACCGGCACTAGGAAACAGACTGAGACAGCAGAGAAAAAGTGTCTCCTGCAACCCGTTCCCTTGGTGCTAGATGAACGAACGTCTCTCCACTTGCTCAGTTCTGAGAAATAATTGTGTGTGAAAGCCCTCCTTCACCTAGCTTGTTGGGAACACAAAGTTTCTTTTCAGTTGCAAACTCCATTCCATACATATATATGGGGAGGTACTAGCTCCAACTCGGTTTTAGAGTGAAAACTGCAAGAACATCAAACCGGCACTAGGAAACAGACTGAGAAACAGAGAAAAGTTTCTCCTGCAATCCGTTCCCTTGGTTCTAGATGAACGAACGTCTCTCCACTTGCTCAGTTCTGAGAGATAAGTGTGTGTGAAAGCCGTCCTTCACCTAGCTTGTTGGGAACACAAAGTTTCTTTTCAGTTGCAAACTCCATTCCATACTTATATATGGGGAGGTACAAGCTCCAACTCGGTTTTACAGAGAAAACTGCAGGAACTTCAAACCGGCACTAGGAAACAGACTGAGAAAGCAGAGAAAAAGTGTCTCCTGCAACGCGTTCCCTTGGTGCTAGATGAACGAACGTCGCTCCACTTGCTCAGTTCCGAGAGATAAGTGTGTGTGAAAGCCGTCCTTCAACTAGCTTGTTTGGAACACAAAGTTTCTTTTCAGATGCAAACTCCATTCCATACATATATATGGGGAGGTACTAGCTCCAACTCGGTTTTACAGTGAAAACTGCAGGAACTTCAAACCGGCACTAGGAAATATACTGAGAAAGCAGAGAAAAAGTGTCTCCTGCAACCCGTTCCCTTGGTGCTAGATGAACGAACGTCTCTCCACTTGCTCAGTTCTGAGAGTTAAGTGTGTGTGAAAGCCGTCCTTCACCTAGCTTGTTGGGAACACAAAGTTTCTTTTCAGTTGCAAACTCCATTCCATACATATATATGGGGAGGTACTAACTCCAACTCTGTTTTACAGTGAAAACTGCAGGAACTTCAAACCGGCAATAGGAAACAGAATGAGAAAGCAGAGAAAAAGTGTCTCCTTCAAACCGTTCCCTTGGTGCTAGATGAACGAACGTCTCTCCACTTGTTCAGTTCTGAGAGATAAGTGTGTGTGAAAGCCGTCCTTCACCTAGCTTGTTGGGAACACAAAGTTTCTTTTCAGTTGCAAACTCCATTCCATACATATATATGGGGAGGTACAAGCTCCAACTTGGTTTTACAGTGAAAACTGCAGGAACTTCACACCGCACTAGGAAACAGACTGAGAAAGCAGAGAAATAGTGTCTCCTGCAACCCGTTCACTTGGTGCTAGATGAACGAACGTTTCTCCACTTGCTCAGTCTGAGAGATAAGTGGGTTTGAAAGCCGTCCTTCACCTAGCTTGTTGGGAACACAAAGTTTCTTTTAAGTTGCAAACTCCATTCCAAACTTATATATGGTGAGGTACAAGCTCCAACTGGTTTTACAGTGAAAACTGCAGGAACTTCAAACCGGCACTAGGAAACAGACTGAGAAAGCAGAGAAAATGTGTCTCCTGCAACCCGTTCCCTTGGTGCTAGATGAACGAACGTTTCTCCACTTGCTCAGTCTGAGAGATAAGTGGGTTTGAAAGCCGTCCTTCACCTAGTTTGTTGGGAACACAAAGTTTCTTTTAAGTTGCAAACTCCATTCCAAACTTATATATGGTGAGGTACAAGCTCCAACTGGTTTTACAGTGAAAACTGCAGGAACTTCAAACCGGCACTAGGAAACAGACTGAGAAAGCAGAGAAAAGTGTCTCCTGCAACCCGTTCTCTTGGTGCTAGATGAACGAACGTCTCTCCACTTGCTCAGTTCCGAGAGATAACTGTGTGTGAAAGCCGTCCTTCACCTAGCTTGTTGGGAACACAAAGTTTCTTTTCAGTTGCAAACTCCATTCCATACATATATATGGGGAGGTACAAGCTCCAACTCTGTTTTACAGTGAAAACTGCAGGAACTTCAAACCGGCACTAAGAAACAAACTGAGAAAGCAGAGAAAAGTGTCTCCTGCAACACGTTCCCTTGGTGCTAGATGAACGAAAGTCTCTCCACTTGCTAAATTCTGAGAGATAAGTGTGTGTGAAAGCCGTCCTTCAACTAGCTTTTTGGGAACACATAGTTTCTTTTCAGTGGAAAACTCCATTCCATACATATATATGGGGAGGTACTAGATCCAACACGGTTTTACAGTGAAAACTGCAGGAACTTCAAACCGGCACTAGGAAACAGACTGAGACAGCAGAGAAAAAGTGTCTCCTGCAACCCGTTCCCTTGGTGCTAGATGAACGAACGTCTCTCCACTTGCTCAGTTCTGAGAGATATTTGTGTGTGAAAGCCGTCCTTCACCTAGCTTGTTGGGAACACAAAGTTTCTTTTCAGTTGCAAACTCCATTCCATACATATATATGGGGAGGTAGAAGCTCAAACTCGGTTTGACAGTGAAAACTGTAGGAACTTCAAACCGGCACTAGGAAAGAGAATGAGAAAGCCGAGAAAAGTGTCTCCTGCAAACCGTTCCCTTGGTGCTAGATGAACGAACGTCTATCCACTTTCTGAGTTCTGAGAGATAAGTGTGAGGGAAAGCCGTCCTTCAACTAGCTTGTTGGGAACACAAAGTTTCTTTTCAGTTGCAAACTCCATTCCATACATATATAAGGGGAGGTACAAGCTCCAACTCGGTTTTACAGTGAAAACTGCAGGAACTTCAAACCGGCACTAGGAAACAGACTGAGAAAGCAGAGAAAATGTGTCTCCTGCAACCCGTTCCCTTGGTGCTAAATGAACGAACGTCTCTCTACTTGCTCATTTCTGAGAGATATGTGTGTGTGAAAGCCGTTATTAAAATAGCTTGTTGGGAACACAAAGTTTCTTTTCAGTTGCAAACTACATTCCATACATATATATGGGGAGGTAGAAGCTCCAACTCGGTTTTACAGTGAAAACTGCAGGAACTTCAAACCGGCACTAGGAAACAGACTGAGAAAGCAGAGAAAAGGTGTCTCCTGAAACCCGTTCCCCCGGTGCTAGATGAACGAACGTCTCTCCACTTGCTCAGTTGTGAGAGATAAATGTGTGTGAAAGCCGTTATTAAACTAGCTTGTTGGGAACACAAAGTTTCTTTTCAGTTGCAAACTACATTCCATACATATATATGGGGAGGTAGAAGCTCCAACTCGGTTTTACAGTGAAAACTGCAGGAACTTCAAACCGGCACTAGGAAACAGACTGAGAAAGCAGAGAAAATGTGTCTCCTGCAACCCGTTCCCTTGGTGCTAGATGAACGAACGTTTCTCCACTTGCTCAGTCTGAGAGATAAGTGGGTTTGAAAGCCGTCCTTCACCTAGCTTGTTGGGAACACAAAGTTTCTTTTAAGTTGCAAACTGCATTCCAAATATATATATGGTGAGGTACAAGCTCCAACTGGTTTTACAGTGAAAACTGCAGGAACTTCAAACCGGCACTAGGAAACAGACTGAGAAAGCAGAGAAAAGTGTCTCCTGCAACCCGTTCCCTTGGTGCTAGATGAACGAACGTCTCTCCACTTGCTCAGTTCTGAGAGATAACTGTGTGTGAAAGCCGTCCTTCACCTAGCTTGTTGGGAACACAAAGTTTCTTTTCAGTTGCAAACTCCATTCCATACATATATATGGGGAGGTACAAGCTCCAACTCTGTTTTACAGTGAAAACTGCAGGAACTTCAAACCGGCACTAAGAAACAAACTGAGAAAGCAGAGAAAAGTGTCCCCTGCAACACGTTCCCTTGGTGCTAGATGAACGAAAGTCTCTCCACTTGCTAAATTCTGAGAGATAAGTGTGTGTGAAAGCCGTCCTTCAACTAGCTTTTTGGGAACACATAGTTTCTTTTCAGTGGAAAACTCCATTCCATACATATATATGGGGAGGTACTAGATCCAACACGGTTTTACAGTGAAAACTGCAGGAACTTCAAACCGGCACTAGGAAACAGACTGAGACAGCAGAGAAAAAGTGTCTCCTGCAACCCGTTCCCTTGGTGCTAGATGAACGAACGTCTCTCCACTTGCTCAGTTCTGAGAGATATTTGTGTGTGAAAGCCGTCTTTCACCTAGTTTGTTGGGAACACAAAGTTTCTTTTCAGTTGCAAACTCCATTCCATACATATATATGGGGAGGTAGAAGCTCAAACTCGGTTTGACAGTGAAAACTGTAGGAACTTCAAACCGGCACTAGGAAAGAGAATGAGAAAGCCGAGAAAAGTGTCTCCTGCAAACCGTTCCCTTGGTGCTAGATGAACGAACGTCTATCCACTTTCTGAGTTCTGAGAGATAAGTGTGAGGGAAAGCCGTCCTTCAACTAGCTTGTTGGGAACACAAAGTTTCTTTTCAGTTGCAAACTCCATTCCATACATATATAAGGGGAGGTACAAGCTCCAACTCGGTTTTACAGTGAAAACTGCAGGAACTTCAAACCGGCACTAGGAAACAGACTGAGAAAGCAGAGAAAAGGTGTCTCCTGAAACCCGTTCCCCCGGTGCTAGATGAACGAACGTCTCTCCACTTGCTCAGTTGTGAGAGATAAATGTGTGTGAAAGCCGTTATTAAACTAGCTTGTTGGGAACACAAAGTTTCTTTTCAGTTGCAAACTACATTCCATACATATATATGGGGAGGTAGAAGCTCCAACTCGGTTTTACAGTGAAAACTGCAGGAACTTCAAACCGGCACTAGGAAACAGACTGAGAAAGCAGAGAAAATGTGTCTCCTGCAACCCGTTCCCTTGGTGCTAGATGAACGAACGTTTCTCCACTTGCTCAGTCTGAGAGATAAGTGGGTTTGAAAGCCGTCCTTCACCTAGCTTGTTGGGAACACAAAGTTTCTTTTAAGTTGCAAACTGCATTCCAAACTTATATATGGTGAGGTACAAGCTCCAACTGGTTTTACAGTGAAAACTGCAGGAACTTCAAACCGGCACTAGGAAACAGACTGAGAAAGCAGAGAAAAGTGTCTCCTGCAACACGTTCCCTTGGTGCTAGATGAACGAAAGTCTCTCCACTTGCTAAATTCTGAGAGATAAGTGTGTGTGAAAGCCGTCCTTCAACTAGCTTTTTGGGAACACATAGTTTCTTTTCAGTGGAAAACTCCATTCCTTACATATATATGGGGAGGTACTAGATCCAACACGGTTTTACAGTGAAAACTGCAGGAACTTCAAACCGGCACTAGGAAACAGACTGAGACAGCAGAGAAAAAGTGTCTCCTGCAACCCGTTCCCTTGGTGCTAGATGAACGAACGTCTCTCCACTTGCTCAGTTCTGAGAGATATTTGTGTGTGAAAGCCGTCCTTCACCTAGCTTGTTGGGAACACAAAGTTTCTTTTCAGTTGCAAACTCCATTCCATACATATATATGGGGAGGTAGAAGCTCAAACTCGGTTTGACAGTGAAAACTGTAGGAACTTCAAACCGGCACTAGGAAAGAGAATGAGAAAGCCGAGAAAAGTGTCTCCTGCAAACCGTTCCCTTGGTGCTAGATGAACGAACGTCTCTCTACTTGCTCATTTCTGAGAGATATGTGTGTGTGAAAGCCGTTATTAAAATAGCTTGTTGGGAACACAAAGTTTCTTTTCAGTTGCAAACTACATTCCATACATATATATGGGGAGGTAGAAGCTCCAACTCGGTTTTACAGTGAAAACTGCAGGAACTTCAAACCGGCACTAGGAAACAGACTGAGAAAGCAGAGAAAAGGTGTCTCCTGAAACCCGTTCCCCCGGTGCTAGATGAACGAACGTCTCTCCACTTGCTCAGTTGTGAGAGATAAATGTGTGTGAAAGCCGTTATTAAACTAGCTTGTTGGGAACACAAAGTTTCTTTTCAGTTGCAAACTACATTCCATACATATATATGGGGAGGTAGAAGCTCCAACTCGGTTTTACAGTGAAAACTGCAGGAACTTCAAACCGGCACTAGGAAACAGACTGAGAAAGCAGAGAAAATGTGTCTCCTGCAACCCGTTCCCTTGGTGCTAGATGAACGAACGTTTCTCCACTTGCTCAGTCTGAGAGATAAGTGGGTTTGAAAGCCGTCCTTCACCTAGCTTGTTGGGAACACAAAGTTTCTTTTAAGTTGCAAACTCCATTCCAAACTTATATATGGTGAGGTACAAGCTCCAACTGGTTTTACAGTGAAAACTGCAGGAACTTCAAACCGGCACTAGGAAACAGACTGAGAAAGCAGAGAAAAGTGTCTCCTGCAACCCGTTCCCTTGGTGCTAGATGAACGAACGTCTCTCCACTTGCTCAGTTCTGAGAGATAACTGTGTGTGAAAGCCGTCCTTCACCTAGCTTGTTGGGAACACAAAGTTTCTTTTCAGTTGCAAACTCCATTCCATACATATATATGGGGAGGTACAAGCTCCAACTCTGTTTTACAGTGAAAACTGCAGGAACTTCAAACCGGCACTAAGAAACAAACTGAGAAAGCAGAGAAAAGTGTCTCCTGCAACACGTTCCCTTGGTGCTAGATGAACGAAAGTCTCTCCACTTGCTAAATTCTGAGAGATAAGTGTGTGTGAAAGCCGTCCTTCAACTAGCTTTTTGGGAACACATAGTTTCTTTTCAGTGGAAAACTCCATTCCATACATATATATGGGGAGGTACTAGATCCAACACGGTTTTACAGTGAAAACTGCAGGAACTTCAAACCGGCACTAGGAAACAGACTGAGACAGCAGAGAAAAAGTGTCTCCTGCAACCCGTTCCCTTGGTGCTAGATGAACGAACGTCTCTCCACTTGCTCAGTTCTGAGAGATATTTGTGTGTGAAAGCCGTCCTTCACCTAGCTTGTTGGGAACACAAAGTTTCTTTTCAGTTGCAAACTCCATTCCATACATATATATGGGGAGGTAGAAGCTCAAACTCGGTTTGACAGTGAAAACTGTAGGAACTTCAAACCGGCACTAGGAAAGAGAATGAGAAAGCCGAGAAAAGTGTCTCCTGCAAACCGTTCCCTTGGTGCTAGATGAACGAACGTCTATCCACTTTCTGAGTTCTGAGAGATAAGTGTGAGGGAAAGCCGTCCTTCAACTAGCTTGTTGGGAACACAAAGTTTCTTTTCAGTTGCAAACTCCATTCCATACATATATAAGGGGAGGTACTAGCTCCAACTCGGTTTTACAGTGAAAACTGCAGGAACTTCAAATCGGCACTAGGAAACAGACTGAGAAAGCAGAGAAAATGTGTCTCCTGCAACCCGTTCCCTTGGTGCTAGATGAACGAACGTCTCTCTACTTGCTCATTTCTGAGAGATATGTGTGTGTGAAAGCCGTTATTAAAATAGCTTGTTGGGAACACAAAGTTTCTTTTCAGTTGCAAACTACATTCCATACATATATATGGGGAGGTAGAAGCTCCAACTCGGTTTTACAGTGAAAACTGCAGGAACTTCAAACCGGCACTAGGAAACAGACTGAGAAAGCAGAGAAAAGGTGTCTCCTGAAACCCGTTCCCCCGGTGCTAGATGAACGAACGTCTCTCCACTTGCTCAGTTGTGAGAGATAAATGTGTGTGAAAGCCGTTATTAAACTAGCTTGTTGGGAACACAAAGTTTCTTTTCAGTTGCAAACTACATTCCATACATATATATGGGGAGGTAGAAGCTCCAACTCGGTTTTACAGTGAAAACTGCAGGAACTTCAAACCGGCACTAGGAAACAGACTGAGAAAGCAGAGAAAATGTGTCTCCTGCAACCCGTTCCCTTGGTGCTAGATGAACGAACGTTTCTCCACTTGCTCAGTCTGAGAGATAAGTGGGTTTGAAAGCCGTCCTTCACCTAGCTTGTTGGGAACACAAAGTTTCTTTTAAGTTGCAAACTGCATTCCAAACTTATATATGGTGAGGTACAAGCTCCAACTGGTTTTACAGTGAAAACTGCAGGAACTTCAAACCGGCACTAGGAAACAGACTGAGAAAGCAGAGAAAAGTGTCTCCTGCAACCCGTTCCCTTGGTGCTAGATGAACGAACGTCTCTCCACTTGCTCAGTTCCGAGAGATAACTGTGTGTGAAAGCCGTCCTTCACCTAGCTTGTTGGGAACACAAAGTTTCTTTTCAGTTGCAAACTCCATTCCATACATATATATGGGGAGGTACAAGCTCCAACTCTGTTTTACAGTGAAAACTGCAGGAACTTCAAACCGGCACTAAGAAACAAACTGAGAAAGCAGAGAAAAGTGTCTCCTGCAACACGTTCCCTTGGTGCTAGATGAACGAAAGTCTCTCCACTTGCTAAATTCTGAGAGATAAGTGTGTGTGAAAGCCGTCCTTCAACTAGCTTTTTGGGAACACATAGTTTCTTTTCAGTGGAAAACTCCATTCCATACATATATATGGGGAGGTACTAGATCCAACACGGTTTTACAGTGAAAACTGCAGGAACTTCAAACCGGCACTAGGAAACAGACTGAGAAAGCAGAGAAAAAGTGTCTCCTGCAACCCGTTCCCTTGGTGCTAGATGAACGAACGTCTCTCCACTTGCTCAGTTCTGAGAGATATTTGTGTGTGAAAGCCGTCCTTCACCTAGCTTGTTGGGAACACAAAGTTTCTTTTCAGTTGCAAACTCCATTCCATACATATATATGGGGAGGTAGAAGGTCAAACTCGGTTTGACAGTGAAAACTGTAGGAACTTCAAACCGGCACTAGGAAAGAGAATGAGAAAGCCGAGAAAAGTGTCTCCTGCAAACCGTTCCCTTGGTGCTAGATGAACGAACGTCTATCCACTTTCTGAGTTCTGAGAGATAAGTGTGAGGGAAAGCCGTCCTTCAACTAGCTTGTTGGGAACACAAAGTTTCTTTTCAGTTGCAAACTCCATTCCATACATATATAAGGGGAGGTACTAGCTCCAACTCGGTTTTACAGTGAAAACTGCAGGAACTTCAAATCGGCACTAGGAAACAGACTGAGAAAGCAGAGAAAATGTGTCTCCTGCAACCCGTTCCCTTGGTGCTAGATGAACGAACGTCTCTCTACTTGCTCATTTCTGAGAGATATGTGTGTGTGAAAGCCGTTATTAAAATAGCTTGTTGGGAACACAAAGTTTCTTTTCAGTTGCAAACTACATTCCATACATATATATGGGGAGGTAGAAGCTCCAACTCGGTTTTACAGTGAAAACTGCAGGAACTTCAAACCGGCACTAGGAAACAGACTGAGAAAGCAGAGAAAAGGTGTCTCCTGAAACCCGTTCCCCCGGTGCTAGATGAACGAACGTCTCTCCACTTGCTCAGTTGTGAGAGATAAATGTGTGTGAAAGCCGTTATTAAACTAGCTTGTTGGGAACACAAAGTTTCTTTTCAGTTGCAAACTCCATTCCATACATATATATGGGGAGGTACTAGATCCAACTCGGTTTTACAGTGAAAACTGCAGGAACTTCAAACCGGCACTAGGAAACAGACTGAGAAAGCAGAGAAAAAGTGTCTCCTGCAACCCGTTCCCTTGGTGCTAGATGAACGAACGTCTCTCCACTTGCTCAGTTCTGAGAGATATTTGTGTGTGAAAGCCGTCCTTCACCTAGCTTGTTGGGAACACAAAGTTTCTTTTCAGTTGCAAACTCCATTCCATACATATATATGGGGAGTTAGAAGCTCAAACTCGGTTTGACAGTGAAAACTGCAGGAACATCAAACCGGCACTAGGAAAGAGAATGAGAAAGCAGAGAAAAAGTGTCTCCTGCAAACCGTTCCCTTGGTGCTAGATGAACGAAAGTCTCTCCACTTTCTGAGTTCTGAGAGATAAGTGTGAGGGAAAGCCGTCCTTCAACTAGCTTGTTGGGAACACAAAGTTTCTTTTCAGTTGCAAACTCCATTCCATACATATATAAGGGGAGGTACTAGCTCCAACTCGGTTTTACAGTGAAAATTGCAGGAACTTCAAACCGGCACTAGGAAACAGACTGAGAAAGCAGAGAAAATGTGTCTCCTGCAACCCGTTCCCTTGGTGCTAGATGAACGAACGTCTCTCTACTTGCTCATTTCTGAGAGATATGTGTGTGTGAAAGCCGTTATTAAAATAGCTTGTTGGGAACACAAAGTTTCTTTTCAGTTGCAAACTACATTCCATACATATATATGGGGAGGTAGAAGCTCCAACTCGGTTTGACAGTGAAAACTGCAGGAACTTCAAACCGGCACTAGGAAACAGACTGAGAAAGCAGGGAAAAAGTGTGTCCTGAAACCCGTTCCAACGGTGCTAGATGAACGAACGTCTATCCACTTGCTCAGTTCTGAGAGATAAATGTGTGTGAAAGCCGTTATTAAACTAGCTTGTTGGGAACACAAAGTTTCTTTTCAGTTGCAAACTCCATTCCATACATATATATGGGGAGGTACTAGCTCCAACACGGTTTTAGAGTGAAAACTGCAGGAACTTCAAACAGGCACTAGGAAACAGACTGAGAATGCAGAGAAAAAGTGTCTCCTGCAACCCGTTCCATTCGTGCTAGATGAACGAAAGTCTCTCCACTTGCTCAGTTCTGAGAGATAAGTTTGTGTGAAAGCCGTCCTTCACCAAGCTTGTTGGGAACACAAAGTTTCTTTTCAGTTGCAAACTCCATTCCATACATATATATGGGGAGGTACTAGCTCCAACTCGGTTTTAGAGTGAAAACTGCAGGAACTTCAAACAGGCACTAGGAAACAGACTGAGAAAGCAGAGAAAAAGTGTCTCCTGCAACCCGTTCCCTTGGTGCTAGATGAACGAACGTCTCTCCACTTGCTCAGTCTGAGAGATAAGTCTGAGTGAAAGCCGTCCTTCAACTAGCTTGTTGGGAACACAAAGTTTCTTTTCAGTTGCAAACTCCATTCCATACATATATAAGGGGAGGTACTAGCTCCAACTCGGTTTTACAGTGAAAACTGCAGGAACTTCAAACCGGCACTAGGAAACAGACTGAGAAAGCAGAGAAAATGTGTCTCCTGCAACCCGTTCCCTTGGTGCTAGATGAACGAACGTCTCTCTACTTGCTCATTTCTGAGAGATATGTGTGTGTGAAAGCCGTTATTAAAATAGCTTCTAGGAACACAAAGTTTCTTTTCAGTTGCAAACTACATTCCATACATATATATGGGGAGGTAGAAGCTCCAAGTCGGTTTGACAGTGAAAACTGCAGGAACTTCAAACTGGCACTAGGAAACAGACTGAGAAAGCAGGGAAAAGGTGTCTCCTGAAACCCGTTCCAACGGTGCTAGATGAACGAACGTCTCTCCACTTGCTCAGTTCTGAGAGATAAGTGTGTGTGAAAGCCTTCCTTCACCTAGCTTGTTGGGAACACAAAGTTTCTTTTCAGTTGCAAACTACATTCCATACATATATATGGGGAGGTAGAAGCTCCATCTCGGTTTGACTGTGAAAACTGCAGGAACTTCAAACCGGCACTAGGAAACAGACTGAGAATGCAGAGAAAAAGTGTCTCCTGCAACCCGTTCCCTTCGTGCTAGATGAACGAACGTCTCTCCACTTGCTCAGTTCTGAGAGATAAGTGTGTGTGAAAGCCGTCCTTCACCTAGCTTGTTGGGAACACAAAGTTTCTTTTCAGTTGCAAACTCCATTCCATACATATATATGGGGAGGTACAAGCTCCAACTCGGTTTTAGAGTGAAAACTGCAGGAACTTCAAAACGGCACTAGGAAACAGACTGAGAAAGCAGAGAATTTGTGTCTCCTGCAACCCGTTCCCTTGGTGCTAGATGAACGAACGTCTCTCCACTTGCTCAGTTATGAGAGATATTTGTGTGTGAAAGCCGTACTTCACCTAGCTTGTTGGGAACACAAAGTTTCTTTTCAGTTGCAAACTCCATTCCATACATATATATGGGGAGGTAGAAGCTCCAACTCGGTTTGACAGTGAAAACTGCAGGAACTTCAAACCGGCACTAGAAAACAGACTGAGAAAGCAGAGAAAAAGTGTCTCCTGCAACCCGTTCCCTTGGTGCTAGATGAACGAACGTCTCTCCACTTGCTCAGTTCTGAGAGTTAAATGTGTGTGAAAGCCATCATTAACCTAGCTTGTTGGGAACACAAAGTTTCTTTTCAGTTGCAAACTCCATTCCATACATATATATGGGGAGGTACAAGCTCCAACTCGGTTTTACAGTGAAAACTGCAGGAACTTCAAACCGGCACTAGGAAACAGACTGAGAAAGCAGAGAAAAAGTTTCTCCTGCAACCCGTTCCCTTCGTGCTAGATGAACGAACGTCTCTCCACTTGCTCAGTTCTGAGACATAAGTGTGTGTGAAAGCCGTCCTTCAGCTAGCTTGTTGGGAACACAAAGTTTTTTTCAGTTGCAAACTCCATTCCATACATATAAACGGGGAAGTACTAGCTCCAACTCGGTTTAAGAGTGAAAACTGCAGGAACTTCAAACCGGCACTAGGAAACAGACTGAGAAAGCAGAGAAAATGTGTATCCTGCAACCCGTTCCCTTGGTGCTAGATGAACGAACGTCTCTCCACTTGCTCAGTTCTGATAGATATTTGTGTGTGAAAGCCGCCCTTCAACTAGCTTGTTGGGAACACAAAGTTTCTTTTCAGTTGCAAACTCCATTCTATAAATATATATGGGGAGGTAGAAGCTCCAACTCTGTTTGACAGTGAAAACTGCAGGAACTTCAAACCGGCACTAGAAAACAGACTGAGAAAGCAGAGAAAAAGTGTCTCCTACAACCCGTTCCCTTGGTGCTAGATGAACGAACGTCTCTCCACTTGCTCAGTTCTGAGAGATAAATGTGTGTGAAAGCCATCATTCACCTAGCTTTTTGGGAACACAAAGTTTCTTTTCAGTTGCAAACACCATTCCATACATATATATGGGGAGGTACAAGCTCCAAATCGGTTTTACAGTGAAAACTGCAGGAACTTCAAACCGGCACTAGGAAACAGACTGAGAAAGCAGAGAAAAAGTGTCTCCTGCAACCCGTTCCCTTGGTGCTAGATGAACGAACGTCTCTCCACTTGCTCAGTTCTGAGAGATAAGTGTGAGGGAAAGCCGTCCTTCATCTAGATTGTTGGGAACACAAAGTTTCTTTTCAGTTGCAAACTCCATTCCATACATATATAAGGAGAGGTACTAGCTCCAACTCGGTTTTACAGTGAAAACTGCAGGAAATTCAAACCGGCACTAGGAAACAGACTGAGAAAGCAGAGAACAAGTGACTCCTGCAACCCGTTCCCTTGGTGCTAGATGAACGAACGTCTCTCCACTTGCTCAGTTATGAGAGATAAGTGTGAGGGAAAGCCGTCCTTCAACTAGCTTGTTGGGAACACAAAGTTTCTTTTCAGTTGCAAACTCCATTCCATACATATATATGGGGAGGTACTAGCTCCAACTCGGTTTTACAGTGAAAACTGCAGGAACTTCAAACCGGCACTAGGAAACAGACTGAGAAAGCAGAGAAAATGTGTCTCCTGCAACCCGTTCCCTTGGTGCTAGATGAACGAACGTCTCTCCTCTTGCTCAGTTCTGAGAGATATGTGTGTGTGAAAGCCGTCCTTCACCTAGCTTGTTGGGAACACAAAGATTCTTTTCAGTTGCCAACTCCATTCCATACATATATATGGGGAGGTAGAAGCTCCAACTCGGTTTGACAGTGAAAACTGCAGGAAATTCAAACCGGCACTAGGAAACAAACTGAGAAAGCAGAGAAAAAGTGTCTCCTGCAACCCGTTCCCTTGGTTCTAGATGAACGAACGTCTCTCCACTTGTTAAGTTCTGAGAGATAAGTGTGTGTGAAAGCCGTACTTCAACTAGCTTGTTGGGAACACATAGTTTCTTTTCAGTGCAAAACTCCATTCCATAAATATATATGGGGAGGTACAAGCTCCAACTCGGTTTTACTGTGAAAACTGCAGGAACTTCAAACCGGCACTAGGAAACAGACTGAGAAACAGAGAAAAAGTGTCTCCTGCAACCCGTTCCCTTGGTGCTAGATGAACGAAAGTCACTCCACTTGCTCAGTTCTGAGAGATAAGTGTGAGGGAAAGCCGTCCTTCATCTAGCTTGTTGGGAACACAAAGTTTCTTTTCAGTTGCAAACCCCATTCCATACATATATAAAGGGAGGTACTAGCTCCAACTCGGTTTTACAGTGAAAACTGCAGGAACTTCAAACCGGCACTAGGAAACAGACTGAGAAAGCAGAGAAAAAGTGTCTCCTGCAACCCGTTCCCCCGGTGTTAGATGAACGAACGTCTCTCCACTTGCTCAGTTCTGAGAGATAAGTGTGTGTGAAAGTCGACTTTCACCTAGCTTTTTGGGAACACAAAGTTTCTTTTCAGTTGCAAACTCCATTCCATACATATATATGGGGAGGTACACGCTCCAACTCGGTTTTAGAGTGAAAACTGCAGGAACTTCAGACCGGCACTAGAAACAGACTTAGAAAGCAGAGAAAAAGTGTCTCCTGCAACCCGTTCCCTTGGTGCTAGATGAACGAACGTCTCTCCACTTGCTCAGTTCTGACAGATAAGTGTGTGTGAAAGCCGTCCTTCACCTAGCTTGTTGGGAACACAAAGTTTCTTTTCAGTTGCAAACTCCATTCCATACATATATATGGGGAGGTAGTAGCTCCAAATCGGTTTGACAGTGAAAACTGCAGGAACATCAAACCGGCACTAGGAAACAGACTGACAAAGCAGAGAAAAAAATTGTCTCCTGCAAACCGTTCCCTTGGTGCTAGATGAACGAACGTCTCTCCACTTGCTCAGTTCTGAGAGTTATGTGTATGTGAAAGCCGTCCTTCACCTAGCTTGTTGGGAACACAAAGTTTCTTTTTACTTGCAAACTCCATTCCATTCATATATATGGTGAGGTACAAGCTCCAACTGGGTTTTACAGTGAAAAATGCAGGAACTTCAAACCGGCACTAGGAAACAGACTGAGAAAGCAGAGAAAAAGTGTCCCCTGCAACCCGTTCCCTTGGTGCTAGATGAACGAACGTCTCTCCACTTGCTCAGTTCTGAGAGATAAGTGTGTGTTAAAGCCGTCCTTCACCTAGCTTGTTGGGAAAACAAAGTTTCTTTTCAGTTGCAAACTCCACTCCATACATATATAAGGGCAGGTAGAAGCTCCAACTCGGTTTTACAGTGAAAACTGCAGGAACATCAAACCGGCACTAGGAAACAGACTAAGAAAGCAGAGAAAAAGTGTCTCCTGCAACCCGTTCCCTTGGTGCTAGATGAACGAACGTCTCTCCACTTGCTCAGTTCTGAGAGATAAGTGTGTGTGAAAGCCGCCCTTCAACTAGCTTGTTGGGAACACAAAGTTTCTTTTCAGTTGCAAACTCCATTCCATACATATATATGTGGAGGTACAAGCTCCAACTCGGTTTTACAGTGAAAACTGCAGGAACGTCAAACCGGCACTAGGAAACATACTGAGAAAGCAGAGAAATAGTGTCTCCTGCAACCCGTTCCCTTGGTGCTAGATGAACGAACGTCTCTCCACTTGCTCAGTTCTGAGAGATAAGTGTGTGTGAAAGCCGTCGTTCACCTAGCTTGTTGGGAACACAAAGTTCCTTTTCAGTTGCAAACTCCATTCCATACATATATATGGGGAAGTACAAGCTCCAACCCGGTTTTACAGTGAAAACTGCAGGAACTTCAAACCGGCACTAGGAAACAGACTGAGAAAGCAGAGAAAAAGTGTCCCCTGCAACCCGTTCCCTTGGTGATAGACGAACGAACGTCTCACCAATTGCTCAGTTCGGAGGGATAAGTGTGTGTGAAAGCCGCCCTTCAACTAGCTTGTTGGGAACACAAAGTTTCTTTTCAGTTGCAAACTCCATTCCATACATATATATGTGGAGGTACAAGCTCCAACTCGGTTTTACAGTGAAAACTGCAGGAACGTCAAACCGGCACTAGGAAACATACTGAGAAAGCAGAGAAATAGTGTCTCCTGCAACCCGTTCCCTTGGTGCTAGATGAACGAACGTCTCTCCACTTGCTCAGTTCTGAGAGATAAGTGTGTGTGAAAGCCGTCGTTCACCTAGCTTGTTGGGAACACAAAGTTCCTTTTCAGTTGCAAACTCCATTCCATACATATATATGGGGAAGTACAAGCTCCAACCCGGTTTTACAGTGAAAACTGCAGGAACTTCAAACCGGCACTAGGAAACAAACTGAGACAGCTGAGAAAAAGTGTCTCCTGCAACCCGTTCCCTTGGTGCTAGATGAACGAACGTCTCTCCGCTTGCTAATTTCTGAGAGATAAGTGTGTGTGAAAGCCGTCCTTCAACTAGCTTGTTGGGAACAATTAGTTTCTTTTCAGTGGAAAACTCCATTCCATACATATATATGGGGAGGTAGAAGCTCCAACTCGGTTTTACAGTGAAAACTGCAGGAACTTCAAACCGGCACTAGGAAACAGACTGAGAAAGCAGAGAAAAAGTGTCTCCTGCAACCCGTTCCCTTGGTGCTAGATGAACGAACGTCTCACCACTTGCTAAGTTCTGAGAGAAATGTGTGAGGGAAAGCCTTCCTTCAAGTAGCTTGTTGGGAACACAAAGTTTCTTTTCAGTTGCAAACTCCATTCCATACATATATATGGGGAGGTACTAGCTCCAACTCGGTTTTACAGTGAAAACTGCAGGAACTTCAAACCGGCACTAGGAAACAGACTGAGAAAGCAGAGAAAATTTGTCTCCTGCAACCCGTTCCCTTGGTGCTAGATGAACGAACGTCTCTCCACTTGCTCAGTTCCGAGAGTTAAGTGTGTGTGAAAGCCGTCCTTAACCTAGCTTGTTGGGAACACAAAGTTTCTTTTCAGTTGCAAACTCCATTCCATACATATATATGGGGAGGTACTAGCTCCAACTCGGTTTTACAGTGAAAACTGCAGGAATTTCAAACCGGCACTAGGAAACAGACTGAGAAAGCAGAGAAAATGTGTCTCCTGCAACCCGTTCCCTTGGTTCTAGATGAACGAACGTCTCTCCACTTGCTCAGTTCTGAGAGATAAGTGTGTGTTAAAGCCGTCCTTCACCTAGCTTGTTGGGAAAACAAAGTTTCTTTTCAGTTGCAAACTCCACTCCATACATATATAAGGGCAGGTAGAAGCTCCAACTCGGTTTTACAGTGAAAACTGCAGGAACATAAAACCGGCACTAGGAAACAGACTGAGAAATCAGAGAAAAAGTGTCTCCTGCAACCCATTCCCTTGGTGCTAGATGAACGAAAGTCTCTCCACTTGCTCAGTTCTGAGAGATAAGTGTGTGTGAAAGCCGTCCTTCAACTAGCTTGTTGGGAACACAAAGTTTCTTTTCAGTTGCAAACTCCATTCCATAAATATATTTGGGGAGGTACAAGCTCCAACTCGCTTTTACAGTGAAAACTGCAGGAACTTCAAACCGGCACTAGGAAACATACTGAGAAAGCAGAGAAAAAGTGTCTCCTGCAACCCGTTCCCTTGGTGCTAGATGAACGAACGTCTCTCCACTTGCTCAATTCTGAGAGATAAGTGTGTGTGAAAGCCGTCGTTCACCTAGCTTGTTGGGAACACAAAGTTCCTTTTCAGTTGCAAACTCCATTCCATACATATATATGGGGAAGTACAAGCTCCAACCCGGTTTTACAGTGAAAACTGCAGGAACTTCAAACAGGCACTAGGAAACAGACTGAGAAAGCAGAGAAATAGTGTCCCCTGCAACCCGTTCCCTTGGTGATAGACGAACGAACGTCTCACCAATTGCTCAGTTCGGAGGGATAAGTGTGTGTGAAAGCCGTTCTTCACCTAGATTGTTCTGAACACAAAGTTTCTGTTCAGTTGCAAACTCCATTCCATACATATATATGGAGAGGTACTAGCTCCAACTCTTTTTCCAGTGAAAACTGCATTAACTTCAAACCGGCACTAGGAAACAGACTGAGAAAGCAGATAAAAAGTGTCTCCTGCAACCCGTTCCCTTGGTGCTAGATGAACGAACGTCTCTCCACTTGCTCAGTTCTGAGAAATAAGTGTGTGTGAAAGCCGTCCTTCACCTAGCTTGTTGGGAACACAAAGTTTCTTTTCAGTTGCAAACTCCATTCCATACATATATATGGGGAGGTACAAGCTCCAACTCGGTTTTACAGTGAAAACTGCAGGAACTTCAAACCGGCACTAGGAAACAAACTGAGACAGCTGAGAAAAAGTGTCTCCTGCAACCCGTTCCCTTGGTGCTAGATGAACGAACGTCTCTCCGCTTGCTAATTTCTGAGAGATAAGTGTGTGTGAAAGCCGTCCTTCAACTAGCTTGTTGGGAACAATTAGTTTCTTTTCAGTGGAAAACTCCATTCCATACATATATATGGGGAGGTAGAAGCTCCAAATCGGTTTTACAGTGAAAACTGCAGGAACTTCAAACCGGCACTAGGAAACAGACTGAGAAAGCAGAGAAAAAGTGTCTCCTGCAACCCGTTCCCTTGGTGCTAGATGAACGAACGTCTCTCCACTTGCTAAGTTCTGAGAGAAAAGTGTGAGGGAAAGCCGTCCTTCAACTAGCTTGTTGGGAACACAAAGTTTCTTTTCAGTTGCAAACTACATTCCATACATATATATGGGGAGGTACTAGCTCCAACTCGGTTTTACAGTGAAAACTGCAGGAATTTCAAACCGGCACTAGGAAACAGACTGAGAAAGCAGAGAAAATTTGTCTCCTGCAACCAGTTCCCTTGGTGCTAGATGAACGAACGTCTCTCCACTTGCTCAGTTCCGAGAGATAAGTGTGTGTGAAAGCCGTCCTTCACCTAGCTTGTTGGGAACACAAAGTTTCTTTTCAGTTGCAAACTCCATTCCATACATATATATGGGGAGGTACTAGCTCCAACTCGGTTTTACAGTGAAAACTGCAGGAACTTCAAACCGGCACTAGGAAACAGACTGAGAAAGCAGAGAAAATGTGTCTCCTGCAACCCGTTCCCTTGGTGATAGATGAACGAACGTCTCTCCACTTGCTCAGTTCTGAGAGATATGTGTGTGTGAAAGCCGTTCTTCACCTAGCTTGTTGGGAACACAAAGCTTCTTTTCAGTTGCAAACTCCATTCCATACATATATATGGGGAGGTAGAAGCTCCAACTCGGTTTGACAGTGAAAACTGACGAAACTTCAAACCGGCACTAGGAAACAGACTGAGAAACAGAGAAAAAGTGTCTCCTGCAAACCGTTCCCCCGGTGCTAGATGAACGAAAGTCTCTCCACTTGCTCAGTTCTGAGAGATAAATGTGTGTGAAAGCCGTCATTCACCTAGCTTCTTGGGAACACAAAGTTTCTTTTCAGTTGCAAACTCCATTCCATACATATATAGGGAGGTACTAGCTCCAACTCGGTTTTAGAGTGAAAACTGCAGGAAATTCAAACCGGCACTAGGAAACAGACTGAGAAAGCAGAGAAAAAGTATCTCCTGCAACCCGTTCCCTTGGTGCTAGATGAACGAACGTCTCTCACTTGCTCAGTTCTGAGAGATAAGTGTGTGTGAAAGCCGTCCTTCACCTAGCTTGTTGGGAACACAAAGTTTCTTTTCAGTTGCTAACTCCATTCCATACATATATATGGGGAGGTACTAGCTCCAACTCGGTTTTAGAGTGAAAACTGCAGGAACTTCAAACCGGCACTAGGAAACAGACTGAGAATGCAGAGAAATAGTTTCTCCTGCAACCCGTTCCCTTGGTGCTAGATGAACGAACGTCTCTCCACTTGCCCAGTTCTGAGAGAAAATTGTGTGTGAAAGCCGCCCTTCACCTAGATTGTTGGGAACACAAAGTTTCTTTTCAGTTGCAAACTCCATTCCATACATATATATGGGGAGGTAGCATCTCCAATTCTGTTTGACAGTGAAAACTGCAGGAACCTCAAACCGGCACTAGGAAACAGTCTGAGAAAGCAGAGAAAAAGGGTCTCCTGCAACCCGTTCACTTGGTGCTGGATGAACGAACGTCTCTCCACTTGCTCAGTTCTGAGAGATAATTGTGTGTGAAAGCCGTCCTTCACCTAGCTTGTAGGGAACACAAAGTTTCTTTTGAGTTGCAAACTCCAATCAATACATATATATGGGGAAGTACTAGCTCCAACTCGGTTTTAGATTGAAAACTGCAGGAACTTCAAACCGGCACTAGGAAACAGACTGAGAAAGCAGAGAAAAAATTTCACCTGCAGCCCGTTCCCTTGGTGCTAGATGAACGAACGTCTCTCCATTAGCTCAGTTCTGAGAGATAAATGTGTGTGAAAGCCGTCCTTCACCTAGCTTGTTGGGAACACAAAGTTTCTTTTCAGTTGCAAACTCCATTCCATACATATATATGGGGAGGTACAAGCTCCAACCCGGTTTTACAGTGAAAACTGCAGGAACTTCAAACCGGCACTAGGAAACAGACTGAGAAAGCAGAGAAAAAGCTTCTCCTGCAACCCGTTCCCTTGGTGCTAGATGAACGAACGTCTCTCCACAAGCTCATTTCTGAGAGATAAGTGTGTGTGAAAGCCGTCCTGCACCTAGCTTGTTGGGAACACAAAGTTTCTTTTCAGTTGCAAACTCCATTCCATACATATATATGGGGAGGTACAAGCTCCAACCCGGTTTTACAGTGAAAACTGCAGGAACTTCAAACCGGCACTAGGAAACAGACTGAGAAAGCAGAGAAAAAGTGTGTCCTGCAACCCGTTCCCTTGGTGATAGATCAACGAACGTCTCTCCACTTGCTAAGTTCTGAGAGATAAGTGTGTGTGAAAGCCGTCCTTCACCTAGCTTGCTGGGAACACAAAGTTTCTTTTCAGTTGCAAACTCCATTCCATACATATATATGGGGAAGTACTAGCTCCAACACGGTTTCCAGTGAAAACTGCATTAACTTCAAACCGGCACTAGGAAACAGACTGAGAAAGCAGAGAAAAAGTGTCTCCTGCAACCCGTTCCCTTGGTGCTAGATGAAAGAACGTCTCTCAACTTGGTCAGTTCTGAGATATAAGTGTGTGTGAAAGCCGTACTTCACCTAGCTTGTTGGGAACACAAAGTTTCTTTTCAGTTGCAAACTCCATTCCATACATATATATAGGGGAGGTACAAGCTCCAACCCGGTTTTACAGTGAAAACTGCAGGAACTTCAAACCGGCACTATTAAACAGACTGAGAAAGCAGAGAAAAAGTGTCTCCTGCAACCCGTTCCCTTGGTGATAGATCAACGAACGTCTCTCCACTTGCTAAGTTCTGAGAGATAAGTGTGTGTGAAAGCCGTCCTTCACGTAGCTTGCTGGGAACACAAAGTTTCTTTTCAGTTGCAAACTCCATTCCATACATATATATGGGGTGGTACTAGCTCCAACTCGGTTTCCAGTGAAAACTGCATTAACTTCAAACCGGCACTAGGAAACAGACTGAGAAAGCAGAGAAAAAGTGTCTCCTGCAACCCGTTCCATTGGTGCTAGATGAAAGAAAGTCTCTCAACTTGGTCAGTTCTGAGAGATAAGTGTGTGTGAAAGCCGTCCTTCACCTAGCTTGTTGGGAACACAAAGTTTCTTTTCAGTTGCAAACTCCATTCCATACATATATATGGGGAGGTACAAGCTCCAACTCGGTTTTACAGTGAAAACTGAAGGAATTTCAAACCGGCACTAGGAAACAGACTGAGAAAGCAGAGAAAAAGTGTCTCCGGCAACCCGTTCCCTTGGTGATAGATGAACGAATGTCTCTCCAATTGCTAAGTTCTGAGGGAAAAATGTGTGTGAAAGCCGTCCTTCACCTAGCTTGTTGGGAATTCAAAGTTTCTTTTCAGTTGCAAACTCCATTCCATACATATATATGGGGAGGTACAAGCTCCAACTCGGTTTTACAGTGAAAACTGCAGGAACTTCAAACCGGCAATAGGAAACAGACTGAGATAGCAGAGAAAAAGTGTCTCCTGCAACCCGTTCCCTTGGTGCTAGATGAACGAACGTCTCTCCACTTGCTCAGTTCTGAGAGAAAAGTGTGTGTGAAAGCCGTCCTTCACATAACTTGTGGGGAACACAAAGTTTCTTTTCAGTTGCAAACTCCATTCCATACATATATATGGGGAGGTACAATCTCCAAGTCTGTTTGACAGTGAAAACTGCAGGAACTTCAAACCGGCACTAGGAAACAGACTGAGAAAGCAGAGAAAAAGTGTCTCCTGCAACCCGTTCCCTTGGTGCTAGATGAACGAACGTCTCTCCACTTGCTCAGTTCCGAGAGATAAGTGTGTGTGAAAGCCTTCCTTCAACTACCTTGTTGGGAACACAAAGTTTCTTTTCAGTTGCAAACTCCATTCCATACATATATATGGGGAGGTAGTAGCTCCAACTCGGTTTTACAGTGAAAACTGCAGGAACTTCCAACCGGCACTAGGAAACAGACTGAGAAAGCAGAGGAAAAAGTGTCTCCTGCAACCCGTTCCCTTGGTGCTAGATGAACGAACGTCTCTCCACTTGCTCAGTTCTGAGAGAAAATTGTGTGTGAAAGCCGTCCTTCACATAACTTGTGGGGAACACAAAGTTTCTTTTCAGTTGCAAACTCCATTCCATACATATATATGGGGAGGTACCATCTCCAAGTCTGTTTGACAGTGAAAACTGCAGGAACTTCAAACCGGCACTAGGAAACAGACTGAGAAAGCAGAGAAAATGTGTCTCCTGCAACCCGTTCCCTTTGGTGCTAGATGAACGAACGTCTCTCCACTTGCTCAGTTCTGAGAGGTAATTGTGTGTGAAAGCCGTCCTTCACCTAGCATGTTGGGAACACAAAGTTTCTTTTCAGGTGCAAACTCCATTCCATACATATATAAGGGGAGGTACAAGCTCCAACTCGGTTTTACAGTGAAAACTGCAGGAACTTCAAACCGGCACTAGGAAACAGACTGAGAAAGCAGAGAAAAAGTGTCTCCTGCAACCCGTTCCCTTGGTGCTAGATGAAAGAACGTCTCTCTACTTGGTCAGTTCTGAGAGATAAGTGTGTGTGAAAGCCGTCCTTCACCTAGCTTGTTGGGAACACAAAGTTTCTTTTCAGTTGCAAACTCCATTCCATACATATATATAGGGGAGGTACAAGCTCCAACACGGTTTTACAGTGAAAACTGCAGGAATTTCAAACCGGCACTAGGAAACAGACTTAGAAAGCAGAGAAAAATGTCTCCGGCAACCCGTTCCCTTGGTGATAGATGAACGAATGTCTCTCCAATTGCTAAGTTCTGAGGGAAAAATGTGTGTGAAAGCCGTCCTTCACCTAGCTTGTTGGGAATTCAAAGTTTCTTTTCAGTTGCAAACTCCATTCCATACATATATATGGGGAGGTACAAACTCCAACTAGGTTTTACAGTGAAAACTGCAGGAACTTCAAACCGGCACTAGGAAACAGACTGAGAAAGCAGAGAAAAAGTGTCTCCTGCAACCCGTTCTCTTGGTGCTAGATGAACGAACGTCTCTCCACTTGCTCAGTTCTGAGAGATAAGTGTGTGTGAAAGCCGTCCTTCACCTAGCTTGTTGGGAACACAAAGTTTCTTTTCAGTTGGAAACTCCATTCCAAACATATATATGGGGAGGTACTAGCTTCAACTCGGTTTTCCAGTGAAAACTGCATTAACTGCAAACCGGCACTAGGAAAAAGACTGAGAAAGCAGAGAAAAAGTGTATCCTGCAACCCGTTCCCTTGGTGCTAGATGAACGAACGTATCTCCACTTGCTCAGTTCTGAGAGATAAGTGTGAGTGAAAGCCGCCCTTCACATAGCTTGTTGGGAACACAAAGTTTCTTTTCAGTTGCAAACTCCAATCCATACATATATATGGGGAGGTAGAAGCTCCAACTCGATTTTACAGTGAAAACTGCAGGAACTTCAAACCGGCACTAGGAAACAGACTGTGAAAGCAGAGAAAAAGTGTCTCCTGCAACCCGTTCCCTTGGTGCTAGAGAAACGAACGTCTCTCCACTTGCTCAGTTCTGAGAGATAAATGAGTGTGAAAACCGTCATTCACCTAGCTTGTTGGGAACACAAAGTTTCTTTTCAGTTGCAAACTCCATTCCATACATATATATGGGGAGGTACAAGCTCCAACTCGGTTTTACAGTGAAAACTGCAGGAACTTCAAACTGGCACTAGGAAACAGACTGAGAAAGCAGAGAAAAAGTGTCTCCTGCAACCCGTTCCCTTGGTGCTAGATGAACGAAAGTCTCTCCACTTGCTCATTTTTGAGAGATAATTGTGTGTGAAAGCCGTCCTTCAGCTAGCTTGTTGGGAACACAAAGTTTCTTTTCAGTTGCAAACTCCATTCCATACATAAATATGGGGAGCTACTAGCTCCAACTCGGTTTTCAAGTGAAAACTGCAGGAACTTCAAACCGGCACTAGGAAACAGACTGAGAAAGCAGAGAAATAGTGTCTCCTATAACCCGTTCCCTTGGTGCTAGATGAACGAACGTCTCTCCACTTGCTCAGTTCTGAGAGATAAGTGTGTGGGAAAGCCGTCCTTCAACTAGCTTGTTGGGAACACAAAGTTTCTTTTCAGTTGCAAACTCCATTCCATACATATATATGGGGATGTACTAGCTCCAACTCGGTTTTAGTGTGAAAACTGCAGGAACTTCAAACAGGCACTAGGAAACAGACTGAGAAAGCAGAGAAAAAGTGTCTCCTGCAACCCATTCCCTTGGTGCTAGATGAACGAACGTCTCTCCACTTGCTCAGTTTTGAGAGAAAAGTGTGTGTGAAAGCCGTCCTTCACCTAGATTGTTGGGAACACAAAGTTTCTTTTCAGTTTCAAACTCCATTCCATACATATATATGGGGAGGTAGAAGTTCCAACACGGTTTTACAGTGAAAACTGCAGGAACTTCAAACCGGCACTAGGAAACAGACTGAGAAAGCAGAGAAAAAGTGACTCCTGCAACCCGTTCCCCCGGTGCTAGATGAACGAACGTCTCTCCACTTGCTCAGTTCTGAGAGATAAGTGTGTGTGAAAGCCGTACTTCACCTAGCTTGTTGGGAACACAAAGTTTCTTTTCAGTTGCAAATTCCATTCCATATATATATATGGGGAGGTACAAGCTCCAACCCGGTTTTACAGTGAAAACTGCAGGAACTTCAAACCGGCACTAGGAAACATACTGAGAATGCAGAGAAAAAGTGTCTCCTGCAACCCGTTCCCTTGGTGCTAGATGAACGAACGTCTCTCCACTTGCTCAGTTCCGAGAGATAAGTGTGTGTGAAAGCCGTCCATCAACTAGCTTGTTGGGAACACAAAGTTTCTTTTCAGTTGCAAACTCCATTCCATACATATATATGGGGAGATACTAGCTCCAACTCGGTTTTACAGTGAAAACTGCCGGAACTTCAAACCGGCACTAGGAAACAGACTGAGAAAGCAGAGAAAATGTGTCTCCTGCAACACGTTCCCTTGGTGCTAGATGAACGAACGTCTCTCCACTTGCTCAGTTCTGAGAGATTATTGTGTGTGAAAGCCGTCCTTCACCTAGCTTGTTGGGATCACAAAGTTTCTTTTCAGTTGCAAACTCCATTCCATACATATATATGGGGAGGTACAAGCTCCAACTCGGTTCTACAGTGAAAACTTCAGGAACTTCAAACTGGCACTAGGAAACAGACTGAGAAAGCAGTGAAAAAGTGTCTGCTGCAACCCGTTCCCTTGGTGCTAGATGAAAGAAAGTCTCTCCACTTGCTCAGTTCTGAGAGATAATTGTGTGTGAAAGCCGTCCTTCAGCAAGCTTGTTTGTTAACACAAAGTTTCTTTTCAGTTGCAAACTCCATTCCATACATATATATGGGGAGGTACTAGCTCCAACTCGGTTTTCAAGTGAAAACTGCAGGAACTTCAAACCGGCACTAGGAAACAGACTGAGAAAGCAGAGAAAAAGTGTCTCCTGCAACCCGTTCCCTTGGTGCTAGATGAACGAACGTCTCTCCACTTGCTCAGTTCTGAGAGATAAGTGTGTGGGAAAGCCGTCCTTCAACTAGCTTGTTGGGAACACAAAGTTTCTTTTCAGTTGCAAACTCCATTCCATACATATATATGGGGAGGTAATAGCTCCAACTATGTTTTAGTGTGAAAACTGCAGGAACTTCAAACCGGCACTAGGAAACAGACTGAGAAAGCAGAGAAAAAGTGTCTCCTGCAACCCGTTCCCTTGGTGCTAGATGAACGAACGTCTCTCCACTTGCTCAGTTCTGAGAGAAAAGTGTGTGTGAAAGCCGTCCTTCACCTAGATTGTTGGGAACACAAAGTTTCTTTTCAGTTTCAAACTCCATTCCATACATATATATGGGGAGGTAGAATTTCCAACACGGTTTTACAGTGAAAACTGCAGGAACTTCAAACCGGCACTAGGAAACAGACTGAGAATGCAGAGAAAAAGTGACTCCTGCAACCCGTTCCCCCGGTGCTAGATGAACGAACGTCTCTCCACTTGCTCAGTTCTGAGAGATAATTGTGTGTGAAAGCCGTACTTCACCTAGCTTGTTGGGAACACAAAGTTTCTTTTCAGTTGCAAACTCCATTACATACATATATATGGGGAGGTACAAGCTCCAACTCGGTTTTACAGTGAAAACTGCAGGAACTTCAAACCGGCACTAGGAAACAGACTGAGAAAGCAGAGAAAAATGTCTCCTGCAAACCGTTCCCTTGGTGCTAGATGAACGAAAGTCTCTCCACTTGCTCAGTTCTGAGAGATAAGTGTGTGTGAAAGCCGTCCTTCAACTAGCTTGTTGGGAACACAAAGTTTCTTTTCAGTTGCAAACTCCATTCCATACATATATATGGGGAGGTACAAGCTCCAACTCGGTTTTACAGTGAAAACTGCAGGAACTTCAAACCGGCAATAGGAAACAGACTGAGAAAGCAGAGAAAAAGTGTCTCCTGCAACCCGTTCCCTTGGTGCTAGATGAACGAACGTCTCTCCACTTGCTCAGTTCTGAGAGATATGTGTGTCTGAAAGCCGTCCTTCACCTAGCTTGTTGGGAACACAAAGTTTCTTTTCAGTTGCAAACTCCATTCCATACATATATATAGGGGAGGTACAAGCTGCAAATCGGTTTTACAGTGAAAACTGCAGGAACTTCAAACCGGCACTAGGAAACAGACTGAGAAAGCAGAGAAAAAGTGTCTCCTGCAACCCGTTCCCTTGGTGATAGATGAACGAATGTCTCTCCAATTGCTCAGTTCTGAGGGATAAGTGTGTGTGAAACCCGTCCTTCACCAATCTTGTTGGGAACAGAAAGTTTCTTTTCAGGTGCAAACTCCATTTCATACATATATATGGGGAGGTACTAGATCCAACTCGGTTTTACAGTGAAAACTGCATGAACTTCAAACCGGCACTAGGAAACAGACTGAGAAAGCAGAGAAAAAGTGTCTCCTGCAACCCGTTCCCTTGGTGCTAGGTGAACGAACGTCTCTCCACTTGCTCAGTTCCGAGAGATAAGTGTGTGTGAAAGCCGTCCTTCAACTAGCTTGTTGGGAACACAAAGATTCTTTTCAGTTGGAAACTCCATTCCATACATATATATGGGGAGGTAGTATCTCCAACTCTGTTTTACAGTGAAAACTGCAGGAACTTCAAACCGGCACTAGGAAACAGACTGAGAAAGCAGAGAAAAAGTGTCTCCTGCAATCCGTTCCCTTCGTGCTAGATGAACGAAAGTCTCTCCACTTGCTCTGTTCTGAGAGATAAGTGTGTGTGAAAGCCGTCCTTCACCTAGCTTGTTGAGAACACAAAGTTTCTTTTCAGTTGCAAACTCCATTCCATACATATATATGGGGAGGTACAAGCTCCAACTCGGTTTTACAGTGAAAACTGCAGGAACTTCAAACCGGCACTAGGAAACAGACTGAGAAAGCAGAGAAAAAGTGTCTCCTGCAACCCGTTCCCTTGGTGCTAGATGAACGAACGTCTCTCCACTTGCTCAGTTCTGAGAGATAAGTGTGTGTGAAAGCCGTCCTTCACCTAGCTTGTTGGGAACACAAAGTTTCTTTTCAGTTGCAAACTCCATTCCATACATATATATGGGGAGGTACAAGCTCCAACTCGGTTTTACAGTGAAAACTGCAGGAACTTCAAACCGGCACTAGGAAACAGACTGAGAAAGCAGAGAAAAAGTGTCTCCTGCAACCCGTTCCCTTGGTGCTAGATGAACGAACGTCTCTCCACTTGCTCAGTTCTGAGAGATAAGTGTGTGTGAAAGCCGTCCTTCACCTAGCTTGTTGGGAACTCAAAGTTTCCTTTCAGTTGCAAACTCCATTCCATACATATATATGGGGAGGTAAAAGCTCCACCTAGGTTTTACAGTGAAAACTGCAGGAACTTCAAACCGGCACTAGGAAACAGACTGAGAAAGCAGAGAAAAAGTGTCTCCTGCAACCCGTTCCCTTGGTGCTAGATGAACGAACGTCTCTCCGCTTGCTCAGTTCTGAGAGATAAGTGTGTGTGAAAGCCGTCCTTCACCTAGCTTGTTGGGAACACAAAGTTTCTTTTCAGTTGGAAACTCCATTCCATACATATATATGGGGAGGTACGAGCTCCAACTCTGTTTTCCAGTGAAAACTGCATTAATTGCAAACCGGCAGTAGGAAAAAGTCTGAGAAAGCAGAGAAAAAGTGTCTCCTGCAACCAGTTCCCTTGGTGCTAGATGAACGAACGTCTCTCCACTTGCTCAGTTCTGAGAGATAAGTGTGAGGGAAAGCCGTCCTTCAACTAGCTTGTTGGGAACACAAAGTTTCTTTTCAGTTGCAAACTCCAATCCATACATATATATGGGGAGGTAGAAGCTCCAACTCGATTTTACAGTGAAAACTGCAGGAACTTCAAACCGGCACTAGGAAACAGACTGAGAAAGCTGAGAAAAAGTGTCTCCTGCAACCCGTTCCCTTGGTGCTAGATGAACGAAAGTCTCTCCACTTGCTCATTTTTGAGAGATAATTGTGTGTGAAGCCGTCCTTCAGCTAGCTTGTTGGGAACACAAAGTTTCTTTTCAGTTGCAAACTCCATTCCATACATAAATATGGGGAGGTACTAGCTCCAACTCGGTTTTCAAGTGAAAACTGCAGGAACTTCAAACCGGCACTAGGAAACAGACTGAGAAAGCAGAGAAAAAGTGTCTCCTATAACCCGTTCCCTTGGTGCTAGATGAACGAACGTCTCTCCACTTGCTCAGTTCTGAGAGATAAGTGTGTGGGAAAGCCGTCCTTCAACTAGCTTGTTGGGAACACAAAGTTTCTTTTCAGTTGCAAACTCCATTCCATACATATATATGGGGATGTACTAGCTCCACCTCGGTTTTAGTGTGAAAACTGCAGGAACTTCAAACAGGCACTAGGAAACAGACTGAGAAAGCAGAGAAAAAGTGTCTCCTGCAACCCATTCCCTTGGTGCTAGATGAACGAACGTCTCTCCACTTGCTCAGTTCTGAGAGAAAAGTGTGTGTGAAAGCCGTCCTTCACCTAGCTTGTTGGGAACACAAAGTTTCTTTTCAGTTTCAAACTCCATTCCATACATATATATGGGGAGGTAGAAGTTCCAACACGGTTTAAAAGTGAAAACTGCAGGAACTTCAAACCGGCACTAGGAAACAGACTGAGAAAGCAGAGAAAAAGTGTCTGCTGCAACCCGTTCCCATGGTGCTAGATGAAAGAAAGTCTCTCCACTTGCTCAGTTCTGAGAGATAATTGTGTGTGAAAGCCGTCCTACAGCAAGCTTGTTGGGAACACAAAGTTTCTTTTCAGTTGCAAACTCCATTCCATACATAAATATGGGGAGGTACTAGCTCCAACTCGGTTTTCAAGTGAAAACTGCAGGAACTTCAAACCGGCACTAGGAAACAGACTGAGAAAGCAGAGAAAAAGTGTCTCCTATAACCCGTTCCCTTGGTGCTAGATGAACGAACGTCTCTCCACTTGCTCAGTTCTGAGAGATAAGTGTGTGGGAAAGCCGTCCTTCAACTAGCTTGTTGGGAACACAAAGTTTCTTTTCAGTTGCAAACTCCATTCCATACATATATATGGGGATGTACTAGCTCCACCTCGGTTTTAGTGTGAAAACTGCAGGAACTTCAAACAGGCACTAGGAAACAGACTGAGAAAGCAGAGAAAAAGTGTCTCCTGCAACCCATTCCCTTGGTGCTAGATGAACGAACGTCTCTCCACTTGCTCAGTTCTGAGAGAAAAGTGTGTGTGAAAGCCGTCCTTCACCTAGCTTGTTGGGAACACAAAGTTTCTTTTCAGTTTCAAACTCCATTCCATACATATATATGGGGAGGTAGAAGTTCCAACTCGGTTTAAAAGTGAAAACTGCAGGAACTTCAAACCGGCACTAGGAAACAGACTGAGAAAGCAGAGAAAAAGTGTCTGCTGCAACCCGTTCCCATGGTGCTAGATGAAAGAAAGTCTCTCCACTTGCTCAGTTCTGAGAGATAATTGTGTGTGAAAGCCGTCCTTCAGCAAGCTTGTTGGGAACACAAAGTTTCTTTTCAGTTGCAAACTCCATTCCATACATATATATGGGGAGGTACTAGCTCCAACTCGGTTTTCAAGTGAAAACTGCAGGAACTTCAAACCGGCACTAGGAAACAGACTGAGAAAGCAGAGAAAAAGTGTCTCCTGCAACCCGTTCCCTTGGTGCTAGATGAACGAACGTCTCTCCACTTGCTCAGTTCTGAGAGATATGTGTGTGGGAAAGCCGTCCTTCAACTAGCTTGTTGGGAACACAAAGTTTCTTTTCAGTTGCAAACTCCATTCCATACATATATATGGGGAGGTAATAGCTCCAAATATGTTTTAGTGTGAAAACTGCAGGAACTTCAAACCGGCACTAGGAAACAGACTGAGAAAGCAGAGAAAAAGTGTCTCCTGCAACCCGTTCCCTTGGTGCTAGATGAACGAACGTCTCTCCACTTGCTCAGTTCTGAGAGAAAAGTGTGTGTGAAAGCCGACCTTCACCTAGATTGTTGGGAACACAAAGTTTCTTTTCAGTTTCAAACTCCATTCCATACATATATATGGGGAGGTAGAAGTTCCAACACGGTTTTACAGTGAAAACTGCAGGAACTTCAAACCGGCACTAGGAAACAGACTGAGAAAGCAGAGAAAAAGTGTCTCCTGCAAACCGTTCCCTTGGTGCTAGATGAACGAACGTCTCTCCACTTGCTCAGTTCTGAGAGATAAGTGTGTGTGAAAGCCGTCCTTCACCTAGCTTGTTGGGAACACAAAGTTTCTTTTCTGTTGCAAACTCCATTCCATACATATATATGGGGAGGTACAAGCTCCAACTCGGTTTTACAGTGAAAACTGCAGGAACTTCAAACCGGCAATAGGAAACAGACTGAGAAAGCAGAGAAAAAGTGTCTCCTGCAACCCGTTCCCTTGGTGCTAGATGAACGAACGTCTCTCCACTTGCTCAGTTCTGAGAGATAAGTGTGTGTGAAAGCCGTACTTCACCTAGCTTGTTGGGAACACAAAGTTTCTTTTCAGTTGCAAACTCCATTCCATACATATATATGGGGAGGTACAAGCTGCAAATCGGTTTTACAGTGAAAACTGCAGGAACTTCAAACCGGCACTAGGAAACAGACTGAGAAAGCAGAGAAAAAGTGTCTCCTGCAACCCGTTCCCTTGGTGATAGATGAACGAATGTCTCTCCAATTGCTCAGTTCTGAGGGATAAGTGTGTGTGAAAGCCGTACTTCACCTAGCTTGTTGGGAACACAAAGTTTCTTTTCAGCTGCAAACTCCATTTCATACATATATATGGGGAGGTACTAGATCCAACTCGGTTTTACAGTGAAAACTGCATGAACTTCAAACCGGCACTAGGAAACAGACTGAGAAAGCAGAGAAAAAGTGTCTCCTGCAACCCGTTCCCTTGGTGCTAGATGAACGAACGTCTCTCCACTTGCTCAGTTCTGAGAGATAAGTGTGTGTGAAAGCCGTCCTTCACATAGCTTGTTGGGAACACAAAGTTTCTTTTCAGTTGCAAACTCCATTCCATACATATATATGGGGAGGTACAAGCTCCAACTCGGTTTTACAGTGAAAACTGCAGGAACTTAAAACCGGCAATAGGAAACACACTGAGAAAGCAGAGAAAAAGTGTCTCCTGCAACCCGTTCCCTTGGTGCTAGATGAACGAAAGTCTCTCCACTTGCTCAGTTCTGAGAGATAAGTGTGTGTGAAAGCCGTCCTTCAACTAGCTTGTTGGGAACACAAAGTTTCTTTTCAGTTGGAAACTCCATTCCATACATATATATGGGGAGGTACAAGCTCCAACTCGGTTTTACAGTGAAAACTGCAGGAACTTCAAACCGGCAATAGGAAACAGACTGAGAAATCAGAGAAAAAGTGTCTCCTGCAACCCGTTCCCTTGGTGCTAGATGAACGAACGTCTCTCCACTTGCTCAGTTCTGAGAGATAAGTGTGTGTGAAAGCCGTACTTCACCTAGCTTGTTGGGAACACAAAGTTTCTTTTCAGTTGCAAACTCCATTACATAGATATATATGGGGAGGTACAAGCTCCAACTCGGTTTTACAGTGAAAACTGCAGGAACTTCAAACCGGCACTAGGAAACAGACTGAGAAAGCAGAGAAAAATGTCTCCTGCAAACCGTTCCCTTGGTGCTAGATGAACGAAAGTCTCTCCACTTGCTCAGTTCTGAGAGATAAGTGTGTGTGAAAGCCGTCCTTCAACTAGCTTGTTGGGAACACAAAGTTTCTTTTCAGTTGCAAACTCCATTCCATACATATATATGGGGAGGTACAAGCTCCAACTCGGTTTTACAGTGAAAACTGCAGGAACTTCAAACCGGCAATAGGAAACAGACTGAGAAAGCAGAGAAAAAGTGTCTCCTGCAACCCGTTCCCTTGGTGCTAGATGAACGAACGTCTCTCCACTTGCTCAGTTCTGAGAGATATGTGTGTCTGAAAGCTGTCCTTCACCTAGCTTGTTGGGAACACAAAGTTTCTTTTCAGTTGCAAACTCCATTCCATACATATATATAGGGGAGGTACAAGCTGCAAATCGGTTTTACAGTGAAAACTGCAGGAACTTCAAACCGGCACTAGGAAACAGACTGAGAAAGCAGAGAAAAAGTGTCTCCTGCAACCCGTTCCCTTGGTGATAGATGAACGAATGTCTCTCCAATTGCTCAGTTCTGAGGGATAAGTGTGTGTGAAACCCGTCCTTCACCAATCTTGTTGGGAACAGAAAGTTTCTTTTCAGGTGCAAACTCCATTTCATACATATATATGGGGAGGTACTAGATCCAACTCGGTTTTACAGTGAAAACTGCATGAACTTCAAACCGGCACTAGGAAACAGACTGAGAAGCAGAGAAAAAGTGTCTCCTGCAACCCGTTCCCTTGGTGCTAGGTGAACGAACGTCTCTCCACTTGCTCAGTTCCGAGAGATAAGTGTGTGTGAAAGCCGTCCTTCAACTAGCTTGTTGGGAACACAAAGATTCTTTTCAGTTGGAAACTCCATTCCATACATATATATGGGGAGGTAGTATCTCCAACTCTGTTTTACAGTGAAAACTGCAGGAACTTCAAACCGGCACTAGGAAACAGACTGAGAAAGCAGAGAAAAAGTGTCTCCTGCAACCCGTTCCCTTCGTGCTAGATGAACGAAAGTCTCTCCACTTGCTCTGTTCTGAGAGATAAGTGTGTGTGAAAGCCGTCCTTCACCTAGCTTGTTGAGAACACAAAGTTTCTTTTCAGTTGCAAACTCCATTCCATACATATATATGGGGAGGTACAAGCTCCAACTCGGTTTTACAGTGAAAACTGCAGGAACTTCAAACCGGCACTAGGAAACAGACTGAGAAAGCAGAGAAAAAGTGTCTCCTGCAACCCGTTCCCTTGGTGCTAGATGAACGAACGTCTCTCCACTTGCTCAGTTCTGAGAGATAAGTGTGTGTGAAAGCCGTCCTTCACCTAGCTTGTTGGGAACACAAAGTTTCTTTTCAGTTGCAAACTCCATTCCATACATATATATGGGGAGGTACAAGCTCCAACTCGGTTTTACAGTGAAAACTGCAGGAACTTCAAACCGGCACTAGGAAACAGACTGAGAAAGCAGAGAAAAAGTGTCTCCTGCAACCCGTTCCCTTGGTGCTAGATGAACGAACGTCTCTCCACTTGCTCAGTTCTGAGAGATAAGTGTGTGTGAAAGCCGTCCTTCACCTAGCTTGTTGGGAACTCAAAGTTTCCTTTCAGTTGCAAACTCCATTCCATACATATATATGGGGAGGTAAAAGCTCCACCTAGGTTTTACAGTGAAAACTGCAGGAACTTCAAACCGGCACTAGGAAACAGACTGAGAAAGCAGAGAAAAAGTGTCTCCTGCAACCCGTTCCCTTGGTGCTAGATGAACGAACGTCTCTCCGCTTGCTCAGTTCTGAGAGATAAGTGTGTGTGAAAGCCGTCCTTCACCTAGCTTGTTGGGAACACAAAGTTTCTTTTCAGTTGGAAACTCCATTCCATACATATATATGGGGAGGTACGAGCTCCAACTCTGTTTTCCAGTGAAAACTGCATTAATTGCAAACCGGCAGTAGGAAAAAGTCTGAGAAAGCAGAGAAAAAGTGTCTCCTGCAACCAGTTCCCTTGGTGCTAGATGAACGAACGTCTCTCCACTTGCTCAGTTCTGAGAGATAAGTGTGAGGGAAAGCCGTCCTTCAACTAGCTTGTTGGGAACACAAAGTTTCTTTTCAGTTGCAAACTCCAATCCATACATATATATGGGGAGGTAGAAGCTCCAACTCGATTTTACAGTGAAAACTGCAGGAACTTCAAACCGGCACTAGGAAACAGACTGAGAAAGCTGAGAAAAAGTGTCTCCTGCAACCCGTTCCCTTGGTGCTAGATGAACGAAAGTCTCTCCACTTGCTCATTTTTGAGAGATAATTGTGTGTGAAGCCGTCCTTCAGCTAGCTTGTTGGGAACACAAAGTTACTTTTCAGTTGCAAACTCCATTCCATACATAAATATGGGGAGGTACTAGCTCCAACTCGGTTTTCAAGTGAAAACTGCAGGAACTTCAAACCGGCACTAGGAAACAGACTGAGAAAGCAGAGAAAAAGTGTCTCCTATAACCCGTTCCCTTGGTGCTAGATGAACGAACGTCTCTCCACTTGCTCAGTTCTGAGAGATAAGTGTGTGGGAAAGCCGTCCTTCAACTAGCTTGTTGGGAACACAAAGTTTCTTTTCAGTTGCAAACTCCAATCCATACATATATATGGGGAGGTAGAAGCTCCAACTCGATTTTACAGTGAAAACTGCAGGAACTTCAAACCGGCACTAGGAAACAGACTGAGAAAGCTGAGAAAAAGTGTCTCCTGCAACCCGTTCCCTTGGTGCTAGATGAACGAAAGTCTCTCCACTTGCTCATTTTTGAGAGATAATTGTGTGTGAAGCCGTCCTTCAGCTAGCTTGTTGGGAACACAAAGTTACTTTTCAGTTGCAAACTCCATTCCATACATAAATATGGGGAGGTACTAGCTCCAACTCGGTTTTCAAGTGAAAACTGCAGGAACTTCAAACCGGCACTAGGAAACAGACTGAGAAAGCAGAGAAAAAGTGTCTCCTATAACCCGTTCCCTTGGTGCTAGATGAACGAACGTCTCTCCACTTGCTCAGTTCTGAGAGATAAGTGTGTGGGAAAGCCGTCCTTCACCTAGCTTGTTGGGAACACAAAGTTTCTTTTCAGTTTCAAACTCCATTCCATACATATATATGGGGAGGTAGAAGTTCCAACACGGTTTAAAAGTGAAAACTGCAGGAACTTCAAACCGGCACTAGGAAACAGACTGAGAAAGCAGAGAAAAAGTGTCTGCTGCAACCCGTTTCCATGGTGCTAGATGAAAGAAAGTCTCTCCACTTGCTCAGTTCTGAGAGATAATTGTGTGTGAAAGCCGTCCTACAGCAAGCTTGTTGGGAACACAAAGTTTCTTTTCAGTTGCAAACTCCATTCCATACATAAATATGGGGAGGTACTAGCTCCAACTCGGTTTTCAAGTGAAAACTGCAGGAACTTCAAACCGGCACTAGGAAACAGACTGAGAAAGCAGAGAAAAAGTGTCTCCTATAACCCGTTCCCTTGGTGCTAGATGAACGAACGTCTCTCCACTTGCTCAGTTCTGAGAGATAAGTGTGTGGGAAAGCCGTCCTTCAACTAGCTTGTTGGGAACACAAAGTTTCTTTTCAGTTGCAAACTCCATTCCATACATATATATGGGGATGTACTAGCTCCACCTCGGTTTTAGTGTGAAAACTGCAGGAACTTCAAACAGGCACTAGGAAACAGACTGAGAAAGCAGAGAAAAAGTGTCTCCTGCAACCCATTCCCTTGGTGCTAGATGAACGAACGTCTCTCCACTTGCTCAGTTCTGAGAGAAAAGTGTGTGTGAAAGCCGTCCTTCACCTAGCTTGTTGGGAACACAAAGTTTCTTTTCAGTTTCAAACTCCATTCCATACATATATATGGGGAGGTAGAAGTTCCAACTCGGTTTAAAAGTGAAAACTGCAGGAACTTCAAACCGGCACTAGGAAACAGACTGAGAAAGCAGAGAAAAAGTGTCTGCTGCAACCCGTTCCCATGGTGCTAGATGAAAGAAAGTCTCTCCACTTGCTCAGTTCTGAGAGATAATTGTGTGTGAAAGCCGTCCTTCAGCAAGCTTGTTGGGAACACAAAGTTTCTTTTCAGTTGCAAACTCCATTCCATACATATATATGGGGAGGTACTAGCTCCAACTCGGTTTTCAAGTGAAAACTGCAGGAACTTCAAACCGGCACTAGGAAACAGACTGAGAAAGCAGAGAAAAAGTGTCTCCTGCAACCCGTTCCCTTGGTGCTAGATGAACGAACGTCTCTCCACTTGCTCAGTTCTGAGAGATATGTGTGTGGGAAAGCCGTCCTTCAACTAGCTTGTTGGGAACACAAAGTTTCTTTTCAGTTGCAAACTCCATTCCATACATATATATGGGGAGGTAATAGCTCCAAATATGTTTTAGTGTGAAAACTGCAGGAACTTCAAACCGGCACTAGGAAACAGACTGAGAAAGCAGAGAAAAAGTGTCTCCTGCAACCCGTTCCCTTGGTGCTAGATGAACGAACGTCTCTCCACTTGCTCAGTTCTGAGAGAAAAGTGTGTGTGAAAGCCGACCTTCACCTAGATTGTTGGGAACACAAAGTTTCTTTTCAGTTTCAAACTCCATTCCATACATATATATGGGGAGGTAGAAGTTCCAACACGGTTTTACAGTGAAAACTGCAGGAACTTCAAACCGGCACTAGGAAACAGACTGAGAAAGCAGAGAAAAAGTGTCTCCTGCAAACCGTTCCCTTGGTGCTAGATGAACGAACGTCTCTCCACTTGCTCAGTTCTGAGAGATAAGTGTGTGTGAAAGCCGTCCTTCACCTAGCTTGTTGGGAACACAAAGTTTCTTTTCTGTTGCAAACTCCATTCCATACATATATATGGGGAGGTACAAGCTCCAACTCGGTTTTACAGTGAAAACTGCAGGAACTTCAAACCGGCAATAGGAAACAGACTGAGAAAGCAGAGAAAAAGTGTCTCCTGCAACCCGTTCCCTTGGTGCTAGATGAACGAACGTCTCTCCACTTGCTCAGTTCTGAGAGATAAGTGTGTGTGAAAGCCGTACTTCACCTAGCTTGTTGGGAACACAAAGTTTCTTTTCAGTTGCAAACTCCATTCCATACATATATATGGGGAGGTACAAGCTGCAAATCGGTTTTACAGTGAAAACTGCAGGAACTTCAAACCGGCACTAGGAAACAGACTGAGAAAGCAGAGAAAAAGTGTCTCCTGCAACCCGTTCCCTTGGTGATAGATGAACGAATGTCTCTCCAATTGCTCAGTTCTGAGGGATAAGTGTGTGTGAAAGCCGTACTTCACCTAGCTTGTTGGGAACACAAAGTTTCTTTTCAGCTGCAAACTCCATTTCATACATATATATGGGGAGGTACTAGATCCAACTCGGTTTTACAGTGAAAACTGCATGAACTTCAAACCGGCACTAGGAAACAGACTGAGAAAGCAGAGAAAAAGTGTCTCCTGCAACCCGTTCCCTTGGTGCTAGATGAACGAAAGTCTCTCCACTTGCTCAGTTCTGAGAGATAAGTGTGTGTGAAAGCCGTCCTTCACATAGCTTGTTGGGAACACAAAGTTTCTTTTCAGTTGCAAACTCCATTCCATACATATATATGGGGAGGTACAAGCTCCAACTCGGTTTTACAGTGAAAACTGCAGGAACTTCAAACCGGCAATAGGAAACAGACTGAGAAATCAGAGAAAAAGTGTCTCCTGCAACCCGTTCCCTTGGTGCTAGATGAACGAACGTCTCTCCACTTGCTCAGTTCTGAGAGATAAGTGTGTGTGAAAGCCGTACTTCACCTAGCTTGTTGGGAACACAAAGTTTCTTTTCAGTTGCAAACTCCATTACATACATATATATGGGGAGGTACAAGCTCCAACTCGGTTTTACAGTGAAAACTGCAGGAACTTCAAACCGGCACTAGGAAACAGACTGAGAAAGCAGAGAAAAATGTCTCCTGCAAACCGTTCCCTTGGTGCTAGATGAACGAAAGTCTCTCCACTTGCTCAGTTCTGAGAGATAAGTGTGTGTGAAAGCCGTCCTTCAACTAGCTTGTTGGGAACACAAAGTTTCTTTTCAGTTGCAAACTCCATTCCATACATATATATGGGGAGGTACAAGCTCCAACTCGGTTTTACAGTGAAAACTGCAGGAACTTCAAACCGGCAATAGGAAACAGACTGAGAAAGCAGAGAAAAAGTGTCTCCTGCAACCCGTTCCCTTGGTGCTAGATGAACGAACGTCTCTCCACTTGCTCAGTTCTGAGAGATATGTGTGTCTGAAAGCCGTCCTTCACCTAGCTTGTTGGGAACACAAAGTTTCTTTTCAGTTGCAAACTCCATTCCATACATATATATAGGGGAGGTACAAGCTGCAAATCGGTTTTACAGTGAAAACTGCAGGAACTTCAAACCGGCACTAGGAAACAGACTGAGAAAGCAGAGAAAAAGTGTCTCCTGCAACCCGTTCCCTTGGTGATAGATGAACGAATGTCTCTCCAATTGCTCAGTTCTGAGGGATAAGTGTGTGTGAAACCCGTCCTTCACCAATCTTGTTGGGAACAGAAAGTTTCTTTTCAGGTGCAAACTCCATTTCATACATATATATGGGGAGGTACTAGATCCAACTCGGTTTTACAGTGAAAACTGCATGAACTTCAAACCGGCACTAGGAAACAGACTGAGAAGCAGAGAAAAAGTGTCTCCTGCAACCCGTTCCCTTGGTGCTAGGTGAACGAACGTCTCTCCACTTGCTCAGTTCCGAGAGATAAGTGTGTGTGAAAGCCGTCCTTCAACTAGCTTGTTGGGAACACAAAGATTCTTTTCAGTTGGAAACTCCATTCCATACATATATATGGGGAGGTAGTATCTCCAACTCTGTTTTACAGTGAAAACTGCAGGAACTTCAAACCGGCACTAGGAAACAGACTGAGAAAGCAGAGAAAAAGTGTCTCCTGCAACCCGTTCCCTTCGTGCTAGATGAACGAAAGTCTCTCCACTTGCTCTGTTCTGAGAGATAAGTGTGTGTGAAAGCCGTCCTTCACCTAGCTTGTTGAGAACACAAAGTTTCTTTTCAGTTGCAAACTCCATTCCATACATATATATGGGGAGGTACAAGCTCCAACTCGGTTTTACAGTGAAAACTGCAGGAACTTCAAACCGGCACTAGGAAACAGACTGAGAAAGCAGAGAAAAAGTGTCTCCTGCAACCCGTTCCCTTGGTGCTAGATGAACGAACGTCTCTCCACTTGCTCAGTTCTGAGAGATAAGTGTGTGTGAAAGCCGTCCTTCACCTAGCTTGTTGGGAACACAAAGTTTCTTTTCAGTTGCAAACTCCATTCCATACATATATATGGGGAGGTACAAGCTCCAACTCGGTTTTACAGTGAAAACTGCAGGAACTTCAAACCGGCACTAGGAAACAGACTGAGAAAGCAGAGAAAAAGTGTCTCCTGCAACCCGTTCCCTTGGTGCTAGATGAACGAACGTCTCTCCACTTGCTCAGTTCTGAGAGATAAGTGTGTGTGAAAGCCGTCCTTCACCTAGCTTGTTGGGAACTCAAAGTTTCCTTTCAGTTGCAAACTCCATTCCATACATATATATGGGGAGGTAAAAGCTCCACCTAGGTTTTACAGTGAAAACTGCAGGAACTTCAAACCGGCACTAGGAAACAGACTGAGAAAGCAGAGAAAAAGTGTCTCCTGCAACCCGTTCCCTTGGTGCTAGATGAACGAACGTCTCTCCGCTTGCTCAGTTCTGAGAGATAAGTGTGTGTGAAAGCCGTCCTTCACCTAGCTTGTTGGGAACACAAAGTTTCTTTTCAGTTGGAAACTCCATTCCATACATATATATGGGGAGGTACGAGCTCCAACTCTGTTTTCCAGTGAAAACTGCATTAATTGCAAACCGGCAGTAGGAAAAAGTCTGAGAAAGCAGAGAAAAAGTGTCTCCTGCAACCAGTTCCCTTGGTGCTAGATGAACGAACGTCTCTCCACTTGCTCAGTTCTGAGAGATAAGTGTGAGGGAAAGCCGTCCTTCAACTAGCTTGTTGGGAACACAAAGTTTCTTTTCAGTTGCAAACTCCAATCCATACATATATATGGGGAGGTAGAAGCTCCAACTCGATTTTACAGTGAAAACTGCAGGAACTTCAAACCGGCACTAGGAAACAGACTGAGAAAGCTGAGAAAAAGTGTCTCCTGCAACCCGTTCCCTTGGTGCTAGATGAACGAAAGTCTCTCCACTTGCTCATTTTTGAGAGATAATTGTGTGTGAAGCCGTCCTTCAGCTAGCTTGTTGGGAACACAAAGTTACTTTTCAGTTGCAAACTCCATTCCATACATAAATATGGGGAGGTACTAGCTCCAACTCGGTTTTCAAGTGAAAACTGCAGGAACTTCAAACCGGCACTAGGAAACAGACTGAGAAAGCAGAGAAAAAGTGTCTCCTATAACCCGTTCCCTTGGTGCTAGATGAACGAACGTCTCTCCACTTGCTCAGTTCTGAGAGATAAGTGTGTGGGAAAGCCGTCCTTCAACTAGCTTGTTGGGAACACAAAGTTTCTTTTCAGTTGCAAACTCCATTCCATACATATATATGGGGATGTACTAGCTCCACCTCGGTTTTAGTGTGAAAACTGCAGGAACTTCAAACAGGCACTAGGAAACAGACTGAGAAAGCAGAGAAAAAGTGTCTCCTGCAACCCATTCCCTTGGTGCTAGATGAACGAACGTCTCTCCACTTGCTCAGTTCTGAGAGAAAAGTGTGTGTGAAAGCCGTCCTTCACCTAGCTTGTTGGGAACACAAAGTTTCTTTTCAGTTTCAAACTCCATTCCATACATATATATGGGGAGGTAGAAGTTCCAACTCGGTTTAAAAGTGAAAACTGCAGGAACTTCAAACCGGCACTAGGAAACAGACTGAGAAAGCAGAGAAAAAGTGTCTGCTGCAACCCGTTCCCATGGTGCTAGATGAAAGAAAGTCTCTCCACTTGCTCAGTTCTGAGAGATAATTGTGTGTGAAAGCCGTCCTACAGCAAGCTTGTTGGGAACACAAAGTTTCTTTTCAGTTGCAAACTCCATTCCATACATAAATATGGGGAGGTACTAGCTCCAACTCGGTTTTCAAGTGAAAACTGCAGGAACTTCAAACCGGCACTAGGAAACAGACTGAGAAAGCAGAGAAAAAGTGTCTCCTATAACCCGTTCCCTTGGTGCTAGATGAACGAACGTCTCTCCACTTGCTCAGTTCTGAGAGATAAGTGTGTGGGAAAGCCGTCCTTCAACTAGCTTGTTGGGAACACAAAGTTTCTTTTCAGTTGCAAACTCCATTCCATACATATATATGGGGATGTACTAGCTCCACCTCGGTTTTAGTGTGAAAACTGCAGGAACTTCAAACAGGCACTAGGAAACAGACTGAGAAAGCAGAGAAAAAGTGTCTCCTGCAACCCATTCCCTTGGTGCTAGATGAACGAACGTCTCTCCACTTGCTCAGTTCTGAGAGAAAAGTGTGTGTGAAAGCCGTCCTTCACCTAGCTTGTTGGGAACACAAAGTTTCTTTTCAGTTTCAAACTCCATTCCATACATATATATGGGGAGGTAGAAGTTCCAACTCGGTTTAAAAGTGAAAACTGCAGGAACTTCAAACCGGCACTAGGAAACAGACTGAGAAAGCAGAGAAAAAGTGTCTGCTGCAACCCGTTCCCATGGTGCTAGATGAAAGAAAGTCTCTCCACTTGCTCAGTTCTGAGAGATAATTGTGTGTGAAAGCCGTCCTTCAGCAAGCTTGTTGGGAACACAAAGTTTCTTTTCAGTTGCAAACTCCATTCCATACATATATATGGGGAGGTACTAGCTCCAACTCGGTTTTCAAGTGAAAACTGCAGGAACTTCAAACCGGCACTAGGAAACAGACTGAGAAAGCAGAGAAAAAGTGTCTCCTGCAACCCGTTCCCTTGGTGCTAGATGAACGAACGTCTCTCCACTTGCTCAGTTCTGAGAGATATGTGTGTGGGAAAGCCGTCCTTCAACTAGCTTGTTGGGAACACAAAGTTTCTCTTCAGTTGCAAACTCCATTCCATACATATATATGGGGAGGTAATAGCTCCAAATATGTTTTAGTGTGAAAACTGCAGGAACTTCAAACCGGCACTAGGAAACAGACTGAGAAAGCAGAGAAAAAGTGTCTCCTGCAACCCGTTCCCTTGGTGCTAGATGAACGAACGTCTCTCCACTTGCTCAGTTCTGAGAGAAAAGTGTGTGTGAAAGCCGACCTTCACCTAGATTGTTGGGAACACAAAGTTTCTTTTCAGTTTCAAACTCCATTCCATACATATATATGGGGAGGTAGAAGTTCCAACACGGTTTTACAGTGAAAACTGCAGGAACTTCAAACCGGCACTAGGAAACAGACTGAGAAAGCAGAGAAAAAGTGTCTCCTGCAAACCGTTCCCTTGGTGCTAGATGAACGAACGTCTCTCCACTTGCTCAGTTCTGAGAGATAAGTGTGTGTGAAAGCCGTCCTTCACCTAGCTTGTTGGGAACACAAAGTTTCTTTTCTGTTGCAAACTCCATTCCATACATATATATGGGGAGGTACAAGCTCCAACTCGGTTTTACAGTGAAAACTGCAGGAACTTCAAACCGGCAATAGGAAACAGACTGAGAAAGCAGAGAAAAAGTGTCTCCTGCAACCCGTTCCCTTGGTGCTAGATGAACGAACGTCTCTCCACTTGCTCAGTTCTGAGAGATAAGTGTGTGTGAAAGCCGTACTTCACCTAGCTTGTTGGGAACACAAAGTTTCTTTTCAGTTGCAAACTCCATTCCATACATATATATGGGGAGGTACAAGCTGCAAATCGGTTTTACAGTGAAAACTGCAGGAACTTCAAACCGGCACTAGGAAACAGACTGAGAAAGCAGAGAAAAAGTGTCTCCTGCAACCCGTTCCCTTGGTGATAGATGAACGAATGTCTCTCCAATTGCTCAGTTCTGAGGGATAAGTGTGTGTGAAAGCCGTACTTCACCTAGCTTGTTGGGAACACAAAGTTTCTTTTCAGCTGCAAACTCCATTTCATACATATATATGGGGAGGTACTAGATCCAACTCGGTTTTACAGTGAAAACTGCATGAACTTCAAACCGGCACTAGGAAACAGACTGAGAAAGCAGAGAAAAAGTGTCTCCTGCAACCCGTTCCCTTGGTGCTAGATGAACGAACGTCTCTCCACTTGCTCAGTTCTGAGAGATAAGTGTGTGTGAAAGCCGTCCTTCACATAGCTTGTTGGGAACACAAAGTTTCTTTTCAGTTGCAAACTCCATTCCATACATATATATGGGGAGGTACAAGCTCCAACTCGGTTTTACAGTGAAAACTGCAGGAACTTAAAACCGGCAATAGGAAACACACTTAGAAAGCAGAGAAAAAGTGTCTCCTGCAACCCGTTCCCTTGGTGCTAGATGAACGAAAGTCTCTCCACTTGCTCAGTTCTGAGAGATAAGTGTGTGTGAAAGCCGTCCTTCAACTAGCTTGTTGGGAACACAAAGTTTCTTTTCAGTTGGAAACTCCATTCCATACATATATATGGGGAGGTACAAGCTCCAACTCGGTTTTACAGTGAAAACTGCAGGAACTTCAAACCGGCAATAGGAAACAGACTGAGAAATCAGAGAAAAAGTGTCTCCTGCAACCCGTTCCCTTGGTGCTAGATGAACGAACGTCTCTCCACTTGCTCAGTTCTGAGAGATAAGTGTGTGTGAAAGCCGTACTTCACCTAGCTTGTTGGGAACACAAAGTTTCTTTTCAGATGCAAACTCCATTCCATACATATATATAGGGGAGGTACAAGCTGCAAATCAGGTTTACAGTGAAAACTGCAGGAACTTCAAACCGGCACTAGGAAACAGACTGAGAAAGCAGAGAAAAAGTGTCTCCTGCAACCCGTTCCCTTGGTGATAGATGAACGAATGTCTCTCCAATTGCTCAGTTCTGAGGGATAAGTGTGTGTGAAACCCGTCCTTCACCTAGCTTGTTGGGAACACAAAGTTTCTTTTCAGGTGCAAACTCCATTTCATACATATATATGGGGAGGTACTAGATCCAACTCGGTTTTACAGTGAAAACTGCATGAAATTCAAACCGGCACTAGGAAACAGACTGAGAAAGCAGAGAAAAAGTGTCTCCTGCAACCCGTTCCCTTGGTGCTAGGTGAACGAACGTCTCACCACTTGCTCAGTTCCGAGAGATAAGTGTGTGTGAAAGCCGTCCTTCAACTAGCTTGTTGGGAACACAAAGTTTCTTTTCAGTTGGAAACTCCATTCCATACATATATATGGGGAGGTACTAGCTCCAACTCTGTTTTACAGTGAAAACTGCAGGAACTTCAAACCGGCACTAGGAAACAGACTGAGAAAGCAGAGAAAAAGTGTCTCCTGCAACCCGTTCCCTTGGTGCTAGATGAACGAACGTCTCTCCACTTGCTCAGTTCTGAGAGATAAGTGTGTGTGAAAGCCGTCCTTCACATAGCTTGTTGGGAACACAAAGTTTCTTTTCAGTTGCAAACTCCATTCCATACATATATATGGGGAGGTACAAGCTCCAACTCGGTTTTACAGTGAAAACTGCAGGAACTTCAAACCGGCACTAGGAAACCGACTGAGAAAGCAGAGAAAAAGTGTCTCCTTCAACCCGTTCCCTTGGTGCTAGATGAACGAATGTCTCTCCACTTGCTCAGTTCTGAGAGGTAATTGTGTGTGAAAGCCGTCCTTCACCTAGGATGTTGGGAACACAAAGTTTCTTTTCAGTTTCAAACTCCATTCCATACATATATATGGGAGGTACAAGCTCCAACTCGGTTTTACAGTGAAAACTGCAGGAACTTCAAACCGGCACTAGGAAACAGACTGAGAAAGCAGAGAAAAAGTGCCTCCTGCAACACGTTCCCTTGGTGATAGATGAACAAATGTCTCTCCAATTGCTCAGTTCTGAGGGATAAGTGTGTGTGAAAGCCGTCCTTCACCTAGATTGTTGGGAACACAAAGTTTCTTTTCAGTTGCAAACTCCATTCCATACATATATATAGGGGAGGTACAAGCTCCAACTAGGTTTTACAGTGAAAACTGCAGGAACTTCAAACCGGCACTAGGAAACAGACTGAGAAAGCAGAGAAAAAGTGTCTCCTGCAACACGTTCCCTTGGTGATAGATGAACAAATGTCTCTCCAATTGCTCAGTTCTGAGGGATAAGTGTGTGTGAAAGCCGTTCTTCACCTAGCTTGTTGGGAACACAAAGTTTCTTTTCAGTTGCAAACTCCATTCCATTCATATATATGGGGAGGTACAAACTCCAACTCGATTTTACAGTGAAAACTGCAGGAACTTCAAACCGGCACTAGGAAACAGACTGAGAAAGCAGAGAAAATGTGTCTCCTGCAACCCGTTCCCTTGGTGCTAGATAAACGAACGTCTCTCAACTTGCTCAGTTCCGAGAGATAAGTGAGTGTGAAAGCCGTCCTTCAAATAGCTTGTTGGGAACACAAAGTTTCTTTTCAGTTGCAAACTCCATTCCATACATGTATATGGGGAGGTACTAGCTCCAACTCTCTTTTACAGTGAAAACTGCAGGAACTTCACACCGGCACTAGGAAACAGACTGAGAAAGCAGAGAAAAACTGTCTCCTGCAACCCGTTCCCTTTGTGCTAGATGAACAAAAGACTCTCCACTTGCTCAGTTCTGAGAGATAAGTGTGTGTGAAAGCCGTCCTTCACCTAGCTTGTTGGGAACACAAAGTTTCTTTTCAGTTGCAAACTCCATTCCATACATATATATGGGGAGGTAGAAGCTCCAACTCGGTTTTACAGTGAAAACTGCAGGAACTTCAAACCGGCACTAGGAAACGAAATGAGAAAGCAGAGAAAAAGTGTCCCCTGCAACCCGTTCCCTTGGTGCTAGATGAACGAACGTCTCTCCACTTGCTCAGTTCTGAGAGATAAGTGTGGGTGAAAGCCGTCCTTCACCTAGCATGTTGGGAACACATAGTTTCTCTTCAGTTGCAAACTCAATTCCATAAATATATATGGGGAGGTACAAGCTCCAACTCGGTTTTACAGTGAAAACTGCAGGAACTTAAAACCGGCAATAGGAAACAGCCTGAGAAAGCAGAGAAAAAGTGTCCCCTGCAACCCGTTCCCTTGGTGCTAGATGAACGAACGTCTCTCCACTTGCTCAGTTCTGAGAGATAAGTGTGTGTGAAAGCCGTCCTTCACCTAGCATGTTGGGAACACAAAGATTCTTTTCAGTTGCAAACTCCATTCCATACATATATATGGGGAGGTACAAGCTCCAACTCCGTTTTACAGTGGAAACTGCAGGAACTTCAAACCGGCAATAGGAAACAGACTGAGAAAGCAGAGAAAAAGTGCCTCCTGAAACCCATTCCCTTGGTGCTAGATGAACGAACGTCTCTCCACTTGCTCAGTTCTGAGAGATAAGTGTGTGTGAAATCCGTCCTTCACCTAGCTTGTTGGGAACACAAAGTTTTTTTTAGTTGCAAACTCCATTTCATACATATATATAGGGGAGGTACAAGCTCCAACTCTGTTTTACAGTGAAAACTGCAGGAATTTCAAACCGGCAATAGGAAACAGACTGAGAAAGCAGAGAAAATGTGTCTCCTGCAACCCGTTCCCTTGGTGCTAGATGAACGAACGTCTCTCCACTTGCTCAGTTCTGAGAGATAAGTGTGTGTGAAAGCCGTCCTTTACCTAGCATGTTGGGAACACAAAGTTTCTCTTCAGTTGCAAACTCCATTCCATACATATATATGGGGAGGTACAAGCTCCAACTCGGTTTTACAGTGAAAACGGCAGGAACTTCAAACCGGCACTAGGAAACAGACTGAGAAAGCAGAGAAAAAGTGTCTCCTGCAACCCGTTCCCTTGGTGCTAGATGAACGAACGTCTCTCCACTTGCTCAGTTCTGAGAGATAAGTGTGTGTGAAAGCCGTCCTTCACCTAGCTTGTTGGGAACACAAAGTTTCTTTTCAGTTGCAAACTCCATTCCATACATATATATGGGGAGGTACAAGCTCCAACTCGGTTTTACAGTGCAAACTGCAAGAACTTGAAACCGGCACTAGGAAACAGACTGAGAAAGCAGTGAAAAAGTGTCTCCGGCAACCCGTTCCCTTGGTGATAGATGAACGAATGTCTCTCCAATTGCTAAGTTCTGAGGGATAAATGTGTGTGAAAGCCGTCCTTCACCTAGCTTGTTGGGAACTCAAAGTTTCTTTTCAGTTGCAAACTCCATTCCATACATATATATGGGGAGGTACAAGCTCCAACTCGGTTTTACAGTGAAAACTGCAGGAAGTTCAAACCGGCACTAGGAAACAGACTGAGAAAGCAGAGAAAAAGTGTCTCCTGCAACCCGTTCCCTTGGTGCTAGATGAACGAACGTCTCTCCACTTGCTCAGTTCTGAGAGATAAGTGTGTGTGAAAGCCGTCCTTCACCTAGCTTGTTGGGAACTCAAAGTTTCCTTTCAGTTGCAATCTCCATTCCATACATATATATGGGGAGGTAAAAGCTCCAACTAAGATTTACAGTGAAAACTGCAGGAACTTCAAACCGGCACTAGGAAACAGACTGAGAAAGCGGAGAAATAGTGTCTCCTGCAACCCGTTCCCTTGGTGCTAGATGAACGAACGTCTCTCCACTTGCTCAGTTCTGAGAGATAAGTGTGTGTGAAAGCCGTCCTTCACCTAGCTTGTTGGGAACACAAAGTTTCTTTTCAGTTGGAAACTCCATTCCATACATATATATGGGGAGGTACGAGCTCCAACTCTGTTTTCCAGTGAAAACTGCATTAATTGCAAACCGGCAGTAGGAAAAAGACTGAGAAAGCAGAGAAAAAGTGTCTCCAGCAACGAGTTCCCTTGGTGCTAGATGAACGAACGTCTCTCCACTTGCTCAGTTCTGAGAGATAAGTGTGAGGGAAAGCCGTCCTTCAACTAGCTTGTTGGGAACACAAAGTTTCTTTTCAGTTGCAAACTCCAATCCATACATATATATGGGGCGGTAGAAGCTCCAACTCGATTTTACAGTGAAAACTGCAGGAACTTCAAACCGGCACTAGGAAACAGACTGTGAAAGCAGAGAAAAAGTGTCTCCTGCAACCCGTTCCCTTGGTGCTAGAGAAACGAACGTCTCTCCACTTGCTCAGTTCTGAGAGATAAATGTGTGTGAAAACCGTCATTCACCTCGCTTGTTGGGAACACAAAGTTTCTTTTCAGTTGCAAACTCCATTCCATACATATATATGGGGAGGTACAACTCCAACTCGGTTTTACAGTGAAAACTGCAGGAACTTCAAACTGGCACTAGGAAACAGACTGAGAAAGCAGAGAAAAAGTGTCTCCTGCAACCCGTTCCCTTGGTGCTAGATGAACGAAAGTCTCTCCACTTGCTCATTTTTGAGAGATAATTGTGTGTGAAAGCCGTCCTTCAGCTAGCTTGTTGGGAACACAAAGTTTCTTTTCAGTTGCAAACTCCATTCCATACATAAATATGGGGAGGTACTAGCTCCAACTCGGTTTTCAAGTGAAAACTGGAGGAACTTCAAACCGGCACTAGGAAACAGACTGAGAAAGCAGAGAAAAAGTGTCTCGTATAACCCGTTCCCTTGGTGCTAGATGAACGAACGTCTCTCCACTTGCTCAGTTCTGAGAGATAAGTGTGTGGGAAAGCCGCCCTTCAACTAGCTTTTTGGGAACACAAAGTTTCTTTTCAGTTGCAAACTCCATTCCATACATATATATGGGGATGTACTAGTTCCAACTCGGTTTTAGTGTGAAAACTGCAGGAACTTCAAACAGGCACTAGGAAACAGACTGAGAAAGCAGAGAAAAAGTGTCTCCTGCAACCCATTCCCTTGGTGCTAGATGAACGAACGTCTCTCCACTTGCTCAGTTCTGAGAGAAAAGTGTGTGTGAAAGCCGTCCTTCACCTAGATTGTTGGGAACACAAAGTTTCTTTTCAGTTTCAAACTCCATTCCATACATATATATGGGGAGGTAGAAGTTCCAACTCGGTTTTACAGTGAAAACTGCAGGAAGTTCAAACCGGCACTAGGAAACAGACTGAGAAAGCAGAGAAAAAGTTACTCCTGCAACCCGTTCCCCCGGTGCTAGATGAACGAACGTCTCTCCACTTGCTCAGTTCTGAGAGATAAGTGTGTGTGAAAGCCGTACTTCACCTAGCTTGTTGGGAACACAAAGTTTCTTTTCAGTTGAAAATTCCATTCCATACATATATATGGGGAGGTACAAGCTCCAACACGGTTTTACAGTGAAAACAGCAGGAACTTCAAACCGGCACTAGGAAACAGACTGAGAAAGCAGAGAAAATGTGTCTCCTGCAACACGTTCCCTTGGTGCTAGATGAACGAACGTCTCTCCACTTGCTCAGTTCTGAGAGATTATTGTGTGTGAAAGCCGTCCTTCACCTAGCTTGTTGGGATCACAAAGTTTCTTTTCAGTTGCAAACTCCATTCCATACATATATATGGGGAGGTACAAGCTCCAACTCGGTTCTACAGTGAAAACTGCAGGAACTTCAAACTGGCAATAGGAAACAGACTGAGAAAGCAGAGAAAAAGAGTCTGCTCCAACCAGTTCCCTTGGTGCTAGATGAAAGAAAGTCTCTCCACTTGCTCAGTTCTGAGAGATAATTGTGTGTGAAAGCCGTCCTTCAGCAAGCTTGTTGGGAACACAAAGTTTTTTTCAGTTGCAAACTCCATTCCATACATATATATGGGGAGGTACTAGCTCCAACTCGGTTTTCAAGTGAAAACTGCAGGAACTTCAAACCGGCACTAGGAAACAGACTGAGAAAGCAGAGAAAAAGTGTCTCCTGCAACCCGTTCCCTTGGTGCTAGATGAACGAACGTCTCTCCACTTGCTCAGTTCTGAGAGATAAGTGTGTGGGAAAGCCGTCCTTCACCTAGCTTGTTGGGAACACAAAGTTTCTTTTCAGTTGCAAACTCCATTCCATACATATATATGGGGAGGTAATAGCTCCAACTATGTTTTAGTGTGAAAACTGCAGGAACTTCAAACCGGCACTAGGAAACAGACTGAGAAAGCAGAGAAAAAGTGTCTCCTGCAACCCGTTCCATTGGTGCTAGATGAACGAACGTCTCTCCACTTGCTCAGTTCTGAGAGAAAAGTGTGTGTGAAAGCCGTCCTTCACCTAGATTGTTGGGAACACAAAGTTTCTTTTCAGTTTCAAACTCCATTCCATACATATATATGGGGAGGTAGAAGTTCCAACACGGTTTTACAGTGAAACCTGCAGGAACTTCAAACCGGCACTAGGAAACAGACTGAGAATGCAGAGAAAAAGTTACTCCTGCAACCCGTTCCCCCGGTGCTAGATGAACGAACGTCTCTCCACTTGCTCAGTTCTGAGAGATAATTGTGTGTGAAAGCCGTACTTCACCTAGATTGTTGGGAACACAAAGTTTCTTTTCAGGTGCAAACTACATTACATACATATATATGGGGAGGTACAAGCTCCAACTCGGTTTTACAGTGAAAACTGCAGGAACTTCAAACCGGCACTAGGAAACAGACTGAGAAAGCAGAGAAAAAGTGACTCCTGCAACCCGTTCCCTTGGTGCTAGATGAACGAAAGTCTCTCCACTTGCTCAGTTCTGAGAGATAAGTGTGTGTGAAAGCCGTCCTTCAACTAGCTTGTTGGGAACACAAAGTTTCTTTTCAGTTGCAAACTCCATTCCATACATATATATGGGGAGGTACAAGCTCCAACTCGGTTTTACAGTGAAAACTGCAGGAACTTCAAACCGGCAATAGGAAACAGACTGAGAAAGCAGAGAAAAAGTGTCTCCTGCAACCCGTTCCCTTGGTGCTAGATGAACGAACGTCTCTCCACTTGCTCAGTTCTGAGAGATAAGTGTGTGTGAAAGCCGTACTTCACCTAGCTTGTTGGGAACACAAAGTTTCTTTTCAGTTGCAAACTCCATTCCATACATATATATAGGGGAGGTACAAGCTGCAAATCGGTTTTACAGTGAAAACTGCAGGAACTTCAAACCGGCACTAGGAAACAGACTGAGAAAGCAGAGAAAAAGTGTCTCCTGCAACCCGTTCCCTTGGTGATAGATGAAAGAATGTCTCTCCAATTGCTCAGTTCTGAGGGATAAGTGTGTGTGAAACCCGTCCTTCACCTAGCTTGTTGGGAACACAAAGTTTCTTTTCAGGTGCAAACTCCATTTCATACATATATATGGGGAGGTACTAGATCCAACTCGGTTTTACAGTGAAAACTGCATGAACTTCAAACCGGCACTAGGAAACAGACTGAGAAAGCAGAGAAAAAGTGTCTCCTGCAACCCGTTCCCTTGGTGCTAGGTGAACGAACGTCTCTCCACTTGCTCAGTTCCGAGAGATAAGTGTGTGTGAAAGCCGTCCTTCAACTAGCTTGTTGGGAACACAAAGTTTCTTTTCAGTTGGAAACTCCATTCCATACATATATATGGGGAGGTACTAGCTCCAACTCTGTTTTACAGTGAAAACTGCAGGAACTTCAAACCGGCACTAGGAAACAGACTGAGAAAGCAGAGAAAAAGTGTCTCCTGCAACCCGTTCCCTTGGTGCTAGATGAACGAACGTCTTTCCACTTGCTCAGTTCTGAGAGATAAGTGTGTGTGAAAGCCGTCCTTCACCTAGCTTGTTGGGAACACAAAGTTTCTTTTCAGTTGCAAACTCCATTCCATACATATATATGGGGAGGTACAAGCTCCAACTCGGTTTTACAGTGAAAACTGCAGGAACTTCAAACCGGCAATAGGAAACAGACTGAGAAAGCAGAGAAAAAGTGTCTCCTGCAACCCGTTCCCTTGGTGCTAGATGAATGAACGTCTCTCCACTTGCTCAGTTCTGAGAGATAAGTGTGTGTGAAAGCCGTCCTTCACCTAGCTTGTTGGGAACACAAAGTTTCTTTTCAGTTGCAAACTCCATTCCATACATATATATGGGGAGGTACAAGCTCCAACTCGGTTTTACAGTGAAAACTGCAGGAACTTCAAACCGGCAATAGGAAACAGACTGAGAAAGCAGAGAAAAAGTGTCTCCTGCAACCCGTTCCCTTGGTACTAGATGAACGAACGTCTCTCCACTTGCTCTGTTCTGAGAGATAAGTGTGTGTGAAAGCCGTCCTTCACCTAGCTTGTTGGGAACACAAAGTTTCTTTTCAGTTGCAAACTCCATTCCATACATATATATGGGGAGGTACAAGCTCCAACTCGGTTGTACAGTGAAAACTGCAGGAACTTCAAACCGGCACTAGGAAACAGACTGAGAAAGCAGAGAAAAAGTGTCTCCTGCAACCCGTTCCCTTGGTGCTAGATGAACGAACGTCTCTCCACTTGCTCAGTTCTGAGAGATAAGTGTGTGTGAAAGCCGTACTTCACCTAGCTTGTTGGGAACACAAAGTTTCTTTTCAGTTGCAAACTCCATTCCATACATATATATAGGGGAGGTACAAGCTGCAAATCGGTTTTACAGTGAAAACTGCAGGAACTTCAAACCGGCACTAGGAAACAGACTGAGAAAGCAGAGAAAAAGTGTCTCCTGCAACCCGTTCCCTTGGTGATAGATGAACGAATGTCTCTCCAATTGCTCAGTTCTGAGGGATAAGTGTGTGTGAAACCCGTCCTTCACCTAGCTTGTTGGGAACACAAAGTTTCTTTTCAGGTGCAAACTCCATTTCATACATATATATGGGGAGGTACTAGATCCAACTCGGTTTTACAGTGAAAACTGCATGAACTTCAAACCGGCACTAGGAAACAGACTGAGAAAGCAAAGAAAAAGTGTCCCCTGCAACCCGTTCCCTTGGTGCTAGGTGAACGAACGTCTCTCCACTTGCTCAGTTCCGAGAGATAAGTGTGTGTGAAAGCCGTCCTTCAACTAGCTTGTTGGGAACACAAAGTTTCTTTTCAGTTGGAAACTCCATTCCATACATATATATGGGGAGGTACTAGCTCCAACTCTGTTTTACAGTGAAAACTGCAGGAACTTCAAACCGGCACTAGGAAACAGACTGAGAAAGCAGAGAAAAAGTGTCTCCTGCAACCCGTTCCCTTGGTGCTAGATGAACGAACGTCTCTCCACTTGCTCAGTTCTGAGAGATAAGTGTGTGTGAAAGCCGTCCTTCACCTAGCTTGTTGGGAACACAAAGTTTCTTTTCAGTTGCAAACTCCATTCCATACATATATATGGGGAGGTACAAGCTCCAACTCGGTTTTACAGTGAAAACTGCAGGAACTTAAAACCGGCAATAGGAAACAGACTGAGAAAGCAGAGAAAAAGTGTCTCCTGCAACCCGTTCCCTTGGTGCTAGATGAACGAAAGTCTCTCCACTTGCTCAGTTCTGAGAGATAATTGTGTGTGAAAGCCGTCCTTCAACTAGCTTGTTGGGAACACAAAGTTTCTTTTCAGTTGCAAACTCCATTCCATACATATATATTGGGAGGTACAAGCTCCAACTCGGTTTTACAGTGAAAACTGCAGGAACTTCAAACCGGCAATAGGAAACAGACTGAGAAAGCAGAGAAAAAGTGTCTCCTGCAACCCGTTACCTTGGTGCTAGATGAACGAACGTCTCTCCACTTGCTCAGTTCTGAGAGATAAGTGTGTGTGAAAGCCGTACTTCACCTAGCTTGTTTTGAACACAAAGTTTCTTTTCAGTTGCAAACTCCATTACATACATATATATAGGGGAGGTACAAGCTGCAAATCGGTTTTACAGTGAAAACTGCAGGAACTTCAAACCGGCACTAGGAAACAGACTGAGAAAGCAGAGAAAAAGTGTCTCCTGCAACCCGTTCCCTTGGTGATAGATGAACGAATGTCTCTCCAATTGCTCAGTTCTGAGGGATAAGTGTGTGTGAAACCCGTCCTTCACCTAGCTTGTTGGGAACACAAAGTTTCTTTTCAGGTGCAAACTCCATTTCATACATATATATGGGGAGGTACTAGATCCAACTCGGTTTTACAGTGAAAACTGCATGAACTTCAAACCGGCACTAGGAAACAGACTGAGAAAGCAGAGAAAAAGTGTCTCCTGCAACCCGTTCCCTTGGTGCTAGGTGAACGAACGTCTCTCCACTTGCTCAGTTCCGAGAGATAAGTGTGTGTGAAAGCCGTCCTTCAACTAGCTTGTTGGGAACACAAAGTTTCTTTTCAGTTGGAAACTCCATTCCATACATATATATGGGGAGGTACTAGCTCCAACTCTGTTTTACAGTGAAAACTGCAGGAACTTCAAACCGGCACTAGGAAACAGACTGAGAAAGCAGAGAAAAAGTGTCTCCTGCAACCCGTTCCCTTGGTGCTAGATGAACGAACGTCTCTCCACTTGCTCAGTTCTGAGAGATAAGTGTGTGTGAAAGCCGTCCTTCACCTAGCTTGTTGGGAACACAAAGTTTCTTTTCAGTTGCAAACTCCATTCCATACATATATATGGGGAGGTACAAGCTCCAACTCGGTTTTACAGTGAAAACTGCAGGAACTTCAAACCGGCAATAGGAAACCGACTGAGAAAGCAGAGAAAAAGTGTCTCCTGCAACCCGTTCCCTTGGTGCTAGATGAACGAACGTCTCTCCACTTGCTCATTTCTGAGAGATAAGTGTGTGTGAAAGCCGTCCTTCACCTAGCTTGTTGGGAACACAAAGTTTCTTTTCAGTTGCAAACTCCATTCCATACATATATATGGGGAGGTACAAGCTCCAACTCGGTTTTACAGTGAAAACTGCAGGAACTTCAAACCGGCACTAGGAAACAGACTGAGAAAGCAGAGAAAAAGTGTCTCCTGCAACCCGTTCCCTTGGTGCTAGATGAACGAACGTCTCTCCACTTGCTCAGTTCTGAGAGATAAGTGTGTGTGAAAGCCGTACTTCACCTAGCTTGTTGGGAACACAAAGTTTCTTTTCAGTTGCAAACTCCATTCCATACATATATATAGGGGAGGTACAAGCTGCAAATCGGTTTTACACTGAAAACTGCAGGAACTTCAAACCGGCACTAGGAAACAGACTGAGAAAGCAGAGAAATAGTGTCTCCTGCAACCCGTTCCCTTGGTGATAGATGAACGAATGTCTCTCCAATTGCTCAGTTCTGAGGGATAAGTGTGTGTGAAACCCGTCCTTCACCTAGCTTGTTGGGAACACAAAGTTTCTTTTCAGGTGCAAACTCCATTTCATACATATATATGGGGAGGTACTAGATCCAACTCGGTTTTACAGTGAAAACTGCATGAACTTCAAACCGGCACTAGGAAACAGACTGAGAAAGCAAAGAAAAAGTGTCTCCTGCAACCCGTTCCCTTGGTGCTAGGTGAACGAACGTCTCTCCACTTGCTCAGTTCCGAGAGATAAGTGTGTGTGAAAGCCGTCCTTCAACTAGCTTGTTGGGAACACAAAGTTTCTTTTCAGTTGGAAACTCCATTCCATACATATATATGGGGAGGTACTAGCTCCAACTCTGTTTTACAGTGAAAACTGCAGGAACTTCAAACCGGCACTAGGAAACAGACTGAGAAAGCAGAGAAAAAGTGTCTCCTGCAACCCGTTCCCTTGGTGCTAGATGAACGAACGTCTCTCCACTTGCTCATTTCTGAGAGATAAGTGTGTGTGAAAGCCGTCCTTCACCTAGCTTGTTGGGAACACAAAGTTTCTTTTCAGTTGCAAACTCCATTCCATACATATATATGGGGAGGTACAAGCTCCAACTCGGATTTACAGTGAAAACTGCAGGAACTTAAAACCGGCAATAGGAAACAGACTGAGAAAGCAGAGAAAAAGTGTCTCCTGCAACCCGTTCCCTTGGTGCTAGATGAACGAAAGTCTCTCCACTTGCTCAGTTCTGAGAGATAAGTGTGTGTGAAAGCCGTCCTTCAACTAGCTTGTTGGGAACACAAAGTTTCTTTTCAGTTGCAAAATCCATTCCATACATATATATTGGGAGGTACAAGCTCCAACTCGGTTTTACAGTGAAAACTGCAGGAACTTCAAACCGGCAATAGGAAACAGACTGAGAAAGCAGAGAAAAAGTGTCTCCTGCAACCCGTTCCCTTGGTGCTAGATGAACGAACGTCTCTCCACTTGCTCAGTTCTGAGAGATATGTGTGTTTGAAAGCCGTCCTTCACCTAGCTTGTTGGGAACACAAAGTTTCTTTTCAGTTGCAAACTCCATTCCATACATATATATAGGGGAGGTACAAGCTGCAAATCAGTTTTACAGTGAAAACTGCAGGAACTTCAAACCGGCACTAGGAAACAGACTGAGAAAGCAGAGAAAAAGTGTCCCCTGCAACCCGTTCCCTTGGTGATAGATGAACGAATGTCTCTCCAATTGCTCATTTCTGAGGGATAAGTGTGTGTGAAACCCGTCCTTCACCTAGCTTGTTGGGAACACAAAGTTTCTTTTCAGGTGCAAACTCCAATTCATACATATATATGGGGAGGTACTAGATCCAACTCGGTTTTACAGTGAAAACTGCATGAAATTCAAACCGGCACTAGGAAACAGACTGAGAAAGCAGAGAAAAAGTGTCTCCTGCAACCCGTTCCCTTGGTGCTAGGTGAACGAACGTCTCTCCACTTGCTCAGTTCCGAGAGATAAGTGTGTGTGAAAGCCGTCCTTCACCTAGCTTGTTGGGAACACAAAGTTTCTTTTCAGTTGCAAACTCCATTCCATACATATATATGGGGAGGTACAAGCTCCAACTCGGTTTTACAGTGAAAACTGCAGGAACTTAAAACCGGCAATAGGAAACAGACTGAGAAAGCAGAGAAAAAGTGTCTCCTGCAACCCGTTCCCTTGGTGCTAGATGAACGAAAGTCTCTCCACTTGCTCAGTTCTGAGAGGTAATTGTGTGTGAAAGCCGTCCTTCACCTAGGATGTTGGGAACACAAAGTTTCTTTTCAGTTTCAAACTCCATTCCATACATATATATGGGGAGGTACAAGCTCCAACTCGGTTTTACAGTGAAAACTGCAGGAACTTCAAACCGGCAATAGGAAACAGACTGAGAAAGCAGAGAAAAAGTGCCTCCTGCAACCCGTTCCCTTGGTGCTAGATGAACGAACTACTCTCCACTTGCTCAGTTCTGAGAGATAAGTGTGTGTGAAAGCCGTCCTTCACCTAGCTTGTTGGGAACACAAAGTTTCTTTTCAGTTGCAAACTCCATTCCATACATATATATAGGGGAGGTACAAGCTCCAACTCTGTTTTACAGTGAAAACTGCAGGAACTTCAAACCGGCACTAGGAAACCGACTGAGAAAGCAGAGAAAAAGTGTCTCCTGCAACCCGTTCCCTTGGTGATAGATGAACGAATGTCTCTCCAATTGCTCACTTCTGAGGGATAAGTGTGTGTGAAAGCAGTCCTTCACCTAGCTTGTTGGGAACACAAAGTTTCTTTTCAGGTGCAAACTCCATTCCATACATATATATAGGGGAGGTACAAGCTCCAACTCGGTTTTACAGTGAAAACTGCAGGAACTTCAAACCGGCACTAGGAAACAGACTGAGAATGCAGAGAAAAAGTGTCTCCTGCAACACGTTCCCTTGGTGATAGATGAATGAATGTCTCTCCAATTGCTTAGTTCTGAGGGATAAGTGTGTGTGAAAGCCGTCCTTCACCTAGCTTGTTGGGAACACAAAGTTTCTTTTCAGGTGCAAACTCCATTCCATTCATATATATGGGGAGGTACTAGCTCCAACTCTCTTTTACAGTGAAAACTGCAGGAACTTCACACCGGCACTAGGAAACAGACTGAGAAAGCAGAGAAAAACTGTCTCCTGCAACCCGTTCCCTTTGTGCTAGATGAACGAAAGACTCTCCACTTGCTCAGTTCTGAGAGATAAGTGTGTGTGAAAGCCGTCCTTCACCTAGCTTGTTGGGAACCCAAAGTTTCTTTTCAGTTGCAAACTCCATTCCATACATATATATGGGGAGGTAGAAGCTCCAACTCGGTTTTACACTGAAAACTGCAGGAACTTCAAACCGGCACTAGGAAACGGAATGAGAAAGCAGAGAAAAAGTGTCCCCTGCAAACCGTTCCCTTGGTGCTAGATGAACGAACGTCTCTCCACTTGCTCAGTTCTGAGAGATAAGTGTGGGTGAAAGCCGTCCTTCACCTAGCATGTTGGGAACACAAAGTTTCTCTTCAGTTGCAAACTCAATTCCATAAATATATATGGGGAGGTACAAGCTCCAACTCGGTTTTACAGTGAAAACTGCAGGAACTTAAAACCGGCAATAGGAAACAGACTGAGAAAGCAGAGAAAAAGTGTCCCCTGCAACCCGTTCCCTTGGTGCTAGATGAACGAATGTCTCTCCACTTGCTCAGTTCTGAGAGATAAGTGTGTGTGAAAGCCGTCCTTCACCTAGCATGTTGGGAACACAAAGATTCTTTTCAGTTGCAAACTCCATTCCATACATATATATGGGGAGGTACAAGCTCCAACTGGGTTTTACAGTGGAAACTGCAGGAACTTCAAACCGGCAATAGGAAACAGACTGAGAAAGCAGAGAAAAATTGCCTCCTGCAACCCATTCCCTTGGTGCTAGATGAACGAACGTCTCTCCACTTGCTCAGTTCTGAGAGATAAGTGTGTGTGAAAGCCGTCCTTCACCTAGCTTGTTGGGAACACAAAGTTTTTTTTAGTTGCAAACTCCATTTCATACATATATATAGGGGAGGTACAAGCTCCAACTCTGATTTACAGTGAAAACTGCAGGAATTTCAAACCGGCAATAGGAAACAGACTGAGAAAGCAGAGAAAATGTGTCTCCTGCAACCCGTTCCCTTGGTGCTAGATGAACGAACGTCTCTCCACTTGCTCAGTTCTGAGAGATATGTGTGTGTGAAAGCCGTCCTTTACCTAGCATGTTGGGAACACAAAGTTTCTCTTCAGTTGCAAACTCCATTCCATACATATATATGGGGAGGTACAAGCTCCAACTCGGTTTTACAGTGAAAACGGCAGGAACTTCAAACCGGCAATAGGAAACAGACTGAGAAAGCAGAGAAAAAGTGCCTCCTGCAACCCGTTCCCTTGGTGCTAGATGAACGAACGTCTCTCCACTTGCTCAGTTCTGAGAGATAAGTGTGTGTGAAAGCCGTCCTTCACCTAGCTTGTTGGGAACACAAAGTTTCTTTTCAGTTGCAAACTCCATTCCATACATATATATAGGGGAGGTACAAGCTCCAACTCGGTTTTACAGTGAAAACGGCAGGAACTTCAAACCGGCACTAGGAAACAGACTGAGAAAGCAGAGAAAAAGTGTCTCCTGCAACCCGTTCCCTTGGTGATAGATGAACGAATGTCTCTCCAATTGCTCAATTCTGAGGGATAAGTGTGTGTGAAAGCCGTCCTTCACCTAGCTTGTTGGGAACACAAAGTTTCTTTTCAGGTGCAAACTCCATTCCATACATATATATGGGGAAGTACAAGCTCCAAATCGGTTTTACAGTGAAAACTGCAGGAACTTAAAACCGGCACTAGGAAACAGACTGAGAAAGCAGAGAAAAAGTGTCTCCTGCAACGCGTTCCCTTGGTGCTAGATGAACGAACGTCTCTCCACTTGCTAAGTTCTGAGGGATATGTGTGAGTGAAAGCCGTCCTTCACCTATCTTATTGGGAACACAAAGTTTCTTTTCAGTTGAAAACTCCATTCCATACATATATATGGGGAGGTATGAGCTCCAACTCGGTTTTACAGTGAAAACGGCAGGAAATTCAAACCGGCACTAGGAAACAGACTGAGAAAGCAGAGAAAAATGTCCCCTGCAACCCGTTCCCTTGGTGCTAGATGAACGAACGTCTCTCCACTTGCTCAGTTCCGAGAGATAAGTGTGTGTGAAAGCCGTCCTTCAACTAGCTTGTTGGGAACACAAAGTTTCTTTTCAGTTGCAAACTCCATACCATACATATATATGGGGAGGTACTAGCTCCAACTCGGTTTTACAGTGAAAACTGCCGGAACTTCAAACCGGCACTAGGAAACAGACTGAAAATGCAGAGAAAATGTGTCTCCTGCAACACGTTCCCTTGGTGCTAGATGAACGAACGTCTCTCCACTTGCTCAGTTCTGAGAGATTATTGTGTGTGAAAGCCGTCCTTCACCTAGCTTGTTGGGATCACAAAGTTTCTTTTCAGTTGCAAACTCCATTCCATACATATATATGGGGAGGTACAAGCTCCAACACGGTTCTACAGGGAAAACTGCAGGAACTTCAAACTGGCACTAGGAAACAGACTGAGAAAGCAGAGAAAAAGTGTCTGCTTCAACCCGTTCCCTTGGTGCTAGGGAAAGTAAGTCTCTCCACTTGCTCAGTTCTGAGAGATAATTGTGTGTGAAAGCCGTCCTTCAGCAAGCTTGTTGGGAACACAAAGTTTTTTTCAGTTGCAAACTCCATTCCATACATATATATGGGGAGGTACTAGCTCCAACTCGGTTTTCAAGTGAAAACTGCAGGAACTTCAAACCGGCACTAGGAAACAGACTGAGAAAGCAGAGAAAAAGTGTCTCCTGCAACCCGTTCCCTTGGTGCTAGATGAACGAACGTCTCTCCACTTGCTCAGTTCTGAGAGATAAGTGTGTGGGAAAGCCGTCCTTCAACTAGCTTGTTGGGAACACAAAGTTTCTTTTCAGTTGCAAACTCCATTCCATACATATATATGGGGAGGTAATAGCTCCAACTATGTTTTAGTGTGAAAACTGCAGGAACTTCAAACCGGCACTAGGAAACAGACTGAGAAAGCAGAGAAAAAGTGTCTCCTGCAACCCGTTCCCTTGGTGCTAGATGAACGAACGTCTCTCCACTTGCTCAGTTCTGAGAGAAAAGTGTGTGTGAAAGCCGTCCTTCACCTAGATTGTTGGGAACACAAAGTTTCTTTTCAGTTTCAAACTCCATTCCATACATATATATGGGGAGGTAGAAGTTCCAACACGGTTTTACAGTGAAAACTGCAGGAACTTCAAACCGGCACTAGGAAACAGACTGAGAATGCAGAGAAAAAGTGACTCCTGCAACCCGTTCCCCCGGTGCTAGATGAACGAACGTCTCTCCACTTGCTCAGTTCTGAGAGATAATTGTGTGTGAAAGCCGTACTTCACCTAGCTTGTTGGGAACACAAAGTTTCTTTTCAGTTGCAAACTCCATTACATACATATATATGGGGAGGTACAAGCTCCAACTCGGTTTTACAGTGAAAACTGCACGAACTTCAAACCGGCACTAGGAAACAGACTGAGAAAGCAGAGAAAAAGTGTCTCCTGCAACCCGTTCCCTTGGTGCTAGATGAACGAAAGTCTCTCCACTTGCTCAGTTCTGAGAGATAAGTGTGTGTGAAAGCCGTCCTTCAACTAGCTTGTTGGGAACACAAAGTTTCTTTTCAGTTGCAAACTCCATTCCATACATATATATGGGGAGGTACAAGCTCCAACTCGGTTTTACAGTGAAAACTGCAGGAACTTCAAACCGGCAATAGGAAACAGACTGAGAAAGCAGAGAAAAAGTGTCTCCTGCAACCCGTTCCCTTGGTGCTAGATGAACGAACGTCTCTCCACTTGCTCAGTTCTGAGAGATAAGTGTGTGTGAAAGCCGTACTTCACCTAGCTTGTTGGGAACACAAAGTTTCTTTTCAGTTGCAAACTCCATTCCATACATATATATAGGGGAGGTACAAGCTGCAAATCGGTTTTACAGTGAAAACTGCAGGAACTTCAAACCGGCACTAGGAAACAGACTGAGAAAGCAGAGAAAAAGTGTCTCCTGCAACCCGTTCCCTTGGTGATAGATGAACGAATGTCTCTCCAATTGCTCAGTTCTGAGGGATAAGTGTGTGTGAAACCCGTCCTTCACCTAGCTTGTTGGGAACACAAAGTTTCTTTTCAGGTGCAAACTCCATTTCATACATATATATGGGGAGGTACTAGATCCAACTCGGTTTTACAGTGAAAACTGCATGAACTTCAAACCGGCACTAGGAAACAGACTGAGAAAGCAGAGAAAAAGTGTCTCCTGCAACCCGTTCCCTTGGTGCTAGGTGAACGAACGTCTCTCCACTTGCTCAGTTCCGAGAGATAAGTGTGTGTGAAAGCCGTCCTTCAACTAGCTTGTTGGGAACACAAAGTTTCTTTTCAGTTGGAAACTCCATTCCATACATATATATGGGGAGGTACTAGCTCCAACTCTGTTTTACAGTGAAAACTGCAGGAACTTCAAACCGGCACTAGGAAACAGACTGAGAAAGCAGAGAAAAAGTGTCTCCTGCAACCCGTTCCCTTGGTGCTAGATGAACGAACGTCTCTCCACTTGCTCAGTTCTGAGAGATAAGTGTGTGTGAAAGCCGTCCTTCACCTAGCTTGTTGGGAACACAAAGTTTCTTTTCAGTTGCAAACTCCATTCCATACATATATATGGGGAGGTACAAGCTCCAACTCGGTTTTACAGTGAAAACTGCAGGAACTTCAAACCGGCAATAGGAAACAGACTGAGAAAGCAGAGAAAAAGTGTCTCCTGCAACCCGTTCCCTTGGTGCTAGATGAACGAACGTCTCTCCACTTGCTCAGTTCTGAGAGATAAGTGTGTGTGAAAGCCGTCCTTCACCTAGCTTGTTGGGAACACAAAGTTTCTTTTCAGTTGCAAACTCCATTCCATACATATATATGGGGAGGTACAAGCTCCAACTCGGTTTTACAGTGAAAACTGCAGGAACTTCAAACCGGCAATAGGAAACAGACTGAGAAAGCAGAGAAAAAGTGTCTCCTGCAACCCGTTCCCTTGGTGCTAGATGAACGAACGTCTCTCCACTTGCTCAGTTCTGAGAGATATGTGTGTTTGAAAGCCGTCCTTCACCTAGCTTGTTGGGAACACAAAGTTTCTTTTCAGTTGCAAACTCAATTCCATACATATATATGGGGAGGTACAAGCTCCAACTCGGTTTTACAGTGAAAACTGCAGGAACTTCAAACCGGCAATAGGAAACAGACTGAGAAAGCAGAGAAAAAGTGTCTCCTGCAACCCGTTCCCTTGGTGCTAGATGAACGAACGTCTCTCCACTTGCTCAGTTCTGAGAGATAAGTGTGTGTGAAAGCCGTCCTTCACCTAGCTTGTTGGGAACACAAAGTTTCTTTTCAGTTGCAAACTCCATTCCATACATATATATAGGGGAGGTACAAGCTGCAAATCGGTTTTACAGTGAAAACTGCAGGAACTTCAAACCGGCACTAGGAAACAGACTGAGAAAGCGGAGAAATAGTGTCTCCTGCAACCCGTTCCCTTGGTGCTAGATGAACGAACGTCTCTCCACTTGCTCAGTTCTGAGAGATAAGTGTGTGTGAAAGCCGTCCTTCACCTAGCTTGTTGGGAACACAAAGTTTCTTTTCAGTTGGAAACTCCATTCCATACATATATATGGGGAGGTACGAGCTCCAACTCTGTTTTCCAGTGAAAACTGCATTAATTGCAAACCGGCAGTAGGAAAAAGACTGAGAAAGCAGAGAAAAAGTGTCTCCAGCAACGAGTTCCCTTGGTGCTAGATGAACGAACGTCTCTCCACTTGCTCAGTTCTGAGAGATTAGTGTGAGGGAAAGCCGTCCTTCAACTAGCTTGTTGGGAACACAAAGTTTCTTTTCAGTTGCAAACTCCAATCCATACATATATATGGGGCGGTAGAAGCTCCAACTCGATTTTACAGTGAAAACTGCAGGAACTTCAAACCGGCACTAGGAAACAGACTGTGAAAGCAGAGAAAAAGTGTCTCCTGCAACCCGTTCCCTTGGTGCTAGAGAAACGAACGTCTCTCCACTTGCTCAGTTCAGAGAGATAAATGTGTGTGAAAACCGTCATTCACCTCGCTTGTTGGGAACACAAAGTTTCTTTTCAGTTGCAAACTCCATTCCATACATATATATGGGGAGGTACAACTCCAACTCGGTTTTACAGTGAAAACTGCAGGAACTTCAAACTGGCACTAGGAAACAGACTGAGAAAGCAGAGAAAAAGTGTCTCCTGCAACCCGTTCCCTTGGTGCTAGATGAACGAAAGTCTCTCCACTTGCTCATTTTTGAGAGATAATTGTGTGTGAAAGCCGTCCTTCAGCTAGCTTGTTGGGAACACAAAGTTTCTTTTCAGTTGCAAACTCCATTCCATACATAAATATGGGGAGGTACTAGCTCCAACTCGGTTTTCAAGTGAAAACTGGAGGAACTTCAAACCGGCACTAGTAAACAGACTGAGAAAGCAGAGAAAAAGTGTCTCGTATAACCCGTTCCCTTGGTGCTAGATGAACGAACGTCTCTCCACTTGCTCAGTTCTGAGAGATAAGTGTGTGGGAAAGCCGCCCTTCAACTAGCTTTTTGGGAACACAAAGTTTCTTTTCAGTTGCAAACTCCATTCCATACATATATATGGGGATGTACTAGTTCCAACTCGGTTTTAGTGTGAAAACTGCAGGAACTTCAAACAGGCACTAGGAAACAGACTGAGAAAGCAGAGAAAAAGTGTCTCCTGCAACCCATTCCCTTGGTGCTAGATGAACGAACGTCTCTCCACTTGCTCAGTTCTGAGAGAAAAGTGTGTGTGAAAGCCGTCCTTCACCTAGATTGTTGGGAACACAAAGTTTCTTTTCAGTTTCAAACTCCATTCCATACATATATATGGGGAGGTAGAAGTTCCAACTCGGTTTTACAGTGAAAACTGCAGGAAGTTCAAACCGGCACTAGGAAACAGACTGAGAAAGCAGAGAAAAAGTTACTCCTGCAACCCGTTCCCCCGGTGCTAGATGAACGAACGTCTCTCCACTTGCTCAGTTCTGAGAGATAAGTGTGTGTGAAAGCCGTACTTCACCTAGCTTGTTGGGAACACAAAGTTTCTTTTCAGTTGAAAATTCCATTCCATACATATATATGGGGAGGTACAAGCTCCAACACGGTTTTACAGTGAAAACAGCAGGAACTTCAAACCGGCACTAGGAAACAGACTGAGAAAGCAGAGAAAATGTGTCTCCTGCAACACGTTCCCTTGGTGCTAGATGAACGAACGTCTCTCCACTTGCTCAGTTCTGAGAGATTATTGTGTGTGAAAGCCGTCCTTCACCTAGCTTGTTGGGATCACAAAGTTTCTTTTCAGTTGCAAACTCCATTCCATACATATATATGGGGAGGTACAAGCTCCAACTCGGTTCTACAGTGAAAACTGCAGGAACTTCAAACTGGCAATAGGAAACAGACTGAGAAAGCAGAGAAAAAGAGTCTGCTCCAACCAGTTCCCTTGGTGCTAGATGAAAGAAAGTCTCTCCACTTGCTCAGTTCTGAGAGATAATTGTGTGTGAAAGCCGTCCTTCAGCAAGCTTGTTGGGAACACAAAGTTTTTTTCAGTTGCAAACTCCATTCTATACATATATATGGGGAGGTACTAGCTCCAACTCGGTTTTCAAGTGAAAACTGCAGGAACTTCAAACCGGCACTAGGAAACAGACTGAGAAAGCAGAGAAAAAGTGTCTCCTGCAACCCGTTCCCTTGGTGCTAGATGAACGAACGTCTCTCCACTTGCTCAGTTCTGAGAGATAAGTGTGTGGGAAAGCCGTCCTTCACCTAGCTTGTTGGGAACACAAAGTTTCTTTTCAGTTGCAAACTCCATTCCATACATATATATGGGGAGGTAATAGCTCCAACTATGTTTTAGTGTGAAAACTGCAGGAACTTCAAACCGGCACTAGGAAACAGACTGAGAAAGCAGAGAAAAAGTGTCTCCTGCAACCCGTTCCATTGGTGCTAGATGAACGAACGTCTCTCCACTTGCTCAGTTCTGAGAGAAAAGTGTGTGTGAAAGCCGTCCTTCACCTAGATTGTTGGGAACACAAAGTTTCTTTTCAGTTTCAAACTCCATTCCATACATATATATGGGGAGGTAGAAGTTCCAACACGGTTTTACAGTGAAACCTGCAGGAACTTCAAACCGGCACTAGGAAACAGACTGAGAATGCAGAGAAAAAGTTACTCCTGCAACCCGTTCCCCCGGTGCTAGATGAACGAACGTCTCTCCACTTGCTCAGTTCTGAGAGATAATTGTGTGTGAAAGCCGTACTTCACCTAGATTGTTGGGAACACAAAGTTTCTTTTCAGGTGCAAACTCCATTACATACATATATATGGGGAGGTACAAGCTCCAACTCGGTTTTACAGTGAAAACTGCAGGAACTTCAAACCGGCACTAGGAAACAGACTGAGAAAGCAGAGAAAAAGTGACTCCTGCAACCCGTTCCCTTGGTGCTAGATGAACGAAAGTCTCTCCACTTGCTCAGTTCTGAGAGATAAGTGTGTGTGAAAGCCGTCCTTCAACTAGCTTGTTGGGAACACAAAGTTTCTTTTCAGTTGCAAACTCCATTCCATACATATATATGGGGAGGTACAAGCTCCAACTCGGTTTTACAGTGAAAACTGCAGGAACTTCAAACCGGCAATAGGAAACAGACTGAGAAAGCAGAGAAAAAGTGTCTCCTGCAACCCGTTCCCTTGGTGCTAGATGAACGAACGTCTCTCCACTTGCTCAGTTCTGAGAGATAAGTGTGTGTGAAAGCCGTACTTCACCTAGCTTGTTGGGAACACAAAGTTTCTTTTCAGTTGCAAACTCCATTCCATACATATATATAGGGGAGGTACAAGCTGCAAATCGGTTTTACAGTGAAAACTGCAGGAACTTCAAACCGGCACTAGGAAACAGACTGAGAAAGCAGAGAAAAAGTGTCTCCTGCAACCCGTTCCCTTGGTGATAGATGAAAGAATGTCTCTCCAATTGCTCAGTTCTGAGGGATAAGTGTGTGTGAAACCCGTCCTTCACCTAGCTTGTTGGGAACACAAAGTTTCTTTTCAGGTGCAAACTCCATTTCATACATATATATGGGGAGGTACTAGATCCAACTCGGTTTTACAGTGAAAACTGCATGAACTTCAAACCGGCACTAGGAAACAGACTGAGAAAGCAGAGAAAAAGTGTCTCCTGCAACCCGTTCCCTTGGTGCTAGGTGAACGAACGTCTCTCCACTTGCTCAGTTCCGAGAGATAAGTGTGTGTGAAAGCCGTCCTTCAACTAGCTTGTTGGGAACACAAAGTTTCTTTTCAGTTGGAAACTCCATTCCATACATATATATGGGGAGGTACTAGCTCCAACTCTGTTTTACAGTGAAAACTGCAGGAACTTCAAACCGGCACTAGGAAACAGACTGAGAAAGCAGAGAAAAAGTGTCTCCTGCAACCCGTTCCCTTGGTGCTAGATGAACGAACGTCTTTCCACTTGCTCAGTTCTGAGAGATAAGTGTGTGTGAAAGCCGTCCTTCACCTAGCTTGTTGGGAACACAAAGTTTCTTTTCAGTTGCAAACTCCATTCCATACATATATATGGGGAGGTACAAGCTCCAACTCGGTTTTACAGTGAAAACTGCAGGAACTTCAAACCGGCAATAGGAAACAGACTGAGAAAGCAGAGAAAAAGTGTCTCCTGCAACCCGTTCCCTTGGTGCTAGATGAACGAACGTCTCTCCACTTGCTCAGTTCTGAGAGATAAGTGTGTGTGAAAGCCGTCCTTCACCTAGCTTGTTGGGAACACAAAGTTTCTTTTCAGTTGCAAACTCCATTCCATACATATATATGGGGAGGTACAAGCTCCAACTCGGTTTTACAGTGAAAACTGCAGGAACTTCAAACCGGCAATAGGAAACAGACTGAGAAAGCAGAGAAAAAGTGTCTCCTGCAACCCGTTCCCTTGGTACTAGATGAACGAACGTCTCTCCACTTGCTCTGTTCTGAGAGATAAGTGTGTGTGAAAGCCGTCCTTCACCTAGCTTGTTGGGAACACAAAGTTTCTTTTCAGTTGCAAACTCCATTCCATACATATATATGGGGAGGTACAAGCTCCAACTCGGTTGTACAGTGAAAACTGCAGGAATTTCAAACCGGCACTAGGAAACAGACTGAGAAAGCAGAGAAAAAGTGTCTCCTGCAACCCGTTCCCTTGGTGCTAGATGAACGAACGTCTCTCCACTTGCTCAGTTCTGAGAGATAAGTGTGTGTGAAAGCCGTACTTCACCTAGCTTGTTGGGAACACAAAGTTTCTTTTCAGTTGCAAACTCCATTCCATACATATATATAGGGGAGGTACAAGCTGCAAATCGGTTTTACAGTGAAAACTGCAGGAACTTCAAACCGGCACTAGGAAACAGACTGAGAAAGCAGAGAAAAAGTGTCTCCTGCAACCCGTTCCCTTGGTGATAGATGAACGAATGTCTCTCCAATTGCTCAGTTCTGAGGGATAAGTGTGTGTGAAACCCGTCCTTCACCTAGCTTGTTGGGAACACAAAGTTTCTTTTCAGGTGCAAACTCCATTTCATACATATATATGGGGAGGTACTAGATCCAACTCGGTTTTACAGTGAAAACTGCATGAACTTCAAACCGGCACTAGGAAACAGACTGAGAAAGCAAAGAAAAAGTGTCCCCTGCAACCCGTTCCCTTGGTGCTAGGTGAACGAACGTCTCTCCACTTGCTCAGTTCCGAGAGATAAGTGTGTGTGAAAGCCGTCCTTCAACTAGCTTGTTGGGAACACAAAGTTTCTTTTCAGTTGGAAACTCCATTCCATACATATATATGGGGAGGTACTAGCTCCAACTCTGTTTTACAGTGAAAACTGCAGGAACTTCAAACCGGCACTAGGAAACAGACTGAGAAAGCAGAGAAAAAGTGTCTCCTGCAACCCGTTCCCTTGGTGCTAGATGAACGAACGTCTCTCCACTTGCTCAGTTCTGAGAGATAAGTGTGTGTGAAAGCCGTCCTTCACCTAGCTTGTTGGGAACACAAAGTTTCTTTTCAGTTGCAAACTCCATTCCATACATATATATGGGGAGGTACAAGCTCCAACTCGGTTTTACAGTGAAAACTGCAGGAACTTAAAACCGGCAATAGGAAACAGACTGAGAAAGCAGAGAAAAAGTGTCTCCTGCAACCCGTTCCCTTGGTGCTAGATGAACGAAAGTCTCTCCACTTGCTCAGTTCTGAGAGATAAGTGTGTGTGAAAGCCGTCCTTCAACTAGCTTGTTGGGAACACAAAGTTTCTTTTCAGTTGCAAACTCCATTCCATACATATATATTGGGAGGTACAAGCTCCAACTCGGTTTTACAGTGAAAACTGCAGGAACTTCAAACCGGCAATAGGAAACAGACTGAGAAAGCAGAGAAAAAGTGTCTCCTGCAACCCGTTACCTTGGTGCTAGATGAACGAACGTCTCTCCACTTGCTCAGTTCTGAGAGATAAGTGTGTGTGAAAGCCGTACTTCACCTAGCTTGTTGGGAACACAAAGTTTCTTTTCAGTTGCAAACTCCATTACATACATATATATAGGGGAGGTACAAGCTGCAAATCGGTTTTACAGTGAAAACTGCAGGAACTTCAAACCGGCACTAGGAAACAGACTGAGAAAGCAGAGAAAAAGTGTCTCCTGCAACCCGTTCCCTTGGTGATAGATGAACGAATGTCTCTCCAATTGCTCAGTTCTGAGGGATAAGTGTGTGTGAAACCCGTCCTTCACCTAGCTTGTTGGGAACACAAAGTTTCTTTTCAGGTGCAAACTCCATTTCATACATATATATGGGGAGGTACTAGATCCAACTCGGTTTTACAGTGAAAACTGCATGAACTTCAAACCGGCACTAGGAAACAGACTGAGAAAGCAGAGAAAAAGTGTCTCCTGCAACCCGTTCCCTTGGTGCTAGGTGAACGAACGTCTCTCCACTTGCTCAGTTCCGAGAGATATGTGTGTGTGAAAGCCGTCCTTCACCTAGCTTGTTGGGAACACAAAGTTTCTTTTCAGTTGCAAACTCCATTCCATACATATATATGGGGAGGTACAAGCTCCAACTCGGTTTTACAGTGAAAACTGCAGGAACTTCAAACCGGCAATAGGAAACAGACTGAGAAAGCAGAGAAAAAGTGTCTCCTGCAACCCGTTCCCTTGGTGCTAGATGAACGAACGTCTCTCCACTTGCTCAGTTCTGAGAGATAAGTGTGTGTGAAAGCCGTCCTTCACCTAGCTTGTTGGGAACACAAAGTTTCTTTTCAGTTGCAAACTCCATTCCATACATATATATGGGGAGGTACAAGCTCCAACTCGGTTTTACAGTGAAAACTGCAGGAACTTCAAACCGGCAATAGGAAACAGACTGAGAAAGCAGAGAAAAAGTGTCTCCTGCAACCCGTTCCCTTGGTGCTAGATGAACGAACGTCTCTCCACTTGCTCAGTTCTGAGAGATATGTGTGTTTGAAAGCCGTCCTTCACCTAGCTTGTTGGGAACACAAAGTTTCTTTTCAGTTGCAAACTCAATTCCATACATATATATGGGGAGGTACAAGCTCCAACTCGGTTTTACAGTGAAAACTGCAGGAACTTCAAACCGGCAATAGGAAACAGACTGAGAAAGCAGAGAAAAAGTGTCTCCGGCAACCCGTTCCCTTGGTGCTACATGAACGAACGTCTCTCCACTTGCTCAGTTCTGAGAGATAAGTGTGTGTGAAAGCCGTCCTTCACCTAGCTTGTTGGGAACACAAAGTTTCTTTTCAGTTGCAAACTCCATTCCATACATATATATAGGGGAGGTACAAGCTGCAAATCGGTTTTACAGTGAAAACTGCAGGAACTTCAAACCGGCACTAGGAAACAGACTGAGAAAGCGGAGAAATAGTGTCTCCTGCAACCCGTTCCCTTGGTGCTAGATGAACGAACGTCTCTCCACTTGCTCAGTTCTGAGAGATAAGTGTGTGTGAAAGCCGTCCTTCACCTAGCTTGTTGGGAACACAAAGTTTCTTTTCAGTTGGAAACTCCATTCCATACATATATATGGGGAGGTACGAGCTCCAACTCTGTTTTCCAGTGAAAACTGCATTAATTGCAAACCGGCAGTAGGAAAAAGACTGAGAAAGCAGAGAAAAAGTGTCTCCAGCAACGAGTTCCCTTGGTGCTAGATGAACGAACGTCTCTCCACTTGCTCAGTTCTGAGAGATAAGTGTGAGGGAAAGCCGTCCTTCAACTAGCTTGTTGGGAACACAAAGTTTCTTTTCAGTTGCAAACTCCAATCCATACATATATATGGGGCGGTAGAAGCTCCAACTCGATTTTACAGTGAAAACTGCAGGAACTTCAAACCGGCACTAGGAAACAGACTGTGAAAGCAGAGAAAAAGTGTCTCCTGCAACCCGTTCCCTTGGTGCTAGAGAAACGAACGTCTCTCCACTTGCTCAGTTCTGAGAGATAAATGTGTGTGAAAACCGTCATTCACCTCGCTTGTTGGGAACACAAAGTTTCTTTTCAGTTGCAAACTCCATTCCATACATATATATGGGGAGGTACAACTCCAACTCGGTTTTACAGTGAAAACTGCAGGAACTTCAAACTGGCACTAGGAAACAGACTGAGAAAGCAGAGAAAAAGTGTCTCCTGCAACCCGTTCCCTTGGTGCTAGATGAACGAAAGTCTCTCCACTTGCTCATTTTTGAGAGATAATTGTGTGTGAAAGCCGTCCTTCAGCTAGCTTGTTGGGAACACAAAGTTTCTTTTCAGTTGCAAACTCCATTCCATACATAAATATGGGGAGGTACTAGCTCCAACTCGGTTTTCAAGTGAAAACTGGAGGAACTTCAAACCGGCACTAGTAAACAGACTGAGAAAGCAGAGAAAAAGTGTCTCGTATAACCCGTTCCCTTGGTGCTAGATGAACGAACGTCTCTCCACTTGCTCAGTTCTGAGAGATAAGTGTGTGGGAAAGCCGCCCTTCAACTAGCTTTTTGGGAACACAAAGTTTCTTTTCAGTTGCAAACTCCATTCCATACATATATATGGGGATGTACTAGTTCCAACTCGGTTTTAGTGTGAAAACTGCAGGAACTTCAAACAGGCACTAGGAAACAGACTGAGAAAGCAGAGAAAAAGTGTCTCCTGCAACCCATTCCCTTGGTGCTAGATGAACGAACGTCTCTCCACTTGCTCAGTTCTGAGAGAAAAGTGTGTGTGAAAGCCGTCCTTCACCTAGATTGTTGGGAACACAAAGTTTCTTTTCAGTTTCAAACTCCATTCCATACATATATATGGGGAGGTAGAAGTTCCAACTCGGTTTTACAGTGAAAACTGCAGGAAGTTCAAACCGGCACTAGGAAACAGACTGAGAAAGCAGAGAAAAAGTTACTCCTGCAACCCGTTCCCCCGGTGCTAGATGAACGAACGTCTCTCCACTTGCTCAGTTCTGAGAGATAAGTGTGTGTGAAAGCCGTACTTCACCTAGCTTGTTGGGAACACAAAGTTTCTTTTCAGTTGAAAATTCCATTCCATACATATATATGGGGAGGTACAAGCTCCAACACGGTTTTACAGTGAAAACAGCAGGAACTTCAAACCGGCACTAGGAAACAGACTGAGAAAGCAGAGAAAATGTGTCTCCTGCAACACGTTCCCTTGGTGCTAGATGAACGAACGTCTCTCCACTTGCTCAGTTCTGAGAGATTATTGTGTGTGAAAGCCGTCCTTCACCTAGCTTGTTGGGATCACAAAGTTTCTTTTCAGTTGCAAACTCCATTCCATACATATATATGGGGAGGTACAAGCTCCAACTCGGTTCTACAGTGAAAACTGCAGGAACTTCAAACTGGCAATAGGAAACAGACTGAGAAAGCAGAGAAAAAGAGTCTGCTCCAACCAGTTCCCTTGGTGCTAGATGAAAGAAAGTCTCTCCACTTGCTCAGTTCTGAGAGATAATTGTGTGTGAAAGCCGTCCTTCAGCAAGCTTGTTGGGAACACAAAGTTTTTTTCAGTTGCAAACTCCATTCCATACATATATATGGGGAGGTACTAGCTCCAACTCGGTTTTCAAGTGAAAACTGCAGGAACTTCAAACCGGCACTAGGAAACAGACTGAGAAAGCAGAGAAAAAGTGTCTCCTGCAACCCGTTCCCTTGGTGCTAGATGAACGAACGTCTCTCCACTTGCTCAGTTCTGAGAGATAAGTGTGTGGGAAAGCCGTCCTTCACCTAGCTTGTTGGGAACACAAAGTTTCTTTTCAGTTGCAAACTCCATTCCATACATATATATGGGGAGGTAATAGCTCCAACTATGTTTTAGTGTGAAAACTGCAGGAACTTCAAACCGGCACTAGGAAACAGACTGAGAAAGCAGAGAAAAAGTGTCTCCTGCAACCCGTTCCATTGGTGCTAGATGAACGAACGTCTCTCCACTTGCTCAGTTCTGAGAGAAAAGTGTGTGTGAAAGCCGTCCTTCACCTAGATTGTTGGGAACACAAAGTTTCTTTTCAGTTTCAAACTCCATTCCATACATATATATGGGGAGGTAGAAGTTCCAACACGGTTTTACAGTGAAACCTGCAGGAACTTCAAACCGGCACTAGGAAACAGACTGAGAATGCAGAGAAAAAGTTACTCCTGCAACCCGTTCCCCCGGTGCTAGATGAACGAACGTCTCTCCACTTGCTCAGTTCTGAGAGATAATTGTGTGTGAAAGCCGTACTTCACCTAGATTGTTGGGAACACAAAGTTTCTTTTCAGGTGCAAACTCCATTACATACATATATATGGGGAGGTACAAGCTCCAACTCGGTTTTACAGTGAAAACTGCAGGAACTTCAAACCGGCACTAGGAAACAGACTGAGAAAGCAGAGAAAAAGTGACTCCTGCAACCCGTTCCCTTGGTGCTAGATGAACGAAAGTCTCTCCACTTGCTCAGTTCTGAGAGATAAGTGTGTGTGAAAGCCGTCCTTCAACTAGCTTGTTGGGAACACAAAGTTTCTTTTCAGTTGCAAACTCCATTCCATACATATATATGGGGAGGTACAAGCTCCAACTCGGTTTTACAGTGAAAACTGCAGGAACTTCAAACCGGCAATAGGAAACAGACTGAGAAAGCAGAGAAAAAGTGTCTCCTGCAACCCGTTCCCTTGGTGCTAGATGAACGAACGTCTCTCCACTTGCTCAGTTCTGAGAGATAAGTGTGTGTGAAAGCCGTACTTCACCTAGCTTGTTGGGAACACAAAGTTTCTTTTCAGTTGCAAACTCCATTCCATACATATATATAGGGGAGGTACAAGCTGCAAATCGGTTTTACAGTGAAAACTGCAGGAACTTCAAACCGGCACTAGGAAACAGACTGAGAAAGCAGAGAAAAAGTGTCTCCTGCAACCCGTTCCCTTGGTGATAGATGAAAGAATGTCTCTCCAATTGCTCAGTTCTGAGGGATAAGTGTGTGTGAAACCCGTCCTTCACCTAGCTTGTTGGGAACACAAAGTTTCTTTTCAGGTGCAAACTCCATTTCATACATATATATGGGGAGGTACTAGATCCAACTCGGTTTTACAGTGAAAACTGCATGAACTTCAAACCGGCACTAGGAAACAGACTGAGAAAGCAGAGAAAAAGTGTCTCCTGCAACCCGTTCCCTTGGTGCTAGGTGAACGAACGTCTCTCCACTTGCTCAGTTCCGAGAGATAAGTGTGTGTGAAAGCCGTCCTTCAACTAGCTTGTTGGGAACACAAAGTTTCTTTTCAGTTGGAAACTCCATTCCATACATATATATGGGGAGGTACTAGCTCCAACTCTGTTTTACAGTGAAAACTGCAGGAACTTCAAACCGGCACTAGGAAACAGACTGAGAAAGCAGAGAAAAAGTGTCTCCTGCAACCCGTTCCCTTGGTGCTAGATGAACGAACGTCTTTCCACTTGCTCAGTTCTGAGAGATAAGTGTGTGTGAAAGCCGTCCTTCACCTAGCTTGTTGGGAACACAAAGTTTCTTTTCAGTTGCAAACTCCATTCCATACATATATATGGGGAGGTACAAGCTCCAACTCGGTTTTACAGTGAAAACTGCAGGAACTTCAAACCGGCAATAGGAAACAGACTGAGAAAGCAGAGAAAAAGTGTCTCCTGCAACCCGTTCCCTTGGTGCTAGATGAACGAACGTCTCTCCACTTGCTCAGTTCTGAGAGATAAGTGTGTGTGAAAGCCGTCCTTCACCTAGCTTGTTGGGAACACAAAGTTTCTTTTCAGTTGCAAACTCCATTCCATACATATATATGGGGAGGTACAAGCTCCAACTCGGTTTTACAGTGAAAACTGCAGGAACTTCAAACCGGCAATAGGAAACAGACTGAGAAAGCAGAGAAAAAGTGTCTCCTGCAACCCGTTCCCTTGGTACTAGATGAACGAACGTCTCTCCACTTGCTCTGTTCTGAGAGATAAGTGTGTGTGAAAGCCGTCCTTCACCTAGCTTGTTGGGAACACAAAGTTTCTTTTCAGTTGCAAACTCCATTCCATACATATATATGGGGAGGTACAAGCTCCAACTCGGTTGTACAGTGAAAACTGCAGGAACTTCAAACCGGCACTAGGAAACAGACTGAGAAAGCAGAGAAAAAGTGTCTCCTGCAACCCGTTCCCTTGGTGCTAGATGAACGAACGTCTCTCCACTTGCTCAGTTCTGAGAGATAAGTGTGTGTGAAAGCCGTACTTCACCTAGCTTGTTGGGAACACAAAGTTTCTTTTCAGTTGCAAACTCCATTCCATACATATATATAGGGGAGGTACAAGCTGCAAATCGGTTTTACAGTGAAAACTGCAGGAACTTCAAACCGGCACTAGGAAACAGACTGAGAAAGCAGAGAAAAAGTGTCTCCTGCAACCCGTTCCCTTGGTGATAGATGAACGAATGTCTCTCCAATTGCTCAGTTCTGAGGGATAAGTGTGTGTGAAACCCGTCCTTCACCTAGCTTGTTGGGAACACAAAGTTTCTTTTCAGGTGCAAACTCCATTTCATACATATATATGGGGAGGTACTAGATCCAACTCGGTTTTACAGTGAAAACTGCATGAACTTCAAACCGGCACTAGGAAACAGACTGAGAAAGCAAAGAAAAAGTGTCCCCTGCAACCCGTTCCCTTGGTGCTAGGTGAACGAACGTCTCTCCACTTGCTCAGTTCCGAGAGATAAGTGTGTGTGAAAGCCGTCCTTCAACTAGCTTGTTGGGAACACAAAGTTTCTTTTCAGTTGGAAACTCCATTCCATACATATATATGGGGAGGTACTAGCTCCAACTCTGTTTTACAGTGAAAACTGCAGGAACTTCAAACCGGCACTAGGAAACAGACTGAGAAAGCAGAGAAAAAGTGTCTCCTGCAACCCGTTCCCTTGGTGATAGATGAACGAATGTCTCTCCAATTGCTCAGTTCTGAGGGATAAGTGTGTGTGAAACCCGTCCTTCACCTAGCTTGTTGGGAACACAAAGTTTCTTTTCAGGTGCAAACTCCATTTCATACATATATATGGGGAGGTACTAGATCCAACTCGGTTTTACAGTGAAAACTGCATGAACTTCAAACCGGCACTAGGAAACAGACTGAGAAAGCAGAGAAAAAGTGTCTCCTGCAACCCGTTCCCTTGGTGCTAGGTGAACGAACGTCTCTCCACTTGCTCAGTTCCGAGAGATATGTGTGTGTGAAAGCCGTCCTTCAACTAGCTTGTTGGGAACACAAAGTTTCTTTTCAGTTGGAAACTCCATTCCATACATATATATGGGGAGGTACTAGCTCCAACTCTGTTTTACAGTGAAAACTGCAGGAACTTCAAACCGGCACTAGGAAACAGACTGAGAAAGCAGAGAAAAAGTGTCTCCTGCAACCCGTTCCCTTGGTGCTAGATGAACGAACGTCTCTCCACTTGCTCAGTTCTGAGAGATAAGTGTGTGTGAAAGCCGTCCTTCACCTAGCTTGTTGGGAACACAAAGTTTCTTTTCAGTTGCAAACTCCATTCCATACATATATATGGGGAGGTACAAGCTCCAACTCGGTTTTACAGTGAAAACTGCAGGAACTTCAAACCGGCAATAGGAAACCGACTGAGAAAGCAGAGAAAAAGTGTCTCCTGCAACCCGTTCCCTTGGTGCTAGATGAACGAACGTCTCTCCACTTGCTCATTTCTGAGAGATAAGTGTGTGTGAAAGCCGTCCTTCACCTAGCTTGTTGGGAACACAAAGTTTCTTTTCAGTTGCAAACTCCATTCCATACATATATATGGGGAGGTACAAGCTCCAACTCGGTTTTACAGTGAAAACTGCAGGAACTTCAAACCGGCACTAGGAAACAGACTGAGAAAGCAGAGAAAAAGTGTCTCCTGCAACCCGTTCCCTTGGTGCTAGATGAACGAACGTCTCTCCACTTGCTCAGTTCTGAGAGATAAGTGTGTGTGAAAGCCGTACTTCACCTAGCTTGTTGGGAACACAAAGTTTCTTTTCAGTTGCAAACTCCATTCCATACATATATATAGGGGAGGTACAAGCTGCAAATCGGTTTTACAGTGAAAACTGCAGGAACTTCAAACCGGCACTAGGAAACAGACTGAGAAAGCAGAGAAATAGTGTCTCCTGCAACCCGTTCCCTTGGTGATAGATGAACGAATGTCTCTCCAATTGCTCAGTTCTGAGGGATAAGTGTGTGTGAAACCCGTCCTTCACCTAGCTTGTTGGGAACACAAAGTTTCTTTTCAGGTGCAAACTCCATTTCATACATATATATGGGGAGGTACTAGATCCAACTCGGTTTTACAGTGAAAACTGCATGAACTTCAAACCGGCACTAGGAAACAGACTGAGAAAGCAAAGAAAAAGTGTCTCCTGCAACCCGTTCCCTTGGTGCTAGGTGAACGAACGTCTCTCCACTTGCTCAGTTCCGAGAGATAAGTGTGTGTGAAAGCCGTCCTTCAACTAGCTTGTTGGGAACACAAAGTTTCTTTTCAGTTGGAAACTCCATTCCATACATATATATGGGGAGGTACTAGCTCCAACTCTGTTTTACAGTGAAAACTGCAGGAACTTCAAACCGGCACTAGGAAACAGACTGAGAAAGCAGAGAAAAAGTGTCTCCTGCAACCCGTTCCCTTGGTGCTAGATGAACGAACGTCTCTCCACTTGCTCATTTCTGAGAGATAAGTGTGTGTGAAAGCCGTCCTTCACCTAGCTTGTTGGGAACACAAAGTTTCTTTTCAGTTGCAAACTCCATTCCATACATATATATGGGGAGGTACAAGCTCCAACTCGGATTTACAGTGAAAACTGCAGGAACTTAAAACCGGCAATAGGAAACAGACTGAGAAAGCAGAGAAAAAGTGTCTCCTGCAACCCGTTCCCTTGGTGCTAGATGAACGAAAGTCTCTCCACTTGCTCAGTTCTGAGAGATAAGTGTGTGTGAAAGCCGTCCTTCAACTAGCTTGTTGGGAACACAAAGTTTCTTTTCAGTTGCAAAATCCATTCCATACATATATATTGGGAGGTACAAGCTCCAACTCGGTTTTACAGTGAAAACTGCAGGAACTTCAAACCGGCAATAGGAAACAGACTGAGAAAGCAGAGAAAAAGTGTCTCCTGCAACCCGTTCCCTTGGTGCTAGATGAACGAACGTCTCTCCACTTGCTCAGTTCTGAGAGATAAGTGTGTGTGAAAGCCGTACTTCACCTAGCTTGTTGGGAACACAAAGTTTCTTTTCAGTTGCAAACTCCATTCCATACATATATATAGGGGAGGTACAAGCTGCAAATCAGTTTTACAGTGAAAACTGCAGGAACTTCAAACCGGCACTAGGAAACAGACTGAGAAAGCAGAGAAAAAGTGTCCCCTGCAACCCGTTCCCTTGGTGATAGATGAACGAATGTCTCTCCAATTGCTCATTTCTGAGGGATAAGTGTGTGTGAAACCCGTCCTTCACCTAGCTTGTTGGGAACACAAAGTTTCTTTTCAGGTGCAAACTCCAATTCATACATATATATGGGGAGGTACTAGATCCAACTCGGTTTTACAGTGAAAACTGCATGAAATTCAAACCGGCACTAGGAAACAGACTGAGAAAGCAGAGAAAAAGTGTCTCCTGCAACCCGTTCCCTTGGTGCTAGGTGAACGAACGTCTCTCCACTTGCTCAGTTCCGAGAGATAAGTGTGTGTGAAAGCCGTCCTTCACCTAGCTTGTTGGGAACACAAAGTTTCTTTTCAGTTGCAAACTCCATTCCATACATATATATGGGGATGTACAAGCTCCAACTCGGTTTTACAGTGAAAACTGCAGGAACTTAAAACCGGCAATAGGAAACAGACTGAGAAAGCAGAGAAAAAGTGTCTCCTGCAACCAGTTCCCTTGGTGCTAGATGAACGAAAGTCTCTCCACTTGCTCAGTTCTGAGAGGTAATTGTGTGTGAAAGCCGTCCTTCACCTAGGATGTTGGGAACACAAAGTTTCTTTTCAGTTTCAAACTCCATTCCATACATATATATGGGGAGGTACAAGCTCCAACTCGGTTTTACAGTGAAAACTGCAGGAACTTCAAACCGGCAATAGGAAACAGACTGAGAAAGCAGAGAAAAAGTGCCTCCTGCAACCCGTTCCCTTGGTGCTAGATGAACGAACTACTCTCCACTTGCTCAGTTCTGAGAGATAAGTGTGTGTGAAAGCCGTCCTTCACCTAGCTTGTTGGGAACACAAAGTTTCTTTTCAGTTGCAAACTCCATTCCATACATATATATAGGGGAGGTACAAGCTCCAACTCTGTTTTACAGTGAAAACTGCAGGAACTTCAAACCGGCACTAGGAAACCGACTGAGAAAGCAGAGAAAAAGTGTCTCCTGCAACCCGTTCCCTTGGTGATAGATGAACGAATGTCTCTCCAATTGCTCACTTCTGAGGGATAAGTGTGTGTGAAAGCAGTCCTTCACCTAGCTTGTTGGGAACACAAAGTTTCTTTTCAGGTGCAAACTCCATTCCATACATATATATAGGGGAGGTACAAGCTCCAACTCGGTTTTACAGTGAAAACTGCAGGAACTTCAAACCGGCACTAGGAAACAGACTGAGAATGCAGAGAAAAAGTGTCTCCTGCAACACGTTCCCTTGGTGATAGATGAATGAATGTCTCTCCAATTGCTTAGTTCTGAGGGATAAGTGTGTGTGAAAGCCGTCCTTCACCTAGCTTGTTGGGAACACAAAGTTTCTTTTCAGGTGCAAACTCCATTCCATTCATATATATGGGGAGGTACTAGCTCCAACTCTCTTTTACAGTGAAAACTGCAGGAACTTCACACCGGCACTAGGAAACAGACTGAGAAAGCAGAGAAAAACTGTCTCCTGCAACCCGTTCCCTTTGTGCTAGATGAACGAAAGACTCTCCACTTGCTCAGTTCTGAGAGATAAGTGTGTGTGAAAGCCGTCCTTCACCTAGCTTGTTGGGAACCCAAAGTTTCTTTTCAGTTGCAAACTCCATTCCATACATATATATGGGGAGGTAGAAGCTCCAACTCGGTTTTACACTGAAAACTGCAGGAACTTCAAACCGGCACTAGGAAACGGAATGAGAAAGCAGAGAAAAAGTGTCCCCTGCAAACCGTTCCCTTGGTGCTAGATGAACGAACGTCTCTCCACTTGCTCAGTTCTGAGAGATAAGTGTGGGTGAAAGCCGTCCTTCACCTAGCATGTTGGGAACACAAAGTTTCTCTTCAGTTGCAAACTCAATTCCATAAATATATATGGGGAGGTACAAGCTCCAACTCGGTTTTACAGTGAAAACTGCAGGAACTTAAAACCGGCAATAGGAAACAGACTGAGAAAGCAGAGAAAAAGTGTCCCCTGCAACCCGTTCCCTTGGTGCTAGATGAACGAATGTCTCTCCACTTGCTCAGTTCTGAGAGATAAGTGTGTGTGAAAGCCGTCCTTCACCTAGCATGTTGGGAACACAAAGATTCTTTTCAGTTGCAAACTCCATTCCATACATATATATGGGGAGGTACAAGCTCCAACTGGGTTTTACAGTGGAAACTGCAGGAACTTCAAACCGGCAATAGGAAACAGACTGAGAAAGCAGAGAAAAATTGCCTCCTGCAACCCATTCCCTTGGTGCTAGATGAACGAACGTCTCTCCACTTGCTCAGTTCTGAGAGATAAGTGTGTGTGAAAGCCGTCCTTCACCTAGCTTGTTGGGAACACAAAGTTTTTTTTAGTTGCAAACTCCATTTCATACATATATATAGGGGAGGTACAAGCTCCAACTCTGATTTACAGTGAAAACTGCAGGAATTTCAAACCGGCAATAGGAAACAGACTGAGAAAGCAGAGAAAATGTGTCTCCTGCAACCCGTTCCCTTGGTGCTAGATGAACGAACGTCTCTCCACTTGCTCAGTTCTGAGAGATATGTGTGTGTGAAAGCCGTCCTTTACCTAGCATGTTGGGAACACAAAGTTTCTCTTCAGTTGCAAACTCCATTCCATACATATATATGGGGAGGTACAAGCTCCAACTCGGTTTTACAGTGAAAACGGCAGGAACTTCAAACCGGCAATAGGAAACAGACTGAGAAAGCAGAGAAAAAGTGCCTCCTGCAACCCGTTCCCTTGGTGCTAGATGAACGAACGTCTCTCCACTTGCTCAGTTCTGAGAGATAAGTGTGTGTGAAAGCCGTCCTTCACCTAGCTTGTTGGGAACACAAAGTTTCTTTTCAGTTGCAAACTCCATTCCATACATATATATAGGGGAGGTACAAGCTCCAACTCGGTTTTACAGTGAAAACGGCAGGAACTTCAAACCGGCACTAGGAAACAGACTGAGAAAGCAGAGAAAAAGTGTCTCCTGCAACCCGTTCCCTTGGTGATAGATGAACGAATGTCTCTCCAATTGCTCAATTCTGAGGGATAAGTGTGTGTGAAAGCCGTCCTTCACCTAGCTTGTTGGGAACACAAAGTTTCTTTTCAGGTGCAAACTCCATTCCATACATATATATGGGGAAGTACAAGCTCCAAATCGGTTTTACAGTGAAAACTGCAGGAACTTAAAACCGGCACTAGGAAACAGACTGAGAAAGCAGAGAAAAAGTGTCTCCTGCAACGCGTTCCCTTGGTGCTAGATGAACGAACGTCTCTACACTTGCTAAGTTCTGAGGGATATGTGTGAGTGAAAGCCGTCCTTCACCTATCTTATTGGGAACACAAAGTTTCTTTTCAGTTGAAAACTCCATTCCATACATATATATGGGGAGGTATGAGCTCCAACTCGGTTTTACAGTGAAAACGGCAGGAAATTCAAACCGGCACTAGGAAACAGACTGAGAAAGCAGAGAAAAATGTCCCCTGCAACCCGTTCCCTTGGTGCTAGATGAACGAACGTCTCTCCACTTGCTCAGTTCCGAGAGATAAGTGTGTGTGAAAGCCGTCCTTCAACTAGCTTGTTGGGAACACAAAGTTTCTTTTCAGTTGCAAACTCCATACCATACATATATATGGGGAGGTACTAGCTCCAACTCGGTTTTACAGTGAAAACTGCCGGAACTTCAAACCGGCACTAGGAAACAGACTGAAAATGCAGAGAAAATGTGTCTCCTGCAACACGTTCCCTTGGTGCTAGATGAACGAACGTCTCTCCACTTGCTCAGTTCTGAGAGATTATTGTGTGTGAAAGCCGTCCTTCACCTAGCTTGTTGGGATCACAAAGTTTCTTTTCAGTTGCAAACTCCATTCCATACATATATATGGGGAGGTACAAGCTCCAACTCGGTTCTACAGGGAAAACTGCAGGAACTTCAAACTGGCACTAGGAAACAGACTGAGAAAGCAGAGAAAAAGTGTCTGCTTCAACCCGTTCCCTTGGTGCTAGATGAAAGTAAGTCTCTCCACTTGCTCAGTTCTGAGAGATAATTGTGTGTGAAAGCCGTCCTTCAGCAAGCTTGTTGGGAACACAAAGTTTTTTTCAGTTGCAAACTCCATTCCATACATATATATGGGGAGGTAGAAGCTCCAACTCGGTTTTACAGTGAAAACTGCAGGAACTTCAAACCGGCACTAGGAAACAGAATGCGAAAGCAGAGAAAAAGTGTCTCCTGCAACCCGTTCCCTTGGTGCTAGATGAACGAACGTCTCTCCACTTGCTCAGTTCTGAGAGATAAGTGTGTGGGAAAGCCGTCCTTCAACTAGCTTGTTGGGAACACAAAGTTTCTTTTCAGTTGCAAACTCCATTCCATACATATATATGGGGAGGTAATAGCTCCAACTATGTTTTAGTGTGAAAACTGCAGGAACTTCAAACCGGCACTAGGAAACAGACTGAGAAAGCAGAGAAAAAGTGTCTCCTGCAACCCGTTCCCTTGGTGCTAGATGAACGAACGTCTCTCCACTTGCTCAGTTCTGAGAGAAAAGTGTGTGTGAAAGCCGTCCTTCACCTAGATTGTTGGGAACACAAAGTTTCTTTTCAGTTTCAAACTCCATTCCATACATATATATGGGGAGGTAGAAGTTCCAACACGGTTTTACAGTGAAAACTGCAGGAACTTCAAACCGGCACTAGGAAACAGACTGAGAATGCAGAGAAAAAGTGACTCCTGCAACCCGTTCCCCCGGTGCTAGATGAACGAACGTCTCTCCACTTGCTCAGTTCTGAGAGATAATTGTGTGTGAAAGCCGTACTTCACCTAGCTTGTTGGGAACACAAAGTTTCTTTTCAGTTGCAAACTCCATTACATACATATATATGGGGAGGTACAAGCTCCAACTCGGTTTTACAGTGAAAACTGCACGAACTTCAAACCGGCACTAGGAAACAGACTGAGAAAGCAGAGAAAAAGTGTCTCCTGCAACCCGTTCCCTTGGTGCTAGATGAACGAAAGTCTCTCCACTTGCTCAGTTCTGAGAGATAAGTGTGTGTGAAAGCCGTCCTTCAACTAGCTTGTTGGGAACACAAAGTTTCTTTTCAGTTGCAAACTCCATTCCATACATATATATGGGGAGGTACAAGCTCCAACTCGGTTTTACAGTGAAAACTGCAGGAACTTCAAACCGGCAATAGGAAACAGACTGAGAAAGCAGAGAAAAAGTGTCTCCTGCAACCCGTTCCCTTGGTGCTAGATGAACGAACGTCTCTCCACTTGCTCAGTTCTGAGAGATAAGTGTGTGTGAAAGCCGTACTTCACCTAGCTTGTTGGGAACACAAAGTTTCTTTTCAGTTGCAAACTCCATTCCATACATATATATAGGGGAGGTACAAGCTGCAAATCGGTTTTACAGTGAAAACTGCAGGAACTTCAAACCGGCACTAGGAAACAGACTGAGAAAGCAGAGAAAAAGTGTCTCCTGCAACCCGTTCCCTTGGTGATAGATGAACGAATGTCTCTCCAATTGCTCAGTTCTGAGGGATAAGTGTGTGTGAAACCCGTCCTTCACCTAGCTTGTTGGGAACACAAAGTTTCTTTTCAGGTGCAAACTCCATTTCATACATATATATGGGGAGGTACTAGATCCAACTCGGTTTTACAGTGAAAACTGCATGAACTTCAAACCGGCACTAGGAAACAGACTGAGAAAGCAGAGAAAAAGTGTCTCCTGCAACCCGTTCCCTTGGTGCTAGGTGAACGAACGTCTCTCCACTTGCTCAGTTCCGAGAGATAAGTGTGTGTGAAAGCCGTCCTTCAACTAGCTTGTTGGGAACACAAAGTTTCTTTTCAGTTGGAAACTCCATTCCATACATATATATGGGGAGGTACTAGCTCCAACTCTGTTTTACAGTGAAAACTGCAGGAACTTCAAACCGGCACTAGGAAACAGACTGAGAAAGCAGAGAAAAAGTGTCTCCTGCAACCCGTTCCCTTGGTGCTAGATGAACGAACGTCTCTCCACTTGCTCAGTTCTGAGAGATAAGTGTGTGTGAAAGCCGTCCTTCACCTAGCTTGTTGGGAACACAAAGTTTCTTTTCAGTTGCAAACTCCATTCCATACATATATATGGGGAGGTACAAGCTCCAACTCGGTTTTACAGTGAAAACTGCAGGAACTTCAAACCGGCAATAGGAAACAGACTGAGAAAGCAGAGAAAAAGTGTCTCCTGCAACCCGTTCCCTTGGTGCTAGATGAACGAACGTCTCTCCACTTGCTCAGTTCTGAGAGATAAGTGTGTGTGAAAGCCGTCCTTCACCTAGCTTGTTGGGAACACAAAGTTTCTTTTCAGTTGCAAACTCCATTCCATACATATATATGGGGAGGTACAAGCTCCAACTCGGTTTTACAGTGAAAACTGCAGGAACTTCAAACCGGCAATAGGAAACAGACTGAGAAAGCAGAGAAAAAGTGTCTCCTGCAACCCGTTCCCTTGGTGCTAGATGAACGAACGTCTCTCCACTTGCTCAGTTCTGAGAGATATGTGTGTTTGAAAGCCGTCCTTCACCTAGCTTGTTGGGAACACAAAGTTTCTTTTCAGTTGCAAACTCAATTCCATACATATATATGGGGAGGTACAAGCTCCAACTCGGTTTTACAGTGAAAACTGCAGGAACTTCAAACCGGCAATAGGAAACAGACTGAGAAAGCAGAGAAAAAGTGTCTCCTGCAACCCGTTCCCTTGGTGCTAGATGAACGAACGTCTCTCCACTTGCTCAGTTCTGAGAGATAAGTGTGTGTGAAAGCCGTCCTTCACCTAGCTTGTTGGGAACACAAAGTTTCTTTTCAGTTGCAAACTCCATTCCATACATATATATAGGGGAGGAACAAGCTGCAAATCGGTTTTACAGTGAAAACTGCAGGAACTTCAAACCGGCACTAGGAAACAGACTGAGAAAGCAGAGAAAAAGTGTCTCCTGCAACCCGTTCCCTTGGTGATAGATGAACGAATGTCTCTCCAATTGCTCAGTTCTTAGGGATAAGTGTGTGTGAAACCCGTCCTTCACCTAGCTTGTTGGGAACACAAAGTTTCTTTTCAGGTGCAAACTCCATTTCATACATATATATGGGGAGGTACTAGATCCAACTCGGTTTTACAGTGAAAACTGCATGAACTTCAAACTGGCACTAGGAAACAGACTGAGAAAGCAAAGAAAAAGTGTCTCCTGCAACCCGTTCCCTTGGTGCTAGGTGAACGAACGTCTCTCCACTTGCTCAGTTCCGAGAGATAAGTGTGTGTGAAAGCCGTCCTTCAACTAGCTTGTTGGGAACACAAAGTTTCTTTTCAGTTGGAAACTCCATTCCATACATATATATGGGGAGGTACTAGCTCCAACTCTGTTTTCCAGTGAAAACTGCAGGAACTTCAAACCGGCACTAGGAAACAGACTGAGAAAGCAGAGAAAAAGTGTCTCCTGCAACCCGTTCCCTTGGTGCTAGATGAACGAACGTCTCTCCACTAGCTCAGTTCTGAGAGATAAGTGTGTGTGAAAGCCGTCCTTCACCTAGCTTGTTGGGAACACAAAGTTTCTTTTCAGTTGCAAACTCCATTCCATACATATATATGGGGAGGTACAAGCTCCAACTCGGTTTTACAGTGAAAACTGCAGGAACTTAAAACCGGCAATAGGAAACAGACTGAGAAAGCAGAGAAAAAGTGTCTCCTGCAACCCGTTCCCTTGGTGCTAGATGAACGAAAGTCTCTCCACTTGCTCAGTTCTGAGAGATAAGTGTGTGTGAAAGCCGTCCTTCAACTAGCTTGTTGGGAACACAAAGTTTCTTTTCAGTTGCAAACTCCATTCCATACATATATATGGGGAGGTACAAGCTCCAACTCGGTTTTACAGTGAAAACTGCAGGAACTTAAAACCGGCAATAGGAAACAGACTGAGAAAGCAGAGAAAAAGTGTCTCCTGCAACCCGTTCACTTGGTGCTAGATGAACGAAAGTCTCTCCACTTGCTCAGTTCTGAGAGATAAGTGTGTGTGAAAGCCGTCCTTCAACTAGCTTGTTGGGAACACAAAGTTTCTTTTCAGTTGCAAACTCCATTCCATACATATATATTGGGAGGTACAAGCTCCAACTCGGTTTTACAGTGAAAACTGCAGGAACTTCAAACCGGCAATAGGAAACAGACTGAGAAAGCAGAGAAAAAGTGTCTCCTGCAACCCGTTCCCTTGGTGCTAGATGAACGAACGTCTCTCCACTTGCTCAGTTCTGAGAGATAAGTGTGTGTGAAAGCCGTACTTCACCTAGCTTGTTGGGAACACAAAGTTTCTTTTCAGTTGCAAACTCCATTCCATACATATATATAGGGGAGGTACAAGCTGCAAATCAGTTTTACAGTGAAAACTGCAGGAACTTCAAACCGGCACTAGGAAACAGACTGAGAAAGCAGAGAAAAAGTGTCTCCTGCAACCCGTTCCCTTGGTGATAGATGAACGAATGTCTCTCCAATTGCTCATTTCTGAGGGATAAGTGTGTGTGAAACCCGTCCTTCACCTAGCTTGTTGGGAACACAAAGTTTCTTTTCAGGTGCAAACTCCAATTCATACATATATATGGGGAGGTACTAGATCCAACTCGGTTTTACAGTGAAAACTGCATGAAATTCAAACCGGCACTAGGAAACAGACTGAGAAAGCAGAGAAAAAGTGTCTCCTGCAACCCGTTCCCTTGGTGCTAGGTGAACGAACGTCTCTCCACTTGCTCAGTTCCGAGAGATAAGTGTGTGTGAAAGCCGTCCTTCACCTAGCTTGTTGGGAACACAAAGTTTCTTTTCAGTTGCAAACTCCATTCCATACATATATATGGGGAGGTACAAGCTCCAACTCGGTTTTACAGTGAAAACTGCAGGAACATAAAACCGGCAATAGGAAACAGACTGAGAAAGCAGAGAAAAAGTGTCTCCTGCAACCCGTTCCCTTGGTGCTAGATGAACGAAAGTCTCTCCACTTGCTCAGTTCTGAGAGGTAATTGTGTGTGAAAGCCGTCCTTCACCTAGGATGTTGGGAACACAAAGTTTCTTTTCAGTTTCAAACTCCATTCCATACATATATATGGGGAGGTACAAGCTCCAACTCGGTTTTACAGTGAAAACTGCAGGAACTTCAAACCGGCAATAGGAAACAGACTGAGAAAGCAGAGAAAAAGTGCCTCCTGCAACCCGTTCCCTTGGTGCTAGATGAACGAACTACTCTCCACTTGCTCAGTTCTGAGAGATAAGTGTGTGTGAAAGCCGTCCTTCACCTAGCTTGTTGGGAACACAAAGTTTCTTTTCAGTTGCAAACTCCATTCCATACATATATATAGGGGAGGTACAAGCTCCAACTCTGTTTTACAGTGAAAACTGCAGGAACTTCAAACCGGCACTAGGAAACCGACTGAGAAAGCAGAGAAAAAGTGTCTCCTGCAACCCGTTCCCTTGGTGATAGATGAACGAATGTCTCTCCAATTGCTCACTTCTGAGTGATAAGTGTGTGTGAAAGCAGTCCTTCACCTAGCTTGTTGGGAACACAAAGTTTCTTTTCAGGTGCAAACTCCATTCCATACATATATATAGGGGAGGTACAAGCTCCAACTCGGTTTTACAGTGAAAACTGCAGGAACTTCAAACCGGCACTAGGAAACAGACTGAGAATGCAGAGAAAAAGTGTCTCCTGCAACACGTTCCCTTGGTGATAGATGAATGAATGTCTCTCCAATTGCTTAGTTCTGAGGGATAAGTGTGTGTGAAAGCCGTCCTTCACCTAGCTTGTTGGGAACACAAAGTTTCTTTTCAGGTGCAAACTCCATTCCATTCATATATATGGGGAGGTACTAGCTCCAACTCTCTTTTACAGTGAAAACTGCAGGAACTTCACACCGGCACTAGGAAACAGACTGAGAAAGCAGAGAAAAACTGTCTCCTGCAACCCGTTCCCTTTGTGCTAGATGAACGAAAGACTCTCCACTTGCTCAGTTCTGAGAGATAAGTGTGTGTGAAAGCCGTCCTTCACCTAGCTTGTTGGGAACACAAAGTTTCTTTTCAGTTGCAAACTCCATTCCATACATATATATGGGGAGGTAGAAGCTCCAACTCGGTTTTACAGTGAAAACTGCAGGAACTTCAAACCGGCACTAGGAAACGGAATGAGAAAGCAGAGAAAAAGTGTCCCCTGCAAACCGTTCCCTTGGTGCTAGATGAACGAACGTCTCTCCACTTGCTCAGTTCTGAGAGATAAGTGTGGGTGAAAGCCGTCCTTCACCTAGCATGTTGGGAACACAAAGTTTCTCTTCAGTTGCAAACTCAATTCCATAAATATATATGGGGAGGTACAAGCTCCAACTCGGTTTTACAGTGAAAACTGCAGGAACTTAAAACCGGCAATAGGAAACAGACTGAGAAAGCAGAGAAAAAGTGTCCCCTGCAACCCGTTCCCTTGGTGCTAGATGAACGAATGTCTCTCCACTTGCTCAGTTCTGAGAGATAAGTGTGTGTGAAAGCCGTCCTTCACCTAGCATGTTGGGAACACAAAGATTCTTTTCAGTTGCAAACTCCATTCCATACATATATATGGGGAGGTACAAGCTCCAACTGGGTTTTACAGTGGAAACTGCAGGAACTTCAAACCGGCAATAGGAAACAGACTGAGAAAGCAGAGAAAAATTGCCTCCTGCAACCCATTCCCTTGGTGCTAGATGAACGAACGTCTCTCCACTTGCTCAGTTCTGAGAGATAAGTGTGTGTGAAAGCCGTCCTTCACCTAGCTTGTTGGGAACACAAAGTTTTTTTTAGTTGCAAACTCCATTTCATACATATATATAGGGGAGGTACAAGCTCCAACTCTGTTTTACAGTGAAAACTGCAGGAATTTCAAACCGGCAATAGGAAACAGACTGAGAAAGCAGAGAAAATGTGTCTCCTGCAACCCGTTCCCTTGGTGCTAGATGAACGAACGTCTCTCCACTTGCTCAGTTCTGAGAGGTAATTGTGTGTGAAAGCCGTCCTTTACCTAGCATGTTGGGAACACAAAGTTTCTCTTCAGTTGCAAACTCCATTCCATACATATATATGGGGAGGTACAAGCTCCAACTCGGTTTTACAGTGAAAACGGCAGGAACTTAAAACCGGCAATAGGAAACAGACTGAGAAAGCAGAGAAAAAGTGCCTCCTGCAACCCGTTCCCTTGGTGCTAGATGAACGAACGTCTCTCCACTTGCTCAGTTCTGAGAGATAAGTGTGTGTGAAAGCCGTCCTTCACCTAGCTTGTTGGGAACACAAAGTTTCTTTTCAGTTGCAAACTCCATTCCATACATATATATAGGGGAGGTACAAGCTCCAACTCGGTTTTACAGTGAAAACGGCAGGAACTTCAAACCGGCACTAGGAAACAGACTGAGAAAGCAGAGAAAAAGTGTCTCCTGCAACCCGTTCCCTTGGTGATAGATGAACGAATGTCTCTCCAATTGCTCAATTCTGAGGGATAAGTGTGTGTGAAAGCCGTCCTTCACCTAGCTTGTTGGGAACACAAAGTTTCTTTTCAGGTGCAAACTCCATTCCATACATATATATGGGGAAGTACAAGCTCCAAATCGGTTTTACAGTGAAAACTGCAGGAACTTAAAACCGGCACTAGGAAACAGACTGAGAAAGCAGAGAAAAAGTGTCTCCTGCAACGCGTTCCCTTGGTGCTAGATGAACGAACGTCTCTCCACTTGCTAAGTTCTGAGGGATATGTGTGAGTGAAAGCCGTCCTTCACCTATCTTATTGGGAACACAAAGTTTCTTTTCAGTTGAAAACTCCATTCCATACATATATATGGGGAGGTATGAGCTCCAACTTGGTTTTACAGTGAAAACGGCAGGAAATTCCAACCGGCACTAGGAAACAGACTGAGAAAGCAGAGAAAAATGTCCCCTGCAACCCGTTCCCTTGGTGCTAGATGAACGAACGTCTCTCCACTTGCTCAGTTCCGAGAGATAAGTGTGTGTGAAAGCCGTCCTTCAACTAGCTTGTTGGGAACACAAAGTTTCTTTTAAGTTGCAAACTCCATACCATACATATATATGGGGAGGTACTAGCTCCAACACGGTTTTACAGTGAAAACTGCCGGAACTTCAAACCGGCACTAGGAAACAGACTGAAAAAGCAGAGAAAATGTGTCTCCTGCAACACGTTCCCTTGGTGCTAGATGAACGAACGTCTCTCCACTTGCTCAGTTCTGAGAGATTATTGTGTGTGAAAGCCGTCCTTCACCTAGCTTGTTGGGATCACAAAGTTTCTTTTCAGTTGCAAACTCCATTCCATACATATATATGGGGAGGTAGAAGCTCCAACTCGGTTCTACAGGGAAAACTGCAGGAACTTCAAACTGGCACTAGGAAACAGACTGAGAAAGCAGAGAAAAAGTGTCTGCTTCAACCCGTTCCCTTGGTGCTAGATGAAAGTAAGTCTCTCCACTTGCTCAGTTCTGAGAGATAATTGTGTGTGAAAGCCGTCCTTCAGCAAGCTTGTTGGGAACACAAAGTTTTTTTCAGTTGCAAACTCCATTCCATACATATATATGGGGAGGTACTAGCTCCAACTCGGTTTTCAAGTGAAAACTGCAGGAACTTCAAACCGGCACTAGGAAACAGACTGAGAAAGCAGAGAAAAAGTGTCTCCTGCAACCCGTTCCCTTGGTGCTAGATGAACGAACGTCTCTCCACTTGCTCAGTTCTGAGAGATAAGTGTGTGGGAAAGCCGTCCTTCAACTAGCTTGTTGGGAACACAAAGTTTCTTTTCAGTTGCAAACTCCATTCCATACATATATATGGGGAGGTAATAGCTCCAACTATGTTTTAGTGTGAAAACTGCAGGAACTTCAAACCGGCACTAGGAAACAGACTGAGAAAGCAGAGAAAAAGTGTCTCCTGCAACCCGTTCCCTTGGTGCTAGATGAACGAACGTCTCTCCACTTGCTCAGTTCTGAGAGAAAAGTGTGTGTGAAAGCCGTCCTTCACCTAGATTGTTGGGAACACAAAGTTTCTTTTCAGTTTCAAACTCCAATCCATACATATATATGGGGAGGTAGAAGTTCCAACACGGTTTTACAGTGAAAACTGCAGGAACTTCAAACCGGCACTAGGAAACAGACTGAGAATGCAGAGAAAAAGTGACTCCTGCAACCCGTTCCCCCGGTGCTAGATGAACGAACGTCTCTCCACTTGCTCAGTTCTGAGAGATAATTGTGTGTGAAAGCCGTACTTCACCTAGCTTGTTGGGAACACAAAGTTTCTTTTCAGTTGCAAACTCCATTACATACATATATATGGGGAGGTACAAGCTCCAACTCGGTTTTACAGTGAAAACTGCACGAACTTCAAACCGGCACTAGGAAACAGACTGAGAAAGCAGAGAAAAAGTGTCTCCTGCAACCCGTTCCCTTGGTGCTAGATGAACGAAAGTCTCTCCACTTGCTCAGTTCTGAGAGATAAGTGTGTGTGAAAGCCGTCCTTCAACTAGCTTGTTGGGAACACAAAGTTTCTTTTCAGTTGCAAACTCCATTCCATACATATATATGGGGAGGTACAAGCTCCAACTCGGTTTTACAGTGAAAACTGCAGGAACTTCAAACCGGCAATAGGAAACAGACTGAGAAAGCAGAGAAAAAGTGTCTCCTGCAACCCGTTCCCTTGGTGCTAGATGAACGAACGTCTCTCCACTTGCTCAGTTCTGAGAGATAAGTGTGTGTGAAAGCCGTACTTCACCTAGCTTGTTGGGAACACAAAGTTTCTTTTCAGTTGCAAACTCCATTCCATACATATATATAGGGGAGGTACAAGCTGCAAATCGGTTTTACAGTGAAAACTGCAGGAACTTCAAACCGGCACTAGGAAACAGACTGAGAAAGCAGAGAAAAAGTGTCTCCTGCAACCCGTTCCCTTGGTGATAGATGAACGAATGTCTCTCCAATTGCTCAGTTCTGAGGGATAAGTGTGTGTGAAACCCGTCCTTCACCTAGCTTGTTGGGAACACAAAGTTTCTTTTCAGGTGCAAACTCCATTTCATACATATATATGGGGAGGTACTAGATCCAACTCGGTTTTACAGTGAAAACTGCATGAACTTCAAACCGGCACTAGGAAACAGACTGAGAAAGCAGAGAAAAAGTGTCTCCTGCAACCCGTTCCCTTGGTGCTAGGTGAACGAACGTCTCTCCACTTGCTCAGTTCCGAGAGATAAGTGTGTGTGAAAGCCGTCCTTCAACTAGCTTGTTGGGAACACAAAGTTTCTTTTCAGTTGGAAACTCCATTCCATACATATATATGGGGAGGTACTAGCTCCAACTCTGTTTTACAGTGAAAACTGCAGGAACTTCAAACCGGCACTAGGAAACAGACTGAGAAAGCAGAGAAAAAGTGTCTCCTGCAACCCGTTCCCTTGGTGCTAGATGAACGAAAGACTCTCCACTTGCTCAGTTCTGAGAGATAAGTGTGTGTGAAAGCCGTCCTTCACCTAGCTTGTTGGGAACACAAAGTTTCTTTTCAGTTGCAAACTCCATTCCATACATATATATGGGGAGGTACAAGCTCCAACTCGGTTTTACAGTGAAAACTGCAGGAACTTCAAACCGGCAATAGGAAACAGACTGAGAAAGCAGAGAAAAAGTGTCTCCTGCAACCCGTTCCCTTGGTGCTAGATGAACGAACGTCTCTCCACTTGCTCAGTTCTGAGAGATAAGTGTGTGTGAAAGCCGTCCTTCACCTAGCTTGTTGGGAACACAAAGTTTCTTTTCAGTTGCAAACTCCATTCCATACATATATATGGGGAGGTACAAGCTCCAACTCGGTTTTACAGTGAAAACTGCAGGAACTTCAAACCGGCAATAGGAAACAGACTGAGAAAGCAGAGAAAAAGTGTCTCCTGCAACCCGTTCCCTTGGTGCTAGATGAACGAACGTCTCTCCACTTGCTCAGTTCTGAGAGATATGTGTGTTTGAAAGCCGTCCTTCACCTAGCTTGTTGGGAACACAAAGTTTCTTTTCAGTTGCAAACTCAATTCCATACATATATATGGGGAGGTACAAGCTCCAACTCGGTTTTACAGTGAAAACTGCAGGAACTTCAAACCGGCACTAGGAAACAGACTGAGAAAGCAGAGAAAAAGTGTCTCCTGCAACCCGTTCCCTTGGTGCTAGATGAACGAACGTCTCTCCACTTGCTCAGTTCTGAGAGATAAGTGTGTGTGAAAGCCGTCCTTCACCTAGCTTGTTGGGAACACAAAGTTTCTTTTCAGTTGCAAACTCCATTCCATACATATATATAGGGGAGGTACAAGCTGCAAATCGGTTTTACAGTGAAAACTGCAGGAACTTCAAACCGGCACTAGGAAACAGACTGAGAAAGCAGAGAAAAAGTGTCTCCTGCAACCCGTTCCCTTGGTGATAGATGAACGAATGTCTCTCCAATTGCTCAGTTCTTAGGGATAAGTGTGTGTGAAACCCGTCCTTCACCTAGCTTGTTGGGAACACAAAGTTTCTTTTCAGGTGCAAACTCCATTTCATACATATATATGGGGAGGTACTAGATCCAACTCGGTTTTACAGTGAAAACTGCATGAACTTCAAACTGGCACTAGGAAACAGACTGAGAAAGCAAAGAAAAAGTGTCTCCTGCAACCCGTTCCCTTGGTGCTAGGTGAACGAACGTCTCTCCACTTGCTCAGTTCCGAGAGATAAGTGTGTGTGAAAGCCGTCCTTCAACTAGCTTGTTGGGAACACAAAGTTTCTTTTCAGTTGGAAACTCCATTCCATACATATATATGGGGAGGTACTAGCTCCAACTCTGTTTTCCAGTGAAAACTGCAGGAACTTCAAACCGGCACTAGGAAACAGACTGAGAAAGCAGAGAAAAAGTGTCTCCTGCAACCCGTTCCCTTGGTGCTAGATGAACGAACGTCTCTCCACTAGCTCAGTTCTGAGAGATAAGTGTGTGTGAAAGCCGTCCTTCACCTAGCTTGTTGGGAACACAAAGTTTCTTTTCAGTTGCAAACTCCATTCCATACATATATATGGGGAGGTACAAGCTCCAACTCGGTTTTACAGTGAAAACTGCAGGAACTTAAAACCGGCAATAGGAAACAGACTGAGAAAGCAGAGAAAAAGTGTCTCCTGCAACCCGTTCCCTTGGTGCTAGATGAACGAAAGTCTCTCCACTTGCTCAGTTCTGAGAGATAAGTGTGTGTGAAAGCCGTCCTTCAACTAGCTTGTTGGGAACACAAAGTTTCTTTTCAGTTGCAAACTCCATTCCATACATATATATGGGGAGGTACAAGCTCCAACTCGGTTTTACAGTGAAAACTGCAGGAACTTCAAAACGGCACTAGGAAACAGACTGAGAAAGCAGAGAAAAAGTGTCTCCTGCAACCCGTTCCCTTGGTGCTAGATGAACGAACGTCTCTCCACTTGCTCAGTTCTGAGAGATAAGTGTGTGTGAAAGCCGTACTTCACCTAGCTTGTTGGGAACACAAAGTTTCTTTTCAGTTGCAAACTCCATTCCATACATATATATAGGGGAGGTACAAGCTGCAAATCAGTTTTACAGTGAAAACTGCAGGAACTTCAAACCGGCACTAGGAAACAGACTGAGAAAGCAGAGAAAAAGTGTCTCCTGCAACCCGTTCCCTTGGTGATAGATGAACGAATGTCTCTCCAATTGCTCAGTTCTGAGGGATAAGTGTGTGTGAAACCCGTCCTTCACCTAGCTTGTTGGGAACACAAAGTTTCTTTTCAGGTGCAAACTCCATTTCATACATATATATGGGGAGGTACTAGATCCAACACGGTTTTACAGTGAAAACTGCATGAAATTCAAACCGGCACTAGGAAACAGACTGAGAAAGCAGAGAAAAGTGTCTCCTGCAACCCGTTCCCTTGGTGCTAGGTGAACGAACGTCTCTCCATTTGCTCAGTTCCGAGAGATAAGTGTGTGTGAAAGCCGTCCTTCAACTAGCTTGTTGGGAACACAAAGTTTCTTTTCAGTTGGAAACTCCATTCCATACATATATATGGGGAGGTACTAGCTCCAACTCTGTTTTACAGTGAAAACTGCAGGAACTTCAAACCGGCACTAGGAAACAGACTGATAAAGCAGAGAAAAAGTGTCTCCTGCAACCCGTTCCCTTGGTGCTAGATGAACGAACGTCTCTCCACTTGCTCAGTTCTGAGAGATAAGTGTGTGTGAAAGCCGTCCTTCACCTAGCTTGTTGGGAACACAAAGTTTCTTTTCAGTTGCAAACTCCATTCCATACATATATATGGGGAGGTACAAGCTCCAACTCGGTTTTACAGTGAAAACTGCAGGAACTTAAAACCGGCAATAGGAAACAGACTGAGAAAGCAGAGAAAAAGTGTCTCCTGCAACCCGTTCCCTTGGTGCTAGATGAACGAAAGTCTCTCCACTTGCTCAGTTCTGAGAGGTAATTGTGTGTGAAAGCCGTCCTTCACCTAGGATGTTGGGAACACAAAGTTTCTTTTCAGTTTCAATCTCCATTCCATACATATATATGGGGAGGTACAAGCTCCAACTCGGTTTTACAGTGAAAACTGCAGGAACTTCAAACCGGCAATAGGAAAAAGACTGAGAAAGCAGAGAAAAAGTGCCTCCTGCAACCCGTTCCCTTGGTGCTAGATGAACGAACTACTCTCCACTTGCTCAGTTCTGAGAGATAAGTGTGTGTGAAAGCCGTCCTTCACCTAGCTTGTTGGGAACACAAAGTTTCTTTTCAGTTGCAAACTCCATTCCATACATATATATAGGGGAGGTACAAGCTCCAACTCTGTTTTACAGTGAAAACTGCAGGAACTTCAAACCGGCACTAGGAAACCGACTGAGAAAGCAGAGAAAAAGTGTCTCCTGCAACCCGTTCCCTTGGTGATAGATGAACGAATGTCTCTCCAATTGCTCACTTCTGAGGGAAAAGTGTGTGTGAAAGCAGTCCTTCACCTAGCTTGTTGGGAACACAAAGTTTCTTTTCAGGTGCAAACTCCATTTCATACATATATATGGGGAGGTACAAGCTCCAACTCGGTTTTACAGTGAAAACTGCAGGAACTTCAAACCGGCACTAGGAAACAGACTGAGAAAGCAGAGAAAAAGTGTCTCCTGTAACCCGTTCCCTTGGTGATAGATGAACGAATGTCTCTCCAATTGCTCAGTTCTGAGGGATATGTGTGTGTGAAAGCCGTCCTTCACCTAGCTTGTTGAGAACACAAAGTTTCTTTTCAGGTGCAAACTCCATTCCATACATATATATGGGGAGGTACAAGCTCCAACTCTGTTTTACAGTGAAAACTGCAGGAACTTCAAACCGGCACTAGGAAACAGACTGAGAAAGCAGAGAAAAAGTGTCTCCTGCAACCCGTTCCCTTGGTGATAGATGAACGAACGTCTCTCCACTTGCTCAGTTCTGAGAGATAAGTGTGTGTGAAAGCCGTCCTTCACCTAGCTTGTTGGGAACACAAAGTTTCTTTTCAGTTGCAAACTCCATTCCATACATATATATAGGGGAGGTACAAGCTGCAAATCGGTTTTACAGTGAAAACTGCAGGAACTTCAAACCGGCACTAGGAAACAGACTGAGAAAGCAGAGAAAAAGTGTCTCCTGCAACCCGTTCCCTTGGTGATAGATGAACGAATGTCTCTCCAATTGCTCAGTTCTTAGGGATAAGTGTGTGTGAAACCCGTCCTTCACCTAGCTTGTTGGGAACACAAAGTTTCTTTTCAGGTGCAAACTCCATTTCATACATATATATGGGGAGGTACTAGATCCAACTCGGTTTTACAGTGAAAACTGCATGAACTTCAAACTGGCACTAGGAAACAGACTGAGAAAGCAAAGAAAAAGTGTCTCCTGCAACCCGTTCCCTTGGTGCTAGGTGAACGAACGTCTCTCCACTTGCTCAGTTCCGAGAGATAAGTGTGTGTGAAAGCCGTCCTTCAACTAGCTTGTTGGGAACACAAAGTTTCTTTTCAGTTGGAAACTCCATTCCATACATATATATGGGGAGGTACTAGCTCCAACTCTGTTTTCCAGTGAAAACTGCAGGAACTTCAAACCGGCACTAGGAAACAGACTGAGAAAGCAGAGAAAAAGTGTCTCCTGCAACCCGTTCCCTTGGTGCTAGATGAACGAACGTCTCTCCACTAGCTCAGTTCTGAGAGATAAGTGTGTGTGAAAGCCGTCCTTCACCTAGCTTGTTGGGAACACAAAGTTTCTTTTCAGTTGCAAACTCCATTCCATACATATATATGGGGAGGTACAAGCTCCAACTCGGTTTTACAGTGAAAACTGCAGGAACTTAAAACCGGCAATAGGAAACAGACTGAGAAAGCAGAGAAAAAGTGTCTCCTGCAACCCGTTCCCTTGGTGCTAGATGAACGAAAGTCTCTCCACTTGCTCAGTTCTGAGAGATAAGTGTGTGTGAAAGCCGTCCTTCAACTAGCTTGTTGGGAACACAAAGTTTCTTTTCAGTTGCAAACTCCATTCCATACATATATATGGGGAGGTACAAGCTCCAACTCGGTTTTACAGTGAAAACTGCAGGAACTTCAAAACGGCACTAGGAAACAGACTGAGAAAGCAGAGAAAAAGTGTCTCCTGCAACCCGTTCCCTTGGTGCTAGATGAACGAACGTCTCTCCACTTGCTCAGTTCTGAGAGATAAGTGTGTGTGAAAGCCGTACTTCACCTAGCTTGTTGGGAACACAAAGTTTCTTTTCAGTTGCAAACTCCATTCCATACATATATATAGGGGAGGTACAAGCTGCAAATCAGTTCTACAGTGAAAACTGCAGGAACTTCAATCCGGCACTAGGAAACAGACTGAGAAAGCAGAGAAAAAGTGTCTCCTGCAACCCGTTCCCTTGGTGATAGATGAACGAATGTCTCTCCAATTGCTCAGTTCTGAGGGATAAGTGTGTGTGAAACCCGTCCTTCACCTAGCTTGTTGGGAACACAAAGTTTCTTTTCAGGTGCAAACTCCATTTCATACATATATATGGGGAGGTACTAGATCCAACACGGTTTTACAGTGAAAACTGCATGAAATTCAAACCGGCACTAGGAAACAGACTGAGAAAGCAGAGAAAAGTGTCTCCTGCAACCCGTTCCCTTGGTGCTAGGTGAACGAACGTCTCTCCAATTGCTCAGTTCCGAGAGATAAGTGTGTGTGAAAGCCGTCCTTCAACTAGCTTGTTGGGAACACAAAGTTTCTTTTCAGTTGGAAACTCCATTCCATACATATATATGGGGAGGTACTAGCTCCAACTCTGTTTTACAGTGAAAACTGCAGGAACTTCAAACCGGCACTAGGAAACAGACTGATAAAGCAGAGAAAAAGTGTCTCCTGCAACCCGTTCCCTTGGTGCTAGATGAACGAACGTCTCTCCACTTGCTAGGTTCTGAGAGATAAGTGTGTGTGAAAGCCGTCCTTCACCTAGCTTGTTGGGAACACAAAGTTTCTTTTCAGTTGCAAACTCCATTCCATACATATATATGGGGAGGTACAAGCTCCAACTCGGTTTTACAGTGAAAACTGCAGGAACTTAAAACCGGCAATAGGAAACCGACTGAGAAAGCAGAGAAAAAGTGTCTCCTGCAACCCGTTCCCTTGGTGCTAGATGAACGAAAGTCTCTCCACTTGCTCAGTTCTGAGAGGTAATTGTGTGTGAAAGCCGTCCTTCACCTAGGATGTTGGGAACACAAAGTTTCTTTTCAGTTTCAATCTCCATTCCATACATATATATGGGGAGGTACAAGCTCCAACTCGGTTTTACAGTGAAAACTGCAGGAACTTCAAACCGGCAATAGGAAAAAGACTGAGAAAGCAGAGAAAAAGTGCCTCCTGCAACCCGTTCCCTTGGTGCTAGATGAACGAACTACTCTCCACTTGCTCAGTTCTGAGAGATAAGTGTGTGTGAAAGCCGTCCTTCACCTAGCTTGTTGGGAACACAAAGTTTCTTTTCAGTTGCAAACTCCATTCCATACATATATATAGGGGAGGTACAAGCTCCAACTCTGTTTTACAGTGAAAACTGCAGGAACTTCAAACCGGCACTAGGAAACCGACTGAGAAAGCAGAGAAAAAGTGTCTCCTGCAACCCGTTCCCTTGGTGATAGATGAACGAATGTCTCTCCAATTGCTCACTTCTGAGGGAAAAGTGTGTGTGAAAGCAGTCCTTCACCTAGCTTGTTGGGAACACAAAGTTCCTTTTAAGGTGCAAACTCCATTTCATACATATATATGGGGAGGTACAAGCTCCAACTCGGTTTTACAGTGAAAACTGCAGGAACTTCAAACCGGCACTAGGAAACAGACTGAGAAAGCAGAGAAAAAGTGTCTCCTGTAACCCGTTCCCTTTGTGATAGATGAACGAATGTCTCTCCAATTGCTCAGTTCTGAGGGATATGTGTGTGTGAAAGCCGTCCTTCACCTAGCTTGTTGAGAACACAAAGTTTCTTTTCAGGTGCAAACTCCATTCCATACATATATATGGGGAGGTACAAGCTCCAACTCGGTTTTACAGTGAAAACTGCAGGAACTTCAAACCGGCACTAGGAAACAGACTGAGAAAGCAGAGAAAAAGTGTCTCCTGCAACCCGTTCCCTTGGTGCTAGATGAACGAACGTCTCTCCACTTGCTCAGTTCTGAGAGATAAGTGTGTGTGAAAGCCGTCCTTCACCTAGATTGTTGGGAACACATAGTTTCTTTTCAGTTGCAAACTCCATTCCATACATATATATAGGGGAGGTACAAGCTCCAACTCGGTTTTACAGTGAAAACTGCAGGAACTTCAAACCGGCACTAGGAAACAGACTGAGAAAGCAGAGAAAAATGTCCCCTGCAACCCGTTCCCTTGGTGCTAGATGAACGAACGTCTCTCCACTTGCTCATTTCTGAGAGATAAGTGTGTGTGAAAGCCGTCCTTCACCTAGCTTGTTGGGAACACAAAGTTTCTTTTCAGTTGCAAACTCCATTCCATACATATATATAGGGGAGGTACAAGCTCCAACTCGGTTTTACAGTGAAAACTGCAGGAACTTAAAACCGGCACTAGGAAACAGACTGAGAAAGCAGAGAAAAAGTGTCTCCTGCAACACGTTCCCTTGGTGATAGATGAATGAATGTCTCTCCAAATGCTCAGTTCTGAGGGATAAGTGTGTGTGAAAGCCGTCCTTCACCTAGCTTGTTGGGAACACAAAGTTTCTTTTCAGGTGCAAACTCCATTCCATTCATATATATGGGGAGGTACAAACTCCAACCCGATTTTACAGTGAAAACTGCAGGAACTTCAAACCGGCACTAGGAAACAGACTGAGAAAGCAGAGAAAATGTGTCTCCTGCAACCCGTTCCCTTGGTGCTAGATGAACGAACGTCTCTCCACTTGCTCAGTTCCAAGAGATATGTGAGTGTGAAAGCCGTCCTTCAAATAGCTTGTTGGGAACACAAAGTTTCTTTTCAGTTGCAAACTCCATTCCATACATGTATATGGGGAGGTACTAGCTCCAACTCTCTTTTACAGTGAAAACTGCAGGAACTTCACACCGGCACTAGGAAACAGACTGAGAAAGCAGAGAAAATCTGTCTCCTGCAACCCGTTCCCTTTGTGCTAGATGAACGAAAGACTCTCCACTTGCTCAGTTCTGAGAGATAAGTGTGTGTGAAAGCCGTCCTTCACCTAGCTTGTTGGGAACTCAAAGTTTCTTTTCAGTTGCAAACTCCATTCCATACATATATATGGGGAGGTAGAAGCTCCAACTCGGTTTTACAGTGAAAACTGCAGGAACTTCAAACCGGCACTAGGAAACGGAATGAGAAAGCAGAGAAAAAGTGTCCCCTGCAACCCGTTCCCTTGGTGCTAGATGAACGAAGGTCTCTCCACTTGCTCAGTTCTGAGAGATAATTGTGGGTGAAAGCCGTCCTTCACCTAGCATGTTGGGAACACAAAGTTTCTCTTCAGTTGCAAACTCAATTCCATAAATATATATGGGGAGGTACAAGCTCCAACTCGGTTTTACAGTGAAAACGGCAGGAACTTCAAACCGGCAATAGGAAACAGACTGAGAAAGCAGAGAAAAAGTGTCTCCTGCAACGCGTTCCCTTAGTGCTAGATGAACGAACGTCTCTCCACTTGCTCAGTTCTGAGGGATATGTGTGAGTGAAAGCCGTCCTTCACCTATCTTATTGGGAACACAAAGTTTCTTTTCAGTTGCAAACTCCATTCCATACATATATATGGGTAGGTATGAGCTCCAACTCGGTTTTACAGTGAAAACTGCAGGAAATTCAAACCGGCACTAGGAAACAGACTGAGAAAGCAGAGAAAAATGTCCCCTGCAACCCGTTCCCTTGGTGCTAGATGAACGAACGTCTCTCCACTTGCTCATTTCTGAGAGATAAGTGTGTGTGAAAGCCGTCCTTCACCTAGCTTGTTGGGAACACAAAGTTTCTTTTCAGTTGCAAACTCCATTCCATACATATATATGGGGAGGTACAAGCTCCAACTCGGTTTTACAGTGAAAACTGCAGGAACTTCAAACCGGCACTAGGAAACAGACTGAGAAAGCAGAGAAAAAGTGTCTCCTGCACCCGTTCCCTTGGTGCCAGATGAACGAACGTCTCTCCACATGCTCATTTCTGAGAGATAAGTGTGTGTGAAAGCCGTCGTTCACCTAGCTTGTTGGGAACACAAAGTTTCTTTTCAGTTGCAAACTCCATTCCATACATATATATAGGGGAGGTACAAGCTCCAACTCGGTTTTACAGTGAAAACTGCAGGAACTTAAAACCGGCACTAGGAAACACACTGAGAAAGCAGAGAAAAAGTGTCTCCTGCAACACGTTCCCTTGGTGATAGATGAACGAATGTCTCTCCAATTGCTCAGTTCTGAGGGATAAGTGTGTGTGAAAGCCGTCCTTCACCTAGCTTGTTGGGAACACAAAGTTTCTTTTCAGGTGCAAACTCCATTCCATTCATATATATGGGGAGGTACAAACTCCAACTCGATTTTACAGTGAAAACTGCAGGAACTTGAAACCGGCACTAGGAAACAGACTGAGAAAGCAGAGAAAATGTGTCTCCTGTAACCCGTTCCCTTGGTGCTAGATGAACGAACGTCTCTCCACTTGCTCAGTTCCGAGAGATAAGTGAGTGTGAAAGCCGTCCTTCACCTAGCTTGTTGGGAACACAAAGTTTCTTTTCAGTTGGAAACTCCATTCCATACATATATATGGGGAGGTACTACTTCCAACTCTCTTTTAAAGTGAAAACTGCAGGAACTTCACACCGGCACTAGGAAACAGACTGAGAAAGCAGAGAAAAACTGTCTCCTGCAACCCGTTCCCTTTCTGCTAGATGAACGAAAGACTCTCCACTTGCTCAGTTCTGAGAGATAAGTGTGTGTGAAAGCCGTCCTTCACCTAGCTTGTTGGGAACACAAAGTTTCTTTTCAGTTGCAAACTCCATTCCATACATATATATGGGGAGGTATGAGCTCCAACTCGGTTTTACAGTGAAAACTGCAGGAAATTCAAACCGGCACTAGGAAACAGACTGAGAAAGCAGAGAAAAATGTCCCCTGCAACCCGTTCCCTTGGTGCTAGATGAACGAACTTCTCTCCACTTGCTCATTTCTGAGAGATAAGTGTGTGTGAAAGCCGTCCTTCACCTAGCTTGTTGGGAACACAAAGTTTCTTTTCAGTTGCAAACTCCATTCCATACATATATATGGGGAGGTACAAGCTCCAACTCGGTTTTACAGTGAAAACTGCAGGAACTTCAAACCGGCACTAGGAAACAGACTGAGAAAGCAGAGAAAAAGTGTCTCCTGCAACCCGTTCCCTTGGTGCCAGATGAACGAACGTCTCTCCACATGCTCATTTCTGAGAGATAAGTGTGTGTGAAAGCCGTCGTTCACCTAGCTTGTTGGGAACACAAAGTTTCTTTTCAGTTGCAAACTCCATTCCATACATATATATAGGGGAGGTACAAGCTCCAACTCGGTTTTACAGTGAAAACTGCAGGAACTTAAAACCGGCACTAGGAAACACACTGAGAAAGCAGAGAAAAAGTGTCTCCTGCAACACGTTCCCTTGGTGATAGATGAACGAATGTCTCTCCAATTGCTCAGTTCTGAGGGATAAGTGTGTGTGAAAGCCGTCCTTCACCTAGCTTGTTGGGAACACAAAGTTTCTTTTCAGGTGCAAACTCCATTCCATTCATATATATGGGGAGGTACAAACTCCAACTCGATTTTACAGTGAAAACTGCAGGAACTTGAAACCGGCACTAGGAAACAGACTGAGAAAGCAGAGAAAATGTGTCTCCTGTAACCCGTTCCCATGGTGCTAGATGAACGAACGTCTCTCCACTTGCTCAGTTCCGAGAGATAAGTGAGTGTGAAAGCCGTCCTTCACCTAGCTTGTTGGGAACACAAAGTTTCTTTTCAGGTGCAAACTCCATTCCATTCATATATATGGGGAGGTACAAACTCCAACTCGATTTTACAGTGAAAACTGCAGGAACTTGAATCCGGCACTAGGAAACAGACTGAGAAAGCAGAGAAAATGTGTCTCCTGTAACCCGTTCCCATGGTGCTAGATGAACGAACGTCTCTCCACTTGCTCAGTTCCGAGAGATAAGTGAGTGTGAAAGCCGTCCTTCAAATAGCTTGTTGGGAACACAAAGTTTCTTTTCAGTTGGAAACTCCATTCCATACATATATATGGGGAGGTACTAGTTCCAACTCTCTTTTAAAGTGAAAACTGCAGGAACTTCACACCGGCACTAGGAAACAGACTGAGAAAGCAGAGAAAAACTGTCTCCTGCAACCCGTTCCCTTTCTGCTAGATGAACGAAAGACTCTCCACTTGCTCAGTTCTGAGAGATAAGTGTGTGTGAAAGCCGTCCTTCACCTAGCTTGTTGGGAACACAAAGTTTCTTTTCAGTTGCAAACTCCATTCCATACATATATATGGGGAGGTACAAGCTCCAACTCGGTTTTACAGTGAAAACTGCAGGAAATTCAAACCAGCACTAGGAAACAGACTGAGAAAGCAGAGAAAAAGTGTCTCCTGCAACCCGTTCCCTTGGTGCCAGATGAACGAACGTCTCTCCACTTGCTCAGTTCTGAGAGATAAGTGTGTGTGAAAGCCGTCCTTCACCTAGATTGTTGGGAACACAAAGTTTCTTTTCAGTTGCAAACTCCATTCCATACATATATATAGGGGAGGTACAAGCTCCAACTCGGTTTTACAGTGAAAACTGCAGGAACTTAAAACCGGCACTAGGAAACAGACTGAGAAAGCAGAGAAAAAGTGTCTCCTGCATCACGTTCCCTTGGTGATAGATGAACGAATGTCTCTCCAATTGCTCAGTTCTGAGGGATAAGTGTGTGTGAAAGCCGTCCTTCACCTAGCTTTTTGGGAACACAAAGTTTCTTTTCAGGTGCAAACTCCATTCCATTCATATATATGGGGAGGTACAAACTCCAACTCGATTTTACAGTGAAAACTGCAGGAACTTCAAACCGGCACTAGGAAACAGACTGAGAAAGCAGAGAAAATGTGTCTCCTGTAACCCGTTCCCTTGGTGCTAGATGAACGAACGTCTCTCCACTTGCTCAGTTCCGAGAGATAAGTGAGTGTGAAAGCCGTCCTTCAAATAGCTTGTTGGGAACACAAAGTTTCTTTTCAGTTGGAAACTCCATTCCATACATATATATGGGGAGGTACTAGCTCCAACTCTCTTTTAAAGTGAAAACTGCAGGAACTTCACACCGGCACTAGGAAACAGACTGAGAAAGCAGAGAAAAACTGTCTCCTGCAACCGGTTCCCTTTCTGCTAGATGAACGAAAGACTCTCCACTTGCTCAGTTCTGAGAGATAAGTGTGTGTGAAAGCCGTCCTTCACCTAGCTTGTTGGGAACACAAAGTTTCTTTTCAGTTGCAAACTCCATTCCATGCATATATATGGGGAGGTAGAAGCTCCAACTCGGTTTTACAGTGAATACTGCAGGAACTTCAAACCGGCACTAGGAAACAGAATGAGAAAGCAGAGAAAAAGTGTCCCCTGCAACCCGTTCCCTTGGTGCTAGATGAACGAACGTCTCTCCACTTGCTCAGTTCTGAGAGATAAGTGTGGGTGAAAGCCGTACTTCACCTATCATGTTGGGAACACAAAGTTTCTCATCAGTTGCAAACTCCATTCCATAAATATATATGGGGAGGTACAAGCTCCAACTCGGTTTTACAGTGAAAACTGCAGGAACTTAAAACCGGCAATAGAAAACAGATTGAGAAAGCAGAGAAAAAGTGTCCCCTGCAACCCGTTCCCTTGGTGCTAGATGAACGAAAGTCTCTCCACTTGCTCAGTTCTGAGAGATAAGTGTGGGTGAAAGCCGTCCTTCACCTAGCATGTTGGGAACACAAAGTTTCTCTTCAGTTGCAAACTCCATTCCATAAATATACATGGGGAGGTACAAGCTCCAACTCGGTTTTACAGTGAAAACTGCAGGAACTTAAAACCGGCAATAGGAAACAGACTGAGAAAGCAGAGAAAAAGTGTCCCCTGCAACCCGTTCCCTTGGTGCTAGATGAACGAACGTCTCTCCACTTGCTCAGTTCTGAGAGATAAGTGTGTGTGAAAGCCGTCCTTCACCTAGCTTGTTGGGAACACAAAGTTTCTTTTCAGTTGCAAACTCCATTTCATACATATATATAGGGGAGGTACAAGCTCCAACTCTGTTTTACAGTGAAAACTGCAGGAATTTCAAACCGGCAATAGGAAACAGACTGAGAAAGCAGAGAAAATGTGTCTCCTGCAACCCGTTCCCTTGGTGCTAGATGAACGAACGTCTCTCCACTTGCTCAGTTCTGAGAGATAAGTGTGTGTGAAAGCCGTCCTTTACATAGCATGTTGGGAACACAAAGTTTCTCTTCAGTTGCAAACTCCATTCCATACATATATATGGGGAGGTACAAGCTCCAACTCTGTTTTACAGTGAAAACGGCAGGAACTTCAAACCGGCAATAGGAAACAGACTGAGAAAGCAGAGAAAAAGTGCCTACTGCAACCCGTTCCCTTGGTGCTAGATGAACGAACGTCTCTCCACTTGCTCAGTTCTGAGAGATAAGTGTGTGTGAAAGCCGTCCTTCACCTAGCTTGCTGGGAACACAAAGTTTCTTTTCAGTTGCAAACTCCATTCCATACATATATATAGGGGAGTTACAAGCTCCAACTCGGTTTTACAGTGAAAACGGCAGGAACTTCAAACCGGCACTAGGAAACAGACTGAGAAAGCAGAGAAAAAGTGTCTCCTGCAACCCGTTCCCTTGGTGATAGATGAACGAATGTCTCTCCAATTGCTCAGTTCTGAGGGATAAGTGTGTGTGAAAGCCGTCCTTCACCTAGCTTGTTGGGAACACAAAGTTTCTTTTCAGGTGCAAACTCCATTCCATACATATATATGGGGAAGTACAAGCTCCAAATCGGTTTTACAGTGAAAACTGCAGGAACTTCAAACCGGCACTAGGAAACAGACTGAGAAAGCAGAGAAAAAGTGTCTCCTGCAACGCGTTCCCTTGGTGCTAGATGAACGAACGTCTCTCCACTTGCTCAGTTCTGAGAGATAAGTGTGTGTGAAAGCCGTCCTTCACCTAGCTTGTTGGGAACACAAAGTTTCTTTTCAGTTGCAAACTCCATTTCATACATATATATAGGGGAGGTACAAGCTCCAACTCTGTTTTACAGTGAAAACTGCAGGAATTTCAAACCGGCAATAGGAAACAGACTGAGAAAGCAGAGAAAATGTGTCTACTGCAACCCGTTCCCTTGGTGCTAAATGAACGAACGTCTCTCCACTTGCTCAGTTCTGAGAGATAAGTGTGTGTGAAAGCCGTCCTTCACCTAGCTTATTGGGAACACAAAGTTCCTTTTCAGTTGCAAACTCCATTCCATACATATATATGGGGAGGTAGAAGCTCCAACTCGGTTTTACAGTGAAAACTGCAGGAACTTCAAACCGGCACTAGGAAACAGAATGCGAAAGCAGAGAAAAAGTGTCCCCTGCAACCCGTTCCCTTGGTGCTAGATGAACGAAAGTCTCTCCACTTGCTCAGTTCTGAGAGATAAGTGTGGGTGAAAGCCATCCTTCACCTAGCATGTTGGGAACACAAAGTTTCTCTTCAGTTGCAAACTCCATTCCATAAATATATATGGGGAGGTACAAGCTCCAACTCGGTTTTACAGTGAAAACTGCAGGAACTTCAAACCGGCAATAGGAAACAGACTGAGAAAGCAGAGAAAAAGTGTCCCCTGCAACCCGTTCCCTTGGTGCTAGATGAACGAACGTCTCTCCACTTGCCCAGTTCTGAGAGATAAGTGTGTGTGAAAGCCGTCCTTCACCTAGCATGTTGGGAACACAAAGTTTCTTTTCAGTTGCAAACTCCATTCCATACATATATATGGGGAGGTACAAGCTCCAACTCGGTTTTACAGTGAAAACTGCAGGAACTTCAAACCGGCAATAGGAAACAGACTGAGAAAGCAGAGAAAAAGGGCCTCCTGCAACCCATTCCCTTGGTGCTAGATGAACGAACGTCTCTCCACTTGCTCAGTTCTGAGAGATAAGTGTGTGTGAAAGCCGTCCTTCACCTAGCTTGTTGGGAACACAAAGTTTCTTTTCAGTTGCAAACTCCATTTCATACATATATATAGGGGAGGTACAAGCTCCAACTCTGTTTTACAGTGAAAACTGCAGGAATTTCAAACCGGCAATAGGAAACAGACTGAGAAAGCAGAGAAAATGTGTCTACTGCAACCCGTTCCCTTGGTGCTAAATGAACGAACGTCTCTCCACTTGCTCAGTTCTGAGAGATAAGTGTGTGTGAAAGCCGTCCTTTACCTAGCATGTTGGGAACACAAAGTTTCTCTTCAGTTGCAAACTCCATTCCATACATATATATGGGGAGGTACAAGCTCCAACTCGGTTTTACAGTGAAAACTGCAGGAACTTCAAACCGGCACTAGGAAACAGACTGAGAAAGCAGAGAAAAAGTGTCTCCTGCAACCCGTTCCCTTGGTGATAGATGAACGAAAGTCTCTCCACTTGCTCAGTTCTGAGAGATAAGTGTGTGTGAAAGCCGTCCTTCACCTAGCATGTTGGGAACACAAAGTTTCTCTTCAGTTGCAAACTCCATTCCATACATATATATAGGGGAGGTACAAGCTCCAAATCGGTTTTACAGTGAAAACTGCAGGAATTTCAAACCGGCACTTGGAAACAGACTGAGAAAGCAGAGAAAAAGTGTCTCCTGCAACCCGTTCCCTTGGTGATAGATGAACGAATGTCTCTCCAATTGCTCAGTTCTGAGGGATAAGTGTGTGTGAAAGCCGTCCTTCACCTAGCTTGTTGGGAACACAAAGTTTCTTTTCAGGTGCAAACACCATTCCATACATATATATGGGGAGGTAGAAACTCCAACTCGGTATTACAGTGAAAACTGCAGGAACTTCAAACCGGCACTAGGAAACAGACTGAGAAAGCAGAGAAAAAGTGTCTCCTGCAACCGGTTCCCTTGGTGATAGATGAACGAATGTCTCTCCAATTGCTCAGTTCTGAGGGATATGTGTGTGTGAAAGCAGTCCTTCACCTAGGTTGTTGGGAACACAAAGTTTCTTTTCAGGTGCAAACTCCATTACATACATATATATGGGGAGGTACAAGCTCCAACTCGGTTTTACAGTGAAAACTGCAGGAATTTCAAACCGGCACTAGGAAACAGACTGAGAAAGCAGAGAAAAAGTGTCTCCTGAATCCGGTTCCCTTGGTGTTAGATGAACGAACGTCTCTCCACTTGCTCAGTTCTGAGAGATAAGTGTGTGTGAAAGCCGTCCTTCACCTAGCTTGTTGGGAACACAAAGTTTCTTTTCAGTTGCAAACTCCATTCCATACATATATATGGGGAGGTACTAGCTCCAACTCGGTTTTACAGTGAAAACTGCAGGAACTTCAAACCGGCACTAGAAAACAGACTTAGGAAGCAGAGAAAAAGTCTCTCTGCAACACGTTCCCTTGGTGCTAGATGAACGAACGTCTCTCCACTTGCTCAGTTCTGAGAGATAAGTGTGTGTGAAAGCCGACCTTCACCTAGCTTGTTGGGAACACAAAGTTTCTTTTAAGTTGCAAACTCCATTCCATATATATATATGGGGAGGTAGAAGCTCCAACTATGTTTGACAGTGAAAACTGCAGGAACTTCAAACCGGCACTAGGAAACAGACTGAGGAAGCAGAGAAAAAGTCTCTCCTGAAACCCGTTCCCTTGGTGCTAGATGAACGAACGTCTCTCCACTTGCTCATTTCTGAGAGATAAGTGTTTGTGAAAGCCGTCCTTCACCTAGCTTGATGGGAACACAAAGTTTCTTTTCAGTTGCAAACTACATTCCATACATATATATGGGGAGGTACCAGCTCCAACTCGGTTTTACATTGAAAAATGCAGGAACTTCAAACCGGCACTAGGAAACAGACTGAGAAAGCAGAGAAAAAGTGTCTCCTGCAACACGTTCCTTGGTGCTAGATGAAAGAACTTCTCTCCACTTGCTCAGTTCTGAGAGATAAGTGTGTGTGAAAGCCGTCCTTCACATAGCTTGTTTGGAACACAAAGTTTCTTTTCAGTTGCAAACTCCATTCCATACATATATATGGGGAGGTATTAGCTCCAACTCTGTTTTACAGTGAAAACTGCAGGAACTTCAAACCGGCACTAGGAAACAGACTGAGAAAGCAGAGAAAAAGTGTCTCCTGCAACACGTTCCCTTGGTGCTAGATGAATGAACGTCTCTCCACTTGCTCAGTTCTGAGAGATAAGTGTGTGTGAAAGCCGTCCTTCACCTAGCTTGTTGGGAACACAAAGTTTCTCTTCAGTTGCAAACTCCATTCCATACATATATATGGGGAGGTACTAGCTCCAACTAGGTTTTACAGTGAAAACTGCAGGAATTTCAAACCGGCACTAGGAAACAGACTGACAAAGCAGAGAAAATGTGTCTCCTGCAACCCGTTCCCTTGGTGCTAGATGAAGGAACGTCTCTCCACTTGCTCAGTTCTGAGAGATAAGTGTGTGTGAAAGCCGTCCTTCACCTAGCTTGTTGGGAACACAAAGTTTCTTTTCAGTTGCAAACTCCATTCCATACATATATATGGGGAGGTACTAGCTCCAAGTCGGTTTTACAGTGAAAACTGCAGGAACTTCAAACCGGCACTAGGAAACAGACTGAGAAAGCAGAGAAAAAGTGTCTCCTGCAACCCGTTCTCTTGGTGCTAGATGAACGAACGTCTCTCCACTTGCTCAGTTCCGAGAGATAAGTGTGTGTGAAAGCCGTCCTTCACCTAGCTTGTTGGGAACACAAAGTTTCTTTTCAGTTGCAAACTCCATTCCATACATATATATAGGGAGGTACTAGTTCCAACTCGGTTTTACAGTGAAAACTGCAGGAACTTCAAACCGGCACTAGGAAAAAGACTGAGAAAGCAGAGAAAAAGTGTCTCCTGCAACCCGTTTCCCTGGTGCTAGATGAACGAACGTCTCCCTTCTTGCTCAGTTCTGAGAGATAAGTGTGTGTGAAAGCCGTCCTTCACCTAGCTTGTTGGGAACACAAAGTTTCTTTTCATTGCAAACTCCATTCCATACATATATATGGGGAGGTACTAGCTCCAACTGGGTTTTACAGTGAAAACTGCAGGAACTTCAAACCGGCACTAGGAAACAGACTGAGAAAGCAGAGAAAATGTGTCTCCTGCAACCCGTTCCCTTGGTGCTAGATGAACGAACGTCTCTCCACTTGCTCAGTTCTGAGAGATAAGTGTGTGTGAAAGCCGTCTATCACCTAGCTTGATGGGAACACAAAGTTTCTTTTCAGTTGCAAACTCCATTCCATACATATATCTGGGGAGGTACTAGCTCCAACTCGGTTTTACTGTGAAAACTACAGGAACTTCAAACCGGCACTAGGAAACAGACTGAGAAAGCAGAGAAAAATGTCCCCTGAAACCCGTTCCCTTGGTGCTAGATGAACCAACGTCTCTCCACTTGCTCATTTCTGAGAGATAAGTGTGTGTGAAAGCCGTCCTTCACCTAGCTTGTTGGGAACACAAAGTTTCTTTTCAGTTGCAAACTCCATTCCATACATATATATGGGGAGGTACTAGCTCCAACTAGGTTTGACAGTGAAAACTGCAGGAACTTCAAACCGGCACTAGGAAACAGACTGAGAAAGCAGAGAAAAGTGTCTCCTGCAACCCGTTCCCTTGGTGCTAGATGAACGAACGTCTCTCCACTTGCTCAGTTCTGAGAGATAAGTGTGTGTGAAAGCCGTCCTTCACCTAGCTTGTTGGGAACATAAAGTTTCTTTTCAGTTGCAAACTCCATTCCATACATATATATGGGGAGGTACTAGCTCCAAATGGTTTTTACAGTGAAAACTGCAGGAACTTCAAACCGGCCCTAGGAAACAGACTGAGAAAGCAGAGAAAAAGTGTCTCCTGCAACCCGTTCCCTTGGTGCTAGATGAACGAACGTCTCTCCACTTCCTCATTTCTGAGAGATAAGTGTGTGTGAAAGCCGTCCTTCACCTAGCTTGTTGGTAACACAAAGTTTCTTTTCAGTTGCAAACTCCATTCTATACATATATATAGGGGAGGTACAAGCTCCAACACGGTTTTACAGTGAAAACTGCAGGAACTTCAAACCGGCACTAGGAAACAGACTGAGAAAGCATAGAAAAAGTGTCTCCTGCAACCCGTTCCCTTGGTGATAGATGAACGAAAGTCTCTCCACTTGCTCAGTTCTGAGAGATAAGTGTGTGTGAATGCCGTCCTTCACCTAGCATGTTGGGAACACAAAGTTTCTCTTCAGTTGCAAACTCCATTCCATACATATATATGGGGAGGTACAAGCTCCAACTCGGTTTTACAGTGAAAACTGCAGGTATTTCAAACCGGCACTAGGAAACAGACTGAGAAAGCAGAGAAAAAGTGTCTCCTGAATCCGGTTCCCTTGGTGTTAGATGAACGAACGTCTCTCCACTTGCTCAGTTCTGAGAGATAATTGTGTGTGAAAGCCGTCCTTCACCTAGCTTGTTGGGAACACAAAGTTTCTTTTCAGGTGCAAACTCCATTACATACATATATATGGGGAGGTACAAGCTCCAACTCGGTTTTACAGTGAAAACTGCAGGAATTTCAAACCGGCACTAGGAAACAGACTGAGAAAGCAGAGAAAAAGTGTCTCCTGAATCCGGTTCCCTTGGTGTTAGATGAACGAACGTCTCTCCACTTGCTCAGTTCTGAGAGATAAGTGTGTGTGAAAGCCGTCTTTCACCTAGCTTGTTGGGAACACAAAGTTTCTTTTCAGTTGCAAACTCCATTCCATACATATATATGGGGAGGTACTAGCTCCAACTCGGTTTTACAGTGAAAACTGCAGGAACTTCAAACCGGCACTAGGAAACAGACTTAGGAAGCAGAGAAAAAGTCTCTCTGCAGCACGTTCCCTTGGTGCTAGATGAACGAACGTCTCTCCACTTGCTCAGTTCTGAGAGATAAGTGTGTGTGAAAGCCGACCTTCACCTAGCTTGTTGGGAACACAAAGTTTCTTTTAAGTTGCAAACTCCATTCCATATATATATATGGGGATGTACTAGCTCCAACTCGGTTTTACATTGAAAAATGCAGGAACTTCAAACCGGCACTAGGAAACAGACTGAGAAAGCAGAGAAAATCTGTCTCCTGCAACACGTTCCCTTGGTGCTAGATGAAAGAACTTCTCTCCACTTGCTCAGTTCTGAGAGATAAGTGTGTGTGAAAGCCGTCCTTCACCTAGCTTGTTTGGAACACAAAGTTTCTTTTCAGTTGCAAACTCCATTCCATACATATATATGGGGAGGTATTAGCTCCAACTCGGTTTTACAGTGAAAACTGCAGGAACTTCAAACCGGCACTAGGAAACAGACTGAGAAAGCAGAGAAAAAGTGTCTCCTGCAACCCGTTCCCTTGGTGCTAGATGAACGAACGTCTCTCCACTTGCTCATTTCTGAGAGATAAGTGTGTGTGAAAGCCGTCCTTCACCTAGCTTGTTGGGAACACAAAGTTTCTTTTCAGTTGCAAACTCCATTCCATACATATATATGGGGAGGTACTAGCTCCAACTCGGTTTTACAGTGAAAACTGCAGGAACTTCAAACCGGCACTAGGAAACAGACTGAGAAAGCAGAGAAAAAGTGTCTCCTGCAACCCGTTCCCTTGGTGCTAGATGAACGAACGTCTCTCCACTTGCTCAGTTCCGAGAGATAAGTGTGTGTGAAAGCCGTACTTCACCTAGCTTGTTGGGAACACAAAGTTTCTTTTCAGTTGCAAACTCCATTCCATACATATATATGGGGAGGTACTAGCTCCAACTCGGTTTTACAATGAAAACTGCGGGAACTTCAAACCGGCACTAGGAAAAAGACTGAGAATGCAGAGAAAAAGTGTCTCCTGCAACCAGTTCCCTTGGTGCTAGATGAACGAACGTCTCTCTTCTTGCTCAGTTCTGAGAGATAAGTGTGTGTGAAAGCCGTCCTTCACCTAGCTTGTTGGGAACACAAAGTTTCTTTTCATTGCAATCTCCATTCCATACATATATATGGGGAGGTACTAGCTCCAAATCGGTTTTACAGTGAAAACTGCAGGAACTTCAAACCGGCACAAGGAAACATACTGAGAAAGCAGGGAAAATGTGTCTCCTGTAACCCGTTCCTTTGGAGCTAGATAAAGGAACGTCTCTCCACTTGCTCAGTTCTGAGTGATAAGTGTGTGTGAAAGCCGTCCTTCACCTAGCTTGTTGGTAACACAAAGTTTCTTTTCAGTTGCAAACTCCATTCCTTACATATATATGGGGAGGTACAAGCTCCAACTCGGTTTTACGGTGAAAACTGCAGGAACTTCTAACCGGCACTAGGAAACATACTGAGAAAGCAGAGAAATAGTGTCTCCTGCAACCCGTTCCCTTGGTGCTAGATGAACGAACGTCTCTCCACTTGCTCAGTTCTGAGAGATAAGTGTGTGTGAAAGCCGTCCTTCAACTAGCTTGTTGGGAACACAAAGTTTCTTTTCAGTTGCAAACTCCATTCCATACATATATATGGGGAGGTACTAGCTCCAAGTCGGTTTTACAGTGAAAACTGCAGGAACTTCAAACCGGCACTAGGAAACAGACTGAGAAAGCAGAGAAAAAGTGTCTCCTGCAACCCGTTCCCTTGGTGCTAGATGAACGAACGTCTCTCCACTTGCTCAGTTCCGAGAGATAAGTGTGTGTGAAAGCCGTACTTCACCTAGCTTGTTGGGAACACAAAGTTTCTTTTCAGTTGCAAACTCCATTCCATACATATATATGGGGAGGTACTAGCTCCAACTCGGTTTTACAATGAAAACTGCGGGAACTTCAAACCGGCACTAGGAAAAAGACTGAGGATGCAGAGAAAAAGTGTCTCCTGCAACCAGTTCCCTTGGTGCTAGATGAACGAACGTCTCTCTTCTTGCTCAGTTCTGAGAGATAAGTGTGTGTGAAAGCCGTCCTTCACCTAGCTTGTTGGGAACACAAAGTTTCTTTTCATTGCAATCTCCATTCCATACATATATATGGGGAGGTACTAGCTCCAAATCGGTTTTACAGTGAAAACTGCAGGAACTTCAAACCGGCACAAGGAAACATACTGAGAAAGCAGGGAAAATGTGTCTCCTGTAACCCGTTCCTTTGGAGCTAGATAAAGGAACGTCTCTCCACTTGCTCAGTTCTGAGTGATAAGTGTGTGTGAAAGCCGTCCTTCACCTAGCTTGTTGGGAACACAAAGTTTCTTTTCAGTTGCAAACTCCATTCCTTACATATATATGGGGAGGTACAAGCTCCAACTCGGTTTTACGGTGAAAACTGCAGGAACTTCTAACCGGCACTAGGAAACATACTGAGAAAGCAGAGAAATAGTGTCTCCTGCAACCCGTTCCCTTGGTGCTAGATGAACGAACGTCTCTCCACTTGCTCAGTTCTGAGAGATAAGTGTGTGTGAAAGCCGTCCTTCACCTAGCTTGTTGGGAACACAAAGTTTCTTTTCAGTTGCAAACTCCATTCCATACATATATATGGGGAGGTACTAGCTCCAACTCGGTTTTACAGTGAAAACTGCAGGAACTTCAAACCGGCACTAGGAAACAGTCTGAGAAAGCAGAGAAAATGTGTCTCCTGCAACCCGTTCCCTTTGTGCTAGATGAACGAACGTCTCTCCACTTGCTCAGTTCTGAGAGTTAACTGTGTGTGAAAGCCGTCCTTCACCTAGCTTGATGGTAACACAAAGTTTCTTTTCAGTTGCAAACTCCATTCCATATATATATATATGGGGAGGTACTAGCTCCAACTCGATTTTACAGTGAAAACTGCAGGAACTTCAAACCGGCACTAGGAAACAGATTGAGAAAGCAGAGAAAATGTGTCTCCTGCAACCCGTTCCCTTGGTGCTAGATGAACGAACGTCTCTCCACTTGCTCAGTTCTGAGAGATATGTGTGTGTGAAAGCCGTCCTTAACCTAGCTTGATGGGAACACAAAGTTTCTTTTAAGTTGCAAACTCCATTCCATACATATATATGGGGAGGTACTAGCTCCAAATCGGTTTTACAGTGAAAACTGCAGGAACTTCAAACCGGCACTAGGAAACAGAATGAGAAAGCAGAGAAAAAGTGTCTCCAGCAACCCGTTCCCTTGGTGCTAGATGAAAGAACATCTCTCCACTTGCTCAGTTCTGAGAGATAAGTGTGTGTGAAAGCCGTCCTTCAACTAGCTTGATGGGAACACAAAGTTTCTTTTCAGTTGCAAACTCAATTCCATACATATATATGGGGAGGTACTAGCTCCAACTCGGATTTACAGTGAAAACTGCAGGAACTTCAAACCGGCACTAGGAAACAGACTGAGAAAGCAGAGAAAAAATGTCTCCTGCAACCCGTTCCCTTGGTGCTAGATGAACGAACGTCTCTCCACTTGCTCATTTCTGAGGGACAAGTGTGTGTGAAAACCGTCCTTCACCTAGCTTGTTGGGAACAAAAAGTTTCTTTTCAGTTTCAAACTCCATTCCATACATATATATGGGGAGGTAGAAGCTCCAACTCGGTTTTACAGTGAAAACTGCAGGAACTTCAAACCGGCACTAGGAAACAGACTGAGAAAGCAGAGAAAAAGTGTCTCCTGCAACACGTTCCTTGGTGCTAGATGAAAGAACTTCTCTCCACTTGCTCAGTTCTGAGAGATAAGTGTGTGTGAAAGCCGTCCTTCACATAGCTTGTTTGGAACACAAAGTTTCTTTTCAGTTGCAAACTCCATTCCATACATATATATGGGGAGGTATTAGCTCCAACTCTGTTTTACAGTGAAAACTGCAGGAACTTCAAACCGGCACTAGGAAACAGACTGAGAAAGCAGAGAAAAAGTGTCTCCTGCAACACGTTCCCTTGGTGCTAGATGAATGAACGTCTCTCCACTTGCTCAGTTCTGAGAGATAAGTGTGTGTGAAAGCCGTCCTTCACCTAGCTTGTTGGGAACACAAAGTTTCTCTTCAGTTGCAAACTCCATTCCATACATATATATGGGGAGGTACTAGCTCCAACTAGGTTTTACAGTGAAAACTGCAGGAACTTCAAACCGGCACTAGGAAACAGACTGACAAAGCAGAGAAAATGTGTCTCCTGCAACCCGTTCCCTTGGTGCTAGATGAAGGAACGTCTCTCCACTTGCTCAGTTCTGAGAGATAAGTGTGTGTGAAAGCCGTCCTTCACCTAGCTTGTTGGGAACACAAAGTTTCTTTTCAGTTGCAAACTCCATTCCATACATATATATGGGGAGGTAATAGCTCCAAGTCGGTTTTACAGTGAAAACTGCAGGAACTTCAAACCGGCACTAGGAAACAGACTGAGAAAGCAGAGAAAAAGTGTCTCCTGCAACCCGTTCTCTTGGTGCTAGATGAACGAACGTCTCTCCACTTGCTCAGTTCCGAGAGATAAGTGTGTGTGAAAGCCGTCCTTCACCTAGCTTGTTGGGAACACAAAGTTTCTTTTCAGTTGCAAACTCCATTCCATACATATATATAGGGGGGTACTAGTTCCAACTCGGTTTTACAGTGAAAACTGCAGGAACTTCAAACCGGCACTAGGAAAAAGACTGAGAAAGCAGAGAAAAAGTGTCTCCTGCAACCCGTTTCCCTGGTGCTAGATGAACGAACGTCTCCCTTCTTGCTCAGTTCTGAGAGATAAGTGTGTGTGAAAGCCGTCCTTCACCTAGCTTGTTGGGAACACAAAGTTTCTTTTCATTGCAAACTCCATTCCATACATATATATGGGGAGGTACTAGCTCCAACTGGGTTTTACAGTGAAAACTGCAGGAACTTCAAACCGGCACTAGGAAACAGACTGAGAAAGCAGAGAAAATGTGTCTCCTGCAACCCGTTCCCTTGGTGCTAGATGAACGAACGTCTCTCCACTTGCTCAGTTCTGAGAGATAAGTGTGTGTGAAAGCCGTCTATCACCTAGCTTGATGGGAACACAAAGTTTCTTTTCAGTTGCAAACTCCATTCCATACATATATCTGGGGAGGTACTAGCTCCAACTCGGTTTTACTGTGAAAACTACAGGAACTTCAAACCGGCACTAGGAAACAGACTGAGAAAGCAGAGAAAAATGTCCCCTGAAACCCGTTCCCTTGGTGCTAGATGAACCAACGTCTCTCCACTTGCTCATTTCTGAGAGATAAGTGTGTGTGAAAGCCGTCCTTCACCTAGCTTGTTGGGAACACAAAGTTTCTTTTCAGTTGCAAACTCCATTCCATACATATATATGGGGAGGTACTAGCTCCAACTAGGTTTGACAGTGAAAACTGCAGGAACTTCAAACCGGCACTAGGAAACAGACTGAGAAAGCAGAGAAAAGTGTCTCCTGCAACCCGTTCCCTTGGTGCTAGATGAACGAACGTCTCTCCACTTGCTCAGTTCTGAGAGATAAGTGTGTGTGAAAGCCGTCCTTCACCTAGCTTGTTGGGAACATAAAGTTTCTTTTCAGTTGCAAACTCCATTCCATACATATATATGGGGAGGTACTAGCTCCAAATGGTTTTTACAGTGAAAACTGCAGGAACTTCAAACCGGCCCTAGGAAACAGACTGAGAAAGCAGAGAAAAAGTGTCTCCTGCAACCCGTTCCCTTGGTGCTAGATGAACGAACGTCTCTCCACTTCCTCATTTCTGAGAGATAAGTGTGTGTGAAAGCCGTCCTTCACCTAGCTTGTTGGTAACACAAAGTTTCTTTTCAGTTGCAAACTCCATTCTATACATATATATAGGGGAGGTACAAGCTCCAACACGGTTTTACAGTGAAAACTGCAGGAACTTCAAACCGGCACTAGGAAACAGACTGAGAAAGCATAGAAAAAGTGTCTCCTGCAACCCGTTCCCTTGGTGATAGATGAACGAAAGTCTCTCCACTTGCTCAGTTCTGAGAGATAAGTGTGTGTGAATGCCGTCCTTCACCTAGCATGTTGGGAACACAAAGTTTCTCTTCAGTTGCAAACTCCATTCCATACATATATATGGGGAGGTACAAGCTCCAACTCGGTTTTACAGTGAAAACTGCAGGTATTTCAAACCGGCACTAGGAAACAGACTGAGAAAGCAGAGAAAAAGTGTCTCCTGAATCCGGTTCCCTTGGTGTTAGATGAACGAACGTCTCTCCACTTGCTCAGTTCTGAGAGATAATTGTGTGTGAAAGCCGTCCTTCACCTAGCTTGTTGGGAACACAAAGTTTCTTTTCAGGTGCAAACTCCATTACATACATATATATGGGGAGGTACAAGCTCCAACTCGGTTTTACAGTGAAAACTGCAGGAATTTCAAACCGGCACTAGGAAACAGACTGAGAAAGCAGAGAAAAAGTGTCTCCTGAATCCGGTTCCCTTGGTGTTAGATGAACGAACGTCTCTCCACTTGCTCAGTTCTGAGAGATAAGTGTGTGTGAAAGCCGTCTTTCACCTAGCTTGTTGGGAACACAAAGTTTCTTTTCAGTTGCAAACTCCATTCCATACATATATATGGGGAGGTACTAGCTCCAACTCGGTTTTACAGTGAAAACTGCAGGAACTTCAAACCGGCACTAGGAAACAGACTTAGGAAGCAGAGAAAAAGTCTCTCTGCAGCACGTTCCCTTGGTGCTAGATGAACGAACGTCTCTCCACTTGCTCAGTTCTGAGAGATAAGTGTGTGTGAAAGCCGACCTTCACCTAGCTTGTTGGGAACACAAAGTTTCTTTTAAGTTGCAAACTCCATTCCATATATATATATGGGGATGTACTAGCTCCAACTCGGTTTTACATTGAAAAATGCAGGAACTTCAAACCGGCACTAGGAAACAGACTGAGAAAGCAGAGAAAATGTGTCTCCTGCAACACGTTCCCTTGGTGCTAGATGAAAGAACTTCTCTCCACTTGCTCAGTTCTGAGAGATAAGTGTGTGTGAAAGCCGTCCTTCACCTAGCTTGTTTGGAACACAAAGTTTCTTTTCAGTTGCAAACTCCATTCCATACATATATATGGGGAGGTATTAGCTCCAACTCGGTTTTACAGTGAAAACTGCAGGAACTTCAAACCGGCACTAGGAAACAGACTGAGAAAGCAGAGAAAAAGTGTCTCCTGCAACCCGTTCCCTTGGTGCTAGATGAACGAACGTCTCTCCACTTGCTCATTTCTGAGAGATAAGTGTGTGTGAAAGCCGTCCTTCACCTAGCTTGTTGGGAACACAAAGTTTCTTTTCAGTTGCAAACTCCATTCCATACATATATATGGGGAGGTACTAGCTCCAACTCGGTTTTACAGTGAAAACTGCAGGAACTTCAAACCGGCACTAGGAAACAGACTGAGAAAGCAGAGAAAATGTGTCTCCTGCAACCCGTTCCCTTGGTGCTAGATGAACGAACGTCTCTCCACTTCCTCAGTTCTGAGAGATAAGTGTGTGTGAAAGCCGTCCTTCACCTAGCTTGATGGGAACACAAAGTTTCTCTTCAGTTGCAAACTCCATTCCATACATATATATGGGGAGGTACTAGCTCCAACTCGGTTTTACAGTGAAAACTGCAGGAACTTCAAACCGGCACTAGGAAACAGACTGAGAAAGCAGAGAAAATGTGTCTCCTGCAACCCGTTCCCTTTGTGCTAGATGAAGGAACGTCTCTCCACATGCTCAGTTCTGAGAGATAAGTGTGTGTGAAAGCCGTCCTTCAACTAGCTTGTTGGGAACACAAAGTTTCTTTTCAGTTGCAAACTACATTCCATACATATATATGGGGAGGTACTAGCTCCAACTCGGTTTTACAGTGAAAACTGCAGGAACTTCATACCGGCACTAGGAAACAGACTGAGAAAGCAGAGAAAAAGTGTCTCCTGCAACCCGTTCCCTTGGTGCTAGATGAACGAACGTCTCTCCACTTGCTCAGTTCCGAGAGATAAGTGTGTGTGAAAGCCGTACTTCACCTAGCTTGTTGGGAACACAAAGTTTCTTTTCAGTTGCAAACTCCATTCCATACATATATATGGGGAGGTACTAGCTCCAACTCGGTTTTACAATGAAAACTGCGGGAACTTCAAACCGGCACTAGGAAAAAGACTGAGAATGCAGAGAAAAAGTGTCTCCTGCAACCAGTTCCCTTGGTGCTAGATGAACGAACGTCTCTCTTCTTGCTCAGTTCTGAGAGATAAGTGTGTGTGAAAGCCGTCCTTCACCTAGCTTGTTGGGAACACAAAGTTTCTTTTCATTGCAATCTCCATTCCATACATATATATGGGGAGGTACTAGCTCCAAATCGGTTTTACAGTGAAAACTGCAGGAACTTCAAACCGGCACAAGGAAACATACTGAGAAAGCAGGGAAAATGTGTCTCCTGTAACCCGTTCCTTTGGAGCTAGATAAAGGAACGTCTCTCCACTTGCTCAGTTCTGAGTGATAAGTGTGTGTGAAAGCCGTCCTTCACCTAGCTTGTTGGTAACACAAAGTTTCTTTTCAGTTGCAAACTCCATTCCTTACATATATATGGGGAGGTACAAGCTCCAACTCGGTTTTACGGTGAAAACTGCAGGAACTTCTAACCGGCACTAGGAAACATACTGAGAATGCAGAGAAATAGTGTCTCCTGCAACCCGTTCCCTTGGTGCTAGATGAACGAACGTCTCTCCACTTGCTCAGTTCTGAGAGATAAGTGTGTGTGAAAGCCGTCCTTCAACTAGCTTGTTGGGAACACAAAGTTTCTTTTCAGTTGCAAACTCCATTCCATACATATATATGGGGAGGTACTAGCTCCAAGTCGGTTTTACAGTGAAAACTGCAGGAACTTCAAACCGGCACTAGGAAACAGACTGAGAAAGCAGAGAAAAAGTGTCTCCTGCAACCCGTTCCCTTGGTGCTAGATGAACGAACGTCTCTCCACTTGCTCAGTTCCGAGAGATAAGTGTGTGTGAAAGCCGTACTTCACCTAGCTTGTTGGGAACACAAAGTTTCTTTTCAGTTGCAAACTCCATTCCATACATATATATGGGGAGGTACTAGCTCCAACTCGGTTTTACAATGAAAACTGCGGGAACTTCAAACCGGCACTAGGAAAAAGACTGAGGATGCAGAGAAAAAGTGTCTCCTGCAACCAGTTCCCTTGGTGCTAGATGAACGAACGTCTCTCTTCTTGCTCAGTTCTGAGAGATAAGTGTGTGTGAAAGCCGTCCTTCACCTAGCTTGTTGGGAACACAAAGTTTCTTTTCATTGCAATCTCCATTCCATACATATATATGGGGAGGTACTAGCTCCAAATCGGTTTTACAGTGAAAACTGCAGGAACTTCAAACCGGCACAAGGAAACATACTGAGAAAGCAGGGAAAATGTGTCTCCTGTAACCCGTTCCTTTGGAGCTAGATAAAGGAACGTCTCTCCACTTGCTCAGTTCTGAGTGATAAGTGTGTGTGAAAGCCGTCCTTCACCTAGCTTGTTGGGAACACAAAGTTTCTTTTCAGTTGCAAACTCCATTCCTTACATATATATGGGGAGGTACAAGCTCCAACTCGGTTTTACGGTGAAAACTGCAGGAACTTCTAACCGGCACTAGGAAACATACTGAGAAAGCAGAGAAATAGTGTCTCCTGCAACCCGTTCCCTTGGTGCTAGATGAACGAACGTCTCTCCACTTGCTCAGTTCTGAGAGATAAGTGTGTGTGAAAGCCGTCCTTCACCTAGCTTGTTGGGAACACAAAGTTTCTTTTCAGTTGCAAACTCCATTCCATACATATATATGGGGAGGTACTAGCTCCAACTCGGTTTTACAGTGAAAACTGCAGGAACTTCAAACCGGCACTAGGAAACAGTCTGAGAAAGCAGAGAAAATGTGTCTCCTGCAACCCGTTCCCTTTGTGCTAGATGAACGAACGTCTCTCCACTTGCTCAGTTCTGAGAGTTAACTGTGTGTGAAAGCCGTCCTTCACCTAGCTTGATGGTAACACAAAGTTCCTTTTCAGTTGCAAACTCCATTCCATATATATATATATGGGGAGGTACTAGCTCCAACTCGATTTTACAGTGAAAACTGCAGGAACTTCAAACCGGCACTAGGAAACAGATTGAGAAAGCAGAGAAAATGTGTCTCCTGCAACCCGTTCCCTTGGTGCTAGATGAACGAACGTCTCTCCACTTGCTCAGTTCTGAGAGATATGTGTGTGTGAAAGCCGTCCTTAACCTAGCTTGATGGGAACACAAAGTTTCTTTTAAGTTGCAAACTCCATTCCATACATATATATGGGGAGGTACTAGCTCCAAATCGGTTTTACAGTGAAAACTGCAGGAACTTCAAACCGGCACTAGGAAACAGAATGAGAAAGCAGAGAAAAAGTGTCTCCAGCAACCCGTTCCCTTGGTGCTAGATGAAAGAACATCTCTCCACTTGCTCAGTTCTGAGAGATAAGTGTGTGTGAAAGCCGTCCTTCAACTAGCTTGATGGGAACACAAAGTTTCTTTTCAGTTGCAAACTCAATTCCATACATATATATGGGGAGGTACTAGCTCCAACTCGGATTTACAGTGAAAACTGCAGGAACTTCAAACCGGCACTAGGAAACAGACTGAGAAAGCAGAGAAAAAATGTCTCCTGCAACCCGTTCCCTTGGTGCTAGATGAACGAACGTCTCTCCACTTGCTCATTTCTGAGGGACAAGTGTGTGTGAAAACCGTCCTTCACCTAGCTTGTTGGGAACAAAAAGTTTCTTTTCAGTTTCAAACTCCATTCCATACATATATATGGGGAGGTAGAAGCTCCAACTCGGTTTTACAGTGAAAACTGCAGGAACTTCAAACCGGCACTAGGAAACAGACTGAGAAAGCAGAGAAAAAGTGTCTCCTGCAACCCGTTCCCTTGGTGCTAGATGAACGAACGTCTCTCCAATTGCTCAGTTCCGAGAGATAAGTGTGTGTGAAAGCCGTCCTTCACATAGCTTGTTGGGAACACAAAGTTTCTTTTCAGGTGCAAACTTCATTCCATACATATATATGGGGAGGTACTAGCTCCAACTCGTTTTTACAGTGAAAACTGCAGGAACTTCAAACTGGCACTAGGAAAAAGACTGAGAAAGCAGAGAAAATGTGTCTCCTGCAACCCGTTCCCTTGGTGCTAGATGAACGAACGTCTCTCCACTTGCTAAGTTCTGTGAGAAAAGTGTGAGGGAAAGCCGTCCTTCAACTAGCTTATTGGGAACACAAAGTTTCTTTTCAGTTGCAAACTCCATTCCATACATATATATGGGGAGGTAATAGCTCCAACTCGGTTTCCAGTGAAAACTGCATTAACTTCAAAACGGCACTAGGAAACAGACTGAGAAAGCAGAGAAAAAGTGTCTCCTGCAACCCGTTCCCTTGGTGCTAGATGAACGAACGTCTCTCCACTTGCTCAGTTCTGAGAGATAAGTGTGTGTGAAAGCCGTCCTTCACCTAGCTTGTTGGGAACACAAAGTTTCTTTTCAGTTGCAAACTCCATTCCATACATATATATGCGGAGGTACAAGCTCCAACACGGTTTTACTGTGAAAACTGCAGGAACTTCAAACCGGCACTAGGAAACAAACTGAGAAAGCAGAGAATATGTGTCTCCTGCAACCCGTTCCCTTGGTGCTAGATGAACGAACGTCTCTCCACTTGCTAAGTTCTGTGAGATAAGTGTGAGGGAAAGCCGTCCTTCAACTAGCTTATTGGGAACACAAAGTTTCTTTTCAGTTTCAAACTCCATTCCATACATATATATGGGGAGGTAGAAGCTCCAACTCGGTTTTACAGTGAAAACTGCAGGAACTTCAAACCGGCACTAGGAAACAGACTGAGAAAGCAGAGAAAAAGTGTCTCTGCACACCGTTCCCTTGGTGCTAGATGAACGAACGTCTCTCTTCTTGCTCAGTTCTGAGAGATAAGTGTGTGTGAAAGCCGTCCTTCACCTAGCTTGTTGGGAACACAAAGTTTATTTTCAGTTGCAAACTCCATTCCATACATATATATGGGGAGGTACTAGCTCCAACACGGTTTTACAGTGAAAACTGCAGGAACTTCAAACCGGCACTAGGAAACAGTCTGAGAAAGCAGAGAAAATGTGTCTCCTGCAACCCGTTCCCTTGGTGCTAGATGAACGAACGTCTCTCCACTTGCTCAGTTCTGAGAGATAAGTGTGTGTGAAAGCCGTCCTTCACCTAGCTTGATGGTAACACAAAGTTTCTTTTCAGTTGCAAACTCCATTCCATACATATATATGGGGAGGTTCTAGCTCCAACTCGGTTTTACAGTGAAAACTGCAGGAACTTCAAACTGGCACTAGGAAACAGACTGAGAAAGCAGAGAAAAAGTTTCTCCTGCAACCCTTTCCCTTGGTGCTAGATGAACGAACGTCTCTCCACTTGCTCATTTCTTAGAGATAAGTGTGTGTGAAAGCCGTCCTTCACCTAGCTTGTTGAGAACACAAAGTTTCTTTTCAGTTGCAAACTCAATTCCATACATATATATGGGGAGGTACTAGCTCCAACTCGGTTTTACAGTGAAAACTGCAGGAACTTCAAACCGGCACTAGGAAACAGACTGAGAAAGCAGAGAAAAAGTGTCTCCTACAACCCGTTCCCTTGCTGCTAGATGAACGAACGTCTCTCCATTTGCTCAGTTCCGAGAGATATGTGTGTGTGAAAGCCGTCCTTCACCTAGATTGTTGGGAACACAAAGTTTCTTTTCAGTTGCAAACAACATTCCATACATATATATGGCTATGTACTAGATCCAACTCGGTTTTACAGTGAAAACTGCAGGAAATTCAAACCGGCACTAGGAAACAGACTGAGAAAGCAGAGAAAATGTGTCTCCTGCAACCCGTTCCCTTGGTGCTAGATGAACGAACGTCTCTCCACTTGCTCATTTCTGAGGGATAAGTGTGTGTGAAAGCCGTCCTTCACCTAGCTTGTTGGGAACACAAAGTTTCTTTTCAGTTGCAAACTCCATTCCATACATATATATGGGGAGGTACTAGCTCCAACCCGGTTTTACAGTGAAAACTGCAGGAACTTCAAACCGGCACAAGGAAACATACTGAGAAAGCAGAGAAAATGTGTCTCCTGTAACCCGTTCCTTTGGTGCTAGATGAACGAACGTCTATCCACTTGTTCATTTCTGAGAGATAAGTGTGTGTGAAAGCCGTCCTTCACCTAGCTTGTTGGGAACACAAAGTTTCTTTTCAGTTGCAAACTCCATTCCATACATATATATGGGGAGGTACTAGCTCCAACTCGGTTTTACGGTGAAAACTGCAGGAACTTCTAACCGGCACTAGGAAACATACTGAGAAAGCAGAGAAAAAGTGTCTCCTGCAACCCGTTCCCTTGGTGCTAGATGAACGGACGTCTCTCCACTTGCTCATTTCTGAGGGATAAGTGTGTGTGAAAGCCGTCCTTCACCTAGCTTGTTGGGAACACAAAGTTTATTTTCAGTTGCAAACTCCATTCCATACATATATATGGGGAGGTACTAGCTCCAACTCGGTTTTGCAGTGAAAACTGCAGGAACTTCAAACCGGCACTATGAAACAGACTGAGAAAGCAGAGAAAATGTGTCTCCTGCAACCGGTTCCCTTGGTGCTAGATGAACGAACGTCTCTCCACTTGCTCAATTCTGAGAGATAAGTGTGTGTGAAAGCCGTCCTTTACATAGCTTGATGGGAACACAAAGTTTCTTTTCAGTTGCAAACTCCATTCCATACATATATATGGGGAGGTACTAGCTCCAACTCGGTTTTACAGTGAAAACTGCAGGAACTTCAAACCGGCACTAGGAAACAGACTGAGAAAGCAGAGAAAAAGTGTCTACTGCAATCCGTTCCCTTGGTGCTAGATGAACGAACGACTCTCCACTTGCTAATTTCTGAGAGATAAGTGTGTGTGAAAGCCGTAGTTCACCCAGCTTTTTGGGAACACAAAGTTTCTTTTCAGTTGCAAACTCAATTCCATACATATATATGGGGAGGTACTAGCTCCATCTCGGTTTTACAGTGAAAACTGCAGGAACTTCAAACCGGCACTAGGAAACAGACTGAGAAAGCAGAGAAAAAGTGTCTCCTACAACCCGTTCCCTTGGTGCTAGATGAACGAACGTCTCTCCACTTGCTCAGTTCCCGAGAGATAAGTGTGTGTGAAAGCCGTCCTTCACCTAGCTTGTTGGGAACACAAAGTTTCTTTTCAGTTGCAAACTCCATTCCATACATATATATGGCTATGTACTAGATCCAACTCGATTTTAGAGTGAAAACTGCAGGAACTTCAAACGGGCACTAGGAAACAGACTGAGAAAGCAGAGAAAAAGTGTCTCCTGCAACCCGTTCCCTTGGTGCTAGATGAACGAACGTCTCTCCACTTGCTCAGTTCTGAGAGATAAGTGTGTGTGAAAGCCGTCCTTCACCTAGCTTGTTGGGAACACAAAGTTTCTTTTCAGTTGCAAACTCCATTCCATACATATATATGGGGAGGTACTAGCTCCAACTCGGTTTTACAGTGAAAACTGCAGGAACTTCAAACCGGCACTAGGAAAAAGACTGAGAAAGCAGAGAAAATGTGTCTCCTGCAACCCGTTCCCTTGGTGCTAGATGAACGAACGTCTCTCTTCTTGCTCAGTTCTGAGAGATAAGTGTGTGTGAAAGCCGTCCTTCACCTAGCTTGTTGGGAACACAAAGTTTATTTTCAGTTGCAAACTCCATTCCATACATATATATGGGGAGGTACTAGCTCCAACTCGGTTTTACGGTGAAAACTGCAGGAACTTCAAACCGGCACAAGGAAACATACTGAGAAAGCAGAGAAAATGTGTCTCCTGTAACCCGTTCCTTTGGTGCTAGATGAACGAACGTCTATCCACTTGCTCAGTTCTGAGAGATAAGTGTGTGTGAAAGCCGTCCTTCACCTAGCTTGTTGGGAACACAAAGTTTCTTTTCAGTTGCAAACTCCATTCCATACATATATATGGGGAGGTACTAGCTCCAACTCGGTTTTACGGTGAAAACTGCAGGAACTTCTAACCGACACTAGGAAACATACTGAGAAAGCAGAGAAAAAGTGTCTCCTGCAATCCGTTCCCTTGGTGCTAGATGAACGAACGTCTCTCCACTTGCTCATTTCTGAGAGAAAAGTGTGTGTGAAAGCCGTCCTTCACCTAGCTTGTTGGGAACACAAAGTTTCTTTTCAGTTGCAAACTCCATTCCATACATATATATGGGGAGGTACTAGCTCCAACACGGTTTTACAGTGAAAACTGCAGGAACTTCAAACCGGCACTAGGAAACAGACTGAGAAAGCAGAGAAAAAGTGTCTCCTGCAACCCGTTCCCTTGGTGCTAGATGAACGAACGTCTCTCCACTTGCTCAGTTCTGAGAGATAAGTGTGTGTGAAAGCCGTCCTTCACCTAGCTTGTTGGGAACACATAGATTCTTTTCAGTTGCAAACTCTATTCCATACATATATATGGGGAGGTACTAGCTCCAACTCGGTTTTACAGTGAAAACTGCAGGAACTTCAAACCGGCACTAGGAAACAGACTGAGAAAGCAGAGAAAAAGTGTCTCCTGCAACCCGTTCCCTTGGTGCTAGATGAACGAACGTCTCTCCACTTGCTCATTTCTTAGAGATAAGTGTGTGTGAAAGCCGTCCTTCACCTAGCTTGTTGGGAACACAAAGTTTCTTTTCAGTTGCAAACTCAATTCCATACATATATATGGGGAGGTACTAGCTCCAACTCGGTTTTACAGTGAAAACTGCAGGAACTTCAAACCGGCACTAGGAAACAGACTGAGAAAGCAGAGAAAAAGTGTCTCCTACAATCCGTTCCCTTGGTGCTAGATGAACGAACGTCTCTCCATTTGCTCAGTTCCGAGAGATAAGTGTGTGTGAAAGCCGTCCTTCACCTATCTTGTTGGGAACACAAAGTTTCTTTTCAGTTGCAAACAACATTCCATACATATATATGGCTATGTACTAGATCCAACTCGGTTTTACAGTGAAAACTGCAGGAACTTCAAACCGGCACTAGGAAACAGACTGAGAAAGCAGAGAAAATGTGTCTCCTGCAACCCGTTCCCTTGGTGCTAGATGAACGAACGTCTCTCCACTTGCTCATTTCTGAGGGATAAGTGTGTGTGAAAGCCGTCCTTCACCTAGCTTGTTGGGAACACAAAGTTTCTTTTCAGTTGCAAACTCCATTCCATACATATATATGGGGAGGTACTAGCTCCAACTCGGTTTTAGAGTGAAAAATGCAGGAACTTCAAACCGGCACTAGGAAACAGACTGAGAAAGCAGAGAAAAAGTGTCTCCTGCAACCCGTTCCCTTGGTGCTAGATGAACGAACGTCTCTCTTCTTGCTCAATTCTGAGAGATAAGTGTGTGTGAAAGCCGTCCTTCACCTAGCTTGTTGGGAACACAAAGTTTATTTTCAGTTGCAAACTCCATTCCATACATATATATGGGGAGGTACTAGCTCCAACTCGGTTTTACAGTGAAAACTGCAGGAACTTCAAACCGGCACTAGGAAACAGACTGAGAAAGCAGAGAAAAAGTGTCTCCTGCAACCGGTTCCCTTGGTGCTAGATGAACGAACGTCTCTCCACTTGCTCATTTCTGAGAGATAAGTGTCTGTGAAAGCCGTCGTTCACCCAGCTTTTTGGGAACACAAAGTTTCTTTTCAGTTGCAAACTCAATTCCATACATATATATGGGGAAGTACTAGCTCCATCTCGGTTTTACAGTGAAAACTGCAGGAACTTCAAACCGGCACTAGGAAATAGACTGAGAAAGCAGAGAAAAAGTGTCTCCTACAACCCGTTCCCTTGGTTCTAGATGAACGAACGTCTCTCCACTTGCTCAGTTCCGAGAGAAAAGTGTGTGTGAAAGCCGTCCTTCACCTAGCTTGTTGGGAACACAAAGTTTCTTTTCAGTTGCAAACTCCATTCCATACATATATATGGCTATGTACTAGATCCAACTCGATTTTACAGTGAAAACTGCAGGAACTTCAAACCGGCACTAGGAAACAGACTGAGAAAGCAGAGAAAAAGTGTCTCCTGCAACCCGTTCCCTTGGTGCTAGATGAACGAACGTCTCTCCACTTGCTCAGTTCTGAGAGATAAGTGTGTGTGAAAGCCGTCCTTCACCTAGCTTGTTGGGAACACAAAGTTTCTTTTCAGTTTCAAACTCCATTCCATACATATATATGGGGAGGTACTAGCTCCAACTCGGTTTTACAGTGAAAACTGCAGGAACTTCAAACCGGCACTAGGAAAAAGACTGAGAAAGCAGAGAAAATGTGTCTCCTGCAACCCGTTCCCTTGGTGCTAGATGAACGAACGTCTCTCTTCTTGCTCAGTTCTGAGAGATAAGTGTGTGTGAAAGCCGTCCTTCACCTAGCTTGTTGGGAACACAAAGTTTATTTTCAGTTGCAAACTCCATTCCATACATATATATGGGGAGGTACTAGCTCCAACTCGGTTTTACAGTGAAAACTGCAGGAACTTCAAACCGGCACTAGGAAACAGACTGAGAAAGCTGAGAAAATGTTTCTCCTGCAACCCGTTCCCTTGGTGCTAGATGAACGAACGTCTCTCCACTTGCTCAGTTCTGAGAGATAAGTGTGTGTGAAAGCCGACCTTCACCTAGCTTGATGGGAACACAAAGTTTCTTTTCAGTTGCAAACTCCATTCCATACATATATATGGGGAGGTACTAGCTCCAACTCGGTTTTACAGTGAAAACTGCAGGAACTTCAAACCGGCACTATGAAACAGACTGAGAAAGCAGAGAAAATGTGTCTCCTGCAACCGGTTCCCTTGGTGCTAGATGAACGAACGTCTCTCCACTTGCTCAATTCTGAGAGATAAATGTGTGTGAAAGCCGTCCTTTACATAGCTTGATGGGAACACAAAGTTTCTTTTCAGTTGCAAACTCCATTCCATACATATATATGGGGAGGTACTAGCTCCAACTCGGTTTTACAGTGAAAACTGCAGGAACTTCAAACCGGCACTAGGAAACAGACTGAGAAAGCAGAGAAAAAGTGTCTCCTGCAACCCGTTCCCTTGGTGCTAGATGAACGAACGTCTCTCCACTTGCTCATTTCTGAGAGATAATGTGTGTGAAAGCCGTCGTTCACCCAGCTTTTTGGGAACACAAAGTTTCTTTTCAGTTGCAAACTCAATTCCATACATATATATGGGGAGGTACTAGCTCCATCTCGGTTTTACAGTGAAAACTGCAGGAACTTCAAACCGGCACTAGGAAACAGACTGAGAAAGCAGAGAAAAAGTGTCTCCTACAACCCGTTCCCTTGGTGCTAGATGAACGAACGTCTCTCCACTTGCTCAGTTCCGAGAGATAAGTGTGTGTGAAAGCCGTCCTTCACCTAGCTTGTTGGGAACACAAAGTTTCTTTTCAGTTGCAAACTCCATTCCATACATATATATGGGGAGGTACTAGCTCCAACTCGATTTTACAGTATAAACTGCAGGAACTTCAAACCGGCACTAGGAAACAGACTGAGAAAGCAGAGAAAAAGTGTCTCCTGCAACCCGTTCCCTTGGTGCTAGATGAACGAACGTCTCTCCACTTGCTCAGTTCTGAGAAATAAGTGTGTGTGAAAGCCGTCTTTCACCTAGATTGTTGGGAACACAAAGTTTCTTTTCAGTTGCAAACTCCATTCCATACATATATATGGGGAGGTACTAGCTCCAACTCGGTTTTACAGTGAAAACTGCAGGAACTTCAAACCGGCACTAGGAAAAAGACTGAGAAAGCAGAGAAAATGTGTCTCCTGCAACCCGTTCCCTTGGTGCTAGATGAACGAACGTCTCTCTTCTTGCTCAGTTCTGAGAGAAAAGTGTTTGTGAAAGCCGTCCTTCACCTAGCTTGTTGGGAACACAAAGTTTATTTTCAGTTGCAAACTCCATTCCATACATATATATGGGGAGGTACTAGCTCCAACTCGGTTTTACGGTGAAAACTGCAGGAACTTCAAACCGGCACAAGGAAACATACTGAGAAAGCAGAGAAAATGTGTCTCCTGTAACCCGTTCCTTTGGTGCTAGATGAACGAACGTCTATCCACTTGCTCAGTTCTGAGAGATAAGTGTGTGTGAAAGCCGTCCTTCACCTAGCTTGTTGGGAACACAAAGTTTCTTTTCAGTTGCAAACTCCATTCCATACATATATATGGGGAGGTACTAGCTCCAACTCGGTTTTACAGTGAAAACTGCAGGAACTTCAAACCGGCACTATGAAACAGACTGAGAAAGCAGAGAAAATGTGTCTCCTGCAACCGGTTCCCTTGGTGCTAGATGAACGAACGTCTCTCCACTTGCTCAATTCTGAGAGATAAGTGTGTGTGAAAGCCGTCCTTTACATAGCTTGATGGGAACACAAAGTTTCTTTTCAGTTGCAAACTCCATTCCATACATATATATGGGGAGGTACTAGCTCCATCTCGGTTTTACAGTGAAAACTGCAGGAACTTCAAACCGGCACTAGGAAACAGACTGAGAAAGCAGAGAAAAAGTGTCTCCTACAACCCGTTCCCTTGGTGCTAGATGAACGAACGTCTCTCCACTTGCTCAGTTCCGAGAGATAAGTGTGTGTGAAAGCCGTCCTTCACCTAGCTTGTTGGGAACACAAAGTTTCTTTTCAGTTGCAAACTCCATTCCATACATATATATGGCTATGTACTAGATCCAAATCGATTTTACAGTGAAAACTGCAGGAACTTCAAACCGGCACTAGGAAACAGACTGAGAAAGCAGAGAAAAAGTGTCTCCTGCAACCCGTTCCCTTGGTGCTAGATGAACGAACGTCTCTCCACTTGCTCAGTTCTGAGAGATAAGTGTGTGTGAAAGCCGTCCTTCACCTAGCTTGTTGGGAACACAAAGTTTCTTTTCAGTTGCAAACTCCATTCCATACATATATATGGGGAGGTACTAGCTCCAACTCGGTTTTACAGTGAAAACTGCAGGAACTTCAAACCGGCACTATGAAACAGACTGAGAAAGCAGAGAAAATGTGTCTCCTGCAACCGGTTCCCTTGGTGCTAGATGAACGAACGTCTCTCCACTTGCTCAATTCTGAGAGATAAGTGTGTGTGAAAGCCGTCCTTTACATAGCTTGATGGGAACACAAAGTTTCTTTTCAGTTGCAAACTCCATTCCATACATATATATGGGGAGGTACTAGCTCCAACTCGGTTTTACAGTGAAAACTGCAGGAACTTCAAACCGGCACTAGGAAACAGACTGAGAAAGCAGAGAAAAAGTGTCTCCTGCAACCCGTTCCCTTGGTGCTAGATGAACGAACGTCTCTCCACTTGCTCATTTCTGAGAGATAAGTGTGTGTGAAAGCCGTCGTTCACCCAGCTTTTTGGGAACACAAAGTTTCTTTTCAGTTGCTAACTCAATTCCATACATATATATGGGGAGGTACTAGCTCCATCTCGGTTTTACAGTGAAAACTGCAGGAACTTCAAACCGGCACTAGGAAACAGACTGAGAAAGCAGAGAAAAAGTGTCTCCTACAACCCGTTCCCTTGGTGCTAGATGAACGAACGTCTCTCCACTTGCTCAGTTCCGAGAGATAAGTGTGTGTGAAAGCCGTCCTTCACCTAACTTGTTGGGAACACAAAGTTTCTTTTCAGTTGCAAACTCCATTCCATACATATATATGGCTATGTACTAGATCCAAATCGATTTTACAGTGAAAACTGCAGGAACTTCAAACCGGCACTAGGAAACAGACTGAGAAAGCAGGGAAAAAGTGTCTCCTGCAACCCGTTCCCTTGGTGCTAGATGAACGAACGTCTCTCCACTTGCTCAGTTCTGAGAGATAAGTGTGTGTGAAAGCCGTCCTTCACCTAGCTTGTTGGGAACACAAAGTTTCTTTTCAGTTGCAAACTCCATTCAATACATATATATGGGGAGGTACTAGCTCCAACACCGTTTTACAGTGAAAACTGCAGGAACTTCAAACCGGCACTAGGAAACAGTCTGAGAAAGCAGAGAAAATGTGTCTCCTGCAACCCGTTCCCTTGGTGCTAGATGAAAGAACGTCTCTCCACTTGCTCAGTTCTGAGAGATAAGTGTGTGTGAAAGCCGTCCTTCACCTAGCTTGATGGTAACACAAAGTTTCTTTTCAGTTGCAAACTCCATTCCATACATATATATGGGAAGGTTCTAGCTCCAACTCGGTTTTACAGTGAAAACTGCAGGAACTTCAAACTGGCACTAGGAAACAGACTGAGAAAGCAGAGAAAAAGTGTCTCCTGCAACCTGTTCCCTTGGTGCTAGATGAACGAACGTCTCTCCACTTGCTCATTTCTTAGAGATAAGTGTGTGTGAAAGCCGTCCTTCACCTAGCTTGTTGGGAAAACAAAGTTTCTTTTCAGTTGCAAACTCAATTCCATACATATATATGGGGAGGTACTAGCTCCAACTCGGTTTTACAGTGAAAACTGCAAGAACTTCAAACCGGCACTAGGAAACAGACTGAGAAAGCAGAGAAAAAGTGTCTCCTACAACCCGTTCCCTTGGTGCTAGATGAACGAACGTCTCTCCATTTGCTCAGTTCCGAGAGATAAGTGTGTGTGAAAGCCGTCCTTCACCTATCTTGTTGGGAACACAAAGTTTCTTTTCAGTTGCAAACAACATTCCATACATATATATGGCTATGTACTAGATCCAACTCGGTTTTACAGTGAAAACTGCAGGAACTTCAAACCGGCACTAGGAAACAGACTGAGAAAGCAGAGAAAATGTGTCTCCTGCAACCCGTTCCCTTGGTGCTAGATGAACGAACGTCTCTCCACTTGCTCATTTCTGAGAGATAAGTGTGTGTGAAAGCCGTCCTTCACCTAGCTTGTTGGGAACACAAAGTTTCTTTTCAGTTGCAAACTCCATTCCATACATATATATGGGGAGGTACTAGCTCCAACTCGGTTTTACAGTGAAAACTGCAGGAACTTCAAACCGGCACTAGGAAAAAGACTGAGAAAGCATAGAAAAAGTGTCTCCTGCAACCCGTTCCCTTGGTGCTAGATGAACGAACGTCTCTCCGCTTGCTCAGTTCTGAGAGATAAGTGTGTGTGAAAGCCGTCCTTCACCTAGCTTGTTGGGAACACAAAGTTTCTTTTCAGTTGCAAACTCCATTCCATACATATATATGGGGAGGTACTAGCTCCAACTCGGTTTTACAGTGAAAACTGCAGGAACTTCAAACCGGCACTAGGAAACAGACTGAGAAAGCTGAGAAAATGTTTCTCCTGCAACCCGTTCCCTTGGTGCTAGATAAACGAACGTCTCTCCACTTGCTCAGTTCTGAGAGATAAGTGTGTGTGAAAGCCGAACTTCACCTAGCTTGATGGGAACACAAAGTTTCTTTTCAGTTGCAAACTCCATTCCATACATATATATGGGGAGGTACTAGCTCCAACTCGGTTTTACAGTGAAAACTGCAGGAACTTCAAACAGGCACTAGGAAACAGACTGAGAAAACAGAGAAAAAGTGTCTCCTGCAACAAGTTCCCTTGGTGCTAGATGAACGAACGTCTCTCCACAAGCTCATTTCTGAGAGATAAGTGTGTGTGAAAGCCGTCCTTCACCTAGCTTGTTGGGAACACAAGGTTTCTTTTCAGTTGCAAACTACATTCCATACATATATATGGCTATGTACTAGATCCAACTCGGTTTTACAGTGAAAACTGCAGGAACTTCAAACTGGCACTAGGAAACAGACTGAGAAAGCAGAGAAAAAGTGTCTCCTGCAACCCGTTCCCTTGGTGCTAGATGAACGAACGTCTCTCCATTTGCTCAGTTCCGAGAGATAAGTGTGTGTGAAAGCCGTCCTTCACCTATCTTGTTGGGAACACAAAGTTTCTTTTCAGTTGCAAACTACATTCCATACATATAAATGGCTATGTACTAGATCCAACTCGGTTTTACAGTGAAAACTGCAGGAACTTCAAACCGGCACTAGGAAACAGACTGAGAAAGCAGAGAAAAAGTGTCTCCTGCAACCCGTTCCCTTGGTGCTAGATGAACGAACGTCTCTCTTCTTGCTCAGTTCTGAGAGATAAGTGTGTGTGAAAGCCGTCCTTCACCTAGCTTGTTGGGAACACAAAGTTTCTTTTCAGTTGCAAACTCCATTCCATACATATATATGGGGAGGTACTAGCTCCAAATCGGTTTTACAGTGAAAACTGCAGGAACTTCAAACCGACACTAGGAAACAGACTGAGAAAGCTGAGAAAATGTGTCTCCTGCAACCCGTTCCATTGGTGCTAGATGAACGAACGTCTCTCCACTTGCTCAGTTCTGAGAGATAAGTGTGTGTTAAAGCCGAACTTCACCTAGCTTGATGGGAACACAAAGTTTCTTTTCAGTTGCAAACTCCATTCCATACATATATATGGGGAGGTACTAGCTCCAAATCGGTTTTACAGTGAAAACTGCAGGAACTTCAAACCGGCACTAGGAAACAGACTGAGAAAGCAGAGAAAAGTGTCTCCTGCAACCCGTTCCATTGGTGCTAGATGAACGAACGTCTCTCCACTTGCTCAGTTCTGAGAGATAAGTGTGTTTGAAAGCCGTCCTTCACTTAGCTTGTTGGGAACACAAAGTTTCTTTTCAGTTGCAAACTCCATTTCATACATATATATGGGGAGGTACTAGCTCCAACTCGGTTTTACAGTGAAAACTGCAGGAACTTCAAAGCGGCACTAGGAAACAGACTGAGAAAACAGAGAAAAAGTGTCTCCTGCAACCCGTTCCCTTGGTGCTAGATGAACGAACGTCTCTCCACTTGCTCATTTCTGAGAGATAAGTGTGTGTGAAAGCCGTCCTTCACCTAGCTTGTTGGGAACACAAAGTTTCTTTTTACTTGCAAACTCAATTCCATACATATATATGGGGAGGTACTAGCTCCAACTCGGTTTTACAGTGAAAACAGCAGGAACTTCAAACCGGCACTAGGAAACAGACTGAGAAAGCAGAGAAAAAGTGTCTCCTACAACCCGTTCCCTTGGTGCTAGATGAACGAACGTCTCTCCATTTGCTCAGTTCCGAGAGATAAGTGTGTGTGAAAGCCGTCCTTCACCTAGCTTGTTGGGAACACAAAGTTTCTTTTCAGTTGCAAACTCCATTCCATACATATATATGGGGAGGTACTTGCTCCAAATCGGTTTTACAGTGAAAACTGCATTAATTTCAAACCGGCACTAGGAAACAGACTGAGAAAGCAGAGAAAATGTGTCTCCTGCAACCCGTTCCCTTGGTGCTAGATGAACGAACGTCTCTCCACTTGCTCAGTTCTGAGAGATAAGTGTGTGTGAAAGCCGTCCTTCACCAAGCTTGTTGGGAACACAAAGTTTCTTTTCAGTTGCAAACCCCATTCCATACATATATATGGGGAGGTACAAGCTCCAAATCGGTTTTACAGTGAAAACTGCAGGAACTTCAAACCGGCACTAGGAAACAGACTGAGATTGCAGAGAAATTGTGTCTCCTGTATCCCGTTCCTTTTTTGCTAGATGAACGAACGTCTCTCCACTTGCCCAGTTCCGAGAGATAAGTGTGTGTGAAAGCCGTCCTTCACCTAGCTTGTTGGGAACACAAAGTTTCTTTTCAGTTGCAAACTCCATTCCATACATATATATGGGGAGATACTAGCTCCAACTCGGTTTTACAGTGAAAACTGCAGGAACTTCAAACCGGCACTAGGAAACAGACTGAGAAAGCAGAGAAAATGTGTCTCCTGCAAACCGTTCCCTTGGTGCTAGATGAACGAAAGTCTCTCCACTTGCTCAGTTCTGAGAGATAAGTGTGTGTGAAAGCCGTCCTTCAACTAGCTTGATGGGATCACAAAGTTTCTTTTCAGTTGCAAACTCCATTCCATACATATATATGGCTATGTACTAGATCCAACTCGGTTTTACAGTGAAAACTGCAGGAACTTCAAACCGGCACTAGGAAACAGACTGAGAAAGCAGAGAAAATGTGTCTCCTGCAACCCGTTCCCTTGGTGCTAGATGAACGAACGTCTCTCCACTTGCTCATTTCTGAGAGATAAGTGTGTGTGAAAGCCGTCCTTCACCTAGCTTGTTGGGAACACAAAGTTTCTTTTCAGTTGCAAACTCCATTCCATACATATATATGGGGAGGTACTAGCTCCAACTCGGTTTTACAGTGAAAACTGCAGGAACTTCAAACCGGCACTAGGAAAAAGACTGAGAAAGCATAGAAAAAGTGTCTCCTGCAACCCGTTCCCTTGGTGCTAGATGAACGAACGTCTCTCCGCTTGCTCAGTTCTGAGAGATAAGTGTGTGTGAAAGCCGTCCTTCACCTAGCTTGTTGGGAACACAAAGTTTCTTTTCAGTTGCAAACTCCATTCCATACATATATATGGGGAGGTACTAGCTCCAACTCGGTTTTACAGTGAAAACTGCAGGAACTTCAAACCGGCACTAGGAAACAGACTGAGAAAGCTGAGAAAATGTTTCTCCTGCAACCCGTTCCCTTGGTGCTAGATAAACGAACGTCTCTCCACTTGCTCAGTTCTGAGAGATAAGTGTGTGTGAAAGCCGACCTTCACCTAGCTTGATGGGAACACAAAGTTTCTTTTCAGTTGCAAACTCCATTCCATACATATATATGGGGAGGTACTAGCTCCAACTCGGTTTTACAGTGAAAACTGCAGGAACTTCAAACAGGCACTAGGAAACAGACTGAGAAAACAGAGAAAAAGTGTCTCCTGCAACAAGTTCCCTTGGTGCTAGATGAACGAACGTCTCTCCACAAGCTCATTTCTGAGAGATAAGTGTGTGTGAAAGCCGTCCTTCACCTAGCTTGTTGGGAACACAAGGTTTCTTTTCAGTTGCAAACTACATTCCATACATATATATGGCTATGTACTAGATCCAACTCGGTTTTACAGTGAAAACTGCAGGAACTTCAAACTGGCACTAGGAAACAGACTGAGAAAGCAGAGAAAAAGTGTCTCCTGCAACCCGTTCCCTTGGTGCTAGATGAACGAACGTCTCTCCATTTGCTCAGTTCCGAGAGATAAGTGTGTGTGAAAGCCGTCCTTCACCTAGCTTGTTGGGAACACAAAGTTTCTTTTCAGTTGCAAACTACATTCCATACATATAAATGGCTATGTACTAGATCCAACTCGGTTTTACAGTGAAAACTGCAGGAACTTCAAACCGGCACTAGGAAACAGACTGAGAAAGCAGAGAAAAAGTGTCTCCTGCAACCCGTTCCCTTGGTGCTAGATGAACGAACGTCTCTCTTCTTGCTCAGTTCTGAGAGATAAGTGTGTGTGAAAGCCGTCCTTCACCTAGCTTGTTGGGAACACAAAGTTTCTTTTCAGTTGCAAACTCCATTCCATACATATATATGGGGAGGTACTAGCTCCAAATCGGTTTTACAGTGAAAACTGCAGGAACTTCAAACCGACACTAGGAAACAGACTGAGAAAGCTGAGAAAATGTGTCTCCTGCAACCCGTTCCATTGGTGCTAGATGAACAATCGTCTCTCCACTTGCTCAGTTCTGAGAGATAAGTGTGTGTTAAAGCCGAACTTCACCTAGCTTGATGGGAACACAAAGTTTCTTTTCAGTTGCAAACTCCATTCCATACATATATATGGGGAGGTACTAGCTCCAAATCGGTTTTACAGTGAAAACTGCAGGAACTTCAAACCGGCACTAGGAAACAGACTGAGAAAGCAGAGAAAAGTGTCTCCTGCAACCCGTTCCATTGGTGCTAGATGAACGAACGTCTCTCCACTTGCTCAGTTCTGAGAGATAAGTGTGTTTGAAAGCCGTCCTTCACTTAGCTTGTTGGGAACACAAAGTTTCTTTTCAGTTGCAAACTCCATTTCATACATATATATGGGGAGGTACTAGCTCCAACTCGGTTTTACAGTGAAAACTGCAGGAACTTCAAAGCGGCACTAGGAAACAGACTGAGAAAACAGAGAAAAAGTGTCTCCTGCAACCCGTTCCCTTGGTGCTAGATGAACGAACGTCTCTCCACTTGCTCATTTCTGAGAGATAAGTGTGTGTGAAAGCCGTCCTTCACCTAGCTTGTTGGGAACACAAAGTTTCTTTTTACTTGCAAACTCAATTCCATACATATATATGGGGAGGTACTAGCTCCAACTCGGTTTTACAGTGAAAACAGCAGGAACTTCAAACCGGCACTAGGAAACAGACTGAGAAAGCAGAGAAAAAGTGTCTCCTACAACCCGTTCCCTTGGTGCTAGATGAACGAACGTCTCTCCATTTGCTCAGTTCCGAGAGATAAGTGTGTGTGAAAGCCGTCCTTCACCTAGCTTGTTGGGAACACAAAGTTTCTTTTCAGTTGCAAACTCCATTCCATACATATATATGGGGAGGTACTTGCTCCAAATCGGTTTTACAGTGAAAACTGCATTAATTTCAAACCGGCACTAGGAAACAGACTGAGAAAGCAGAGAAAATGTGTCTCCTGCAACCCGTTCCCTTGGTGCTAGATGAACGAACGTCTCTCCACTTGCTCAGTTCTGAGAGATAAGTGTGTGTGAAAGCCGTCCTTCACCAAGCTTGTTGGGAACACAAAGTTTCTTTTCAGTTGCAAACCCCATTCCATACATATATATGGGGAGGTACAAGCTCCAAATCGGTTTTACAGTGAAAACTGCAGGAACTTCAAACCGGCACTAGGAAACAGACTGAGATTGCAGAGAAATTGTGTCTCCTGTATCCCGTTCCTTTTTTGCTAGATGAACGAACGTCTCTCCACTTGCCCAGTTCCGAGAGATAAGTGTGTGTGAAAGCCGTCCTTCACCTAGCTTGTTGGGAACACAAAGTTTCTTTTCATTTGCAAACTCCATTCCATACATATATATGGGGAGATACTAGCTCCAACTCGGTTTTACAGTGAAAACTGCAGGAACTTCAAACCGGCACTAGGAAACAGACTGAGAAAGCAGAGAAAATGTGTCTCCTGCAAACCGTTCCCTTGGTGCTAGATGAACGAAAGTCTCTCCACTTGCTCAGTTCTGAGAGATAAGTGTGTGTGAAAGCCGTCCTTCAACTAGCTTGATGGGATCACAAAGTTTCTTTTCAGTTGCAAACTCCATTCCATACATATATATGGGGAGGTACTAGCTCCAACTCGGTTTTACAGTGAAAACTGCAGGAACTTCAAACCGGCACTAGGAAACAGACTGAGAAAGCAGAGAAAAAGTGTCTCCTGCAACCCGTTCCCTTGGTGCTAGATGAACGAACATCTCTCCACAAGCTCATTTCTGAGAGATAAGTGTGTGTGAAAGCCGTCGTTCAACTAGCTTGTTGGGAACACAAAGTTTCTTTTCAGTTGCAAACTCCATTCCATACATATATATGGGGAGGTACTAGCTCCAAGTCGGTTTTACAGTGAAAACTGCAGGAACTTCAAACCGGCACTAGGAAACAGACTGAGAAAGCAGAGAGAAAGTGTCTCCTGCAACCCGTTCCCTTGGTGCTAGATGAACGAACGTCTCTCCACTTGCTCAGTTCTGAGAGATAAGTGTGTGTGAAAGCCGTCCTTCACCTAGCTTGTTGGGAACACAAAGTTTCTTTTCAGTTGCAAACTCCATTCCATACATATATATGGGGAGGTACTAGCTCCAACTCGGTTTTACAGTGAAAACTGCAGGAACTTCAAACCGGCACCAGGAAACAGACTGAGAAAGCAGAGAAAAAGTGTCTCCTGCAACCCGATCCTTTGGTGCTAGATGAACGAACGTCTCTCCACAAGCTCATTTCTGAGAGATAAGTGTGTGTGAAAGCCGTCCTTCACCTAGCTTGTTGGGAACACAAAGTTTCTTTTCAGTTGCAAACTCCATTCCATACATATATATGGCTATGTACTAGATCCAACTCGGTTTTACAGTGAAAACTGCAGGAACTTCAAACCGGCACTAGGAAACAGACTGAGAAAGCAGAGAAAAAGTGTCTCCTGCAACCCATTCCCTTGGTGCTAGATGAACGAACTTCTCTCCATTTGCTCAGTTCCGAGAGATATGTGTGTGTGAAAGCCGTCCTTCACCTAGCTTGTTGGGAACACAAAGTTTCTTTTCAGTTGCAAACTCCATTCCATACATATATATGGCTATGTACTAGATCCAACTCTGTTTTACAGTGAAAACTGCAGGAACTTCAAACCGGCACTAGGAAACAGACTGAGAAAGCAGAGAAAAAGTGTCTCCTGCAACCCGTTCCCTTGGTGCTAGATGAACGAACGTCTCTCTTCTTGCTCAGTTCTGAGAGATAAGTGTGTGTGAAAGCCGTCCTTCACCTAGCTTGTTGGGAACACAAAGTTTCTTTTCAGTTGCAAACTCCATTCCATACATATATATGGGGAGGTACTAGCTCCAAATCGGTTTTACAGTGAAAACTGCAGGAACTTCAAACCGACACTAGGAAACAGACTGAGAAAGCTGAGAAAATGTGTCTCCTGCAACCCGTTCCATTGGTGCTAGATGAACGAACGTCTCTCCACTTGCTCAGTTCTGAGAGATAAGTGTGTGTTAAAGCCGAACTTCACCTAGCTTGATGGGAACACAAAGTTTCTTTTCAGTTGCAAACTCCATTCCATACATATATATGGGGAGGTACTAGCTCCAAATCGGTTTTACAGTGAAAACTGCAGGAACTTCAAACCGGCACTAGGAAACAGACTGAGAAAGCAGAGAAAAGTGTCCCCTGCAACCCGTTCCATTGGTGCTAGATGAACGAACGTCTCTCCACTTGCTCAGTTCTGAGAGATAAGTGTGTTTGAAAGCCGTCCTTCACCTAGCTTGTTGGGAACACAAAGTTTCTTTTCAGTTGCAAACTCCATTCCATATATATATATGGGGAGGTACTAGCTCCAACTCGGTTTTACAGTGAAAACTGCAGGAACTTCAAACCGGCACTAGGAAAAAGACTGAGAAAGCAGAGAAAAAGTGTCTCCTGCAACCCGTTCCCTTGGTGCTAGATGAGCGAACGTCTCTCTTCTTGCTCAGTTCTGAGAGATAAGTGTGTGTGAAAGCCGTCCTTCACCTAGCTTGTTGGGAACAGAAAGTTTATTTTCAGTTGCAAACTCCATTTCATACATATATATGGGGAGGTACAAGCTCCAACTCGGTTTTACAGTGAAAACTGCAGGAACTTCAAACCGGCACTAGGAAACAGACTGAGAAAGCAGAGAAAAAGTGTCTCCTGCAACCCGTTCCCTTGGTGCTAGATGAACGAACGTCTCTCCACTTGCTCATTTCTGAGAGATAAGTGTGTGTGAAAGCCGTCCTTCACCTAGCTTGTTGGGAACACAAAGTTTCTTTTTACTTGCAAACTCAATTCCATACATATATATGGGGAGGTACTAGCTCCAACTCGGTTTTACAGTGAAAACAGCAGGAACTTCAAACCGGCACTAGGAAACAGACTGAGAAAGCAGAGAAAAAGTGTCTCCTACAACCCGTTCCCTTGGTGCTAGATGAACGAACGTCTCTCCATTTGCTCAGTTCCGAGAGATAAGTGTGTGTGAAAGCCGTCCTTCAACTAGCTTGTTGGGAACACAAAGTTTCTTTTCAGTTGCAAACTCCATTCCATACATATATATGGGGAGGTACTTGCTCCAAATCGGTTTTACAGTGAAAACTGCATTAACTTCAAACCGGCACTATGAAACAGACTGAGAAAGCAGAGAAAATGTGTCTCCTGCCACCCGTTCCCTTGGTGCAAGATGAACGAACGTCTCTCCACTTGCTCAGTTCTGAGAGATAAGTGTGTGTGAAAGCCGTCCTTCACCTAGCTTGTTGGGAACAAAAAGTTTCTTTTTACTTGCAAACTCAATTCCATACATATATATGGGGAGGTACTAGCTCCAACTCGGTTTTACAGTGAAAACAGCAGGAACTTCAAACCGGCACTAGGAAACAGACTGAGAAAGCAGAGAAAAAGTGTCTCCTACAACCCGTTCCCTTGGTGCTAGATGAACGAACGTCTCTCCATTTGCTCAGTTCCGAGAGATAAGTGTGTGTGAAAGCCGTCCTTCACCTAGCTTGTTGGGAACACAAAGTTTCTTTTCAGTTGCAAACTCCATTCCATACATATATATGGGGAGGTACTTGCTCCAAATCGGTTTTACAGTGAAAACTGCATTAACTTCAAACCGGCACTATGAAAAAGACTGAGAAACAGAGAAAATGTGTCTCCTGCCACCCGTTCCCTTGGTGCAAGATGAACGAACGTCTCTCCACTTGCTCAGTTCTGAGAGATAAGTGTGTGTGAAAGCCGTCCTTCACCTAGCTTGTTGGGAACACAAAGTTTCTTTTTACTTGCAAACTCAATTCCATAAATATATATGGGGAGGTACTAGCTCCAACTCGGTTTTACAGTGAAAACAGCAGGAACTTCAAACCGGCACTAGGAAACAGACTGAGAAAGCAGAGAAAAAGTGTCTCCTACAACCCGTTCCCTTGGTGCTAGATGAACGAACGTCTCTCCATTTGCTCAGTTCCGAGAGATAAGTGTGTGTGAAAGCCGTTCTTCACCTAGCTTGTTGGGAACACAAAGTTTCTTTTCAGTTGCAAACTCCATTCCATACATATATATGGGGAGGTACTAGCTAAAACTCGGTTTTACAGTGAAAACTGCAGGAACTTCAAACCGGCACTAGGAAACAGACTGAGAAAGCAGAGAAAAAGTGTCTCCTGCAACCCGTTCCCTTGGTGCTAGATGAACGAACGTCTCTCCACTTGCTCAGTTCTGAGAGATAAGTGTGTGTGAAAGCCGTCCTTCACCAAGCTTGTTGGGAACACAAAGTTTCTTTTCAGTTTCAAACCCCATTCCATACATATATATGGGGAGGTACAAGCTCCAAATCGGTTTTACAGTGAAAACTGCAGGAACTTCAAACCGGCACTAGGAAACAGACTGAGATTGCAGAGAAAATGTGTCTCCTGTATCCCGTTCCTTTTTTGCTAGATGAACGAACGTCTCTCCACTTGCCCAGTTCCGAGAGATAAGTGTGTGTGAAAGCCGTCCTTCACCTAGCTTGTTGGGAACACAAAGTTTCTTTTCATTTGCAAACTCCATTCCATACATATATATGGGGAGATACTAGCTCCAACTCGGTTTTACAGTGAAAACTGCAGGAACTTCAAACCGGCACTAGGAAACAGACTGAGAAAGCAGAGAAAATGTGTCTCCTGCAAACCGTTCCCTTGGTGCTAGATGAACGAAAGTCTCTCCACTTGCTCAGTTCTGAGAGATAAGTGTGTGTGAAAGCCGTCCTTCAACTAGCTTGATGGGATCACAAAGTTTCTTTTCAGTTGCAAACTCCATTCCATACATATATATGGGGAGGTACTAGCTCCAACTCGGTTTTACAGTGAAAACTGCAGGAACTTCAAACCGGCACTAGGAAACAGACTGAGAAAGCAGAGAAAAAGTGTCTCCTGCAACCCGTTCCCTTGGTGCTAGATGAACGAACGTCTCTCCACAAGCTCATTTCTGAGAGATAAGTGTGTGTGAAAGCCGTCGTTCACCTAGCTTGTTGGGAACACAAAGTTTCTTTTCAGTTGCAAACTCCATTCCATACATATATATGGGGAGGTACTAGCTCCCACTCGGTTTTACAGTGAAAACTGCAGGAACTTCAAACCGGCACTAGGAAACAGACTGAGAAAGCAGAGAGAAAGTGTCTCCTGCAACCCGTTCCCTTGGTGCTAGATGAACGAACGTCTCTCCACTTGTTCAGTTCTGAGAGATAAGTGTGTGTGAAAGCCGTCGTTCACCTAGCTTGTTGGGAACACAAAGTTTCTTTTCAGTTGCAAACTCCATTCCATACATATATATGGGGAGGTACTAGCTCCAACTCGGTTTTACAGTGAAAACTGCAGGAACTTCAAACCGGCACCAGGAAACAGACTGAGAAAGCAGAGAAAAAGTGTCTCCTGCAACCCGATCCTTTGGTGCTAGATGAACGAACGTCTCTCCACAAGCTCATTTCTGAGAGATAAGTGTGTGTGAAAGCCGTCCTTCACCTAGCTTGTTGGGAACACAAAGTTTCTTTTCAGTTGCAAACTCCATTCCATACATATATATGGCTATGTACTAGATCCAACTCGGTTTTACAGTGAAAACTGCAGGAACTTCAAACCGGCACTAGGAAACAGACTGAGAAAGCAGAGAAAAAGTGTCTCCTGCAACCCATTCCCTTGGTGCTAGATGAACGAACTTCTCTCCATTTGCTCAGTTCCGAGAGATATGTGTGTGTGAAAGCCGTCCTTCACCTAGCTTGTTGGGAACACAAAGTTTCTTTTCAGTTGCAAACTCCATTCCATACATATATATGGGGAGGTACTAGCTCCAACTCGGTTTTACAGTGAAAACTGCAGGAACTTCAAACCGGCACTAGGAAACAGACTGAGAAAGCAGAGAAAAAGTGTCTCCTGCAACCCGTTCCCTTGGTGCTAGATGAACGAACGTCTCTCCACTTGCTCAGTTCTGAGAGATAAGTGTGTGTGATAGCCGTCCTTCACCTAGCTTGTTGGGAACACAAAGTTTCTTTTCAGTTGCAAACTCAATTCCATTCATATATATGGGGAGGTACAAGCTCCAACTCGGTTTTACAGTGAAAAGTGTAGGAACTTCTAACCGGCACTAGGAAAAAGACTGAGAAAGCAGAGAAAAAGTGTCTCCTGCAACCCGTTCACTTGGTGCTAGATGAACGAACGTCACTCTTCTTGCTCAGTTCTGAGAGATAAGTTTGTGTGAAAGCCGTCCTTCACCTAGATTGTTGGGAACACAAAGTTTATTTTCAGTTGCAAACTCCATTCCATACATATATATGGGGAGGTAGAAGCTCCAACACGGTTTTACAGTGAAAACTGCAGGAACTTCAAACCGGCACTAGGAAACAGACTGAGAAAGCAGAGAAAAAGTGTCTCCTGCAACCCGTTCCCTTGGTGCTAGATGAACGAACGTCTCTCCATTTGCTCAGTTCCGACAGATAAGTGTGTGTGAAAGCCGTCCTTCACCTAGCTTGTTGGGAACACAAAGTTTCTTTTCAGTTGCAAACTCCATTCCATACATATATATGGCTATGTACTAGATCCAACTCGGTTTTACAGTGAAAACTGCAGGAACTTCAAACCGGCACTAGGAAACAGACTGAGAAAGCAGAGAAAAAGTGTCTCCTGCAACCCGTTAACTTGGTGCTAGATGAACGAACGTCTCTCTTCTTGCTCAGTTCTGAGAGATAAGTGTGTGTGAAAGCCGTCCTTCACCTAGCTTGTTGGGAACACAAAGTTTCTTTTCAGTTGCAAACTCCTTTCCATACATATATATGGGGAGGTAGAAGCTCCAACTCGGTTTTACAGTGAAAACTGCAGGAACTTCAAACCGGCACTAGGAAACAGACTGAGAAAGCTGAGAAAATGTGTCTCCTGCAACCCGTCCCCTTGGTGCTAGATGAACGAACGTCTCTCCACTTGCTCAGTTCTGAGAGATAAGTGTGTGTGAAAGCCGAACTTCACCTAGCTTGATGGGAACACAAAGTTTCTTTTCAGTTGCAAACTCCATTCCATACATATATATGGGGAGGTACTAGCTCCAACTCGGTTTTACAGTGAAAACTGCAGGAAATTCATACCGGCACTAGGAAACAGACTGAGAAAGCAGAGAAAAAGTGTCTCCTGCAACCCGTTCCCTTGGTGCTAGATGAACGAACGTCTCTCCACAAGCTCATTTCTGAGAGATAAGTGTGTGTGAAAGCCGTCGTTCACCTAGCTTGTTGGGAACACAAAGTTTCTTTTCAGTTGCAAACTCCATTCCATACATATATATGGGGAGGTACTAGCTCCAACTCGGTTTTACAGTGAAAATTGCAGGAACTTCAAACCGGCACTAGGAAACAGACTGAGAAAGCAGAGAAAAAGTGTCTCCTGCAACCCGTTCCCTTGGTGCTAGATGAACGAACGTCTCTCCACAAGCTCATTTCTGAGAGATAAGTGTGTGTGAAAGCCGTCGTTCACCTAGCTTGTTGGGAACACAAAGTTTCTTTTCAGTTGCAAACTCCATTCCATACATATATATGGGGAGGTACAAGCTCCCACTCGGTTTTACAGTGAAAACTGCAGGAACTTCAAACCGGCACTAGGAAACAGACTGAGAAAGCAGAGAAAAAGTGTCTCCTGCAACCCGTTCCCTTGGTGCTACATGAACGAACGTCTCTCCACTTGCTCAGTTCTGAGAGATAAGTGTGTGTGAAAGCCGTCCTTCACCTAGCTTGTTGGGAACACAAAGTTTCTTTTCAGTTGCAAACTCCATTCCATACATATATATGGGGAGGTACTAGCTCCAACTCTGTTTTACAGTGAAAACTGCAGGAACTTCAAACCGGCACCAGGAAACAGACTGAGAAAGCAGAGAAAAAGTGTCTCCTGCAACCCGATCCCTTGGTGCTAGATGAACGAACGTCTCTCCACAAGCTCATTTCTGAGAGATAAGTGTGTGTGAAAGCCGTCCTTCACCTAGCTTGTTGGGAACACAAAGTTTCTTTTCAGTTGCAAACTCCATTCCATACATTTATATGGCTATGTACTAGATCCAACTCGGTTTTACAGTGAAAACTGCAGGAACTTCAAACTGGCACTAGGAAACAGACTGAGAAAGCAGAGAAAAAGTGTCTCCTGCAACCCATTCCCTTGGTGCTAGATGAACGAACGTCTCTCCATTTGCTCAGTTCCGAGAGATATGTGTGTTTGAAAGCCGTCCTTCACCTAGCTTGTTGGGAACACAAAGTTTCTTTTCAGTTGCAAACTCCATTCCATACATATATATGGCTATGTACTAGATCCAACTCGGTTTTACAGTGAAAACTGCAGGAACTTCAAACCGGCACTAGGAAACAGACTGAGAAAGCAGAGAAAAAGTGTCTCCTGCAACCCGTTCCCTTGGTGCTAGATGAACGAACGTCTCTCCACTTGCTCAGTTCTGAGAGATAAGTGTGTGTGATAGCCGTCCTTCACCTACCTTGTTGGGAACACAAAGTTTCTTTTCAGTTGCAAACTCCATTCCATACATATATATGGGGAGGTACAAGCTCCAACTCGGTTTTACAGTGAAAAGTGTAGGAACTTCTAACCGGCAGTAGGAAAAAGACTGAGAAAGCAGAGAAAAAGTGTCTCCTGCAACCCGTTCACTTGGTGCTAGATGAACGAACGTCACTCTTCTTGCTCAGTTCTGAGAGATAAGTGTGTGTGAAAGCCGTCCTTCACCTAGCTTGTTGGGAACACAAAGTTTATTTTCAGTTGCAAACTCCATTCCATACATATATATGGGGAGGTAGAAGCTCCAACTCGGTTTTACAGTGAAAACTGCAGGAACTTCAAACCGGCACTAGGAAACAGACTGAGAAAGCAGAGAAAAAGTGTCTCCTGCAACCCGTTCCCTTGGTGCTAGATGAACGAACGTCTCTCCATTTGCTCAGTTCCGACAGATAAGTGTGTGTGAAAGCCGTCCTTCACCTAGCTTGTTGGGAACACAAAGTTTCTTTTCAGTTGCAAACTCCATTCCATACATATATATGGCTATATACTAGATCCAACTCGGTTTTACAGTGAAAACTGCAGGAACTTCAAACCGGCACTAGGAAACAGACTGAGAAAGCAGAGAAAAAGTGTCTCCTGCAACCCGTTCACTTGGTGCTAGATGAACGAACGTCTCTCTTCTTGCTCAGTTCTGAGAGATAAGTGTGTGTGAAAGCCGTCCTTCACCTAGCTTGTTGGGAACACAAAGTTTATTTTCAGTTGCAAACTCCATTCCATACATATATATGGGGAGGTAGAAGCTCCAACTCGGTTTTACAGTGAAAACTGCAGGAACTTCAAACCGGCACTAGGAAACAGACTGAGAAAGCTGAGAAAATGTGTCTCCTGCAACCCGTTCCCTTGGTGCTAGATGAACGAACGTCTCTCCACTTGCTCAGTTCTCAGAGATAAGTGTGTGTTTGAAAGCCGAACTTCACCTAGCTTGATGGGAACACAAAGTTTCTTTTCAGTTGCAAACTCCATTCCATACATATATATGGGAAGGTACTAGCTCCAACTCGGTTTTACAGTGAAAACTGCAGGAACTTCAAACCGGCACTAGGAAACAGACTGAGAAAGCAGAGAAAAAGTGTCTCCTGCAACCCGTTCCCTTGGTGCTAGATGAACGAACGTCTCTCCACAAGCTCATTTCTGAGAGATAAGTGTGTGTGAAAGCCGTCGTTCACCTAGCTTGTTGGGAACACAAAGTTTCTATTCAGTTGCAAACTCCATTCCATACATATATATGGGGAGGTACAAGCTCCAACTCGGTTTTACAGTGAAAACTGCAGGAACTTCAAACCGGCACTAGGAAACAGACTGAGAAAGCAGAGAAAATTGTCTCCTGCAACCCGTTCCATTGGTGCTAGATGAACGAACGTCTCTCCACTTGCTCAGTTCTGAGAGATAAGTGTGTGTGAAAGCCGTCCTTCACCTAGCTTGTTGGGAACACAAAGTTTCTTTTCAGTTGCAAACTCCATTCCATACATATATATGGGGAGGTACTAGCTCCAACTCGGTTTTACAGTGAAAACTGCAGGAACTTCAAACCGGCACTAGGAAAAAGACTGAGAAAGCAGAGAAAAAGTGTCTCCTGCAACCCGTTCCCTTGGTGCTAGATGAACGAACGTCTCTCTTCTTGCTCAGTTCTGAGAGATAAGTGTGTGTGAAAGCCGTCCTTCACCTAGCTTGTTGGGAACAGAAAGTTTATTTTCAGTTGCAAACTCCATTTCATACATATATATGGGGAGGTACTAGCTCCAACTCGGTTTTACAGTGAAAACTGCAGGAACTTCAAACCGGCACTAGGAAACAGACTGAGAAAGCAGAGAAAAAGTGTCTCCTGCAACCCGTTCCCTTGGTGCTAGATGAACGAACGTCTCTCCACTTGTTCATTTCTGAGTGATAAGTGTGTGTGAAAGCCGTCCTTCACCTAGCTTGTTGGGAACACAAAGTTTCTTTTCAGTTGCAAACTCCATTCCATACATATATATGGGGAGGTACTAGCTCCAACTCGGTTTTACAGTGAAAACTGCAGGAACTTCAAACCCGCACCAGGAAACAGACTGAGAATGCAGAGAAAAAGTGTCTCCTGCAACCCGATCCCTTGGTGCTAGATGAACGAACGTCTCTACACAAGCTCATGTCTGAGAGATATGTGTGTGTGAAAGCGGTCCTTCACCTAGCTTGTTGGGAACACAAAGTTTCTTTTCAGTTGCAAACTCCATTCCATATATATATATGGCTATGTACTAGATCCAACTCTGTTTTACAGTGAAAACTGCAGGAACTTCAAACCGGCACTAGGAAACAGACTGAGAAAGCAGAGAAAAAGTGTCTCCTGCAAACCGTTCCCTTGGTGCTAAATGAACGAACGTCTCTCCATTTGCTCAGTTCCGAGGGATAAGTGTGTGTGAAAGCCGTCCTTCACCTAGCTTGTTGGGAACACAAAGTTTCTTTTCAGTTGCAAACTCCATTCCATACATATATATGGGGAGGTACTAGCTCCAACTCGGTTTTACAGTGAAAACTGCAGGAACTTCAAACCGGCACTAGGAAAAAGACTGAGAAAGCAGAGAAAAAGTGTCTCCTGCAACCCGTTCCCTTGGTGCTAGATGAACGAACGTCTCTCTTCTTGCTCAGTTCTGAGAGATAAGTGTGTGTGAAAGCCGACCTTCACCTAGCTTGTTGGGAACAGAAAGTTTATTTTCAGATGCAAACTCCATTTCATACATATATATGGGGAGGTACTAGCTCCAACTCGGTTTTACAGTGAAAACTGCAGGAACTTCAAACCGGCACTAGGAAACAGACTGAGAAAGCAGAGAAAAAGTGCCTCATGCAACCCGTTCCCTTGGTGCTAGATGAACGAACGTCTCTCCACTTGCTCATTTCTGAGAGATAAGTGTGTGTGAAAGCCGTCGTTCACCTAGCTTCCTGGGAACACAAAGTTTCTTTTCAGTTGCAAACTCAATTCCATACATATATATGGGGAGGTACTAGCTCCAACTCGGTTTTACAGTGAAAACTGCAGGAACTTCAAACCGGCAATAGGAAACAGACTGAGAAAGCAGAGAAAAAGTGTCTCCTACAACCCGTTCCCTTGGTGCTAGATGAACGAACGTCTCTCCATTTGCTCAGTTCCGAGAGAAAAGTGTGTGTGAAAGCCGTCCTTCACCTAGCTTGTTGGGAACACAAAGTTTCTTTTCAGTTGCAAACTCCAATCCATACATATATATGGCTATGTACTAGATCCAACTCGGTTTTACAGTGAAAATTGCAGGAACTTCAAACCGGCACTAGGAAACAGACTGAGAAAGCAGAGAAAAAGTGTCTCCTGCATCCCGTTCCCTTGGTGCTAGATGAACGAACGTCTCTCCACTTACTCAGTTCTGAGAGATAAGTGTGTGTGAAAGCCGTCCTTCACCTAGCTTGTTGGGAACACAAAGTTTCTTTTCAGTTGCAAACTCCATTCCATACATATATATGGGGAGGTACTAGTTCCAACTCGGTTTTACAGTGAAAATTGCAGGAACTTCAAACCGGCACTAGGAAAAAGACTGAGAAAGCAGCGTAAAAGTGTCTCCTGCAACCCGTTCCCTTGGTGCTAGATGAACGAACGTCTCTCCACTTGCTCAGTTCTGAGAGATAAGTGTGTGTGAAAGCCGACCTTCACCTACCTTGATGGGAACACAAAGTTTCTTTTCAGTTGCAAACTCCATTCCATACATATATATGGGGAGGTACTAGCTCCAACTCGGTTTTACAGTGAAAACTGCAGGAACTTCAAACCGGCACTAGGAAACAGACTGAGAAAGCAGAGAAAAAGTGTCTCCTGCAACCCGTTCCCTTGGTGCTAGATGAACGAACGTCTCTCCACTTGCTCAGTTCTGAGAGATAAGTGTGTGTGAAAGCCGTCCTTCACCTAGCTTGTTGGGAACACAAAGTTTCTTTTCAGTTGCAAACTCAATTCCATACATATATATGGGGAGGTACTAGCTCCAACTCGGTTTTACAGTGAAAACTGCAGGAACTTCAAACCGGCACTAGGAAACAGACTGAGAAAGCAGAGAAAAAGTGTCTCCTGCAACCCGTTCCCTTGGTACTAGATGAACGAAAGTCTCTCCACTTGCTCAGTTCTGAGAGATAAGTGTGTGTGAAAGCCGTCCTTCACCTAGCTTGTTGGGAACACAAAGTTTCTTTTCAGTTGCAAACTCCATTCCATACATATATATGGGGAGGTACAAGCTCCAAATCGGTTTTCCAGTGAAAACTGCAGGAACTTCAAACCGGCACTAGGAAAAAGACTGAGATAGCAGAGTAAATGTGTCTCCTGTATCCCGTTCCTTTGGTGCTAGATGAACGAACGTCTCTCCACTTGCTCAGTTCCGAGAGATAAGTGTGTGTGAAAGCCGTCCTTCACCTAGCTTGTTGGGAACACAAAGTTTCTTTTCAGTTGCAAACTCCATTCCATACATATATATGGGGAGATACTAGCTCCAACTCGGTTTTACAGTGAAAACTGCAGGAACTTCCAACCGGCACTAGGAAACAGACTGAGAAAGCAGAGAAAATGTGTCTCCTGCAAACCGTTCCCTTGGTGCTAGATGAACGAACGTCTCTCCACTTGCTCAGTTCTGAGAGATAAGTGTGTGTGAAAGCAGTCCTTCACCTAGCTTGATGGAATCACAAAGTTTCTTTTCAGTTGCAAACTCCATTCCATACATATATATGGGGAGGTACTAGCTCCAACTCGGTTTTACAGTGAAAACTGCAGGAACTTCAAACCGGCACTAGGAAACAGACTGAGAAAGCAGAGAAAAAGTGCCTCCTGCAACCCGTTCCCTTGGTGCTAGATGAACGAAAGTCTCTCCACAAGCTCATTTCTGAGAGGTAAGTGTGTGTGAAAGCCGTCGTTCACCTAGCTTCCTGGGAACACAAAGTTTCTTTTCAGTTGCAAACTCCATTCCATACATATATATGGGGAGGTACTAGCTCCAAGTCGGTTTTACAGTGAAAACTGCAGGAACTTCAAACCGGCACTAGGAAACAGACTGAGAAAGCAGAGAAAAAGTGCTTCCTGCAACCCGTTCCCTTGGTGCTAGATGAACGAACGTCTCTCCACATGCTCATTTCTGAGAGATAAGTGTGTGTGAAAGCCGTCGTTCACCTAGCTTCCTGGGAACACAAAGTTTCTTTTCAGTTGCAAACTCAATTCCATACATATATATGGGGAGGTACTAGCTCCAACTCGGTTTTACAGTGAAAACTGCAGGAACTTCAAACCGGCACTAGGAAACAGACTGAGAAAGCAGAGAAAAAGTGTCTCCTACAACCCGTTCCCTTGGTGCTAGATGAACGAACGTCTCTCCATTTGCTCAGTTCCGAGAGAAAAGTGTGTGTGAAAGCCGTCCTTCACCTAGCTTGTTGGGAACACAAAGTTTCTTTTCAGTTGCAAACTCCAATCCATGCATATATATGGCTATGTACTAGATCCAACTCGGTTTTACAGTGAAAATTGCAGGAACTTCAAACCGGCACTAGGAAACAGACTGAGAAAGCAGAGAAAAAGTGTCTCCTGCATCCCGTTCCCTTGGTGCTAGATGAACGAACGTCTCTCCACTTACTCAGTTCTGAGAGATAAGTGTGTGTGAAAGCCGTCCTTCACCTAGCTTGTTGGGAACACAAAGTTTCTTTTCAGTTGCAAACTCCATTCCATACATATATATGGGGAGGTACTAGTTCCAACTCGGTTTTACAGTGAAAATTGCAGGAACTTCAAACCGGCACTAGGAAAAAGACTGAGAAAGCAGCGTAAAAGTGTCTCCTGCAACCCGTTCCCTTGGTGCTAGATGAACGAACGTCTCTCCACTTGCTCAGTTCTGAGAGATAAGTGTGTGTGAAAGCCGACCTTCACCTACCTTGATGGGAACACAAAGTTTCTTTTCAGTTGCAAACTCCATTCCATACATATATATGGGGAGGTACTAGCTCCAACTCGGTTTTACAGTGAAAACTGCAGGAACTTCAAACCGGCACTAGGAAACAGACTGAGAAAGCAGAGAAAAAGTGTCTCCTGCAACCCGTTCCCTTGGTACTAGATGAACGAAAGTCTCTCCACTTGCTCAGTTCTGAGAGATAAGTGTGTGTGAAAGCCGTCCTTCACCTAGCTTGTTGGGAACACAAAGTTTCTTTTCAGTTGCAAACTCCATTCCATACATATATATGGGGAGGTACAAGCTCCAAATCGGTTTTCCAGTGAAAACTGCAGGAACTTCAAACCGGCACTAGGAAAAAGACTGAGATAGCAGAGAAAATGTGTCTCCTGTATCCCGTTCCTTTGGTGCTAGATGAACGAACGTCTCTCCACTTGCTCAGTTCCGAGAGATAAGTGTGTGTGAAAGCCGTCCTTCACCTAGCTTGTTGGGAACACAAAGTTTCTTTTCAGTTGCAAACTCCATTCCATACATATATATGGGGAGATACTAGCTCCAACTCGGTTTTACAGTGAAAACTGCAGGAACTTCCAACCGGCACTAGGAAACAGACTGAGAAAGCAGAGAAAATGTGTCTCCTGCAAACCGTTCCCTTGGTGCTAGATGAACGAACGTCTCTCCACTTGCTCAGTTCTGAGAGATAAGTGTGTGTGAAAGCAGTCCTTCACCTAGCTTGATGGAATCACAAAGTTTCTTTTCAGTTGCAAACTCCATTCCATACATATATATGGGGAGGTACTAGCTCCAACTCGGTTTTACAGTGAAAACTGCAGGAACTTCAAACCGGCACTAGGAAACAGACTGAGAAAGCAGAGAAAAAGTGTCTCCTGCAACCCGTTCCCTTGGTGCTAGATGAACGAACGTCTCTCCACAAGCTCATTTCTGAGAGATAAGTGTTTGTGAAAGCCGTCGTTCAACTAGCTTGTTGGGAACACAAAGTTTCTTTTCAGTTGCAAACTCCATTCCATACATATATATGGGGAGGTACTAGCTCCAAGTCGGTTTTACAGTGAAAACTGCAGGAACTTCAAACCGGCACTAGGAAACAGACTGAGAAAGCAGAGAATAAGTTTCTCCTGCAACCCGTTCCCTTGGTGCTAGATGAACGAACGTCTCTCCACTTGCTCAGTTCTGAGAGATAAGTGTGTGTGAAAGCCGTCCTTCAACTAGCTTGTTGGGAACACAAAGTTTCTTTTAAGTTGCAAACTCCATTCCATACATATATATGGGGAGGTACTAGCTCCAACTCGGTTTTACAGAGAAAATTGCAGGAACTTCAAACCGACACTAGGAAACAGACTGAGAAAGCAGAGAAAATGTGTCTCCTGCAACCCGATCCCTTGGTGCTAGATGAACGAACGTCTCTCCACTTGCTCAGTTCTGAGAGATAAGTGTGTGTGAAAGCCGTCCTTCACCTAGCTTGTTGGGAACACAAAGTTTCTTTTCAGTTGCAAACTCCATTCCATACATATATATGGGGAGGTACAAGCTCCAAATCGGTTTTACAGTGAAAACTGCAGGAACTTCAAACCGGCACTAAGAAACAGACTGAGATAGCAGAGAAAATGTGTCTCCTGTATCCCGTTCCTTTGGTGCTAGATGAACGAACGTCTCTCCACTTGCTCAGTTCCGAGAGAAAAGTGTGTGTGAAAGCCGTCCTTCAACTAGCTTGTTGGGAACACAAAGTTTCTTTTCAGCTGCAAACTCCATTCCATACATATATATGGGGAGGTACAAGCTCCAAATCGGTTTTACAGTGAAAACTGCAGGAACTTCAAATCGGCACTAGGAAACAGACTGAGATAGCAGAGAAAATGTGGCTCCTGTATCCCGTTCCTTTGGTGCTAGATGAACGAACGTCTCTCCACTTGCTCAGTTCCGAGAGATAAGTGTGTGTGAAAGCCGTCTTCACCTAGCTTGTTGGGAACACAAAGTTTCTTTTCAGTTGCAAACTCCATTCCATACATATATATGGGGAGGTACTAGCTCCAACTCGGTTTTCCAGTGAAAACTGCAGGAACTTCAAAACGGCAATAGGAAACAGACTGAGAAAGCAGAGAAAAAGTGTCTCCTGCAACCCGATCCCTTGGTGCTAGATGAATGAACGTCTCTCCACTTGCTCAGTTCTGAGAGATAAGTGTGTGTGAAAGCCGAACTTCACCTAGCTTGTTGGGAACAGAAAGTTTATTTTCAGATGCAAACTCCATTTCATACATATATATGGGGAGGTACTAGCTCCAACTCGGTTTTACAGTGAAAACTGCAGGAACTTCAAACCGGCACTAGGAAACAGACTGAGAAAGCAGAGAATAAGTTTCTCCTGCAACCCGTTCCCTTGGTGCTAGATGAACGAACGTCTCTCCACTTGCTCATTTCTGAGAGATAATTGTGTGTGAAAGCCGTCGTTCACCTAGCTTGCTGGGAACACAAAGTTTCTTTTCAGTTGCAAACTCAATTCCATACATATATATGGGGAGGTACTAGCTCCAACTCGGTTTTACAGTGAAAACTGCAGGAACTTCAAACCGGCACTAGGAAACAGACTGAGAAAGCAGAGAAAAAGTGTCTCCTACAACCCGTTCCCTTGGTGCTAGATGAACGAACGTCTCTCCATTTGCTCAGTTCCGAGAGAAAAGTGTGTGTGAAAGCCGTCCTTCACCTAGCTTGTTGGGAACACAAAGTTTCTTTTCAGTTGCAAACTCCAATCCATACATATATATGGCTATGTACTAGATCCAACTCGGTTTTACAGTGAAGATTGCAGGAACTTCAAACCGGCACTAGGAAACAGACTGAGAAAGCAGAGAAAAAGTGTCTCCTGCATCCCGTTCCCTTGGTGCTAGATGAACGAACGTCTCTCCACTTGCTCAGTTCTGAGAGATAAGTGTGTGTGAAAGCCGTCCTTCACCTAGCTTGTTGGGAACACAAAGTTTCTTTTCAGTTGCAAACTCCATTCCATACATATATATGGGGAGGTACTAGTTCCAACTCGGTTTTACAGTGAAAACTGCAGGAACTTCAAATCGGCACTAGGAAAAAGACTGAGAAAGCAGCGTAAAAGTGTCTCCTGCAACCCGTTCCCTTGGTGCTAGATGAACGAACGTCTCTCCACTTGCTCAGTTCTGAGAGATAAGTGTGTGTGAAAGCCGACCTTCACCTACCTTGATGGGAACACAAAGTTTCTTTTCAGTTGCAAACTCCATTCCATACATATATATGGGGAGGTACTAGCTCCAACTCGGTTTTACAGTGAAAACTGCAGGAACTTCAAACCGGCACTAGGAAACAGACTGAGAAAGCAGAGAAAAAGTGTCTCCTGCAACCCGTTCCCTTGGTGCTAGATGAACGAACGTCTCTCCACTTGCTCATTTCTGAGAGATAAGTGTGTGTGAAAGCCGTCCTTCACCTAGCTTGTTGGGAACACAAAGTTTCTTTTCAGTTGCAAACTCAATTCCATACATATATATGGGGAGGTACTAGCTCCAACTCGGTTTTACAGTGAAAACTGCAGGAACTTCAAACCGGCACTAGGAAACAGACTGAGAAAGCAGAGAAAAAGTGTCTCCTGAAACCCGTTCCCTTGGTACTAGATGAACGAAAGTCTCTCCACTTGCTCAGTTCTGAGAGATAAGTGTGTGTGAAAGCCGTCCTTCACCTAGCTTGTTGGGAACACAAAGTTTCTTTTCAGTTGCAAACTCCATTCCATACATATATATGGGGAGGTACAAGCTCCAAATCGGTTTTCCAGTGAAAACTGCAGGAACTTCAAACCGGCACTAGGAAAAAGACTGAGATAGCAGAGAAAATGTGTCTCCTGTATCCCGTTCCTTTGGTGCTAGATGAACGAACGTCTCTCCACTTGCTCAGTTCCGAGAGATAAGTGTGTGTGAAAGCCGTCCTTCACCTAGCTTGTTGGGAACACAAAGTTTCTTTTCAGTTGCAAACTCCATTCCATACATATATATGGGGAGATACTAGCTCCAACTCGGTTTTACAGTGAAAACTGCAGGAACTTCCAACCGGCACTAGGAAACAGACTGAGAAAGCAGAGAAAATGTGTCTCCTGCAAACCGTTCCCTTGGTGCTAGATGAACGAACGTCTCTCCACTTGCTCAGTTCTGAGAGATAAGTGTGTGTGAAAGCAGTCCTTCACCTAGCTTGATGGAATCACAAAGTTTCTTTTCAGTTGCAAACTCCATTCCATACATATATATGGGGAGGTACTAGCTCCAACTCGGTTTTACAGTGAAAACTGCAGGAACTTCAAACCGGCACTAGGAAACAGACTGAGAAAGCAGAGAAAAAGTGTCTCCTGCAACCCGTTCCCTTGGTGCTAGATGAACGAACGTCTCTCCACAAGCTCATTTCTGAGAGATAAGTGTTTGTGAAAGCCGTCGTTCAACTAGCTTGTTGGGAACACAAAGTTTCTTTTCAGTTGCAAACTCCATTCCATACATATATATGGGGAGGTACTAGCTCCAAGTCGGTTTTACAGTGAAAACTGCAGGAACTTCAAACCGGCACTAGGAAACAGACTGAGAAAGCAGAGAATAAGTTTCTCCTGCAACCCGTTCCCTTGGTGCTAGATGAACGAACGTCTCTCCACTTGCTCAGTTCTGAGAGATAAGTGTGTGTGAAAGCCGTCCTTCACCTAGCTTATTGGGAACACAAAGTTTCTTTTAAGTTGCAAACTCCATTCCATACATATATATGGGGAGGTACTAGCTCCAACTCGGTTTTACAGAGAAAATTGCAGGAACTTCAAACCGACACTAGGAAACAGACTGAGAAAGCAGAGAAAATGTGTCTCCTGCAACCCGATCCCTTGGTGCTAGATGAACGAACGTCTCTCCACTTGCTCAGTTCTGAGAGATAAGTGTGTGTGAAAGCCGTCCTTCACCTAGCTTGTTGGGAACACAAAGTTTCTTTTCAGTTGCAAACTCCATTCCATACATATATATGGGGAGGTACAAGCTCCAAATCGGATTTACAGTGAAAACTGCAGGAACTTCAAACCGGCACTAAGAAACAGACTGAGATAGCAGAGAAAATGTGTCTCCTGTATCCCGTTCCTTTGGTGCTAGATGAACGAACGTCTCTCCACTTGCTCACTTCCGAGAGAAAAGTGTGTGTGAAAGCCGTCCTTCAACTAGCTTGTTGGGAACACAAAGTTTCTTTTCAGCTGCAAACTCCATTCCATACATATATATGGGGAGGTACAAGCTTCAAATCGGTTTTACAGTGAAAACTGCAGGAACTTCAAACCGGCACTAGGAAACAGACTGAGATAGCAGAGAAAATGTGGCTCCTGTATCCCGTTCCTTTGGTGCTAGATGAACGAACGTCTATCCACTTGCTCAGTTCCGAGAGATAAGTGTGTGTGAAAGCCGTCCTTCAACTTGCTTGTTGGGAACACAAAGTTTCTTTTCAGTTGCAAACTCCATTCCATACATATATATGGGGAGATACTAGCTCCAACTCGGTTTTACAGTGAAAACTGCAGGAACTTCAAACCGGCACTAGGAAACAGACTGAGAAAGCAGAGAAAATGTGTCTCCTGCAAACCGTTCCCTTGGTGATAGATGAACGAACGTCTCTCCACTTGCTCAGTTCTGAGAGATAAGTGTGTGTGAAAGCCGTCCTTCACCTAGCTTGTTGGGAACACAAAGTTTCTTTTCAGTTGCAAACTCCATTCCATACATATATATGGGGAGGTACTAGCTCCAACTCGGTTTTACAGTGAAAACTGCAGGAACTTCAAAACGGCACTAGGAAACAGACTGAGAAAGCAGAGAAAAAGTGTCTCCTGCAACCCGATCCCTTGGTGCTAGATGAACGAACGTCTCTCCACTTGCTCAGTTCTGAGAGATAAGTGTGTGTGAAAGCCGTCCTTCACCTAGCTTGTTGGGAACACAAAGTTTCTTTTCAGTTGCAAATTCCATTCCATACATATATATGGTGAGGTACAAGCTCCAAATCGTTTTTACAGTGAAAACTGCAGGAACTTCAAACCGGCACTAAGAAACAGACTGAGATAGCAGAGAAAATGTGTCTCCTGTATCCCGTTCCTTTGGTGCTAGATGAACGAACGTCTATCCACTTGCTCAGTTCCGAGAGATAAGTGTGTTTGAAAGCCGTCCTTCAACTATCTTGTTGGGAACACAAAGTTTCTTTTCAGTTGCAAACTCCATTTAATACATATATATGGGGAGGTACTAGCTCCAACTCGGTTTTACAGTGAAAACTGCAGGAACTTCAAACCGGCACTAGGAAACAGACTGAGAATGCAGAGAAAAAGTTTCTCCTGCAACCCGTTCTCTTGGTGCTAGATAAACGAACGTCTCTCCACTTGCTCAGTTCTGAGAAATAAGTGTGTGTGAAAGCCGTCCTTCACCTAGCTTGATGGTATCACAAAGTTTCTTTTCAGTTGCAAACTCCATTCCATACATATATATGGGGAGGTACTAGCTCCAACTCGGTTTTACAGTGAAAACTGCAGGAACATCAAACCGGCACTAGGAAACAGACTGATAAAGCAGAGAAATAGTGTCTCCTGCAACCCGTACCCTTGGTGCTAGATGAACGAACGTCTCTCCACAAGCTCATTTCTGAGAGAAAAGTGTGTGTGAAAGCCGTCGTTCACCTAGCTTGTTGGGAACACAAAGTTTCTTTTCAGTTGCAAACTCCATTCCATACATATATACGGGGAGGTACTAGCTCCAACTCGGTTTTACAGTGAAAACTGCAGGAACTTCAAACCGGCACTAGGAAACAGACTGAGAAAGCAGAGAAAAAGTGTCTCCTGCAACCCGTTCCCTTGGTGCTAGATGAACGAACGTCTCTCCACTTGCTCAGTTCTGAGAGATAAGTGTGTGTGAAAGCCTTCCTTCACCTAGCTTGATGGGATCACAAAGTTTCTTTTCAGTTGCAAACTCCATTCCATACATATATATGGGGAGGTACTAGCTCCAACTCGGTTTTACAGTGAAAACTGCAGGAACTTCAAACCGGCACTAGGAAACAGACTGAGAAAGCAGAGAAAAAGTGTCTCCTGCAACCCGTTCCCTTGTTGCTAGATGAACGAACGTCTCTCCACTTACTCAGTTCTGAGAGATAAGTGTGTGTGAAAGCCGTCCTTCACATAGCTTGTTGGGAACACAAAGTTTCTTTTCAGTTGCAAACTCCATTCCATACATATATATGGGGAGGTACTAGCTCCAACTCTGTTTTACAGTGAAAACTGCAGGAACTTCAAACCGGCACTAGGAAACAGACTGAGAAAGCAGAGAAAAAGTGTCTCCTGCAACCCGTTCCCTTGGTGCTAGATGAACGAACGTCTCTCCACTTGCTCAATTCTGAGAGATAAGTGTGTGTGAAAGCCGTCCTTCACCTGGCTTGTTGGGAACACAAAGTTTCTTTTCAGTTGCAAACTCCATTCCATACATATATATGGGGAGGTACTAGCTCCAACTCGGATTTACAGTGAAAACTGCAGGAACTTCAAACCGGCACTAGGAAACAGACTGAGAAAGCAGAGAAAAAGTGTCTCCTGCAACCCGTTCCCTTGGTGCTAGATGAACGAACGTCTCTCCACTTGCTCAGTTCTGAGAGATAAGTGTGTGTGAAAGCCGCCCATCACCTAGCTTGTTGGGAACACAAAGTTTCTTTTCAGATGCAAACTCCATTCCATACATATATATGGGGAGGTACAAGCTCCAAATCTGTTTTACAGTGAAAACTGCAGGAACTTCAAACCGGCACTAGGAAACAGACTGAGAAAGCAGAGAAAAAGTGTCTCCTGCAACCCGTTCCCTTGGTGCTAGATGAACGAACGTCTCTCCACAAGCTCATTTCTGAGAGATAAGTGTGTGTGAAAGCCGTCGTTCACCTAGCTTGTTGGGAACACAAAGTTTCTTTTCAGTTGCAAACTCCATTCCATACATATATATGGGGAGGTACTAGCTCCAACTCGGTTTTACAGTGAAAACTGCAGGAAATTCAAACAGGCACTAGGAAACAGACTGAGAAACAGAGAAAAAGTGTCTTCTGCAACCCGTTCCCTTGGTGCTAGATGAACGAACGTCTCTCCACTTGCTCAGTTCTGAGAGATAAGTTTGTGTGAAAGCCGTCTTTCACCTAGCTTGTTGGGAACACAAAGTTTCTTTTCAGTTGCAAACTCCATTCCATACATATATATGGGGAGGTACTAGCTCCAACTCGGTTTTACAGTGAAAACTGCAGGAACTTCAAACCGGCACTAGGAAACAGACTGAGAAAGCAGAGAAAAAGTGTCTCCTGCAACCCGTTCCCTTGGTGCTAGATGAACGAACGTCTCTCCACTTGCTCAGTTCTGAGAGATAAGTGTGTGTGAAAGCCGCCATTCACCTAGCTTGTTGGGAACACAAAGTTTCTTTTCAGATGCGAACTCCATTCCATACATATATATGGGGAGGTACAAGCTCCAAATCTGTTTTACAGTGAAAACTGCAGGAACTTCAAACCGGCACTAGGAAACAGACTGAGAAAGCAGAGAAATAGTGTCTCCTGCAACCCGTTCCCTTGGTGCTAGATGAACGAACGTCTCTCCACAAGCTCATTTCTGAGAGATAAGTGTGTGTGAAAGCCGTCGTTCACCTAGCTTGTTGGGAACACAAAGTTTCTTTTCAGTTGCAAACTCCATTCCATACATATATATGGGGAGGTACTAGCTCCAACTCGGTTTTACAGTGAAAACTGCAGGAACTTCAAACCGGCACTAGGAAACATACTGAGAAAGCAGAGAAAAAGTGTCTCCTGCAACCCGTTCCCTTGGTGCTAGATGAACGAACGTCTCTCCAATTGCTCAGTTCTGAGAGATAAGTGTGTGTGAAAGCCGTCCTTCACCTAGCTTGATGGGATCACAAAGTTTCTTTTCAGTTGCAAACTCCATTCCATACATATATATGGGGAGGTACTAGCTCCAACTCGGTTTTACAGTGAAAACTGCAGGAACTTCAAACCGGCACTAGGAAACAGACTGAGAAAGCAGAGAAAAAGTATCTCCTGCAACCCGTTCCCTTGGTGCTAGATGAACGAAAGTCTCTCCACAAGCTCATTTCTGAGAGATAAGTGTGTGTGAAAGCCGTCGTTCACCTAGCTTGTTGGGAACACAAAGTTTCTTTTCAGTTGCAAACTCCATTCCATACATATATATGGGGAGGTACTAGCTCCAACTCGGTTTTACAGTGAAAACTGCAGGAACTTCAAACCGGCACTAGGAAACAGACTGAGAAAGCAGAGAATAAGTGTCTCCTGCAACCCGTTCCCTTGGTGCTAGATGAACGAACGTCTCTCCACTTGCTCAGTTCTGAGAGATAAGTGTGTGTGAAAGCCGTCCTTCACCTAGCTTGTTGGGAACACAAAGTTTCTTTTCAGTTGCCAACTCCATTCCATACATATATATGGGGAGGTACTAGCTCCAACTCGGTTTTACAGTGAAAACTGCAGGAACTTCAAACCGGCACTAGGAAACAGACTGAGAAAGCAGAGAAAAAGTGTCTCCTGCAACCCGTTCCCTTGGTGCTAGATGAACGAAAGTCTCTCCACTTGCTCAGTTCTGAGAGATAAGTGTGTGTGAAAGCCGCCCTTCACATAGCTTGTTGGGAACACAAAGTTTCTTTTCAGTTGCAAACTCCATTCCATACATATATATGGGGAGGTACAAGCTCCAACTCGGTTTTACAGTGAAAACTGCAGGAACTTCAAACCGGCACTAGGAAACAGACTGAGAAAGCAGAGAAAAAGTGTCTCCTGCAACCCGTTCCCTTGGTGCTAGATGAACGAACGTCTCTCCAAAAGCTCATTTCTGAGAGAAAAGTGTGTGTGAAAGCCGTCGTTCACCTAGCTTGTTGGGAACACAAAGTTTCTTTTCAGTTGCAAACTCCATTCCATACATATATATGGGGAGGTACTAGCTCCAACTCGGTTTTACAGTGAAAACTGCAGGAACTTCAAACCGGCACTAGGAAACAGACTGAGAAAGCAGAGAAAAAGTGTCTCCTGCAACCCGTTCCCTTGGTGCTAGATGAACGAAAGTCTCTCCACTTGCTCAGTTCTGAGAGATATGTGTGTGTGAAAGCCGCCCTTCACCTAGCTTGTTGGGAACACAAAGTTTCTTTTCAGATGCAAACTCCGTTCCATACATATATATGGGGAGGTACAAGCTCCAAATCTGTTTTACAGTGAAAACTGCAGGAACTTCAAACCGGCACTAGGAAACAGACTGAGAAAGCAGAGAAAAAGTGTCTCCTGCAACCCGTTCCCTTGGTGCTAGATGAACGAAAGTCTCTCCACTTGCTCAGTTCTGAGAGATATGTGTGTGTGAAAGCCGTCCTTCACCTAGCTTGTTGGGAACACAAAGTTTCTTTTCAGTTGCAAACTACATTCCATACATATATATGGGGAGGTACTAGCTCCAACTCGGTTTTACAGTGAAAACAGCAGGAACTTCAAACCGGCACTAGGAAACAGACTGAGAAAGCAGAGAAAAAGTGTCTCCTGCAACCCGTTCCCTTGGTGCCAGATGAACGAACGTCTCTCCACTTGCTCAGTTCTGAGAGATATGTGTGTGTGAAAGCCGCCCTTCACCTAGCTTGTTGGGAACACAAAGTTTCTTTTCAGATGCAAACTCCATTCCATACATATATATGGGGAGGTACTAGCTCCAACTCGGTTTTACAGTGAAAACTGCAGGAACTTCAAACCGGCACTAGGAAACAGACTGAGAAAGCAGAGAAAAAGTGTCTCCTGCAACCCGTTCCCTTGGTGCTAGATGAACGAACGTCTCTCCACTTGCTCAGTTCTGAGAGATATGTGTGTGTGAAAGCCGCCCTTCACCTAGCTTGTTGGGAACACAAAGTTTCTTTTCAGTTGCAAACTCCATTCCATACATATATATGGGGAGGTAAAAGCTCCAAATCTGTTTTACAGTGAAAACTGCAGGAACTTCAAACCGGCACTAGGAAACAGACTGAGAAAGCAGAGAAAAAGTGTCTCCTGCAACCCGTTCCCTTGGTGCTAGATGAACGAACGTCTCTCCACAAGCTCATTTCTGAGAGATAAGTGTGTGTGAAAGCCGTCGTTCACCTAGCTTGTTGGGAACACAAAGTTTCTTTTCAGTTGCAAACTCCATTCCATACATATATATGGGGAGGTACTAGCTCCAACTCGGTTTTACAGTGATAACTGCATTAACTTCAAACCGGCACTAGGAAACAGACTGAGAAAGCAGAGAAAAAGTGTCTCCTGCAACCCGTTCCCTTGGTGCTAGATGAACGAACGTCTCTCCACTTGCTCAGTTCTGAGAGATATGTGTGTGTGAAAGCCGTCCTTCACCTAGCTTGTTGGGAACACAAAGTTTCTTTTCAGTTGCAAACTCCATTCCATACATATATATGGGGAGGTACTAGCTCCAACTCGGTTTTACAGTGAAAACTGCAGGAACTTCAAACCGGCACTAGGAAACAGACTGAGAAAGCAGAGAAAAAGTGTCTCCTGCAACCCGTTCCATTGGTGCTAGATGAACGAACGTCTCTCCACTTGCTCAGTTCTGAGAGATAAGTGTGTGTGAAAGCCGCCCTTCACCTAGCTTGTTGGGAACACAAAGTTTCTTTTCAGATGCAAACTCCATTCCATACATATATATGGGGAGGTACAAGCTCCAAATCTGTTTTACAGTGAAAACTGCAGGAACTTCAAACCGGCACTAGGAAACAGACTGAGAAAGCAGAGAAAAAGTGTCTCCTGCAACCCGTTCCCTTGGTGCTAGATGAACGAACGTCTCTCCACTTGCTCAGTTCTGAGAGATAAGTGTGTGTGAAAGCCGCCCTTCACCTAGCTTGTTGGGAACACAAAGTTTCTTTTCAGATGCAAACTCCATTCCATACATATATATGGGGAGGTACAAGCTCCAAAACTGTTTTACAGTGAAAACTGCAGGAACTTCAAATCGGCACTAGGAAACAGACTGAGAAAGCAGAGAAAAAGTGTCTCCTGCAACCCGTTCCCTTGGTGCTAGATGAACGAACGTCTCTCCACAAGCTCATTTCTGAGAGATAAGTGTGTGTGAAAGCCGTCGTTCACCTAGCTTGTTGGGAACACAAAGTTACTTTTCAGTTGCAAACTCCATTCCATACATATATATGGGGAGGTAGTAGCTCCAACTCTGTTTTACAGTGAAAACTGCAGGAACTTCAAACCGGCACTAGGAAACAGACTGAGAAAGCAGAGAAAAAGTGTCTCCTGCAACCCGTTCCCTTGGTGCTAGATGAACGAACGTCTCTCCACTTGCTCAGTTCTGAGAGATATGTGTGTGTGAAAGCCGTCCTTCACCTAGCTTGTTGGGAACACAAAGTTTCTTTTCAGTTGCAAACTCCATTCCATACATATATATGGGGAGGTACTAGCTCCAACTCGGTTTTACAGTGAAAACTGCAGGAACTTCAAACCGGCACTAGGAAACAGACTGAGAAAGCAGAGAAAAAGTGTCTCCTGCAACCCGTTCCCTTGGTGCTAGATGAACGAACGTTTCTCCACTTGCTCAGTTCTGAGAGATAAGTGTGTGTGAAAGCCGCCCTTCACCTAGCTTGTAGGGAACACAAAGTTTCTTTTCAGATGCAAACTCCATTCCATACATATATATGGGGAGGTACAAGCTCCAAATCTGATTTACAGTGAAAACTGCAGGAACTTCAAACCGGCACTAGGAAACAGACTGAGAAAGCAGAGAAAAAGTGTCTCCTGCAACCCGTTCCCTTGGTGCTAGATGAACGAACGTCTCTCCACAAGCTCATTTCTGAGAGATAAGTGTGTGTGAAAGCCGTCGTTCACCTAGCTTGTTGGGAACACAAAGTTTCTTTTCAGTTGCAAACTCCATTCCTTACATATATATGGGGAGGTACTAGCTCCAACTCGGTTTTACAGTGAAAACTGCAGGAACTTCAAACCGGCACTAGGAAACAGACTGAGAAAGCAGAGAAAAAGTGTCTCCTGCAACCCGTTCCCTTGGTGCTAGATGAACGAACGTCTCTCCACTTGCTCAGTTCTGAGAGATAAGTGTGTGTGAAAGCCGCCCTTCACCTAGCTTGTTGGGAACACAAAGTTTCTTTTCAGATGCAAACTCCATTCCATACATATATATGGGGAGGTACTAGCTCCAACTCGGTTTTACAGTGAAAACTGCAGGAACTTCAAACCGGCACTAAGAAACAGACTGAGAAAGCAGAGAAAATGTGTCTCCTGCAAACCGTTCCCTTGGTGCTAGATGAACGAACGTCTCTCCACTTGCTCAGTTCTGAGGGATAAGTGTGTGTGAAAGCCGTCCTTCACCTAGCTTGATGGGATCACAAAGTTTCTTTTCAGTTGCAAACTCCATTCCTTACATTTATATGGGGAGGTACTAGCTCCAACTCGGTTTTACAGTGAAAACTGCAGGAACTTCAAACCGGCACTAGGAAACAGACTGAGAAAGCAGAGAAAAAGTGTCTCCTGCAAACCGTTCCCTTGGTGCTAGATGAACGAACGTCTCTCCAATGGCTCAGTTCTGAGAGATAAGTGTGTGTGAAAGCCGTCGTTCACTTAGCTTTTTGGGAACACGAAGTTTCTTTTCAGTTGCAAACTCCATTCCATACATATATATGGGGAGGTACTAGCTCCAACTCGGTTTTACAGTGAAAACTGCAGGAACTTCAAACCGGCACTAGGAAAGAGACTGAGAAACAGAGAAAAAGTGTCTCCTGCAAACCGTTCCCTTGGTGCTAGATGAAAAAACTTCTCTCCATTGCTCAGTTCTGAGAGATAAATGTGTGTGAAAGCCGTCCTTCACCTAGCTTGTTGGGAACACAAAGTTTCTTTTCAGTTGCAAACTCCATTCCATACATATATATGGGGAGGTACTAGCTCCAACTCGGTTTTACAGTGAAAACTGCAGGAACTTCAAACCGGCACTAGGAAACAGACTGAGAAAGCAGAGAAAAAGTGTCTCCTGCAACCCGTTCCCTTGGTGCTAGATGAACGAACGTTTCTCCACTTGCTCAGTTCTGAGAGATAAGTGTGTGTGAAAGCCGCCCTTCACCTAGCTTGTAGGGAACACAAAGTTTCTTTTCAGATGCAAACTCCATTCCATACATATATATGGGGAGGTACAAGCTCCAAATCTGATTTACAGTGAAAACTGCAGGAACTTCAAACCGGCACTAGGAAACAGACTGAGAAAGCAGAGAAAAAGTGTCTCCTGCAACCCGTTCCCTTGGTGCTAGATGAACGAACGTCTCTCCACAAGCTCATTTCTGAGAGATAAGTGTGTGTGAAAGCCGTCGTTCACCTAGCTTGTTGGGAACACAAAGTTTCTTTTCAGTTGCAAACTCCATTCCTTACATATATATGGGGAGGTACTAGCTCCAACTCGGTTTTACAGTGAAAACTGCAGGAACTTCAAACCGGCACTAGGAAACAGACTGAGAAAGCAGAGAAAAAGTGTCTCCTGCAACCCGTTCCCTTGGTGCTAGATGAACGAACGTCTCTCCACTTGCTCAGTTCTGAGAGATAAGTGTGTGTGAAAGCCGCCCTTCACCTAGCTTGTTGGGAACACGAAGTTTCTTTTCAGTTGCAAACTCCATTCCATACATATATATGGGGAGGTACTAGCTCCAACTCGGTTTTACAGTGAAAACTGCAGGAACTTCAAACCGGCACTAGGAAACAGACTGAGAAACAGAGAAAAAGTGTCTCCTGCAACCCGTTCCCTTGGTGCTAGATGAACGAACGTCTCTCCACTTGCTCAGTTCTGAGAGATAAGTTTGTGTGAAAGCCGTCCTTCACCTAGCTTGTTGGGAAAACAAAGTTTCTTTTCAGTTGCAAACTCCATTCCATACATATATATGGGGAGGTACAAGCTCCAAATCGGTTTTACAGTGAAAACTGAAGGAACTTCAAACCGGCACTAGGAAACAGAATGTGATAGCAGAGAAAATGTGTCTCCTGTATCCCGTTCCTTTGGTGCTAGATGAACGAACGTCTCTCCACTTGCTCAGTTCCGAGAGATAAGTGTGTGTGAAAGCCGTCCTTCAACTAGCTTGTTGGGAACACAAAGTTTCTTTTCAGTTGCAATCTCCATTCCATACATATATATGGGGAGGTAATAGCTCCAACTCGGTTTTACAGTGAAAACTGCAGGAACTTCAAACCGGCACTAGGAAACAGACTGAGAAAGCAGAGAAAAAGTGTCTCCTGCAACCCGTTCCCTTGGTGCTAGATGAACGAAAGTCTCTCCACTTGCTCATTTCTGAGGGATAAGTGTGTGTGAAAGCCGTCCTTCACCTAGCTTGTTGGGAACACAAAGTTTCTTTTCAGTTGCAAACTCCATTCCATACATATATATGGTGAGGTACAAGCTCCAAATCGGTTTTACAGTGAAAACTGCAGGAACTTCAAACCGGCACTAGAAAACAGACTGAGATAGCAGAGAAATTGTGTCTCCTGTATCCCGTTCCTTTGGTGCTAGATGAACGAACGTCTCTCCACTTGCTCAGTTCCGAGAGATAAGTGTGTGTGAAAGCCGTCCTTCAACTAGCTTGTTGGGAACACAAAGTTTCTTTTCAGTTGCAAACTCCATTCCATACATATATATGGGGAGATACTAGCTCCAACTCGGTTTTACAGTGAAAACTGCAGGAACTTAAAACCGGCACTATGAAACAGACTGAGAAAGCAGAGAAAATGTGTCTCCTGCAAACCGTTCCCTTGGTGCTAGATGAACGAACGTCTCTCCACTTGCTCAGTTTTGAGAGATAAGTGTGTGTGAAAGCCGTCCTTCACCTAGCTTGATGGGATCACAAAGTTTCTTTTCAGTTGCAAACTCCATTCCATACATATATATGGGGTGGTACTAGCTCAAACTCGGTTTTACAGTGAAAACTGCAGGAACTTCACACCGGCACTAGGAAACAGACTGAGAAAGCAGAGAAAAAGTGTCTCCTGCAACCCGTTCCCTTGGTGCTAGATGAAAGAACGTCTCTCCATTGCTCAGTTCTGAGAGATAAATGTGTGTGAAAGCCGTCCTTCACCTAGCTTGTTGGGAACACAAAGTTTCTTTTCAGATGCAAACTCCATTCCATACATATATATGGGGAGGTACAAGCTCCAAATCTGTTTTACAGTGAAAAATGCAGGAACTTCAAACCGGCACTAGGAAACAGACTGAGAAAGCAGAGAAAAAGTGTCTCCTGCAACCCGTTCCCTTGGTGCTAGATGAACGAACGTCTCTCCACTTGCTCAGTTCCGAGAGATAAGTGTGTGTGAAAGCCGTCCTTCAACTAGCTTGTTGGGAACACAAAGTTTCTTTTCAGTTGCAAACCCCATTCCATACATATATATTGGGAGATACTAGCTCCAACTCGGTTTTACAGTGAAAACTGCAGGAACTTCAAACCGGCACTACGAAACAGACTGAGAAAGCAGAGAAAATGTGTCTCCTGCAAACCGTTCCCTTGGTGCTAGATGAACGAACGTCTCTCCACTTGCTCAGTTTTGAGAGATAAGTGTGTGTGAAAGCCGTCCTTCACCTAGCTTGATGGGATCACAAAGTTTCTTTTCAGTTGCAAACTCCATTCCATACATATATATGGGGTGGTACTAGCTCAAACTCGGTTTTACAGTGAAAACTGCAGGAACTTCACACCGGCACTAGGAAACAGACTGAGAAAGCAGAGAAAAAGTGTCTCCTGCAACCCGTTCCCTTGGTGCTAGATGAAAGAACGTCTCTCCATTGCTCAGTTCTGAGAGATAAATGTGTGTGAAAGCCGTCCTTCACCTAGCTTGTTGGGAACACAAAGTTTCTTTTCAGATGCAAACTCCATTCCATACATATATATGGGGAGGTACAAGCTCCAAATCTGTTTTACTGTGAAAAATGCAGGAACTTCAAACCGGCACTAGGAAACAGACTGAGAAAGCAGAGAAAAAGTGTCTCCTGCAACCCGTTCCCTTGGTGCTAGATGAACGAACGTCTCTCCACAAGCTCATTTCTGAGAGATAAGTGTGTGTGAAAGCCGTCGTTCACCTAGCTTGTTGGGAACACAAAGTTTCTTTTCAGTTGCAAACTCCATTCCATACATATATATGGGGAGGTACTAGCTCCAACACGGTTTTACAGTGAAAACTGCAGGAACTTCAAACCGGCACTTGGAAACAGACTGAGAAAGCAGAGAAAAAGTGTCTCCTGCAAACCGTTCCCTTGGTGCTAGATGAACGAACGTCTCTCCACTTGCTCAGTTCTGAGAGATAAGTGTGTGTGAAAGCCGTCGTTCACCTAGCTTTTTGGGAACACGAAGTTTCTTTTCAGTTGCAAACTCCATTCCATACATATATATGGGGAGGTACTAGCTCCAACTCGGTTTTACAGTGAAAACTGCAGGAACTTCAAACCGGCACTAGGAAACAGACTGAGAAACAGAGAAAAAGTGTCTCCTGCAACCCGTTCCCTTGGTGCTAGATGAACGAACGTCTCTCCACTTGCTCAGTTCTGAGAGATAAGTTTGTGTGAAAGCCGTCCTTCACCTAGCTTGTTGGGAAAACAAAGTTTCTTTTCAGTTGCAAACTCCATTCCATACATATATATGGGGAGGTACAAGCTCCAAATCGGTTTTACAGTGAAAACTGAAGGAACTTCAAACCGGCACTAGGAAACAGAATGTGATAGCAGAGAAAATGTGTCTCCTGTATCCCGTTCCTTTGGTGCTAGATGAACGAACGTCTCTCCACTTGCTCAGTTCCGAGAGATAAGTGTGTGTGAAAGCCGTCGTTCACCTAGCTTTTTGGGAACACGAAGTTTCTTTTCAGTTGCAAACTCCATTCCATACATATATATGGGGAGGTACTAGCTCCAACTCGGTTTTACAGTGAAAACTGCAGGAACTTCAAACCGGCACTAGGAAACAGACTGAGAAACAGAGAAAAAGTGTCTCCTGCAACCCGTTCCCTTGGTGCTAGATGAACGAACGTCTCTCCACTTGCTCAGTTCTGAGAGATAAGTTTGTGTGAAAGCCGTCCTTCACCTAGCTTGTTGGGAAAACAAAGTTTCTTTTCAGTTGCAAACTCCATTCCATACATATATATGGGGAGGTACAAGCTCCAAATCGGTTTTACAGTGAAAACTGCAGGAACTTCAAACCGGCACTAGGAAACAGAATGTGATAGCAGAGAAAATGTGTCTCCTGTATCCCGTTCCTTTGGTGCTAGATGAACGAACGTCTCTCCACTTGCTCAGTTCCGAGAGATAAGTGTGTGTGAAAGCCGTCCTTCAACTAGCTTGTTGGGAACACAAAGTTTCTTTTCAGTTGCAAACTCCATTCCATACATATATATGGGGAGGTACTAGCTCCAACTCGGTTTTACAGTGAAAACTGCAGGAACTTCAAACCGGCACTAGGAAACAGACTGAGAAATCAGAGAAAATGTGTCTCCTGCAAACCGTTCCCTTGGTGCTAGATGAACGAACGTCTCTCCACTTGCTCAGTTCTGAGAGATAAGTGTGTGTGAAAGCCGTCCTTCACCTAGCTTGATGGGATCACAAAGTTTCTTTTCAGTTGCAAACTCCATTCCTTACATTTATATGGGGAGGTACTAGCTCCAACTCGGTTTTACAGTGAAAACTGCAGGAACTTCAAACCGGCACTAGGAAACAGACTGAGAAAGCAGAGAAAAAGTGTCTCCTGCAACCCGTTCCCTTGGTGCTAGATGAAAAAACGTCTCTCCATTGCTCAGTTCTGAGAGATAAATGTGTGTGAAAGCCGTCCTTCACCTAGCTTGTTGGGAACACAAAGTTTCTTTTCAGTTGCAAACTCCATTCCATACATATATATGGGGAGGTAATAGCTCCAACTCGGTTTTACAGTGAAAACTGCAGGAACTTCAAACCGGCACTAGGAAACAGACTGAGAAAGCAGAGAAAAAGTGTCTCCTGCAACCCGTTCCCTTGGTGCTAGATGAACGAACGTCTCTCCACAAGCTCATTTCTGAGAGATAAGTGTGTGTGAAAGCCGTCGTTCACCTAGCTTGTTGGGAACACAAAGTTTCTTTTCAGTTGCAAACTCCATTCCTTACATATATATGGGGAGGTACTAGCTCCAACTCGGTTTTACAGTGAAAACTGCAGGAACTTCAAACCGGCACTAGGAAACAGACTGAGAAAGCAGAGAAAAAGTGTCTCCTGCAACCCGTTCCCTTGGTGCTAGATGAACGAACGTCTCTCCACTTGCTCAGTTCTGAGAGATAAGTGTGTGTGAAAGCCGCCCTTCACCTAGCTTGTTGGGAACACAAAGTTTCTTTTCAGATGCAAACTCCATTCCATACATATATATGGGGAGGTACAAGCTCCAAATCTGTTTTACAGTGAAAACTGCAGGAACTTCAAACCGGCACTAGGAAACAGACTGAGAAAGCAGAGAAAAAGTGTCTCCTGCAACCCGTTCCCTTGGTGCTAGATGAACGAACGTCTCTCCACAAGCTCATTTCTGAGAGATAAGTGTGTGTGAAAGCCGTCGTTCACCTAGCTTTTTGGGAACACGAAGTTTCTTTTCAGTTGCAAACTCCATTCCATACATATATATGGGGAGGTACTAGCTCCAACTCGGTTTTACAGTGAAAACTGCAGGAACTTCAAACCGGCACTAGGAAACAGACTGAGAAACAGAGAAAAAGTGTCTCCTGCAACCCGTTCCCTTGGTGCTAGATGAACGAACGTCTCTCCACTTGCTCAGTTCTGAGAGATAAGTTTGTGTGAAAGCCGTCCTTCACCTAGCTTGTTGGGAAAACAAAGTTTCTTTTCAGTTGCAAACTCCATTCCATACATATATATGGGGAGGTACAAGCTCCAAATCGGTTTTACAGTGAAAACTGAAGGAACTTCAAACCGGCACTAGGAAACAGAATGTGATAGCAGAGAAAATGTGTCTCCTGTATCCCGTTCCTTTGGTGCTAGATGAACGAACGTCTCTCCACTTGCTCAGTTCCGAGAGATAAGTGTGTGTGAAAGCCGTCCTTCAACTAGCTTGTTGGGAACACAAAGTTTCTTTTCAGTTGCAAACTCCATTCCATACATATATATGGGGAGGTACTAGCTCCAACTCGGTTTTACAGTGAAAACTGCAGGAACTTCAAACCGGCACTAAGAAACAGACTGAGAAAGCAGAGAAAATGTGTCTCCTGCAAACCGTTCCCTTGGTGCTAGATGAACGAACGTCTCTCCACTTGCTCAGTTCTGAGGGATAAGTGTGTGTGAAAGCCGTCCTTCACCTAGCTTGATGGGATCACAAAGATTCTTTTCAGTTGCAAACTCCATTCCTTACATTTATATGGGGAGGTACTAGCTCCAACTCGGTTTTACAGTGAAAACTGCAGGAACTTCAAACCGGCACTAGGAAACAGACTGAGAAAGCAGAGAAAAAGTGTCTCCTGCAAACCGTTCCCTTGGTGCTAGATGAACGAACGTCTCTCCAATGGCTCAGTTCTGAGAGATAAGTGTGTGTGAAAGCCGTCGTTCACCTAGCTTTTTGGGAACACGAAGTTTCTTTTCAGTTGCAAACTCCATTCCATACATATATATGGGGAGGTACTAGCTCCAACTCGGTTTTACAGTGAAAACTGCAGGAACTTCAAACCGGCACTAGGAAAGAGACTGAGAAACAGAGAAAAAGTGTCTCCTGCAAACCGTTCCCTTGGTGCTAGATGAAAAAACTTCTCTCCATTGCTCAGTTCTGAGAGATAAATGTGTGTGAAAGCCGTCCTTCACCTAGCTTGTTGGGAACACAAAGTTTCTTTTCAGTTGCAAACTCCATTCCATACATATATATGGGGAGGTAATAGCTCCAACTCGGTTTTACAGTGAAAACTGCAGGAACTTCAAACCGGCACTAGGAAACAGACTGAGAAAGCAGAGAAAAAGTGTCTCCTGCAACCCGTTCCCTTGGTGCTAGATGAACGAAAGTCTCTCCACTTGCTCATTTCTGAGGGATAAGTGTGTGTGAAAGCCGTCCTTCACCTAGCTTGTTGGGAACACAAAGTTTCTTTTCAGTTGCAAACTCCATTCCATACATATATATGGTGAGGTACAAGCTCCAAATCGGTTTTACAGTGAAAACTGCAGGAACTTCAAACCGGCACTAGAAAACAGACTGAGATAGCAGAGAAATTGTGTCTCCTGTATCCCGTTCCTTTGGTGCTAGATGAACGAACGTCTCTCCACTTGCTCAGTTCCGAGAGATAAGTGTGTGTGAAAGCCGTCCTTCAACTAGCTTGTTGGGAACACAAAGTTTCTTTTCAGTTGCAAACTACATTCCATACATATATATGGGGAGATACTAGCTCCAACTCGGTTTTACAGTGAAAACTGCAGGAACTTAAAACCGGCACTATGAAACAGACTGAGAAAGCAGAGAAAATGTGTCTCCTGCAAACCGTTCCCTTGGTGCTAGATGAACGAACGTCTCTCCACTTGCTCAGTTTTGAGAGATAAGTGTGTGTGAAAGCCGTCCTTCACCTAGCTTGATGGGATCACAAAGTTTCTTTTCAGTTGCAAACTCCATTCCATACATATATATGGGGTGGTACTAGCTCAAACTCGGTTTTACAGTGAAAACTGCAGGAACTTCACACCGGCACTAGGAAACAGACTGAGAAAGCAGAGAAAAAGTGTCTCCTGCAACCCGTTCCCTTGGTGCTAGATGAAAGAACGTCTCTCCATTGCTCAGTTCTGAGAGATAAATGTGTGTGAAAGCCGTCCTTCACCTAGCTTGTTGGGAACACAAAGTTTCTTTTCAGATGCAAACTCCATTCCATACATATATATGGGGAGGTACAAGCTCCAAATCTGTTTTACAGTGAAAAATGCAGGAACTTCAAACCGGCACTAGGAAACAGACTGAGAAAGCAGAGAAAAAGTGTCTCCTGCAACCCGTTCCCTTGGTGCTAGATGAACGAACGTCTCTCCACTTGCTCAGTTCCGAGAGATAAGTGTGTGTGAAAGCCGTCCTTCAACTAGCTTGTTGGGAACACAAAGTTTCTTTTCAGTTGCAAACTCCATTCCATACATATATATGGGGAGATACTAGCTCCAACTCGGTTTTACAGTGAAAACTGCAGGAACTTCAAACCGGCACTACGAAACAGACTGAGAAAGCAGAGAAAATGTGTCTCCTGCAAACCGTTCCCTTGGTGCTAGATGAACGAACGTCTCTCCACTTGCTCAGTTTTGAGAGATAAGTGTGTGTGAAAGCCGTCCTTCACCTAGCTTGATGGGATCACAAAGTTTCTTTTCAGTTGCAAACTCCATTCCATACATATATATGGGGTGGTACTAGCTCAAACTCGGTTTTACAGTGAAAACTGCAGGAACTTCACACCGGCACTAGGAAACAGACTGAGAAAGCAGAGAAAAAGTGTCTCCTGCAACCCGTTCCCTTGGTGCTAGATGAAAGAACGTCTCTCCATTGCTCAGTTCTGAGAGATAAATGTGTGTGAAAGCCGTCCTTCACCTAGCTTGTTGGGAACACAAAGTTTCTTTTCAGATGCAAACTCCATTCCATACATATATATGGGGAGGTACAAGCTCCAAATCTGTTTTACAGTGAAAAATGCAGGAACTTCAAACCGGCACTAGGAAACAGACTGAGAAAGCAGAGAAAAAGTGTCTCCTGCAACCCGTTCCCTTGGTGCTAGATGAACGAACGTCTCTCCACAAGCTCATATCTGAGAGATAAGTGTGTGTGAAAGCCGTCGTTCACCTAGCTTGTTGGGAACACAAAGTTTCTTTTCAGTTGCAAACTCCATTCCATACATATATATGGGGAGGTACTAGCTCCAACACGGTTTTACAGTGAAAACTGCAGGAACTTCAAACCGGCACTAGGAAACAGACTGAGAAACAGAGAAAAAGTGTCTCCTGCAACCCGTTCCCTTGGTGCTAGATGAACGAACGTCTCTCCACTTGCTCAGTTCTGAGAGATAAGTTTGTGTGAAAGCCGTCCTTCACCTAGCTTGTTGGGAAAACAAAATTTCTTTTCAGTTGCAAACTCCATTCCATACATATATATGGGGAGGTACAAGCTCCAAATCGGTTTTACAGTGAAAACTGCAGGAACTTCAAACCGGCACTAGGAAACAGAATGTGATAGCAGAGAAAATGTGTCTCCTGTATCCCGTTCCTTTGGTGCTAGATGAACGAACGTCTCTCCACTTGCTCAGTTCCGAGAGAAAAGTGTGTGTGAAAGCCGCCTTCACCTAGCTTGTTGGGAACACAAAGTTTCTTTTCAGTTGCAAACTCCATTCCATACATATATATGGGGAGGTACTAGCTCCAACTCGGTTTTACAGTGAAAACTGCAGGAACTTCAAACCGGCACTAGGAAACAGACTGAGAAATCAGAGAAAATGTGTCTCCTGCAAACCGTTCCCTTGGTGCTAGATGAACGAACGTCTCTCCACTTGCTCAGTTCTGAGAGATAAGTGTGTGTGAAAGCCGTCCTTCACCTAGCTTGATGGGATCACAAAGTTTCTTTTCAGTTGCAAACTCCATTCCTTACATTTATATGGGGAGGTACTAGCTCCAACTCGGTTTTACAGTGAAAACTGCAGGAACTTCAAACCGGCACTAGGAAACAGACTGAGAAAGCAGAGAAAAAGTGTCTCCTGCAACCCGTTCCCTTGGTGCTAGATGAAAAAACGTCTCTCCATTGCTCAGTTCTGAGAGATAAATGTGTGTGAAAGCCGTCCTTCACCTAGCTTGTTGGGAACACAAAGTTTCTTTTCAGTTGCAAACTCCATTCCATACATATATATGGGGAGGTAATAGCTCCAACTCGGTTTTACAGTGAAAACTGCAGGAACTTCAAACCGGCACTAGGAAACAGACTGAGAAAGCAGAGAAAAAGTGTCTCCTGCAATCCGTTCCCTTGGTGCTAGATGAACGAACGTCTCTCCACTTGCTCATTTCTGAGGGATAAGTGTGTGTGAAAGCCGTCCTTCACCTAGCTTGTTGGGAACACAAAGTTTCTTTTCAGTTGCAAACTCCATTCCATACATATATATGGGGAGGTACAAGCTCCAAATCGGTTTTACAGTGAAAACTGCAGGAACTTCAAACCGGCACTAGGAAACAGACTGAGATAGCAGAGAAATTGTGTCTCCTGTATCCCGTTCCTTTGGTGCTAGATGAACGAACGTCTCTCCACTTGCTCAGTTCCGAGAGATAAGTGTGTGTGAAAGCCGTCCTTCAACTAGCTTGTTGGGAACACAAAGTTTCTTTTCAGTTGCAAACTCCATTCCATACATATATATGGGGAGATACTAGCTCCAACTCGGTTTTACAGTGAAAACTGCAGGAATTTCAAACCGGCACTAGGAAACAGACTGAGAAAGCAGAGAAAATGTGTCTCTTGCAAACCGTTCCCTTGGTGCTAGATGAACGAACGTCTCTCCACAAGCTCATTTCTGAGAGATAAGTGTGTGTGAAAGCCGTCGTTCAACTAGCTTGTTGGGAACACAAAGTTTCTTTTCAGTTGCAAACTCCATTCCATACATATATATGGGGAGGTACTAGCTCCAACTCGGTTTTACAGTGAAAACTGCAGGAACTTCAAACCGGCACTAGGAAACAGACTGAGAAAGCAGAGAAAAAGTGTCTCCTGCAACCCGTTCCCTTGGTGCTAGATGAACGAACGTCTCTCCACTTGCTCAGTTCTGAGAGATAAGTGTGTGTGAAAGCCGTCCTTCACCTAGCTTGTTGGGAACACAAAGTTTCTTTTCAGTTGCAAACTCCATTCCATACATATATATGGGGAGGTACTAGCTCGAACTCGGTTTTACAGTGAAAACTGCAGGAAATTCAAACCGGCACTAGGAAACAGACTGAGAAAGCAGAGAAAAAGTGTCTCCTGCAACCCTATCCCTTGGTGCTAGATGAACTAACGTCTCTCCACTTGCTCAGTTCTGAGAGATAAGTGTGTGTGAAAGCCGTCCTTCACCTAGCTTGTTGGGAACACAAAGTTTCTTTTCAGTTGCAAACTCCATTCCATACATATATATGGGGAGGTACAAGCTCCAACTCGGTTTTACAGTGAAAACTGCAGGAACTTCAAACCGGCACTAGGAAACATACTGAGATAGCAGAGAAATTGTGTCTCCTGTATCCCGTTCCTTTGGTGCTAGATGAACGAACGTCTCTCCACTTGCTCAGTTCCGAGAGATAAGTGTGTGTGAAAGCCGCCTTCAACTAGCTTGTTGGGAACACAAAGTTTCTTTTCAGTTGCTAACTCCATTCCATACATATATATGGGGAGGTACTAGCTCCAACTCGGTTTTACAGTGAAAACTGCAGGAACTTCAAACCGGCACTAGGAAACAGACTGAGAAAGCAGAGAAAATGTGTCTCCTGCAAACCGTTCCCTTGGTGCTAGATGAACGAACGTCTCTCCACTTGCTCAGTTCCGAGAGATAAGTGTGTGTGAAAGCCGTCCTTCAACTAGCTTGTTGGGAACACAAAGTTTCTTTTCAGTTGCAAACTCCATTCCATACATATATATGGGGAGATACTAGCTCCAACTCGGTTTTACAGTGAAAACTGCAGGAATTTCAAACCGGCACTAGGAAACAGACTGAGAAAGCAGAGAAAATGTGTCTCTTGCAAACCGTTCCCTTGGTGCTAGATGAACGAACGTCTCTCCACAAGCTCATTTCTGAGAGATAAGTGTGTGTGAAAGCCGTCGTTCAACTAGCTTGTTGGGAACACAAAGTTTCTTTTCAGTTGCAAACTCCATTCCATACATATATATGGGGAGGTACTAGCTCCAACTCGGTTTTACAGTGAAAACTGCAGGAACTTCAAACCGGCACTAGGAAACAGACTGAGAAAGCAGAGAAAAAGTGTCTCCTGCAACCCGTTCCCTTGGTGCTAGATGAACGAACGTCTCTCCACTTGCTCAGTTCTGAGAGATAAGTGTGTGTGAAAGCCGTCCTTCACCTAGCTTGTTGGGAACACAAAGTTTCTTTTCAGTTGCAAACTCCATTCCATACATATATATGGGGAGGTACTAGCTCGAACTCGGTTTTACAGTGAAAACTGCAGGAAATTCAAACCGGCACTAGGAAACAGACTGAGAAAGCAGAGAAAAAGTGTCTCCTGCAACCCTATCCCTTGGTGCTAGATGAACTAACGTCTCTCCACTTGCTCAGTTCTGAGAGATAAGTGTGTGTGAAAGCCGTCCTTCACCTAGCTTGTTGGGAACACAAAGTTTCTTTTCAGTTGCAAACTCCATTCCATACATATATATGGGGAGGTACAAGCTCCAACTCGGTTTTACAGTGAAAACTGCAGGAACTTCAAACCGGCACTAGGAAACATACTGAGATAGCAGAGAAATTGTGTCTCCTGTATCCCGTTCCTTTGGTGCTAGATGAACGAACGTCTCTCCACTTGCTCAGTTCCGAGAGATAAGTGTGTGTGAAAGCCGCCTTCAACTAGCTTGTTGGGAACACAAAGTTTCTTTTCAGTTGCTAACTCCATTCCATACATATATATGGGGAGATACTAGCTCCAACTCGGTTTTACAGTGAAAACTGCAGGAACTTCAAACCGGCACTAGGAAACAGACTGAGAAAGCAGAGAAAATGTGTCTCCTGCAAACCGTTCCCTTGGTGCTAGATGAACGAACGTCTCTCCACTTGCTCAGTTCTGAGAGATAAGTGTGTGTGAAAGCCGTCCTTCACCTAGCTTGATGGGATCACAAAGTTTCTTTTCAGTTGCAAACTCCATTCCTCACATATATATGGGGAGGTACTAGCTGCAACTCGGTTTTACAGTGAAAACTGCAGGAACTTCACACCGGCACTAGGAAACAGACTGAGAAAGCAGAGAAAAAGTGTCTCCTGCAACCCGTTCTCTTGGTGCTAGATGAAAGAACGTCTCTCCATTGCTCAGTTCTGAGAGATAAATGTGTGTGAAAGCCGTCCTTCACCTAGCTTGTTGGGAACACAAAGTTTCTTTTCAGATGCAAACTCCATTCCATACATATATATGGGGAGGTACAAGCTCCAAATCTGTTTTACAGTGAAAACTGCAGGAACTTCAAACCGGCACTAGGAAACAGACTGAGAATGCAGAGAAAATGTGTCTCCTGCAAACCGTTCCCTTGGTGCTATATGAGCGAACGTCTCTCCACTTGCTCAGTTCTGAGAGATAAGTGTGTGTGAAAGCCGAACTTCACCTAGCTTGATGGGAACACAAAGTTTCTTTTCAGTTGCAAACTCCATTCCTTACATATATATGGGGAGGTACTAGCTCCAACTCGGTTTTACAGTGAAAACTGCAGGAACTTCAAACCGGCACTAGGAAACAGACTGAGAAAGCAGAGAAAATGTGTCTCCTGCAACCCGTTCCCTTGGTGCTAGATGAACGAACGTCTCTCCACAAGCTCATTTCTGAGAGATAAGTGTATGTGAAAGCCGTCGTTCACCTAGCTTGTTGGGAACACAAAGTTTCTTTTCAGTTGCAAACAACATTCCATACATATATATGGGGAGGTACTAGCTCCAACTCGGTTTTACAGTGAAAACTGCAGGAACTTCAAACCGGCACTAGGAAACAGACTGAGGAAGCAGAGAAATAGTGTCCCCTGCAACCCGTTCCCTTGGTGCTAGATGAACAAACGTCTCTCCACTTGCTCAGTTCTGAGAGATAAGTGTGTGTGAAAGCCGTCCTTCAACTGGCTTGTTGGGAACACAAAGTTTCTTTTCAGTTGCAAACTCCATTCCATACATATATATGGGGAGGTACTAGCTCAAACTCGGTTTTACAGTGAAAACTGCAGGAACTTCAAACCGGCACTAGGAAACAGACTGAGAAAGCAGAGAAAATGTGTCTCCTGCAAACCGTTCTCTTGGTGCTAGATGAACGAACGTCTCTCCACTTGCTCAGTTCCGAGAGATAAGTGTGTGTGAAAGCCGTCCTTCACCTAGCTTGATGGGATCACAAAATTTCTTTTCAGTTGCAAACTCCATTCCATACATATATATGGGGAGGTACTAGCTCCAACTCGGTTTTACAGTGAAAACTGCAGGAAATTCAAATCGGCACTAGGAAACAGACTGAGAAAGCAGAGAAAATGTGTCTCCTGCAACCCGTTCCCTTGGTGCTAGATGAACGAACGTCTCTCCACAAGCTCATTTCTGAGAGATTAGTGTGTGTGAAAGCCGTCGTTCACCTAGCTTGTTGGGAACACAAAGTTCCTTTTCAGTTGCAAACTCCATTCCATACATATATATGGGGAGGTACTAGCTCCAACTCGGTTTTACAGTGAAAACTGCAGGAACTTCAAACCGGCACTAGGAAACAGACTGAGAAACCAGAGAAAAAGTGTCTCCTGCAACCCGTTCCCTTGGTGCTAGATGAACGAAAGTCTCTCCACTGGCTCATTTCTGAGAGATAAGTGTGTGTGAAAGCCGTCCTTCACCTAGCTTGTTGGGAACACAAAGTTTCTTTTCAGTTGCAAACTCCATTCCATACATATATATGGGGAGGTACTAGCTCGAACTCGGTTTTACAGTGAAAACTGCAGGAACTTCAAACCGGCACTAGGAAACAGACTGAGAATGCAGAGAAAATGTGTCTCCTGCAACCCGTTCCCTTGGTGCTAGATGAACGAACGTCTCTCCACTAGCTCAGTTCTGAGAGATATGTGTGTGTGAAAGCCGTCCTTCACCTAGCTTGATGAGAACACAAAGTTTCTTTTCAGTTGCAAACTCCATTCCATACATATATATGGGGAGGTACTAAATTCAACTCCGTTTTACAGTGAAAACTGCAGGAACTTCAAACCGGCACTAGGAAACAGACTGAGAAAGCAGAGAAAAAGTGTGCCCTGCAACCCGTTCCCTTGGTGCTAGATGAACGAACGTCTCTCCACTTGCTCAGTTCTGAGAGATAAGTGTGTGTGAAAGCCGTCCTTCACCTAGCTTGTTGGGAACACAAAGTTTCTTTTCAGTTGCAAACTCCATTCCATACATATATATGGGGAGGTACTAGCTCGAACTCGGTTTTACAGTGAAAACTGCAGGAACTTCAAACCGGCACTAGGAAACAGACTGAGAAAGCAGAGAAAAAGTGTCTCCTGCAACCCTATCCCTTGGTGCTAGATGAACGAACGTCTCTCCACTTGCTCAGTTCTGAGAGATAAGTGTGTGTGAAAGCCGTCCTTCACCTAGCTTGTTGGGAACACAAAGTTTCTTTTCAGTTGCAAACTCCATTCCATACATATATATGGGGAGGTACAAGCTCCAAATCGGTTTTACAGTGAAAACTGCAGGAACTTCAAACCGGCACTAGGAAACAGACTGAGATAGCAGAGAAAATTTGTCTCCTGTATCCCGTTCTTTGGTGCTAGATGAACGAACGTCTCTCCACTTGCTCAGTTCTGAGGGATAAGTGTGTGTGAAAGCCGCCCTTCACCTAGCTTATTGGGAACACAAAGTTTCTTTTCAGTTGCAAACTCCATTCCATACATATATATGGTGAGGTACAAGCTCCAAATCGGTTTGACAGTGAAAACTGCAGGAACTTCAAACCGGCACTAGGAAACATACTGAGATAGCAGAGAAATTGTGTCTCCTGTATCCCGTTCCTTTGGTGCTAGATGAACGAACGTCTCTCCACTTGCTCAGTTACGAGAGATAAGTGTGTGTGAAAGCCGCCTTCAACTAGCTTGTTGGGAACACAAAGTTTCTTTTCAGTTGCTAACTCCATTCCATATATATATATGGGGAGATACTAGCTCCAACTCGGTTTTACAGTGAAAACTGCAGGAACTTCAAACCGGCACTAGGAAACAGACTGAGAAAGCAGAGAAAATGTGTCTCCTACAAACCGTTCCCTTGGTGCTAGATGAACGAACGTCTCTCCACTTGCTCAGTTCTGAGAGATAAGTGTGTGTGAAAGCCGTCCTTCACCTAGCTTGATGGGAACACAAAGTTTCTTTTCAGTTGCAAACTCCATTCCTTACATATATATGGGGAGGTACTAGCTCCAACTCGGTTTTACAGTGAAAACTGCAGGAACTTCACACCGGCACTAGGAAACAGACTGAGAAAGCAGAGAATAAGTGTCTCCTGCAACCCGTTCCCTTGGTGCTAGATGAAAGAACGTCTCTCCATTGCTCAGTTCTAGAGATAAATGTGTGTGAAAGCCGTCCTTCACCTAGCTTGTTGGGAACACAAAGTTTCTTTTCAGTTGCAAACTCCATTCCATACATATATATGGGGAGGTATTAGCTCCAACTCGGTTTTACAGTGAAAACTGCAGGAAATTCAAACCGGCACTAGGAAACAGACTGAGAAACCAGAGAAAAAGTGTCCCCTGCAACCCGTTCCCTTGGTGCTAGATGAACGAAAGTCTCTCCACTTGCTCATTTCTGAGAGATAAGTGTGTGTGAAAGCCGTCCTTCACCTAGCTTGTTGGGAACACAAAGTTTCTTTTCAGTTGCAAACTCCATTCCATACATATATAAGGGGAGGTACTAGCTCCAACTCGGTTTTACAGTGAAAACTGCAGGAACTTCAAACCGGCACTAGGAAACAGACTGAGAATGCAGAGAAAATGTGTCTCCTGCAAACCGTTCCCTTGGTGCTAGATGAACGAACGTCTCTCCACTTGCTCAGTTCTGAGAGATAAGTGTGTGTGAAAGCCGACCTTCACCTAGCTTGATGGGAAAACAAAGTTTCTTTTTAGTTGCAAACTCCATTCCTTACATATATATGGGGAGGTACTAGCTCCAACTCGGTTTTACAGTGAAAACTGCAGGAACTTCAAACCGGCACTAGGAAACAGACTGAGGAAGCAGAGAAATAGTGTCCCCTGCAACCCGTTCCCTTGGTGCTAGATGAACAAACGTCTCTCCACTTGCTCAGTTCTGAGAGATAAATGTGTGTGAAAGCCGTCCTTCAACTAGCTTGTTGGGAACACAAAGTTTCTTTTCAGTTGCAAACTCCATTCCATACATATATATGGGGAGGTACTAGCTCAAACTCTGTTTTACAGTGAAAACTGCAGGAACTTCAAACCGGCACTAGGAAACAGACTGAGAAAGCAGAGAAAATGTTTCTCCTGCAAACCGTTCCCTTGGTGCTAGATGAACGAACGTCTCTCCACTTGCTCAGTTCCGAGAGATAAGTGTGTGTGAAAGCCGTCCTTCACCTAGCTTGATGGGATCACAAAATTTCTTTTCAGTTGCAAACTCCATTCCATACATATATATGGGGAGGTACTAGCTCCAACTCGGTTTTACAGTGAAAACTGCAGGAAATTCAAATCGGTACTAGGAAACAGACTGAGAAAGCAGAGAAAATGTGTCTCCTGTAACCCGTTCCCTTGGTGCTAGATGAACGAACGTCTCTCCACAAGCTCATTTCTGAGAGTTAATGTGTGTGAAAGCCGTCGTTCACCTAGCTTGTTGGGAACACAAAGTTCCTTTTCAGTTGCAAACTCCATTCCATACATATATATGGGGAGGTACTAGCTCCAACTCGGTTTTACAGTGAAAACTGCAGGAACTTCAAACCGGCACTAGGAAACACACTGAGAAAGCAGAGAAAACGTGTCTCCTGCAACCCGTTCCCTTGGTGCTAGATGAACGAACGTCTCTCCACTTGCTCAGTTCTGAGAGATAAGTGTGTGTGAAAGCCGTCCTTCACCTAGCTTGTTGGGAACACAAAGTTTCTTTTCAGTTGCCAACTCCATTCCATACATATATATGGGGAGGTAATAGCTCCAAATCGGTTTTACAGTAAAAACTGCAGGAACTTCAAACCGGCACTAGGAAACAGACTGAGATAGCAGAGAAAATGTGTCTCCTGTATCCCGTTCCTTTGGTGCTAGATGAACGAACGTCTCTCCTCTTGCTCAGTTCTGAGAGATAAGTGTGTGTGAAAGCCGAACTTCACCTAGCTTGTTGGGAACACAAAGTTTCTTTTCAGTTGCAAACTGCATTCCATACATATATATGGGGAGATACTAGCTCCAACTCGGTTTTACAGTGAAAACTGCAGGAACATCAAACCGGCACTAGGAAACAGACTGAGAAAGCAGAGAAAATGTGTCTCCTGCAAACCGTTCCCTTGGTGCTAGATGAACGAACGTCTCTCCACTTGCTCAGTTCTGAGAGATAAGTGTGTGTGAAAGCCGTACTTCACCTAGCTTGATGGGATCACAAAGTTTCTTTTCAGTTCCAAACTCCATTCCATACATATATATGGGGAGGTACTAGCTCCAACTCGGTTTTACAGTGAAAACTGCAGGAACTTCAAACAGGCACTAGGAAACAGTCTGAGAAAGCAGAGAAAAAGTGTCTCCTGCAACCCGTTCCCTTGGTGCTAGATGAAAGAACGTCTCTCCATTGCTCAGTTCTGAGAGATAAATGTGTGTGAAAGCCATCCTTCACCTAGCTTGTTGGGAACACAAAGTTTCTTTTCAGTTGCAAACTCCATTCCATACATATATATGGGGAGGTACTAGCTCCAACTCGGTTTTACAGTGAAAACTGCAGGAACTTCAAACCGGCACTAGGAAACAGACTGAGAAAGCAGAGAAAAAGTGTCTCCTGCAACCCGTTCCCTTGGTGCTAGATGAACGAACGTCTCTCCACTTGCTCATTTCTGAGAGATAAGTGTGTGTGAAAGCCGTCCTTCAACTAGCTTGTTGGGAACACAAAGTTTCTTTTAAGTTGCAAACTCCATTCCATACATATATATGGGGAGGTACAAGCTCCAAATCGGTTTTACAGTGAAAACTGCAGGAACTTCAAACTGGCACTAGGAAACAGACTGAGATAGCAGAGAAAATGTGTCTCCTGTATCCCGTTCCTTTGGTGCTAGATGAACGAACGTCTATACACTTGCTCAGTTCCGAGAGATAAGTGTGTGTGAAAGCCGTCCTTCAACTAGCTTGTTGGGAACACAAAGTTTCTTTTCAGTTGCAAACTCCATTCCATACATATATATGGGGAGGTACTAGCTCCAACTCCGTTTTACAGTGAAAACTGCAGGAACTTCAAACCGGCACTAGGAAACAGACTGAGAAATCAGAGAAAATGTGTCTCCTGCAAACCGTTCCCTTGGTGCTAGATGAACGAACGTCTCTCCACTTGCTGAGTTCTGAGAGATAAGTGTGTGTGAAAGCCGTTCTTCACCTAGCTTGTTGGGAACACAAAGTTTCTTTTCAGTTGCAAACTCCATTCCATACATATATATGGGGAGGTACTAGCTCCAACTCGGTTTTACAGTGAAAACTGCAGGAACTTCACACCGGCACTAGGAAACAGACTGAGAAACCAGAGAAAAAGTGTCTCCTGCAAACCGTTCCCTTGGTGCTAGATGAAAGAACGTCTCTCCATTGCTCAGTTCTGAGAGATAAATGTGTGTGAAAGCCGTCCTTCACCTAGCTTGTTGGGAACACAAAGTTTCTTTTCAGTTGCAAACTCCATTCCATACATATATATGGGGAGGTATTAGCTCCAACACGGTTTTACAGTGAAAACTGCATGAAATTCAAACCGGCACTAGGAAACAGACTGAGAAACCAGAGAAAAAGTGTACCCTGCAACCCGTTCCCTTGGTGCTAGATGAACGAAAGTCTCTCCACTTGCTCATTTCTGAGAGATAAGTGTGTGTGTAAGCCGTCCTTCACCTAGCTTGTTGGGAACACAAAGTTTCTTTTCAGTTGCAAACTCCATTCCATACATATATAAGGGGAGGTACTAGCTCCAACTCGGTTTTACAGTGAAAACTGCAGGAACTTCAAACCGGCACTAGGAAACAGACTGAGAATGCAGAGAAAATGTGTCTCCTGCAAACCGTTCCCTTGGTGCTAGATGAACGAACGTCTCTCCACTTGCTCAGTTCTGAGAGATAAGTGTGTGTGAAAGCCGACCTTCACCTATCTTGATGGGAACACAAAGTTTCTTTTCAGTTGCAAACTCCATTCCATACATATATATGGGGAGGTACTAACTCCAACTCGGTTTTACAGTGAAAACTGCAGGAACTTCAAACCGGCACTAGGAAACAGACTGAGAAAGCAGAGAAAAAGTGTCTCCTGCAACCCGTTCCCTTGGTGCTAGATGAACGAACGTCTCTCCACTTGCTCAGTTCTAGAGAGATAAGTGTGTGTGAAAGCCGTCCTTCAACTAACTTGTTGGGAACACAAAGTTTCTTTTAAGTTGCAAACTCCATTCCATACATATATATGGGGAGGTACAAGCTCCAAATCGGTTTTACAGTGAAAACTGCAGGAACTTCAAACTGGCACTAGGAAACAGACTGAGATAGCAGAGAAAATGTGTCTCCTGTATCCCGTTCCTTTGGTGCTAGATGAACGAAACTCTCTCCACATGCTCAGTTCTGAGAGATGTGTGTGTTTTAAAGCCGTCCTTCACCTAGCTTGTTGGGAACACAAAGTTTCTTTTAAGTTGCAAACTCCAATCCATACATATATATGGGGAGGTACTAAATCCAACTCGGTTTTACAGTGAAAACTGCATGACCTTCGAACTGGCACTAGGAAACAGACTGAGAAACCAGAGTAAAAGTTTCTCCTGCAACCCGTTCCATTTGTGCTAGATGAACGAATGTCTCTCCACATGCTCAGTTCTGAGAGATAAGTGTTTGTGAATGCCGTCCTTCACCTAGCTTGTTGGGAACACAAAGTTTCTTTTCAGTTGCAAACTCCAGTCCATACATATATTTGGGGAGGTTCTAGCTCCAACTCGGGATTACAGTGAAAACTGCAGGAACTTAAAAACCGGCACTAGGAAACAGACTGAGAATCCAGAGTAAAAGTTTCCCCTGCAACCCGTTCCCTTTGTGCTAGATGAACGAACGTCTCTCCACATGCTCAGTTCTGAGAGATAAGTGTGTCTGAAAGCCGTTCTTCACCTAGCTTGTTGGGAACACAAAGTTTCTTTTCAGTTGCAAACTCCACTCCTTACATATATATGGGGATGTACTAGCTCCAACACGGTTTTACTGTGAAAACTGCAGGAACTTCAAACCGGCACTAGGAAACAGACTGAGAAACCAGAGTAAAAGTTTCTCCTGCAACCCGTTCCTTTGTGCTAAATGAACGAATGTCTCTCCACATGCTCAGTTCTGAGAGATAAGTGTGTGTGAAAGCCGCCTTTCACCTAGATTGTTGGGAACACAAGCTTTCTTTTCATTTGCAAACTCCACTCCTTACATATATATGGGGAGGTACAAGCTCCAACTCGGTTTTACAGTGAAAACTGCAGGAACTAAAAACCGGCACTAGGAAACAGACTGAGAAACCACAGTAAAAGTTTCTCCTGCAACCAGTTCCCTTTGCGCTAGATGAACGAACGTCTCTCCACATGCTCAGTTCTGAGAGATAATTGTGTGTGAATGCCCTGGTTCACCTAGCTTGTTGGGAACACAAAGTTTCTTTTCAGTTGCAAACTCCACTCCATAAATATATATGGGGATGTACTAGCTCCAACTCGGTTTTACAGTGAAAACTGCAGGAACTTCAAAACTGCACTAGGAAACAGACTGAGAAACCACAGTAAAAGTTTCTCCTGCAACCGTTCCCTTTGTGCTAGATGAACGAACGTCTCTCCACATGCTCAGTTCTGAGAGATAAGTGTGTGTGAAAGCCGTCCTTCACCTATCTTGATGGGAACACAAAGTTTATTTTCAGTTGCAAACTCCATTCCTTACATATATATGGGGAGGTACTAGCTCCAACTCGGTTTTACAGTGAAAACTGCAGGAACTTCAAACCGGCACTAGGAAACAGACTGAGAAAGCAGAGAAAAAGTGTCTCCTGCAACCCGTTCCCTTGGTGCTAGATGAACGAACGTCTCTCCACAAGCTCATTTCTGAGAGATAAGTGTATGAGAAAGCCGTCGTTCACCTAGCTAGTTGGGAACACAAAGTTTCTTTTCAGTTGCAAACTCCATTCCATACATATATATGGGGAGTTACTAACTCCAACTCGGTTTTACAGTGAAAACTGCAGGAACTTCAAACCGGCACTAGGAAACAGACTGAGAAAGCAGAGAAAAAGTGTCTCCTGCAACCCGTTCCCTTGGTGCTAGATGAACGAACGTCTCTCCACTTGCTCAGTTCTAGAGAGATAAGTGTGTGTGAAAGCCGTCCTTCAACTAGCTTGTTGGGAACACAAAGTTTCTTTTAAGTTGCAAACTCCATTCCATACATATATATGGGGAGGTACAAGCTCCAAATCGGTTTTACAGTGAAAACTGCAGGAACTTCAAACTGGCACTAGAAAACAGACTGAGATAGCAGAGAAAATGTGTCTCCTGTATCCCGTTCCATTGGTGCTAGATGAACGAAACTCTCTCCACATGCTCAGTTCTGAGAGATGTGTGTGTTTTAAAGCCGTACTTCACCTAGCTTGTTGGGAACACAAAGTTTCTTTTAAGTTGCAAACTCCAATCCATACATATATATGGGGAGGTACTAAATCCAACTCGGTTTTACAGTGAAAACTGCATGACCTTCAAACTGGCACTAGGAAACAGACTGAGAAACCAGAGTAAAAGTTTCTCCTGCAACCCGTTCCATTTGTGCTAGATGAACGAACGTCTCTCCACATGCTCAGTTCTGAGAGATAAGTGTTTGTGAATGCCGTCCTTCACATAGCTTGTTGGGAACACAAAGTTTCTTTTCAGTTGCAAACTCCAGTCCATACATATATTTGGGGAGGTTCTAGCTCCAACTCGGGATTACAGTGAAAACTGCAGGAACTTAAAAACCGGCACTAGGAAACAGACTGAGAATCCAGAGTAAAAGTTTCCCCTGCAACCCGTTCCCTTTGTGCTAGATGAACGAACGTCTCTCCACATGCTCAGTTCTGAGAGATAAGTGTGTCTGAAAGCCGTTCTTCACCTAGCTTGTTGGGAACACAAAGTTTCTTTTCAGTTGCAAACTCCACTCCTTACATATATATGGGGATGTACTAGCTCCAACACGGTTTTACTGTGAAAACTGCAGGAACTTCAAACCGGCACTAGGAAACAGACTGAGAAACCAGAGTAAAAGTTTCTCCTGCAACCCGTTCCTTTGTGCTAAATGAACGAATGTCTCTCCACATGCTCAGTTCTGAGAGATAAGTGTGTGTGAAAGCCGCCTTTCACCTAGCTTGTTGGGAACACAAGCTTTCTTTTCATTTGCAAACTCCACTCCTTACATATATATGGGGAGGTACAAGCTCCAACTCGGTTTTACAGTGAAAACTGCAGGAACTAAAAACCGGCACTAGGAAACAGACTGAGAAACCACAGTAAAAGTTTCTCCTGCAACCAGTTCCCTTTGCGCTAGATGAACGAACGTCTCTCCACATGCTCAGTTCTGAGAGATAATTGTGTGTGAATGCCCTGGTTCACCTAGCTTGTTGGGAACACAAAGTTTCTTTTCAGTTGCAAACTCCACTCCATAAATATATATGGGGATGTACTAGCTCCAACTCGGTTTTACAGTGAAAACTGCAGGAACTTCAAAACTGCACTAGGAAACAGACTGAGAAACCACAGTAAAAGTTTCTCCTGCAACCGTTCCCTTTGTGCTAGATGAACGAACGTCTCTCCACATGCTCAGTTCTGAGAGATAAGTGTGTGTGAAAGCCGTCCTTCACCTATCTTGTTGGGAACACAAAGTTTATTTTCAGTTGCAAACTCTACTCCTTACATATATATGGGGAGGTACTAGCTCCAACTCGGTTTTACAGTGAAAACAGCAGGAACTAAATACCGGCACTAGGAAACAGACTGAGAATCCACAGTAAAAGTTTCTCCTGCAACCAGTTACCTTTGCGCTAGATGAACGAACGTCTCTCCACATGCTGATTTCTGAGAGATAAGTGTGTGTGAAAGCCGTTCTTCACCTAGCTTGTTGGGAACACAAAGTTTCTTTTCAGTTGCCAACTCCACTCCTTACATATATAAGGGGAGGTACAAGCTCCAACTCGGTTTTACAGTGAAAAGTGCAGGAACTTCAAACCGGCAATAGGAAACAGACTGAGAAACCAGAGTAAAAGTTTTTCCTGCAACCCGTTCCTTTTGTGCAGATGAACGAACGTCTCTATACATGCTCAGTTCTGAGAGATAAGTGTGTGTGAAAGCCGTCCTACAGGTAACTTGTTGGGAACACAAAGTTTCTTTTCAGTTGCAAACTCCACTCCTTACATATATTTGGGGTGGTACTAGCTCCAACTCGGTTTTACAGTGAAAACTGCAGGAACATCAAAACGGCACTAGGAAACAGACTGAGAAACCAGAGTAAAAGTTTTTCCTGCAACCCGTTCCTTTTGTGCAGATGAACGAACGTCTCTCCACTTGCTCAGTTCTGAGAGATAAGTGTGTGTGAAAGCCGTCCTTAACCTAGCTTGATGGGATCACGAAGTTTCTTTTCAGTTGCCAACACCACTCCTTACATATATAAGGGGAGGTACTAGCTCCAACTCGGTTTTACAGTGAAAACTGCAGGAACTTCAAACCGGCAATAGGAAACAGACTGAGAAACCAGAGTAAAAGTTTTTCCTGCAACCCGTTCCTTTTGTGCAGATGAACGAACGTCTCTCCACTTGCTCAGTTCCGAGAGATAAGTGTGTGTGAAAGCCGTCCTTCAACTAGCTTGTTGGGAACACAAAGTTTCTTTTCAGTTGCAAACTCCATTCCATACATATATATGGGGAGGTACTAGCTCCAACTCCGTTTTACAGTGAAAACTGCAGGAACTTCAAACCGGCACTAGGAAACAGACTGAGAAATCAGAGAAAATGTGTCTCCTGCAAACCGTTCCCTTGGTGCTAGATGAACGAACGTCTCTCCACTTGCTCAGTTCTGAGAGATAAATGTGTGTGAAAGCCGTCCTTAACCTAGCTTGATGGGATCACAAAGTTTCTTTTCAGTTGCAAACTCCATTCCATACATATATATGGGGAGGTACTAGCTCCAACTCGGTTTTACAGTGAAAACTGCAGGAACTTCACACCGGCACTAGGAAACAGACTGAGAAAGCAGAGAAAAAGTGTCTCCTGCAAACCGTTCCCTTGGTGCTAGATGAACGAACGTCTCTACACATGCTCAGTTCTGAGAGATAAGTGTATGTGAAAGCCGCCCTTCACCTAGCTTGTTGGGAACACAAAGTTTCTTTACAGTTGCAAACTCCACTCCATACATATATAAGGGGAGGTACAAGCTCCAACTCGGTTTTACAGTGAAAACTGCAGGAACTTCAACCCGGCACTAGGAAACAGACTGAGATACCACAGTAAAAGTTTCTCCTGCAACCGTTCCCTTTGTGCTAGATGAACGAACGTCTCTCCACATGCTCAGTTCTGAGAGATAAGTGTGTGTGAAAGCCGTCCTTCACCTATCTTGTTGGGAACACAAAGTTTATTTTCAGTTGCAAACTCTACTCCTTACATATATATGGGGAGGTACTAGCTCCAACTCGGTTTTACAGTGAAAACAGCAGGAACTAAATACCGGCACTAGGAAACAGACTGAGAATCCACAGTAAAAGTTTCTCCTGCAACCAGTTACCTTTGCGCTAGATGAACGAACGTCTCTCCACATGCTGATTTCTGAGAGATAAGTGTGTGTGAAAGCCGTTCTTCACCTAGCTTGTTGGGAACACAAAGTTTCTTTTCAGTTGCCAACACCATTCCTTACATATATAAGGGGAGGTACTAGCTCCAACTCGGTTTTACAGTGAAAACTGCAGGAACTTCAAACCGGCAATAGGAAACAGACTGAGAAACCAGAGTAAAAGTTTTCCTGCAACCCGTTCCTTTTGTGCAGATTAACGAACGTCTCTATACATGCTCAGTTCTGAGAGATAAGTGTGTGTGAAAGCCGTCCTTCAGGTAACTTGTTGGGAACACAAAGTTTCTTTTCAGTTGCAAACTCCACTCCTTACATATATTTGGGGTGGTACTAGCTCCAACTCGGTTTTACAGTGAAAACTGCAGGAACATCAAAACGGCACTAGGAAACAGACTGAGAAACCAGAGTAAAAGTTTCTCCTGCAACCCGTTCCCTTTGTGCTAGATGAACGAACGTCTCTACACATGCTCAGTTCTGAGAGATAAGTGTATGTGAAAGCCGTACTTCACCTAGCTTGTTGGGAACACAAAGTTTCTTTACAGTTGCAAACTCCACTCCATACATATATAAGGGGAGGTTCAAGCTCCAACTCGGTTTTACAGTGAAAACTGCAGGAACTTCAACCCGGCACTAGGAAACAGACTGAGATACCAGAGTAAAGGTTTCTCCTGCAACCCGTTCCCCTTGTGCTAGATGAACGAACGTCTCTCCACATGCTCAGTTCTGAGAGATAAGTGGGTGTGAAACCATCCTTCACATAGTTTGTTGGGAACACAAAGTATCTTTTCAGTTGCAAACTCCACTCCATACATATATATGGGGAGGTACTAGCTCCAACTCGGTTTTACAGTGAAAACTGCATTAACTACAAACCGGCACTAGGAAACAGACTGAGAAACCAGAGTATAAGTTTCTCCTGCAACCCGTTCCCTTTGTGCTAGATGAACGAACGTCTCTCCACATGCTCAGTTCTGAGAGATAAGTGTGTGTGAATGCCCTCCTTCACCTAGCTTGTTGGGAACACAAAGTTTCTTTTCAGTTGCAAACTCTAATCCTTACATATATATGGGGAGGTACTAACTCCAACCCGGTTTTACACTGAAAAATGCAGGATCTTCAAACCGGCACTAGGAAACAGACTGAGAAACCAGAGTAAAAGTTTCTCCTGCAACCCGTTCCCTTTATGCTAGATGAACGAACGTCTCTCCACATGCTCAGTTCTGAGAGATAAGTGTGTGTGAAAGCCGTCCTTCACCTAGCTTGTTGGGAACACAAAGTTTCTTTTCAGTTGCAAACTCCACTCCATACATATATATGGGGAGGTACAAGCTCAAACTCGGTTTTACAGTGAAAAATGCAGGATCTTCAAACCTGCACTAGGAAACAGACTGAGAAACCACAGTAAAAGTCTCTCCTGCAAACCGTTCCTTTGTGCTAGATGAACGAACGTCTCTCCACATGCTCAGTTCTGAGAGATCAGTGTGTGTGAAAGCCGTCCTTCACCTAGCTTGTTTGGAACACAAAGTTTCTTTTCAGTTGCAAACTCCACTCCATACATATATAAGGTGAGGTGCTAGCTCCTACTCGGTTTTACAGTGAAAACTGCAGGAAATTCAAACAGGCACTAGGAAAAAGACTGGGAAACCAGAGTAAAAGTTTCTCCTGCAACCAGTTCCCTTTGCGCTAGATGAACGAACGTCTCTCCACATGCTGATATCTGAGAGATAAGTGTGTGTGAAAGCCGTTCTTCACTTAGCTTGTTCGGAACACAAAGTTTCTTTTCAGTTGCAAACTCCACTCCTTACATATATATGGGTAGGTACTAGCTCCAACTCGGTTTTACTGTGAAAACTGCAGGAACTTCAAACCGGCACTAGGAAAAAGACTGAGAAACCAGAGTAAAAGTTTCTCCTGCAACCCGTTCCCTTTGTGCAGATGAACGAACGTCTCTCCACATGCTCAGTTCTGAGAGATAAGTGTGTGTGAAAGCCGTCCTTCAAGTAACTTGTTGGGAACACAAAGTTTCTTTTCAGTTGCAAACTCCACTCCTTACTTATATATGGGGTGGTACTAGCTCCAACTCGGTTTTACAGTGAAAACTGCAGGAACTTCAAACCGGCACTAGGAAACAGACTGAGAAACAAGAGTAAAAGTTTCTCCTGCAACCCGTTCCCTTTGTGCTAGATGAACGAACGTCTCTCCACATGCTCAGTTCTGAGAGATAAGTGTGTGTTAAAGCCGTCCTTCACCTAGCTTATTGGGAACACAAAGTTTCTTTACAGTTGCAAACTCCACTCCATACATATATATAGGGGTGGTACTAGCTCCAACTCGGTTTTACAGTGAAACCTGCAGGAACTTCAACACGGCACTAGGAAACAGACTGAGAATCCAGAGTAAAATTTTCCCCTGCAACCCGTTCCCTTTGTGCTAGATGAACGAACGTCTCTCCACATGCTCAGTTCTGAGAGATAAGTGTGTGTGAAAGCCGTTCTTCACCTAGCTTGTTGGGAACACAAAGTTTCTTTTCAGTTGCAAACTCCATTCCATACATATATATGGGGATGTACTATCTCCAACACGGTTTTACTGTGAAAACTGCAGGAACTTCAAACCGGCACTAGGAAACAGACTGAGAAACCAGAGTAAAAGTTTTTCCTGCAACCCGTTCCTTTGTGCTAGATGAACGAATGTCTCTCCACATGCTCAGTTCTGAGAGATAAGTGTGTGTGAAAGCCGTCTTTCACCAAGCTTGTTGGGAACACAAGCTTTATTTTCAGTTGCAAACTCCACTCCTTACATATATATGGGGAGGTACAAGCTCCAACTCGGTTTTACAGTGAAAACTGCAGGAACTTCAAACCGGCACTAGGAAACAGACTGAGAAATCAGAGAAAATGTGTCTCCTGCAAACCGTTCCCTTGGTGCTAGATGAACGAACGTCTCTCCACAAGCTCATTTCTGAGAGATAAGTGTGTGTGAAAGCCGTCGTTCAACTAGCTTGTTGGGAACACAAAGTTTCTTTTCAGTTGCAAACTCCATTCCATACATATATATGGGGAGGTACTAGCTCCAACTCGGTTTTACAGTGAAAACTGCAGGAACTTCAAACCGGCACTAGGAAACAGACTGAGAAAGCAGAGAAAAAGTGTCTCCTGCAACCCGTTCCCTTGGTGCTAGATGAACGAACGTCTCTCCACTTGCTCAGTTCTGAGAGATAAGTGTGTGTGAAAGCCGTCCTTCACCTAGCTTGTTGGGAACACAAAGTTTCTTTTCAGTTGCAAACTCCATTCCATACATATATATGGGGAGGTACTAGCTCCAACTCGGTTTTACAGTGAAAACTGCAGGAACTTCAAACCGGCACTAGGAAACAGACTGAGATAAGCAGAGAAAATGTGTCTCCTGTATCCCGTTCCTTTGGTGCTAGATGAACGAACGTCTCTCCACTTGCTCAGTTCTGAGGGATAAGTGTGTGTGAAAGCCGTCCTTCACCTAGCTTATTGGGAACACAAAGTTTCTTTTCAGTTGCAAACTCCATTCCATACATATATATGGTGAGGTACAAGCTCCAAATCGGTTTTACAGTGAAAAGTGCAGGAACTTCAAACCGGCACTGGAAACATCCTGAGATAGCAGAGAAATTGTGTCTCCTGTATCCCGTTCCTTTGGTGCTAGATGAACGAACGTCTCTCCACTTGCTCAGTTCTGAGAGATAAGTGTGTGTGAAAGACGCCTTCAACTAGCTTGTTGGGAACACAAAGTTTCTTTTCATTTGCTAACTCCATTCCATACATATATATGGGGAGATACTAGCTCCAACTCGGTTTTACAGTGAAAACTGCAGGAACTTCAAACCGGCACTAGGAAACAGACTGAGAAAGCAGAGAAAATGTGTCTCCTGCAAACCGTTCCCTTGGTGCTAGATGAACGAACGTCTCTCCACTTGCTCAGTTCTGAGAGATAAGTGTGTGTGAAAGCCGTCCTTCACCTAGCTTGATGGGATCACAAAGTTTCTTTTCAGATGCAAACTCCATTCCACACATATATATGGGGAGGTACTAGCTCCAAATCGGTTTTACAGTGAAAACTGCAGGAACTTCACACCGGCACTAGGAAACAGACTGAGAAAGCAGAGAAAAAGTGTCTCCTGCAACCCGTTCCCTTGGTGCTAGATGAAAGAACGTCTCTCCATTGCTCAGTTCTGAGAGATAAATGTGTGTGAAAGCCGTCCTTCACCTTGCTTGTTGGGAACACAAAGTTTCTTTTCAGTTGCAAACTCCATTCCATACATATATATGGGGAGGTATTAGCTCCAACTCGGTTTTACAGTGAAAACTGCAGGAAATTCAAACCGGCACTAGGAAACAGACTGAGAAACCAGAGAAAAAGTGTCCCCTGCAACCCGTTCCCTTGGTGCTAGATGAACGAAAGTCTCTCCACTTGCTCATTTCTGAGAGAAAAGTGTGTGTGAAAGCCGTCCTTCACCTAGCTTGTTGGGAACACAAAGTTTCTTTTCAGTTGAAAACTCCATTCCATACATATATATGGGGAGGTATTAGCTCCAACTCGGTTTTACAGTGAAAACTGCAGGAACTTCAAACCGGCACTAGGAAACAGACTGAGAAAGCAGAGAAAAAGTGTCTCCTGCAATCCGTTCCCTTGGTGCTAGATGAACGAACGTCTCTCCACTTGCTCAGTTCTGAGAGATAAGTGTGTGTGAAAGCCGTCCTTCACCTAGCTTGTTGGGAACACAAAGTTTCTTTTCAGTTGCAAACTCCATTACATACATATATATGGGGAGGTACTAGCTCCAACTCGGTTTTACAGTGAAAACTGCAGGAACTTCAAACCGGCACTAGGAAACAGACTGAGAAAGCAGAGAAAATGTGTCTCCTGCAACGCGTTCCCTTGGTGCTAGATGAACGAAAGTCTCTCCACTTGCTCAGTTCTGAGAGATAAGTGTGTTTGAAAGCCGACCTTCACCTAGCTTGATGGGAACACAAAGTTTCTTTTCAGTTGCAAACTCCATTCCATACATATATATGGGGAGGTACTAGCTCCAACTCGGTTTTACAGTGAAAACTGCAGGAACTTCAAACCGGCACTAGGAAACAGACTGAGAAAGCAGAGAAAATGTGTCTCCTGCAACCCGTTCCCTTGGTGCTAGATGAACGAACGTCTCTCCACAAGCTCATTTCTGAGAGATAAGTGTGTGTGAAATCCGTCGTTCACCTAGCTTGTTGGGAACACAAAGTTTCTTTTCAGTTGCAAACTCCATTCCATACATATATATGGGGAGGTACTAGCTCCAACTCGGTTTTACAGTGAAAACTTCAGGAACTTCAAACCGGCACTAGGAAACAGACTGAGAAAGCAGAGAAAAAGTGTCTCCTGCAACCCGTTCCCTTGGTGCTAGATGAACGAACTTCTCTCCACTTGCTCAGTTCTAGAGAGATAAGTGTGTGTGAAAGCCGTACTTCAACTAGCTTGTTGGGAACACAAAGTTTCTTTTAAGTTGCAAACTCCATTCCATACATATATATGGGGATGTACAAGCTCCAAATCGGTTTTACAGTGAAAACTGCAGGAACTTCAAACTGGCACTAGGAAACAGACTGAGATAGCAGAGAAAATGTGTCTCCTGTATCCCGTTCCTTTGTTGCTAGATGAACGAACGTCTCTCCACTTGCTCAGTTCCGAGAGATAAGTGTGTGTGAAAGCCGTCCTTCACCTAGCTTGTTGGGAACACAAAGTTTCTTTTCAGTTGCAAACTCCATTCCATACATATATATGGGGAGGTACTAGCTCCAACTCCGTTTTACAGTGAAAACTGCAGGAACTTCAAACCGGCACTAGGAAACAGACTGAGAAATGAGAGAAAATGTGTCTCCTGCAAACCGTTCCCTTGGTGCTAGATGAACGAACGTCTCTCCACTTGCTCAGTTCTGAGAGATAAGTGTGTGTGAAAGCCGTCCTTAACCTAGCTTGATGGGATCACAAAGTTTCTTTTCAGTTGCAAACTCCATTCCATACATATATATGGGGAGGTACTAGCTCCAACACGGTTTTACAGTGAAAACTGCAGGAACTTCAAACCGGCACTAGGAAACAGACTGAGAAAGCAGAGAAAAAGTGTCTCCTGCAAACCGTTCCCTTGGTGCTAGATGAAAGAAAGTCTATCCATTGCTCAGTTCTGAGAGATAAATGTGTGTGAAAGCCGTCCTTCACCTAGCACGTTGGGAAAACAAAGTTTCTTTTCAGTTGCAAACTCCATTCCATACATATATATGGGGAGGTATTAGCTCCAACTCGGTTTTACAGTGAAAACTGCAGGAACTTCAAACCGGCACTAGGAAACAGACTGAGAAAGCAGAGAAAAAGTGTCTCCTGCAACCCGTTCCCTTGGTGCTAGATGAACGAAAGTCTCTCCACTTGCTCAGTTCTGAGATATAAATGTGTGTGAAAGCCGTCCTTCACCTAGCTTGTTGGGAACACAAAGTTTCTTTTCAGTTGCAAACTCCATTCCATACATATATATGGGGAGGTACTAGCTCCAACTCGGTTTTACAGTGAAAACTGCAGGAACTTCAAACCGGCACTAGGAAACAGACTGAGAAAGCAGAGAAAAACTGTCTCCTGCAACCCGTTCCCTTGGTGCTAGATGAACGAACGTCTCTCCACTTGCTCAGTTCTGAGAGATAAGTGTGTGTGAAAGCCGTCCTTCACCTAGCTTGTTGGGAACACAAAGTTTCTTTTCAGTTGCAAACTCCATTCCATACATATATATGGGGAGGTACTAGCTCCAACTCGGTTTTACAGTGAAAACTGCAGGAACTTCAAACCGGCACTAGGAAACAGACTGAGAAAGCAGAGAAAAAGTGTCTCCTGCAACCCGTTCCCTTGGTGCTAGATGAACGAACGTCTCTCCACTTGCTCAGTTCTGAGAGATAATTGTGTGTGAAAGCCGTCCTTCACCTAGCTTGTTGGGAACACAAAGTTTCTTTTCAGTTGCAAACTCCAGTCCATACATATATATGGGGAGGTACAAGCTCCAAATCGTTTTTACAGTGAAAACTGCAGGAACTTCAAACCGGCACTAGGAAACATACTGAGATAGCAGAGAAAATGTTTCTCTTGTATCCCGTTCCTTTGGTGCTAGATGAACGAACGTCTCGACACTTGCTCAGTTCCGAGAGATAAGTGTGTGTGAAAGCCGTCCTTCAACTAGCTTGTTGGGAACACAAAGTTTCTTTTCAGTTGCAAACTCCATTCCATACATATATATGGGGAGATACTAGCTCCAACTCGGTTTTACAGTGAAAACTGCAGGAAATTCAAACCGGCACTAGGAAACAGACTGAGAAAGCAGAGAAATTGTGTCCCCTGCAAACCGTTCCCTTGGTGCTAGATGAACGAACGTCTCTCCACTTGCTCAGTTCTGAGAGATAAGTGTGTGTGAAAGCCGTCCTTCATTTAGCTTGTTGGGAACACAAAGTTTCTTCTCAGTTGTAAACTCCATTCCATACATATATATGGGGAGGTACTAGCTCCAACTCGGTTTTACTGTGAAAACTGCAGGAACTTCAAACCGGCACTAGGAAACAGACTGAGAAAGCAGAGAAAAAGTGTCCCCTGCAAACCGTTCCGTTGGTGCTAGATGAACGAACGTCTCTCCACTTGCTCAGTTCTGAGAGATAAGTGTGTGTGAAAGCCGTCCTTCACATAGCTTGTTGGGAACACAAAGTTTCTTTTCAGTTGCAAACTCCATTCCATACATATATATGGGGAGGTACTAGCTCCAACTCGGTTTTACAGTGAAAACTGCAGGAACTTCAAACCGGCACTAGGAAACAGACTGAGAAAGCAGAGAAAAAGTGTCTCCTGCAACCCGATCCCTTGGTGCTAGATGAACGAACGTCTCTCCACTTGCTCAGTTCTGAGAGATAAGTGTGTGTGAAAGCCGTTCTTCACCTAGCTTGTTGGGAACACAAAGTTTCTTTTCAGTTGCAAACTCCATTCCATACATATATATGGGGAGGTATAAGCTCCAAATCGGTTTTACAGTGAAAACTGCAGGAACTTCAAACCGGCACTAAGAAACATACTGAGATAGCAGAGAAAATGTTTCTCCTGTATCCCGTTCCTTTTGTGCTAGATGAACGAACGTCTCTACACTTGCTCAGTTCCGAAAGATAAGTGTGTGTGAAAGCCGTCCTTCAACTAGCTTGTTGGGAACAGAAAGTTTCTTTTCAGTTGCAAACTCCATTCCATACATATATATGGGGAGATACTAGCTCCAACTCGGTTTTACAGTGAAAACTGCAGGAACTTCAAACCGGCACTAGTAAACAGACTGAGAAAGCAGAGAAATTGTGTCCCCTGCAAACCGTTCCCTTGGTGCTAGATGAACGAACGTCTCTCCACTTGCTCAGTTCTGAGAGATAAGTGTGTGTGAAAGCCGTCCTTCACCTAGCTTGTTGGGAACACAAAGTTTCTTTTCAGTTGCAAACTCCATTCCATGCATATATATGGGGAGGTACTATCTCCAAATCGGTTTTACTGTGAAAACTGGAGGAACTTCAAACCGGCACTAGGAAACATACTGAGATAGCAGAGAAAATGTGTCTCCTGTATCCCGTTCCTTTGGTGCTAGATGAACGAACGTCTCTCCACTTGCTCAGTTCTGAGAGATAAGTGTGTGTGAAAGCCGTCCTTCAACTAGCTTGTTGGGAACACAAAGTTTCTTTTCAGTTGCAAACTCCATTCCATACATATATATGGGGAGATACTAGCTCCAACTCGGTTTTACAGTGAAAACTGCAGGAACTTCAAACCGGCACTAGGAAACATACTGAGAAAGCAGAGAAATTGTGTCCCCTGCAACCCGTTCCCTTGATGCTAGATGAACAAACGTCTCTCCACTTGCTCATTTCTGAGAGATAAGTGTGTGTGAAAGCCGTCCTTCACCTAGCTTGTTGGGAACACAAAGTTTCTTTTCAGTTGCAAACTCCATTACATACATATATATGGGGAGGTACTAGCTCCAACTCGGTTTTACAGTGAAAACTGCAGGAACTTCAAACCGGCACTAGGAAACAGACTGAGAAAGCAGAGAAAATGTGTCTCCTGCAACCCGTTCCCTTGGTGCTAGATGAACGAACGTCTCTCCACTTGCTAAGTTCTGAGTGATATGTGTGTGTGAAAGCCGACCTACACCTAGCTTGATGGGAACACAAAGTTTCTTTTCAGTTGCAAACTCCATTCCATACATATATATGGGGAGGTACTAGCTCCAACTCGGTTTTACAGTGAAAACTGCAGGAACTTCAAACCGGCACTAGGAAACAGACTGAGAAAGCAGAGAAAAAGTGTCTCCTGCAACCCGTTCCCTTGGTGCTAGATGAGCGAACGTCTCTCCACACGCTCATTTCTGAGAGATAAGTGTGTGTGAAAGCCGTAGTTCACCTAGCTTTTTGGGAACACAAAGTTTCTTTTCAGTTGCAAACTCCATTCCATACATATATATGGGGAGGTACTAGCTCCAACTCGGTTTTACAGTGAAAACTGCAGGAACTTCAAACCGGCACTAGGAAACAGACTGAGAATGCAGAGAAAAAGTGTCTCCTGCAACCCGTTCCCTTGGTGCTAGATGAACGATCGTCTCTCCACTTGCTCAGTTCTGAGAAATAAGTGTGTTTGAAAGCCATCCTTCACCTAGCTTGTTGGGAACACAAAGTTTCTTTTCAGTTGCAAACTCCATTCCATACATATATATGGGGAGGTACTAGCTCCAACTCGGTTTTACAGTGAAAACTGCAGGAAATTCAAACCGGCACTAGGAAACAGACTGAGAAAGCAGAGAAAATGTGTCTCCTGCAACCCGTTCCCTTGGTGGTAGATGAACAATCGTCTCTCCACTTGCTCAGTTCTGAGAGATAAGTGTGTGTTAAAGCCGTTCTTCACCTAGCTTGTTGGGAACACAAAGTTTCTTTTCAGTTGCAAACTCCAATCCATACATATATATGGGGAGGTACTAGCTCCAACTCGGTTTTACAGTGAAAACTGCAGGAACTTCAAACCGGCACTAGGAAACAGACTGAGACAGCAGAGAAAAAGTGTCTCCTGCAACCCGTTCCCTTGGTGCTAGATGAAAGAACGTCTCTCCATTGCTCAGTTCTGAGAGATAAATGTGTGTGAAAGCCGTCCTTCACCGAGCTTGTTGGGAACACAATGTTTCTTTTCAGTTGCAAACTCCATTCCATACATATATATGGGGAGGTATTAGCTCCAACTCGGTTTTACAGTGAAAACTGCAGGAACTTCAAACCGGCACTAGGAAACAGACTGAGAAAGCAGAGAAATAGTGTCCCCTGCAACCCGTTCCCTTGGTGCTAGATGAACGAACGTCTCTCCACTTGCTCATTTCTGAGAGATAAGTGTGTGTGAAAGCCGTCCTTCACCTAGCTTGTTGGGAACACAAAGTTTATTTTCAGTAGCAAACTCCATTCCATACATATATATGGGGAGGTACTAGCTCCAACTCGGTTTTACAGTGAAAACTGCAGGAACTTGAAACCGGCACTAGGAAACAGACTGAGAAAGCAGAGAAAAAGTGTCTCCTGCAACCCGTTCCCTTGGTGCTAGATGAACGAACGTCTCTTCACTTGCTCAGTTCTGAGAGTTAAGTGTGTGTGAAAGCCGTCCTTCACCTAGCTTGTTGGGAACACAAAGTTTCTTTTCAGTTGCAAACTCCATTCCATACATATATATGGGGAGGTATTAGCTCCAACGCGGTTTTACAGTGAAAACTGCAGGAACTTCAAACCGGCACTAGGAAATATACTGAGAAAGCAGAGAAAAAGAGTCTCCTGTAACCCGTTCCCTTGGTGCTAGATGAACGAACGTCTGTCCACTTGCTCAGTTCTGAGAGATAAGTGTGTGTGAAAGCCGTCCTTCACCTAGCTTGTTGGGAACACAAAGTTTCTTTTCAGTTGCAAAATTCCATTCCATACATATATATGGGGAGGTACTAGCTCCAACTCTGTTTTACAGTGAAAACTGCAGGAAGTTCAAACCGGCACTAGGAAACAGACTGAGAAAGCAGAGAATATGTGTCTCCTGCAAACAGTTCCCTTGGTGATAGATGAACGAACGTCTCTCCACTTGCTCAGTTCTGAGAGATAAGTGTGTGTGAAAGCCGTCCTTCACTTAGCTTGATGGGATCACAAAGTTTCTTTTCAGTTGCAAACTTCATTCCATACATATATATGGGGAGGTATTATCTCCAACTCGATTTTGCAGTGAAAACTGCAGGAACTTCTAACCGGCACTAGGAAACAGACTGAGAAAGAAGAGAAAATGGGTCTCCTGCAACCCGTTCCCTTGGTGCTAGATGAACGAACGTCTCTCCATTGCTCAGTTCTGAGAGATAAATGTGTGTGAAAGCCGTCCTTCACCTAGCTTGTTGGGAACACAAAGTTTCTTTTCAGTTGCAAACTCCATTCCATACATATATATGGGGAGGTATTAGCTCCAACTCGGTTTTACAGTTAAACTGCAGGAACTTCAAACCGGCACTAGGAAACAGACTGAGAAAGCAGAGAAAAAGTGTCTCCTGCCACCCGTTCCCTTGGTGCTAGATGAACGAACGTCTCTCCACTTGCTAAGTTCTGAGAGATAAGTGTGTGTGAAAGTCGTCCTTCACCTAGCTTGTTGGGAACACAAAGTTTCTTTTCAGTTGCAAACTCCATTCCATACATATATATGGGGAGGTATGAGCTCCAACTCGGTTTTACAGTGAAAACTGAAGGAACTTCGAACCGGCACTTGGAAACAGACTGAGAAAGCAGAGTAAAAGTGTCTCCTGCAACCCGTTCCTTTGGTGCTAGATGAACGAACGTCTCTCCACTTGCTCAGTTCTGAGAGATAAGTGTGTGTGAAAGCCGTCCTTCACCTAGCTTGTTGGGAACACAAAGTTTCTTTTCAGTTGCAAACTCCATTCCATACATATATATGGGGAGGTACAAACTCCAACTCGGATTTACAGTGAAAACTGCAGGAACTTCAAACCGGCAGTAGGAAACATAGTGAGAAAGCAGAGAAAATGTGTCTCCTGCAACCCGTTCCCTTGGTGCTAGATGAACGAACGTCTCTCCACTTGCTCAGTTCTGAGAGATAAGTGTGTGTGAAAGCCGCCCTTCACCTAGCTTGTTGGGATCACAAAGCTTCTTTTCAGTTGCAAACTCCATTCCATACATATATATGGGGAGGTACAAGCTACAACCCGGTTTTACAGTGAAAACTGCAGGAACTTCAAACCGGCACTAGGAAACAGACTGAGAAAGCAGAGAAAAAGTGTCTCCTGCAACCCGTTCCCTTGGTGCTAGATGAACGAACGTCTCTCCACTTGCTCAGTTCTGAGAGATAAGTGTGTGTGAAAGCCGTCCTTCACCTAGCTTGTTGGGAACACAAAGTTTCTTTTCAGTTGCAAACTCCATTCCATACATATATGTGGGGAGGTACTAGCTCCAACTCGGTTTTACAGTGAAAACTGCAGGAACTTCAAACCGGGACTAGGAAACAGACTGAGAAAGCAGAGAAAAAGTGTCTCCTGCAACCCGTTCCCTTGGTGCTAGATGAACGAACGTCTCTCCACTTGCTCAGTTCTGAGAGATAAGTATGTGTGAAAGCCGTCCTTCACCTAGCTTGTTGGGAACACAAAGTTTTTTCAGTTGCAAACTCCATTCCATACATATATATGGGGAGGTACAAGCTCCAACTCGGTTTTACAGTGAAAACTGCAGGAACTTCAAACCGGCACTAGGAAACAGACTGAGAAAGCAGAGAAAAAGTGTCTCCTGCAACCCGTTCCCTTAGTGCGAGATGAACGAACGTCTCTCCACTTGCTCATTTCTGAGAGGTAAATGTGTGTGAAAGCCGTCCTTCAACTAGCTTGTTGGGAACACAAAGTTTCTTTTCAGTTGCAAACTCCATTCCATACATATATATGGGGAGGTACAAGCTCCAACTCGGTTTTACAGTGAAAACTGCAGGAACTTCAAACCGGCACTAGGAATCAGACTGAGAAAGCAGAGAAAAAGTGTCTCCTGCAACCCGTTCCCTTGGTGATAGATGAACAATCGTCTCTCCACTTGCTCAGTTCTGAGAGATAAGTGTGTGTGAAAGCCGTCCTTCACCTAGCTTGATGGGATCACAAAGTTTCTTTTCAGTTGCAAACTCCATTCCATACATATATATGGGGAGGTACTAGCTCCAACTGGTTTTTACAGTGAAAACTGCAGGAACTTCAAACCGGCACTAGGAAACAGACTGAGAAAGCAGAGAAAATGTGTCTCCTGCAACCCGTTCCCTTGGTGCTAGCTGAACGAACGTCTCTCCACTTGCTAATTTCTGAGAGATATGTGTGTGTGAAAGCCGACCTACTCCTAGCTTGATGGGAACACAAAGTTTCTTTTCAGTTGCAAACTCCATTCCATACATATATATGGGGAGGTACTAGCTCCAACTCGGTTTTACAGTGAAAACTGCAGGAACTTCAAACCGGCACTAGGAAACAGACTGAGAAATCAGAGAAAAAGTGTCTCCTGCAACCCGTTCCCTTGGTGCTAGATGAACGAACGTCTCTCCACACGCTCATTTCTGAGAGATAAGTGTGTGTGAAAGCCGTCATTCACCTAGCTTGTTGGGAACACAAAGTTTCTTTTCAGTTGCAAACTCCATTCCATACATATATATGGGGAGGTACTAGCTCCAACTCGGTTTTACAGTGAAAACTGCAGGAACTTCAAACCGGCACTAGGAAACAGACTGAGAAAGCAGAGAAAAAGTGTCTCCTGCATCCCGTTCCCTTGGTGCTAGATGAACGATCGTCTCTCCACTTGCTCAGTTCTGAGAAATAAGTGTGTGTGAAAGCCGTCCTTCACCTAGCTTGTTGGGAACACAAAGTTTCTTTTCAGTTGCAAACTCCATTCCATACATATATATGGGGAGGTACTAGCTCCAACTCGGTTTTACAGTGAAAACTGCAGGAACTAAAAACCGGCACTAGGAAACAGACTGAGATAGCAGAGAAAATGTGTCTCCTGCAAACCGTTCCCTTGGTGCTAGATGAACGAACATCTCTCCACTTGCTAAGTTCTGAGAGATAAGTGTGTGTGAAAGCCGTCCTTCACCTAGCTTGATGGGATCACAAAATTTCTTTTCATTTGCAAACTCCATTCCATACATATATATGGGGAGGTACTAGCTCCAACTCGGTTTTACAGTGAAAACTGCAGGAACTTCAAACCGGCACTAGTAAACAGACTGAGAAAGCAGAGAAAAAGTGTCTCCTGCAACCCGTTCCCTTGGTGCTAGATGAAAGAACGTCTCTCCATTGCTCAGTTCTGAGAGAGAAATGTGTGTGAAAGCCGTCCTTCACCTAGCTTGTTGGGAACACAAAGTTTCTTTTCAGTTGCAAACTCCATTCCATACATATATATGGGGAGGTATTAGCTCCAACTCGGTTTTACAGTGAAAACTGCAGGAACTTCAAACCGGCACTAGGAAACAGACTGAGAAAGCAGAGAAAAAGTGTCTCCTGCAACCCGTTCCCTTGGTGCTAGATGAACGAACGTCTCTCCACTTGCTCATTTCTGAGAGATAAGTGTGTGTGAAAGCCGTCCTTCAACTAGCTTGTTGGGAACACAAAGTTTCTTTTCAGTAGCAAACTCCATTCCATACATATATATGGGGAGGTACTAGCTCCAACTCGGTTTTACAGTGAAAACTGCAGGAACTTCTAACCGGAACTAGGAAACAGACTGAGAAAGCAGAGAAAATGTGTCTCCTGCAACCCGTTCCCTTGGTGCTAGATGAACAATCGTCTCTCCACTTGCTCAGTTCTGAGAGATAAGTGTGTGTTAAAGCCGTTCTTCACCTAGCTTGTTGGGAACACAAAGTTTCTTTTCAGTTGCAAACTCCATTCCATACATATATATGGGGAGGTACTAGCTCCAACTCGGTTTTACAGTGAAAACTGCAGGAACTTCAAACCGGCACTAGGAAACAGACTGAGAAAGCAGAGAAAAAGTGTCTCCTGCAACCCGTTCCCTTGGTGCTAGATGAACGAACGTCTCTCCACTTGCTCATTTCTGAGAGATAAGTGTGTGTGAAAGCCGTCCTTCACCTAGCTTGTTGGGAACACAAAGTTTCTTTTCAGTAGCAAACTCCATTCCATACATATATATGGGGAGGTACTAGCTCCAACTCGGTTTTACAGTGAAAACTGCAGGAACTTCTAACCGGAACTAGGAAACAGACTGAGAAAGCAGAGAAAATGTGTCTCCTGCAACCCGTTCCCTTGGTGCTAGATGAACAATCGTCTCTCCACTTGCTCAGTTCTGAGAGATAAGTGTGTGTTAAAGCCGTTCTTCACCTAGCTTGTTGGGAACACAAAGTTTCTTTTCAGTTGCAAACTCCATTCCATACATATATATGGGGAGGTACTAGCTCCAACTCGGTTTTACAGTGAAAACTGCAGGAACATCAAACCGGCACTAGGAAACAGACTGAGAAAGCAGAGAAAAAGTGTCTCCTGCAACCCGTTCCCTTTGTGCTAGATGAACGAACGTCTCTCCACTTGCTCAGTTCTGAGAGATAAGTGTGTGTGAAAGCCGTCCTTCACCTAGCTTGTTGGGAACACAAAGTTTCTTTTCAGTTGCAAACTCCATTCCATACATATATATGGGGAGGTACTAGCTCCAACTCGGTTTTACAGTGAAAACTGCAGGAACTTCAAACCGGCACTAGGAAACAGACTGAGAAAGCAGAGAAAAAGTGTCTCCTGCAACCCGTTCCCTTGGTGCTAGATGAACGAAAGTCTCTCCACTTGCTCAGTTCTGAGAGATAAGTGTGTGTGAAAGCCGTCCTTCACCTAGCTTGTTGGGAACACAAAGTTTCTTTTCAGTTGCAAACTCCATTCCATACATATATATGGGGAGGTACAAGCTCCAAATCGGTTTCACAGTGAAAACTGCAGGAACTTCAAACCGGCACTAGGATACAGACTGAGAAAGCAGAGAAAAAGTGTCTCCTGCAAACCATTCCCTTGGTGCTAGATGAACGAACGTCTCTCCACTTGCTCAGTTCTGAGAGATAAATGTGTGTGAAAGCCGTCCTTCACCTAGCTTGTTGGGAACACAAAGTTTCTTTTCAGTTGCAAACTCCATTCCATACATATATATGGGGAGGTACTAGCTCCAACTCGGTTTTACAGTGAAAACTGCAGGAACTTCAAACCGTCACTAGGAAACAGACTGAGAAAGCAGAGAAAAAGTGTCTCCTGCAACCCGTTCCCTTGGTGCTAGATGAACGAACGTCTCTCCACTTGCTCAGTTCCGGGAGATAAGTGTGTGTGAAAGCCGTCCTTCAACTAGCTTGTTTGGAACACAAAGTTTCTTTTCAGTTGCAAACTCCATTCCATACATATATATGGGGAGGTTCTAGCTCCAACTCAGTTTTACAGTGAAAAATGCAGGAACTTCAAACGGGCACTAGGAAACAGACTGAGAAAGCAGAGAAAATGTGTCTCCTGCAAACCATTCCCTTGGTGCTAGATGAACGAACGTCTCTCCACTTGCTCAGTTCTGAGAGATAAGTGTGTGTGAAAGCCGTCCTTCACCTAGCTTGAAGGGATCACAAAGTTTCTTTTCAGTTGCAAACTCCATTCCATACATATATATGGGGAGGTACTAGCTCCAACTCGGTTTTACAGTGAAAACTGCAGGAACTTGAAACCGGCACTAGGAAACAGACTGAGAAAGCAGAGAAAAAGTGTCTCCTGCAACCCGTTCCCTTGGTGCTAGATGAAAGAACGTCTCTCCATTGCTCAGTTCTGAGAGATAAATGTGTGTGAAAGCCTTCCTTCACCTAGCTTGTTGGGAACACAAAGTTTCTTTTCAGTTGCAAACTCCATTCCATACATATATATGGGGAGGTATTAGCTCCAACTCGGTTTTACAGTGAAAACTGCACGAACTTCAAACCGGCACTAGGAAACAGACTGAGAAAGCAGAGAAAAAGTGTCTCCTGCAACCCGTTCCCTTGGTGCTAGATGAACGAACGTCTCTCCACTTGCTCAGTTCTGAGAGATAAGTGTGTGTGAAAGCCGTCCTTCACCTAGCTTGTTGGGAACACAAAGTTTCTTTTCAGTTGCAAACTCCATTCCATACATATATATGGGGAGGTACTAGCTCCAACTCGATTTTACAGTGAAAACTGCAGGAACTTCAAACCGGCACTAGGAAACAGACTGAGAAAGCAGAGAAAATGTGTCTCCTGCAAACTGTTCCCTTGGTGCTAGATGAACGAACGTCTCTCCACTTGCTCAGTTCTGAGAGATAAGTGTGTGTGAAAGCCGTCCTTCACTTAGTTTGATGGGATCACAAAGTTTCTTTTCAGTTGCAAACTCCATTCCATACATATATATGGGGAGGTATTAGCTCCAACTCGGTTTTACAGTGAAAACTGCAGGAACTTCTAACCGGCACTAGGAAACAGACTGAGAAAGAAGAGAGAATGGGTCTCCTGCAACCCGTTCCCTTGGTGCTAGATGAACGAACGTCTCTCCATTGCTCAGTTCTGAGAGATAAATTTGTGTGAAAGACGTCCTTCACCTAGCTTGTTGGGAAGAAAAAGTTTCTTTTCAGTTGCAAACTCCATTCCATACATATATATGGGGAGGTATTAGCTCCAACTCGGTTTTACAGTGAAAACTGCAGGAACTTCAAACCGGCACTAGGAAACAGACTGAGAAAGCAGAGAAAAAGTGTCTCCTGCAACCCGTTCCCTTGGTGCTAGATGAACGAACGTCTCTCCACTTGCTCAGTTCCGAGAGATAAGTGTGTGTGAAAGCCGTCCTTCAACTAGCTTGTTTGGAACACAAAGTTTCTTTTCAGTTGCAAACTCCATTCCATACATATATATTGGGAGGTACTAGCTCCAACTCGGTTTTACAGTGAAAAATGCAGGAACTTCAAACGGGCACTAGGAAACAGACTGAGAAAGCAGAGAAAATGTGTCTCCGGCAAACCGTTCCCTTGGTGCTAGATGAACGAACGTCTCTCCCCTTGCTCAGTTCTGAGAGATAAGTGTGTGTGAAAGCCGTCCTTCACCTAGCTTGATGGGATCACAAAGTTTCTTTTCAGTTGCAAACTCCATTCCATACATATATATGGGGTGGTACTAGCTCCAACTCGGTTTTACAGTGAAAACTGCAGGAACTTGATACCGGCACTAGGAAACAGACTGAGAAAGCAGAGAAAAAGTGTCTCCTGCAACCCGTTCCCTTGGTGCTAGATGAAAGAACGTCTCTCCATTGCTCAGTTCTGAGAGATAAATGTGTGTGAAAGCCGTCCTTCACCTAGCTTGTTGGGAACACAAAGTTTCTTTTCAGTTGCAAACTCCATTCCATACATATATATGGGGAGGTATTAGCTCCAACTCGGTTTTACAGTGAAAACTGCAGGAACTTCAAACCGGCACTAGGAAACAGACTGAGAAAGCAGAGAAAAAGTGTCTCCTGCAACCCGTTCCCTTGGTGCTAGATGAACGAACGTCTCTCCACTTGCTCAGTTCTAAGAGATAAGTGTGTGTGAAAGCCGTCCTTCACCTAGCTTGTTGGGAACACAAAGTTTCTTTTCAGTTGCAAAATTCCATTCCATACATATATATGGTGAGGTACTAGCTCCAACTCGGTTTTACAGTGAAAACTGCAGGAAGTTCAAACCGGCACTAGGAAACAGACTGAGAAAGCAGAGAAAATGTGTCTCCTGCAAACAGTTCCCTTGGTGCTAGATGAACGAACGTCTCTCCACTTGCTCAGTTCTGAGAGATAAGTGTGTGTGAAAGCCGTCCTTCACTTAGCTTGATGGGATCACAAAGTTTCTTTTCAGTTGCAAACTCCATTCCATACATATATATGGGAAGGTATTAGCTCCAACTCGGTTTTACAGTGAAAACTGCAGGAACTTCAAACCGGCACTAGGAAACAGACTGAGAAAGCAGAGAAAAATTGTCTCCTGCAACCCGTTCCCTTGGTGCTAGATGAACGAACGTCTCTCCACTTGCTCAGTTCCGAGAGATAAGTGTGTGTGAAAGCCGTCCTTCAAATAGCTTGTTTGGAACACAAAGTTTCTTTTCAGTTGCAAACTCCATTCCATACATATATATTGGGAGGTACTAGCTCCAACTCGGTTTTACAGTGAAAAATGCAGGAACTTCAAACGGGCACTAGGAAACAGACTTAGAAAGCAGAGAAAATGTGTCTCCTGCAAACCGTTCCCTTGGTGCTAGATGAACGAACGTCTCTCCACTTGCTCAGTTCTGAGAGATAAGTGTGTGTGAAAGCCGTCCTACACCTAGCTTGATGGGATCACAAAGTTTCTTTTCAGTTGCAAACTCCATTCCATACATATATATGGGGAGGTACTAGCTCCAACTCGGTTTTACAGTGACAACTGCAGGAACTTGAAACCGGCACTAGGAAACAGACTGAGAAAGCAGAGAAAAAGTGTCTCCTGCAACCCGTTTCCTTGGTGCTAGATGAAAGAACGTCACTCCATTGCTCAGTTCTGAGACATAAATGTGTGTGAAAGCCGTCCTTCACCTAGCTTGTTGGGAACACAAAGTTTGTTTTCAGTTGCAAACTCCATTCCATACATATATATGGGGAGGTATTAGCTCCAACTCGGTTTTACAGTGAAAACTGCAGGAACTTCAAACCGGCACTAGGAAACAGACTGAGAAAGCAGAGAAAAGTGTCTCCTGCAACGCGTTCCCTTGGTGCTAGATGAACGAACGTCTCTCCACTTGCTCAGTTCTGAGAGATAAGTGTGTGTGAAAGCCGTCCTTCACCTAGCTTGTTGGGAACACAAAGTTTCTTTTCAGTTGCAAACTCCATTCCATACATATATATGGGGAGGTACTAGCTCCAACTCGGTTTTACAGTGAAAACTGCAGGAACTTCAAACCGGCACTAGGAAACAGACTGAGAAAGCAGAGAAAATGTGTCTCCTGCAAACAGTTCCCTTGGTGCTAGATGAACGAACGTCTCTCCACTTGCTCAGTTCTGAGAGATAAGTGTGTGTGAAAGCCGTCCTTCACTTAGTTTGATGGGATCACAAAGTTTCTTTTCAGTTTCAAACTCCATTCCATACATATATATGGGGAGGTATTAGCTCCAACTCGGTTTTACAGTGAAAACTGCAGGAACTTCTAACCGGCACTAGGAAACAGACTGAGAAAGCAGAGAAAAAGTGTCTCCTGCAACCCGTTCCCTTGGTGCTAGATGAACGAACGTCTCTCCATTGCTCAGTTCTGAGAGATAAATTTGTGTGAAAGACGTCCTTCACCTAGCTTGTTGGGAACACAAAGTTTCTTTTCAGTTGCAAACTCCATTCCATACATATATATGGGGAGGTACTAGCTCCAACTCGGTTTTACAGTGAAAACTGCAGGAACTTCAAACCGGCACTAGGAAACAGACTGAGAAAGCAGAGAAAAAGTGTCTCCTGCAACCCGTTCCCTTGGTGCTAGATGAACGAACGTCTCTCCACTTGCTCAGTTCCGAGAGATAAGTGTGTGTGAAAGCCGTCCTTCAACTAGCTTGTTTGGAACACAAAGTTTCTTTTCAGTTGCAAACTCCATTCCATACATATATATGGGGAGGTACTAGCTCCAACTCGGTTTTACAGTGAAAAATGCAGGAACTTCAAACGGGCACTAGGAAACAGACTGAGAAAGCAGAGAAAATGTGTCTCCTGCAAACCGTTCCCTTGGTGCTAGATGAACGAACGTCTCTCCACTTGCTCAGTTCTGAGAGATAAGTGTGTGTGAAAGCCGTCCTTCACCTAGCTTGATGGGATCACAAAGTTTCTTTTCAGTTGCAAACTCCAATCCATACATATATATGGGGAGGTACTAGCTCCAACTCGGTTTTACAGTGAAAACTGCAGGAACTTGAAACCGGCACTAGGAAACAGACTGAGAAAGCAGAGAAAAAGTGTCTCCTGCAACCCGTTCCCTTGGTGCTAGATGAAAGAACGTCTCTCCATTGCTCAGTTCTGAGAGATAAATGTGTGTGAAAGCCGTCCTTCACCTAGCTTGTTGGGAACACAAACTTTCTTTTCAGTTGCAAACTCCATTCCATACATATATATGGGGAGGTATTAGCTCCAACGCGGTTTTACAGTGAAAACTGCAGGAACTTCAAACCGGCACTAGGAAATATACTGAGAAAGCAGAGAAAAAGAGTCTCCTGAAACCCGTTCCCTTGGTGCTAGATGAACGAACGTCTCTCCACTTGCTCAGTTCTGAGAGATAAGTGTGTGTGAAAGCCGTCCTTCACCTAGCTTGTTGGGAACACAAAGTTTCTTTTCAGTTGCAAAATTCCATTCCATACATATATATGGGGAGGTACTAGCTCCAACTCGGTTTTACCGTGAAAACTGCAGGAAGTTCAAACCGGCACTAGGAAACAGACTGAGAAAGCAGAGAAAATGTGTCTCCTGCAAACAGTTCCCTTGGTGATAGATGAACGAACGTCTCTCCACTTGCTCAGTTCTGAGAGATAAGTGTGTGTGAAAGCCGTCCTTCACTTAGCTTGATGGGATCACAAAGTTTCTTTTCAGTTGCAAACTCCATTCCATACATATATATGGGGAGGTATTATCTCCAACTCGGTTTTGCAGTGAAAACTGCAGGAACTTCTAACCGGCACTAGGAAACAGACTGAGAAAGAAGAGAAAATGGGTCTCCTGCAACCCGTTCCCTTGGTGCTAGATGAACGAACGTCTCTCCATTGCTCAGTTCTGAGAGATAAATGTGTGTGAAAGCCGTCCTTCACCTAGCTTGTTGGGAACACAAAGTTTCTTTTCAGTTGCAAACTCCATTCCATACATATATATGGGGAGGTATTAGCTCCAACTCGGTTTTACAGTTAAACTGCAGGAACTTCAAACCGGCACTAGGAAACAGAATGAGAAAGCAGAGAAAAAGTGTCTCCTGCCACCCGTTCCCTTGGTGCTAGATGAACGAACGTCTCTCCACTTGCTAAGTTCTGAGAGATAAGTGTGTGTGAAAGTCGTCCTTCACCTAGCTTTTTGGGAACACAAAGTTTCTTTTCAGTTGCAAACTCCATTCCATACATATATATGGGGAGGTATGAGCTCCAACTCGGTTTTACAGTGAAAACTGAAGGAACTTCGAACCGGCACTTGGAAACAGACTGAGAAAGCAGAGTAAAAGTGTCTCCTGCAACCCGTTCCCTTGGTGCTAGATGAACGAACGTCTCTCCACTTGCTCAGTTCTGAGAGATAAGTGTGTGTGAAAGCCGTCCTTCACCTAGCTTGTTGGGATCACAAAGCTTCTTTTCAGTTGCAAACTCCATTCCATACATATATATGGGGAGGTACAAGCTCCAACCCTGTTTTACAGTGAAAACTGCAGGAACTTCAAACCGGCACTAGGAAACAGACTGAGAAAGCAGAGAAAAAGTGTCTCCTGCAACCCGTTCCCTTGGAGCTAGATGAACGAATGTCTCTCCACTTGCTCAGTTCTGAGAGATAAGTGTGTGTGAAAGCCGTCCTTCACCTAGCTTGTTGGGAACACAAAGTTTCTTTTCAGTTGCAAACTCCATTCCATACATATATGTGGGGAGGTACTAGCTCCAACTCGGTTTTACAGTGAAAACTGCAGGAACTTCAAACCGGGACTAGGAAACAGACTGAGAAAGCAGAGAAAAAGTGTCTCCTGCAACCCGTTCCCTTTGTGCTAGATGAACGAACGTCCCTCCACTTGCTCAGTTCTGAGAGATAAGTATGTGTGAAAGCCGTCCTTCACCTAGCTTGTTGGGAACACAAAGTTTTTTCAGTTGCAAACTCCATTCCATACATATATATGGGGAGGTACAAGCTCCAACTCGGTTTTACAGTGAAAACTGCAGGAACTTCAAACCGGCACTAGGAAACAGACTGAGAAAGCAGAGAAAAAGTGTCTCCTGCAACCCGTTCCCTTAGTGCGAGATGAACGAACGTCTCTCCACTTGCTCATTTCTGAGAGATAAATGTGTGTGAAAGCCGTCCTTCAACTAGCTTGTTGGGAACACAAAGTTTCTTTTCAGTTGCAAACTCCATTCCATACATATATATGGGGAGGTACAAGCTCCAACTCGGTTTTACAGTGAAAACTGCAGGAACTTCAAACCGGCACTAGGAATCAGACTGAGAAAGCAGAGAAAAAGTGTCTCCTGCAACCCGTTCCCTTGGTGATAGATGAACAATCGTCTCTCCACTTGCTCAGTTCTGAGAGATAAGTGTGTGTGAAAGCCGTCCATCACCTAGCTTGATGGGATCACAAAGTTTCTTTTCAGTTGCAAACTCCATTCCATACATATATATGGGGAGGTACTAGCTCCAAATGGTTTTACAGTGAAAACTGCAGGAACTTCAAACCGGCACTAGGAAACAGACTGAGAAAGCAGAGAAAATGTGTCTCCTGCAACCCGTTTCCTTTATGCTAGATGAACGAACGTCTCTCCACTTGCTAATTTCTGAGAGATATGTGTGTGTGAAAGCCGACATACACCTAGCTTGATGGGAACACAAAGTTTCTTTTCAGTTGCAAACTCCATTCCATACATATATATGGGGAGGTACTAGCTCCAACTCGGTTTTACAGTGAAAACTGCAGGAACTTCAAACCGGCACTAGGAAACAGACTGAGAAAGCAGAGAAAAAGTGTCTCCTGCAACCCGTTCCCTTGGTGCTAGATGAACGAACGTCTCTCCACACGCTCATTTCTGAGAGATAAGTGTGTGTGAAAGCCGTCGTTCACCTAGCTTGTTGGGAACACAAAGTTTCTTTTCAGTTGCAAACTCCATTCCATACATATATATGGGGAGGTACAAGCTCCAACTCGGTTTTACAGTGAAAACTGCAGGAACTTCAAACCGGCACTAGGAATCAGACTGAGAAAGCAGAGAAAAAGTGTCTCCTGCAACCCGTTCCCTTGGTGATAGATGAACAATCGTCTCTCCACTTGCTTAGTTCTGAGAGATAAGTGTGTGTGAAAGCCGTCCATCACCTAGCTTGATGGGATCACAAAGTTTCTTTTCAGTTGCAAACTCCATTCCATACATATATATGGGGAGGTACTAGCTCCAAATGGTTTTACAGTGAAAACTGCAGGAACTTCAAACCGGCACTAGGAAACAGACTGAGAAAGCAGAGAAAATGTGTATCCTGCAACCCGTTTCCTTTATGCTAGATGAACGAACGTCTCTCCACTTGCTAATTTCTGAGAGATATGTGTGTGTGAAAGCCGACATACACCTAGCTTGATGGGAACACAAAGTTTCTTTTCAGTTGCAAACTCCATTCCATACATATATATGGGGAGGTACTAGCTCCAACTCGGTTTTACAGTGAAAACTGCAGGAACTTCAAACCGGCACTAGGAAACAGACTGAGAAAGCAGAGAAAAAGTGTCTCCTGCAACCCGTTCCCTTGGTGCTAGATGAACGAACGTCTCTCCACACGCTCATTTCTGAGAGATAAGTGTGTGTGAAAGCCGTCGTTCACCTAGCTTGTTGGGAACACAAAGTTTCTTTTCAGTTGCAAACTCCATTCCATACATATATATGGGGAGGTACTAGCTCCAACTCGGTTTTACAGTGAAAACTGCAGGAACTTCAAACCGGCACTAGGAAACAGACTGAGAAAGCAGAGAAAAAGTGTCTCCTGCAACCCGTTCCCTTGGTGCTAGATGAACGATCGTCTCTCCACTTGCTCAGTTCTGAGAAATAAGTGTGTGTGAAAGCCGTCCTTCACCTAGCTTGTTGGGAACACAAAATTTCTTTTCATTTGCAAACACCATTCCATACATATATATGGGGAGGTACTAGCTCCAACTCGGTTTTACAGTGAAAACTGCAGGAACTTCAAACCGGCACTAGTAAACAGACTGAGAAAGCAGAGATAAAGTGTCTCCTGCAACCCGTTCCCTTGGTGCTAGATGAAAGAACGTCTCTCCATTGCTCAGTTCTGAGAGATAAATGTGTGTGAAAGCCGTCCTTCACCTAGCTTGTTGGGAACACAAAGTTTCTTTTCAGTAGCAAACTCCATTCCATACATATATATGGGGAGGTACTAGCTCCAACTCGGTTTTACAGTGAAAACTGCAGGAACTTCTAACCGGAACTAGGAAACAGACTGAGAAAGCAGAGAAAATGTGTCTCCTGCAACCCGTTCCCTTGGTGCTAGATGAACAATCGTCTCTCCACTTGCTCAGTTCTGAGAGATAAGTGTGTGTTAAAGCCGTTCTTCACCTAGCTTGTTGGGAACACAAAGTTTCTTTTCAGTTGCAAACTCCATTCCATACATATATATGGGGAGGTACTAGCTCCAACTCGGTTTTACAGTGAAAACTGCAGGAACTTCAAACCGGCACTAGGAAACAGACTGAGAAAGCAGAGAAAAAGTGTTTCCTGCAACCCGTTCCCTTGGTGCTACATGAAAGAACGTCTCTCCATTGCTCAGTTCTGAGAGATAAATGTGTGTGAAAGCCGTCCTTCACCTAGCATGTTGGGAACACAAAGTTTCTTTTCAGTTGCAAACTCCATTCCATACATATATATGGGGAGGTATTAGCTCCAACTCGGTTTTACAGTGAAAACTGCAGGAACTTCAAACCGGCACTAGGAAACAGACTGAGAAAGCAGAGAAATAGTGTCCCCTGCAACCCGTTCCCTTGGTGCTAGATGAACGAACGTCTCTCCACTTGCTCATTTCTGAGAGATAAGTGTGTGTGAAAGCCGTCCTTCACCTAGCTTGTTGGGAACACAAAGTTTCTTTTCAGTTGCAAACTCCATTCCATACATATATATGGGGAGGTACAAGCTCCAAATCGGTTTCACAGTGAAAACTGCAGGAACTTCAAACCGGCACTAGGATACAGACTGAGAAAGCAGAGAAAAAGTGTCTCCTGCAACCCGTTCCCTTGGTGCTAGATGAACGAACGTCTCTCCACTTGCTCAGTTCTGAGAGATAAGTGTGTGTGAAAGCCGTCCTTCACCTAGCTTGTTGGGAACACAAAGTTTCTTTTCAGTTGCAAACTCCATTCCATACATATATATGGGGAGGTACTAGCTCCAACTCGGTTTTACAGTGAAAACTGCAGGAACTTCAAACCGTCACTAGGAAACAGACTGAGAAAGCAGAGAAAAAGTGTCTCCTGCAACCCGTTCCCTTGGTGCTAGATGAACGAACGTCTCTCCACTTGCTCAGTTCCGAGAGATAAGTGTGTGTGAAAGCCGTCCTTCAACTAGCTTGTTTGGAACACAAAGTTTCTTTTCAGTTGCAAACACCATTCCATACATATATATGGGGAGGTTCTAGCTCCAACTCAGTTTTACAGTGAAAAATGCAGGAACTTCAAACGGGCACTAGGAAACAGACTGAGAAAGCAGAGAAAATGTGTCTCCTGCAAACCATTCCCTTGGTGCTAGATGAACGAACGTCTCTCCACTTGCTCAGTTCTGAGAGATAAGTGTGTGTGAAAGCCGTCCTTCACCTAGCTTGATGGGATCACAAAGTTTCTTTTCAGTTGCAAACTCCATTCCATACATATATATGGGGAGGTACTAGCTCCAACTCGGTTTTACAGTGAAAACTGCAGTAACTTGAAACCGGCACTAGGAAACAGACTGAGAAAGCAGAGAAAAAGTGTCTCCTGCAACCCGTTCCCTTGGTGCTAGATGAAAGAACGTCTCTCCATTGCTCAGTTCTGAGAGATAAATGTGTGTGAAAGCCGTCCTTCACCTAGCTTGTTGGGAACACAAAATTTCTTTTCAGTTGCAAACTCCATTCCATACATATATATGGGGAGGTATTAGCTCCAACTCGGTTTTACAGTGAAAACTGCACGAACTTCAAACCGGCACTAGGAAACAGACTGAGAAAGCAGAGAAAAAGTGTCTCCTGCAACCCGTTCCCTTGGTGCTAGATGAACGAACGTCTCTCCACTTTCTCAGTTCTGAGAGATAAGTGTGTGTGAAAGCCGTCCTTCACCTAGCTTGTTGGGAACACAAAGTTTCTTTTCAGTTGCAAACTCCATTCCATACATATATATGGGGAGGTACTAGCTCCAACTCGATTTTACAGTGAAAACTGCAGGAACTTCAATCCGGCTCTAGGAAACAGACTGAGAAAGCAGAGAAAATGTGTCTCCTGCAAACTGTTCACTTGGTGCTAGATGAACGAACGTCTCTCCACTTGCTCAGTTCTGAGAGATAAGTGTGTGTGAAAGCCGTCCTTCACTTAGTTTGATGGGATCACAAAGTTTCTTTTCAGTTGCAAACTCCATTCCATACATATATATGGGGAGGTATTAGCTCCAACTCGGTTTTACAGTGAAAACTGCAGGAACTTCTAACCGGCACTAGGAAACAGACTGAGAAAGAAGAGAGAATGGGTCTCCTGCAACCCGTTCCCTTGGTGCTAGATGAACGAACGTCTCTCCATTGCTCAGTTCTGAGAGATAAATTTGTGTGAAAGACGTCCTTCACCTAGCTTGTTGGGAACAAAAATTTTCTTTTCAGTTGAAACTCCATTCCATACATATATATGGGGAGGTATTAGCTCCAACTCGGTTTTACAGTGAAAACTGCAGGAACTTCAAACCGGCACTAGGAAACAGACTGAGAAAGCAGAGAAAAAGTGTCTCCTGCAACCCGTTCCCTTGGTGCTAGATGAACGAACGTCTCTCCACTTGCTCAGTTCCGAGAGATAAGTGTGTGTGAAAGCCGTCCTTCAACTAGCTTGTTGGAACACAAAGTTTCTTTTCAGTTGCAAACTCCATTCCATACATATATATTGGGAGGTACTAGCTCCAACTCGGTTTTACAGTGAAAAATGCAGGAACTTCAAACGGGCACTAGGAAACAGACTGAGAAAGCAGAGAAAAAGTGTCTCCTGCAACCCGTTCCCTTGGTGCTAGATGAACGAACGTCTCTCCACTTGCTCAGTTCTGAGAGATAAGTGTGTGTGAAAGCCGTCCTTCACCTAGCTTGTTGGGAACACAAAGTTTCTTTTCAGTTGCAAAATTCCATTCCATACATATATATGGGGAGGTACTAGCTCCAACTCGGATTTACAGTGAAAACTACAGGAAGTTCAAACCGGCACTAGGAAACAGACTGAGAAAGCAGAGAAAATGTGTCTCCTGCAAACAGTTCCCTTGGTGCTAGATGAACGAACGTCTCTCCACTTGCTCAGTTCTGAGAGATAAGTGTGTGTGAAAGCCGTCCTTCACTTAGCTTGATGGGATCACAAAGTTTCTTTTCAGTTGCAAACTCCATTCCATACATATATATGGGGAGGTATTAGCTCCAACTCGGTTTTACATTGAAAACTGCAGGAACTTCAAACCGGCACTAGGAAACAGACTGAGAAAGCAGAGAAAAAGTGTCTCCTGCAACCCGTTCCCTTGGTGCTAGATGAACGAACGTCTCTCCACTTGCTCAGTTCCGAGAGATAAGTGTGTGTGAAAGCCGTCCTTCAACTAGCTTGTTTGGAACACAAAGTTTCTTTTCAGTTGCAAACTCCATTCCATACATATATATTGGGAGGTACTAGCTCCAACTCGGTTTTACAGTGAAAAATGCAGGAACTTCAAAAGGGCACTAGGAAACAGACTGAGAAAGCAGAGAAAATGTGTCTCCGGCAAACCGTTCCCTTGGTGCTAGATGAACGAACGTCTCTCCACTTGCTCAGTTCTGAGAGATAAGTGTGTGTGAAAGCCGTCCTTCACCTAGCTTGATGGGATCACAAAGTTTCTTTTCAGTTGCAAACTCCATTCCATACATATATATGGGGAGGTACTAGCTCCAACTCGGTTTTACAGTGAAAACTGCAGGAACTTGAAACCGGCACTAGGAATCAGACTGAGAAAGCAGAGAAAAAGTGTCTCCTGCAACCCGTTCCCTTGGTGCTAGATGAAAGAACGTCTCTCCATTGCTCAGTTCTGAGAGATAAATGTGTGTGAAAGCCGTCCTTCACCTAGCTTGTTGGGAGCACAAAGTTTCTTTTCAGTTGCAAACTCCATTCCATACATATATATGGGGAGGTATTAGCTCCAACTCGGTTTTACAGTGAAAACTGCAGGAACTTCAAACCGGCACTAGGAAACAGACTGAGAAAGCAGAGAAAAAGTGTCTCCTGCAACCCGTTCCCTTGGTGCTAGATGAACGAACGTCTCTCCACTTGCTCAGTTCTGAGAGATAAGTGTGTGTGAAAGCCGTCCTTCACCTAGCTTGTTGGGAACACAAAGTTTCTTTTCAGTTGCAAACTCCATTCCATACATATATATGGGGAGGTACAAACTCCAACTCGGATTTACAGTGAAAACTGCAGGAACTTCAAACCGGCAGTAGGAAACATACTGAGAAAGCAGAGAAAATGTGTCTCCTGCAACCCGTTCCCTTGGTGCTAGATGAACGAACGTCTCTCCACTTGCTCATTTCTGAGAGATAAGTGTGTGTGAAAGCCGACATACACCTAGCTTGATGGGAACACAAAGTTTCTTTTCAGTTGCAAACTCCATTCCATACATATATATGGGGAGGTACTAGCTCCAACTCGGTTTTACAGTGAAAACTGCAGGAACTTCAAACCGGCACTAGGAAACAGACTGAGAAAGCAGAGAAAAAGTGTCTCCTGCAACCCGTTCCCTTGGTGCTAGATGAACGAACGTCTCTCCACACGCTCATTTCTGAGAGATAAGTGTGTGTGAAAGCCGTCGTTCACCTAGCTTGTTGGGAACACAAAGTTTCTTTTCAGTTGCAAACTCCATTCCATACATATATATGGGGAGGTACTAGCTCCAACTCGGTTTTACAGTGAAAACTGCAGGAACTTCAAACCGGCACTAGGAAACAGACTGAGAAAGCAGAGAAAAAGTGTCTCCTGCAACCCGTTCCCTTGGTGCTAGATGAACGATCGTCTCTCCACTTGCTCAGTTCTGAGAAATAAGTGTGTGTGAAAGCCGTCCTTCACCTAGCTTGTTGGGAACACAAAATTTCTTTTCATTTGCAAACTCCATTCCATACATATATATGGGGAGGTACTAGCTCCAACTCGGTTTTACAGTGAAAACTGCAGGAACTTCAAACCGGCACTAGTAAACAGACTGAGAAAGCAGAGATAAAGTGTCTCCTGCAACCCGTTCCCTTGGTGCTAGATGAAAGAACGTCTCTCCATTGCTCAGTTCTGAGAGATAAATGTGTGTGAAAGCCGTCCTTCACCTAGCTTGTTGGGAACACAAAGTTTCTTTTCAGTTGCAAACTCCATTCCATACATATATATGGGGAGGTATTAGCTCCAACTCGGTTTTACAGTGAAAACTGCAGGAACTTCAAACCGGCACTAGGAAACAGACTGAGAAAGCAGAGAAAAAGTGTCTCCTGCAACCCGTTCCCTTGGTGCTAGATGAACGAACGTCTCTCCACTTGCTCATTTCTGAGAGATAAGTGTGTGTGAAAGCCGTCCTTCACCTAGCTTGTTGGGAACACAAAGTTTCTTTTCAGTAGCAAACTCCATTCCATACATATATATGGGGAGGTACTAGCTCCAACTCGGTTTTACAGTGAAAACTGCAGGAACTTCTAACCGGAACTAGGAAACAGACTGAGAAAGCAGAGAAAATGTGTCTCCTGCAACCCGTTCCCTTGGTGCTAGATGAACAATCGTCTCTCCACTTGCTCAGTTCTGAGAGATAAGTGTGTGTTAAAGCCGTTCTTCACCTAGCTTGTTGGGAACACAAAGTTTCTTTTCAGTTGCAAACTCCATTCCATACATATATATGGGGAGGTACTAGCTCCAACTCGGTTTTACAGTGAAAACTGCAGGAACTTCAAACCGGCACTAGGAAACAGACTGAGAAAGCAGAGAAAAAGTGTTTCCTGCAACCCGTTCCCTTGGTGCTACATGAAAGAACGTCTCTCCATTGCTCAGTTCTGAGAGATAAATGTGTGTGAAAGCCGTCCTTCACCTAGCATGTTGGGAACACAAAGTTTCTTTTCAGTTGCAAACTCCATTCCATACATATATATGGGGAGGTATTAGCTCCAACTCGGTTTTACAGTGAAAACTGCAGGAACTTCAAACCGGCACTAGGAAACAGACTGAGAAAGCAGAGAAATAGTGTCCACTGCAACCCGTTCCCTTGGTGCTAGATGAACGAACGTCTCTCCACTTGCTCATTTCTGAGAGATAAGTGTGTGTGAAAGCCGTCCTTCACCTAGCTTGTTGGGAACACAAAGTTTCTTTTCAGTTGCAAACTCCATTCCATACATATATATGGGGAGGTACAAGCTCCAAATCGGTTTCACAGTGAAAACTGCAGGAACTTCAAACCGGCACTAGGATACAGACTGAGAAAGCAGAGAAAAAGTGTCTCCTGCAACCCGTTCCCTTGGTGCTAGATGAACGAACGTCTCTCCACTTGCTCAGTTCTGAGAGATAAGTGTGTGTGAAAGCCGTCCTTCACCTAGCTTGTTGGGAACACAAAGTTTCTTTTCAGTTGCAAACTCCATTCCATACATATATATGGGGAGGTACTAGCTCCAACTCGGTTTTACAGTGAAAACTGCAGGAACTTCAAACCGTCACTAGGAAACAGACTGAGAAAGCAGAGAAAAAGTGTCTCCTGCAACCCGTTCCCTTGGTGCTAGATGAACGAACGTCTCTCCACTTGCTCAGTTCCGAGAGATAAGTGTGTGTGAAAGCCGTCCTTCAACTAGCTTGTTTGGAACACAAAGTTTCTTTTCAGTTGCAAACACCATTCCATACATATATATGGGGAGGTTCTAGCTCCAACTCAGTTTTACAGTGAAAAATGCAGGAACTTCAAACGGGCACTAGGAAACAGACTGAGAAAGCAGAGAAAATGTGTCTCCTGCAAACCATTCCCTTGGTGCTAGATGAACGAACGTCTCTCCACTTGCTCAGTTCTGAGAGATAAGTGTGTGTGAAAGCCGTCCTTCACCTAGCTTGATGGGATCACAAAGTTTCTTTTCAGTTGCAAACTCCATTCCATACATATATATGGGGAGGTACTAGCTCCAACTCGGTTTTACAGTGAAAACTGCAGTAACTTGAAACCGGCACTAGGAAACAGACTGAGAAAGCAGAGAAAAAGTGTCTCCTGCAACCCGTTCCCTTGGTGCTAGATGAAAGAACGTCTCTCCATTGCTCAGTTCTGAGAGATAAATGTGTGTGAAAGCCGTCCTTCACCTAGCTTGTTGGGAACACAAAATTTCTTTTCAGTTGCAAACTCCATTCCATACATATATATGGGGAGGTATTAGCTCCAACTCGGTTTTACAGTGAAAACTGCACGAACTTCAAACCGGCACTAGGAAACAGACTGAGAAAGCAGAGAAAAAGTGTCTCCTGCAACCCGTTCCCTTGGTGCTAGATGAACGAACGTCTCTCCACTTTCTCAGTTCTGAGAGATAAGTGTGTGTGAAAGCCGTCCTTCACCTAGCTTGTTGGGAACACAAAGTTTCTTTTCAGTTGCAAACTCCATTCCATACATATATATGGGGAGGTACTAGCTCCAACTCGATTTTACAGTGAAAACTGCAGGAACTTCAATCCGGCTCTAGGAAACAGACTGAGAAAGCAGAGAAAATGTGTCTCCTGCAAACTGTTCACTTGGTGCTAGATGAACGAACGTCTCTCCACTTGCTCAGTTCTGAGAGATAAGTGTGTGTGAAAGCCGTCCTTCACTTAGTTTGATGGGATCACAAAGTTTCTTTTCAGTTGCAAACTCCATTCCATACATATATATGGGGAGGTATTAGCTCCAACTCGGTTTTACAGTGAAAACTGCAGGAACTTCTAACCGGCACTAGGAAACAGACTGAGAAAGAAGAGAGAATGGGTCTCCTGCAACCCGTTCCCTTGGTGCTAGATGAACGAACGTCTCTCCATTGCTCAGTTCTGAGAGATAAATTTGTGTGAAAGACGTCCTTCACCTAGCTTGTTGGGAACAAATATTTTCTTTTCAGTTGAAACTCCATTCCATACATATATATGGGGAGGTATTAGCTCCAACTCGGTTTTACAGTGAAAACTGCAGGAACTTCAAACCGGCACTAGGAAACAGACTGAGAAAGCAGAGAAAAAGTGTCTCCTGCAACCCGTTCCCTTGGTGCTAGATGAACGAACGTCTCTCCACTTGCTCAGTTCCGAGAGATAAGTGTGTGTGAAAGCCGTCCTTCAACTAGCTTGTTGGAACACAAAGTTTCTTTTCAGTTGCAAACTCCATTCCATACATATATATTGGGAGGTACTAGCTCCAACTCGGTTTTACAGTGAAAAATGCAGGAACTTCAAACGGGCACTAGGAAACAGACTGAGAAAGCAGAGAAAAAGTGTCTCCTGCAACCCGTTCCCTTGGTGCTAGATGAACGAACGTCTCTCCACTTGCTCAGTTCTGAGAGATAAGTGTGTGTGAAAGCCGTCCTTCACCTAGCTTGTTGGGAACACAAAGTTTCTTTTCAGTTGCAAAATTCCATTCCATACATATATATGGGGAGGTACTAGCTCCAACTCGGATTTACAGTGAAAACTACAGGAAGTTCAAACCGGCACTAGGAAACAGACTGAGAAAGCAGAGAAAATGTGTCTCCTGCAAACAGTTCCCTTGGTGCTAGATGAACGAACGTCTCTCCACTTGCTCAGTTCTGAGAGATAAGTGTGTGTGAAAGCCGTCCTTCACTTAGCTTGATGGGATCACAAAGTTTCTTTTCAGTTGCAAACTCCATTCCATACATATATATGGGGAGGTATTAGCTCCAACTCGGTTTTACATTGAAAACTGCAGGAACTTCAAACCGGCACTAGGAAACAGACTGAGAAAGCAGAGAAAAAGTGTCTCCTGCAACCCGTTCCCTTGGTGCTAGATGAACGAACGTCTCTCCACTTGCTCAGTTCCGAGAGATAAGTGTGTGTGAAAGCCGTCCTTCAACTAGCTTGTTTGGAACACAAAGTTTCTTTTCAGTTGCAAACTCCATTCCATACATATATATTGGGAGGTACTAGCTCCAACTCGGTTTTACAGTGAAAAATGCAGGAACTTCAAAAGGGCACTAGGAAACAGACTGAGAAAGCAGAGAAAATGTGTCTCCGGCAAACCGTTCCCTTGGTGCTAGATGAACGAACGTCTCTCCACTTGCTCAGTTCTGAGAGATAAGTGTGTGTGAAAGCCGTCCTTCACCTAGCTTGATGGGATCACAAAGTTTCTTTTCAGTTGCAAACTCCATTCCATACATATATATGGGGAGGTACTAGCTCCAACTCGGTTTTACAGTGAAAACTGCAGGAACTTGAAACCGGCACTAGGAATCAGACTGAGAAAGCAGAGAAAAAGTGTCTCCTGCAACCCGTTCCCTTGGTGCTAGATGAAAGAACGTCTCTCCATTGCTCAGTTCTGAGAGATAAATGTGTGTGAAAGCCGTCCTTCACCTAGCTTGTTGGGAGCACAAAGTTTCTTTTCAGTTGCAAACTCCATTCCATACATATATATGGGGAGGTATTAGCTCCAACTCGGTTTTACAGTGAAAACTGCAGGAACTTCAAACCGGCACTAGGAAACAGACTGAGAAAGCAGAGAAAAAGTGTCTCCTGCAACCCGTTCCCTTGGTGCTAGATGAACGAACGTCTCTCCACTTGCTCAGTTCTGAGAGATAAGTGTGTGTGAAAGCCGTCCTTCACCTAGCTTGTTGGGAACACAAAGTTTCTTTTCAGTTGCAAACTCCATTCCATACATATATATGGGGAGGTACAAACTCCAACTCGGATTTACAGTGAAAACTGCAGGAACTTCAAACCGGCAGTAGGAAACATACTGAGAAAGCAGAGAAAATGTGTCTCCTGCAACCCGTTCCCTTGGTGCTAGATGAACGAACGTCTCTCCACTTGCTCATTTCTGAGAGATAAGTGTGTGTGAAAGCCGTCCTTCACCTAGCTTGTTGGGATCACAAAGCTTCTTTTCAGTTGCAAACTCCATTCCATACATATATATGGGGAGGTACAAGCTCCAACTCAGGTTTACAGTGAAAAATGCAGGAACTTCAAACCGGCACTAGGAAACAGCCTGAGAAAGCAGAGAAAAAGTGTCTCCTGCAACCCGTTCCCTTGGTGCTAGATGAACGAACGTCTCTCCACTTGCTCAGTTCTGAGAGATAAGTGTGTGTGAAAGCCGTCCCTCACCTAGCTTGTTGGGAACACAAAGTTTCTTTTCCGTTGCAAACTCCATTCCATACATATATGTGGGAGGTACTAGCTCCAACTCGGTTTTACAGTGAAAACTGCAGGAACTTCAAACCGGGACTAGGAAACAGACTGAGAAAGCAGAGAAAAAGTGTCTCCTGCAACCCGTTCCCTTTGTGCTAGATGAACAAACGTCTCTCCACTTGCTCAGTTCTGAGAGATAAGTGTGTGTGAAAGCCGTCCTTCACCTAGGTTGTTGGGAACACAAAGTTTCTTTTCAGTTGCAAACTCCATTCCATACATATGTATGGGGAGGTACAAGCTCCAACTCGGTTTTACAGTGAAAACTGCAGGAACTTCAAACCGGCACTAGGAAACAGACTGAGAAAGCAGAGAAAAAGTGTCTCCTGCAACCCGTTCCCTTAGTGCGAGATGAACGAACGTCTCTCCACTTGCTCAGTTTTGAGAGATAAGTGTGTGTGAAAGCCGTCCTTCAACTAGCTTGTTGGGAACACAAAGTTTCTTTTCAGTTGTAAACTCCATTCCGTACATATGTATGGGGAGGTACTAGCTCCAACTCGGTTTTACAGTGAAAACTGAAGGAACTTCGAACCGGCACTAGGAAACAGACTGAGAAAGCAGAGAAAAAGTGTCTCCTGCAACCCGTTCCATTGGTGCTAGATGAACGAACGTCTCTCCACTTGCTCAGTTCTGAGAGATAATTGTGTGTGAAAGCAGTCCTTCACCTAGCTTGTTGGGAACACAAAGTTTCTTTTCAGTTGCAAACTCCATTCCATACATATATATGGGGAGGTACTAGCTCCAACTCGCTTTTACAGTGAAAACTGCAGGAACTTCAAACCGGCACTAGGAAACAGACTGTGAAAGCAGAGAAAAAGTGTCTCCTGCAACCCGTTCCCTTGGTGCTATATGAACGAACGTCTCTCCACTTGCTCAGTTCTGAGAGATAAGTGTGTGTGAAAGCCATCCTTCACCTACCTTGTTGGGATCACAAAGCTTCTTTTCAGTTGCAAACTCCATTCCATACATATATATGGGGAGGTACAATCTCCAACCCGGTTTTACAGTGAAAACTGCAGAAACTTCAAACCGGCACTAGGAAACAGACTGAGAAAGCAGAGAAAAAGTGTCTCCTGCAACCCGTTCCTTTGGTGCTAGATGAACGAACGTCTCTCCACTTGCTCAGTTCTGAGAGATAAATGTGTGTGAAAGCCGTCCTTCACCTAGCTTGTTGGGAACACAAAGTTTCTTTTCAGTTGCAAACTCCATTCCATACATATATGTGGGGAGGTACTAGCTCCAACACGGTTTTACAGTGAAAACTGCAGGAACTTCAAACCGGCACTAGGAAACAGACTGAGAAAGCAGAGGAAAAGTGTCTCCTGCAACCCGTTCCCTTGGTGCTAGATGAACGAACGTCTCTCCACTTGCTCAGTTCTGAGAGATTAGTGTGTGTGAAAGCCGTCCTTCACCTAGCTTGATGGGAACACAAAGTTTCTTTTCAGTTGCCAACTCCATTCCATACATATATGTGGGGAGGTACTAGCTCCAACTCGGTTTTACAGTGAAAACTGCAGGAATTTCAAATCGGCACTAGGAAACAGACTGAGAAAGCAGAGAAAAAGTGTCTCCTGCAACCCGTTCCCTTGGTGCTAGATGAACGAACGTCTCTCCACTTGCTCAGTTCTGAGAGATAAGTGTGTGTTAAAGCCGTCCTTCACCTAGATTGTTGGGAACACAAAGTTTCTTTTCAGTTGCAAACTCCATTCCATACATATATATGGGGAGGTACAAGCTCCAACTCGGTTTTACAGTGAAAACTGCAGGAACTTCAAACCGGCACTAAGAAACAGACTGAGAAAGCAGAGAAAAAGTGTCTCCTGCAACCCGTTCCCTTAGTGCGAGATGAACAATCGTCTCTCCACTTGCTCAGTTCTGAGAGATAAGTGTGTGTGAAAGCCGTCCTTCACCTAGGTTGTTGGGAACACAAAGTTTCTTTTCAGTTGCAAACTCCATTCCATACATATATAAGGTGAGGTACTAGCTCCAACTCGGTTTTACAGTGAAAACTGCAGGAACTTCAAACCGGCACTAGGAAACAGTCTGAGAAAGCAGAGAAAAAGTTTCTTCTGCAACCCGTTCCATTGGTGCTAGATGAACGAACGTCTCTCCACTTGCTCAGTTCTGAGAGATAAGTGTGTGTGAAAGCCGTCCTTCACCTAGCTTGTTGGGATCACAAAGCTTCTTTTCATTTGCAAACTCCATTCCATACATATATATGGGGAGGTACTAGCTCCAACTCGGTTTTACAGTGAAAACTGCAGGAACATCAAACCGGCACTAGGAAACAGACTGAGAAAGCAGAGAAAAAGTGTCTCCTGCAACCCGTTCCCTTGGTGCTAGATGAACGAACGTCTCTCCACTTGCTCAGTTCTGAGAGATAAGTGTGTGTGAAAGCCGTACTTCAACTAGCTTGTTGGGAACACAAAGTTTCTTTTCAGTTGCAAACTCCATTCCATACATATATATGGGGAGGTACTAGCTCCAACTCGGTTTTACAGTGAAAACTGCAGGAACTTCAAACCGGCACTAGGAAACAGACTGAGAAAGCAGAGAAAAAGTGTCTCCTGCCACCCGTTCCCTTGGTGCTAGATGAACGAACGTCTCTCCACTTGCTAAGTTCTGAGAGATAAGTGTGTGTGAAAGTCGTCCTTCACCTAGCTTGTTGGGAACACAAAGTTTCTTTTCAGTTGCAAACTCCATTCCATATATATATATGGGGAGGTATGAGCTCCAACTCGGTTTTACAGTGAAAACTGAAGGAACTTCGAACCGGCACTAGGAAACAGACTGAGAAAGCAGAGTAAAAGTGTCTCCTGCAACGCGTTCCCTTTGTGCTAGATGAACGAACGTCTCTCCACTTGCTCAGTTCTGAGAGATAAGTGTGTGTGAAAGCCGTCCTTCACCTAGCTTGTTGGGAACACAAAGTTTCTTTTCAGTTGCAAACTCCATTCCATACATATATATGGGGAGGTACAAACTCCAACTCGGTTTTACAGTGAAAACTGCAGGAACTTCAAACCGGCAGTAGGAAACATACTGAGAAAGCAGAGAAAATGTGTCTCCTGCAACCCGTTCCCTTGGTGCTAGATGAACGAACGTCTCTCCACTTGCTCAGTTCTGAGAGATAAGTGTGTGTGAAAGCCGTCCTTCACCTAGCTTGTTGGGATCACAAAGCTTCTTTTCAGTTGCAAACTCCATTCCATACATATATATGGGGAGGTACAAGCTCCAACTCAGTTTTACAGTGAAAAATGCAGGAACTTCAAACCGGCACTAGGAAACAGACTGAGAAAGCAGAGAAAAAGTGTCTCCTGCAACCCGTTCCCTTGGTGCTAGATGAACGAACGTCTCTCCACTTGCTCAGTTCTGAGAGATAAGTGTGTGTGAAAGCCGTCCTTCACCTAGCTTGTTGGGAACACAAAGTTTCTTTTCAGTTGCAAACTCCATTCCATACATATATGTGGGAGGTACTAGCTCCAACTTGGTTTTACAGTGAAAACTGTAGGAATTTCAAACCGGGACTAGGTAACAGACTGAGAAAGCAGAGAAAAAGTGTCCCCTGCAACCCGTTCCCTTTGTGCTAGATGAACGAACGTCTCTCCACTTGCTCAGTTCTGAGAGATAATTATGTGTGAAAGCCGTCCTTCACCTAGGTTGTTGGGAACACAAAGTTTCTTTTCAGTTGCAAACTCCATTCCATACATATATATGGGGAGGTACAAGCTCCAACTCGGTTTTACAGTGAAAACTGCAGGAACTTCAAACCGGCACTAGGAAACAGACTGAGAAAGCAGAGAAAAAGTGTCTCCTGCAACCCGTTCCATTAGTGCGAGATGAACGAACGTCTCTCCACTTGCTCAGTTCTGAGAGATAAGTGTGTGTGAAAGCCGTCCTTCAACTAGCTTGTTGGGAACACAAAGTTACTTTTCAGTTGCAAACTCCATTCCATACATATATATGGGAGGTACAAGATCCAACTCGGTTTTACAGTGAAAACTGCAGGAACTTCAAACCGGCACTATGAATCAGACTGAGAAAGCAGAGAAAAAGTGTCTCCTGCAACCCGTTCCCTTGGTGATAGATGAACAATCGTCTCTCCACTTGCTCAGTTCTGAGAGATAAGTGTGTGTGAAAGCCGTCCTTCACCTAGGTTGTTGGGAACACAAAGTTTCTTTTCAGTTGCAAACTCCATTCCATACATATATATGGGGAGGTACTAGCTCCAACTCGGTTTTACAGTGAAAACTGAAGGAACTTCGAACCGGCACTAGGAAACAGACTGAGAAAGCAGAGAAAAAGTGTCTCCTGCAACCCGTTCCATTGGTGCTAGATGAACGAACGTCTCTCCACTTGCTCAGTTCTGAGAGATAATTGTGTGTGAAAGCAGTCCTTCACCTAGCTTGTTGGGAACACAAAGTTTCTTTTCAGTTGCAAACTCCATTCCATACATATATATGGGGAGGTACTAGCTCCAACTCGCTTTTACAGTGAAAACTGCAGGAACTTCAAACCGGCACTAGGAAACAGACTGTGAAAGCAGAGAAAAAGTGTCTCCTGCAACCCGTTCCCTTGGTGCTAGATGAACGAACGTCTCTCCACTTGCTCAGTTCTGAGAGATAAGTGTGTGTGAAAGCCATCCTTCACCTAACTTGTTGGGATCACAAAGCTTCTTTTCAGTTGCAAACTCCATTCCATACATATAAATGGGGAGGTACAAGCTCCAACCCGGTTTTACAGTGAAAACTGCAGAAACTTCAAACCGGCACTAGGAAACAGACTGAGAAAGCAGAGAAAAAGTGTCCCCTGCAACCCGTTCCTTTGGTGCTAGATGAACGAACGTCTCTCCACTTGCTCAGTTCTGAGAGATAAGTGTGTGTGAAAGCCGTCCTTCACCTAGCTTGTTGGGAACACAAAGTTTCTTTTCAGTTGCAAACTCCATTCCATACATATATGTGGGGAGGTACTAGCTCCAACACGGTTTTACAGTGAAAACTGCAGGAACTTCAAACCGGCACTAGGAAACAGACTGAGAAAGCAGAGGAAAAGTGTCTCCTGCAACCCGTTCCCTTGGTGCTAGATGAACGAACGTCTCTCCACTTGCTCAGTTCTGAGAGATTAGTGTGTGTGAAAGCCGTCCTTCACCTAGCTTGATGGGAACACAAAGTTTCTTTTCAGTTGCCAACTCCATTCCATACATATATGTGGGGAGGTACTAGCTCCAACTCGGTTTTACAGTGAAAACTGCAGGAACTTCAAACCGGCACTAGGAAACAGACTGAGAAAGCAGAGAAAAAGTGTCTCCTGCAACCCGTTCCCTTGGTGCTAGATGAACGAACGTCTCTCCACTTGCTCAGTTCTGAGAGATAAGTGTGTGTGAAAGCCGTCCTTCACAAAGATTGTTGGGAACACAAAGTTTCTTTTCATTTGCAAACTCCATTCCATACATATATATGGGGAGGTACAAGCTCCAACTCGGTTTTACAGTGAAAACTGCAGGAACTTCAAACCGGCACTAAGAAACAGACTGAGAATGCAGAGAATTAGTGTCTCCTGCAACCCGTTCCCTTAGTGCGAGATGAACAATCGTCTCTCCACTTGCTCAGTTCTGAGAGATAAGTGTGTGTGAAAGCCGTCCTTCACCTAGCTTGTTGGGAACACATAGTTTCTATTCAGTTGCAAACTCCATTCCATACATATATATGGGGAGGTACTAGCACCAACTCGGTTTTACAGTGAAATCTGCAGGAACTTCAAACCGAAACTAGGAAAAATTCTGAGAAAGCAGAGGAAAAGTGTCTACTGCCACCCGTTCCCTTGGTGCTAGATGAACGAACGTCTCTCCACTTGCTCAGTTCTGAGAGATAAGTGTGTGTGAAAGCCGTCCTTCACATAGCTTGTTGGGAACACAAAGTTTCTTTTCAGTTGCAAACTCCATTCCATACATATATATGGGGAGGTACTAGCTCCAACTCGCTTTTACAGTGAAAACTGCAGGAACTTCAAACCGGCACTAGGAAACAGACTGTGAAAGCAGAGAAAAAGTGTCTCCTGCAACCCGTTCCATTGGTGCTAGATGAACGAACGTCTCTCCACTTGCTCAGTTCTGAGAGATAAGTGTGTGTGAAAGCCATCCTTCACCTACCTTGTTGGGATCACAAAGCTTCTTTTCAGTTGCAAACTCCATTCCATACATATATATGGGGAGGTACAAGCTCCAACCCGGTTTTACAGTGAAAACTGCAGGAACTTCAAAACGGCACTAGGAAACAGACTGAGAAAGCAGAGAAAAAGTGTCTCCTGCAACCCGTTCCCTTGGTGCTAGATGAACGAACGTCTCTCCACTTGCTCAGTTCTGAGAGATAAGTGTGTGTGAAAGCCGTCCTTCACCTAGCTTGTTGGGAACACAAAGTTTCTTTTCAGTTGCAAACTCCATTCCATACATATATGTGGGGAGGTACTAGCTCCAACTCGGTTTTACAGTGAAAACTGCAGGAACTTCAAACCGGCACTAGGAAACAGACTGAGAAAGCAGAGAAAAAGTGTCTCCTGCAACCCGTTCCCTTGGTGCTAGATGAACGAACGTCTCTCCACTTGCTCAGTTCTGAGAGATATGTGTGTGTGAAAGCCGTCCTTCACCTAGCTTGTTGGGAACACAAAGTTTCTTTTCAGTTGCAAACTCCATTCCATACATATATATGGGGAGGTACAAGCTCCAACTCGGTTTTACAGTGAAAACTGCAGGAACTTCAAACCGGCACTAGGAAACAGACTGAGAAAGCAGAGAAAATGTGTCTCCTGCAACCCGTTCCCTTTGTGCGAGATGAACAATCGTCTCTCCACTTGCTCAGTTCTGAGAGATAAGTGTGTGTGAAAGCCGTCCTTCACCTAGGTTGTTGGGAACACAAAGTTTCTTTTCAGTTGCAAACTCCATTCCATACATATATATGGGGAGGTACTAGCTCCAACTCGGTTTTACAGTGAAAACTGCAGGAACTTCAAACCGGCACTAGGAAACAGACTGAGAAAGCAGAGAAAAAGTGTCTCCTGCAACCCGTTTCATTGGTGCTAGATGAACGAACGTCTCTCCACTTGCTCAGTTCTGAGAGATAAGTGTGTGTGAAAGCCGTACTTCACCTAGCTTGTTGGGATCACAAAGTTCTTTTCAGTTGCAAACTCCATTCCATACATATATATGGGGAGGAACTAGCTCCAACTCGGTTTTACAGTGAAAACTGCAGGAACTTCAAACCGGCACTAGGAAACAGACTGAGAAAGCAGAGAAAAAGTGTCTCCTGCACCACGTTCCCTTGGTGATAGATGAACGAACGTCTCTCCACTTGCTCAGTTCTGAGAGATATGTGTGTGTGAAAGCCATCCTTCACCTACCTTGTTGGGATCACAAAGCTTCTTTTCAGTTGCAAACTCCATTCCATACATATATATGGGGAGGTACAAGCTCCAACCCGGTTTTACAGTGAAAACTGCAGGAACTTCAAACCGGCACTAGGAAACAGACTGAGAAAGCAGAGAAAAAGTGTCTCCTGCAACCCGTTCCCTTGGTGCTAGATGAACGAACCTCTCTCCACTTGCTGAGTTCTGAGAGATAAGTGTGTGTGAAAGCCGTCCTTCACCTAGCTTGTTGGGAACACAAAGTTTCTTTTCAGTTGCAAACTCCATTCCATACATATATGTGGGGAGGTTCTAGCTCCAACTCGATTTTACAGTGAAAACTGCAGGAACTTCAAACCGGCACTAGGAAACAGACTGAGAATGCAGAGAAAAAGTGTCTCCTGCAACCCGTTCCCTTGGTGCTAGATGAACGAACGTCTCTCCTCTTGCTCAGTTCTGAGAGATATGTCTGTGTGAAAGCCGTCCTTCACCTAGCTTGTTGGGAACACAAAGTTTCTTTTCAGTTGCAAACTCCATTCCATACATATATATGGGGAGGTACAAGCTCCAACTCGGTTTTACAGTGAAAACTGCAGGAACTTCAAACCGGCACTAGGAAACAGACTGAGAAAGCAGAGAAAAAGTGTCTCCTGCAACCCGTTCCCTTAGTGCGAGATGAACAATCGTCTCTCCACCTGCTCAGTTCTGAGAGATAAGTGTGTGTGAAAGCCGTCCTTCACCTAAGTTGTTGGGAACACAAAGTTTCTTTTCAGTTGCAAACTCCATTCCATACATATATATGGGGAGGTAGAAGCTCCAACTCGGTTTTACAGTGAAAACTGCAGGAACTTCAAACCGGCACTAGGAAACAGACTGTGAAAGCAGAGAAAAATTGTCTCCTGCCACCCGTTCCCTTGGTGCTAGATGAACGAACGTCTCTCCACTTGCTCAGTTCTGAGAGATAAGTGTGTGTGAAAGCCGTCCTTCACATAGCTTGTTGGGATCACAAAGCTTCTTTTCAGTTGCAAACTCCATTCCAAACATATATATGGGGAGGTACAAGCTCCAACCCGGTTTTACAGTGAAAACTGCAGGAACTTCAAACCGGCACTAGGAAACAGTCTGAGAAAGCAGAGAAAAAGTGTCTCCTGCAACCCGTTCCCTTGGTGCTAGATGAACGAACGTCTCTCCACTTGCTCAGTTCTGAGAGATAAGTGTGTGTGAAAGCTGTCCTTCACCTAGCTTGTTGGGAACACAAAGTTTCTTTTCAGTTGCAAATTCCATTCCATACATATATGTGGGGAGGTACTAGCTCCAACTCGGTTTTACAGTGAAAACTGCAGGAACTTCAAACCGGCACTAGGAAACAGACTGAGAAAGCAGAGAAAAAGTGTCTCCTGCAAACCGTTCCATTGGTGTTAGATGAACGAACGTCTCTCCACTTGCTCAGTTCTGAGAGATAAGTGTGTGTGAAAGCCGTCCTTCACCTAGCTTGTTGGGATCACAAAGCTTCTTTTCAGTTGCAAACTCCATTCCATACATATATATGGGGAGGTACAAGCTCCAACTCAGGTTTACAGTGAAAAATGCAGGAACTTCAAACCGGCACTAGGAAACAGCCTGAGAAAGCAGAGAAAAAGTGTCTCCTGCAACCCGTTCCCTTGGTGCTAGATGAACGAACGTCTCTCCACTTGCTCAGTTCTGAGAGATAAGTGTGTGTGAAAGCCGTCCCTCACCTAGCTTGTTGGGAACACAAAGTTTCTTTTCCGTTGCAAACTCCATTCCATACATATATGTGGGAGGTACTAGCTCCAACTCGGTTTTACAGTGAAAACTGCAGGAACTTCAAACCGGGACTAGGAAACAGACTGAGAAAGCAGAGAAAAAGTGTCTCCTGCAACCCGTTCCCTTTGTGCTAGATGAACAAACGTCTCTCCACTTGCTCAGTTCTGAGAGATAAGTGTGTGTGAAAGCCGTCCTTCACCTAGGTTGTTGGGAACACAAAGTTTCTTTTAAGTTGCAAACTCCATTCCATACATATGTATGGGGAGGTACAAGCTCCAACTCGGTTTTACAGTGAAAACTGCAGGAACTTCAAACCGGCACTAGGAAACAGACTGAGAAAGCAGAGAAAAAGTGTCTCCTGCAACCCGTTCCCTTAGTGCGAGATGAACGAACGTCTCTCCACTTGCTCAGTTTTGAGAGATAAGTGTGTGTGAAAGCCGTCCTTCAACTAGCTTGTTGGGAACACAAAGTTTCTTTTCAGTTGTAAACTCCATTCCGTACATATATATGGGGAGGTACTAGCTCCAACTCGGTTTTACAGTGAAAACTGAAGGAACTTCGAACCGGCACTAGGAAACAGACTGAGAAAGCAGAGAAAAAGTGTCTCCTGCAACCCGTTCCATTGGTGCTAGATGAACGAACGTCTCTCCACTTGCTCAGTTCTGAGAGATAATTGTGTGTGAAAGCAGTCCTTCACCTAGCTTGTTGGGAACACAAAGTTTCTTTTCAGTTGCAAACTCCATTCCATACATATATATGGGGAGGTACTAGCTCCAACTCGCTTTTACAGTGAAAACTGCAGGAACTTCAAACCGGCACTAGGAAACAGACTGTGAAAGCAGAGAAAAAGTGTCTCCTGCAACCCGTTCCCTTGGTGCTAGATGAACGAACGTCTCTCCACTTGCTCAGTTCTGAGAGATAAGTGTGTGTGAAAGCCATCCTTCACCTACCTTGTTGGGATCACAAAGCTTCTTTTCAGTTGCAAACTCCATTCCATACATATATATGGGGAGGTACAATCTCCAACCCGGTTTTACAGTGAAAACTGCAGAAACTTCAAACCGGCACTAGGAAACAGACTGAGAAAGCAGAGAATAAGTGTCTCCTGCAACCCGTTCCTTTGGTGCTAGATGAACGAACGTCTCTCCACTTGCTCAGTTCTGAGAGATAAGTGTGTGTGAAAGCCGTCCTTCACCTAGCTTGTTGGGAACACAAAGTTTCTTTTCAGTTGCAAACTCCATTCCATACATATATGTGGGGAGGTACTAGCTCCAACACGGTTTTACAGTGAAAACTGCAGGAACTTCAAACCGGCACTAGGAAACAGACTGAGAAAGCAGAGGAAAAGTGTCTCCTGCAACCCGTTCCCTTGGTGCTAGATGAACGAACGTCTCTCCACTTGCTCAGTTCTGAGAGATTAGTGTGTGTGAAAGCCGTCCTTCACCTAGCTTGATGGGAACACAAAGTTTCTTTTCAGTTGCCAACTCCATTCCATACATATATGTGGGGAGGTACTAGCTCCAACTCGGTTTTACAGTGAAAACTGCAGGAATTTCAAATCGGCACTAGGAAACAGACTGAGAAAGCAGAGAAAAAGTGTCTCCTGCAACCCGTTCCCTTGGTGCTAGATGAACGAACGTCTCTCCACTTGCTCAGTTCTGAGAGATAAGTGTGTGTTAAAGCCGTCCTTCACCTAGATTGTTGGGAACACAAAGTTTCTTTTCAGTTGCAAACTCCATTCCATACATATATATGGGGAGGTACAAGCTCCAACTCGGTTTTACAGTGAAAACTGCAGGAACTTCAAACCGGCACTAAGAAACAGACTGAGAAAGCAGAGAAAAAGTGTCTCCTGCAACCCGTTCCCTTAGTGCGAGATGAACAATCGTCTCTCCACTTGCTCAGTTCTGAGAGATAAGTGTGTGTGAAAGCCGTCCTTCACCTAGGTTGTTGGGAACACAAAGTTTCTTTTCAGTTGCAAACTCCATTCCATACATATATAAGGTGAGGTACTAGCTCCAACTCGGTTTTACAGTGAAAACTGCAGGAACTTCAAACCGGCACTAGGAAACAGTCTGAGAAAGCAGAGAAAAAGTTTCTTCTGCAACCCGTTCCATTGGTGCTAGATGAACGAACGTCTCTCCACTTGCTCAGTTCTGAGAGATAAGTGTGTGTGAAAGCCGTCCTTCACCTAGCTTGTTGGGATCACAAAGCTTCTTTTCATTTGCAAACTCCATTCCATACATATATATGGGGAGGTACTAGCTCCAACTCGGTTTTACAGTGAAAACTGCAGGAACATCAAACCGGCACTAGGAAACAGACTGAGAAAGCAGAGAAAAAGTGTCTCCTGCAACCCGTTCCCTTGGTGCTAGATGAACGAACGTCTCTCCACTTGCTCAGTTCTGAGAGATAAGTGTGTGTGAAAGCCGTACTTCAACTAGCTTGTTGGGAACACAAAGTTTCTTTTCAGTTGCAAACTCCATTCCATACATATATATGGGGAGGTACTAGCTCCAACTCGGTTTTACAGTGAAAACTGCAGGAACTTCAAACCGGCACTAGGAAACAGACTGAGAAAGCAGAGAAAAAGTGTCTCCTGCCACCCGTTCCCTTGGTGCTAGATGAACGAACGTCTCTCCACTTGCTAAGTTCTGAGAGATAAGTGTGTGTGAAAGTCGTCCTTCACCTAGCTTGTTGGGAACACAAAGTTTCTTTTCAGTTGCAAACTCCATTCCATATATATATATGGGGAGGTATGAGCTCCAACTCGGTTTTACAGTGAAAACTGAAGGAACTTCGAACCGGCACTAGGAAACAGACTGAGAAAGCAGAGTAAAAGTGTCTCCTGCAACGCGTTCCCTTTGTGCTAGATGAACGAACGTCTCTCCACTTGCTCAGTTCTGAGAGATAAGTGTGTGTGAAAGCCGTCCTTCACCTAGCTTGTTGGGAACACAAAGTTTCTTTTCAGTTGCAAACTCCATTCCATACATATATATGGGGAGGTACAAACTCCAACTCGGTTTTACAGTGAAAACTGCAGGAACTTCAAACCGGCAGTAGGAAACATACTGAGAAAGCAGAGAAAATGTGTCTCCTGCAACCCGTTCCCTTGGTGCTAGATGAACGAACGTCTCTCCACTTGCTCAGTTCTGAGAGATAAGTGTGTGTGAAAGCCGTCCTTCACCTAGCTTGTTGGGATCACAAAGCTTCTTTTCAGTTGCAAACTCCATTCCATACATATATATGGGGAGGTACAAGCTCCAACTCAGTTTTACAGTGAAAAATGCAGGAACTTCAAACCGGCACTAGGAAACAGACTGAGAAAGCAGAGAAAAAGTGTCTCCTGCAACCCGTTCCCTTGGTGCTAGATGAACGAACGTCTCTCCACTTGCTCAGTTCTGAGAGATAAGTGTGTGTGAAAGCCGTCCTTCACCTAGCTTGTTGGGAACACAAAGTTTCTTTTCAGTTGCAAACTCCATTCCATACATATATGTGGGAGGTACTAGCTCCAACTCGGTTTTACAGTGAAAACTGTAGGAATTTCAAACCGGGACTAGGTAACAGACTGAGAAAGCAGAGAAAAAGTGTCCCCTGCAACCCGTTCCCTTTGTGCTAGATGAACGAACGTCTCTCCACTTGCTCAGTTCTGAGAGATAATTATGTGTGAAAGCCGTCCTTCACCTAGGTTGTTGGGAACACAAAGTTTCTTTTCAGTTGCAAACTCCATTCCATACATATATATGGGGAGGTACAAGCTCCAACTCGGTTTTACAGTGAAAACTGCAGGAACTTCAAACCGGCACTAGGAAACAGACTGAGAAAGCAGAGAAAAAGTGTCTCCTGCAACCCGTTCCATTAGTGCGAGATGAACGAACGTCTCTCCACTTGCTCAGTTCTGAGAGATAAGTGTGTGTGAAAGCCGTCCTTCAACTAGCTTGTTGGGAACACAAAGTTACTTTTCAGTTGCAAACTCCATTCCATACATATATATGGGAGGTACAAGATCCAACTCGGTTTTACAGTGAAAACTGCAGGAACTTCAAACCGGCACTATGAATCAGACTGAGAAAGCAGAGAAAAAGTGTCTCCTGCAACCCGTTCCCTTGGTGATAGATGAACAATCGTCTCTCCACTTGCTCAGTTCTGAGAGATAAGTGTGTGTGAAAGCCGTCCTTCACCTAGGTTGTTGGGAACACAAAGTTTCTTTTCAGTTGCAAACTCCATTCCATACATATATATGGGGAGGTACTAGCTCCAACTCGGTTTTACAGTGAAAACTGAAGGAACTTCGAACCGGCACTAGGAAACAGACTGAGAAAGCAGAGAAAAAGTGTCTCCTGCAACCCGTTCCATTGGTGCTAGATGAACGAACGTCTCTCCACTTGCTCAGTTCTGAGAGATAATTGTGTGTGAAAGCAGTCCTTCACCTAGCTTGTTGGGAACACAAAGTTTCTTTTCAGTTGCAAACTCCATTCCATACATATATATGGGGAGGTACTAGCTCCAACTCGCTTTTACAGTGAAAACTGCAGGAACTTCAAACCGGCACTAGGAAACAGACTGTGAAAGCAGAGAAAAAGTGTCTCCTGCAACCCGTTCCCTTGGTGCTAGATGAACGAACGTCTCTCCACTTGCTCAGTTCTGAGAGATAAGTGTGTGTGAAAGCCATCCTTCACCTAACTTGTTGGGATCACAAAGCTTCTTTTCAGTTGCAAACTCCATTCCATACATATAAATGGGGAGGTACAAGCTCCAACCCGGTTTTACAGTGAAAACTGCAGAAACTTCAAACCGGCACTAGGAAACAGACTGAGAAAGCAGAGAAAAAGTGTCCCCTGCAACCCGTTCCTTTGGTGCTAGATGAACGAACGTCTCTCCACTTGCTCAGTTCTGAGAGATAAGTGTGTGTGAAAGCCGTCCTTCACCTAGCTTGTTGGGAACACAAAGTTTCTTTTCAGTTGCAAACTCCATTCCATACATATATGTGGGGAGGTACTAGCTCCAACACGGTTTTACAGTGAAAACTGCAGGAACTTCAAACCGGCACTAGGAAACAGACTGAGAAAGCAGAGGAAAAGTGTCTCCTGCAACCCGTTCCCTTGGTGCTAGATGAACGAACGTCTCTCCACTTGCTCAGTTCTGAGAGATTAGTGTGTGTGAAAGCCGTCCTTCACCTAGCTTGATGGGAACACAAAGTTTCTTTTCAGTTGCCAACTCCATTCCATACATATATGTGGGGAGGTACTAGCTCCAACTCGGTTTTACAGTGAAAACTGCAGGAACTTCAAACCGGCACTAGGAAACAGACTGAGAAAGCAGAGAAAAAGTGTCTCCTGCAACCCGTTCCCTTGGTGCTAGATGAACGAACGTCTCTCCACTTGCTCAGTTCTGAGAGATAAGTGTGTGTGAAAGCCGTCCTTCACAAAGATTGTTGGGAACACAAAGTTTCTTTTCATTTGCAAACTCCATTCCATACATATATATGGGGAGGTACAAGCTCCAACTCGGTTTTACAGTGAAAACTGCAGGAACTTCAAACCGGCACTAAGAAACAGACTGAGAATGCAGAGAATTAGTGTCTCCTGCAACCCGTTCCCTTAGTGCGAGATGAACAATCGTCTCTCCACTTGCTCAGTTCTGAGAGATAAGTGTGTGTGAAAGCCGTCCTTCACCTAGCTTGTTGGGAACACATAGTTTCTATTCAGTTGCAAACTCCATTCCATACATATATATGGGGAGGTACTAGCACCAACTCGGTTTTACAGTGAAATCTGCAGGAACTTCAAACCGAAACTAGGAAAAATTCTGAGAAAGCAGAGGAAATGTGTCTACTGCCACCCGTTCCCTTGGTGCTAGATGAACGAACGTCTCTCCACTTGCTCAGTTCTGAGAGATAAGTGTGTGTGAAAGCCGTCCTTCACATAGCTTGTTGGGAACACAAAGTTTCTTTTCAGTTGCAAACTCCATTCCATACATATATATGGGGAGGTACTAGCTCCAACTCGCTTTTACAGTGAAAACTGCAGGAACTTCAAACCGGCACTAGGAAACAGACTGTGAAAGCAGAGAAAAAGTGTCTCCTGCAACCCGTTCCATTGGTGCTAGATGAACGAACGTCTCTCCACTTGCTCAGTTCTGAGAGATAAGTGTGTGTGAAAGCCATCCTTCACCTACCTTGTTGGGATCACAAAGCTTCTTTTCAGTTGCAAACTCCATTCCATACATATATATGGGGAGGTACAAGCTCCAACCCGGTTTTACAGTGAAAACTGCAGGAACTTCAAAACGGCACTAGGAAACAGACTGAGAAAGCAGAGAAAAAGTGTCTCCTGCAACCCGTTCCCTTGGTGCTAGATGAACGAACGTCTCTCCACTTGCTCAGTTCTGAGAGATAAGTGTGTGTGAAAGCCGTCCTTCACCTAGCTTGTTGGGAACACAAAGTTTCTTTTCAGTTGCAAACTCCATTCCATACATATATGTGGGGAGGTACTAGCTCCAACTCGGTTTTACAGTGAAAACTGCAGGAACTTCAAACCGGCACTAGGAAACAGACTGAGAAAGCAGAGAAAAAGTGTCTCCTGCAACCCGTTCCCTTGGTGCTAGATGAACGAACGTCTCTCCACTTGCTCAGTTCTGAGAGATATGTGTGTGTGAAAGCCGTCCTTCACCTAGCTTGTTGGGAACACAAAGTTTCTTTTCAGTTGCAAACTCCATTCCATACATATATATGGGGAGGTACAAGCTCCAACTCGGTTTTACAGTGAAAACTGCAGGAACTTCAAACCGGCACTAGGAAACAGACTGAGAAAGCAGAGAAAAAGTGTCTCCTGCAACCCGTTCCCTTTGTGCGAGATGAACAATCGTCTCTCCACTTGCTCAGTTCTGAGAGATAAGTGTGTGTGAAAGCCGTCCTTCACCTAGGTTGTTGGGAACACAAAGTTTCTTTTCAGTTGCAAACTCCATTCCATACATATATATGGGGAGGTACTAGCTCCAACTCGGTTTTACAGTGAAAACTGCAGGAACTTCAAACCGGCACTAGGAAACAGACTGAGAAAGCAGAGAAAAAGTGTCTCCTGCAACCCGTTTCATTGGTGCTAGATGAACGAACGTCTCTCCACTTGCTCAGTTCTGAGAGATAAGTGTGTGTGAAAGCCGTACTTCACCTAGCTTGTTGGGATCACAAAGTTCTTTTCAGTTGCAAACTCCATTCCATACATATATATGGGGAGGAACTAGCTCCAACTCGGTTTTACAGTGAAAACTGCAGGAACTTCAAACCGGCACTAGGAAACAGACTGAGAAAGCAGAGAAAAAGTGTCTCCTGCACCACGTTCCCTTGGTGATAGATGAACGAACGTCTCTCCACTTGCTCAGTTCTGAGAGATATGTGTGTGTGAAAGCCATCCTTCACCTACCTTGTTGGGATCACAAAGCTTCTTTTCAGTTGCAAACTCCATTCCATACATATATATGGGGAGGTACAAGCTCCAACCCGGTTTTACAGTGAAAACTGCAGGAACTTCAAACCGGCACTAGGAAACAGACTGAGAAAGCAGAGAAAAAGTGTCTCCTGCAACCCGTTCCCTTGGTGCTAGATGAACGAACCTCTCTCCACTTGCTGAGTTCTGAGAGATAAGTGTGTGTGAAAGCCGTCCTTCACCTAGCTTGTTGGGAACACAAAGTTTCTTTTCAGTTGCAAACTCCATTCCATACATATATGTGGGGAGGTTCTAGCTCCAACTCGATTTTACAGTGAAAACTGCAGGAACTTCAAACCGGCACTAGGAAACAGACTGAGAATGCAGAGAAAAAGTGTCTCCTGCAACCCGTTCCCTTGGTGCTAGATGAACGAACGTCTCTCCTCTTGCTCAGTTCTGAGAGATATGTCTGTGTGAAAGCCGTCCTTCACCTAGCTTGTTGGGAACACAAAGTTTCTTTTCAGTTGCAAACTCCATTCCATACATATATATGGGGAGGTACAAGCTCCAACTCGGTTTTACAGTGAAAACTGCAGGAACTTCAAACCGGCACTAGGAAACAGACTGAGAAAGCAGAGAAAAAGTGTCTCCTGCAACCCGTTCCCTTAGTGCGAGATGAACAATCGTCTCTCCACCTGCTCAGTTCTGAGAGATAAGTGTGTGTGAAAGCCGTCCTTCACCTAAGTTGTTGGGAACACAAAGTTTCTTTTCAGTTGCAAACTCCATTCCATACATATATATGGGGAGGTAGAAGCTCCAACTCGGTTTTACAGTGAAAACTGCAGGAACTTCAAACCGGCACTAGGAAACAGACTGTGAAAGCAGAGAAAAATTGTCTCCTGCCACCCGTTCCCTTGGTGCTAGATGAACGAACGTCTCTCCACTTGCTCAGTTCTGAGAGATAAGTGTGTGTGAAAGCCGTCCTTCACATAGCTTGTTGGGATCACAAAGCTTCTTTTCAGTTGCAAACTCCATTCCAAACATATATATGGGGAGGTACAAGCTCCAACCCGGTTTTACAGTGAAAACTGCAGGAACTTCAAACCGGCACTAGGAAACAGTCTGAGAAAGCAGAGAAAAAGTGTCTCCTGCAACCCGTTCCCTTGGTGCTAGATGAACGAACGTCTCTCCACTTGCTCAGTTCTGAGAGATAAGTGTGTGTGAAAGCTGTCCTTCACCTAGCTTGTTGGGAACACAAAGTTTCTTTTCAGTTGCAAATTCCATTCCATACATATATGTGGGGAGGTACTAGCTCCAACTCGGTTTTACAGTGAAAACTGCAGGAACTTCAAACCGGCACTAGGAAACAGACTGAGAAAGCAGAGAAAAAGTGTCTCCTGCAAACCGTTCCATTGGTGTTAGATGAACGAACGTCTCTCCACTTGCTCAGTTCTGAGAGATAAGTGTGTGTGAAAGCCGTCCTTCACCTAGCTTGTTGGGATCACAAAGCTTCTTTTCAGTTGCAAACTCCATTCCATACATATATATGGGGAGGTACTAGCTCCAACTCGGTTTTACAGTGAAAACTGCAGGAACTTCCAACCGGCACTAGGAAACAGACTGAGAAAGCAGAGAAAAAGTGTCTCCTGCAACCCGTTCCCTTGGTGCTAGATGAACGAACGTCTCTCCACTTACTCAGTTCTGAGAGATAAGTGTGTGTGAAAGCCGTCCTTCACCTAGCTTGTTGGGAACACAAAGTTTCTTTTCAGTTGCAAACTCCATTCCATACATATATATGGGGAGGTACTAGCTCCAACTCGGTTTTACAGTGAAAACTGCAGGAACTTCAAACCGGCACTAGGAAACAGACTGAGAAAGCAGAGAAAAAGTGTCTCCTGCACCCCGTTCCCTTGGTGATAGATGAACGAACGTCTCTCCACTTGCTCAGTTCTGAGAGATAAGTGTGTGTGAAAGCCGTCCTTCACCTAGCTTGTTGGGAACACAAAGTTTCTTTTCAGTTGCAAACTCCATTCCATACATATATATGGGGAGGTACAAGCTCCAACTCGGTTTTACAGTGAAAACTGCAGGAACTTCAACACGGCACTAGGAAACAGACTGAGATTGCAGAGAAAAAGTGTCTCCTGCAACCAGTTCCCTTGGTGCTAGATGAACGAACGTCTCTCCACTTGCTCAGTTCTGAGAGATAAGTGTATGTGAAAGCCGTCCTTCACCTAGCTTGTTGGGAACACCAAGTTTCTTTTCAGTTGCAAACTCCATTCCATACATACATATGGGGAGGTACAAGCTCCAACTCTGTTTTACAGTGAAAACTGCAAGAACATCAAACCGTCACTAGGAAACAGACTGAGAAAGCAGAGAAAAGTGTCTCCTGCAACCGGTTCTCTTGGTGATAGATGAACGAACGTCTCTCCACTTGCTCAGTTCCGAGAAATAAGTGTGTGTGAAAGCCGTACTTCAACATTTCTTGTTGGGAAAACAAAGTTTCTTTTCAGTTGCAAACTCCATTCCATACATATATATGGGTAGGTAGTAGATCCAACACGGTTTTACAGTGAAAACTGCAGGAAATTCAAACCGGCACTAGGAAACAGACTGAGAAAGCAGAGAAAAAGTGTCTCCTGCCACCCGTTCCCTTGGTGCTAGATGAACGAACGTCCCTCCACTTGCTCAGTTCTGAGAGAAAAGTGTGTGTGAATGCCGTCCTTCACCTAGCTTGTTGGGAACACAAAGTTTCTTTACAGTTGCAAACTCCATTCCATTCATATATATGGGGAGGTACTAGCTCCAAATCGGTTTTACAGTGAAAACTGCAGGAACTTCAAACCGACACTAGGAAAGAGATTGAGAAAGCAGAGAATAAGTGACCCCTGCAACCCGTTCCCTTGGTGCTAGATGAACGAACGTCTCTCCACTTGCTCAGTTCTGAGAGATAAGTGTGTGTGAAAGCCGTCCTTCACCTAGCTTATGGGAACAAAAAGTTTCTTTTCAGTTGCAAACTCCATTCCATACATATAAATGGGGAGGTACAAGCTCCAACTCGGTTTTACAGTGAAAACTTCAGGAACTTCAAACCGGCACTAGGAAACAGAATGAGAAAGCAGAGAAAAAGTGTCTCCTGCAAACCGTTCTCTTGGTGCTTTATGAACGAACGTCTCTCCACTTGCTCATTTCTGAGAGATAAGTGTGTGTGAAAGCCGTCCTTCACCTAGCTTGTTTGGAACACAAAGTTTCTTTTCAGTTGCAAACTCCATTCCATACATATATATGGGGAGGTACTAGCTCCAACTCGGTTTTACAGTGAAAACTTCAGGAACTTCAAACCGGCACTAGGAAACAGAATGAGAAAGCAGAGAAAAAGTGTCTCCTGCAAACCGTTCTCTTGGTGCTTTATGAACGAACGTCTCTCCACTTGCTCATTTCTGAGAGATAAGTGTGTGTGAAAGCCGTCCTTCACCTAGCTTATGGGAACAAAAAGTTTCTTTTCAGTTGCAAACTCCATTCCATACATATATATGGGGAGGTACTAGCTCCAACTCGGTTTTACAGTGAAAACTGCAGGAACTTCAAACCGACAATAGGAAAGAAACTGAGAAAGCAGAGAAAAAGTGTCTCCTGCTATCCGTTCCTTTGGTGCTAGATGAACGAACGTCTCTCCACTTGCTCAGTTCTGAGAGATAAGTGTGTGTGAAAGCCGTACTTCACCTAGCTTGTTGGGAACACATAGTTTCTATTCAGTTGCAAACTCCATTCCATACATATATATGGGGAGGTATTAGCTCCAACTCGGTTTTACAGTGAAAACTGTAGGAACTTCAAACCGACACTAGGAAACAGACTGAGAAAGCAGAGAAAAAGTGTCTCCTGCAACCAGTTCCCTTGGTGCTCGATGAACGAACGTCTCTCCACTTGCTCAGTTCTGAGAGATAAGTGTATGTGAAAGCCGTCCTTCACCTAGCTTGTTGGGAACACCAAGTTTCTTTTCAGTTGCAAACTCCATTCCATACATACATATGGGGAGGTACAAGCTCCAACTCTGTTTTACAGTGAAAACTGCAAGAACATCAAACCGTCACTAGGAAACAGACTGAGAAAGCAGAGAAAAGTGTCTCCTGCAACCGGTTCTCTTGGTGATAGATGAACGAACGTCTCTCCACTTGCTCAGTTCCGAGAAATAAGTGTGTGTGAAAGCCGTACTTCAACATTTCTTGTTGGGAAAACAAAGTTTCTTTTCAGTTGCAAACTCCATTCCATACATATATATGGGTAGGTAGTAGATCCAACACGGTTTTACAGTGAAAACTGCAGGAAATTCAAACCGGCACTAGGAAACAGACTGAGAAAGCAGAGAAAAAGTGTCTCCTGCCACCCGTTCCCTTGGTGCTAGATGAACGAACGTCCCTCCACTTGCTCAGTTCTGAGAGAAAAGTGTGTGTGAATGCCGTCCTTCACCTAGCTTGTTGGGAACACAAAGTTTCTTTACAGTTGCAAACTCCATTCCATTCATATATATGGGGAGGTACTAGCTCCAAATCGGTTTTACAGTGAAAACTGCAGGAACTTCAAACCGACACTAGGAAAGAGATTGAGAAAGCAGAGAATAAGTGACCCCTGCAACCCGTTCCCTTGGTGCTAGATGAACGAACGTCTCTCCACTTGCTCAGTTCTGAGAGATAAGTGTGTGTGAAAGCCGTCCTTCACCTAGCTTATGGGAACAAAAAGTTTCTTTTCAGTTGCAAACTCCATTCCATACATATAAATGGGGAGGTACAAGCTCCAACTCGGTTTTACAGTGAAAACTTCAGGAACTTCAAACCGGCACTAGGAAACAGAATGAGAAAGCAGAGAAAAAGTGTCTCCTGCAAACCGTTCTCTTGGTGCTTTATGAACGAACGTCTCTCCACTTGCTCATTTCTGAGAGATAAGTGTGTGTGAAAGCCGTCCTTCACCTAGCTTGTTGGGAACACATAGTTTCTATTCAGTTGCAAACTCCATTCCATACATATATATGGGGAGGTACTAGCTCCAACTCGGTTTTACAGTGAAAACTGCAGGAACTTCAAACCGGCACTAGGAAACAGACTGAGAAAGCAGAGAAAAAGTGTCTCCTGCACCCCGTTCCCTTGGTGATAGATGAACGAACGTCTCTCCACTTGCTCAGTTCTGAGAGATAAGTGTGTGTGAAAGCCGTCCTTCACCTAGCTTGTTGGGAACACAAAGTTTCTTTTCAGTTGCAAACTCCATTCCATACATATATATGGGGAGGTACAAGCTCCAACTCGGTTTTACAGTGAAAACTGCAGGAACTTCAACACGGCACTAGGAAACAGACTGAGATTGCAGAGAAAAAGTGTCTCCTGCAACCAGTTCCCTTGGTGCTAGATGAACGAACGTCTCTCCACTTGCTCAGTTCTGAGAGATAAGTGTATGTGAAAGCCGTCCTTCACCTAGCTTGTTGGGAACACCAAGTTTCTTTTCAGTTGCAAACTCCATTCCATACATACATATGGGGAGGTACAAGCTCCAACTCTGTTTTACAGTGAAAACTGCAAGAACATCAAACCGTCACTAGGAAACAGACTGAGAAAGCAGAGAAAAGTGTCTCCTGCAACCGGTTCTCTTGGTGATAGATGAACGAACGTCTCTCCACTTGCTCAGTTCCGAGAAATAAGTGTGTGTGAAAGCCGTACTTCAACATTTCTTGTTGGGAAAACAAAGTTTCTTTTCAGTTGCAAACTCCATTCCATACATATATATGGGTAGGTAGTAGATCCAACACGGTTTTACAGTGAAAACTGCAGGAAATTCAAACCGGCACTAGGAAACAGACTGAGAAAGCAGAGAAAAAGTGTCTCCTGCCACCCGTTCCCTTGGTGCTAGATGAACGAACGTCCCTCCACTTGCTCAGTTCTGAGAGAAAAGTGTGTGTGAATGCCGTCCTTCACCTAGCTTGTTGGGAACACAAAGTTTCTTTACAGTTGCAAACTCCATTCCATTCATATATATGGGGAGGTACTAGCTCCAAATCGGTTTTACAGTGAAAACTGCAGGAACTTCAAACCGACACTAGGAAAGAGATTGAGAAAGCAGAGAATAAGTGACCCCTGCAACCCGTTCCCTTGGTGCTAGATGAACGAACGTCTCTCCACTTGCTCAGTTCTGAGAGATAAGTGTGTGTGAAAGCCGTCCTTCACCTAGCTTATGGGAACAAAAAGTTTCTTTTCAGTTGCAAACTCCATTCCATACATATAAATGGGGAGGTACAAGCTCCAACTCGGTTTTACAGTGAAAACTTCAGGAACTTCAAACCGGCACTAGGAAACAGAATGAGAAAGCAGAGAAAAAGTGTCTCCTGCAAACCGTTCTCTTGGTGCTTTATGAACGAACGTCTCTCCACTTGCTCATTTCTGAGAGATAAGTGTGTGTGAAAGCCGTCCTTCACCTAGCTTGTTTGGAACACAAAGTTTCTTTTCAGTTGCAAACTCCATTCCATACATATATATGGGGAGGTACTAGCTCCAACTCGGTTTTACAGTGAAAACTTCAGGAACTTCAAACCGGCACTAGGAAACAGAATGAGAAAGCAGAGAAAAAGTGTCTCCTGCAAACCGTTCTCTTGGTGCTTTATGAACGAACGTCTCTCCACTTGCTCATTTCTGAGAGATAAGTGTGTGTGAAAGCCGTCCTTCACCTAGCTTATGGGAACAAAAAGTTTCTTTTCAGTTGCAAACTCCATTCCATACATATATATGGGGAGGTACTAGCTCCAACTCGGTTTTACAGTGAAAACTGCAGGAACTTCAAACCGACAATAGGAAAGAAACTGAGAAAGCAGAGAAAAAGTGTCTCCTGCTATCCGTTCCTTTGGTGCTAGATGAACGAACGTCTCTCCACTTGCTCAGTTCTGAGAGATAAGTGTGTGTGAAAGCCGTACTTCACCTAGCTTGTTGGGAACACATAGTTTCTATTCAGTTGCAAACTCCATTCCATACATATATATGGGGAGGTATTAGCTCCAACTCGGTTTTACAGTGAAAACTGTAGGAACTTCAAACCGACACTAGGAAACAGACTGAGAAAGCAGAGAAAAAGTTTTTCCTGCAAACCGTTCCCTTGGTGCTAGATGAACGAACGTCTCTCCACTTGCTCAGTTCTGAGAGATAAGTGTGTGTGAAAGCCGTCCTTCACCTAGCTTGTTGGGAACACATAGTTTCTATTCAGTTGCAAACTCCATTCCATAAATATATATGGGGAGGTACTAGCACCAACTCGGTTTTACAGTGAAATCTGCAGGAACTTCAAACCGAAACTAGGAAAAATTCTGAGAAAGCAGAGGAAATGTGTCTACTGCAACCCGTTCCCTTGGTGCTAGATGAACGAACGTCTCTCCACTTGCTCAGTTCTGAGAGATAAGTGTGTGTGAAAGCCGTCCTTCACATAGCTTGTTGGGAACACAAAGTTCCTTTTCAGTTGCAAACTCCATTCCATACATATATATGGGGAGGTAGAAGCTCCAACTCGGTTTTACAGTGAAAACTGCAGGAACTTCAAACCGGCACTAGGAAACAGACTGAGAAAGCAGAGAAAAAGTGTCTCCTGCAACGCGTTCCCTTGGTGCTAGATGAACAATCGTCTCTCCACTTGCTCAGTTCTGAGAGAGAAGTGTGTGTGAAAGAAGTCCTTCACCTAGCTTGTTGGGAACACAAAGTTTCTTTTCAGTTGCAAACTCCATTCCATACATATATATGGGGAGGTACTAGCTCCAAATCGGTTTTACAGTGAAAAATGAAGGAACTTCGAACCGGCACTAGGAAACAGACTGAGAAAGCAGAGAAAAAGTGTCTCCTGCAACCCGTTCCCTTGGTGCTAGATGAACGAAAGTCTCTCCACTTGCTCAGTTCTGAGAGATAAGTGTGTGTGAAAGCCGTCCTTCACCTAGCTTGTTGGGAACACAAAGTTTCTTTTCAGTTGCAAACTCCATTCCATACATACATATGGGGAGGTACAAGCTCCAACTCTGTTTTACAGTGAAAACTGCAAGAACATCAAACCGTCACTAGGAAACAGACTGAGAAAGCAGAGAAAAGTGTCTCCAGCAACCGGTTCTATTGGTGATAGATGAACGAACGTCTCTCCACTTGCTCAGTTCCGAGAAATAAGTGTGTGTGAAAGCCGTACTTCAACATTTCTTGTTGGGAAAACAAAGTTTCTTTTCAGTTGCAAACTCCATTCCATACATATATATGGGTAGGTAGTAGATCCAACACGGTTTTACAGTGAAAACTGCAGGAAATTCAAACCGGCACTAGGAAACAGACTGAGAAAGCAGAGAAAAAGTGTCTCCTGCCACCCGTTCCCTTGGTGCTAGATGAACGAACGTCCCTCCACTTGCTCAGTTCTGAGAGAAAAGTGTGTGTGAATGCCGTCCTTCACCTAGCTTGTTGGGAACACAAAGTTTCTTTACAGTTGCAAACTCCATTCCATTCATATATATGGGGAGGTACTAGCTCCAAATCGGTTTTACAGTGAAAACTGCAGGAACTTCAAACCGACACTAGGAAAGAGACTGAGAAAGCAGAGAATAAGTGACCCCTGCAACCCGTTCCCTTGGTGCTAGATGAACGAACGTCTCTCCACTTGCTCAGTTCTGAGAGATAAGTGTGTGTGAAAGCCGTCCTTCACCTAGCTTATGGGAACAAAAAGTTTCTTTTCAGTTGCAAACTCCATTCCATACATATATATGGGGAGGTACAAGCTCCAACTCGGTTTTACAGTGAAAACTTCAGGAACTTCAAACCGGCACTAGGAAACAGAATGAGAAAGCAGAGAAAAAGTGTCTCCTGCAAACCGTTCTCTTGGTGCTTTATGAACGAACGTCTCTCCACTTGCTCATTTCTGAGAGATAAGTGTGTGTGAAAGCCGTCCTTCACCTAGCTTGTTTGGAACACAAAGTTTCTTTTCAGTTGCAAACTCCATTCCATACATATATATGGGGAGGTACTAGCTCCAACTCGGTTTTACAGTGAAAACTTCAGGAACTTCAAACCGGCACTAGGAAACAGAATGAGAAAGCAGAGAAAAAGTGTCTCCTGCAAACCGTTCTCTTGGTGCTTTATGAACGAACGTCTCTCCACTTGCTCATTTCTGAGAGATAAGTGTGTGTGAAAGCCGTCCTTCACCTAGATTGTTGGGAACACAAAGTTTCTTTTCAGTTGCAAACTCCATTCCATACATATATATGGGGAGGTACAAGCTCCAACTCGGTTTTACAGTGAAAACTGCAGGAACTTCAAACCGGCACTAAGAAACAGACTGAGAAAGCAGAGAAAAAGTGTCTCCTGCAACCCGTTCCCTTAGTGCGAGATGAACAATCGTCTCTCCACTTGCTCAGTTCTGAGAGATAAGTGTGTGTGAAAGCCGTCCTTCACCTAGGTTGTTGGGAACACAAAGTTTCTTTTCAGTTGCAAACTCCATTCCATACATATATAAGGTGAGGTACTAGCTCCAACTCGGTTTTACAGTGAAAACTGCAGGAACTTCAAACCGGCACTAGGAAACAGTCTGAGAAAGCAGAGAAAAAGTTTCTTCTGCAACCCGTTCCATTGGTGCTAGATGAACGAACGTCTCTCCACTTGCTCAGTTCTGAGAGATAAGTGTGTGTGAAAGCCGTCCTTCACCTAGCTTGTTGGGATCACAAAGCTTCTTTTCATTTGCAAACTCCATTCCATACATATATATGGGGAGGTACTAGCTCCAACTCGGTTTTACAGTGAAAACTGCAGGAACATCAAACCGGCACTAGGAAACAGACTGAGAAAGCAGAGAAAAAGTGTCTCCTGCAACCCGTTCCCTTGGTGCTAGATGAACGAACGTCTCTCCACTTGCTCAGTTCTGAGAGATAAGTGTGTGTGAAAGCCGTACTTCAACTAGCTTGTTGGGAACACAAAGTTTCTTTTCAGTTGCAAACTCCATTCCATACATATATATGGGGAGGTACTAGCTCCAACTCGGTTTTACAGTGAAAACTGCAGGAACTTCAAACCGGCACTAGGAAACAGACTGAGAAAGCAGAGAAAAAGTGTCTCCTGCCACCCGTTCCCTTGGTGCTAGATGAACGAACGTCTCTCCACTTGCTAAGTTCTGAGAGATAAGTGTGTGTGAAAGTCGTCCTTCACCTAGCTTGTTGGGAACACAAAGTTTCTTTTCAGTTGCAAACTCCATTCCATATATATATATGGGGAGGTATGAGCTCCAACTCGGTTTTACAGTGAAAACTGAAGGAACTTCGAACCGGCACTAGGAAACAGACTGAGAAAGCAGAGTAAAAGTGTCTCCTGCAACGCGTTCCCTTTGTGCTAGATGAACGAACGTCTCTCCACTTGCTCAGTTCTGAGAGATAAGTGTGTGTGAAAGCCGTCCTTCACCTAGCTTGTTGGGAACACAAAGTTTCTTTTCAGTTGCAAACTCCATTCCATACATATATATGGGGAGGTACAAACTCCAACTCGGTTTTACAGTGAAAACTGCAGGAACTTCAAACCGGCAGTAGGAAACATACTGAGAAAGCAGAGAAAATGTGTCTCCTGCAACCCGTTCCCTTGGTGCTAGATGAACGAACGTCTCTCCACTTGCTCAGTTCTGAGAGATAAGTGTGTGTGAAAGCCGTCCTTCACCTAGCTTGTTGGGATCACAAAGCTTCTTTTCAGTTGCAAACTCCATTCCATACATATATATGGGGAGGTACAAGCTCCAACTCAGTTTTACAGTGAAAAATGCAGGAACTTCAAACCGGCACTAGGAAACAGACTGAGAAAGCAGAGAAAAAGTGTCTCCTGCAACCCGTTCCCTTGGTGCTAGATGAACGAACGTCTCTCCACTTGCTCAGTTCTGAGAGATAAGTGTGTGTGAAAGCCGTCCTTCACCTAGCTTGTTGGGAACACAAAGTTTCTTTTCAGTTGCAAACTCCATTCCATACATATATGTGGGAGGTACTAGCTCCAACTCGGTTTTACAGTGAAAACTGTAGGAATTTCAAACCGGGACTAGGTAACAGACTGAGAAAGCAGAGAAAAAGTGTCCCCTGCAACCCGTTCCCTTTGTGCTAGATGAACGAACGTCTCTCCACTTGCTCAGTTCTGAGAGATAATTATGTGTGAAAGCCGTCCTTCACCTAGGTTGTTGGGAACACAAAGTTTCTTTTCAGTTGCAAACTCCATTCCATACATATATATGGGGAGGTACAAGCTCCAACTCGGTTTTACAGTGAAAACTGCAGGAACTTCAAACCGGCACTAGGAAACAGACTGAGAAAGCAGAGAAAAAGTGTCTCCTGCAACCCGTTCCATTAGTGCGAGATGAACGAACGTCTCTCCACTTGCTCAGTTCTGAGAGATAAGTGTGTGTGAAAGCCGTCCTTCAACTAGCTTGTTGGGAACACAAAGTTACTTTTCAGTTGCAAACTCCATTCCATACATATATATGGGAGGTACAAGATCCAACTCGGTTTTACAGTGAAAACTGCAGGAACTTCAAACCGGCACTATGAATCAGACTGAGAAAGCAGAGAAAAAGTGTCTCCTGCAACCCGTTCCCTTGGTGATAGATGAACAATCGTCTCTCCACTTGCTCAGTTCTGAGAGATAAGTGTGTGTGAAAGCCGTCCTTCACCTAGGTTGTTGGGAACACAAAGTTTCTTTTCAGTTGCAAACTCCATTCCATACATATATATGGGGAGGTACTAGCTCCAACTCGGTTTTACAGTGAAAACTGAAGGAACTTCGAACCGGCACTAGGAAACAGACTGAGAAAGCAGAGAAAAAGTGTCTCCTGCAACCCGTTCCATTGGTGCTAGATGAACGAACGTCTCTCCACTTGCTCAGTTCTGAGAGATAATTGTGTGTGAAAGCAGTCCTTCACCTAGCTTGTTGGGAACACAAAGTTTCTTTTCAGTTGCAAACTCCATTCCATACATATATATGGGGAGGTACTAGCTCCAACTCGCTTTTACAGTGAAAACTGCAGGAACTTCAAACCGGCACTAGGAAACAGACTGTGAAAGCAGAGAAAAAGTGTCTCCTGCAACCCGTTCCCTTGGTGCTAGATGAACGAACGTCTCTCCACTTGCTCAGTTCTGAGAGATAAGTGTGTGTGAAAGCCATCCTTCACCTAACTTGTTGGGATCACAAAGCTTCTTTTCAGTTGCAAACTCCATTCCATACATATAAATGGGGAGGTACAAGCTCCAACCCGGTTTTACAGTGAAAACTGCAGAAACTTCAAACCGGCACTAGGAAACAGACTGAGAAAGCAGAGAAAAAGTGTCCCCTGCAACCCGTTCCTTTGGTGCTAGATGAACGAACGTCTCTCCACTTGCTCAGTTCTGAGAGATAAGTGTGTGTGAAAGCCGTCCTTCACCTAGCTTGTTGGGAACACAAAGTTTCTTTTCAGTTGCAAACTCCATTCCATACATATATGTGGGGAGGTACTAGCTCCAACACGGTTTTACAGTGAAAACTGCAGGAACTTCAAACCGGCACTAGGAAACAGACTGAGAAAGCAGAGGAAAAGTGTCTCCTGCAACCCGTTCCCTTGGTGCTAGATGAACGAACGTCTCTCCACTTGCTCAGTTCTGAGAGATTAGTGTGTGTGAAAGCCGTCCTTCACCTAGCTTGATGGGAACACAAAGTTTCTTTTCAGTTGCCAACTCCATTCCATACATATATGTGGGGAGGTACTAGCTCCAACTCGGTTTTACAGTGAAAACTGCAGGAACTTCAAACCGGCACTAGGAAACAGACTGAGAAAGCAGAGAAAAAGTGTCTCCTGCAACCCGTTCCCTTGGTGCTAGATGAACGAACGTCTCTCCACTTGCTCAGTTCTGAGAGATAAGTGTGTGTGAAAGCCGTCCTTCACAAAGATTGTTGGGAACACAAAGTTTCTTTTCATTTGCAAACTCCATTCCATACATATATATGGGGAGGTACAAGCTCCAACTCGGTTTTACAGTGAAAACTGCAGGAACTTCAAACCGGCACTAAGAAACAGACTGAGAATGCAGAGAATTAGTGTCTCCTGCAACCCGTTCCCTTAGTGCGAGATGAACAATCGTCTCTCCACTTGCTCAGTTCTGAGAGATAAGTGTGTGTGAAAGCCGTCCTTCACCTAGCTTGTTGGGAACACATAGTTTCTATTCAGTTGCAAACTCCATTCCATACATATATATGGGGAGGTACTAGCACCAACTCGGTTTTACAGTGAAATCTGCAGGAACTTCAAACCGAAACTAGGAAAAATTCTGAGAAAGCAGAGGAAATGTGTCTACTGCCACCCGTTCCCTTGGTGCTAGATGAACGAACGTCTCTCCACTTGCTCAGTTCTGAGAGATAAGTGTGTGTGAAAGCCGTCCTTCACATAGCTTGTTGGGAACACAAAGTTTCTTTTCAGTTGCAAACTCCATTCCATACATATATATGGGGAGGTACTAGCTCCAACTCGGTTTTACAGTGAAAACTGCAGGAACTTCAAACCGGCACTAGGAAACAGACTGAGAAAGCAGAGAAAAAGTGTCTCCTGCAACCCGTTCCCTTGGTGCTAGATGAACGAACGTCTCTCCACTTGCTCAGTTCTGAGAGATAAGTGTGTGTGAAAGCTGTCCTTCACCTAGCTTGTTGGGAACACAAAGTTTCTTTTCAGTTGCAAATTCCATTCCATACATATATGTGGGGAGGTACTAGCTCCAACTCGGTTTTACAGTGAAAACTGCAGGAACTTCAAACCGGCACTAGGAAACAGACTGAGAAAGCAGAGAAAAAGTGTCTCCTGCAAACCGTTCCATTGGTGTTAGATGAACGAACGTCTCTCCACTTGCTCAGTTCTGAGAGATAAGTGTGTGTGAAAGCCGTCCTTCACCTAGCTTGTTGGGATCACAAAGCTTCTTTTCAGTTGCAAACTCCATTCCATACATATATATGGGGAGGTACTAGCTCCAACTCGGTTTTACAGTGAAAACTGCAGGAACTTCCAACCGGCACTAGGAAACAGACTGAGAAAGCAGAGAAAAAGTGTCTCCTGCAACCCGTTCCCTTGGTGCTAGATGAACGAACGTCTCTCCACTTACTCAGTTCTGAGAGATAAGTGTGTGTGAAAGCCGTCCTTCACCTAGCTTGTTGGGAACACAAAGTTCCTTTTCAGTTGCAAACTCCATTCCATACATATATATGGGGAGGTAGAAGCTCCAACTCGGTTTTACAGTGAAAACTGCAGGAACTTCAAACCGGCACTAGGAAACAGACTGAGAAAGCAGAGAAAAAGTGTCTCCTGCAACGCGTTCCCTTGGTGCTAGATGAACAATCGTCTCTCCACTTGCTCAGTTCTGAGAGAGAAGTGTGTGTGAAAGAAGTCCTTCACCTAGCTTGTTGGGAACACAAAGTTTCTTTTCAGTTGCAAACTCCATTCCATACATATATATGGGGAGGTACTAGCTCCAAATCGGTTTTACAGTGAAAAATGAAGGAACTTCGAACCGGCACTAGGAAACAGACTGAGAAAGCAGAGAAAAAGTGTCTCCTGCAACCCGTTCCCTTGGTGCTAGATGAACGAAAGTCTCTCCACTTGCTCAGTTCTGAGAGATAAGTGTGTGTGAAAGCCGTCCTTCACCTAGCTTGTTGGGAACACAAAGTTTCTTTTCAGTTGCAAACTCCATTCCATACATACATATGGGGAGGTACAAGCTCCAACTCTGTTTTACAGTGAAAACTGCAAGAACATCAAACCGTCACTAGGAAACAGACTGAGAAAGCAGAGAAAAGTGTCTCCAGCAACCGGTTCTCTTGGTGATAGATGAACGAACGTCTCTCCACTTGCTCAGTTCCGAGAAATAAGTGTGTGTGAAAGCCGTACTTCAACATTTCTTGTTGGGAAAACAAAGTTTCTTTTCAGTTGCAAACTCCATTCCATACATATATATGGGTAGGTAGTAGATCCAACACGGTTTTACAGTGAAAACTGCAGGAAATTCAAACCGGCACTAGGAAACAGACTGAGAAAGCAGAGAAAAAGTGTCTCCTGCCACCCGTTCCCTTGGTGCTAGATGAACGAACGTCCCTCCACTTGCTCAGTTCTGAGAGAAAAGTGTGTGTGAATGCCGTCCTTCACCTAGCTTGTTGGGAACACAAAGTTTCTTTACAGTTGCAAACTCCATTCCATTCATATATATGGGGAGGTACTAGCTCCAAATCGGTTTTACAGTGAAAACTGCAGGAACTTCAAACCGACACTAGGAAAGAGACTGAGAAAGCAGAGAATAAGTGACCCCTGCAACCCGTTCCCTTGGTGCTAGATGAACGAACGTCTCTCCACTTGCTCAGTTCTGAGAGATAAGTGTGTGTGAAAGCCGTCCTTCACCTAGCTTATGGGAACAAAAAGTTTCTTTTCAGTTGCAAACTCCATTCCATACATATATATGGGGAGGTACAAGCTCCAACTCGGTTTTACAGTGAAAACTTCAGGAACTTCAAACCGGCACTAGGAAACAGAATGAGAAAGCAGAGAAAAAGTGTCTCCTGCAAACCGTTCTCTTGGTGCTTTATGAACGAACGTCTCTCCACTTGCTCATTTCTGAGAGATAAGTGTGTGTGAAAGCCGTCCTTCACCTAGCTTGTTTGGAACACAAAGTTTCTTTTCAGTTGCAAACTCCATTCCATACATATATATGGGGAGGTACTAGCTCCAACTCGGTTTTACAGTGAAAACTTCAGGAACTTCAAACCGGCACTAGGAAACAGAATGAGAAAGCAGAGAAAAAGTGTCTCCTGCAAACCGTTCTCTTGGTGCTTTATGAACGAACGTCTCTCCACTTGCTCATTTCTGAGAGATAAGTGTGTGTGAAAGCCGTCCTTCACCTAGCTTGTTTGGAACACAAAGTTTCTTTTCAGTTGCAAACTCCATTCCATACATATATATGGGGAGGTACTAGCTCCAACTCGGTTTTACAGTGAAAACTTCAGGAACTTCAAACCGGCACTAGGAAACAGAATGAGAAAGCAGAGAAAAAGTGTCTCCTGCAAACCGTTCTCTTGGTGCTTTATGAACGAACGTCTCTCCACTTGCTCATTTCTGAGAGATAAGTGTGTGTGAAAGCCGTCCTTCACCTAGCTTGTTTGGAACACAAAGTTTCTTTTCAGTTGCAAACTCGATTCCATACATATATATGGGGAGGTACTAGCTCCAACTCGGTTTTACAGTGAAAACTGCAGGAACTTCAAACCGACAATAGGAAAGAAACTGAGAAAGCAGAGAAAAAGTGTCTCCTGCAATCCGTTCCTTTGGTGCTAGATGAACGAACGTCTCTCCACTTGCTCAGTTCTGAGAGATAAGTGTGTGTGAAAGCCGTACTTCACCTAGCTTGTTGGGAACACATAGTTTCTATTCAGTTGCAAACTCCATTCCATACATATATATGGGGAGGTATTAGCTCCAACTCGGTTTTACAGTGAAAACTGTAGGAACTTCAAACCGACACTAGGAAACAGACTGAGAAAGCAGAGAAAAAGTGTTTCCTTCAAACCGTTCCCTTGGTGCTAGATGAACGAACGTCTCTCCACTTGCTCAGTTCTGAGAGATAAGTGTGTGTGAAAGCCGTCCTTCACCTAGCTTGTTGGGTACACATAGTTTCTATTCAGTTGCAAACTCCATTCCATAAATATATATGGGGAGGTACTAGCACCAACTCGGTTTTACAGTGAAATCTGCAGGAACTTCAAACCGAAACTAGGAAAAATTCTGAGAAAGCAGAGGAAATGTGTCTACTGCAACCCGTTCCCTTGGTGCTAGATGAACGAACGTCTCTCCACTTGCTCAGTTCTGAGAGATAAGTGTGTGTGAAAGCCGTCCTTCACATAGCTTGTTGGGAACACAAAGTTCCTTTTCAGTTGCAAACTCCATTCCATACATATATATGGGGAGGTAGAAACTCCAACTCGGTTTTACAGTGAAAACTGCAGGAACTTCAAACCGGCACTAGGAAACAGACTGAGAAAGCAGAGAAAAAGTGTCTCCTGCAACCCATTCCCTTGGTGCTAGATGAACGAACGTCTCTCCACTTGCTCAGTTCTGAGAGATAAGTGTGTGTGAAAGCCGCCCTTCACCTAGCTTGTTCGGAACACAAAGTTTCTTTTCAGTTGCAAACTCCATTCCTTACATATATATGGGGAGGTACTAGCTCCAAATCGGTTTTACAGTGAAAACTGAAGGAACTTCGAACCGGCACTAGGAAACAGACTGAGAAAGCAGAGAAAAAGTGTCTCCTGCAACCCGTTCCCTTGGTGCTAGATGAACGAACGTCTCTCCACTTGCTCAGTTCTGAGAGATAAGTGTGTGTGAAAGCCGTCCTTCACCTAGCTTATGGGAACAAAAAGTTTCTTTTCAGTTGCAAACTCCATTCCATACATATATATGGGGTGGTACAAGCTCCAACTCGGTTTTACAGTGAAAACTTCAGGAACTTCAAACCGGCACTAGGAAACAGAATGAGAAAGCAGAGAAAAAGTGTCTCCTGCAAACCGTTCTCTTGGTGCTTTATGAACGAACGTCTCTCCACTTGCTCATTTCTGAGAGATAAGTGTGTGTGAAAGCCGTCCTTCACCTAGCTTGTTTGGAACACAAAGTTCTTTTCAGTTGCAAACTCGATTCCATACATATATATGGGGAGGTACTAGCTCCAACTCGGTTTTACAGTGAAACCTGCAGGAACTTCAAACCGACAATAGGAAAGAAACTGAGAAAGCAGAGAAAAAGTGTCTCCTGCAATCCGTTCCTTTGGTGCTAGATGAACGAACGTCTCTCCACTTGCTCAGTTCTGAGAGATAAGTGTGTGTGAAAGCCGTCCTTCACCTAGCTTGTTGGGAACACATAGTTTCTATTCAGTTGCAAACTCCATTCCATACATATATATGGGGAGGTATTAGCTCCAACTCGGTTTTACAGTGAAAACTGTAGGAACTTCAAACCGACACTAGGAAACAGACTGAGAAAGCAGAGAAAAAGTGTTTCCTGCAAACCGTTCCCTTGGTGCTAGATGAACGAACGTCTCTCCACTTGCTCAGTTCTGAGAGATAAGTGTGTGTGAAAGCCGTCCTTCACCTAGCTTGTTGGGAACACATAGTTTCTATTCAGTTGCAAACTCCATTCCATAAATATATATGGGGAGGTACTAGCACCAACTCGGTTTTACAGTGAAATCTGCAGGAACTTCAAACCGAAACTAGGAAAAATTCTGAGAAAGCAGAGGAAATGTGTCTACTGCAACCCGTTCCCTTGGTGCTAGATGAACGAACGTCTCTCCACTTGCTCAGTTCTGAGAAATAAGTGTGTGTGAAAGCCGTCCTTCACATAGCTTGTTGGGAACACAAAGTTCCTTTTCAGTTGCAAACTCCATTCCATACATATATATGGGGAGGTAGAAACTCCAACTCGGTTTTACAGTGAAAACTGCAGGAACTTCAAACCGGCACTAGGAAACAGACTGAGAAAGCAGAGAAAAAGTGTCTCCTGCAACGCGTTCCCTTGGTGCTAGATGAACAATCGTCTCTCCACTTGCTCAGTTCTGAGCGATAAGTGTGTGTGAAAGCCGTCCTTCACCTAGCTTGTTGGGAACACAAAGTTTCTTTTCAGTTGCAAACTCCATTCCATACATATATATGGGGAGGTACTAGCTCCAAATCGGTTTTACAGTGAAAAATGAAGGAACTTCGAACCGGCACTAGGAAACAGACTGAGAAAGCAGAGAAAAAGTGTCTCCTGCAACCCATTCCCTTGGTGCTAGATGAACGAACGTCTCTCCACTTGCTCAGTTCTGAGAGATAAGTGTGTGTGAAAGCCGTCCTTCACCTAGGTTGTTGGGAACACAAAGTTTCTTTTCAGTTGCAAACTCCATTCCATACATATATATGGGGAGGTACTAGCTCCAACTCGGTTTTACAGTGAAAACTGCAGGAAATTCAAACCGGCACTAGGAAACAGACTGAGAAAGCAGAGAAAAAGTGTCTCCTGCAACCCGTTCCATTGGTGCTAGATGAACGAACGTCTATCCACTTGCTCAGTTCTGAGAGATAAGTGTGTGTGAAAGCCGTACTTCACCTAGCTTGTTGGGATCACAAAGCTTCTTTTCAGTTGCAAACTCCATTCCATACATATATATGGGGAGGTACTAGCTCCAACTCTGTTTTACAGTGAAAACTGCAGGAACTTCAAACCGGCACTAGGAAACAGACTGAGAAAGCAGAGAAAAAGTGTCTCCTGCACCACGTTCCCTTGGTGATAGATGAACGAACGTCTCTCCACTTGCTCAGTTCTGAGAGTTAAGTGTGTGTGAAAGCCGTACTTCACCTAGCTTGTTGGGAACACATAGTTTCTATTCAGTTGCAAACTCCATTCCATAAATATATATGGGGAGGTAGTAGCACCAACTCGGTTTTACAGTGAAATCTGCAGGAACTTCAAACCGAAACTAGGAAAAATTCTGAGAAAGCAGAGGAAATGTGTCTACTTCAACCCGTTCCCTTGCTGCTAGATGAACGAACGTCTCTCCACTTGCTCAGTTCTGAGAGATAAGTGTGTGTGAAAGCCGTCCTTCACATAGCTTGTTGGGAACACAAAGTTCCTTTTCAGTTGCAAACTCCATTCCATACATATATATGGGGAGGTAGAAGCTCCAACTCGGTTTTACAGTGAAAACTGCAGGAACTTCAAACCGGCACTAGGAAACAGACTGAGAAAGCAGAGAAAAAGTGTCTCCTGCACCCCGTTCCCTTGGTACTAGATGAACAATCGTCTCTCCACTTGCTCAGTTCTGAGCGATAAGTGTGTGTGAAAGCCGTCCTTCACCTAGGTTGTTGGGAACACAATGTTTCTTTTCAGTTGCAAACTCCATTCCATACATATATATGGGGAGGTACTAGCTCCAACTCGGTTTTACAGTAAAAAATGAAGGAACTTCGAACCGGCACTAAGAAACAGACTGAGAAACAGAGAAAAAGTGTCTCCTGCAACCCGTTCCCTTGGTGCTAGATGAACGAACGTCTCTCCACTTGCTCAGTTCTGAGAGATAAGTGTGTGTGAAAGCCGTCTTTCACCTAGCTTGTTGGGAACACAAAGTTTCTTTTCAGTTGCAAACTCCATTCCATACATATATATGGGGAGGTACTAGCTCCAACTCTGTTTTACAGTGAAAACTGCAGGAACTTCAAACCGGCACTAGGAAACAGACTGTGAAAGCAGAGAAAAAGTGTCTCCTGTCACCCGTTCACTTGGTGCTAGATGAACGAAAGTCTCTCCACTTGCTCAGTTCTGAGAGATAAGTGTGTGTGAAAGCCGTCCTTCACATAGCTTGATGGGATCACAAAGCTTCTTTTCAGTTGCAAACTCCATTCCAAACATATATATGGGGAGGTACAAGCTCCAACCCGGTTTTACAGTGAAAACTGCAGGAACTTCAAACCGGCACTAGGAAACAGACTGAGAAAGCAGAGAAAAAGTGTCTCCTGCAACCCGTTCCCTTGGTGCTAGATGAACGAACGTCTCTCCACTTGCACAGTTCTGAGAGATAAGTGTGTGTGAAAGCTGTCCTTCACCTAGCTTGTTGGGAACACAAAGTTTCTTTTCAGTTGCAAATTCCATTCCATACATATATGTGGGGAGGTACTAGCTCCAACTCGGTTTTACAGTGAAAACTGCAGGAACTTCAAACCGGCACTAGGAAACAGACTGAGAAAGCAGAGAAAAAGTGTCTCCTGCACCACGTTCCCTTGGTGATAGATGAACGAACGTCTCTCCACTTGCTCAGTTCTGAGAGTTAAGTGTGTGTGAAAGCCGTACTTCACCTAGCTTGTTGGGAACACATAGTTTCTATTCAGTTGCAAACTCCATTCCATAAATATATATGGGGAGGTAGTAGCACCAACTCGGTTTTACAGTGAAATCTGCAGGAACTTCAAACCGAAACTAGGAAAAATTCTGAGAAAGCAGAGGAAATGTGTCTACTGCAACCCGTTCCCTTGCTGCTAGATGAACGAACGTCTCTCCACTTGCTCAGTTCTGAGAGATAAGTGTGTGTGAAAGCCGTCCTTCACATAGCTTGTTGGGAACACAAAGTTCCTTTTCAGTTGCAAACTCCATTCCATACATATATATGGGGAGGTAGAAGCTCCAACTCGGTTTTACAGTGAAAACTGCAGGAACTTCAAACCGGCACTAGGAAACAGACTGAGAAAGCAGAGAAAAAGTGTCTCCTGCACCCCGTTCCCTTGGTACTAGATGAACAATCGTCTCTCCACTTGCTCAGTTCTGAGCGATAAGTGTGTGTGAAAGCCGTCCTTCACCTAGGTTGTTGGGAACACAATGTTTCTTTTCAGTTGCAAACTCCATTCCATACATATATATGGGGAGGTACTAGCTCCAACTCGGTTTTACAGTGAAAAATGAAGGAACTTCGAACCGGCACTAAGAAACAGACTGAGAAACAGGGAAAAAGTGTCTCCTGCAACCCGTTCCCTTGGTGCTAGATGAACGAACGTCTCTCCACTTGCTCAGTTCTGAGAGATAAGTGTGTGTGAAAGCCGTCTTTCACCTAGCTTGTTGGGAACTCAAAGTTTCTTTTCAGTTGCTAACTCCATTCCATACATATATATGGGGAGGTACTAGCTCCAACTCGGTTTTACAGTGAAAACTGCAGGAACTTCAAACCGGCACTAGGAAACAGACTGTGAAAGCAGAGAAAAAGTGTCTCCTGCCACCCGTTCCCTTGGTGCTAGATGAACGAAAGTCTCTCCACTTGCTCAGTTCTGTAGAGATAAGTGTGTGTGAAAGCCGTCCTTCACATAGCTTGTTGGGATCACAAAGCTTCTTTTCAGTTGCAAACTCCATTCCAAACATATATATGGGGAGGTACAAGCTCCAACCCGGTTTTACAGTGAAAACTGCAGGAACTTCAAACCGGCACTAGGAAACAGACTGAGAAAGCAGAGAAAAAGTGTCTCCTGCAACCCGTTCCCTTGGTGCTAGATGAACGAACGTCTCTCCACTTGCTCAGTTCTGAGAGATAAGTGTGTGTGAAAGCTGTCCTTCACCTAGCTTGTTGGGAACACAAAGTTTCTTTTCACTTGCAAACTCCATTCCATACATATATATGGGGAGGTACTAGCTCCAACTCGGTTTTACAGTGAAAACTGCAGGAACATCAAACTGGCACTAGGAAACAGACTGAGAAAACAGAGAAAATGTGTCTCCTGCAACCCGTTCCCTTGGTGCTAGATGAACGAACGTCTCTCCACTTGCTCAGTTCTGAGAGATAAGTGTGTGTGAAAGCCGTCCTTCACCTAGCTTGTTATGATCACAAAGCTTCTTTTCAGTTGCAAACTCCATTCCATACATATATATGGGGAGGTACTAGCTCCAACTCGGTTTTACAGTGAAAACTGCAGGAACTTCCAACCGGCACTAGGAAACAGACTGAGAAAGCAGAGAAAAAGTGTCTCCTGCAACCCGTTCCCTTGGTGCTAGATGAACGAACGTCTCTCCACTTGCTCAGTTCTGAGAGATAAGTGTGTGTGAAAGCCGTCCTTCACCTAGCTTGTTGGGAACACAAAGTTTCTTTTCAGTTGCAAACTACATTCCATACATATATATGGGGAGGTACAAGCTCCAACTCGGTTTTACAGTGAAAACTGCAGGAACTTCAAACTGGCACTAGGAAACAGACTGAGAAAGCAGAGAAAAAGTGTCTCCTGCAACCCGTTCCCTTGGTGCTAGATGAACGAACGTCTCTCCACTTGCTCAGTTCTGAGAGATAAGTGTGTGTGAATGCCGTCCTTCACATAGCTTGTTGGGAACACAAAGTTCCTTTTCAGTTGCAAACTCCATTCCATACATATATATGGGGAGGTACAAGCTCCAACTCGGTTTTACAGTGAAAACTGCAGGAACTTCAAACCGGCACTAGGAAAAATACTGAGAAAGCAGAGAAAATGTGTCTACTGCAACCCGTTCCCTTGGTGCTAGATGAACGAACGTCTCTCCACTTGCTCAGTTCTGAGAGATAAGTGTGTGTGAAAGCCGTCCTTCACCTTGCTTGTTGGGAACACAAAGTTTCTTTTCAGTTGCTAACTCCATTCCATACATATATATGGGGAGGTACAAGCTCCAACTCGGTTTTACAGTGAAAACTGCAAGAACTTCAAACCGGCACTAGGAAACAGACTGAGAAAGCAGAGAAATTGTGTCTCCTGCAACCCGTTCCCTTGGTGCTAGATGAACGAACGTCTCTCCACTTGCTCAGTTCTGAGAGATAAGTGTGTGTGAAAGCCGTCCTTCACCTAGCTTGTTGGGAACACAAAGTTTCTTTTCAGTTGCAAACTCCATTCCATACATATATATGGGGAGGTACAAGCTCCAACTCGGTTTTACAGTGAAAACTGCAGGAACTTCAACACGGCACTAGGAAACAGACTGAGAAAGCAGAGAAAAAGTGTCTCCTGCAACCAGTTCCCTTGGTGCTCGATGAACGAACGTCTCTCCACTTGCTCAGTTCTGAGAGATAAGTGTATGTGAAAGCCGTCCTTCACCTAGCTTGTTGGGAACACCAAGTTTCTTTTCAGTTGCAAACTCCATTCCATACATACATATGGGGAGGTACAAGCTCTAACTCTGTTTTACAGTGAAAACTGCAAGAACATCAAAACGTCACTAGGAAACAGACTGAGAAAGCAGAGAAAAGTGTCTCCTGCAACCGGTTCTCTTGGTGATAGATGAACGAACGTCTCTCCACTTGCTCAGTTCCGAGAAATAAGTGTGTGTGAAAGCCGTACTTCAACATTTCTTGTTGGGAAAACAAAGTTTCTTTTCAGTTGCAAACTCCATTCCATACATATATATGGGTAGGTAGTAGATCCAACACGGTTTTACAGTGAAAACTGCAGGAAATTCAAACCGGCACTAGGAAACAGACTGAGAAAGCAGAGAAAAAGTGTCTCCTGCCACCCGTTCCCTTGGTGCTAGATGAACGAACGTCCCTCCACTTGCTCAGTTCTGAGAGATAAGTGTGTGTGAATGCCGTCCTTCACGTAGCTTGTTGGGAACACAAAGTTTCTTTACAGTTGCAAACTCCATTCCATTCATATATATGGGGAGGTACTAGCTCCAAATCGGTTTTACAGTGAAAACTGCAGGAACTTCAAACCGACACTAGGAAAGAGACTGAGAAAGCAGAGAATAAGTGACCCCTGCAACCCGTTCCCTTGGTGCTAGATGAACGAACGTCTCTCCACTTGCTCAGTTCTGAGAGATAAGTGTGTGTGAAAGCCGTCCTTCACCTAGCTTATGGGAACAAAAAGTTTCTTTTCAGTTGCATACTCCATTCCATACATATATATGGGGAGGTACAAGCTCCAACTCGGTTTTACAGTGAAAACTTCAGGAACTTCAAACCGGCACTAGGAAACAGAATGAGAAAGCAGAGAAAAAGTGTCTCCTGCAAACCGTTCTCTTGGTGCTTTATGAACGAACGTCTCTCCACTTGCTCATTTCTGAGAGATAAGTGTGTGTGAAAGCCGTCCTTCACCTAGCTTGTTTGGAACACAAAGTTTCTTTTCAGTTGCAAACTCGATTCCATACATATATATGGGGAGGTACTAGCTCCAACTCGGTTTTACAGTGAAAACTGCAGGAACTTCAAACCGACAATAGGAAAGAAACTGAGAAAGCAGAGAAAAAGTGTCTCCTGCTATCCGTTCCTTTGGTGCTAGATGAACGAACGTCTCTCCACTTGCTCAGTTCTGAGAGATAAGTGTGTGTGAAAGCCGTACTTCACCTAGCTTGTTGGGAACACATAGTTTCTATTCAGTTGCAAACTCCATTCCATACATATATATGGGGAGGTATTAGCTCCAACTCGGTTTTACAGTGAAAACTGTAGGAACTTCAAACCGACACTAGGAAACAGACTGAGAAAGCAGAGAAAAAGTTTTTCCTGCAAACCGTTCCCTTGGTGCTAGATGAACGAACGTCTCTCCACTTGCTCAGTTCTGAGAGATAAGTGTGTGTGAAAGCCGTCCTTCACCTAGCTTGTTGGGAACACATAGTTTCTATTCAGTTGCAAACTCCATTCCATAAATATATATGGGGAGGTACTAGCACCAACTCGGTTTTACAGTGAAATCTGCAGGAACTTCAAACCGAAACTAGGAAAAATTCTGAGAAAGCAGAGGAAATGTGTCTACTGCAACCCGTTCCCTTGGTGCTAGATGAACGAACGTCTCTCCACTTGCTCAGTTCTGAGAGATAAGTGTGTGTGAAAGCCGTCCTTCACATAGCTTGTTGGGAACACAAAGTTCCTTTTCAGTTGCAAACTCCATTCCATACATATATATGGGGAGGTAGAAGCTCCAAATCGGTTTTACAGTGAAAACTGCAGGAACTTCAAACCGGCACTAGGAAACAGACTGAGAAAGCAGAGAAAAAGTGTCTCCTGCAACGCGTTCCCTTGGTGCTAGATGAACAATCGTCTCTCCACTTGCTCAGTTCTGAGAGAGAAGTGTGTGTGAAAGAAGTCCTTCACCTAGCTTGTTGGGAACACAAAGTTTCTTTTCAGTTGCAAACTCCATTCCATACATATATATGGGGAGGTACTAGCTCCAAATCGGTTTTACAGTGAAAAATGAAGGAACTTCGAACCGGCACTAGGAAACAGACTGAGAAAGCAGAGAAAAAGTGTCTCCTGCAACCCGTTCCCTTGGTGCTAGATGAACGAACGTCTCTCCACTTGCTCAGTTCTGAGAGATAAGTGTGTGTGAAAGCCGTCCTTCACCTAGCTTATGGGAACAAAAAGTTTCTTTTCAGTTGCATACTCCATTCCATACATATATATGGGGAGGTACAAGCTCCAACTCGGTTTTACAGTGAAAACTTCAGGAACTTCAAACCGGCACTAGGAAACAGAATGAGAAAGCAGAGAAAAAGTGTCTCCTGCAAACCGTTCTCTTGGTGCTTTATGAACGAACGTCTCTCCACTTGCTCATTTCTGAGAGATAAGTGTGTGTGAAAGCCGTCCTTCACCTAGCTTGTTTGGAACACAAAGTTTCTTTTCAGTTGCAAACTCGATTCCATACATATATATGGGGAGGTACTAGCTCCAACTCGGTTTTACAGTGAAAACTGCAGGAACTTCAAACCGACAATAGGAAAGAAACTGAGAAAGCAGAGAAAAAGTGTCTCCTGCTATCCGTTCCTTTGGTGCTAGATGAACGAACGTCTCTCCACTTGCTCAGTTCTGAGAGATAAGTGTGTGTGAAAGCCGTACTTCACCTAGCTTGTTGGGAACACATAGTTTCTATTCAGTTGCAAACTCCATTCCATACATATATATGGGGAGGTATTAGCTCCAACTCGGTTTTACAGTGAAAACTGTAGGAACTTCAAACCGACACTAGGAAACAGACTGAGAAAGCAGAGAAAAAGTTTTTCCTGCAAACCGTTCCCTTGGTGCTAGATGAACGAACGTCTCTCCACTTGCTCAGTTCTGAGAGATAAGTGTGTGTGAAAGCCGTCCTTCACCTAGCTTGTTGGGAACACATAGTTTCTATTCAGTTGCAAACTCCATTCCATAAATATATATGGGGAGGTACTAGCACCAACTCGGTTTTACAGTGAAATCTGCAGGAACTTCAAACCGAAACTAGGAAAAATTCTGAGAAAGCAGAGGAAATGTGTCTACTGCAACCCGTTCCCTTGGTGCTAGATGAACGAACGTCTCTCCACTTGCTCAGTTCTGAGAGATAAGTGTGTGTGAAAGCCGTCCTTCACATAGCTTGTTGGGAACACAAAGTTCCTTTTCAGTTGCAAACTCCATTCCATACATATATATGGGGAGGTAGAAGCTCCAAATCGGTTTTACAGTGAAAACTGCAGGAACTTCAAACCGGCACTAGGAAACAGACTGAGAAAGCAGAGAAAAAGTGTCTCCTGCAACGCGTTCCCTTGGTGCTAGATGAACAATCGTCTCTCCACTTGCTCAGTTCTGAGAGAGAAGTGTGTGTGAAAGAAGTCCTTCACCTAGCTTGTTGGGAACACAAAGTTTCTTTTCAGTTGCAAACTCCATTCCATACATATATATGGGGAGGTACTAGCTCCAAATCGGTTTTACAGTGAAAAATGAAGGAACTTCGAACCGGCACTAGGAAACAGACTGAGAAAGCAGAGAAAAAGTGTCTCCTGCAACCCGTTCCCTTGGTGCTAGATGAACGAAAGTCTCTCCACTTGCTCAGTTCTGAGAGATAAGTGTGTGTGAAAGCCGTCCTTCACCTAGCTTGTTGGGAACACAAAGTTTCTTTTCAGTTGCAAACTCCATTCCATACATATATATGGGGAGGTACTAGCTCCAAATCGGTTTTACAGTGAAAACTTCAGGAACTTCAAACCGGCACTAGGAAACAGAATGAGAAAGCAGAGAAAAAGTGTCTCCTGCAAACCGTTCTCTTGGTGCTTTATGAACGAACGTCTCTCCACTTGCTCATTTCTGAGAGATAAGTGTGTGTGAAAGCCGTCCTTCACCTAGCTTGTTTGGAACACAAAGTTTCTTTTCAGTTGCAAACTCGATTCCATACATATATATGGGGAGGTACTAGCTCCAACTCGGTTTTACAGTGAAAACTGCAGGAACTTCAAACCGACAATAGGAAAGAAACTGAGAAAGCAGAGAAAAAGTGTCTCCTGCTATCCGTTCCTTTGGTGCTAGATGAACGAACGTCTCTCCACTTGCTCAGTTCTGAGAGATAAGTGTGTGTGAAAGCCGTACTTCACCTAGCTTGTTGGGAACACATAGTTTCTATTCAGTTGCAAACTCCATTCCATACATATATATGGGGAGGTATTAGCTCCAACTCGGTTTTACAGTGAAAACTGTAGGAACTTCAAACCGACACTAGGAAACAGACTGAGAAAGCAGAGAAAAAGTTTTTCCTGCAAACCGTTCCCTTGGTGCTAGATGAACGAACGTCTCTCCACTTGCTCAGTTCTGAGAGATAAGTGTGTGTGAAAGCCGTCCTTCACCTAGCTTGTTGGGAACACATAGTTTCTATTCAGTTGCAAACTCCATTCCATAAATATATATGGGGAGGTACTAGCACCAACTCGGTTTTACAGTGAAATCTGCAGGAACTTCAAACCGAAACTAGGAAAAATTCTGAGAAAGCAGAGGAAATGTGTCTACTGCAACCCGTTCCCTTGGTGCTAGATGAACGAACGTCTCTCCACTTGCTCAGTTCTGAGAGATAAGTGTGTGTGAAAGCCGTCCTTCACATAGCTTGTTGGGAACACAAAGTTCCTTTTCAGTTGCAAACTCCATTCCATACATATATATGGGGAGGTAGAAGCTCCAAATCGGTTTTACAGTGAAAACTGCAGGAACTTCAAACCGGCACTAGGAAACAGACTGAGAAAGCAGAGAAAAAGTGTCTCCTGCAACGCGTTCCCTTGGTGCTAGATGAACAATCGTCTCTCCACTTGCTCAGTTCTGAGAGAGAAGTGTGTGTGAAAGAAGCCCTTCACCTAGCTTGTTGGGAACACAAAGTTTCTTTTCAGTTGCAAACTCCATTCCATACATATATATGGGGAGGTACTAGCTCCAAATCGGTTTTACAGTGAAAAATGAAGGAACTTCGAACCGGCACTAGGAAACAGACTGAGAAAGCAGAGAAAAAGTGTCTCCTGCAACCCGTTCCCTTGGTGCTAGATGAACGAAAGTCTCTCCACTTGCTCAGTTCTGAGAGATAAGTGTGTGTGAAAGCCGTCCTTCACCTAGCTTGTTGGGAACACAAAGTTTCTTTTCAGTTGCAAACTCCATTCCATACATATATATGGGGAGGTACTAGCTCCAAATCGGTTTTACAGTGAAAACTTCAGGAACTTCAAACCGGCACTAGGAAACAGAATGAGAAAGCAGAGAAAAAGTGTCTCCTGCAAACCGTTCTCTTGGTGCTTTATGAACGAACGTCTCTCCACTTGCTCATTTCTGAGAGATAAGTGTGTGTGAAAGCCGTCCTTCACCTAGCTTGTTTGGAACACAAAGTTTCTTTTCAGTTGCAAACTCGATTCCATACATATATATGGGGAGGTACTAGCTCCAACTCGGTTTTACAGTGAAAACTGCAGGAACTTCAAACTGGCACTAGGAAACAGACTGAGAAAGCAGAGAAAAAGTGTCTCCTGCAACCCGTTCCCTTGGTGCTAGATGAACGAACGTCTCTCCACTTGCTCATTTCTGAGAGATAAGTGTGTGTGAAAGCCGTCCTTCACCTAGCTTGTTTGGAACACAAAGTTTCTTTTCAGTTGCAAACTCGATTCCATACATATATATGGGGAGGTACTAGCTCCAACTCGGTTTTACAGTGAAAACTGCAGGAACTTCAAACTGGCACTAGGAAACAGACTGAGAAAGCAGAGAAAAAGTGTCTCCTGCAACCCGTTCCCTTGGTGCTAGATGAACGAACGTCTCTCCACTTGCTCAGTTCTGAGAGATAAGTGTGTGTGAATGCCGTCCTTCACATAGCTTGTTGGGAACACAAAGTTCCTTTTCAGTTGCAAACTCCATTCCATACATATATATGGGGAGGTACAAGCTCCAACTCGGTTTTACAGTGAAAACTGCAGGAACTTCAAACCGGCACTAGGAAAAATACTGAGAAAGCAGAGAAAATGTGTCTACTGCAACCCGTTCCCTTGGTGCTAGATGAACGAACGTCTCTCCACTTGCTCAGTTCTGAGAGATAAGTGTGTGTGAAAGCCGTCCTTCACCTTGCTTGTTGGGAACACAAAGTTTCTTTTCAGTTGCTAAATCCATTCCATACATATATATGGGGAGGTACAAGCTCCAACTCGGTTTTACAGTGAAAACTGCAAGAACTTCAAACCGGCACTAGGAAACAGACTGAGAAAGCAGAGAAATTGTGTCTCCTGCAACCCGTTCCCTTGGTGCTAGATGAACGAACGTCTCTCCACTTGCTCAGTTCTGAGAGATAAGTGTGTGTGAAAGCCGTCCTTCACCTAGCTTGTTGGGAACACAAAGTTTCTTTTCAGTTGCAAACTCCATTCCATACATATATATGGGGAGGTACAAGCTCCAACTCGGTTTTACAGTGAAAACTGCAGGAACTTCAACACGGCACTAGGAAACAGACTGAGAAAGCAGAGAAAAAGTGTCTCCTGCAACCAGTTCCCTTGGTGCTCGATGAACGAACGTCTCTCCACTTGCTCAGTTCTGAGAGATAAGTGTATGTGAAAGCCGTCCTTCACCTAGCTTGTTGGGAACACCAAGTTTCTTTTCAGTTGCAAACTCCATTCCATACATACATATGGGGAGGTACAAGCTCTAACTCTGTTTTACAGTGAAAACTGCAAGAACATCAAAACGTCACTAGGAAACAGACTGAGAAAGCAGAGAAAAGTGTCTCCTGCAACCGGTTCTCTTGGTGATAGATGAACGAACGTCTCTCCACTTGCTCAGTTCCGAGAAATAAGTGTGTGTGAAAGCCGTACTTCAACATTTCTTGTTGGGAAAACAAAGTTTCTTTTCAGTTGCAAACTCCATTCCATACATATATATGGGTAGGTAGTAGATCCAACACGGTTTTACAGTGAAAACTGCAGGAAATTCAAACCGGCACTAGGAAACAGACTGAGAAAGCAGAGAAAAAGTGTCTCCTGCCACCCGTTCCCTTGGTGCTAGATGAACGAACGTCCCTCCACTTGCTCAGTTCTGAGAGATAAGTGTGTGTGAATGCCGTCCTTCACGTAGCTTGTTGGGAACACAAAGTTTCTTTACAGTTGCAAACTCCATTCCATTCATATATATGGGGAGGTACTAGCTCCAAATCGGTTTTACAGTGAAAACTGCAGGAACTTCAAACCGACACTAGGAAAGAGACTGAGAAAGCAGAGAATAAGTGACCCCTGCAACCCGTTCCCTTGGTGCTAGATGAACGAACGTCTCTCCACTTGCTCAGTTCTGAGAGATAAGTGTGTGTGAAAGCCGTCCTTCACCTAGCTTATGGGAACAAAAAGTTTCTTTTCAGTTGCATACTCCATTCCATACATATATATGGGGAGGTACAAGCTCCAACTCGGTTTTACAGTGAAAACTTCAGGAACTTCAAACCGGCACTAGGAAACAGAATGAGAAAGCAGAGAAAAAGTGTCTCCTGCAAACCGTTCTCTTGGTGCTTTATGAACGAACGTCTCTCCACTTGCTCATTTCTGAGAGATAAGTGTGTGTGAAAGCCGTCCTTCACCTAGCTTGTTTGGAACACAAAGTTTCTTTTCAGTTGCAAACTCGATTCCATACATATATATGGGGAGGTACTAGCTCCAACTCGGTTTTACAGTGAAAACTGCAGGAACTTCAAACCGACAATAGGAAAGAAACTGAGAAAGCAGAGAAAAAGTGTCTCCTGCTATCCGTTCCTTTGGTGCTAGATGAACGAACGTCTCTCCACTTGCTCAGTTCTGAGAGATAAGTGTGTGTGAAAGCCGTACTTCACCTAGCTTGTTGGGAACACATAGTTTCTATTCAGTTGCAAACTCCATTCCATACATATATATGGGGAGGTATTAGCTCCAACTCGGTTTTACAGTGAAAACTGTAGGAACTTCAAACCGACACTAGGAAACAGACTGAGAAAGCAGAGAAAAAGTTTTTCCTGCAAACCGTTCCCTTGGTGCTAGATGAACGAACGTCTCTCCACTTGCTCAGTTCTGAGAGATAAGTGTGTGTGAAAGCCGTCCTTCACCTAGCTTGTTGGGAACACATAGTTTCTATTCAGTTGCAAACTCCATTCCATAAATATATATGGGGAGGTACTAGCACCAACTCGGTTTTACAGTGAAATCTGCAGGAACTTCAAACCGAAACTAGGAAAAATTCTGAGAAAGCAGAGGAAATGTGTCTACTGCAACCCGTTCCCTTGGTGCTAGATGAACGAACGTCTCTCCACTTGCTCAGTTCTGAGAGATAAGTGTGTGTGAAAGCCGTCCTTCACATAGCTTGTTGGGAACACAAAGTTCCTTTTCAGTTGCAAACTCCATTCCATACATATATATGGGGAGGTAGAAGCTCCAAATCGGTTTTACAGTGAAAACTGCAGGAACTTCAAACCGGCACTAGGAAACAGACTGAGAAAGCAGAGAAAAAGTGTCTCCTGCAACGCGTTCCCTTGGTGCTAGATGAACAATCGTCTCTCCACTTGCTCAGTTCTGAGAGAGAAGTGTGTGTGAAAGAAGTCCTTCACCTAGCTTGTTGGGAACACAAAGTTTCTTTTCAGTTGCAAACTCCATTCCATACATATATATGGGGAGGTACTAGCTCCAAATCGGTTTTACAGTGAAAAATGAAGGAACTTCGAACCGGCACTAGGAAACAGACTGAGAAAGCAGAGAAAAAGTGTCTCCTGCAACCCGTTCCCTTGGTGCTAGATGAACGAAAGTCTCTCCACTTGCTCAGTTCTGAGAGATAAGTGTGTGTGAAAGCCGTCCTTCACCTAGCTTGTTGGGAACACAAAGTTTCTTTTCAGTTGCAAACTCCATTCCATACATATATATGGGGAGGTACTAGCTCCAAATCGGTTTTACAGTGAAAACTTCAGGAACTTCAAACCGGCACTAGGAAACAGAATGAGAAAGCAGAGAAAAAGTGTCTCCTGCAAACCGTTCTCTTGGTGCTTTATGAACGAACGTCTCTCCACTTGCTCATTTCTGAGAGATAAGTGTGTGTGAAAGCCGTCCTTCACCTAGCTTGTTTGGAACACAAAGTTTCTTTTCAGTTGCAAACTCGATTCCATACATATATATGGGGAGGTACTAGCTCCAACTCGGTTTTACAGTGAAAACTGCAGGAACTTCAAACCGACAATAGGAAAGAAACTGAGAAAGCAGAGAAAAAGTGTCTCCTGCTATCCGTTCCTTTGGTGCTAGATGAACGAACGTCTCTCCACTTGCTCAGTTCTGAGAGATAAGTGTGTGTGAAAGCCGTACTTCACCTAGCTTGTTGGGAACACATAGTTTCTATTCAGTTGCAAACTCCATTCCATACATATATATGGGGAGGTATTAGCTCCAACTCGGTTTTACAGTGAAAACTGTAGGAACTTCAAACCGACACTAGGAAACAGACTGAGAAAGCAGAGAAAAAGTTTTTCCTGCAAACCGTTCCCTTGGTGCTAGATGAACGAACGTCTCTCCACTTGCTCAGTTCTGAGAGATAAGTGTGTGTGAAAGCCGTCCTTCACCTAGCTTGTTGGGAACACATAGTTTCTATTCAGTTGCAAACTCCATTCCATAAATATATATGGGGAGGTACTAGCACCAACTCGGTTTTACAGTGAAATCTGCAGGAACTTCAAACCGAAACTAGGAAAAATTCTGAGAAAGCAGAGGAAATGTGTCTACTGCAACCCGTTCCCTTGGTGCTAGATGAACGAACGTCTCTCCACTTGCTCAGTTCTGAGAGATAAGTGTGTGTGAAAGCCGTCCTTCACATAGCTTGTTGGGAACACAAAGTTCCTTTTCAGTTGCAAACTCCATTCCATACATATATATGGGGAGGTAGAAGCTCCAAATCGGTTTTACAGTGAAAACTGCAGGAACTTCAAACCGGCACTAGGAAACAGACTGAGAAAGCAGAGAAAAAGTGTCTCCTGCAACGCGTTCCCTTGGTGCTAGATGAACAATCGTCTCTCCACTTGCTCAGTTCTGAGAGAGAAGTGTGTGTGAAAGAAGCCCTTCACCTAGCTTGTTGGGAACACAAAGTTTCTTTTCAGTTGCAAACTCCATTCCATACATATATATGGGGAGGTACTAGCTCCAAATCGGTTTTACAGTGAAAAATGAAGGAACTTCGAACCGGCACTAGGAAACAGACTGAGAAAGCAGAGAAAAAGTGTCTCCTGCAACCCGTTCCCTTGGTGCTAGATGAACGAAAGTCTCTCCACTTGCTCAGTTCTGAGAGATAAGTGTGTGTGAAAGCCGTCCTTCACCTAGCTTGTTGGGAACACAAAGTTTCTTTTCAGTTGCAAACTCCATTCCATACATATATATGGGGAGGTACTAGCTCCAAATCGGTTTTACAGTGAAAACTTCAGGAACTTCAAACCGGCACTAGGAAACAGAATGAGAAAGCAGAGAAAAAGTGTCTCCTGCAAACCGTTCTCTTGGTGCTTTATGAACGAACGTCTCTCCACTTGCTCATTTCTGAGAGATAAGTGTGTGTGAAAGCCGTCCTTCACCTAGCTTGTTTGGAACACAAAGTTTCTTTTCAGTTGCAAACTCGATTCCATACATATATATGGGGAGGTACTAGCTCCAACTCGGTTTTACAGTGAAAACTGCAGGAACTTCAAACCGACAATAGGAAAGAAACTGAGAAAGCAGAGAAAAAGTGTCTCCTGCTATCCGTTCCTTTGGTGCTAGATGAACGAACGTCTCTCCACTTGCTCAGTTCTGAGAGATAAGTGTGTGTGAAAGCCGTACTTCACCTAGCTTGTTGGGAACACATAGTTTCTATTCAGTTGCAAACTCCATTCCATACATATATATGGGGAGGTATTAGCTCCAACTCGGTTTTACAGTGAAAACTGTAGGAACTTCAAACCGACACTAGGAAACAGACTGAGAAAGCAGAGAAAAAGTTTTTCCTGCAAACCGTTCCCTTGGTGCTAGATGAACGAACGTCTCTCCACTTGCTCAGTTCTGAGAGATAAGTGTGTGTGAAAGCCGTCCTTCACCTAGCTTGTTGGGAACACATAGTTTCTATTCAGTTGCAAACTCCATTCCATAAATATATATGGGGAGGTACTAGCACCAACTCGGTTTTACAGTGAAATCTGCAGGAACTTCAAACCGAAACTAGGAAAAATTCTGAGAAAGCAGAGGAAATGTGTCTACTGCAACCCGTTCCCTTGGTGCTAGATGAACGAACGTCTCTCCACTTGCTCAGTTCTGAGAGATAAGTGTGTGTGAAAGCCGTCCTTCACATAGCTTGTTGGGAACACAAAGTTCCTTTTCAGTTGCAAACTCCATTCCATACATATATATGGGGAGGTAGAAGCTCCAAATCGGTTTTACAGTGAAAACTGCAGGAACTTCAAACCGGCACTAGGAAACAGACTGAGAAAGCAGAGAAAAAGTGTCTCCTGCAACGCGTTCCCTTGGTGCTAGATGAACAATCGTCTCTCCACTTGCTCAGTTCTGAGAGAGAAGTGTGTGTGAAAGAAGTCCTTCACCTAGCTTGTTGGGAACACAAAGTTTCTTTTCAGTTGCAAACTCCATTCCATACATATATATGGGGAGGTACTAGCTCCAAATCGGTTTTACAGTGAAAAATGAAGGAACTTCGAACCGGCACTAGGAAACAGACTGAGAAAGCAGAGAAAAAGTGTCTCCTGCAACCCGTTCCCTTGGTGCTAGATGAACGAAAGTCTCTCCACTTGCTCAGTTCTGAGAGATAAGTGTGTGTGAAAGCCGTCCTTCACCTAGCTTGTTGGGAACACAAAGTTTCTTTTCAGTTGCAAACTCCATTCCATACATATATATGGGGAGGTACTAGCTCCAAATCGGTTTTACAGTGAAAACTTCAGGAACTTCAAACCGGCACTAGGAAACAGAATGAGAAAGCAGAGAAAAAGTGTCTCCTGCAAACCGTTCTCTTGGTGCTTTATGAACGAACGTCTCTCCACTTGCTCATTTCTGAGAGATAAGTGTGTGTGAAAGCCGTCCTTCACCTAGCTTGTTTGGAACACAAAGTTTCTTTTCAGTTGCAAACTCGATTCCATACATATATATGGGGAGGTACTAGCTCCAACTCGGTTTTACAGTGAAAACTGCAGGAACTTCAAACCGACAATAGGAAAGAAACTGAGAAAACAGAGAAAAAGTGTCTCCTGCAATCCGTTCCTTTGGTGCTAGATGAACGAACGTCTCTCCACTTGCTCAGTTCTGAGAGATAAGTGTGTGTGAAAGCCGTACTTCACCTAGCTTGTTGGGAACACATAGTTTCTATTCAGTTGCAAACTCCATTCCATACATATATATGGGGAGGTATTAGCTCCAACTCGGTTTTACAGTGAAAACTGTAGGAACTTCAAACCGACACTAGGAAACAGACTGAGAAAGCAGAGAAAAAGTGTTTCCTGCAAACCGTTCCCTTGGTGCTAGATGAACGAACGTCTCTCCACTTGCTCAGTTCTGAGAGATAAGTGTGTGTGAAAGCCGTCCTTCACCTAGCTTGTTGGGAACACATAGTTTCTATTCAGTTGCAAACTCCATTCCATAAATATATATGGGGAGGTACTAGCACCAACTCGGTTTTACAGTGAAATCTGCAGGAACTTCAAACCGAAACTAGGAAAAATTCTGAGAAAGCAGAGGAAATGTGTCTACTGCAACCCGTTCCCTTGGTGCTAGATGAACGAACGTCTCTCCACTTGCTCAGTTCTGAGAGATAAGTGTGTGTGAAAGCCGTCCTTCACATAGCTTGTTGGGAACACAAAGTTCCTTTTCAGTTGCAAACTCCATTCCATACATATATATGGGGAGGTAGAAACTCCAACTCGGTTTTACAGTGAAAACTGCAGGAACTTCAAACCGGCACTAGGAAACAGACTGAGAAAGCAGAGAAAAAGTGTCTCCTGCAACGCGTTCCCTTGGTGCTAGATGAACAATCGTCTCTCCACTTGCTCAGTTCTGAGCGATAAGTGTGTGTGAAAGCCGTCCTTCACCTAGCTTGTTGGGAACACAAAGTTTCTTTTCAGTTGCAAACTCCATTCCATACATATATATGGGGAGGTACTAGCTCCAAATCGGTTTTACGGTGAAAAATGAAGGAACTTCGAACCGGCACTAGGAAACAGACTGAGAAAGCAGAGAAAAAGTGTCTCCTGCAACCCATTCCCTTGGTGCTAGATGAACGAACGTCTCTCCACTTGCTCAGTTCTGAGAGATAAGTGTGTGTGAAAGCCGTCCTTCACCTAGCTTGTTGGGAACACAAAGTTTCTTTTCAGTTGCAAACTCCATTCCATACATATATATGGGGAGGTACTAGCTCCAAATCGGTTTTACAGTGAAAACTGAAGGAACTTCGAACCGGCACTAGGAAACAGACTGAGAAAGCAGAGAAAAAGTGTCTCCTGCAACCCGTTCCCTTGGTGCTAGATGAACGAACGTCTCTCCACTTGCTCAGTTCTGAGAGATAAGTGTGTGTGAAAGCCGTCCTTCACATAGCTTATGGGAACAAAAAGTTTCTTTTCAGTTGCAAACTCCATTCCATACATATATATGGGGAGGTACAAGCTCCAACTCGGTTTTACAGTGAAAACTTCAGGAACTTCAAACCGGCACTAGGAAACAGAATGAGAAAGCAGAGAAAAAGTGTCTCCTGCAAACCGTTCTCTTGGTGCTTTATGAACGAACGTCTCTCCACTTGCTCATTTCTGAGAGATAAGTGTGTGTGAAAGCCGTCCTTCACCTAGCTTGTTTGGAACACAAAGTTCTTTTCAGTTGCAAACTCGATTCCATACATATATATGGGGAGGTACTAGCTCCAACTCGGTTTTACAGTGAAACCTGCAGGAACTTCAAACCGACAATAGGAAAGAAACTGAGAAAGCAGAGAAAAAGTGTCTCCTGCAATCCGTTCCTTTGGTGCTAGATGAACGAACGTCTCTCCACTTGCTCAGTTCTGAGAGATAAGTGTGTGTGAAAGCCGTACTTCACCTAGCTTGTTGGGAACACATAGTTTCTATTCAGTTGCAAACTCCATTCCATACATATATATGGGGAGGTATTAGCTCCAACTCGGTTTTACAGTGAAAACTGTAGGAACTTCAAACCGACACTAGGAAACAGACTGAGAAAGCAGAGAAAAAGTGTTTCCTGCAAACCGTTCCCTTGGTGCTAGATGAACGAACGTCTCTCCACTTGCTAAGTTCTGAGAGATAAGTGTGTGTGAAAGCCGTCCTTCACCTAGCTTGTTGGGAACACATAGTTTCTATTCAGTTGCAAACTCCATTCCATAAATATATATGGGGAGGTACTAGCACCAACTCTGTTTTACAGTGAAATCTGCAGGAACTTCAAACCGAAACTAGGAAAAATTCTGAGAAAGCAGAGGAAATGTGTCTACTGCAACCCGTTCCCTTGGTGCTAGATGAACGAACGTCTCTCCACTTGCTCAGTTCTGAGAGATAAGTGTGTGTGAAAGCCGTCCTTCACATAGCTTGTTGGGAACACAAAGTTCCTTTTCAGTTGCAAACTCCATTCCATACATATATATGGGGAGGTAGAAACTCCAACTCGGTTTTACAGTGAAAACTGCAGGAACTTCAAACCGGCACTAGGAAACAGACTGAGAAAGCAGAGAAAAAGTGTCTCCTGCAACGCGTTCCCTTGGTGCTAGATGAACAATCGTCTCTCCACTTGCTCAGTTCGGAGCGATAAGTGTGTGTGAAAGCCGTCCTTCACCTAGCTTGTTGGGAACACAAAGTTTCTTTTCAGTTGCTAACTCCATTCCATACATATATATGGGGAGGTACTAGCTCCAAATCGGTTTTACAGTGAAAAATGAAGGAACTTCGAACCGGCACTAGGAAACAGACTGAGAAAGCAGAGAAAAAGTGTCCCCTGCAACCCATTCCCTTGGTGCTAGATGAACGAACGTCTCTCCACTTGCTCAGTTCTGAGAGATAAGTGTGTGTGAAAGCCGTCCTTCACCTAGCTTGTTGGGAACACAAAGTTTCTTTTCAGTTGCAAACTCCATTCCTTACATATATATGGGGAGGTACTAGCTCCAAATCGGTTTTACAGTGAAAACTGAAGGAACTTCGAACCGGCACTAGGAAACAGACTGAGAAAGCAGAGAAAAAGTGTCTCCTGCAACCCGTTCCCTTGGTGCTAGATGAACGAACGTCTCTCCACTTGCTCAGTTCTGAGAGATAAGTGTGTGTGAAAGCCGTCCTTCACCTAGCTTATGGGAACAAAAAGTTTCTTTTCAGTTGCAAACTCCATTCCATACATATATATGGGGAGGTACAAGCTCCAACTCGGTTTTACAGTGAAAACTTCAGGAACTTCAAACCGGCACTAGGAAACAGAATGAGAAAGCAGAGAAAAAGTGTCTCCTGCAAACCGTTCTCTTGGTGCTTTATGAACGAACGTCTCTCCACTTGCTCATTTCTGAGAGATAAGTGTGTGTGAAAGCCGTCCTTCACCTAGCTTGTTTGGAACACAAAGTTCTTTTCAGTTGCAAACTCGATTCCATACATATATATGGGGAGGTACTAGCTCCAACTCGGTTTTACAGTGAACATGCAGGAACTTCAAACCGACAATAGGAAAGAAACTGAGAAAGCAGAGAAAAAGTGTCTCCTGCAATCCGTTCCTTTGGTGCTAGATGAACGAACGTCTCTCCACTTGCTCAGTTCTGAGAGATAAGTGTGTGTGAAAGCCGTACTTCACCTAGCTTGTTGGGAACACATAGTTTCTATTCAGTTGCAAACTCCATTCCATACATATATATGGGGAGGTATTAGCTCCAACTCGGTTTTACAGTGAAAACTGTAGGAACTTCAAACCGACACTAGGAAACAGACTGAGAAAGCAGAGAAAAAGTGTTTCCTGCAAACCGTTCCCTTGGTGCTAGATGAACGAACGTCTCTCCACTTGCTCAGTTCTGAGAGATAAGTGTGTGTGAAAGCCGTCCTTCACCTAGCTTGTTGGGAACACATAGTTTCTATTCAGTTGCAAACTCCATTCCATAAATATATATGGGGAGGTACTAGCATCAACTCGGTTTTACAGTGAAATCTGCAGGAACTTCAAACCGAAACTAGGAAAAATTCTGAGAAAGCAGAGGAAATGTGTCTACTGCAACCCGTTCCCTTGGTGCTAGATGAACGAACGTCTCTCCACTTGCTCAGTTCTGAGAGATAAGTGTGTGTGAAAGCCGTCCTTCACATAGCTTGTTGGGAACACAAAGTTCCTTTTCAGTTGCAAACTCCATTCCATACATATATATGGGGAGGTAGAAACTCCAACTCGGTTTTACAGTGAAAACTGCAGGAACTTCAAACCGGCACTAGGAAACAGACTGAGAAAGCAGAGAAAAAGTGTCTCCTGCAACGCGTTCCCTTGGTGCTAGATGAACAATCGTCTCTCCACTTGCTCAGTTCTGAGCGATAAGTGTGTGTGAAAGCCGTCTTTCACCTAGCTTGTTGGGAACACAAAGTTTCTTTTCAGTTGCAAACTCCATTCCATACATATATATGGGGAGGTACTAGCTCCAAATCGGTTTTACAGTGAAAAATGAAGGAACTTCGAACCGGCCTTAGGAAACAGACTGAGAAAGCAGAGAAAAAGTGTCTCCTGCAACCCATTCCCTTGGTGCTAGATGAACGAACGTCTCTCCACTTGCTCAGTTCTGAGAGATAAGTGTGTGTGAAAGCCGTCCTTCACCTAGCTTGTTGGGAACACAAAGTTTCTTTTCAGTTGCAAACTCCATTCCTTACATATATATGGGGAGGTACTAGCTCCAAATCGGTTTTACAGTGAAAACTGAAGGAACTTCGAACCGGCACTAGGAAACAGACTGAGAAAGCAGAGAAAAAGTGTCTCCTGCAACCCGTTCCCTTGGTGCTAGATGAACGAACGTCTCTCCACTTGCTCAGTTCTGAGAGATAAGTGTGTGTGAAAGCCGTCCTTCACCTAGCTTATGGGAACAAAAAGTTTCTTTTCAGTTGCAAACTCCATTCCATACATATATATGGGGAGGTACAAGCTCCAACTCGGTTTTACAGTGAAAACTTCAGGAACTTCAAACCGGCACTAGGAAACAGAATGAGAAAGCAGAGAAAAAGTGTCTCCTGCAAACCGTTCTCTTGGTGCTTTATGAACGAACGTCTCTCCACTTGCTCATTTCTGAGAGATAAGTGTGTGTGAAAGCCGTCCTTCACCTAGCTTGTTTGGAACACAAAGTTCTTTTCAGTTGCAAACTCGATTCCATACATATATATGGGGAGGTACTAGCTCCAACTCGGTTTTACAGTGAAACCTGCAGGAACTTCAAACCGACAATAGGAAAGAAACTGAGAAAGCAGAGAAAAAGTGTCTCCTGCAAACCGTTCCCTTGGTGCTAGATGAACGAACGTCTCTCCACTTGCTCAGTTCTGAGAGATAAGTGTGTGTGAAAGCCGTCCTTCACCTAGCTTGTTGGGAACACATAGTTTCTATTCAGTTGCAAACTCCATTCCATAAATATATATGGGGAGGTACTAGCACCAACTCGGTTTTACAGTGAAATCTGCAGGAACTTCAAACCGAAACTAGGAAAAATTCTGAGAAAGCAGAGGAAATGTGTCTACTGCAACCCGTTCCCTTGGTGCTAGATGAAAGAACGTCTCTCCACTTGCTCAGTTCTGAGAGATAAGTGTGTGTGAAAGCCGTCCTTCACATAGCTTGTTGGGAACACAAAGTTCCTTTTCAGTTGCAAACTCCATTCCATACATATATATGGGGAGGTAGAAACTCCAACTCGGTTTTACAGTGAAAACTGCAGGAACTTCAAACCGGCACTAGGAAACAGACTGAGAAAGCAGAGAAAAAGTGTCTCCTGCAACGCGTTCCCTTGGTGCTAGATGAACAATCGTCTCTCCACTTGCTCAGTTCTGAGCGATAAGTGTGTGTGAAAGCCGTCCTTCACCTAGCTTGTTGGGAACACAAAGTTTCTTTTCAGTTGCAAACTCCATTCCATACATATATATGGGGAGGTACTAGCTCCAAATCGGTTTTACAGTGAAAAATGAAGGAACTTCGAACCGGCACTAGGAAACAGACTGAGAAAGCAGAGAAAAAGTGTCTCCTGCAACCCATTCCCTTGGTGCTAGATGAACGAACGTCTCTCCACTTGCTCAGTTCTGAGAGATAAGTGTGTGTGAAAGCCGTACTTCACCTAGCTTGTTGGGAACACAAAGTTTCTTTTCAGTTGCAAACTCCATTCCTTACATATATATGGGGAGGTACTAGCTCCAAATCGGTTTTACAGTGAAAACTGAAGGAACTTCGAACCGGCACTAGGAAACAGACTGAGAAAGCAGAGAAAAAGTGTCTCCTGCAACCCGTTCCCTTGGTGCTAGATGAACGAACGTCTCTCCACTTGCTCAGTTCTGAGAGATAAGTGTGTGTGAAAGCCGTCCTTCACCTAGCTTATGGGAACAAAAAGTTTCTTTTCAGTTGCAAACTCCATTCCATACATATATATGGGGAGGTACAAGCTCCAACTCGGTTTTACAGTGAAAACTTCAGGAACTTCAAACCGGCACTAGGAAACAGAATGAGAAAGCAGAGAAAAAGTGTCTCCTGCAAACCGTTCTCTTGGTGCTTTATGAACGAACGTCTCTCCACTTGCTCATTTCTGAGAGATAAGTGTGTGTGAAAGCCGTCCTTCACCTAGCTTGTTTGGAACACAAAGTTCTTTTCAGTTGCAAACTCGATTCCATACATATATATGGGGAGGTACTAGCTCCAACTCGGTTTTACAGTGAAACCTGCAGGAACTTCAAACCGACAATAGGAAAGAAACTGAGAAAGCAGAGAAAAAGTGTCTCCTGCAATCCGTTCCTTTGGTGCTAGATGAACGAACGTCTCTCCACTTGCTCAGTTCTGAGAGATAAGTGTGTGTGAAAGCCGTACTTCAACTAGCTTGTTGGGAACACATAGTTTCTATTCAGTTGCAAACTCCATTCCATACATATATATGGGGAGGTATTAGCTCCAACTCGGTTTTACAGTGAAAACTGTAGGAACTTCGAACCGGCACTAGGAAACAGACTGAGAAAGCAGAGAAAAAGTGTTTCCTGCAAACCGTTCCCTTGGTGCTAGATGAACGAACGTCTCTCCACTTGCTCAGTTCTGAGAGATAAGTGTGTGTGAAAGCCGTCCTTCACCTAGCTTGTTGGGAACACATAGTTTCTATTCAGTTGCAAACTCCATTCCATAAATATATATGGGGAGGTACTAGCACCAACTCGGTTTTACAGTGAAATCTGCAGGAACTTCAAACCGAAACTAGGAAAAATTCTGAGAAAGCAGAGGAAATGTGTCTACTGCAACCCGTTCCCTTGGTGCTAGATGAACGAACGTCTCTCCACTTGCTCAGTTCTGAGAGATAAGTGTGTGTGAAAGCCGTCCTTCACATAGCTTGTTGGGAACACAAAGTTCCTTTTCAGTTGCAAACTCCATTCCATACATATATATGGGGAGGTAGAAACTCCAACTCGGTTTTACAGTGAAAACTGCAGGAACTTCAAACCGGCACTAGGAAACAGACTGAGAAAGCAGAGAAAAAGTGTCTCCTGCAACGCGTTCCCTTGGTGCTAGATGAACAATCGTCTCTCCACTTGCTCAGTTCTGAGCGATAAGTGTGTGTGAAAGCCGTCCTTCACCTAGCTTTTTGGGAACACAAAGTTTCTTTTCAGTTGCAAACTCCATTCCATACATATATATGGGGAGGTACTAGCTCCAAATCGGTTTTACAGTGAAAAATGAAGGAACTTCGAACCGGCACTAGGAAACAGACTGAGAAAGCAGAGAAAAAGTGTCTCCTGCAACCCATTCCCTTGGTGCTAGATGAACGAACGTCTCTCCACTTGCTCAGTTCTGAGAGATAAGTGTGTGTGAAAGCCGTCCTTCACCTAGCTTGTTGGGAACACAAAGTTTCTTTTCAGTTGCAAACTCCATTCCTTACATATATATGGGGAGGTACTAGCTCCAAATCGGTTTTACAGTGAAAACTGAAGGAACTTCGAACCGGCACTAGGAAACAGACTGAGAAAGCAGAGAAAAAGTGTCTCCTGCAACCCGTTCCCTTGGTGCTAGATGAACGAACGTCTCTCCACTTGCTCAGTTCTGAGAGATAAGTGTGTGTGAAAGCCGTCCTTCACCTAGCTTATGGGAACAAAAAGTTTCTTTTCAGTTGCAAACTCCATTCCATACATATATATGGGGAGGTACAAGCTCCAACTCGGTTTTACAGTGAAAACTTCAGGAACTTCAAACCGGCACTAGGAAACAGAATGAGAAAGCAGAGAGAAAGTGTCTGCTGCAAACCGTTCTCTTGGTGCTTTATGAACGAACGTCTCTCCACTTGCTCATTTCTGAGAGATAAGTGTGTGTGAAAGCCGTCCTTCACCTAGCTTGTTTGGAACACAAAGTTCTTTTCAGTTGCAAACTCGATTCCATACATATATATGGGGAGGTACTAGCTCCAACTCGGTTTTACAGTGAAACCTGCAGGAACTTCATACCGACAATAGGAAAGAAACTGAGAAAGCAGAGAAAAAGTGTCTCCTGCAATCCGTTCCTTTGGTGCTAGATGAACGAACGTCTCTCCACTTGCTCAGTTCTGAGAGATAAGTGTGTGTGAAAGCCGTACTTCACCTAGCTTGTTGGGAACACATAGTTTCTATTCAGTTGCAAACTCCATTCCATACATATATATGGGGAGGTATTAGCTCCAACTCGGTTTTACAGTGAAAACTGTAGGAACTTCGAACCGGCACTAGGAAACAGACTGAGAAAGCAGAGGATAAGTGTTTCCTGCAAACCGTTCCCTTGGTGCTAGATGAACGAACGTCTCTCCACTTGCTCAGTTCTGAGAGATAAGTGTGTGTGAAAGCCGTCCTTCACCTAGCTTGTTGGGAACACATAGTTTCTATTCAGTTGCAAACTCCATTCCATAAATATATATGGGGAAGTACTAGCACCAACTCGGTTTTACAGTGAAATCTGCAGGAACTTCAAACCGAAACTAGGAAAAATTCTGAGAAAGCAGAGGAAATGTGTCTACTGCAACCCGTTCCCTTGGTGCTAGATGAACGAACGTCTCTCCACTTGCTCAGTTCTGAGAGATAAGTGTGTGTGAAAGCCGTCCTTCACATAGCTTGTTGGGAACACAAAGTTTCTTTTCAGTTGCAAACTCCATTCCATACAAATATATGGGGAGGTACTAGCTCCAAATCGGTTTTACAGTGAAAAATGAAGGAACTTCGAACCGGCACTAGGAAACAGACTGAGAAAGCAGAGAAAAAGTGTCTCCTGCAACCCGTTCCCTTGGTGCTAGATGAACGAACGTCTCTCCACTTGCTCAGTTCTGAGAGATAAGTGTGTGTGAAAGCCGTCTTTCACCTAGCTTGTTGGGAACACAAAGTTTCTTTTCAGTTGCAAACTCCATTCCATACATATATATGGGGAGGTACTAGCTCCAAATCTGTTTTACAGTGAAAACTGAAGGAACTTCGAACCGGCACTAGGAAACATACTGAGAAAGCAGAGAAAAAGTGTCTCCTGCAACCCGTTCCCTTGGTGCTAGATGAACGAACGTCTCTCCACTTGCTCAGTTCTGAGAGATAAGTGTGTGTGAAAGCCGTCCTTCACCTAGCTTGTTGGGAACACAAAGTTTCTTTTCAGTTGCAAACTCCATTCCATAAATATATATGGGGAGGTACTAGCTCCAACTCGGTTTTACAGTGAAAACTGCAGGAACTTCAAACCGGCACTAGGAAACAGACTGTGAAAGCAGAGAAAAAGTGTCTCCTGCAACCCGTTCCCTTGGTGCTAGATGAACGAAAGTCTCTCCACTTGCTCAGTTCTGAGAGATAAGTGTGTGTGAAAGCCGTCCTTCACCTAGCTTGTTGGGATCACAAAGCTTCTTTTCAGTTGCAAACTCCATTCCATACATATATATGGGGAGGTACAAGCTCCAACTCGGTTTTACAGTGAAAACTGAAGGAACTTCAAACCGGCACTAGGAAACAAACTGAGAAAGCAGAGAAAAAGTGTCTCCTGCAACCCGTTCCCTTGGTGCTAGATGAACGAACGTCTCTCCACTTGCTCAGTTCTGAGAGATAAGTGTGTGTGAAAGCCGTCCTTCACCTAGCTTGTTGGGAACACAAAGTTTCTTTTCAGTTGCAAACTCCATTCCATACATATATGTGGGGAGGTACTAGCTCCAACTCGGATTTACAGTGAAAACTGCAGGAACTTCAAACCGGCACTAGGAAACAGACTGAGAAAGCAGAGAAAAAGTGTCTCCTGCAAACCGTTCCTTTGGTGTTAGATGAACGAACGTCTCTCCACTTGCTCAGTTCTGAGAGATAAGTGTGTGTGAAAGCCGTCCTTCACCTAGCTTGTTGGGATCACAAAGCTTCTTTTCAGTTGCAAACTCCATTCCATACATATATATGGGGAGGTACTAGCTCCAACTCGGTTTTACAGTGAAAACTGCAGGAACTTCAAACCGGCACTAGGAAACAGACTGAGAAAGAAGAGAAAAAGTGTCTCCTGCAACCCGTTTCCTTGGTGCTAGATGAACGAACGTCTCTCCACTTGCTCAGTTCTGAGAGATAAGTGTGTGTGAAAGCCGTACTTCACCTAGCTTGTTGGGAACACAAAGTTTCTTTTCAGTTGCAAACTCCAATCCATACATATATATGGGGAGGTACTAGCTCCAACTCGGTTTTACAGTGAAAACTGCAGGAACTTCAAACCGGCACTAGGAAACAGACTGAGAAAGCAGAGAAAAAGTGTCTCCTGCACCCCGTTCCCTTGGTGATAGATGAACGAACGTCTCTCCACTTGCTCAATTCTGAGAGATATGTGTGTGTGAAAGCCGTACTTCACCTAGCTTGTTGGGAACACATAGATTCTATTCAGTTGCAAACTCCATTCCATACATATATATGGGGAGGTACTAGCACCAACTCGGTTTTACAGTGAAATCTGCAGGAACTTTAAACCGAAACTAGGAAAAATTCTGAGAAAGCTGAGGAAATGTGTCTACTGCAACCAGTTCCCTTGGTGCTAGATGAACGAACGTCTCTCCACTTGCTCAGTTCTGAGAGATAAGTGTGTGTGAAAGCCGTCCTTCTCCTAGCTTGTTGGGAACACAAAGTTTCTTTTCAGTTGCAAACTACATTCCATACATATATATGGGAAGGTACTAGCTCCAACTCGGTTTTACAGTGAAAACTGCAGGAACTTCAAACCGGCACTAGGAAACAGACTGAGAAAGCAGAGAAAAAGTGTCTCCTGCAACCCGTTCCCTTGGTGCTAGATGAACGAACGTCTCTCCACTTGCTCAGTTCTGAGAGATATGTGTGTGTGAAAGCCGTCCTTCACATTGCTTGTTGGGAACACAAAGTTCCTTTTCAGTTGCAAACTCCATTCCATACATATATATGGGGAGGTACAAGCTCCAACTCGGTTTTACAGTGAAAACTGCAGGAACTTCAAACCGGCACTAGGAAAAATACTGAGAAAGCATAGAAAATGTGTCTACTGCAACCCGTTCCCTTGGTGCTAGATGAACGAACGTCTCTCCACTTGCTCAGTTCTGAGAGATAAGTGTGTGTGAAAGCCGTCCTTCACCTAGCTTGTTGGGAACACAAAGTTTCTTTTCAGTTGCTAACTCCATTCCATACATATATATGGGGAGGTAGAAGCTCCAACTCGGTTTTACAGTGAAAACTGCAAGAACTTCAAACCGGCACTAGGAAACAGACTGAGAAAGCAGAGAAAATGTGTCTCCTGCAACCCGATCCCTTGGTGCTTGATGAACGAACGTCTCTCCACTTGCTCAGTTCTGAGAGATAAGTGAGTGTGAAAGCCGTCCTACATCTAGCTTGTTGGGAACACAAAGTTTCTTTTCAGTTGCAAACTCCATTCCATACATATATATGGGGAGGTACAAGCTCCAACTCGGTTTTACAGTGAAAACCGCAGGAACTTCAACAAGGCACTAGGAATCAGACTGAGAAAGCAGAGAAAAAGTGTCTCCTGCAACCAGTTCCCTTGGTGCTAAGTGAACGAACTTCTCTCCACTTGCTCAGTTCTGAGAGATATGTGTATGTGAAAGCCGTCCTTCACCTAGCTTGTTGGGAACACCAAGTTTCTTTTCAGTTGCAAACTCCATTCCATACATACATATGGGGAGGTACAAGCTCCAACTCTGTTTTACAGTGAAAACTGCAAGAACATCAAACAGTCACTAGGAAACAGACTGAGAAAGCAGAGAAAAATGTCCCCTGCAACCGGTTCTCTTGGTGCTAGATGAACGAACGTCTCTCCACTTGCTCAGTTCCGAGAAATAAGTGTGTGTGAAAGCCATACTTCAACATTTCTTGTTGGGAAAACAAAGTTTCTTTTCAGTTGCAAACTCCATTCCATACATATATATGGGTAGGTAGTAGATCCAACACGGTTTTACAGTGAAAACTGCAGGAACTTCAAACCGGCACTAGGAAACAGACTGAGAAAGCAGAGGAAAAGTGTCTCCTGCCACCCGTTCCCTTGGTGCTAGATGAACGAACGTCTCTCCACTTGCTCAGTTCTGAGAGATAAGTGTGTGTGAAAGCCGTCCTTCACCTAGCTTGTTGAGAACACAAAGTTTCTTTTCAGTTACAAATTCCATTCCATACATATATATGGGGAGGTACTAGCTCCAACTCTGTTTTACAGTGAAAACTGCAGGAACTTCAAACCGGCAGTAGGAAACAGACTGAGAAAGCAGAGAAAAAGTGTCTACTGCAACACGTTCCCTTGGTGCTAGATGAAAGAACGTCCCTCCACTTGCTCAGATCTGAGAGATAAGTGTGTGTGAAAGCCGTCCTTCACCTAGCTTGTTGGGAACACAAAGTTTCTTTACAGTTGCAAACTCCATTCCATTCATATATATGGGGAGGTACTAGCTCCAAATCGGTTTTACAGTGAAAACTGCAGGAACTTCAAACCGACACTAGGAAAGAGACTGAGAAAGCAGAGAATAAGTGACTCCTGCTACCCGTTCCCTTGGTGCTAGATGAACGAACGTCTCTCCACTTGCTCAGTTCTGAGAGATAAGTGTGTGTGAAAGCCGTCCTTCACCTAGCTTATGGGAACAAAAAGTTTCTTTTCAGTTGCAAACTCCATTCCATACATATATATGGGGAGGTACAAGCTCCAACTCGGTTTTACAGTGAAAACTTCAGGAACTTCAAACCGGCACTAGGAAACAGAATGAGAAAGCAGAGAAAAAGTGTCTCCTGCAAACCGTTCTCTTGGTGCTTTATGAACGAACGTCTCTCCACTTGCTCATTTCTGAGAGATAAGTGTGTGTGAAAGCCGTCCTACACCTAGCTTGTTTGGAACACAAAGTTTCTTTTCAGTTGCAAACTCGATTCCATACATATATATGGGGAGGTACTAGCTCCAACTCGGTTTTACAGTGAAACCTGCAGGAACTTCAAACCGACAATAGGAAAGAAACTGAGAAAGCAGAGAAAAAGTGTCTCCTGCAATCCGTTCCTTTGGTGCTAGATGAACGAACGTCTCTCCACTTGCTCAGTTCTGAGAGATAAGTGTGTGTGAAAGCGGTACTTCACCTAGCTTGTTGGGAACACATAGTTTCTATTCAGTTGCAAACTCCATTCCATACATATATATGGGGAGGTATTAGCTCCAACACTGTTTTACAGTGAAAACTGTAGGAACTTCAAACCGACACTAGGAAATAGACTGAGAAAGCAGAGAAAAAGTGTTTCCTGCAAACCGTTCCCTTGGTGCTAGATGAAAGAACGTCTCTCCACTTGCTCAGTTCTGAGAGATAAGTGTGTGTGAAAGCCGTCCTTCACCTAGCTTGTTGGGAACACAAAGTTTCTTTTCAGTTGCAAAATCCATTCCATACATACATATGGGGAGGTACAAGCTCCAACTCTGTTTTACAGTGAAAACTGCAAGAACTTCAAACCGGCACTAGGAAACAGACTGAGAAAGCAGAGAAAATGTGTCTCCTGCAACCCGTTCTCTTGGTGCTAGATGAACGAACGTCTCTCCACTTGCTCAGTTCCGAGAAATAAGTGTGTGTGAAAGCCGTCCTTCAACATTTCTTGTTGTGAAAACAAAGTTTCTTTTCAGTTGCAAACTCCATTCCATACATATATATTGGTAGGTACTAGATCCAACACGGTTTTACAGTGAAAACTGCAGGAACTTCAAACCGGCACTTGGAAACAGACTGAGAAAGCAGAGAAAAAGTGTCTCCTGCAACCCGTTCCCTTGGTGCTAGATGAACGAACGTCTCTCCACTTGCTCAGTTCTGAGAGATATGTGTGTGTGAAAGCCATCCTTCAACATTTCTTGTTGGGAAAACAAAGTTTCTTTTCAGTTGCAAACTCCATTCCATACATATATATGGGTAGGTACTAGATCCAACACGGTTTTACAGTGAAAACTGCAGGAACTTCAAACCGGCACTAGGAAACAGACTGAGAAAGCAGAGAAAAAGTGCCTCCTGCAAACCGTTCCCTTGGTGCTAGATGAACGAACGTCTCTCCACTTGCTCAGTTCTGAGAGATAAGTGTGTGTGAAAGCCGTCCTTCACCTAGCTTGTTGGGAACACATAGTTTCTATTCAGATGCAAACTCTATTCGATACATATATATGGGGAGGTATTAGCTCCAACTCGGTTTTACAGTGAAAACTGTAGAAACTTCAAACCGACACTAGGAAAAATTCTGAGAACGCAGAGAAAATGTGTCTACTGCAACCCGTTCCCTTGGTGATAGATGAACGAACGTCTCTCCACTTGCTCAGTTCTGAGAGATAAGTGTGTGTGAAAGCCGTCCTTCACCTTGCTTGTTTGGATCACAAAGCTTCTTTTCAGTTGCAAACTCCATTCCATACATATATATTTGGAGGTACTAGCTCCAACTCGGTTTTACAGTGAAAACTGCAGGAACTTCAAACCGGCACTAGGAAACAGACTGAGAAAGCAGAGAAAAAGTGTGTCCTGCAACCCGTTCCCTTGGTGCTAGATGAACGAACGTCTCTCCACTTGCTCAGTTCTGAGAGATAAGTGTGTGTGAAAGCCGTACTTCACCTAGCTTGTTGGGAACACAAAGTTTCTTTTCAGTTGCAAACTCCATTCCATACATATATGTGGGGAGGTACTAGCTCCAACTCGGTTTTACAGTGAAAACTGCAGGAACCTCAAACCGGCACTAGGAAACAGACTGAGAAAGCAGAGAAAAAGTGTCTCCTGCACCCCGTTCCCTTGGTGATAGATGAACGAACGTCTCTCCACTTGCTCAGTTCTGAGAGATAAGTGTGTGTGAAAGCCGTACTTCACCTAGCTTGTTGGGAACACATAGTTTCTATTCAATTGCAAACTCCATTCCATACATATATATGGGGAGGTACTAGCACCAACTCGGTTTTACAGTGAAATCTGCAGGAACTTCAAACCGAAACTAGGAAAAATTCTGAGAAAGCTGAGGAAATGTGTCTACTGCAACCCGTTCCCTTGGTGCTAGATGAACGAACGTCTCTCCACTTGCTCAGTTCTGAGAGATAAGTGTGTGTGAAAGCCGTCCTTCAACTAGCTTGTTGGGAACACAAAGTTTCTTTTCAGTTGCAAACTACATTCCATACATATATATGGGGAGGAAGAAGCTCCAACTCGGTTTTACAGTGAAAATTGCAGGAACTTCAAACCGGCACTAGGAAACAGACTGAGAAAGCAGAGAAAAAGTGTCTCCTGCAACCCGTTCCCTTGGTGCTACATGAACGAACGTCTCTCCACTTGCTCAGTTCTGAGAGATAAGTGTGTGTGAAAGCCGTCCTTCACATAGCTTGTTGGGAACACAAAGTTTCTTTTCAGTTGCAAACCCCATTCCATACATATATATGGGGAGGTAGAAGCTCCAACTCGGTTTTACAGTGAAAACTGCAGGAACTTCAAACCGGCACTAGGAAACAGACTGAGAAAGCAGAGAAAAAGTGTCTCCTGCAACCCGTTCCCTTGGTGCTAGATGAACAATCGTCTCTCCACTTGCTAAGTTCTGAGAGATAAGTGTGTGTGAAAGCCGTCCTTCACCTAGCTTGTTGGGAACACAAAGTTTCTTTTCAGTTGCAAACTCCATTCCATACATATATATGGGGAGGTACCAGCTCCAACTCGGTTTTACAGTGAAAACTGAAGGAACTTCGAACCGGCCCTAGGAAACAGACTGAGAAAACAGAGAAAAAGTGTCTCGTGCAACCCGTTCCCTTGGTGCTAGATGAACGAACGTCTCTCCACTTGCTCAGTTCTGAGAGATAAGTGTGTGTGAAAGCCGTCTTTCACCTAGCTTGTTGGGAACACAAAGTTTCTTTTCAGTTGCAAACTCTATTCCATACATTTATAAGGGGAGGTACTAGCTCCAACTCGGTTTTACAGTGAAAACTGAAGGAACTTCGAACCGGCACTAGGAAAGAGACTGAGAAAGCAGAGAAAAAGTGTCTCCTGCAACCCGTTCCCTTGGTGCTAGATGAACGAACGTCTCTCCACTTGCTCAGTTCTGAGAGATAAGTGTGTGTGATAGCCGTCCTTCACATAGCTTGTTGGGAACACAAAGTTTCTTTTCAGTTGCAAACTACATTCCATACATTTATATGGGGAGGTAGAAGCTCCAACTCGGTTTTACAGTGAAAACTGCAGGAACTTCAAACCGGCACTAGGAAACAGACTGAGAAAGCAGAGAAAAAGTGTCTCCTGCAACCCGTTCCCTTGGTGCTAGATGAACGAACGTCTCTCCACTTGCTCAGTTCTGAGAGATAAGTGTGTGTGAAAGCCGTCCTTCACATAGCTTGTTGGGAACACAAAGTTCCTTTTCAGTTGCAAACTCCATTCCATACATATATATGGGGAGGTACTAGCTCCAACTCGGTTTTACAGTGAAAACTGCAGGAACTTCAAACCGGCAGTAGGAAAAATACTGAGAAAGCAGAGAAAATGTGTCTACTGAAACCCGTTCCCTTGGTGCTAGATGAACTAACGTCTCTCCACTTGCTCAGTTCTGAGAGATAAGTGTGTGTGAAAGCCGTTCTTCACCTAGCTTGTTGGGAACACAAAGTTTCTTTTCAGTTGCAAACTCCATTCCATACATATATATGGGGAGGTAGAAGCTCCAACTCGGCTTTACAGTGAAAACTGCAGGAACTTCAAACCGGCACTAGGAAACAGACTGAGAAAGCAGAGAAAAAGTGTCTCCTGCAACCCGTTCCCTTGGTTCTAGATGAACAATCGTCTCTCCAATTGCTCAGTTCTGAGAGATAAGTGTGTGTGAAAGCCGTCCTTCAACTAGTTTGTTGGGAACACAAAGTTTCTTTTCAGTTGCAAACTCCTTTCCATACATATATATGGGGAGGTACTAGCTCCAACTCGGTTTTACAGTGAAAACTGAAGGAATTTCGAACCGGCACTAGGAAACAGATTGAGATAGCAGAGAAAAAGTGACTCCTGCAACCCGTTCCCTTGGTGCTAGATGAACGAACGTCTCTTCACTTGCTCAGTTCTGAGAGTTAAGTGTGTGTGAAAGCCGTCTTTCACCTAGCTTGTTGGGAACACAAAGATTCTTTTCAGTTGCAAACTCCATTCCATAAATATATATGGGGAGGTACTAGCTCCAACTCGGTTTTACAGTGAAAACTGAAGGAACTTCGAACCGCCACTAGGAAACAGACTGAGAAAGCAGAGAAAAAGTGTCTCCTGCAACCCGTTCCCTTGGTGCTAGATGAACGAACGTCTCTCCACTTGCTCAGTTCTGAGAGATAAGTGTGTGTGAAAGCCGTCCTTCACATAGCTTGTTGGGAACACAAAGTTCCTTTTCAGATGCTAACTCCATTCCATACATATATATGGGGAGGTACAAGCTCCAACTCGGTTTTACAGTGAAAACTGCAAGAACTTCAAACCGGCACTAGGAAACAGACTGAGAAAGCAGAGAAAAAGTGTCTCCTGCAACCCGTTCCCTTGGTGCTAGATGAACGAACGTCTCTCCACTTGCTAAGTTCTGAGAGATAAGTGTGTGTGAAAGCCGTCCTTCACCTAGGTTGTTGGGAACACAAAGTTTCTTTTCAGTTGCAAACTCCATTCCATACATATATATGGGGAGGTACTAGCTCCAACTCGGTTTTACAGTGAAAACTGCAGGAACTTCAAACCGGCACTAGGAAACAGAATGAGAAAACAGAGAAAAAGTGTCTCCTGCAACCCGTTCCATTGGTGCTAGATGAACGAACGTCTCTCCACTTGCTCAGTTCTGAGAGATAATTGTGTGTGAAAGCCGTCCTTCACCTTGCTTGTTGGGATCACAAAGCTTCTTTTCAGTTGCAAACTCCATTCCATACATATATATGGGGAGGTACTAGCTCCAACTCGGTTTTACAGTGAAAACTGCAGGAACTTCAAACCGGCACTAGGAAACAGACTGAGAAATCAGAGAAAAAGTGTCTCCTGCAACCCGTTCCCTTGGTGCTAGATGAACGAACGTCTCTCCACTTGCTCAGTTCTGAGAGATAATTGTGTGTGAAAGCCGTACTTCACCTAGCTTGTTGGGAACACAAAGTTTCTTTTCAGTTGCAAACTCCATTCCATACATATATGCGGTGAGGTACTAGCTCCAACTCGGTTTTACAGTGAAAACTGCAGGAACCTCAAACCGGCACTAGGAAACAGACTGAGAAAGCAGAGAAAAAGTGTCTCCTGCACCCCGTTCCCTTGGTGATAGATGAACGAACGTCTCTCCACTTGCTCAGTTCTGAGAGATAAGTGTGTGTGAAAGCCGTACTTCACCTAGCTTGTTGGGAACACATAGTTTCTATTCAGTTGCAAACTCCATTCCATACATATATATGGGGAGGTACTAGCACCAAATCGGTTTTACAGTGAAATCTGCAGGAACTTCAAACCGAAACTAGGAAAAATTCTGAGAAAGCTGAGGAAATGTGTCTACTGCAACCCGTTCCCTTGGTGCTAGATGAACGAAAGTCTCTCCACTTGCTCAGTTCTGAGAGATAAGTGTGTGTGAAAGCCGTCCTTCACCTAGCTTGTTGAGAACACAAAGTTTCTTTTCAGTTGCAAACTACATTCCATACATATATATGGGGAGGTAGAAGCTCCAACTCGGTTTTACAGTGAAAACTGCAGGAACTTCAAACCAGCACTAGGAAACAGACTGAGAAAGCAGAGAAAAAGTGTCTCCTGCAACCCGTTCCCTTGGTGCTAGATGAACAATCGTCTCTCCACTTACTAAGTTCTGAGAGATAAGTGTGTGTGAAAGCCGTCCTTCACCTAGGTTGTTGGGAACACAAAGTTTCTTTTCAGTTGCAAACTCCATTCCATACATATATATGGGGAGGTACCAGCTCCAACTCGGTTTACAGTGAAAACTGAAGGAACTTCGAACCGGCCCTAGGAAACAGACTGAGAAAGCAGAGAAAAAGTGTCTCCTGCAACCCGTTCCCTTGGTGCTAGATGAACGAACATCTCTCCACTTGCTCAGTTCTGAGAGATAAGTGTGTGTGAAAGCCGTCTTTCACCTAGCTTGTTGGGAACACAAAGTTTCTTTTCAGTTGCAAACTCCATTCCATACATATATAAGGGGAGGTACTAGCTACAACTCGGTTTTACAGTGAAAACTGAAGGAACTTCGAACCGGCACTAGGAAACAGACTGAGAAAGCAGAGAAAAAGTGTCTCCTGCAACCCGTTCCCTTGGTGCTAGATGAACGAAAGTCTCTCCACTTGCTCAGTTCTGAGAGATATGTGTGTGTGATAGCCGTCCTTCACCTAGCTTGTTGGGAACACAAAGTTTCTTTTCTGTTGCAAACTCCATTCCATACATACATATGGGGAGGTAGAAGCTCCATCTCGGTTTTACAGTGAAAACTGAAGGAACTTCAAACCGGCACTAGGAAACAGACTGAGAAAGCAGAGAAAAAGTGTCTCCTGCAACCCGTTCCCTTGGTGCTAGATGAAAGAACGTCTCTCCACTTGCTCAGTTCTGAGAGATAAGTGTGTGTGAAAGCCGTCCTTCACATAGCTTGTTGTTAACACAAAGTTCCTTTTCAGTTGCAAACTCCATTCCATACATATATATGGGGAGGTACTAGCTCCAACTCGGTTTTACACTGAAAACTGCAGGAACTTCAAACCGGCACTAGGAAAAATACTGAGAAAGCAGAGAAAATGTGTCTACTGCATCCCGTTCCCTTGGTGCTAGATGAACGAAAGTCTCTCCACTTGCTCAGTTCTGAGAGATAAGTGTGTGTGAAAGCCGTCCTTCACCTATCTTGTTGGGAACACAAAGTTTCTTTTCAGTTGCAAACTCCATTCCATACATATATATGGGGAGGTAGAAGCTCCAACTCGGTTTTACAGTGAAAACTGCAGGAACTTCAAACCGGCACTAGGAAAAATACTGAGAAAGCAGAGAAAATGTGTCTACAGCAACCCGTTCCCTTGGTGCTAGATGAACGAACGTCTCTCCACTTGCTCAGTTCTGAGAGATAAGTGTGTGTGAAAGCCGTCCTTCACCTAGCTTGTTGGGAACACAAAGTTTCTTTTCAGTTGCAAACTCCATTCCATACATATATATGGGGAGGTAGAAGCTCCAACTCGGTTTTACAGTGAAAACTGCAGGAACTTCAAACCGGCACTAGGAAACAGACTGAGAAAGCAGAGAAAAAGTGTCTCCTGCAACCCGTTCCCTTGGTTCTAGATGAACAATCGTCTCTCCACTTGCTCAGTTCTGAGAGATAAGTGTGTGTGAAAGCCGTCCTTCAACTAGTTTGTTGGGAACACAAAGTTTCTTTTCAGTTGCAAACTCCATTCCATACATATATATGGGGAGGTACTAGCTCCAACTCGGTTTTACAGTGAAAACTGAAGGAATTTCGAACCGGCACTAGGAAACAGACTGAGAAAGCAGAGAAAAAGTGTCTCCTGCAACCCGTTCCCTTGGTGCTAGATGAACGAACGTCTCTCCACTTGCTCAGTTCTGAGAGTTAAGTGTGTGTGAAAGCCGTCTTTCACCTAGCTTGTTGGGAACACAAAGATTCTTTTCAGTTGCAAACTCCATTCCATACATATATATGGGGAGGTACTAGCTCCAACTCGGTTTTACAGTGAAAACTGCAGGAACTTCAAACCGGCACTAGGAAACAGACTGTGAAAGCAGAGAAAAAGTGTCTCCTGCAACCCGTTCCCTTGGTGCTAGATGAAAGAACGTCTCTCCACTTGCTCAGTTCTGAGAGATAAGTGTGTGTGAAAGCCGTACTTCATCTAGCTTGTTGGGATCACAAAGCTTCTTTTCAGTTGCAAACTCCATTCCATACATATATATGGGGAGGTACAAGCTCCAACCCGGTTTTACAGTGAAAACTGCAGGAACTTCAAACCGGCACTAGGAAAAATTCTGAGAAAGCTGAGGAAATGTGTCTACTGCAACCCGTTCCCTTGGTGCTAGATGAACGAACGTCTCTCCACTTGCTCAGTTCTGAGAGATAAGTGTGTGTGAAAGCCGTCCTTCACATAGCTTGTTGGGAACACAAAGTTTCTTTTCAGTTGCAAACTACATTCCATACATATATATGGGGAGGTAGAAGCTCCAACTCGGTTTTACAGTGAAAATTGCAGGAACTTCAAACCGGCACTAGGAAACAGACTGAGAAAGCAGAGAAAAAGTGTCTCCTGCAACCCGTTCCCTTGGTGCTACATGAACGAACGTCTCTCCACTTGCTCAGTTCTGAGAGATAAGTGTGTGTGAAAGCCGTCCTTCACATAGCTTGTTGGGAACACAAAGTTTCTTTTCAGTTGCAAACCCCATTCCATACATATATATGGGGAGGTAGAAGCTCCAACTCGGTTTTACAGTGAAAACTGCAGGAACTTCAAACCGGCACTAGGAAACAGACTGAGAAAGCAGAGAAAAAGTGTCTCCTGCAACCCGTTCCATTGGTGCTAGATGAACAATCGTCTCTCCACTTGCTTAGTTCTGAGAGATAAGTGTGTGTGAAAGCCGTCCTTCACCTAGCTTGTTTTGAACACAAAGTTTCTTTTCAGTTGCAAACTCCATTCCATACATATATATGGGGAGGTACCAGCTCCAACTCGGTTTTACAGTGAAAACTGAAGGAACTTCGAACCGGCACTAGGAAACAGACTGAGAAAGCAGAGAAAAAGTGTCTCCTGCAACCCGTTCCCTTGGTGCTAGATGAACGAACGTCTCTCCACTTGCTCAGTTCTGAGAGATAAGTGTGTGTGATAGCCGTCCTTCACATAGCTTGTTGGGAACACAAAGTTTCTTTTCAGTTGCAAACTACATTCCATACATTTATATGGGGAGGTAGAAGCTCCAACTCGGTTTTACAGTGAAAACTGCAGGAACTTCAAACCGGCACTAGGAAACAGACTGAGAAAGCAGAGAAAAAGTGTCTCCTGCAACCCGTTCCCTTGGTGCTAGATGAACGAACGTCTCTCCACTTGCTTAGTTCTGAGAGATAAGTGTGTGTGAAAGCCGTCCTTCACCTAGCTTGTTTTGAACACAAAGTTTCTTTTCAGTTGCAAACTCCATTCCATACATATATATGGGGAGGTACCAGCTTCAACTCGGTTTTACAGTGAAAACTGAAGGAACTTCGAACCGGCACTAGGAAACAGACTGAGAAAGCAGAGAAAAAGTGTCTCCTGCAACCCGTTCCCTTGGTGCTAGATGAACGAACGTCTCTCCACTTGCTCAGTTCTGAGAGATAAGTGTGTGTGATAGCCGTCCTTCACATAGCTTGTTGGGAACACAAAGTTTCTTTTCAGTTGCAAACTACATTCCATACATTTATATGGGGAGGTAGAAGCTCCAACTCGGTTTTACAGTGAAAACTGCAGGAACTTCAAACCGGCACTAGGAAACAGACTGAGAAAGCAGAGAAAAAGTGTCTCCTGCAACCCGTTCCCTTGGTGCTAGATGAACGAACGTCTCTCCACTTGCTCAGTTCTGAGAGATAAGTGTGTGTGAAAGCCGTCCTTCTCATAGCTTGTTGGGAACACAAAGTTCCTTTTCAGTTGCAAACTCCATTCCATACATATATATGGGGAGGTACTAGCTCCAACTCGGTTTTACAGTGAATACTGCAGGAACTTCAAACCGGCACTAGGAAAAATACTGAGAAAGCAGAGAAAATGTGTCTACTGAAACCCGTTCCCTTGGTGCTAGATGAACTAACGTCTCTCCACTTGCTCAGTTCTGAGAGATAAGTGTGTGTGAAAGCCGTCCTTCACCTAGCTTGTTGGGAACACAAAGTTTCTTTTCAGTTGCAAACTCCATTCCATACATATATATGGGGAGGTAGAAGCTCCAACTCGGTTTTACAGTGAAAACTGCAGGAACTTCAAACCGGCACTAGGAAACAGACTGAGAAAGCAGAGAAAAAGTGTCTCCTGCAACCCGTTCCCTTGGTTCTAGATGAACAATCGTCTCTCCACTTGCTCAGTTCTGAGAGATAAGTGTGTGTGAAAGCCGTCCTTCAACTAGTTTGTTGGGAACACAAAGTTTCTTTTCAGTTGCAAACTCCATTCCATACATATATATGGGGAGGTACTAGCTCCAACTCGGTTTTACAGTGAAAACTGAAGGAATTTCGAACCGGCACTAGGAAACAGATTGAGAAAGCAGAGAAAAAGTGTCTCCTGCAACCCGTTCCCTTGGTGCTAGATGAACGAACGTCTCTTCACTTGCTCAGTTCTGAGAGTTAAGTGTGTGTGAAAGCCGTCTTTCACCTAGCTTGTAGGGAACACAAAGATTCTTTTCAGTTGCAAACTCCATTCCATAAATATATATGGGGAGGTACTAGCTCCAACTCGGTTTTACAGTGAAAACTGAAGGAACTTCGAACCGCCACTAGGAAACAGACTGAGAAAGCAGAGAAAAAGTGTCTCCTGCAACCCGTTCCCTTGGTGCTAGATGAACGAACGTCTCTCCACTTGCTCAGTTCTGAGAGATAAGTGTGTGTGAAAGCCGTCCTTCACCTATCTTGTTGGGAACACAAAGTTTCTTTTCAGTTGCAAACTCCATTCCATACATATATATGGGGAGGTACTAGCTCCAAATCGGTTTTACAGTGAAAACTGCAGGAACTTCAAACCGGCACTAGGAAACAGACTGTGAAAGCAGAGAAATAGTGTCTCCTGCAACCCGTTCCCTTGGTGCTAGATGAAAGAACGTCTCTCCACTTGCTCAGTTCTGAGAGATAAGTGTGTTTGAAAGCCATACTTCACCTAGCTTGTTGGGATCACAAAGCTTCTTTTCAGTTGCAAACTCCATTCCATACATATATATGGGGAGGTACAAGCTCCAACCCGGTTTTACAGTGAAAACTGCAGGAACTTCAAACCGGCACTAGGAAAAATTCTGAGAAAGCTGAGGAAATGTGTCTACTGCAACCCGTTCCCTTGGTGCTAGATGAACGAACGTCTCTCCACTTGCTCAGTTCTGAGAGATAAGTGTGTGTGAAAGCCGTCCTTCACATAGCTTGTTGGGAACACAAAGTTTCTTTTCAGTTGCAAACTACATTCCATACATATATATGGGGAGGTAGAAGCTCCAACTCGGTTTTACAGTGAAAATTGCAGGAACTTCAAACCGGCACTAGGAAACATACTGAGAAAGCAGAGAAAAAGTGTCTCCTGCAACCCGTTCCCTTGGTGCTACATGAACGAACGTCTCTCCACTTGCTCAGTTCTGAGAGATAAGTGTGTGTGAAAGCCGTCCTTCACATAGCTTGTTGGGAACACAAAGTTTCTTTTCAGTTGCAAACCCCATTCCATACATATATATGGGGAGGTAGAAGCTCCAACTCGGTTTTACAGTGAAAACTGCAGGAACTTCAAACCGGCACTAGGAAACAGACTGAGAAAGCAGAGAAAAAGTGTCTCCTGCAACCCGTTCCATTGGTGCTAGATGAACAATCGTCTCTCCACTTGCTTAGTTCTGAGAGATAAGTGTGTGTGAAAGCCGTCCTTCACCTAGCTTGTTTTGAACACAAAGTTTCTTTTCAGTTGCAAACTCCATTCCATACATATATATTTGGGAGGTACCAGCTCCAACTCGGTTTTACAGTGAAAACTGAAGGAACTTCGAACCGGCACTAGGAAACAGACTGAGAAAGCAGAGAAAAAGTGTCTCCTGCAACCCGTTCCCTTGGTGCTAGATGAACGAACGTCTCTCCACTTGCTCAGTTCTGAGAGATAAGTGTGTGTGATAGCCGTCCTTCACATAGCTTGTTGGGAACACAAAGTTTCTTTTCAGTTGCAAACTACATTCCATACATTTATATGGGGAGGTAGAAGCTCCAACTCGGTTTTACAGTGAAAACTGCAGGAACTTCAAACCGGCACTAGGAAACAGACTGAGAAAGCAGAGAAAAAGTGTCTCCTGCAACCCGTTCCCTTGGTGCTAGATGAACGAACGTCTCTCCACTTGCTTAGTTCTGAGAGATAAGTGTGTGTGAAAGCCGTCCTTCACCTAGCTTGTTTTGAACACAATGTTTCTTTTCAGTTGCAAACTCCATTCCATACATATATATGGGGAGGTACCAGCTCCAACTCGGTTTTACAGTGAAAACTGAAGGAACTTCGAACCGGCACTAGGAAACAGACTGAGAAAGCAGAGAAAAAGTGTCTCCTGCAACCCGTTCCCTTGGTGCTAGATGAACGAACGTCTCTCCACTTGCTCAGTTCTGAGAGATAAGTGTGTGTGAAAGCCGTCCTTCTCATAGCTTGTTGGGAACACAAAGTTCCTTTTCAGTTGCAAACTACATTCCATACATTTATATGGGGAGGTAGAAGCTCCAACTCGGTTTTACAGTGAAAACTGCAGGAACTTCAAACCGGCACTAGGAAACAGACTGAGAAAGCAGAGAAAAAGTGTCTCCTGCAACCCGTTCCCTTGGTGCTAGATGAACGAACGTCTCTCCACTTGCTCAGTTCTGAGAGATAAGTGTGTGTGAAAGCCGTCCTTCTCATAGCTTGTTGGGAACACAAAGTTCCTTTTCAGTTGCAAACTCCATTCCATACATATATATGGGGAGGTACTAGGTCCAACTCGGTTTTACAGTGAATACTGCAGGAACTTCAAACCGGCACTAGGAAAAATACTGAGAAAGCAGAGAAAATGTGTCTACTGAAACCCGTTCCCTTGGTGCTAGATGAACGAACGTCTCTCCACTTGCTCAGTTCTGAGAGATAAGTGTGTGTGAAAGCCGTCCTTCACCTAGCTTGTTGGGAACACAAAGTTTCTTTTCAGTTGCAAACTCCATTCCATACATATATATGGGGAGGTAGAAGCTCCAACTCGGTTTTACAGTGAAAACTGCAGGAACTTCAAACCGGCACTAGGAAACAGACTGAGAAAGCAGAGAAAAAGTGTCTCCTGCAACCCGTTCCCTTGGTTCTAGATGAACAATCGTCTCTCCACTTGCTCAGTTCTGAGAGATAAGTGTGTGTGAAAGCCGTCCTTCAACTAGTTTGTTGGGAACACAAAGTTTCTTTTCAGTTGCAAACTCCATTCCATACATATATATGGGGAGGTACTAGCTCCAACTCGGTTTTACAGTGAAAACTGAAGGAATTTCGAACCGGCACTAGGAAACAGATTGAGAAAGCAGAGAAAAAGTGTCTCCTGCAACCCGTTCCCTTGGAGCTAGATGAACGAACGTCTCTTCACTTGCTCAGTTCTGAGAGTTAAGTGTGTGTGAAAGCCGTCTTTCACCTAGCTTGTAGGGAACACAAAGATTCTTTTCAGTTGCAAACTCCATTCCATAAATATATATGGGGAGGTACTAGCTCCAACTCGGTTTTACAGTGAAAACTGAAGGAACTTCGAACCGCCACTAGGAAACAGACTGAGAAAGCAGAGAAAAAGTGTCTCCTGCAACCCGTTCCCTTGGTGCTAGATGAACGAACGTCTCTCCACTTGCTCAGTTCTGAGAGATAAGTGTGTGTGAAAGCCGTCCTTCACCTAGCTTGTTGGGAACACAAAGTTTCTTTTCAGTTGCAAACTCCATTCCATACATATATATGGGGAGGTACTAGCTCCAAATCGGTTTTACAGTGAAAACTGCAGGAACTTCAAACCGGCACTACGAAACAGACTGTGAAAGCAGAGAAATAGTGTCTCCTGCAACCCGTTCCCTTGGTGCTAGATGAAAGAACGTCTCTCCACTTGCTCAGTTCTGAGAGATAAGTGTGTTTGAAAGCCGTACTTCACCTAGCTTGTTGGGATCACAAAGCTTCTTTTCAGTTGCAAACTCCATTCCATACATTTATATGGGGAGGTACAAGCTCCAACCCGGTTTTACAGTGAAAACTGCAGGAACTTCAAACCGGCACTAGGAAAAATTCTGAGAAAGCTGAGGAAATGTGTCTACTGCAAACCGTTCCCTTGGTGCTAGATGAACGAAAGTCTCTCCACTTGCTCAGTTCTGAGAGATAAGAGTGTGTGAAAGCCGTCCTTCACCTAGCTTGTTGGGAACACAAAGTTTCTTTTCAGTTGCAAACTACATTCCATACATATATATGGGGAGGTAGAAGCTCCAACTCGGTTTTACAGTGAAAATTGCAGGAACTTCAAACCGGCACTAGGAAACAGACTGAGAAAGCAGAGAAAAAGTGTCTCCTGCAACCCGTTCCCTTGGTGCTAGATGAACGAACGTCTCTCCACTTCCTCAGTTCTGAGAGATAAGTGTGTGTGAAAGCCGTCCTTCACATAGCTTGTTGGGAACACAAAGTTTCTTTTCAGTTGCAAACTCCATTCCATACATATATATGGGGAGGTAGAAGCTCCAACTCGGTTTTACAGTGAAAACTGCAGGAACTTCAAACCAGCACTAGGAAACAGACTGAGAAAGCAGAGAAAAAGTGTCTCCTGCAACCCGTTCCCTTGGTGCTAGATGAACAATCGTCTCTCCACTTGCTAAGTTCTGAGAGATAAGTGTGTGTGAAAGCCGTCCTTCACCTAGGTTGTTGGGAACACAAAGTTTCTTTTCAGTTGCAAACTCCATTCCATACATATATATGGGGAGGTACCAGCTCCAACTCGGTTTACAGTGAAAACTGAAGGAACTTCGAACCGGCCCTAGGAAACAGACTGAGAAAGCAGAGAAAAAGTGTCTCCTGCAACCCGTTCCCTTGGTGCTAGATGAACGAACATCTCTCCACTTGCTCAGTTCTGAGAGATAAGTGTGTGTGAAAGCCGTCTTTCACCTAGCTTGTTGGGAACACAAAGTTTCTTTTCAGTTGCAAACTCCATTCCATACATATATAAGGGGAGGTACTAGCTACAACTCGGTTTTACAGTGAAAACTGAAGGAACTTCGAACCGGCACTAGGAAACAGACTGAGAAAGCAGAGAAAAAGTGTCTTCTGCAACCCGTTCCCTTGGTGCTAGATGAACGAACGTCTCTCCAATTGCTCAGTTCTGAGAGATAAGTGTGTGTGATAGCCGTCCTTCACCTAGCTTGTTGGGAACACAAAGTTTCTTTTCAGTTGCAAACTCCATTCCATACATATATATGGGGAGGTAGAAGCTCCAACTCGGTTTTACAGTGAAAACTGAAGGAACTTCGAACCGCCACTAGGAAACAGACTGAGAAAGCAGAGAAAAAGTGTCTCCTGCAACCCGTTCCCTTGGTGCTAGATGAAGAATCGTCTCTCCACTTGCTAAGTTCTGAGAGATAAGTGTGTGTGAAAGCCGTCCTTCACCTAGGTTGTTGGGAACACAAAGTTTCTTTTCAGTTGCAAACTCCATTCCATACATATATATGGGGAGGTACTAGCTCCAACTCGGTTTTACAGTGAAAACTGAAGGAATTTCGAACCGGCACTAGGAAACAGATTGAGAAAGCAGAGAAAAAATGTCTCCTGCAAACCGTTCCCTTGGTGCTAGATGAACGAACGTCTCTTCACTTGCTCAGTTCTGAGAGTTAAGTGTGTGTGAAAGCCGTCTTTCACCTAGCTTGTAGGGAACACAAAGATTCTTTTCAGTTGCAAACTCCATTCCATAAATATATATGGGGAGGTACTAGCTCCAACTCGGTTTTACAGTGAAAACTGAAGGAACTTCGAACCGCCACTAGGAAACAGACTGAGAAAGCAGAGAAAAAGTGTCTCCTGCAACCCGTTCCCTTGGTGCTAGATGAACGAACATCTCTCCACTTCCTCAGTTCTGAGAGATAAGTGTGTGTGAAAGCCGTCCTTCACCTAGCTTGTTGGGAACACAAAGTTTCTTTTCAGTTGCAAACTCCATTCCATACATATATATGGGGAGGTACTAGCTCCAACTCGGTTTTACAGTGAAAACTGCAGGAACTACAAACCGGCACTAGGAAACAGACTGTGAAAGCAGAGAAATAGTGTCTCCTGCAACCCGTTCCCTTGGTGCTAGATGAAAGAACGTCTCTCCACTTGCTCAGTTCTGAGAGATAAGTGTGTGTGAAAGCCGTACTTCACCTAGCTTGTTGGGATCACAAAGCTTCTTTTCAGTTGCAAACTCCATTCCATACATATATATGGGGAGGTACAAGCTCCAACCCGGTTTTACAGTGAAAACTGCAGGAACTTCAAACCGGCACTAGGAAAAATTCTGAGAAAGCTGAGGAAATGTGTCTACTGCAACCCGTTCCCTTGGTGCTAGATGAACGAACGTCTCTCCACTTGCTCAGTTCTGAGAGATAAGTGTGTGTGAAAGCCGTCCTTCACATAGCTTGTTGGGAACACAAAGTTCCTTTTCAGTTGCTAACTCCATTCCATACATATATATGGGGAGGTACAAGATCCAACTCGGTTTTACAGTGAAAACTGCAGGAACCTCAAACCGGCACTAGGAAACAGACTGAGAAAGCAGAGAAAAAGTGTCTCCTGCACCCCGTTCCCTTGGTGATAGATGAACGAACTTCTCTCCACTTGCTCAGTTCTGAGAGATAAGTGTGTGTGAAAGCCGTACTTCACCTAGCTTGTTGGGAACACATAGTTTCTATTCAGTTGCAAACTCCATTCCATACATATATATGGGGAGGTACTAGCACCAAATCGGTTTTACAGTGAAATCTGCAGGAACTTCAAACCGAAACTAGGAAAAATTCTGAGAAAGCTGAGGAAATGTGTCTACTGCAACCCGTTCCCTTGGTGCTAGATGAACGAAAGTCTCTCCACTTGCTCAGTTCTGAGAGATAAGTGTGTGTGAAAGCCGTCCTTCACCTAGCTTGTTGGGAACACAAAGTTTCTTTTCAGTTGCAAACTACATTCCATACATATATATGGGGAGGTAGAAGCTCCAACTCGGTTTTACAGTGAAAATTGCAGGAACTTTAATCCGGCACTAGGAAACAGACTGAGAAAGCAGAGAAAAAGTGTCTCCTGCAACCCGTTCCCTTGGTGCTAGATGAACGAACGTCTCTCCACTTGCTCAGTTCTGAGAGATAAGTGTGTGTGAAAGCCGTCCTTCACATAGCTTGTTGGGAACACAAAGTTTCTTTTCAGTTGCAAACTCCATTCCATACATATATATGGGGAGGTAGAAGCTCCAACTCGGTTTTACAGTGAAAACTGCAGGAACTTCAAACCGGCACTAGGAAACAGACTGAGAAAGCAGAGAAAAAGTGTCTCCTGCAACCCGTTCCCTTGGTGCTAGATGAACAATCGTCTCTCCACTTGCTAAGTTCTGAGAGATAAGTGTGTGTGAAAGCCGTCCTTCACCTAGGTTGTTGGGAACACAATGTTTCTTTTCAGTTGCAAACTCCATTCCATACATATATATGGGGAGGTACCAGCTCCAACTCGGTTTACAGTGAAAACTGAAGGAACTTCGAACCGGCCCTAGGAAACAGACTGAGAAAGCAGAGAAAAAGTGTCTCCTGCAACCCGTTCCCTTGGTGCTAGATGAACGAACATCTCTCCACTTGCTCAGTTCTGAGAGATAAGTGTGTGTGAAAGCCGTCTTTCACCTAGCTTGTTGGGAACACAAAGTTTCTTTTCAGTTGCAAACTCCATTCCATACATATATAAGGGGAGGTACTAGCTACAACTCGGTTTTACAGTGAAAACTGAAGGAACTTCGAACCGGCACTAGGAAACAGACTGAGAAAGCAGAGAAAAAGTGTCTTCTGCAACCCGTTCCCTTGGTGCTAGATGAACGAACGTCTCTCCACTTGCTCAGTTCTGAGAGATAAGTGTGTGTGATAGCCGTTCTTCACCTAGCTTGTTGGGAACACAAAGTTTCTTTTCAGTTGCAAACTCCATTCCATACATATATATGGGGAGGTAGAAGCTCCAACTCGGTTTTACAGTGAAAACTGAAGGAACTTCAAACCGGCACTAGGAAACAGACTGAGAAAGCAGAGAAAAAGTGTCTCCTGCAACCCGTTCCCTTGGTGCTAGATGAACGAACGTCTCTCCACTTGCTCAGTTCTGAGAGATAAGTGTGTGTGAAAGCCGTCCTTCACATAGCTTGTTGGGAACACAAAGTTCCTTTTCAGTTGCAAACTCCATTCCATACATATATATGGGGAGGTACTAGCTCCAACTCGGTTTTACAGTGAAAACTGCAGGAACTTCAAACCGGCACTAGGAAAAATACTGAGAAAGCAGAGAAAATGTGTCTACTGCAACCCGTTCCCTTGGTGCTAGATGAACAAAAGTCTCTCCACTTGCTCAGTTCTGAGAGATAAGTGTGTGTGAAAGCCGTCCTTCACCTATCTTGTTGGGAACACAAAGTTTCTTTTCAGTTGCAAACTCCATTCCATACATATATATGGGTAGGTAGAAGCTCCAACTCGGTTTTACAGTGAAAACTGCAGGAACTTCAAACCGGCACTAGGAAAAATACTGAGAAAGCAGATAAATTGTGTCTACTGCAACCCGTTCCCTTGGTGCTAAATGTACGAACGTCTCTCCACTTGCTCAGTTCTGAGAGATAAGTGTGTGTGAAAGCCGTCCTTCACCTAGCTTGTTGGGAACACAAAGTTTCTTTTCAGTTGCAAACTCCATTCCATACATATATATGGGGAGGTAGAAGCTCCAACTCGGTTTTACAGTGAAAACTGCAGGAACTTCAAACCGGCACTAGGAAACAGACTGAGAAAGCAGAGAAAAAGTGTCTCCTGCTACCCGTTCCCTTGGTTCTAGATGAACAATCGTCTCTCCACTTGCTCAGTTCTGAGAGATAAGTGTGTGTGAAAGCCGTCCTTCAACTAGTTTGTTGGGAACACAAAGTTTCTTTTCAGTTGCAAACTCCATTCCATACATATATATGGGGAGGTACTAGCTCCAACTCGGTTTTACAGTGAAAACTGAAGGAATTTCGAACCGGCACTAGGAAACAGACTGAGAAAGCAGAGAAAAAGTGTCTCCTGCAACCCGTTCCTTGGTGCTAGATGAACGAACGTCTCTCCACTTGCTCAGTTCTGAGAGATAAGTGTGTGTGAAAGCCGTCCTTCACATAGCTTGTTGGGAACACAAAGTTCCTTTTCAGTTGCAAACTCCATTCCATACATATATATGGGGAGGTACTAGCTCCAACTCGGTTTTACAGTGAAAACTGCAGGAACTTCAAACCGGCACTAGGAAAAATACTGAGAAAGCAGAGAAAATGTGTCTACTGCAACCCGTTCCCTTGGTGCTAGATGAACAAAAGTCTCTCCACTTGCTCAGTTCTGAGAGATAAGTGTGTGTGAAAGCCGTCCTTCACCTATCTTGTTGGGAACACAAAGTTTCTTTTCAGTTGCAAACTCCATTCCATACATATATATGGGTAGGTAGAAGCTCCAACTCGGTTTTACAGTGAAAACTGCAGGAACTTCAAACCGGCACTAGGAAAAATACTGAGAAAGCAGATAAATTGTGTCTACTGCAACCCGTTCCCTTGGTGCTAAATGTACGAACGTCTCTCCACTTGCTCAGTTCTGAGAGATAAGTGTGTGTGAAAGCCGTCCTTCACCTAGCTTGTTGGGAACACAAAGTTTCTTTTCAGTTGCAAACTCCATTCCATACATATATATGGGGAGGTAGAAGCTCCAACTCGGTTTTACAGTGAAAACTGCAGGAACTTCAAACCGGCACTAGGAAACAGACTGAGAAAGCAGAGAAAAAGTGTCTCCTGCTACCCGTTCCCTTGGTTCTAGATGAACAATCGTCTCTCCACTTGCTCAGTTCTGAGAGATAAGTGTGTGTGAAAGCCGTCCTTCAACTAGTTTGTTGGGAACACAAAGTTTCTTTTCAGTTGCAAACTCCATTCCATACATATATATGGGGAGGTACTAGCTCCAACTCGGTTTTACAGTGAAAACTGAAGGAATTTCGAACCGGCACTAGGAAACAGACTGAGAAAGCAGAGAAAAAGTGTCTCCTGCAACCCGTTCCTTGGTGCTAGATGAACGAACGTCTCTCCACTTGCTCAGTTCTGAGAGTTAAGTGTGTGTGAAAGCCGTCTTTCACCTAGCTTGTTGGGAACACAAAGATTCTTTTCAGTTGCAAACTCCATTCCATACATATATATGGGGAGGTACTAGCTCCAAATCGGTTTTACAGTGAAAACTGCAGGAACTTCAAACCGGCACTAGGAAACAGACTGTGAAAGCAGAGAAAAAGTGTCTCCTGCAACCCGTTCCCTTGGTGCTAGATGAAAGAACGTCTCTCCACTTGCTCAGTTCTGAGAGATAAGTGTGTGTGAAAGCCGTACTTCACCTAGCTTGTTGGGATCACAAAGCTTCTTTTCAGTTGCAAACTCCATTCCATACATATATATGGGGAGGTACAATCTCCATCCCGGTTTTACAGTGAAAACTGCAGGAACTTCAAACCGGCACTAGGAAAAATACTGAGAAAGCAGAGAAAATGTGTCTCCTGCAACCCGTTCCCTTGGTGCTAGATGAACGAACGTCTCTCCACTTGCTCAGTTCTGAGAGATAAGTGAGTGTGAAAGCCGTCCTTCACCTAGCTTGTTGGGAACACAAAGTTTCTTTTCAGTTGCTAACTCCATTCCATTCATATATAAGGGGAGGTACAAGCTCCAACTCGGTTTACAGTGAAAACTGCAAGAACTTCAAACCGGCACTAGGAAACAGACTGAGAAAGCAGAGAAAAAGTGTCTCCTGCAACCCGTTCCCTTGGTGCTAGATGAACGAACGTCTCACCACTTGCTAAGTTCTGAGAGATAAGTGTGTGTGAAAGCCGTCCTTCACCTAGGTTGTTGGGAACACAAAGTTTCTTTTCAGTTGCAAACTCCATTCCATACATATATATGGGGAGGTACTAGCTCCAACTCGGTTTTACAGTGAAAACTGCAGGAACTTCAAACCGGCACTAGGAAACAGACTGAGAAAACAGAGAAAAAGAGTCTCCTGCAACCCGTTCCATTGGTGCTAGATGAACAAACGTCTCTCCACTTGCTCAGTTCTGAGAGATAAGTGTGTGTGAAAGCCGTCCTTCACCTTGCTTGTTGGGATCACAAAGCTTCTTTTCAGTTGCAAACTCCATTCCATACATATATATGGGGAGGTACTAGCTCCAACTCGGTTTTACAGTGAAAACTGCAGGAACTTCAAACCGGCACTAGGAAACAGACTGAGAAAGCAGAGAAAAAGTGTCTTCTGCAACCCGTTCCCTTGGTGCTAGATGAACGAACGTCTCTCCACTTGCTCAGTTCTGAGAGATAAGTGTGTGTGAAAGCCGTACTTCACCTAGCTTGTTGGGAACACAAAGTTTCTTTTCAGTTGCAAACCCCATTCCATACATATATAAGGGGAGGTACTAGCTCCAACTCGGTTTTACAGTGAAAACTGAAGGAACTTCGAACCGGCACTAGGAAACAGACTGAGAAAGCAGAGAAAAAGTGTCTCCTGCAACCCGTTCCCTTGGTGCTAGATGAACGAACGTCTCTCCACTTGCTCAGTTCTGAGAGATAAGTGTGTGTGTTAGCCGTCCTTCACCTAGCTTGTTGGGAACACAAAGTTCCTTTTCAGTTGCAAACTCCATTCCATACATATATATGGGGAGGTACTAGCTCCAACTCGGTTTTACAGTGAAAACTGCAGGAACTTCAAACCGGCACTAGGAAAAATACTGAGAAAGCAGAGAAAATGTGTCTACTGCAACCCGTTCACTTGGTGCTAGATGAACGAACGTCTCTCCACTTGCTCAGTTCTGAGAGATAAGTGTGTGTGAAAGCCGTACTTCACATAGCTTGTTGGGAACACAAAGTTCCTTTTCAGTTGCAAACTCCATTCCATACATATATATGGGGAGGTACAAGCTCCAACCCGGTTTTACAGTGAAAACTGCAGGAACTTCAAACCGGCACTAGGAAAAATTCTGAGAAAGCTGAGGAAATGTGTCTACTGCAACCCGTTCCCTTGGTGCTAGATGAACGAACGTCTCTCCACTTGCTCAGTTCTGAGAGATAAGTGTGTGTGAAAGCCGTCCTTCACCTAGCTTGTTGGGAACACAAAGTTTCTTTTCAGTTGCAAACTCCATTCCATACATATATATGGGGAGGTACTAGCTCCAACTCGGTTTTACAGTGAAAACTGCAGGAACTTCAAACCTGCACTAGGAAACAGACTGTGAAAGCAGAGAAAAAGTGTCTCCTGCAACCCGTTCCCTTGGTGCTAGATGAAAGCACGTCTCTCCACTTGCTCAGTTCTGAGAGATAAGTGTGTGTGAAAGCCGTACTTCACCTAGCTTGTTGGGATCACAAAGCTTCTTTTCAGTTGCAAACTCCATTCCATACATATATATGGGGAGGTACTAGCTCCAACTCGGTTTTACAGTGAAAACTGCAGGAACTTCAAACCTGCACTAGGAAACAGACTGTGAAAGCAGAGAAAAAGTGTCTCTTGCAACCCGTTCCCTTGGTGCTAGATGAAAGCACGTCTCTCCACTTGCTCAGTTCTGAGAGATAAGTGTGTGTGAAAGCCGTACATCACCTAGCTTGTTGGGATCACAAAGCTTCTTTTCAGTTACAAACTCCATTCCATACATATATATGGGGAGGTACAAGCTCCAACCCGGTTTTACAGTGAAAACTGCAGGAACTTCAAACCGGCACTAGGAAAAATTCTGAGAAAGCTGAGGAAATGTGTCTACTGCAACCCGTTCCCTTGGTGCTAGATGAACGAACGTCTCTCCACTTGCTCAGTTCTGAGAGATAAGTGTGTGTGAAAGCCGTACTTCACATAGCTTGTTGGGAACACAAAGTTCCTTTTCAGTTGCAAACTCCATTCCATACATATATATGGGGAGGTACTAACTCCAACTCGGTTTTACAGTGAAAACTGCAGAAACTTCAAACCGGCACTAGGAAAAATACTGAGAAAGCAGAGAAAATGTGTGTCCTGCAACCCGTTCCCTTGGTGCTAGATGAACGAACGTCTCTCCACTTGCTCAGTTCTGAGAGATAAGTGAGTGTGAAAGCCGTCCTTCACCTAGCTTGTTGGGAACACAAAGTTTCTTTTCAGTTGCAAACTCCATTCCATACATATATATGGGGAGGTACAAGCTCCAACTCGGTTTTACAGTGAAAACTGCAGGAACATCAACACGGCACTAGGAAACAGACTGAGAAAGCAGAGAAAAAGTGTCTCCTGCAACCAGTTCCCTTGGTGCTAAATGAACGAACTTCTCTCCACTTGCTCAGTTCTGAGAGATAAGTGTATGTGAAAGCCGTCCTTCACCTAGCTTGTTGGGAACACCAAGTTTCTTTTCAGTTGCAAACTACATTCCATACATACATATGGGGAGGTACAAGCTCCAACTCTGTTTTACAGTGAAAACTGCAAGAACATCAAAACGTCACTAGGAAACAGACTGAGAAAGCAGAGAAAAAGTGTCTCCTGCAACCGGTTCTCTTGGTGCTAGATGAACGAACGTCTCTCCACTTGCTCAGTTCCGAGAAATAAGTGTGTGTGAAAGCCGTACTTCAACATTTCTTGTTGGGAAAACAAAGTTTCTTTTCAGTTGCAAACTCCATTCCATACATATATATGGGTACGTAGTAGATCCAACACGGTTTTACAGTGAAAACGGCAGGAAATTCAAACCGGCACTAGGAAACAGACTGAGAAAGCAGAGAAAAAGTGTCTCCTGAAACCCGTTCCCTTGGTGCTAGATGAACGAACGTCTCTCCACTTGCTCAGTTCTGAGAGATAAGTGTGTGTGAAAGCCGTCCTTCACATAGCTTGTTGGGAACACAAAGTTCCTTTTCAGTTGCAAACTCCATTCCATAAATATATATGGGGAGGTTCTAGCTCCAACTCGGTTTTACAGTGAAAACTGCAGGAACTTCAAACCGGCACTAGGAAAAATACTGAGAAAGCAGAGAAAATGTGTCTCCTGCAACCCGTTCCCTTGGTGCTAGATGAACGAACGTCTCTCCACTTGCTAAGTTCTGAGAGATAAGTGTGTGTGAAAGCCGTCCTTCACCTTGGTTGTTGGGAACACAAAGTTTCTTTTCAGTTGCAAACTCCATTCCATACATATATATGGGGAGGTACTAGCTCCAACTCGGTTTTACAGTGAAAACTGCAGGAACTTCAAACCGGCACTAGGAAACAGACTGAGAAAACAGAGAAAAAGTGTCTCCTGCAACCCGTTCCATTGGTGCTAGATGAACAAACGTCTCTCCACTTGCTCAGTTCTGAGAGATAAGTGTGTGTGAAAGCCGTCCTTCACCTTGCTTGTTGGGATCACAAAGCTTCTTTTCAGTTGCAAACTCCAATCCATACATATATATGGGGAGGTACTAGCTCCAACTCGGTTTTACAGTGAAAACTGCAGGAACCTCAAACCGGCACTAGGAAACAGACTGAGAAAGCAGAGAAAAAGTGTCTCCTGCACCCCGTTCCCTTGGTGATAGATGAACGAACGTCTCTCCACTTGCTCAGTTCTGAGAGATAAGTGTGTGTGAAAGCCGTACTTCACCTAGTTGTTGGGAACACATAGTTTCTATTCATTGCAAACTCCATTCCATACATATATATGGGGAGGTACTAGCACCAACTCGGTTTTACAGTGAAATCTGCAGGAACTTCAAACCGAAACTAGGAAAAATTCTGAGAAAGCTGAGGAAATGTGTCTACTGCAACCCGTTCCCTTGGTGCTAGATGAACGAACGTCTCTCCACTTGCTCAGTTCTGAGAGATAAGTGTGTGTGAAAGCCGTCCTTCACCTAGCTTGTTGGGAACACAAAGTTTCTTTTCAGTTGCAAACTACATTCCATACATATATATGGGGAGGTAGAAGCTCCAACTCGGTTTTACAGTGAAAATTGCAGGAACTTCAAACCGGCACTAGGAAACAGACTGAGAAAGCAGAGAAAAAGTATCTCCTGCAACCCGTTCCCTTGGTGCTAGATGAACGAACGTCTCTCCACTTGCTCAGTTCTGAGAGACAAGTGTGTGTGAAAGCCGTCCTTCACATAGCTTGTTGGGAACACAAAGTTTCTTTTCAGTTGCAAACTCCATTCCATACATATATATGGGGAGGTACCAGCTCCAACTCGGTTTTACAGTGAAAACTGCAGGAACTTCAAACCGGCACTAGGAAACAGACTGAGAAAGCAGAGAAAAAGTGTCTCCTGCAACCCGTTCCCTTGGTGCTAGATGAACAATCGTCTCTCCACTTGCTAAGTTCTGAGAGATAAGTGTGTGTGAAAGCCGTCCTTCACCTAGGTTGTTGGGAACACAAAGTTTCTTTTCAGTTGCAAACTCCATTCCATACATATATATGGGGAGGTACCAGCTCCAACTCGGTTTTACAGTGAAAACTGAAGGAACTTCGAACCGGCCCTAGGAAACAGACTGAGAAAGCAGAGAATAATTGTCTCCTGCAACCCGTTCCCTTGGTGCTAGATGAACGAACGTCTCTCCACTTGCTCAGTTCTGAGAGATAAGTGTGTGTGAAAGCCGTCTTTCACCTAGCTTGTTGGGAACACAAAGTTTCTTTTCAGTTGCAAACTCCATTCCATACATATATAAGGGGAGGTACTAGCTCCAACTCGGTTTTACAGTGAAAACTGAAGGAACTTCGAACCGGCACTAGGAAACAGACTGAGAAAGCAGAGAAAAAGTGTCTCCTGCAACCCGTTCCCTTGGTGCTAGATGAACGAACGTCTCTCCACTTGCTCAGTTCTGAGAGATAAGTGTGTGTGATAGCCGTCCTTCACCTAGCTTGTTGGGAACACAAAGTTCCTTTTCAGTTGCAAACTCCATTCCATACATATATATGGGGAGGTACTAGCTCCAACTCGGTTTTACAGTGAAAACTGCAGGAACTTCAAAACGGCACTAGGAAAAATACTGAGAAAGCAGAGAAAATGTGTCTACTGCAACCCGTTCCCTTGGTGCTAGATGAACGAACGTCTCTCCACTTGCTCAGTTCTGAGAGATAAGTGTGTGTGAAAGCCGTCCTTCACCTAGCTTGTTGGGAACACAAAGTTTCTTTTCAGTTGCAAACTCCATTCCATACATATATATGGGGAGGTAGAAGCTCCAACTCGGTTTTACAGTGAAAACTGCAGGAACTTCAAACCGGCACTAGGAAACAGACTGAGAAAGCAGAGAAAAAGTGTCTCCTGCAACCCGTTCCCTTGGTTCTAGATGAACAATCGTCTCTCCACTTGCTCAGTTCTGAGAGATAAGTGTGTGTGAAAGCCGTCCTTCAACTAGTTTGTTGGGAACACAAAGTTTCTTTTCAGTTGCAAACTCCATTCCATACATATATATGGGGAGGTACTAGCTCCAACTCGGTTTTACAGTGAAAACTGAAGGAATTTCGAACCGGCACTAGGAAACAGACTGAGAAAGCAGAGAAAAAGTGTCTCCTGCAACCCGTTCCCTTGGTGCTAGATGAACGAACGTCTCTCCACTTGCTCAGTTCTGAGAGATAAGTGTGTGTGAAAGCCGTCTTTCACCTAGCTTGTTGGGAACACAAAGATTCTTTTCAGTTGCAAACTCCATTCCATACATATATATGGGGAGGTACTAGCTCCAACTCGGTTTTACAGTGAAAACTGAATTAACTTCGAACCGGCACTAGGAAACAGACTGAGAAAGCAGAGATAAAGTGTCTCCTGCAACCCGTTCCCTTGGTGCTAGATGAACGAACGTCTCTCCACTTGCTCAGTTCTGAGAGATAAGTGTGTGTGAAAGCCGCCCTTCACCTAGCTTGTTGGGAACACAAAGTTTCTTTTCAGTTGCAAACTCCATTCCATACATATATATGGGGAGGTACTAGCTCCAACTCGGTTTTACAGTGAAAACTGCAGGAACTTCAAACCTGCACTAGGAAACAGACTGTGAAAGCAGAGAAAAAGTGTCTCCTGCAACCCGTTCCCTTGGTGCTAGATGAAAGCACGTCTCTCCACTTGCTCAGTTCTGAGAGATAAGTGTGTGTGAAAGCCGTACTTCACCTAGCTTGTTGGGATCACAAAGCTTCTTTTCAGTTGCAAACTCCATTCCATACATATATATGGGGAGGTACAAGCTCCAACCCGATTTTACAGTGAAAACTGCAGGAACTTCAAACCGGCACTAGGAAAAATACTGAGAAAGCAGAGAAAATGTGTGTCCTGCAACCCGTTCCCTTGCTGCTAGATGAACGAACGTCTCTCCACTTGCTCAGTTCTGAGAGATAAGTGAGTGTGAAAGCCGTCCTTCACCTAGCTTGTTGGGAACACAAAGTTTCTTTTCAGTTGCATACTCCATTCCATACATATATATGGGGAGGTACAAGCTCCAACTCGGTTTTACAGTGAAAACTGCAGGAACATCAACACGGCACTAGGGAACAGACTGAGAAAGCAGAGAAAAAGTGTCTCCTGCAACCAGTTCCCTTGGTGCTAAATGAACGAACTTCTCTCCACTTGCTCAGTTCTGAGAGATAAGTGTATGTGAAAGCCGTCCTTCACTAGCTTGTTGGGAACACCAAGTTTCTTTTCAGTTGCAAACTACATTCCATACATACATATGGGGAGGTACAAGCTCCAACTCTGTTTTACAGTGAAAACTGCAAGAACATCAAAACGTCACTAGGAAACAGACTGAGAAAGCAGAGAAAAAGTGTCTCCTGCAACCGGTTCTCTTGGTGCTCGATGAACGAACGTCTCTCCACTTGCTCAGTTCCGAGAAATAAGTGTGTGTGAAAGCCGTACTTCAACATTTCTTGTTGGGAAAACAAAGTTTCTTTTCAGTTGCAAACTCCATTCCATACATATATATGGGTAGGTAGTAGATCAAACACGGTTTTACAGTGAAAACGGCAGGAAATTCAAACCGGCACTAGGAAACAGACTGAGAAAGCAGAGAAAAAGTGTCTCCTGCAACCCGTTCCCTTGGTGCTAGATGAACGAACGTCTCTCCACTTGCTCAGTTCTGAGAGATAAGTGTGTGTGAAAGCCGTCCTTCACATAGCTTGTTGGGAACACAAAGTTCCTTTTCAGTTGCAAACTCCATTCCATAAATATATATGGGGAGGTACTAGCTCCAACTCGGTTTTACAGTGAAAACTGCAGGAACTTCAAACCGGCACTAGGAAAAATACTGAGAAAGCAGAGAAAAAGTGTCTCCTGCAACCCGTTCCCTTTGTGCTCGATGAACGAACGTCTTTCCACTTGCTCAGTTCCGGGAAATAAGTGTGTGTGAAAGCCGTACTTCAACATTTCTTGTTGGGAAAACAAAGTTTCTTTTCAGTTGCAAACTCCATTCCATACATATATGGGTAGGTAGTAGATCCAACACGGTTTTACAGTGAAAACGGCAGGAAATTCAAACCGGCACTAGGAAACAGACTGAGAAAGCAGAGAAAAAGTGTCTCCTGCAACCCGTTCCCTTGGTGCTAGATGAACGAACGTCTCTCCACTTGCTCAGTTCTGAGAGATAAGTGTGTGTGAAAGCCGTCCTTCACATAGCTTGTTGGGAACACAAAGTTCCTTTTCAGTTGCAAACTCCATTCCATAAATATATATGGGGAGGTACTAGCTCCAACTCGGTTTTACAGTGAAAACTGCAGGAACTTCAAACCGGCACTAGGAAAAATACTGAGAAAGCAGAGAAAATGTGTCTCCTGCAAACCGTTCCCTTGGTGCTAGATGAACGAACGTCTCTCCACTTGCTCAGTTCTGAGAGATAAGTGAGTGTGAAACCCGTCCTTCACCTAGCTTGTTGGGAACACAAAGTTTCTTTTCAGTTGCTAACTCCATTCCATACATATATATGGGGAGGTACAAGCTCCAACTCGGTTTTACAGTGAAAACTGCAAGAACTTCAAACCGGCACTAGGAAACAGACTGAGAAAGCAGAGAAAAAGTGTCTCCTGCAACCCGTTCCCTTGGTGCTAGATGAACGAACGTCTCTCCACTTGCTAAGTTCTGAGAGATAAGTGTGTGTGAAAGCCGTCCTTCACCTAGGTTGTTGGGAACACAAAGTTTCTTTTCAGTTGCAAACTCCATTCCATACATATATATGGGGAGGTACTAGCTCAAACTCGGTTTTACAGTGAAAACTGCAGGAACTTCAAACCGGCACTAGGAAACAGACTGAGAAAACAGAGATAAAGTGTCTCCTGCAACCCGTTCCATTGGTGCTAGATGAACAAACGTCTCTCCACTTGCTCAGTTCTGAGAGATAAGTGTGTGTGAAAGCCGTCCTTCACCTTGCTTGTTGGGATCACAAAGCTTCTTTTCAGTTGCAAACTCCATTCCATACATATATATGGGGAGGTACTAGCTCCAACTCGGTTTTACAGTGAAAACTGCAGGAACTTCAAACCGGCACTAGGAAACAGACTGAGAAAGCAGAGAAAAAGTGTCTCCTGCAACCCGTTCCCTTGGTGCTAGATGAACGAACGTCTCTCCACTTGCTCAGTTCTGAGAGATAAGTGTGTGTGAAAGCCGTCCTTCACCTAGCTTGTTGGGAACACAAAGTTTCTTTTCAGTTGCAAACTCCATTCCATACATATATGCGGGGAGGTACTAGCTCCAACTCGGTTTTACAGTGAAAACTGCAGGAACCTCAAACCGGCACTAGGAAACAGACTGAGAAAGCAGAGAAAAAGTGTCTCCTGCACCCCGTTCCCTTGGTGATAGATGAACGAACGTCTCTCCACTTGCTCAGTTCTGAGAGATAAGTGTGTGTGAAAGCCGTACTTCACCTAGCTTGTTGGGAACACATAGTTTCTATTCAGTTGCAAACTCCATTCCATACATATATATGGGGAGGTACTAGCACCAACTCGGTTTTACAGTGAAATCTGCAGGAACTTCAAACCGAAACTAGGAAAAATTCTGAGAAAGCTGAGGAAATGTGTCTACTGCAAACCGTTCCCTTGGTGCTAGATGAACGAACGTCTCTCCACTTGCTCAGTTCTGAGAGATAAGTGTGTGTGAAAGCCGTCCTTCATCTAGCTTGTTGGGAACACAAAGTTTCTTTTCAGTTGCAAACTACATTCCATACATATATATGGGGAGGTAGAAGCTCCAACTCGGTTTTACAGTGAAAATTGCAGGAACTTCAAACCGGCACTAGGAAACAGACTGAGAAAGCAGAGAAAAAGTGTCTCCTGCATCCCGTTCCCTTGGTGCTAGATGAACGAACGTCTCTCCACTTGCTCAGTTCTGAGAGATAAGTGTGTGTGAAAGCCGTCCTTCACATAGCTTGTTGGGAACACAAAGTTTCTTTTCAGTTGCAAACTCCATTCCATACATATATATGGGGAGGTAGAAGCTCCAACTCGGTTTTACAGTGAAAACTGCAGGAACTTCAAACCGGCACTAGGAAACAGACTGAGAAAGCAGAGAAAAAGTGTCTCCTGCAACCCGTTCCCTTGGTGCTAGATGAACAATCGTCTCTCCACTTGCTAAGTTCTGAGAGATAAGTGTGTGTGAAAGCCGTCCTTCACCTAGGTTGTTGGGAACACAAAGTTTCTTTTCAGTTGCAAACTCCATTCCATACATATATATGGGGAGGTACCAGCTCCAACTCGGTTTTACAGTGAAAACTGAAGGAACTTCGAACCGGCCCTAGGAAACAGACTGAGAAAGCAGAGAAAAATTGTCTCCTGCAACCCGTTCCCTTGGTGCTAGATGAACGAGCGTCTCTCCACTTGCTCAGTTCTGAGAGATAAGTGTGTGTGAAAGCCGTCTTTCACCTAGATTGTTGGGAACACAAAGTTTCTTTTCAGTTGCAAACTCCATTCCATACATATATAAGGGGAGGTACTAGCTCCAACTCGGTTTTACAGTGAAAACTGAAGGAACTTCGAACCGGCACTAGGAAACAGACTGAGAAAGCAGAGAAAAAGTGTCTCCTGCAACCCGTTCCCTTGGTGCTAGATGAACGAACGTCTCTCCACTTGCTCAGTTCTGAGAGATAAGTGTGTGTGATAGCCGTCCTTCACCTAGCTTGTTGGGAACACCAAGTTCCTTTTCAGTTGCAAACTCCATTCCATACATATATATGGGGAGGTACTAGCTCCAACTCGGTTTTACAGTGAAAACTGCAGGAACTTCAAACCGGCACTAGGAAAAATACTGAGAAACAGAGAAAATGTGTCTACTGCAACCCGTTCCCTTGGTGCTAGATGAACGAACGTCTCTCCACTTGCTCAGTTCTGAGAGATAAGTGTGTGTGAAAGCCGTACTTCACCTAGCTTGTTGGGAACACAAAGTTTCTTTTCAGTTGCAAACTCCATTCCATACATATATATGGGGAGGTAGAAGCTCCAACTCGGTTTTACAGTGAAAAATGCAAGAACTTCAAACCGGCACTAGGAAACAGACTGAGAAAGCAGAGAAAAAGTGTCTCCTGCAACCCGTTCCCTTGGTTCTAGATGAACAATCGTCTCTCCGCTTGCTCAGTTCTGAGAGATAAGTGTGTGTGAAAGCCGTCCTTCAACTAGTTTGTTGGGAACACAAAGTTTCTTTTCAGTTGCAAACTCCATTCCATACATATATATGGGGAGGTACTAGCTCCAAATCGGTTTTACAGTGAAAACTGAAGGAATTTCGAACCGGCACTAGGAAACAGACTGAGAAAGCAGAGAAAAAGTGTCTCCTGCAACCCGTTCCCTTGGTGCTAGATGAACGAACGTCTCTCCACTTGCTCAGTTCTGAGAGATAAGTGTGTGTGAAAGCCGTCCTTCACCTAACTTGTTGGGAACACAAAGTTTCTTTACAGTTGCAAACTCCATTCCATTCTTATATATGGGGAGGTACAAGCTCCAAATCGGTTTTACAGTGAAAACTGCAGGAACTTCAAACCGACACTAGGAAAGAGACTGAGAAAGCAGAGAATAAGTGACTCCTGCAACCCGTTCCCTTGGTGCTAGATGAACGAACGTCTCTCCACTTGCTCAGTTCTGAGAGATAAGTGTGTGTGAAAGCCGACCTTCACCTTGCTTGTTGGGAACAAAAAGTTTCTTTTCAGTTGCAAACTCCATTCCATACATATATATGGGGAGGTACAAGCTCCAACTCGGTTTTACAGTGAAAACTTCAGGAACTTCAAACCGGCACTAGGAAACAGAATGAGTAAGCAGAGAAAAAGTGTCTCCTGCAAACCGTTCTCTTGGTGCTTTATGAACGAACGTCTTTCCACTTGCTCATTTCTGAGAGATAAGTGTGTGTGAAAGCCGTACTTCACCTAGCTTGTTGGGAACACAAAGTTTCTTTTCAGTTGCAAACTCCATTCCATACATATATATGGGGAGGTACTAGCTCCAACTCGGTTTTACAGTGAAACCTGCAGGAACTTCATACCGACACTAGGAAAGAAAATGAGAAATCAGAGAAAAAGAGTCTCCTGCAATCCGTTCCTTTGGTGCTAGAAGAACGAACGTCTCTCCACTTGCTCAGTTCTGAGAGATAAGTGTGTGTGAAAGCCGTACTTCACCTAGGTTGTTGGGAACACATAGTTTCTATTCAGTTGCAAACTCCATTCCATACATATATATGGGGAGGTATTAGCTCCAACTCGGTTTTACAGTGAAAACTGTAGGAACTTCAAACCGACACTAGGAAAAATTCTGAGAACGCAGAGAAAATGTGTCTACTGCAACCCGTTCCCTTGGTGCTAGATGAACGAACGTCTCTCCACTTGCTCAGTTCTGAGAGATAAGTGTGTGTGAAATCCGTCCTTCACCTAGCTTGTTGGGAACACAAAGTTTCTTTTCAGTTGCAAACACCATTCCATACGTATATATGGGGAGGTACAAGCTCCAACTCGGTTTTACAGTGAAAACTGCAGGAACTTCAAACCGGCACTAGGAAACAGATTGAGAAAGCAGAGAAAAAGTGTTTCCTGCAAACCGTTCCCTTGGTGCTAGATGAACGAACGTCTCTCCATTGCTCAGTTCTGAGAGATAAATTTGTGTGAAAGACGTCCTTCAACTAGCTTGTTGGGAACACAAAGTTTCTTTTCAGTTGCAAACTCCATTCCATACATATATATGGGGAGGTATTAGCTCCAACTCGGTTTTACAGTGAAAACTGCAGGAACTTCAAACCGGCACTAGGAAACAGACTGAGAATGCAGAGAAAAAGTGTCTCCTGCAACCCGTTCCCTTGGTGCTAGATGAACGAACGTCTCTCCACTTGCTCAGTTCCGAGAGATAAGTGTGTGTGAAAGCCGTGTTTCAACTAGCTTGTTTGGAACACAAAGTTTCTTTTCAGTTGCAAACTCCATTCCATAAATATATATGGGGAGGTACAAGCTCCAAATCCGTTTTACAGTGAAAACTGCAGGAACTTCAACACGACACTAGGAAACAGACTGAGAAAGTAGAAAAAAAGTGTCTCCTGCAACCAGTTCCCTTGGTGCTAAATGAACGAACTTCTCTCCACTTGCTCAGTTCTGAGAGATATGTGTATGTGAAAGCCGTCCTTCACCTAGCTTGTTGGGAACACCAAGTTTCTTTTCAGTTGCAAACTCCATTCCATACATACATATGGGGAGGTACAAGCTCCAACTCTGTTTTACATTGAAAACTGCAAGAACTTCAAACCGGCACTAGGAAACAGACTGAGAAAGCAGAGAAAAAGTGTCTCCTGCAACCCGTTCTCTTGGTGCTAGATGAACGAACGTCTCTCCACTTGCTCAGTTCCGAGAAATAAGTGTGTGTGAAAGCCGTCCTTCAACATTTCTTGTTGGGAAACAAAGTTTCTTTTCAGTTGCAAACTCCATTCCATACATATATATGGGTAGGTACTAGATCCAACACGGTTTTACAGTGAAAACTGCAGGAAATTCAAACCGGCACTAGGAAACAGACTGAGAAAGCAGAGAAAAAATGTCTCCTGCAACCCGTTCCCTTGGTGCTATATGAACGAACGTCTCTCCACTTGCTCAGTTCTGAGAGATAAGTGTGTGTGAAAGCCGTCCTTCAACATTTCTTGTTGGGAAAACAAAGTTTCTTTTCAGTTGCAAACTCCATTCCATACATATATATGGGTAGGTACTAGATCCAACACGGTTTTACAGTGAAAACTGCAGGAACTTCAAACCGGCACTAGGAAACAGACTGAGAAAGCAGAGAAAAAGTGTCTCCTGCAACCCGTTCCCTTGGTGCTAGATGAACGAACGTCTCTCCACTTGCTCAGTTCTGAGAGATAAGTGTTTGTGAAAGCCGTCCTTCACCTAGCTTGTTGGGAACACATAGTTTCTATTCAGTTGCAAACTCCATTCCATACATATATATGGGGAGGTATTAGCTCCAAATCGGTTTTACAGTGAAAACTGTAGGAACTTCAAACCGACACTAGGAAAAATTCTGAAAACGCAGAGAAAATGTGTCCCCTGCAAACCGTTCCCTTGGTGCTAGATGAACGAACGTCCCTCCACTTGCTCAGTTCTGAGAGATAAGTGTGTGTGAAAGTCGTCCTTCACCTAGCTTGTTGGGAACACAAAGTTTCTTTACAGTTGCAAACTCCATTCCATTCTTATATATTGGGAGGTACTAGCTCCAAATCGGTTTTACAGTGAAAACTGCAGGAACTTCAAACCGACACTAGGAAAGAGACTGAGAAAGCAGAGAAAAAGTGTCTCCTGCAACCCGTTCCCTTGGTGCTAGATGAACGAACGTCTCTCCACTTGCTCAGTTCTGAGAGATAAGTGTGTGTGAAAGCCGTCCTTCAACATTTCTTGTTGGGAAAACAAAGTTTCTTTTCAGTTGCAAACTCCATTCCATACATATATATGGGGAGGTAATAGATCCAACACGGTTTTACAGTGAAAACTGCAGGAACTTCAAACCGGCACTAGGAAACAGACTGAGAAAGCAGAGAAAAAGTGTCTCCTGCAACCCGTTCCCTTGGTTCTAGATGAACGAACGTCTCTCCACTTGCTCAGTTCTGAGAGATAAGTGTGTGTGAAAGCCGTCCTTCACCTAGCTTGTTGGGAACACAAAGTTTCTTTTCAGTTGCAAACTCCATTCCATACATATATATGGGGAGGTATTAGCTCCAACTCGGTTTTACAGTGAAAACTGTAGGAACTTCAAACCGACACTAGGAAAAATTATGAGAACGCAGAGAAAATGTGTCTACTGCAACCCGTTCCTTTGGTGCTAGATGAACGAACGTCTCTCCACTTGCTCAGTTCTGAGGGATAAGTGTGTGTGAAAGCCGTCCTTCACCTAGCTTGTTGGGAACACAAAGTTTCTTTTCAGTTGCAAACTAAATTCCATACATATATATGGGGAGGTACTAGCTCCAACTCGGTTTTACAGTGAAAACTGCAGCAACTTCAAACCGGCACTAGGAAACAGACTGAGAAAGCAGAGAAAAAATGTCTCCTGCAACCCGTTCCCTTGGGTCTAGATGAACGAACGTCTCTCCACTTGCTCAGTTCTGAGAGATAAGTGTGTGTGAAAGCCGTACTTCACCTAGCTTGTTGGGAACACAAAGTTTCTTTTCAGTTGCAAACTCCATTCCATACATATATGTGGGGAGGTACTAGCTCCAACTCGGTTTTACAGTGAAAACTGCAGGAACTTCAAACCGGCACTAGGAAACAGACTGAGAAAGCAGAGAAAAAGTGTCTCCTGCAACCCGTTCACTTGGTGCTAGATGAAAGAACGTCTCGCCACTTGCTCAGTTCCGAGAGATAACTGTGTGTGAAAGCCGTCCTTCACTTAGCTTGTTGGGAACACAAAGTTTCTTTTCAGTTGCAAACTCCATTCCATACTTATATATGGGGAGGTACAAGCTCCAAATCGGTTTTACAGTGAAAACTGCAGGAACTTCAAAACGGCACTAGGAAACAGACTGAGAAAGCAGAGAAAATGTGTCTCCTGCAACCCGTTCCCTTGGTGCTAGATGAACGAACGTCTCGCCACTTGCTCAGTTCCGAGAGATAACTGTGTGTGAAAGCCGTCCTTCACCTAGCTTGTTGGGAACACAAAGTTTCTTTTCAGTTGCAAACTCCATTCCATACATATATATGGGGAGGTACTAGCTCCAACTCGGTTTTCAAGTGAAAACTGCAGGAACTTCAAACCGGCACTAGGAAACAGACTGAGAAAGCAGAGAAAAAGTGTCTCCTGCAACCCGTTCCCATGGTGCTAGATGAACGAACGTCTCTCCACTCGCTCAGTTCTGAGAGATAATTGTGTTTGAAAGCCGTCCTTCACCTCGCTTGTTGGGAAGACAAAGTTTCTTTTCAGTTGCAAACTCCATTCCATACATATATATGGGGAGGTACAAGCTCCAACTCGGTTTTACAGTGAAAACTGCAGGAACTTCAAACTGGCACTAGGAAACAGACTGAGAAAGCGGAGAAAATGTGTCTCCTGCAACCCGTTCCCTTGGTGCTAGATGAACGAACGTCTCTCCACTTGCTCAGTTCTGAGAGATATGTGTGTGTGAAAGCCGTCCTTCACCTAGCTTGTTGGGAACACAAAGTTTCTTTTCAGTTGCAAACTCCATTCCATACAAACATATGGGGAGGTAAAAGCTCCAACTCGGTTTTACAGTGAAAACTGCAGGAACTTCAAACCGGTACTAGGAAACAGAATGAGAAAGCAGAGAAAAAGTGTCTCCTGCAACCCGTTCCCTTGGTGCTAGATGAACGAACGTCTCTCCACTTGCTCAGTTCTGAGAGATAAATGTGGGTGAAAGCCGTCATTCACCTAGCTTGTTGGGAACACAATGTTTCTTTTCAGTTGCAAACTCCATTCCATACATATATATGGGGAGGTAAAAGCTCCAACTCGGTTTTACAGTGAAAACTGCAGGAACTTCAAACTGGCACTAGGAAACAGACTGAGAAAGCAGAGAAAAGTGTCTCCTGCAACCCATTCCCTTGGTGCTAGATGAACGAAAGTCTCTCCACTTGCTCAGTTCTGAGAGATAATTGTGTGTGAAAGCCGTCCTTCACCTAGCTTGTTGGGAACACAAAGTTTCTTTTCAGTTGCAAACTCCATTCCATACATATATATGGGGAGGTACTAGCTCCAACTCGTTTTTCAAGTGAAAACTGCAGGAACTTCAAACCGGCACTAGGAAACAGACTGAGAAAGCAGAGAAAAAGTGTCTCCTGCAACCCGTTCCCTTGGTGCTAGATGAACGAACGTCTCTCCACTTGCTCAGTTCTGAGAGATAAGTGTGTGTGAAAGCCGTCCTTCACCTAGCTTGTTTTGAACACAAAGTTTCTTTTCAGTTGCAAACTCCATTCCATACATATATATGGGCAGGTAGAAGCTCCAACTCGCTTTTACGGTGAAAACTGCAGGAACTTCAAACAGGCACTAGGAAACAGACTGAGAAAGCAGAGAAAAAGTGTCTCCTGCAACCCGTTCACTTGGTGCTGGATGAACGAACGTCTCTCCACTTGCTCAGTTCTGAGAGATAAGTGTGTGTGAAAGACGTCCTTCACCTAGCTTGTTGGGATCACAAAGTTTCTTTTCAGTTGTAAACTACATTCCATACATATATATGGGGAGGTACTAGCTCCAACTCGGTTTTACAGTGAAAACTGCAGGAACTTCAAACCGGCACTAGGAAACAGACTGAGAAAGCAGAGAAAAAGTGTCTCCTGCAACCCGTTCCCTTGGTGCTAGATGAACGAACGTCTCTCCACTTGCTCAGTTCTGAGAGATATGTGTGTGTGAAAGCCGTCCTTCACCTAGCTTGTTGGGAACACAAAGTTTCTTTTCAGTTGCAAACTCCATTCCATACATATATATGGGGAGGTACTAGCTCCAACACGGTTTTACAGTGAAAACTGCAGGAACTTCAAACCGGCACTAGGAAACAGACTGAGAAATCAGAGAAAAAGTGTCTCCTGCAACCCGTTCCCCCGGTGCTAGATGAACGAACGTCTCTCCACTTGCTCAGTTCTGAGAGATATGTGTGTGTGAAAGCCGTCCTTCACCTAGCTTGTTGGGAACACAAAGTTTCTTTTCAGTTGCAAACTCCATTCCATACAAACATATGGGGAGGTAAAAGCTCCAACTCGGTTTTACAGTGAAAACTGCAGGAACTTCAAACCGGTACTAGGAAACAGAATGAGAAAGCAGAGAAAAAGTGTCTCCTGCAACCCGTTCCCTTGGTGCTAGATGAACGAACGTCTCTCCACTTGCTCAGTTCTGAGAGATAAATGTGGGTGAAAGCCGTCATTCACCTAGCTTGTTGGGAACACAATGTTTCTTTTCAGTTGCAAACTCCATTCCATACATATATATGGGGAGGTAAAAGCTCCAACTCGGTTTTACAGTGAAAACTGCAGGAACTTCAAACTGGCACTAGGAAACAGACTGAGAAAGCAGAGAAAAGTGTCTCCTGCAACCCATTCCCTTGGTGCTAGATGAACGAAAGTCTCTCCACTTGCTCAGTTCTGAGAGATAATTGTGTGTGAAAGCCGTCCTTCACCTAGCTTGTTGGGAACACAAAGTTTCTTTTCAGTTGCAAACTCCATTCCATACATATATATGGGGAGGTACTAGCTCCAACTCGTTTTTCAAGTGAAAACTGCAGGAACTTCAAACCGGCACTAGGAAACAGACTGAGAAAGCAGAGAAAAAGTGTCTCCTGCAACCCGTTCCCTTGGTGCTAGATGAACGAACGTCTCTCCACTTGCTCAGTTCTGAGAGATAAGTGTGTGTGAAAGCCGTCCTTCACCTAGCTTGTTTTGAACACAAAGTTTCTTTTCAGTTGCAAACTCCATTCCATACATATATATGGGCAGGTAGAAGCTCCAACTCGCTTTTACGGTGAAAACTGCAGGAACTTCAAACAGGCACTAGGAAACAGACTGAGAAAGCGGAGAAAAAGTGTCTCCTGCAACCCGTTCACTTGGTGCTGGATGAACGAACGTCTCTCCACTTGCTCAGTTCTGAGAGATAAGTGTGTGTGAAAGACGTCCTTCACCTAGCTTGTTGGGATCACAAAGTTTCTTTTCAGTTGTAAACTACATTCCATACATATATATGGGGAGGTACTAGCTCCAACTCGGTTTTACAGTGAAAACTGCAGGAACTTCAAACCGGCACTAGGAAACAGACTGAGAAAGCAGAGAAAAAGTGTCTCCTGCAACCCGTTCCCTTGGTGCTAGATGAACGAACGTCTCTCCACTTGCTCAGTTCTGAGAGATATGTGTGTGTGAAAGCCGTCCTTCACCTAGCTTGTTGGGAACACAAAGTTTCTTTTCAGTTGCAAACTCCATTCCATACATATATATGGGGAGGTACTAGCTCCAACACGGTTTTACAGTGAAAACTGCAGGAACTTCAAACCGGCACTAGGAAACAGACTGAGAAATCAGAGAAAAAGTGTCTCCTGCAACCCGTTCCCCCGGTGCTAGATGAACGAACGTCTCTCCACTTGCTCAGTTCTGAGAGATAAGTGTGTCTGAAAGCCGTCCTTCAACTAGCTTGTTGGGAACACATAGATTCTTTTCAGTTGCAAACTCCATTCCATACATATATATGGGTAGGTACAAGCTCCAACTCGATTTTACAGTGAAAACTGCAGGAACATCAAACCGGCACTAGGAAACAGACTGAGAAAGCAGCGAAAAAGTGTCTCCTGTAACCCGACTCCAGGGCTAGATGAACGAAAGTCTCTCCACTTGCTCAGTTCTGAGAGATAAGTGTGTGTGAAAGCCGCCCTTCACCTAGCTTGTTGGGAACACAAAGTTTCTTTTCAGTTGCAAACTCCATTCCATATATATATTGTGGAGGTAGAAGCTCCAACTCGGTTTTACAGTGAAAACTGCAGGAACTTCAAACCGGCACTAGGAAACAGACTGAGAAAGCAGAGTAAAAGTTTCTCCTGCAACCCGTTCCCTTGGTGCTAGATGAACGAAAGTCTCTCCACTTGCTCAGTTCTGAGAGATAAGTGAGTGTGAAAGCCGTCCTTCACCTAGCTTGTTGGGAACACAAAGTTTCTTTTCAGTTGCAAACTCCATTCCATACATATATATAGGGGAGGTTGAAGCTCCAACTCGGTTTTACAGTGAAAACTGCAGGAACTTCAAACCGGCACTAGGAAAAATACTGAGAAACAGAGAAAAAGTGTCTCCTGCAACCCGTTCCCTTGGTGCAGGATGAACGAACGTCTCTCCACTTGCTCAGTTCTGAGAGATAAGTGTGTGTGAAAGCCGTCCTTCACCTTGCTTGTTGGGAACACAAAGTTTCTTTTCAGCTGCAACCTCCATTCTATACATATATATGTGGAGGTACTAGCTCCAACTCGGTTTTACAGAGAAAACTGCAGGAAATTCAAACCGGCACTAGGAAAGAGACTGAGAAAGCAGAGAAAAAGTGTCTTCTGCAACCCGTTCCCTTGGTGCTAGATGAACGAACGTCTCGCCACTTGCTCAGTTCCGAGAGATAAGTGTGTGTGAAAGCCGTCCTTCACCTAGCTTGTTGGGAACACAAAGTTTCTTTTCAGTTGCAAACTCCATTCCATACTTATATATGGGGAGGTACAAGCTCCAAATCGGTTTTACAGTGAAAACTGCAGGAACTTCAAACCGGCACTAGGAAACAGACTGAGAAAGCAGAGAAAAAGTGTCTCCTGCAACCCGTTCCCTTGGTGCTAGATGAACGAACATCTCTCCACTTGCTCAGTTCTGAGAGATAAGTGTGTGTGAAAGCCGTCCTTCAATTAGCATGTTGGGAACACAAAGTTTCTTTTCAGTTGCAAACTCCATTCCATACATATATATGGGTAGGTACAAGCTGCAACTCGGTTTTACAGTGAAAACTGCAGGAACTTCAAACCGGCAATAGGAAACAGACTGAGAAAGCAGAGAAAAAGTGTCTCCTGCAACCCGTTCCCTTGGTGCTAGATGAACGAACGTCTCTCCACTTGCTCAGTTCTGAGAGATAAGTGTGTGTGAAAGCCGTCCTTCACCTAGCTTGTTGGGAACACAAAGTTTCTTTTCAGTTGCAAACTCCATTCCATACATATATATAGGGGAGGTTCAAGCTCCAACTCGGTTTTACAGTGAAAACTGCAGGAACTTCAAAACGGCACTAGGAAACAGGCTGAGAAAGCAAAGAAAAAGTGTCTCCTGCAACCCGTTCCCTTGGTGATAGATGAACGAATGTCTCTCCAATTGCTCAGTACTGAGGGAAAAGTGTGTGTGAAAGCCGTCCTTCACCTAGCTTGTTGGGAACACAAAGTTTCTATTCAGATGCAAACTCCATTCCATACATATATATGGGGAGGTACAAGCTCCAACTCGGTTTTACAGTGAAAACTGCAGGAACTTCAAACCGGCACTAGGAAACAGACTGAGAAAGCAGAGAAAAAGTGTCTCCTGCAACCCGTTCCCTTGGTTATAGATGAACGAACGTCTATCCACTTGCTCAGTTCTGAGAGATAAGTGTGAGTGAAAGCCGTACTTCACCTAGCTTGATGGGAACACAAAGTTTCTTTTCAGGTGAAAACTCCATTCCATACATATATACGGGGAGGTACAAGCTCCAACTCGGTTTTACAGTGAAAATTTCAGGAACTTCAAACCGGCACTAGGAAACAGACTGAGAAATCAGAGAAATAGTGTTTCCTGCAACCCGTTCCCTTGGTGATAGATGAACGAATGTCTCTCCAATTGCTCAGTTCTGAGGGATAATTGTGTGTGAAAGCCGTCCTTTACCTAGCTTGTTGGGAACACAAAGTTTCTTTTCAGGTGCAAACTCCATTCCATACATATATATGGGGAGGTACAAGCTCCAACTCGGTTTTACAGTGAAAACTGCAGGAAATTCAAACCGGCACTAGGAAACAGACTGAGAAAGCAGAGAAAAAGTATCTCCTGCAACCCGTTCCCTTGGTGCTAGATGAACTAACGTCTCTCCACTTGCTCAGTTCTGAGAGATAAATGTGAGGGAAAGCCGTCCTTCACCTAACTTGTTGGGAACACAAAGTTTCTTTTCAGTGGCAAACCCCATTCCATACATATATATGGGGAGGTACTAGCTCCAACTCGTTTTTAGAGTGAAAACCGCAGGAACTTCAAAACGGCACTAGGAAACAGACTGAGAAAGCAGAGAAAAAGTGTCTCTTGCAACCCGTTCCCTTGGTGCTAGATGAACGAACGTCTCTCCACTTGCTCAGTTCTGAGAGATAAGTGTGTGTGAAAGCCGTCCTTCAGCTAGCTTGTTGGGAACACAAAGTTTCTTTTCAGTTGCAAACTCCATTCCATACATATATATGGGGAGGTACTAGCTCCAACTCGGTTTTAGAGTGAAATCTGCAGGAACTTACAACCGGCACTACTAAACAGACTGAGAAAGCAGAGAAAAAGTGTCTCCTGCAACCCGTTCCCTTGGTGCTAGATGAACGAACGTCTCTCCACTTGCTCAGTTCCGAGAGATAATTGTGTGTGAAAGCCGTCCTTCAGCTAGCTTGTTGGGAACACAAAGTTTCTTTTCAGGTGCAAACTCCATTCCATACATATATATGGGGAGGTACAAACTCCAACTCGATTTTACAGTGAAAACTGCAGGAAATTCAAACCGGTAGTAGGAAACAGACTGAGGAAGCAGAGAAAAAGTGTCTCCTGCAAATCGTTCCCTTGGTGATAGATGAACGAATGTCTCTCCAATTGCTCAGTTCTGAGGGATAAGTGTGTGTGAAAGTCGTCCTTCACCTATCTTGTTGGGAACACAAAGTTTCTTTTCAGTTGCAAACTCCATTCCATACATATATATGGGGAGGTACAAGCTTCAACTCGATTTTACAGTGAAAACTGCAGGAACTTCAAACCGGCACTAGGAAACAGACTGAGAAAGCAGAGAAAAAGTGTCTCCTGCAACCCGTTCCCCCGGTGCTAGATGAACGAACGTCTCTCCACTTGCTCAGTTCTGAGAGATAATTGTGTGTGAAAGCCGTCCTTCACCTAGCTTGTTGGGAACACAAAGTTTCTTTTCAGTTTCAAACTCCATTCCATACATATATATGGAGAGGTAGAAGCTCCAACTCGGTTTTACAGTGAAAACTGCAGGAACTTCAAACCGGCACTAGGAAACAGACTGAGAATGCAGAAAAAAGTGTCTCCTGCAACCCGTTCCCCCGGTGCTAGATGAACGAACGTCTCTCCACTTGCTCAGTTCTGAGAGATTAGTGTGTGTGAAAGCCGTCCTTCACCTAGCTTGTTGGGAACACAAAGTTTCTTTTCAGGTGCAAACTCCATTCCATACATATATATGGGGAGGTACAAGCTCCAACTCGGTTTTACAGTGAGAACTGCAGGAACGTCAATCCGGCACTAGGAAACAGAATGAGAAAGCAGAGAAAAAGTGTCTCCTGCAACCCGTTCCCTTGGTGTTAGATGAACGAACGTCTCTCCACTTGCTCAGTTCTGAGAGATAAGTGTGAGGGAAAGCCGTCCTTCACCTAGCTTGTTGGGAACACAAAGTTTCTTTTCAGTTGCAAAATCCATTCCATACATATATATGGGGAGGTACTAGCTCCAACTCGGTTTTAGGGTTAAAACTGCAGGAACTTCAAAACGGCACTAGGAAACAGACTGAGAAAGCAGAGAAAAAGTGTCTCCTGCAACCCGTTCCCTTGGTGCTAGATGAACGAACGTCTCTCCACTTGCTCAGTTCTGAGAGATAAGTGTGTGTGAAAGCCATACTTCAGCTAGCTTGTTGGGAACACAAAGTTTCTTTTCAGTTGCAAACTCCATTCCATACATATATATGGGGAGGTACTAGCTCCAACTCGGTTTTCAAGTGAAAACTGCAGGAACTTCAAACCGGCACTAGGAAACAGACTGAGAAAGCAGAGAAAAAGTGTCTCCTGCAACCCGTTCCCTTGGTGCTAGATGAACGAACGTCTCTCCACTTGCTCAGTTCTGAGAGATAAGTGTGTGTGAAAGCCGTCCTTCAGCTAGCTTGTTGGGAACACAAAGTTTCTTTTCAGTTGCAAACTCCATTCCATACATATATATGGGGAGGTACTAGCTCCAACTCGGTTTTCAAGTGAAAACTGCAGGAACTTCAAACCGGCACTAGGAAACAGACTGAGAAAGCAGAGAAAAAGTGTCTCCTGCAACCCGTTCCCTTGGTGCTAGATGAACGAACGTCTCTCCACTTGCTCAGTTCTGAGAGATAAGTGTGTGTGAAAGCCGTCCTTCACCTAGCTTGTTGGGAACACAATGTTTCTTTTCAGTTGCAAACTCCATTCCATACATATATATGGGGAGGTACTAGCTCCAACTCGATTTTAGAGTGAAAACTGCAGGAACTTCAAACCGGCACTAGGAAACAGACTGAGAAAGCAGAGAAAAAGTGTCTCCTGAAACCCGTTCCCTTGGTGCTAGGTGAACGAACGTCTCTCCACTTGCTCAGTTCTGAGAGATAATGTGTGTGAAAGCCGTCCTTGACCTACATAGCTTGTTGGGAACACAAAGTTTCTTTTCAGTTGCAAACTCCATTCCATTCATAGAAATGAGGAGGTACTAGCTCCAACTCGATTTTAGAGTGAAAACTGCAGGAACTTCAAACCGGCACTAGGAAACAGACTGAGAAAGCAGAGAAAAAGTGTCTCCTGCAACCCGTTCCCTTGGTGCTAGATGAACGAACGTCTCTCCACTTGCTCAGTTCTGAGAGATAAGTGTGTGTGAAAGCCGTCCTTCACCTAGCTTGTTGGGAACACACAGTATCTTTTCAGTTGCAAACTCCATTCCATACATATATATGGGGAGGTACTAGCTCCAACTCGATTTTAGAGTGAAAACTGCAGGAACTTCAAACCGGCACTAGGAAACAGACTGAGAAAGAAGAGAAAAAGTGTCTCCTGCAACCCGTTCCCTTGGTGCTAGATGAACGAACGTCTCTCCACTTGCTCAGTTCTGAGAGAAAAGTGTGTGTGAAAGCCGTCCTTCACCTAGATTGTTGGGAACACAAAGTTTCTTTTCAGTTTCAAACTCCATTCCATACATATATATGGGGAGGTAGAAGCTCCAACTCGGTTTTACAGTGAAAACTGCAGGAACTTGAAACCGGCACTAGGAAACAGACTGAGAAAGCAGAGAAAAAGTGTCTCCTGCAAACCGTTCCCTTGGTGCTAGATGAACGAACGTCTCTCCACTTGCTGAGTTCTGAGAGATAAGTGTGTGTGAAAGCCGTCCTTCACCTAGCTTGTTGGGAACACAAAGTTTCTTTTCAGTTGCAAACTCCATTCCATATATATATATGGGGAGGTACAAGCTGCAACTCGGTTTGACAGTGAAAACTGCAGGAACTTCAAACCGGCAATAGGAAACAGACTGAGAAAGCAGAGAAAAAGTGCCTCCTGCAACCCGTTCCCTTGGTGCTAGATGAACGAACGTCTCTCCACTTGCTCAGTTCTGAGAGATAAGTGTGTGTGAAAGCCGTCCTTCACCTAACTTGTAGGGAACACAAAGTTTCTTTTCAGTTGCAAACTCCATTCCATACATATATATGGGGAGGTTGAAGCTCCAACTCGGTTTTACAGTGAAAACTGCAGGAACATCAAACCGGCACTAGGAAACAGACTGAGAAAGCAGAGAAAAAGTGTCTCCTGCAACCCGTTCCCTTGGTGCTAGATGAACGAACGTCTCTCCACTTGCTCAGTTCTGAGAGATAAGTGTGTGTGAAAGCCGTCCTTCAGCTAGTTTGTTGGGAACACAAAGTTTCTTTTCAGTTGCAAACTCCATTCCATACATATATATGGGGAGATACAAGCTCCAACTCGGTTTTCAAGTGAAAACTGCAGGAACTTCAAACCGGCACTAGGAAACAGACTGAGAATTTAGAGAAAAAGTGTCTCCTGCAACCCGTTCCATTGGTGCTAGATGAACGAACGTCTCTCCACTTGCTCAGTTCTGAGAGATAAGTGTGTGTGAAAGCCGTCCTTCACCTAACTTGTTGGGAACACAAAGTTTCTTTTCAGTTGCATACTCCATTCCATACATATATATGGGGAGGTACTAGCTCCAACTCGGTTTTCAAGTGAAAACTGCAGGAACTTCAAACTGGCACTAGGAAACAGACTGAGAAAGCAGAGAAAAAGTGTCTCCTGCAACCCGTTCCCTTGGTGCTAGATGAACGAACGTCTCTCCACTTGCTCAGTTCTGAGAGATAAGTGTGTGTGAAAGCCGTCCTTCACCTAGCTTTTTGGGAACACAAAGTTTCTTTTCAGTTGCAAACTCCATTCCATACATATATATGGGGAGGTACTTGCTCCAACTCGGTTTTACAGTGAAAACTGCAGGAACTTCAAACCGGCACTAGGAAACAGACTGAGAAAACAGAGAAAAAGTGTCTCCTGCAACCCGTTCCCTTGGTGCTAGATGAACGAATGTCTCTCCACTTGCTCAGTTCTGAGAGAAAAGTGTGTGTGAAAGCCGTACTTCACCTAGATTGTTGGGAACACAAAGTTTCTTTTCAATTTCAAACTCCATTCCATACATATATATGGGGAGGTAGAAGCTCCAACTCTGTTTTACAGTGAAAACTGCAGGAACTTCAAACCGGCACTAGGAAACAGACAGAGAATGCAGAGAAAAATTGACTCCTGCATCCCGTTCCCCCGGTGCTAGATGAACGAAAGTCTCTCCACTTGCTCAGTTCTGAGTGATAAGTGTGTGTGAAAGCCGTCCTTCACCTAGCATGTTGGGAACACAAAGTTTCTTTTCAGTTGCAAACTCCATTCCATACATATATATGGGGAGTTACAAGCTGCAACTCGATTTGACAGTGAAAACTGCAGGAACTTCAAACCGGCAATAGGAAACAGACTGAGAAAGCAGAGAAAAAGTGTCTCCTGCAACCCGTTCCCCCTGTGCTAGATGAACGAACGTCTCTCCACATGCTCAGTTCTGAGAGATAAGTGTGTGTGAAAGCCGTACTTCACCTAGCTTGTTGGGAACACAAAGTTTCTTTTCAGTTGCAAACTCCATTCCATACATATATATGGGGAGGTACTAGCTCCAACTCGGTTTTCAAGTGAAAAGTGCAGGAACTTCAAACCGGCACTAGGAAACAGACTGAGAAACCAGAGAAAAAGTGTCTCCTGCAAACCGTTCACTTGGTGCTAGATGAACTAACGTCTCTCCACTTGCTCAGTTCTGAGAGATAAGTGTGTTTGAAAGCCGTCCTTCACCTAGCTTGTTGGGAACACAAAGTTTCTTTTCAGTTGCAAACTCCTTTCCATACATATATATGGGGAGATACTAGCTCCAACTCGGTTTTCAAGTGAAAACTGCAGGAACTTCAAACCGGCACTAGGAAACAGACTGACATAGCAGAGAAAAAGTGTCTCCTGCAACCCGTTCCATTGGTGCTAGATGAACGAACGTCTCTCCACTTGCTCAGTTCTGAGAGATAAGTGTGTGTGAAAGCCGTCCTTCAGCTAGCTTGTTGGGAACACAAAGTTTCTTTTCAGTTGCATACTCCATTCCATACATATATATGGGGAGGTACTAGCTCCAACTCGGTTTTCAAGTGAAAACTGCAGGAAATTCAAACTGGCACTAGGAAACAGACTGAGAAAGCAGAGAAAAAGTGTCTCCTGCAACCCGTTCCCTTGGTGCTAGATGAACGAACGTCTCTCCACTTGCTCATTTCTGAGAGATAAGTGTGTGTGAAAGCCGTCCTTCACCTAGCTTGTTGGGAACACAAAGTTTCTTTTCAGTTGCAAACTCCATTCCATACATATATATGGGGAGGTACTAGCTCCAACTCGATTTTAGAGTGAAAACTGCAGGAACTTCAAACCGGCACTAGGAAACAGACTTAGAAAGCAGAGAAAAAGTGTCTCCTGCAACCCGTTCCCTTGGTGCTAGATGAACGAACGTCTCTCCACTTGCTCAGTTCTGAGAGAAAATTGTGTGTGAAAACCGTCCTTCACCTAGATTGTTGGGAACACAAAGTTTCTTTTCAGTTGCAAACTCCATTCCATACATATATATGGGGAGGTAGAAGCTCCAACTCGGTTTTACAGTGAAAACTGCAGGAACTTCAAACCGGCACTAGGAAACAGACTGAGAATGCAGAGAAAAAGTGACTCCTGCATCCCGTTCCCCCGGTGCTAGATGAACGAACGTCTCTCCACTTGCTCAGTTCTGAGAGATAAGTGTGTGTGAAAGCCGTCCTTCACCTAGCATGTTGGGAACACAAAGTTTCTTTTCAGTTGCAAACCCCATTCCATACATATATATTTGGAGGTAAAAGCTGCAACTCGGTTTGACAGTGAAAACTGCAGGAACTTCAAACCGGCAATAGGAAACAGACTGAGAAAGCAGAGATATAGTGCCTCCTGCAACCCGTTCCCTTGGTGCTAGATGAACGAACGTCTCTCCACTTGCTCAGTTCTGAGAGATAAGTGTGTGTGAAAGCCGTCCTTCACCTAATTTGTTGGGAACACAAAGTTTCTTTTCAGTAGCAAACTCCATTCCATACATATATAAGGGGAGGTAGAAGCTCCAACTCGGTTTTACAGTGAAAACTGCAGGAAATTCCAACCGGAACTAGGAAACAGACTGAGAAAGCAGAGAAAAAGTTTTTCCAGCAACCCGTTCCCCCTGTGCTAGATGAACGAACGTCTCTCCACTTGCTCAGTTCTGAGAGATAAGTGTGTGTGGAAGCCGTTCTTCACCTCGCTTGTTGGGAACACAAAGTTTCTTTTCAGTTGCATACTCCATTCCATACATATATATGGGGAGGTACTAGCTCCAACACGGTTTTCAAGTGAAAACTGCAGGAACTTCAAACCGGCACCAGGAAACAGACTGAGAAAGCAGAGAAAAAGTGTCTCCTGCAACCCGTTCCCTTGGTGCTAGATGAACTAACGTCTCTCCACTTGCTCAGTTCTGAGAGATAATTGTGTGTGAAAGCCGTCCTTCACCTAGCTTGTTGGGAACACAAAGTTTCTTTTCAGTATTAAACTCCATTCCATACATATATATGGGGAGGTACAAGCTCCAACTCGTTTTACAGTGAAAACTGCAGGAACTTCAAACCGGCACTAGGAAACAGACTGAGAAAGCAGAGAAAAACTGTCTCCTGCAACCCGTTCCCTTGGTGCTAGATGAACGAACGTCTCTCCACTTGCTCAGTTCTGAGAGATAAGTGTGTGTGAAAGCCGTCCTTCACCTAGCTTGTTGGGAACACAAAGTTTCTTTTCAGTTGCAAACTCCATTCCATACATATATATGGGGAGGTACTAGCTCCAACTCGGTTTTACAGTGAAAACTGCAGGAACTTCAAACCGGCACTACGAAACAGACTGAGAAAGCAGAGAAAAAGTGTCTCCTGCAACCCGTTCCCCCGGTGCTAGATGAACGAACGTCTCTCCACTTGCTCAGTTCTGAGAGATAAGTGTGTGTGAAAGCCTTACTACACCTAGCTTGTTGGGAACACAAAGTTTCTTTTCAGTTGCAAACTCCATTCCATACATATATATGGGGAGGTACTAGCTCCAACTCGTATTTCAAGTGAAAACTGCAGGAACTTCAAACCGGCACTAGGAAACAGACTGAGAAAGCAGAGAAAAAGTGTCTCCTGCAACCCGTTCCCTTGGTGCTAGATGAACGAACGTCTCTCCACTTGCTCAGTTCTGAGAGATAAGTGTGTGTGAAAGCCGTCCTTCACCTAGCTTGTTGGGAACACAAAGTTTCTTTTCAGTTGCAAACTCCAGTCCATATATATTCATAGGGGAGGTACAAGCTCCAAATCGGTTTTACAGTGAAAACTGCAGGAACTTCAAACCGGCACTAGGAAAAAGACTGAGAAAGCAGAGAAAAAGTGTCTCATGCAAACCGTTCCCTTGGTGCTAGATGAACGAACGTCTCTCCACTTGCTCAGTTCTGAAAGATAAGTGTGAGGGAAAGCCGTACTTCAACTAGCTTGTTGGGAACACAGTTTCTTTTCAGTTGTAAACTCCATTCCATACATATATATGGGGAGGTACTAGCTCCAACTCGGTTTTACAGTGAAAACTGCAGGAACTTCAAACCGGCACTAGGAAACAGACTGAGAAAGCAGAGAAAATGTGTCTCCTGCAAACCGTTCCATTGGTGCTAGATGAAAGAACGTCTCTCCACTTGCTCAGTTCTGAGAGATAAATGTGTGTGAAAGCCATCCTTCGGCTAGCTACTGGGAACACAAAGTTTCTTTTCAGTTGCAAACTCCATTCCATAGATATATATGGGGACGTACAAGCTCCAACTCCGTTTTCAAGTGAAAACTGCAGGAACTTCAAACCGGCACTAGGAAACAGACTGAGAAAGCAGAGAAATAGTGTCTCCTGCAACCCGTTCCCTTGGTGCTAGATGAACGAACGTCTCTCCACTTGCTCAGTTGTGAGAGATAAGTGTGTGTGAAAGCCGTCCTTCACCTATCTTGTTGGGAACACAAAGTTTCTTTTCAGTTGCAAACTCCATTCCATACATATATATAGGGAGGTACTATCTCCAACTCGGTTTTAGAGTGAAAACTGCAGGAACTTCAAACCGGCACTAGGAAACAGACTGAGAAAGCAGAGAAAAAGTGTCTCCTGCAACCCGTTCCCTTGGTGCTAGATGAACTAACGTCTCTCCACTTGCTCAGTTCTGAGAGATAATTGTGTGTGAAAGCCGTCCTTCACCTAGCTTGTTGGGAACACAAAGTTTCTTTTCAGTTGCAAACTCCATTCCATACATATATATGGGGAGGTACTAGCTCCAACTCGGTTTTCAAGTGAAAACTGCAGGAACTTCAAACCGGCACTAGGAAACAGACTGAGAAAGCAGAGAAAAACTGTCTCCTGCAACCCGTTCCCTTGGTGCTAGATGAACGAACGTCTCTCCACTTGCTCAGTTCTGAGAGATAAGTGTGTGTGAAAGCCGTACTTCACCTAGCTTGTTGGGAACACAAAGTTTCTTTTCAGTTGCAAACCCCATTCCATACATATATATGGGGAGGTACAAGCTCCAACTCGGTTTTACAGTGAAAACTGCAGGAACTTCAAACCGGCACTAGGAAACAGACTGAGAAAGCAGAGAAAAAGTGTCTCCTGCAACCCGTTCCCCCTGTGCTAGATGAACGAACGTCTCTCCACTTGCTCAGTTCCGAGAGATAATTGTGTGTGAAAGCAGTCCTTCACCTAGCTTGTTGGGAACACAAAGTTTCTTTTCAGTATTAAACTCCATTCCATACATATATATGGGGAGGTACAAGCTCCAACTCGTTTTACAGTGAAAACTGCAGGAACTTCAAACCGGCACTAGGAAACAGACTGAGAAAGCAGAGAAAAACTGTCTCCTGCAACCCGTTCCCTTGGTGCTAGATGAACGAACGTCTCTCCACTTGCTCAGTTCTGAGAGATAAGTGTGTGTGAAAGCCGTCCTTCACCTAGCTTGTTGGGAACACAAAGTTTCTTTTCAGTTGCAAACTCCATTCCATACATATATATGGGGAGGTACTAGCTCCAACTCGGTTTTACAGTGAAAACTGCAGGAACTTCAAACCGGCACTACGAAACAGACTGAGAAAGCAGAGAAAAAGTGTCTCCTGCAACCCGTTCCCCCGGTGCTAGATGAACGAACGTCTCTCCACTTGCTCAGTTCTGAGAGATAAGTGTGTGTGAAAGCCTTACTACACCTAGCTTGTTGGGAACACAAAGTTTCTTTTCAGTTGCAAACTCCATTCCATACATATATATGGGGAGGTACTAGCTCCAACTCGTATTTCAAGTGAAAACTGCAGGAACTTCAAACCGGCACTAGGAAACAGACTGAGAAAGCAGAGAAAAAGTGTCTCCTGCAACCCGTTCCCTTGGTGCTAGATGAACGAACGTCTCTCCACTTGCTCAGTTATGAGAGATAAGTGTGTGTGAAAGCCGTCCTTCACCTAGCTTGTTGGGAACACAAAGTTTCTTTTCAGTTGCAAACTCCATTCCATATATATTCATAGGGGAGGTACAAGCTCCAAATCGGTTTTACAGTGAAAACTGCAGGAACTTCAAACCGGCACTAGGAAAAAGACTGAGAAAGCAGAGAAAAAGTGTCTCCTGCAAACCGTTCCCTTTGTGCTAGATGAACGAACGTCTCTCCACTTGCTCAGTTCTGAAAGATAAGTGTGAGGGAAAGCCGTACTTCAACTAGCTTGTTGGGAACACAGTTTCTTTTCAGTTGTAAACTCCATTCCATACATATATATGGGGAGGTACTAGCTCCAACTCGGTTTTACAGTGAAAACTGCAGGAACTTCAAACCGGCACTAGGAAACAGACTGAGAAAGCAGAGAAAATGTGTCCCCTGCAAACCGTTCCATTGGTGCTAGATGAAAGAACGTCTCTCCACTTGCTCTGTTCTGAGAGATAAATGTGTGTGAAAGCCATCCTTCGGCTAGCTAGTTGGGAACACAAAGTTTCTTTTCAGTTGCAAACTCCATTCCATAGATATATATGGGGACGTACTAGCTCCAACTCCGTTTTCAAGTGAAAACTGCAGGAACTTCAAACCGGCACTAGGAAACAGACTGAGAAAGCAGAGAAATAGTGTCTCCTGCATCCCGTTCCCTTGGTGCTAGATGAACGAACGTCTCTCCACTTGCTCAGTTGTGAGAGATAAGTGTGTGTGAAAGCCGTCCTTCACCTATCTTGTTGGGAACACAAAGTTTCTTTTCAGTTGCAAACTCCATTCCATACATATATATAGGGAGGTACTATCTCCAACTCGGTTTTAGAGTGAAAACTGCAGGAACTTCAAACCGGCACTAGGAAACAGACTGAGAAAGCAGAGAAAAAGTGTCTACTGCAACCCGTTCCCTTGATGCTAGATGAACGAACGTCTCTCCACTTGCTCAGTTCTGAGAGAAATGTGTGTGTGAAAGCCGCCCTTCACCTAGATTTTTGGGAACACAAAGTTTCTTTTCAGTTTCAAACTCCATTCCATACATATATATGGGGAAGTAGAAGCTCCAACTCGGTTTTACAGTGAAAACTGCAGGAACTTCAAACCGGCACTAGGAAACAGACTGAAAATGCAGAGAAAAAGTTTCTCCTGCAACCCGTTCCCTTGGTGCTAGATGAACGAACGTCTCTCCACTTGCTCAGTTCTGAGAGATAAGTGTGTGTGAAAGCCGCCTTCAGCTAGCTTGTTGGGAACACAAAGTTTCTTTTCAGTTGCAAACTCCATTCCATACATATATATGGGGAGGTACTAGCTCCAACTCGGTTTCACAGTGAAAACTGCAGGAACTTCAAACCGGCACTAGGAAACAGACTGAGAAAGCAGAGAAAAAGTGTCTCCTGCAACCCGTTCCCTTGGTGCTAGATGAACGAACGTCTCTCCACTTGCTTAGTTCTGAGAGATAAGTGTGTGTGAAAGCCGTCCTTCACCTAGCTTGTTGGGAACACAAAGTTTCTTTTCAGTTTCAAACTCCATTCCTTAAATATATATGGGGAGGTAGAATCTCCAACTCGGTTTTACAGTGAAAGCTGCAGGAACTTCAAACCGGCTCTAGGAAACAGACTGAGAATGCAGAGAGAAAGTGGCTCCTGCAACCCGTTCCCCCGGTGCTAGATGAACGAACGTCTCTCCACTTGCTCATTTCTGAGAGATATGTGTGTGTGAAAGCCGTCCTTCACCTAGCTTGTTGGGAATACAAAGTTTCTTTTCAGATGCAAACTCCATTCCATAAATATATATGGGGAGGTACAAGCTCCAACTCGGTTTTACAGTGAAAACTGCAGGAACTTCAAACCGGCACTAGGAAACAGACTGAGAAAGCAGAGAAAAAGTGCCTCCTGCAACCCGTTCCCTTGGTGCTAGATGAACGAACGTCTCTCCCCTTGCTCAGTTCTGAGAGATAAGTGTGTGTGAAAGCCGTCCTTCACCTAGCTTGTTGGGAACACAAAGTTTCTTTTCAGTTGCAAACTCCATTCCATACATATATATAGGGAGGTACTATCTCCAACTCGGTTTTAGAGTGAAAACTGCAGGAACTTCAAACCGGCACTAGGAAACAGACTGAGAAAGCAGAGAAAAAGTGTCTACTGCAACCGGTTCCCTTGGTGCTAGATGAACGAACGTCTCTCCACTTGCTCAGTTCTGAGAGAAATGTGTGTGTGAAAGCCGCCCTTCACCTAGATTGTTGGGAACACAAAGTTTCTTTTCAGTTTCAAACTCCATTCCATAAATATATATGGGGAAGTAGAAGCTCCAACTCGGTTTTACAGTGAAAACTGCAGGAACTTCAAACCGGCACTAGGAAACAGACTGAAAATGCAGAGAAAAAGTTTCTCCTGCAACCCGTTCCCTTGGTGCTAGATGAACGAACGTCTCTCCACTTGCTCAGTTCTGAGAGATAAGTGTGTGTGAAAGCCGCCTTCAGCTAGCTTGTTGGGAACACAAAGTTTCTTTTCAGTTGCAAACTCCATTCCATACATATATATGGGGAGGTACTAGCTCCAACTCGGTTTCACAGTGAAAACTGCAGGAACTTCAAATCGGCACTAGGAAACAGACTGAGAAAGCAGAGAAAAAGTGTCTCCTGCAACCCGTTCCCTTGGTGCTAGATGAACGAACGTCTCTCCACTTGCTTAGTTCTGAGAGATAAGTGTGTGTGAAAGCCGTCCTTCACCTAGCTTGTTGGGAACACAAAGTTTCTTTTCAGTTTCAAACTCCATTCCATACATATATATGGGGAGGTAGAATCTCCAACTCGGTTTTACAGTGAAAACTGCAGGAATTTCAAACCGGCACTAGGAAACAGACTGAGAATGCAGAGAGAAAGTGTCCCCTGCAACCCGTTCCCCCGGTGCTAGATGAACGAACGTCTCTCCACTTGCTCATTTCTGAGAGATATGGGTGTGTGAAAGCCGTCCTTCACCTAGCTTGTTGGGAATACAAAGTTTCTTTTCAGTTGCAAACTCCATTCCATACATATATATGGGGAGGTACAAGCTCCAACTCGGTTTTCAAGTGAAAACTGCAGGAACTTTAAACCGGCACTAGGAAACAGACTGAGAAAGCAGAGAAATAGTGCCTCCTGCAACCCGTTCCCTTGGTGCTAGATGAACGAACGTCTCTCCACTTGCTCAGTTCTGAGAGATAAGTGTGTGTGAAAGCCGTCCTTCACCTAGCTTGTTGGGAACACAAAGTTTCTTTTCAGTTGCAAACTCCATTCCATACATTTATATGGGGAGGTACTAGCTCCAACTCGGTTTTAGAGTGAAAACTGCAGGAACTTCATAACGGCACTAGGAAACCGACTGAGAAAGCAGAGAAAAAGTGTCTCCTGCAACCCGTTCCCTTGGTGCTAGATGAACGAACGTCTCTCCACTTGCTCAGTTCCGAGAGATAAGTGTGTGTGAAAGCCGTCCTTTACCTAGCTTGTTGGGAACACAAAGTTTCTTTTCAGTTTCAAACTCCATTCCATACATATATATGGGGAGGTACAATCTCCAACTCGTTTTACAGTGAAAACTGCAGGAACTTCAAACCGGCACTTGGAAACAGACTGAGAATGCAGAGAAATAGTGTCTCCTGCATCCCGTTCCCTTGGTGCTAGATGAACGAACGTCTCTCCACTTGCTCAGTTCTGAGAGATAAGTGTGTGTGAAAGCCGTCCTTCACCTAGCTTGTTGGGAACACATAGTTTCTTTTCAGTTGCAAACTCCATTCCATACATATATACGGGGAGGTACAAGTTCCAACACGGTTTTACAGTGAAAACTTCAGGAACTTCAAACCGGCACTAGGAATCAGACTGAGAAAGCAGAGAAAAAGTGTCTCCTGCAACCCGTTCCCCCGGTGCTAGATGAACGAACGTCTCTCCACTTGCTCAGTTCTGAGAGATAAGTGTGTGTGAAAGCCGTCCTTCACCTAGCTTGTTGGGAACACAAAGTTTCTTTTCAGTTGCAAACTCCATTCCATACATATATATGGGGAGGTACTAGCTCCACCTCGGTTTTACAGTGAAAACTGCAGGAACTTCAAACCGGCACTAGGCAACAGACTGAGAAAGCAGAGAAAAAGTGTCTCCTGCAACCCGTTCCCTTGGTGATAGATGAACGAATGTCTCTCCAATTGCTAGGTTCTGAGGGATAAGTGTGTGTGAAAGCCGTCCTTCACCTAGCTTGTTGGGAACACAATGTTTCTTTTCAGGTGCAAACTCCATTCCATACATATATATGGGGAGGTACAAGCTCCAACTCAGTTTTACAGTGAAAACTGCAGGAACTTCAAACCGGCACTAGGAAACAGACTGAGAATGCAGAGAAAAAGTGCCTCCTGCAACCCGTTCCCTTGGTGCTAGATGAACGAACGTCTCTCCACTTGCTCAGTTCTGAGAGATAAGTGTGTGTGAAAGCCGTCCTTCACCTAGCTTGTTGGGAACACAAAGTTTCTTTTCAGTTGCAAACTCCATTCCAAACATTTATATGGGGAGGTACTAGCTCCAACTCGGTTTTAGAGTGAAAACTGCAGGAACTTCATAACGGCACTAGGAAACCGACTGAGAAAGCAGAGAAAAAGTGTCTCCTGCAACCCGTTCCCTTGGTGCTAGATGAACGAACGTCTCTCCACTTGCTCAGTTCCGAGAGATAAGTGTGTGTGAAAGCCGTCCTTTACCTAGCTTGTTGGGAACACAAAGTTTCTTTTCAGTTTCAAACTCCATTCCATACATATATATGGGGAGGTACAATCTCCAACTCGTTTTACAGTGAAAACTGCAGGAACTTCAAACCGGCACTAGGAAACAGACTGAGAATGCAGAGAAATAGTGTCTCCTGCATCCCGTTCCCTTGGTGCTAGATGAACGAACGTCTCTCCACTTGCTCAGTTCTGAGAGATAAGTGTGTGTGAAAGCCGTCCTTCACCTAGCTTGTTGGGAACACATAGTTTCTTTTCAGTTGCAAACTCCATTCCATACATATATACGGGGAGGTACAAGTTCCAACACGGTTTTACAGTGAAAACTTCAGGAACTTCAAACCGGCACTAGGAATCAGACTGAGAAAGCAGAGAAAAAGTGTCTCCTGCAACCCGTTCCCCCGGTGCTAGATGAACGAACGTCTCTCCACTTGCTCAGTTCTGAGAGATAAGTGTGTGTGAAAGCCGTCCTTCACCTAGCTTGTTGGGAACACAAAGTTTCTTTTCAGTTGCAAACTCCATTCCATACATATATATGGGGAGGTACTAGCTCCACCTCGGTTTTACAGTGAAAACTGCAGGAACTTCAAACCGGCACTAGGCAACAGACTGAGAAAGCAGAGAAAAAGTGTCTCCTGCAACCCGTTCCCTTGGTGATAGATGAACGAATGTCTCTCCAATTGCTAGGTTCTGAGGGATAAGTGTGTGTGAAAGCCGTCCTTCACCTAGCTTGTTGGGAACACAATGTTTCTTTTCAGGTGCAAACTCCATTCCATACATATATATGGGGAGGTACAAGCTCCAACTCAGTTTTACAGTGAAAACTGCAGGAACTTCAAACCGGCACTAGGAAACAGACTGAGAATGCAGAGAAAAAGTGTCTCCTGCAACCCGTTCCCTTGGTGCTAGATGAACGAACGTCTCTCCACTTGCTCAGTTCTGAGAGATAAGTGTGTGTGAAAGCCGTCCTTCACCTAGCTTGTTGGGAACACATAGTTTCTTTTCAGTTGCAAACTCCATTCCATACATATATACGGGGAGGTACAAGTTCCAACTCGGTATGACAGTGAAAACTTCAGGAACTTCAAACCGGCACTAGGAAACAGACTGAGAAAGCAGAGAAAAAGTGTCTCCTGCAAACCGTTCCCCCGGTGCTAGATGAACGAACGTCTCTCCACAAGCTCAGTCCTGAGAGATAAGTGTGTGTGAAAGCCGTACTTCAACTAGCTTGTTGGGAACACAAAGTTTCTTTTCAGTTGCAAAGTCCATTCCATACATATATATGGGGAGGTAGAAGCTCCAACTCGGTTTTACAGTGAAAACTGCAGGAACTTCAAACCGGCACTAGGAAACAGACTGAGAATGCAGAGAGAAAGTGTCTCCTGCAACCCGTTCCCCCGGTGCTAGATGAATGAACGTCTCTCCACTTGCTCATTTCTGATAGATAAGTGTGTGTCAAAGCCGTCCTTCACCTAGCTTGTTGGGAATACAAAGTTTCTTTTCAGTTGCAAACTCCATTCCATACATATATATGGAGAGGTACAAGCTCCAACTCGGTTTTACAGTGAAAACTGCAGGAACTTCAAACCGGCAATAGGAAACAGACTGAGAAATCAGAGAAAAAGTGCCTCCTGCAACCCGTTCCCTTGGTGCTAGATGAACGAACGTCTCTCCACTTGCTCAGTTCTGAGAGATAAGTGTGTGTGAAAGCCGTCCTTCACCTAGCTTGTTGGGAACACAAAGTTTCTTTTCAGTTGCAAACTCCATTCCATACATATATATAGGGCAGGTACAAGCTCCAACTCGGTTTTACAGTGAAAACTGCAGGAACTTCAAACCGGCACTAGGAAACAGACTGAGAAAGCAGAGAAAAAGTGTCTCTTGCAACCAGTTCCCTTGGTGATAGATGAACGAATGTCTCTCCAATTGCTCAGTTCTGAGGGATAAGTGTGTGTGAAAGCCGTCCTTCACCTAGCTTGTTGGGAACACAAAGTTTCTTTTCAGGTGCAAACTCCATTCCATACATATATATGGGGAGGTACAAGCTCCAACTCGGTTTTACAGTGAAAACTGCAAGAACTTCAAACCGGCACTAGGAAACAGACTGAGAATGCAGAGAAAAAGTGTCTCCTCCAACCCGTTCCCTTGGTGCTAGATGAACGAACGTCTCTCCACTTGCTCAGTTCTGAGAGGTAGGTGTGAGGGAAAGCCGTCCTTCACCTAGCTTATTGGGAACACAAAGTTTCTTTTCAGTTGCAAACCCCATTCCATACATATATATGAGGAGGTACTAGCTCCAACTCTGTTTTAGAGTGAAAACTGCAGGAACTTCAAAACGGCACTAGGAAACAGACTGAGAAAGCAGAGAAAAAGTGTCTCCTGCAACACGTTCCCTTGGTGCTAGATGAACGAAAGTCTCTCCACTTGCTCAGTTCCGAGATATAAGTGTGTGTGAAAGCCGTCCTTTACCTAGCTTGTTGGGAACACAAAGATTCTTTTCATTTTTAAACTCCATTCCATACATATATATGGGGAGGTACAAGCTCCAACTCGTTTTAAAGTGAAAACTGCAGGAACTTCAAACCGGCACTAGGAAACAGACTGAGAATGCAGAGAAATAGTGTCTCCTGCATCCCGTTCCCTTGGTGCTAGATGAACGAACGTCTCTCCACTTGCTCAGTTCTGAGAGATAAGTGTGTGTGAAAGCCGTCCTTCACCTAGCTTGTTGGGAACACATAGTTTCTTTTCAGTTGCAAACTCCATTCCATACATATATACGGGGAGGTACAAGTTCCAACGCGGTTTTACAGTGAAAACTTCAGGAACTTCAAACCGGCACTAGGAAACAGACTGAGAAAGCAGAGAAAAAGTGTCTCCTGCAACCCGTTCCCCCGGTGCTAGATGAACGAACGTCTCTCCACAAGCTCAGTCCTGAGAGATAAGTGTGTGTGAAAGCCGTCCTTCAACTAGCTTGTTGGGAACACAAAGTTTCTTTTCAGTTGCAAACTCCATTCCATACATATATATGGGGAGGTACAAACTCCAACTCGGTTTTACAGTGAAAACTGCAGGAACTTCAAACCGGCACTAGGAAACAGACTGAGAAAGCAGAGAAAATGTGTCTACTGCAACCCGTTCCTTGGTGCAAGATGAACGAACGTCTCTCCACTTGCTCAGTTCTGAGAGATAAGTGTGTGTGAAAGCCGTCCTTCACCTAGCTTGTTGGGAACACAAAGTTTCTTTTCAGGTGCAAACTCCATTCCATACATATATATGGGGAGGTAGAAGCTCCAACTCGTGTTTACAGTGAAAACTGCAGGAACTTCAAACAGGCACTAGGAAACAGACTGAGAATGCAGAGAAAAATTGTCTCCTCCAACCCGTTCCCTTGGTGCTAGATGAACGAACGTCTCTCCACTTGCGCAGTTCCGAGATATAAGTGTGTGTGAAAGCCGTCCTTTACCTAGCTTGTTGGGAACACAAAGTTTCTTTTCCTTTTTAAACTCCATTCCTTACATATATATGGGGAGGTGTAAGCTCCAAATCGTTTTACAGTGAAAACTTCAGGAACTTCAAACCGGCACTAGGAAACAGACTGAGAAAGCAGAGAAAAAGTGTCTCCTGCAACCCGTTCCCCCGGTGCTAGATGAACGAACGTCTCTCCACAAGCTCAGTCCTGAGAGATAAGTGTGTGTGAAAGCCGTCCTTCAACTAGCTTGTTGGGAACACAAAGTTTCTTTTCAGTTGCAAACTCCATTCCATACATATATATGGGGAGGTACAAACTCCAACTCGGTTTTACAGTGAAAACTGCAGGAACTTCAAACCGGCACTAGGAAACAGACTGAGAAAGCAGAGAAAATGTGTCTACTGCAACCCGTTCCTTGGTGCAAGATGAACGAACGTCTCTCCACTTGCTCAGTTCTGAGAGATAAGTGTGTGTGAAAGCCGTCCTTCACCTAGCTTGTTGGGAACACAAAGTTTCTTTTCAGTTGCAAACTCCATTCCATACATATATATGGGGAGGTAGAAGCTCCAACTCGGTTTTACAGTGAAAACAGCAGGAACTTCAAACCGGCACTAGGAAACAGACTGAGAAAGCAGAGAAAAAGTGTCTCCTGCAACCCGTTCCCTTGGTGCTAGATAAACGAACGTCTCTCCACTTGCTCAGTTCTGAGAGATAAGTGTGTGTGAAAGCCGTCCTTCACCTAGCTTGTTGGGAACACAAAGTTTCTTTTCAGTTGCAAACTCCATTCCATACATATATATGGGGAGGTACTAGCTCCAACACGGTTTTACAGTGAAAACTGCAGGAACTTCAAACCGGCACTAGGAAACAGACTGAGAAAGCAGAGAAAAAGTGTCTCCTGCATCCCGTTCCCTTGGTGCTATATGAACGAACGTCTCTCCACTTGCTCAGTTCTGAGAGATAAGTGTGTGTGAAAGCCGTTCTTCACCTAGCTTGTTGGGAACACAAAGTTTCTTTTCAGTTGCAAACTCCATTCCATACATATATATGGGGAGGTACTAGCTCCAACTCGGTTTTAGAGTGAAAACTGCAGGAACTTCAAACCGGCACTAGGAAACAGACTGAGAAAGCAGAGAAAAAGTGTCTCCTGCAACCCGTTCCCTTGGTGCTAGATGAACGAATGTCTCTCCAATTGCTCAGTTCTGAGGGATAAGTGTGTGTGAAAGCCGTCCTTCACCTAGCTTGTTGGGAACACAAAGTTTCTTTTCAGGTGCAAACTCCATTCCATACATATATATGGGGAGGTACAAGCTCCAACTCGGTTTTACAGTGAAAACTGCAGGAACTTCAATCCGGCACTAGGAAACAGACTGAGAATGCAGAGAAAAAGTGTCTCCTCCAACCCGTTCCCTTGGTGCTAGATGAACGAACGTCTCTCCACTTGCTCAGTTCTGAGAGATAGGTGTGAGGGAAAGCCATGCTTCACCTAGCTTATTGGGAACACAAAGTTTCTTTTCAGTTGCAAACTCCATTCCATACATATATATGAGTAGGTACTAGCTCCAACTCGGTTTTAGAGTGAAAACTGCAGGAACTTCAAAACGGCACTAGGAAACAGACTGAGAAAGCAGAGAAAAAGTGTCTCCTGCAACCCGTTCCCTTGGTGTTAGATGAACGAACGTCTCTCCACTTGCTCAGTTCCGAGATATAAGTGTGTGTGAAAGCCGTCCTTTACCTAGCTTGTTGGGAACACAAAGTTTCTTTTCAGTTTTAAACTCCATTCCATACATATATATGGGGAGGTACAAGCTCCAACTCGTTTTACAGTGAAAACTGCAGGAACTTCAAACCGGCACTAGGAAACAGACTGACAATGCAGAGAAATAGTGTCTCCTGCATCCCGTTCCCTTGGTGCTAGATGAACGAACGTCTCTCCACTTGCTCAGTTCTGAGAGATAAGTGTGTGTGAAAGCCGTCCTTCACCTAGCTTGTTGGGAACACATAGTTTCTTTTCAGTTGCAAACTCCATTCCATACATATATAAGGGGAGGTACAAGTTCCAACTCGGTTTTACAGTGAAAACTTCAGGAACTTCAAACCGGCACTAGGAAACAGACTGAGAAAGCAGAGAAAAAGTGTCTCCTGCAACCCGTTCCCCCGGTGCTAGATGAACGAACGTCTCTCCACAAGCTCAGTCCTGAGAGATAAGTGTGTGTGAAAGCCGTAGTTCAACTAGCTTGTAGGGAACACAAAGTTTCTTTTCAGTTGCAAAGTCCATTCCATACATATATATGGGGAGGTAGAAGCTCCAACTCGTTTTTACAGTGAAAACTGCAGGAACTTCAAACCGGCACTAGGAAACAGACTGAGAAAGCAGAGAAAATGTGTGTACTGCAACCCGTTCCTTGGTGCAAGATGAACGAACGTCTCTCCACTTGCTCAGTTCTGAGACATAAGTGTGTGTGAAAGCCGTCCTTCACCTAGCTTGTTGGGAACACAAAGTTTCTTTTCAGTTGCAAACTCCATTCCATACATATATATTGGGAGGTAGAAGCTCCAACTCGGTTTTAGAGTGAAAACTGCAGGAACTTCAAACCGGCACTAGGAAACAGACTGAGAATGCAGAGAGAAAGTGTCTCCTGCAACACGTTCCCCCGGTGCTAGATGAACGAACGTCTCTCCACTTGCTCATTTCTGATAGATAAGTGTGTGTGAAAGCCGTCCTTCACCTAGCTTGTTGGGAATACAAAGTTTCTTTTCAGTTGCAAACTCCATTCCATACATATATATGGGGAGGTACAAGCTCCAACTCGGTTTTACAGTGAAAACTGCAAGAACTTCAAACCGGCACTAGGAAACAGACTGAGAATGCAGAGAAAAAGTGTCTCCTCCAACCCGTTCCCTTGGTGCTAGATGAACGAACGTCTCTCCACTTGCTCAGTTCTGAGAGGTAGGTGTGAGGGAAAGCCGTCCTTCACCTAGCTTATTGGGAACACAAAGTTTCTTTTCAGTTGCAAACCCCATTCCATACATATATATGAGGAGGTACTAGCTCCAACTCGGTTTTAGAGTGAAAACTGCAGGAACTTCAAAACGGCACTAGGAAACAGACTGAGAAAGCAGAGAAAAAGTGTCTCCTTCAACACGTTCCCTTGGTGCTAGATGAACGAAAGTCTCTCCACTTGCTCAGTTCCGAGATATAAGTGTGTGTGAAAGCCGTCCTTTACCTAGCTTGTTGGGAACACAAAGATTCTTTTTATTTTTAAACTCCATTCCATACATATATATGGGGAGGTACAAGCTCCAACTCGTTTTACAGTGAAAACTGCAGGAACTTCAAACCGGCACTAGGAAACAGACTGAGAATGCAGAGAAATAGTGTCCCCTGCATCCCGTTCCCTTGGTGCTAGATGAACGAACGTCTCTCCACTTGCTCAGTTCTGAGAGATAAGTGTGTGTGAAAGCCGTCCTTCACCTAGCTTGTTGGGAACACATAGTTTCTTTTCAGTTGCAAACTCCATTCCATACATATATACGGGGAGGTACAAGTTCCAACGCGGTTTTACAGTGAAAACTTCAGGAACTTCAAACCGGCACTAGGAAACAGACTGAGAAAGCAGAGAAAAAGTGTCTCCTGCAACCCGTTCCCCCGGTGCTAGATGAACGAACGTCTCTCCACAAGCTCAGTCCTGAGAGATAAGTGTGTGTGAAAGCCGTCCTTCAACTAGCTTGTTGGGAACACAAAGTTTCTTTTCAGTTGCAAACTCCATTCCATACATATATATGGGGAGGTACAAACTCCAACTCGGTTTTACAGTGAAAACTGCAGGAACTTCAAACCGGCACTAGGAAACAGACTGAGAAAGCAGAGAAAATGTGTCTACTGCAACCCGTTCCTTGGTGCAAGATGAACGAACGTCTCTCCACTTGCTCAGTTCTGAGAGATAAGTGTGTGTGAAAGCCGTCCTTCACCTAGCTTGTTGGGAACACAAAGTTTCTTTTCAGGTGCAAACTCCATTCCATACATATATATGGGGAGGTAGAAGCTCCAACTCGTGTTTACAGTGAAAACTGCAGGAACTTCAAACAGGCACTAGGAAACAGACTGAGAATGCAGAGAAAAATTGTCTCCTCCAACCCGTTCCCTTGGTGCTAGATGAACGAACGTCTCTCCACTTGCTCAGTTCCGAGATATAAGTGTGTGTGAAAGCCGTCCTTTACCTAGCTTGTTGGGAACACAAAGTTTCTTTTCCTTTTTAAACTCCATTCCTTACATATATATGGGGAGGTGTAAGCTCCAAATCGTTTTACAGTGAAAACTTCAGGAACTTCAAACCGGCACTAGGAAACAGACTGAGAAAGCAGAGAAAAAGTGTCTCCTGCAACCCGTTCCCCCGGTGCTAGATGAACGAACGTCTCTCCACAAGCTCAGTCCTGAGAGATAAGTGTGTGTGAAAGCCGTCCTTCAACTAGCTTGTTGGGAACACAAAGTTTCTTTTCAGTTGCAAACTCCATTCCATACATATATATGGGGAGGTACAAACTCCAACTCGGTTTTACAGTGAAAACTGCAGGAACTTCAAACCGGCACTAGGAAACAGACTGAGAAAGCAGAGAAAATGTGTCTACTGCAACCCGTTCCTTGGTGCAAGATGAACGAACGTCTCTCCACTTGCTCAGTTCTGAGAGATAAGTGTGTGTGAAAGCCGTCCTTCACCTAGCTTGTTGGGAACACAAAGTTTCTTTTCAGTTGCAAACTCCATTCCATACATATATATGGGGAGGTAGAAGCTCCAACTCGGTTTTACAGTGAAAACAGCAGGAACTTCAAACCGGCACTAGGAAACAGACTGAGAAAGCAGAGAAAAAGTGTCTCCTGCAACCCGTTCCCTTGGTGCTAGATAAACGAACGTCTCTCCACTTGCTCAGTTCTGAGAGATAAGTGTGTGTGAAAGCCGTCCTTCACCTAGCTTGTTGGGAACACAAAGTTTCTTTTCAGTTGCAAACTCCATTCCATACATATATATGGGGAGGTACTAGCTCCAACACGGTTTTACAGTGAAAACTGCAGGAACTTCAAACCGGCACTAGGAAACAGACTGAGAAAGCAGAGAAAAAGTGTCTCCTGCATCCCGTTCCCTTGGTGCTATATGAACGAACGTCTCTCCACTTGCTCAGTTCTGAGAGATAAGTGTGTGTGAAAGCCGTTCTTCACCTAGCTTGTTGGGAACACAAAGTTTCTTTTCAGTTGCAAACTCCATTCCATACATATATATGGGGAGGTACTAGCTCCAACTCGGTTTTAGAGTGAAAACTGCAGGAACTTCAAACCGGCACTA